>NC_135580.1:86589384-87839384 GCF_965152235.1 Eretmochelys imbricata
CAGAACTCTGCCTCCACTTACCGCACATCCCTGTTCTCAACACCTACCGCATCCTGTCTTGATCCCTATGCCCTTGCCCAAGTTTCTCTTGATAGCTTCCTTTGTCTGTCTTATCTATTGAATTCTCAGTTTCTTGCCTGCAGCCCTTGACACTTGGAACAGGTGCCCAATATAATATTTGCCAATTGCATTCCCTTTCTGCCCTGAAAACACATCTGGGGACTGGCCCCAACCCACTCAGAATTTTGATTGCTCTCTCTGGTAACATTTTATGACAAATGAGCCCAATTCTATTCCCATTCAAGTGAATGGGAACTTAACTATTGATTTGACAGGATCAGGCTCTTAGGAGGCAATCCCTTTGAAACAGAGACTTTGCTAGTTATTCTGAACTCTTAACTATTGTACATAATGTATATTATGTATAGCTATGGAAATAGTTTTTTAGAATAGATCATTCAATGCTTTTTGCAGATTTGTTCACAGCAAAGTGTATTTTGCAAAACTTTGTTCAATCTAGTTACAGTGCCAGATACTCAGCTGGTATAATTCAAAATAGCTCCATTTACTTCAATGGAACTATGCTGATGTAACCTGGTCATGATTTGGCCCATAATCACTAATCAATGGGTTTTCCACTTCTGTTATTGAGACTAATCCTAAATAAATCTCCCCATACGGGAGTTTCTCCAACCTTCTGTAAACAAGGTAGCCTTTTATTATTAATAACAATGTCAAAGTCCCATTTGAGAGGGAAAATTATCCAACTGGCTATTTTTTTATGATTCTGATTGTTCTCCGAAGAGACAGAAAAAATCCAAACACAACAACTTAAAATGCATCTTGCATTTCAGGAGAGGCCTAGAAGAGAGTGAGTTGTGATTTTTTTTCCCTTGGAAGTTAGCCAAAATCATTAAGTAGAGAGAACAACCCTAAACTCTGAGTCCCAAAGCCATGTTCAAGTTGTTCAGTCTAAATTCCACATCTAGAATCAATGTTCAAAACAACCAGGGCTGCCAACAGCATTGTGAATAACTCGTGACACTTTTGAGTTTTTAAAATATTTTTGTTGCACTGGAGATGTGTAAAGCACATATTTATATACCGCTCTGCTCTCTCATTTGTCAGTGTCTGCTCATTCAAGGTTCTAAAATGTCTGTATTTGCCAATATTTTCTAAGTGAAATCAGAACAGAAGTATTACGTGGGTGGGCAGTCGCTCTATTAGAAGAAGGAAATACTTCAAGTTGTAACATGTCTGACAAATTCAGAGTTACAGTTTAGTTGCTGCAAAGAGTCCTGTGGCACCTTATAGACTAACAGACGTATTGGAGCATAAGCTTTTGCAGGTGAATACCCACTTCGTCAGATGCATGTAGTGGGAATTTCCAGAGGTGAGTATAAATATGCAAGCAAGTTTAGTTGCTGAGTTTACAGTCTGAGGGCCAGATCCTAATCTTTTGTAACTCAGCATAACTCTATTGTATTCAATGGAGCTACACTGATTTACACCATCTGAGCCCCAAGACATCTAATAAAAACTCTGACAGGTGTTTAAAGCTATTAGCAGCATAATCCTGAAAGTAGCTGTGTTTATCTAAAATTGTGTACACCAAATTCTGTTCTTTGTTATATCTATAAACCCTTGCTGAGGTTAGAACAGAAAGCTTAACTTGGTCCTTCAGTAACCCATTTTAATATTCTTTATTGCCGCAAAAGTATATCTTTTAACAACAAAACGTAATAGAATAGAACCGTGGGAGCTTAGACCCTTAATCTTAACTGTGGGTAGAAATGTGCTGGGAACAGGGAATTCACTGCTCACAAGTTGGAGTGATATCAGCCATTGAATGCAATTACCCATGTTGAATAGAGGTGAAAATAATGGGAAGGATTTTATTTCAGATAAAATTTTACAAAAGTTTATAATTGTTATTTCTTTTCGTTTTCTTTTCTTTTCACATACACCCCACTTATTTCCTGATGATCACCACCTTAAATTATAGGTCCATCAGAATTTTTAATATATTCAAATTGTGGTAGTATGTCTTTCGTGATCACATTAATCCAAGTTGCATAGCTAGAATAGCAAAACCTTTCCCCAAGATTCACGAATTCTTCTCTAAGACTGAAATCACTACATTTCATTTGAATTTGTTACCCATGTTTTGGGCTCTGTTCTAATTTGTAATATTAAATCTTTGAAAACCATTATGTTCCTATTGTAAAATGTATATTGAATCCTGTCTGCTTCCCAATTCACATCATGTGCAAAGCATATGGAGGATTGTAATCTAAGCTGCTTTATACCCCGAACTAGAGCAGAAACCACCAGACCCATTGTAGGTGTTAGTGTAGTGATGGCGCTTTAAAAAGAACAAGTTAATAAACACGCAAGCTTATCTTAGTATCTGCAGTGTTGCCTTCTGCTTCCCTATACTTACTAAAGGAAATACTCTGAATATGGCAAATACCGAGCTTATCTTGCTGCAAATATCTCAGTCATTTAAACTTTTGAAGGCCCACCCACATTTGAGTGTGTGTGTGAGAGAGTGATCTGCTTTTCCGCAGTGGTGATTTGCTATATTTGCTAGTCTTTGGCTTAAAGGAGGGCTGTGCTGTTCAGCACATCTCTAGCTTAGTTACTGATGTGTAATATTTTGAGTGTGAATGGGAGCTCTTGGAAACTGTTCCCTTCTGCCCTGGCTTATGCCTTTCCTCCATGTTTTGGTGTTGCCTTGTTTGCAAATTGTTCTCTCTCCCTTTGGTTAAGGAGACATTTTAGAATCAGATGTGATCTCAAGGGAGCCTGAGCCTTTCTTTGGACTGAAAAGCTCTTCAAACAGGACTCAGTCCATTAAGATGACATTTATCACTGTCTGAATTTCCACTGAGTTTTTTCTATACAGATGTAAATTTAACATTATCTGGCCTTTAAAGGGAGACCTCTTGATAGCAAAACAAAAATAGAAAGGAACCAATGGGTTGTAGCAACACAAACAATTTGAACACATTCTGCTGGCTTACCATTGTATATGAAAACACATAAAAAGATTACAGCTGGTCCTCATTATTTTCCAAGAGAAGTGGGGGATAGGTGAGAATGTTTGATTTCTCTGTACTTCTTGAATTGCTTCAGCATGGTGCTTACTCGGTGGGCAAAATCACAGAGAAGCAGAAAAGGAGAGAGAAAAGCATCTGGCACACAAAGCATTGTCTCTTAATATCCAGTATCTCAAAAATGCTTTTTATAGAGAGAAAAAGAAAATGTTGAAGTATTTTTTACAATAAACAGGGTCATTTCAAAAAGTGGAATTTCATTGCCTTTTCACAAGTGTCTGGAAGCCTTTGACAACAGTTCCATAACTACACGCAGAGAGATATATGAAATGAAACACTTAACATTTTATCAACCAGTACAAGAAAAATAAAAGTCTAGTTTGCTATTTTTAAAAATGAGTGAATACTGAAAAATGCCTCCAACTTTAGTGATGTTTGGCAATTTATTCAAAATATCTAAGAGATGGAATGTGGTGCTATTCTGCCTCCTTTGTCCCTGTGAGCTGGTGTGACAGATGGGGTGTTGGACCAAGTTCACTGAATCTGGCAGGATGGTGAGCCAGCTCCTCTAGCCTGAGTCTCTGTGGCACTTACATTCTGGACTATGAAGGGTGTTAGTTTCAGTCCCACTGGGGTGTGCAGGTTTTGCCCTTAAACTTAGTGGGGTCAGTTAGTCCTGGCCAGTGGTGGATTAGCCACTGGGCCAACGGGGCCCGTGCCCAGGGGTCCTGGCCAATTGGAGGGTTCCGGAAATAGGGCATCCCCACGCCCTGACCCGCTCCACCCACATGCACCCTGACCCTGTAGGTGCATCAAGCAGGCAGAGCTGGGCAAGCCCCCACATCCCGATACCAATTTCCCCAGCAGGAGCGCCATGGGGGGGCAAGAGGAGGGGACCCCATTTGCTCTGGCCCAGGGCCCCACAAAACAGTAATCTGCCTCTGGTCCTGGCACTCAGGGGATCTGGAAACCCCTGTGGTTCTAAAGTCTCTCAGGGGATAGTAGGGGAACCCGCAGGCCCACTCACACCACTGGGTTCCAGCTCAGGGCCCTTAAACCAGGGCCCTTAAAAGCCGGTAGAATCAGGCCTCAGCAATTCCTCCTGCTGTGCTCTGAGCTCCTTTCTAGTTCCCTTGGTTTCTGTAGGGTTCTCCAGCCTGTAGATCAAGTCATTATCCCTTCTCTAGTGCTGTGGCTTCTCACCAGCTTGCTGGCAGGAGTTTCCTTCTCCAGCCTGCTTGCTCCTCTGGCAGCCACCCCAGCCCTCTGCTTCTCAGCTCTTCTATTTTCCCAGCTGTTGTGAGGCTGCCAATCAGCGCTGACCAGTAGTTCCTGCATTAACACCTTGGTTGCCAGTCCAGCATTGGATATATACATCCCATCACAGTCCCCTAAATATAAAGAAAAATAAATTATTCTTCTTCAAGTGATTTGCACATGTGCATCATACTCTTGCAGACTGGAGGGTACAATGAAAATAATCTGGTCAAGTGACAGTAACTCTATTACAACTTAAAACAACACAACAATATATGTACGCTGATAGGAAATGCTGGGAGCATTGAATGCAGGGGGGGGCAATAGCTGCTGCCCTGAGCTGTCATCAGACTGGACCTTCTTTTAGTGCTTGGATCATGAGCAACCCCCATTGGCTCTTATAGTATAGGATCAGGGCCTAAGTGCCTAAGGCATAACTACCCAAGGCACTGATGGTAGATTTGCATGATTTCAGGGCCTGTATCCCTGTGCAGGCTACTATATGAGGAAACCGTGAACCTTGCCACAAGAGTCTGAGCATCTTTGAAAATCCAGTCCCTTATGGCACACAAAGTGGATTGATGCCTAATTTGCAGGAAAGCATATTAACTCATCTCCCAACTTCTGTGGCATTGGGAGGTCCCGTGCCCCTAGCCAACCCCTTCCAAAAATCATTCTAAAATCCCTAGGGGGAATCATATTTGCTATCAGGAGAAGCCACCCAAAGTTGTGATTCAGAGAGAGAGAGAGAGAGAAGGGTGGAGGGGGTGACCAAACACTTAATTAATTTTACCCATAACATATGCTGATTTGTTCATGCACTCAATCCTGCCGTCTGCAAAACACCCTGATTACCTGATGCCAACACATAACTCCATGTACCTTCTTGTAAAGTGCTTTGAGATGAAAGGGGAAATTTAAGAGTTAAGTATTAATATTATTATTGTATACACACACAAAACCAAAGTTGAATTTAATACTATCCATCCATCACATAGTTCATATGGGAAGGAAGGTGCGATATAGCAATGCTGGCTCTTCCAGGAAGTTCCACATCACCATCTTTTGGAGCTGCAAAGATTGACCTATAGTATCCTTGTAAGGGCACCATAGTTGTGCTTTTGGGGTTGATGATCAACATTCCTTAGCACAAGGTGTTTCATAGATTCTTTGTACTTCTGTATCTTCCAACCACTGATCTAAAAGTATTTTACAGTAATTGATTAATCAATCTCACAACATCCCTTTGAGGTAGGTAGGTAGGTAAATATTATTAACCCCAATTTACAAGTGTGGAAACTGAGATTCAGAAAGGATACTCGGTGAAGTCACTGATCAAGTCAATAGTATAGCTGGGAATAGAACCTAGATCTTTTTACTCCTTGTCCTGTGTTCTAAGAGCTAGACAATTCTCCTATTATATTCTTCACTAAAAAATGCCAATAGTCAAGGTCTCAAAAGAGTTAAGACATCCTACATGGCCAGCAAGCAAACAGATTATTTTATTATTAATTCTGAATCACAAAGGCACAATTTTTCTACCCAATAAGGAAGATCATCTACAAATGTGAACCCAAGGCACACAGCATGCAGTATCCCTTATTGGTATAAAATGATTCTGCTCACATTTTTATATTTTTCAAAAAGAGGCAGTATAACGTGTAAGCTTAATCTGCCTTCAACAGGGTTTATGAATTGTATCAGCTTCTCAACTTTATTAACCTCCACTCCTTCTGTTGTTGATCACCTCCTAGGGAGGTTCTCATTCACCAGACAATAATTATGTCAGAATCTGATGATATTTAATTCAGAATAGCATTGTCATCATTTGTCCTGATATCACATATTGGAAATTTTTCTCTCTATATATTACATATAAATGTAAATAGAATCCTTTTCTACAAACAGAATGCCATCCCATAATTCGAAAGTAGACTGTTGAGGGGGACTATTCCTTCCATGTGAAGCAGCGCAGAACGCACGTGATGTCCCTATGCCTCATAACCACACTCATTTATAGATAAGGAAAAAGAGCAGTCTCAAAGAGAACCTTTAAAGCCTGATGGATTCTAGCGTTATGTTCTCTTTCTATATATTCCCTAATCCTACATTAGGATTCACACCTCAGACTCCTGTGCCCATGCAGATTCCAGTTCAGCCAGACCCACAGGGGGTCAAGCTAGTGGGTCCTGATGCAGAATTTGGCCGTGTGTGTGTGTGTGAGAGAGAGAGAATCACCTGAGCAGTGATGGATGAGTAGAGGGTAGTGTATTGAATCTGCTGGGGCTGATTCTGCTGCTGCTTGTTTCCTCAGGCCCAGGTGTGTGAGGGGGAGGCAGCAGGGGAAGATTCCGGGGCAATGAGGGGGACAGCTGGGAGAAGAGGGAGACAGACCATGGCCTCTGGCACCCTGAGAGGGTCTTGGTCTTGCAGCCGAGGGCGTATTGGAACCTGTCCAGTGTGAGGTTCAATAAAGCCTTAGCAGCTGAAGGAAATAGAGTGCCCGCCTCAGCCACAGGATATGAGGCGCTACCAGGTATTATTTCAAGACTAGGGCTGGTACCACAGCGCTCCTGCACCTCATGAGGGGGTGGCATTTTCAATGCGTTTCCCGTGGCTCCATGGGCTTGCTACATTTTCACTCGGAGGAATGCCTGCTGTACAACAGTAGAGAGATGGAAGAAAACTTCACATTAAACTATTACTCAGGTAAATTCCGGATATACTTTGATAGAGGGGCACGATCAAGGATTTTTAAACCCGTAGTTTGACCATTAAATTATTATGACTGGTAGGAAATATTTTCTGAATTCTAAGTGTCTGTGAATATTTTCAATACACCCCATTACCGATGAAACAGTAAGGACTTACTAGCTGTTATTCACGTGGAAGCAACAAAAACACCAATTTGTACCTTGGAATTCTTTTCCCTGATTCTGCTGCAGCAGAAACAAATGAAGAAAACAGGAAACCCATTGATTGTTTTGCTTGTATTCCTGACGATGCTGGGTCGCTCAAGAACATCAGTCAGAACTAGAGCTTGTTGGAGGGGCAAAACGTTTTCAAAAAATGTTATGATATCCCCTCCTCCCCACTTTTATTTCCATTGGAATTTTCCAGGCAGCTCTTGTTAGACCTCACTGTGAAAGAAGTGACTACAGAGTTAAGAAAAGAGGGAGACTATGATCTGAAAGTCTCATCTGTAAGTAGCTCAGAAACATCAAGAGAAGCAGGAATTGCACGTTGAACTCTAGCATAGTAAAAACAAATTCCCAACTTGTGGAGAGTCTGCCTTGTGTACTGTTTTAAAATAAGAACAAAAGGCACTCTGTGGATTTTTTGGGAGCTTCCAGATTAAATCTGTGCCTAATGCTCAAAGAGAGCTGTTTAGCCATATATATTCATTAGTTGTAATACCCTTTTGAAAATAAAATTCCTTTCTCTCTTCCATTTTGTAAACATTGATTTTTCCCTTATTTTTATATAGAATTGAAATTATTACAGCTGATTTTGTTTATTTCCATGAGTTCAGGGTTCAGCTGATTGCCATATTTGGGGTCGGGAAGGAATTTTCCTCCAGGGCAGATTGGAAGAGACCCTGGAGGTTTTTCGCCTTCCTCTGTAGCATGGGTCACGGGTCACTTGCTGGAGGATTCTCTTCTCCTTGAAGTCTTTAAACCATGATTTGAGGACTTCAATAGCTCAGACATAGGTGAGAGATTTTTCGCAGGAGTGGGTGGGTGAGATTCTGTGGCCTGCCTTGTGCAGGAGGTTGGACTAGATGATCATAATGGTCCCTTCTGACCTTAATATCTATGAATCTATGAGTGAACCAACAGCAGCACTATTTTTGGTCTTTGATATTGTATCCCCTTATCTTGACATCTAAGCACGAGGAATGTGCTGCTTGACCCTGCCATTGACACTGTGATGGTGGCAGCAGCCCAGAATGCAATTCTAAAGGGTCTCAGAATAGAAGTGTCACTTATATAAGAGAATATGCAGGCTGTATTTGAGGCACTCCTCTAGTTTATGCTATGAGACCGAGCCTGGTTTCCACCTGCGGTGTCACATGCTGGTGGCAGCTGTCTCCGTAACGATGAATGTAAACTACTGACTTTGTATGAATTTGTGTATGTCACATTGAACCAGGCACATAGAGCATATCCTGTATTTCTTGCCCTGGATGGCTTCTATTGCACAATAAAGACAACAGCCAAAAAAAGGAATAAAAAATGTCCAAGTGAGAAGCTCGCTCTGTAACATTGTGCAGCTGAACTGAAACACAAATTGACAACTATCCCTTTAGCAGACAGGGGGTCCTCCTCTAAATTTAACAGTACAGTTCACACGAAGCAGAATAACTGCCTCTCTCTTCAGTTACATAGCTGCACACACCACAGTGCAGCTATCTGCACATTATATCATCACAGGATAGGAAAAGTTTCTTTCCAGTGTCCAGGCTAGAAATGCAAATTAAGAAGACTGCCGCTTAAGCTTTCTATTACTCCTTGAGGGGATATTATAAATTGTGCTTCATGTACCATAACAGTCTATAATATTACATAAATTTTGCTACTTGAAAAGCATTAAGCCCAAAATCTTCTCATTTTAATGAATTTGCAGGGCTAGTTGAAATAAAGTATTTCCCAATCACTTCAGACCCTCACTTCATTTAGTTATACATACTTTTATTTCCTTCTGCCTGGACTACAGAAAGTCTATTTACCTGGGCTCATGCTGATAACCATTAGGAAATTCCAACTTGTACAGAATTCAGCAGTCCGTCTCTTCAGCAACACTGGCTGCCCCAAACGCATCAAATCTGTCCTCCATGCTCTACATTATTTCCCATTGAACATAGTGTCAAATCTGAGGTCTCCGATCTTATTTTTAAGGTACTCAGCCATTTGGGGGCCAGGATATCGAATAGATTACCTAAAGCTCCAAGATGAGGAGACAACAGCTCTACTGCAAAGGCACACTGGAATTCTCCATAGCATGGAAAGCTCATTTGCACAGGAACAAGCTTTATTTCCCTTAACTCCCCTAGGAATTAGAAGCCACTTCCAACCTTCTACTCCAAGTGCAAATTGCACTTCTTCATCCTTGTTTTTGCTAACATAGCACTATATGCCTATCATATATTAATTTTTTTTAATTGAAATATAATCCCATGCCCACACAATGTTTCCTTGGGGAAGTGGAGAGGGAAAGAAAGAACATCATCTAAAAGATGCTAGTCATGTTGTTTACTGCAATTCTTGAAGGTACTTAGATACTACTGTGATGAGGGCTAAAAAGAGCCTAAGAAAAACAGAATCTGTAGTTTGAATTAAGTAGGGTTGTTTTCAATCAGACACCAAATGTGGCAGTTTCAACTATTATCTGTCTGCTTTCTCAAAAATTCTGAGTGGAATTAAAAATTGTGGCTGTTTCATCACCTTTGTTGACTTACATAGTAGCTTCCACAAACACTCAACAGCACAGAGGTACAGTCTGGGAGCTGTAAAAATCCACCTGTTTTGCAGCAGATTATTGTGTCAGAAAAGTTATTTCTATTGGACTGCACTGAATTCTTATTTAGATATAGATAGGTAGAATTTTAAGGCTCGATGACTACATTTGAGATGATACAACAGTTCCAGACATTTAGAATAAGAAATAACTGCAGTATCTCAAATATGGTAAACACAGAGGGCCAGACTCACCAGTATGTCCCAGCAGTTTTGCACGACACTGTGACAAAAAGTAGCCATAAACCTAGTTTACCTGGAGTGTACAAAGTAGCTGAAATGTATGGGTGAATCTGGCCTTGACTTTTTAATGGCACCTACTATAATGTGGAGGGGAGGGGGGTGAGGGCTCCGGCTGGGAGTGCAGACTTTGGGGTGGGGCTGGGGATGAAGGGTTTGGGGTGTAGGAGGGTCCTCCAGGCTGGGACTGAGGGATTCGGGAGGGGGATCAGGACTGTTGGGGTTGGGGAATGGGAGAGGGTCAGGGGTGAGGCTCCGGGCTGCGTTTACCTCAGGCAGCTCCCGGACGTAGCGGCATGTCCCCTCTCCGTCTCCTAAGCGGAGGTACTGCCAGATGGCTCTGTGCACTGTCTTGTCTGCAGGCGCCGCCCCCACAGCTCCCATTGGCTATGGTTCCCAGCCAGTGGGAGCTGCAGAGCTGGCACTTGGGGCAGGGGAAGTGTGTGGAGCTCTCTGGCTGCCCCTATGCGTAGAAGCGAGAGGGGAGACATGCTGCAGTTTCTGGGAGCCACATGAAGCCATGGAATGCAGGGAGCCTGCCTTAGCCACTGCGCTGCCAATGGGACTTTTAATAACCCAGTCAGCGGTGCTGACCGGAGCTGCCAGGGTCCCTTTCCAAACGGGCGTTCCAGTCAAAAACTGGACCCTTGGCAATCCTAATCAGGAGTAACTCCACTGAACTCAGCTGTGATCCACTGGAGTCAAAAAAGGCATAAGTGAGTTCAAAATCAGTCCCAAATATCTTGAACCTATTATTTTGACTGTGTTGATTTCCTTATAATTCTGTGTCCTATGCATACACAAAAGCTCTAAACCATATTCTAGCAAGTGGGCAGTGGTTGTACAAATGAGACTCAATTTTTTTTAAATGCCAATCAGCTGTTTGTTTTTTCCTAGCTCCGTGTGAAAAATACATTTATCAAGCTTTCAAATCAACAGTCATAAAAGATGCACTAGAATCTGACTTATTTAGAAATTCATTTAATATAGGTGTATATTCTTGGTAATTAGATTAACAGATGTTATTAAAAGTTTTTAGAATGTGGATGTCCGAATATCTCATGAGATGGCAAGAAAATTCTATCTGCCTGTAGGTGCCAAAATAGGAAAACTTGGATGAGGATGCTTACCTCTAAGTTCATTATCCTCTGTAATACAAATGCTTATATATCCTGATGTTGTCTGGATGTTAGTGATAGCCTTATTAACAAGCACTGCACTCACTGTGTAATTTATGAATTATAGTTGCAGAGCGAATTCTTAATTGGAAATTATGATGATCGTACAACAACACAGCAATTCCATATAACTTGTGTGGTACATGCATGCCATGAGTTACAAACTGTTGTAGTCTTGTGTGGAATTAAAGTAATATCTCACAGACGATTAGATGACCCTTTGCTACCTTGAACTACAGCGAAAATGAATGGGAGCAATTTCACTTCTACAGACAATGGTAGAAAACCTAGCAAATATCAGAACTTGGCTGCATATAAAGGTCAGCCACAATCAGTTGCCTCCATCTTTTGCAGATACTTTGAAATGCTTGGGAGATCCCCCAATATCTTATTTATAAGAATAAAAGGTCTTTATTATTATTATTATGTTATATTATTATTATTTATTAAATATTGTAGACCAGAAAAGTTTGCTGTAAAATTTGGTATTGCTTTTGTTTTGTTTCATGTGGTTTTGGAAGAATATCATCAATAATTAACGAACAGTGATTGTGTTTTCAGCAACTGGCAAGCCATCCAGGAGTCTGAAAATAATGTAATGTGAATATGTAGATTGCCTCTCTTCTGCTTAAATAAACAGCTCTATAGTATTTTTTTTCATGTTGCTGGTGATTACTGCAATGTTTGCACAGAATTGGGAATGTGTGTAAACTGGCTTGCAAGGATATGCAATCAAAATAGTTGATTAGGTGAAAAACAAATTTCATATTACTAGATGAAAATTCTCACAGGTCTTTGCTTTCCTTATCAAGTAATTAATAAATCCAGTGTTCATTCTTTCCATTGCCCTAACTGCATTCACACTGCTGTAGGCCAGATTCAGCGGTGAGTATAAGGGCTTGTCTACATGGGGAAGTTAATGCACAGTGAGCTAGGGTGTGAATTTAAAGCACAATAAGTACTCTGCATGAACTCCCTAGCTCCCTCAGACTTAAGACACTTCCAAGTGCACTAAGCTTTCAGTGCAGTCAGAGAGTCCACATCAGGAATTAGTATGGAATAGCGAGTGCGCACTAGCTACTTTAGTCTTTTTCCCTGTGTAGACAAGCACGAAGAGAAACTATTGTAACTTACGCCTTCCAGATCGCTTAGTACAAATGTTTCATGAGCTCAGACTGACTCAGATTTACACCCACTAATTGATGTGTAAGTTACAGTTCCTTTCAGATAGCATCTGAAGTTAGCCTACTGAATCTAAGAGAATTTAAACTGGTATAATTTACTGGCCAAGAGCTAGAAGCATGGGTGTAGTAGGAAAACAACTAAGAGTAAGGGCTAATTAAAGTACCCTCTTAACTTAAAAACCTTCTTCCAGCACCTAGATTAGAGTATGTCTACACTGCAGTCCAAGGTGTGATTGTGGCACATGTACACATACCAGAGTTCGCTTTTACCTAGCTAACCTGGAGTACCAAGAGCAGTGAAGCTACAGCAGTATGGAGTTCAGCATAGGCTAACCGCCTAAGTAAGTACCCAGTGTCCTGAGAGGGCTTATACAGCCTGCACTGAAGTCCATGTTGACAAGGGTTCACTGCTATTGGTACTTGAGCTAACGAGATTAAAGCTATACCTACAGGTGTTGCAGTCACACACACTGATTGCAGTTTAGACATAGTGACAACAGGCTCCTTTAGAGGGAGACTTCCTTGCATGTGTTTACACTCAGTCACTAATGTGTAACTTTCACTGCCTTACACATCACCTCGCAGGTTGTCCCCATGTTTAATCAGAGTGAATCAATCAGAAGTACTTTTCCCCGATGCATAAGTCACCAAGATGCGACTTCAGCGGGCTTTGTACAGCTCAAAATAAAGAATGGGGTTTCGTCCATAATGAGCCTTGCTTGAGTTATTATTATTGCTATCTTAGAGTGCTGTGTTAAATGAGAGGGAGAGAAAATGTGAACGTGAAAAAGCATACTTTATTGCTGTCTCATTTTTGTTTCCCAACCTTTGAAAACAAAGCGTTCCTCACTCAAAACAACCCCGGGATATTTTTGACCACATTCAGAATAACAAAAGCTTACCCTGCAGCCTTGCTGTTTGGAATCTTCCCTTGTTTCTGTGCCTGAAAGAGTAAAAATAATATTTAAGGATGTCAATCATTCTAAAGCTTTGGTACAGATCCCCTTCCCTTGGTGGTAATGCTCTGCACTCAGATTGTTATTTCACTGTAGGCAGAAGGCTGTTCATATACTTTTGAATTAGATTATGCTCTTTGAAAAATATGAATCCACCTGGATTAATGGCACATTTGTGTACATTGTCTTTGCCCATGTAGTTCAATGGGGCATCTGTCTTTAAGCTGGCAGAACTTTGACAATGTGTCTCAGAAGCATACAAGTTGAGCAAGTTTCTGTTGAAATCTAATCAAGTTCCTGTGATGACAATCTGAGCCATCTTTCTATTTTAGGTGTGATGACATATTCATCCTCCTCTATAAAATCATGAGAATGTTAACATCTTTCATCTGTTATATCTTTCCTGAGATAATCCAAGGAAAATAGAAAATATAGTGTTCAGAGGTGGAACCTGTTATGTACATTCATTAAATAATCAAAGGGAGCAGAGAACACATGGAATGTGTTAAAATTTACCTTCCCCTGCAAAGCTAATATGCCTTCTACGAACTTTTCAACATCTCAATAATTCATTCTATAGGCTGTTGACTAAGTAGTTGATATTTCTATTAAAATTGGTACCAATATTTGATGGTTTTATCCCCTTAGCTGTTAGAGCTCTGTTCACTAAAGAAGTGTTTGATTCTGATTTATAAAGATAATTTGGCATGCGAGAGCAATGGGACCCCCCACCCCCAAAATGGTCAGAAGCTAGTAAGGCCCTAATCCTGCAACTGGCCCTACACGGGCCAACCCCCTATTCCAATACAGAGCTCTTTTAACTTCAAAGAGTGGCGGGGCAGAGGTCCATCCATGTGGATCCAATTTCAAGATCAGAGCCTAAGTGACTTCACATATGACTTAAATGTACCCAGTTAAGTCAATGGGAGTTTTTGGCACTGGTTTCAATGGGTTCAGGATGAGGACAAGAGACAGGAGGCAATTGACAGGATTTGTGTGTTGTGGATGTATCTGACTAATACTAAGAATAGGAGTAGTGCCATAAGCCAATAACTGTGCTGCTAAAGTGACTTTTTTTAGGAATGAAGAAATGCACTACATAGATAGTATGTGCTAATATAGAGAAACTTCAATGAGTATGTAATATGACACTTCAGTACAACGTCTCTAATTTGCCTTACTGACAGGAATGCCCAAGGTGAATTACTGATTTTTTAAATTAGCAACAGAGCAAACTAACACAATAATAAAGGCAGGGCAATGCATCAAAAATAAACTCTGATAATGTATTTTGATAATTGTAGTTTAGTTATGCTAATATTTCATAATATACATGTAAAAGTATAGTTCCTAAAAGTAATTAAATTTTAATTATATGAGACCTCACTAAAGTGCTGTGAGAATAAACCTTTGTTCAGAAGCAGCGAGAGATAGCAGGTGTTTGTGTGAATTATAAGATATGTGGATTATTGAATTGCTGATCAGTGAGGGTAGTGCTTTACATTCTGGGCATCTAGATGCTGGGTTCTTTTGTAATTGAGTTCATCAGGTAAGTTTACTTAGCCTTAAAATAAACCTACCTTGACACATGTCCTGTTTTGTAGCATATATTGTACCTTAGAGTGAAGGTAGTCAGAAAACTTATTGTGAAAGTGTACCAACGTAGAGTTAGAACACTTAACTTGTAGCTTCAAAGCATGGGCCTTTCCTACTTTAGCTAAAGGAGTAACTGTTGTTACTGTTATGAAACCAGCCCCTGTGCCAGTGTGTAAGGGCATCCATATTTATTCTTTGTCAACAACTTCTATATTGAATTGGATCAGCATGCAAGGCAAAAGATTTGGGGGTCTGTTTTTCTAGGGGTTAATCCTACAAACTCAATTTGTAATCTGAAAATCAAGCTGTTTTGTTTCTTCCTCTTCCACTATCATTTAACTTATAGTTTCTGAGGAGTAAATAGGTTCAGCACTTGGCAATTAGCTGGAGATCTTACTGATAATACATGCAGCAGACTACAATTTAGTAATTATAGTACTACAGTCTTGTTTTTGACTGCAATGTTGAAATAACACTGAGTCCCAGATCCATTACTGCAACTAAAGAGCTCATAACAGAACTCCTGGAGTGGGGGTGGGGTGCCACATTCTATTTACTTAATCCTGGGCAATCTGAATTCTTGACCACTCCCCTGCATGAGTTAGAACATGTCTACACTTACCCATCCGGAGCAATCGATGGGTTAGGGTTAGCGGGGGTCGAGCACTCTCCCATTGACTCCAGTACTCCACCAGGGCGAGACGTGCAGGTGGAGTCGACGGGGCAGCATCAGCAGTCGACCTACCTCAGTGAAGACACCGCGGTAAGGAGATCTAAGTACGTTAACTTCAGCTACGTAGCTGAAGTTGTGTAACTTAGATTGATTCCTCCCCTAGTGTAGACCAGGCCTCAAGGTCCTCTACCTTACATAGCCTGCCAAAAGTCCCTAGAGGCTGATATGATAGGCTAGGGCACAGTGAAGACCAAGCCACATACCCTTTTCCTAGCCATGTCCCCTATGCCAGCAAGAGGGAGGCGGCAGTGTGTGAGGGCCACTGAATCAGTTCTTCTCCACCAGAGGACCCCTCATGGGCAACTCTCCCATAGCAAGCTACTCTGCTCTCATTTTCTCCTGTAAGTGCTAAAAAGAAAAACAAATGGTGCTCTTTAATCCTATCTGGAAAACATTATTTTGATTTAAACAGTAGCACTACACTGCACTACAGCAGTGCAGTGTGCAACTTCAGATTCTTCAGCCTAGGTCATTTTCTATTGTGCCTCAAGCTCTCTCCTGACAGTAGAAGCGACAGTCCTACTATGCACATGTATAATGTCTTCCCTCTCCAGATGTCAAAGCATTCATTAATTAGGGCCACTTACTAAGGGCTCTGTCGTAAGGACACATATGGATCTTAAATTTTTCAGTACAACTGTGAAGTAGGTACCCTTTTAGAAACAGGGTACCTACTTCACAGTGGATCTAGAAGCACAGTGAAAAAGGGGGGTTGATCCATCCCCAAGTCAATGGGGGGTCTTTGAGTTCAGTGGGAGATCCATCAGACTAGCAAATAACTTTCTGTAGTTTACTGAGAAAACTGTTGGTAGAGATGGGAAGATCCCAGAAGATTAAGGATGCCTATGTTCTTGCTATTATATAATGCTCCTTCTCTATAAGATTAGAGCACTATGTGTTAAAATAGAAAAATATTAACATTAAACCAGAGAGACCGATATGATTTATGACAAAGGTGCATGTACAACTTTAAATTTCAACTCATTAGGTAGGTTGTGGGGGAGAAGAAAAAAAAGTATCTTTAATAATACAATGTTAGACTCTACATCTGTATTACAATATTTTCTTTTAAATAACTGTTGAGTCCTGTGAAATGATGTGATGTATGCCATTCTCTGAATTGCATCTGAAGGCTTGATTCCACAAAGTGAAGTTCTGGGAATATTCCAGATCTCTCAAAATGTGCAGAGAATATTAGGCATAAATTTAGATTACCTCCCAGAAAGTAAATTGCAAAACAAAAAGAAGATACTTGTTGGGGGGGTTATATAATTTCAGGTAGAATATTTTTTAAAAATTACTTTCAACATCAGAAAAACACCATGTGAACAATATATAGGAAACACAAATGCACTGGAAAAGATTCTGGGACAATAATTACAGAATACTACAAAATACAAAATTAAAACTGCAGTAGATGAAGATTCGCCGTAGACTGTATTGGACATCTTCAGAAATACAAGTATCAGGGGTTAGTTGTGTTAGTCTGTATCCACAAAAACAACAAGGAGTCCGGTGGCACCTTATGCCCAAATAAATCTGTTAGTCTTTAAGGTGCCAACGGACTCCTTGTTGTTTTTTTCAGAAATACAAAGTGTATAATTTAGAAAAACAGATATTTTGAAAATATAATTAAGGATTGGGCAATTTTATGTACATGATTTGGATGTGCAAAGAAGTACTGCATTTCTACACACTGATTCTGCAGTTTTGTTATGCAGCTCCATGCTAATCTGGCTGTGTAAATACTGACAGCCTACACCCAGCATAAGTATTTATTTCAACCAAAAACAATACAATTTTCTGCAGGATAGTGTGATAATAGTAAAACAAAAAACCCTATACTTCTATAAAGATGTCACTTCATCAAAGCATGAATAGGTTTCCTATCTCTCATACTGACAGTAGATTATGAAATAATGTCATAAAGATTAAAATGATACTTTTAAGGGTATATGTCAAGAGTTTAATTTTTAAATCCAGCCTTCCTGTCAAGCCCACAATTTGGAGGTTAAAATAACACAGAGTGCAACTGATGTCACTTAGGGCATGTCTTCACTATGGAGCTAAATTGGGGGTGCTGCAATCGATGTAGTGGCACCAGTTTAGTGGGTCTGTTGAAGACATGCTAAATCGATGGGAAAGCATTTTCCCGTCGATTTCTGTACTCCATCTCCCCAAGAAGAGTAAGGTAAGTCATCAGGAGAGCATCTTCTGTTGACACAGCACAGTGTAGACACCACAGTAAGTGGATCTAGCTATGTCAATTTCAGTTGTATTATTCACATAACTTGAGCAGTGTAGCTTAAATCAATTTACCACAGTAGTGTAGACCTGGCCTTAGTTATCAAAGTACAGCATCTGCAATGTTGGCACAATTAGATATAATTTATTTATCAGTGTAATAAAAAGTGACTGCACTGCAAAATTGCATGCACAAATTTTGTGCTTTCAAAATTGTAGGTGTAAATGGGAGAGTTTGCTCCCAGCTTTAAATCAGGATCCAACAGTGAAGTCACTATACTGATGTGATTTAAGGGGGAAAAAATATATTAAGATAACAAATTGGTCCTAAACTTATTGTCATTGCAAACAAATAGAACCACAAACTATTTTACATATTACAATAAAAAAGTAATGTTAATATCTTTCTTCATTATACAGTCTGCCTTTTTTAAAGCTTTCCTCTTTTTTTTAGATGGTGAGTATTTAAGGAGAGGGACTGTTTATTATTTCATGTGTAAAATAATAATAATTAACAGCAGCACAGCATAGTTCATTTTGTAGCTCATTTTGTAGATCCACCTTTAGCATACATGGTTTGGGGGGAATAATTAAATGTGTTCCTATCTGCCCTTTTTTGAAAAATACTCCAGTTTTCCAACTGCCCGAGGTAGGAATCCAATTTAACAGCTCCTAAGTGCTTCTATATCCAGAGTCCTGTAATAAGCACTGAAAATATTTTAAGAATTTTCTCCTCAGAGTGGAATACTAAACGTAAAATTTATTAGTGAATCTAATCTGAATTCTTACTGTAAAAGAGGCTTTAAAAATGTCCTCAAAATATGAAGATGGTAACAGTGTTAGGCAGAGAGCTAACCATCAGCTTCAAAAAAAAAAAAGCAAGAATAGCTTCCCTAATGATAAGGATCATGAACAATTAACAAGCAAAATCACAATTTCACAGGTAGTTGACCATTTAAATTCATTCAGACTTTGGAAAAGAGTGAGACTGCATTCAATTTTAATCGAATTTCACAGCTGTTGAAATATATTCATGCTATACTTGATTGACATTTCTAACACAAATAGTCTGATCTATAAACAGAAGTGTTATGTTTTAAGGTCAGCCATGTCATTTTCATCTGCCCATGTTCAGAATGCATAGTGTTGAAAGATAGCGGTTATTTCCAGTAGTTTCTATTCATTTTCCTTTTATAAACTCATTTTTATATACTATGCATATCACTGCCTCACCAGGGACTAAAATGAGTATGATGAATGCTAATACTTTTTCAAGAGTATAATAATAATTCTTTATCTTTTGTGCATATGTTATCTTCCTGTCTTCACGCATTCAGCCTGTTTTATGTATTAACCAAATTTGATCTACGTGGAAAGGTTTTAATTAAAAAAAAAAGAAAAAAAGAAGTTGGTCCATAATTATAAACAGTGCTATTTGTACTGCACTTGTTTAGTCTAGATCAATATTCCCATTAATACTTCAACACATATCAGCATTTCCCAAACTGTGGTCACAACGATCCCTAGTGTGCAGATGCCATTTTGCCCCATACAGCATGACCTCTCATGTATGGTGCGTGTGAGGTCACTATGCATGGAAGATGCCATTTTGCTCTACAAAATGACATCCTCCATGTTGTGTGACCTCGCATGTACAGTGCATGCAAGGTCACGCTGTGTGGAGGGTGTCACCCCACCCTGTCTGGGGTCCTGGCAAGAAATACTTCCTTAAAATGCAGTCAAGTCAGTAAAAAAATATATTGAGAACCGCTGACATGCATTAATCTGTTCACATCATCCAGTATCAGGGCAACAATCGTAGAAATGATTTTTCAGAATGCTTTTGAATGTTCTTCCTTTTTCAGGAGTACAGTAAATGCCAGTCTGGAGTTTAACAATCCTAGGAAGTATGTTACACTCTAAAAATTGAAACTTTTGTTTGGATATTGAATTAAAAATTGTCATTGATATTTCCTAAGTGATTTAAGGCTCTGTGTGATCCTGTTGACTTTGGTGGCACCCAAATATGCTTAAAGTTAGACACATGCTTAAGTATTTTACAGAACTGGGACGTAATACTAAAGGTATTGTTATTAATAATTAAATGTGAACTCAACCATTTTAAGACTTTTTCTCTTGTATATAATCTATATTGTAGTATTAGTGCCTCGTAACTAGCCATCTATCACTAACATGTCGAGATGTAATTTCAACTGCCCAGAACAGACTTGTATAAGCAGCCTCTCACAACAATCTTCCTTATTTTAGAAAACATTTCCTGTCATCCGATCTCTCTTTTCAGCAACACTGGTCATTATTTTAATGTGCATGTTACTGAAAATGTAAGAAACATCCACAGTATTGGGTAGGAAAATAAAAATAATACAGTTATAAAATAGAGGAGCTTCTTAAATGTGTTCAGAGTGTCTATTTTTAATAGTAAATGGCCAGCCTTACTCATCTTGAGGAATCAGAATGTGACCTAAAGTGTATTAGGTAGTTTTGTAGGAAATTTGGTTTGGGAGAACTTCTCATATGGCTATTTAGGGTTAGCGATTGAGAACAGGAGATAGATGAGAACAAAAAAAAAATAAATAAGAGCATGTTGGTATTCTGTTTGTCTGTTTCTTGTCCCTAACACCTATGCTTGTGGGGAGCTTTTTGGTATATGCCCTGAGCTGAATCTTAGCAAATAGCACTGCAGTGAATGCACAGCGCTGTCTCTGCACTGGGGAGGAATTTCTAATTTCATACATCATTTACAGTTACTGCAGTGTTTCAGAGTAACAGCCGTGTTAGTCTGTATTCGCAAAAAGAAAAGGAGTACTTGTGGCACCTTAGAGACTAACCAGTTTATTTGAGCATGAGCTTTCGTGAGCTACAGCTCACTTCATCAGATGAAGTGAGCTGTAGCTCACGAAAGCTCATGCTCAAATAAACTGGTTAGTCTCTAAGGTGCCACAAGTACTCCTTTTCTAGTTACTGCAGTGATTCCTCAGTTAGTATTCCGACTAAACATAATGAAGGGTAGGAAGGGAACATGCACAGTCTTCTTCAAATGATTGCTCATGTGTATTCCACAATAGGTGTGAGTACTCGCCACGTGCACTGGTGCCCACCCGGTGCCCAAATCCTTGGTGGTTGAGTCGGTCAACCACAGGGAGCGGCAGGGGCAACCAGCCTTGATCACCAAGAACAAAGACTCTCAGAGGCTGGATACTTTCAGGAGAAAAGTTTATTCGTTGTCAAGCTTTCAGCTACGAGTAGCAAACCATCAGGCTCTCCTGGGTCACTACGAGTTTAACCTCTGGGAATCCCTCCCCAAGTTTGAGGACTCCCTCCGAGAGCACGATAAGAAGGAGTTTAAGGTGCTTGTAGAGGAAGGGGTGGTGGCCGCAAGGGCATCCCTGCAGGCTGCTTCAGATGCAGCGGACACGGCTGCATGGTCCATGGCCTCGGCAGTGTCCATGAGATCATAGAATCATAGAATATCAGGGTTGGAAGAAACCTCAGGAGGTCATCTAGTCCAAACTCCTGCTCAAAGCAGGACCGAACTCACAACTCTGGGTTTAGCTGGCCAGTGCTCAAACCGCTGAGCTATCCCTCCCCAAATGAGCGTCATGGCTTCTGCTCTCTGGGCTGTCCAGCGAAGCGCAGTCATCAATGCAGGATCTCCCTTTCGACTGGAAGGCTCTGTTTGCTGAGGAAACAGACACAAGGCTGCATGGCATGAAAGACTACTGTACAACCCTCCAAACCTTGGGCCTCTATGTCCCTCCTCTGGCAAAACCCAAGTTCAAGCCGCAGCAGGCTCCCTCCAGGCCGCCCTCCTGAAGTCTGAGGCTGCCCACAAAAAGCAGCGGGACTATAGAAAGCGCCCACAATGGCAATGCCGGCCTGCCCCACAGCCTGGGTCTTCTAAGGGCAGGCAGGTGGGCAAAAGGTGTTTTTGACGGGATGCTCCCCGCCAGTTCTCAGCAGGGACCTACCCCCAATAAAGCTCCTTTTCTCCAATTGGTTGTGGCTATATTAGTAGGATCATTGCCAGCAGATTGAGGAAAGTGATTATTCCCCTCTGTTTGAGTGAGGCCACACCTGGAGTATTGCAACCAGTTTTGGTTCCCCCACTACAGAGAGATGTGGACAAATTGGAGATAGTCCAGCAGAGGGCAACAAAAATGACTAGGGGGCTGGGGCACATGACTTACAAGGAGAGGCTGAGGAAACTGGGGTTATTTAGTCTGCATAAGAAAAGAGTGCGGGGGATTCGATAGCAGCCTTCAATTACCTTAATGAGGTTCCAAAGAGATGGAGCTAAGCTGTTCTCAGTGGTGGCAGATGACAGAACAAGAAGCAATGGTCTCAAGTTGCAGTGGGGTAGGTTTAGCTTGGATATTAGGAAACACTATTTCACTAGGAGGGTGGTGAAGCACTGGAATGGGTTACCTAGGGAGGTGGTGGAATCTCTTTCCTTAGAGGTTTTAAGGCCCGGCTTGACAAGGCCCTGGCTGGGATGATTTAGTTGGGGTTGATCCTGCTTTAAGCAGGGGATTGGCCTAGATGACCTCCTGAGGTTTCTTCCAGCCCTAATATTCTATGATTCTGTGATGTGGGAAGAATAATTCTCAAACAGGCATTGCACCTATAATGGTAAAGGAAGAGTATTAGTGGTTTATTCTCTCCTTCTAACATCTGTGACTGATCCTTCCTAAAGTTGGGACTGATCCTGCAAGATGCTGTGTGCCTCCCAAGAGGTGCTGAACACTCTCAAGTCCCATTGACCTCTTTAGAATTTGCGGGTGCTCACCACCTTGCTGGTCCTCTTTGGCATCTTCTGGTTAGCCAGACACTGTAAAATTGTCAGACATTTTGTGCCAGGTTAGTATCTGTATGTGAGCATGCTATAGCAGTCAAGCTGAATATTGCTTATAGGGTTATTGTAGCCATGTTGGTCCCAGGATTTGAGAGATACAGGGTAGGTGAAATAATATCTTTTATTGGATAAATTGCTGGTGGTGCAAGGTACAAGCTTTTGAGCTACAGAGAGCCCTTCTTTAGATCTGGGGAAGAAACTGAGTGTGGGTTCAGAGCGTCTGAGACACTCTGCTTCCTTCCCCAGACCTGAAGAAGAGATCTGTATGGCTCAAAAGCTTGTACTTTCCACCAACAGAAGCGAGTCCAATAAAACACATTACCTCGCCCCCCTAGTCTTGCTCAAGCTGAATATTTTCTATTTGGGCATCCAAAATTCTCCTGTGGTATTCCATCATCAAACAGGATTTTTATCCACCAGACTGTTTGGCCACCATTTTGCACTCACAAAAGGTTGCTTTTTATAAATTAAATGATTGCAAGCGTCACATCAAGAAGATCCCTTCTCCCGCCCCCGAACTTTTGAAATGGTATCATTCCAAGATTTGGAAGATCGCTGCATTTTACCTGCAGCCACAAAGTATACGCTGGCAGATGGGGTTTGTTATTGCCACCTGTTCTATCTGGATCAGCATCTGTATTTGCAAACTGGTAATACAGTATCTGGTAAATGACCAGCTATCTTCACGCATTTTCAGAGATTTGGATTAAAAATGCTGTCTTTTTGTAAATGATATTACTCATTTATGTGGGTTGCCTTATTTAGCTATTTATACAAAGGCAAATAGTTTGTCCTTCCAAAACAGGGAAACAGCTATGGCTACAAGTTATCCATATCTCAGTGTAATTAAAAACAAACTCTCTGTTAAATGTTGGCTATGCCTATTAAAATTAATTAAGACCTTCGCCCTTTCCTGGCCTGTTTCTTAATGAGCTTAGAATGAAAGTAATAAATCCACCAAACAAGATGTGTCTATAATAGCAATGTCTCCATATCTCTTTTAGTGGGTTCATTGTATATTTCTGTTGTTTTTCTAAAATTTTTATGCTCATCCTTCAGTAAACATCTATGTGCTTTTTGAAATTAATAAATTACTTTGTATGCAAAGTAGAGGGCAATAATATGGAAATCCAAGATAAAACAATTTGAGAACTGTATTCATTGAAAGGTCAGGTTTTGCTAGTTATAAGGGCAACTCACCCAACAGATTATTAAAAGCTCCATTAATAATCAATGAATTCCTAGCTCTGGCTACAATAGGGTGCCACTACTGAACCAGGACAAGAGTTGATTCTCCTAATTTAAACTTTGTGCAAACACATTTTAAGTGACTTCATTAGACAGATGAACAGACGAGAGCATAATGAAAATAAGAAATACAGTGAATATGTAATTAATTGGAATTAATATTTTAAACTAAAATTAATTGGTTATATGAGAAAGAATAGTTCATTTGAATAATGCTTGCTGGCTGATCTTGTTACTCTTAGATCCTTTACAGCATTTTGTTTCTGCTATTCATTAATTCAATTAGAAATGTTTTCAAAGCTTCATGTTCCTGAAAAACCCTACCTCCTATGGAAAAATTCTATAGACTATATCAGGGATAAATCAAGAAAAAATTCTACACTGGTTAAGAAACCACACCTGACTTAGAGTGGAAGTGAAAGCAGCTATAAAAATGGAACAAAATCTATAACAAATGAAAAAGGGGAAATGGGTAGCAATATATATAAAGTAGAATGTAGGAACTAAGGGGAATTGGTAAAAGAAGCAATAGGACCGAAGGACAAATCTATAGCTAGCAAAGTTAAGGACAAGAAGGAGTTTTTCAAGTATATTAGGAACAAAAGAAATCCTAACTATGGCATTGGTCCATTACTACATGGAAATGGTTGAATTGTCAATAATAAAGCAAAAAAAGCAGAAATGTTCAAAAATATTTTTGTTCAGTATTTGGTAAAAAGCCAGATTATGTATTTATATCATATGATGATGAAATCCTCTCCATTCCAACCAAGGAGGATGGTAAACAGCAGCTACTCATGTTAGACGTTATTAATCAGCAGGCATGAATAACTTGCATTCAATAATTTAAAAAGAGCTGGCCCTAGAGCTCTTGGTAGTATTAGTGTTGATTTTTAATAAGTCTTGGAACACTGGGGAAGTTCCAGAGGACTGAAAGAAAGCTAATATTGTACCAATGTTTTAAAAGGGTAAATGGGATGACCTGGTAATTATAGGCCTGTGAAATTGATACCAGCAAAATAATGGAATAGCTGATGCAGGACTTGATAAATAAAGAATTAAAGGGGGTAATATAATTATTGCCAATCAACATGGGTGTATGGAAAATAGATCTTGCCAGACAAACTTAATATCTTTTTTTGATAAGATTACAAGTTTGGTGACAAAGGTAACCAGGTTGATGTAATACTTCTTAAAGACATTTGACTTAGTACCACATAACATTTAGATTAAGAAACTAGAAGGTTACAAATTCAACATGAGACACATTAAATGGATTAAATACTGGCTAATGTAGGTGTCAAAATGTGATTGTAAAGGGGGAATCATCATAGGAGGCGCTATAATGGTGTCCCATAGAAGTAGGTTCTTGGGCCTACGATATTTAACATTTTATCAGTGACCTGGAAGAAAACATAAAATCATTATTTATGAAGTTTTCAGATGACATAAAGCTTGAGGACACAGTTAAAAATGAAGAGGACGGGGCACTGATACAGACAGATCTATATCTCATGGTAAACTGGGTGAAAGGAAACAATTTGTGTTTCAGTATGGCCAAATGTGAAGTCATACATACGGGAACTACGAATGTAGGCTATTCTTACAAGATAGAGGTCTCTATCCTGGGAAGTAGTGACTATGAAAAGGATGATCAACTAAACATGAATTACCGATGTGACCTCATGACCAAAAAGGCTAATGTGATCCTTGGATCAACTAACACAGGAATAGGGCATAGAAGTAGAGAAGTCTAAGTTGTAACTCCACTTTTAAGTGGAGGTAATTTCTAAAAATGTAAAAAGAATTCTTTTGGACTGATAAATCTTAAATATTTTCTTCAGTCTCAAGATAGTTTATCAGTCCTCAATGTGGTCTTAATTAAATCTTTTTTCATTTTTAAAAGTTACCTCCACTTTTGCAAGGACACTCAGTGCTGCCTTTTATTGCTTTCAATACTATCCTGTTCAGAAATCAGAGTACAGAAAAACACACAGGTAGGAACAGCAGATAGTTGGATGAAGAACAGAAATGGAACCGTACGGCAGATACTGAGAACCATGTGAATAGAGTATTTACCAGATAGAACTCTTGTTTTCATATGTTTAAATGCTAGAAATTTGTTTTTGTAGCCATGGAGGAAGCCTTGGCACTTATGCCCTCTCATTTGTTTCCACTTTTAATCACTTATGTGTTTATCCTGTGTTAGTTCATCCAGTCCTACTGGCAATAACTCTATTGTTCATGTGTGCTGCAGTATGTTCACTATACTATAAGTGAGACTTAAATTTTCCATGGATGCTTTAGTACATTGAATTTCTTGTCCCTGATTCGCTTTTGAGAAGGCCTAAACTTTAGCCGCAGGCTTATAAGTGCCTATGTAAACAGGTATTTTGGGAGAATTACATACTGAGTGTACTCTCTAATTCATGCATGAAAAATTGCAATTTACTACTCCACAGCTCTCAGCTGGCCTGGGTTTAGTAGAGCTTGCATTGGCTTGTGGCTCTTAAAACCAATATTGTCTTGTTTTCCTGAATCCCTTACACATAAAAAAGATTGACATGACAGAATAATAGAAAGAGTATTACATTAGAATTTAGCATTAAAGATAAACAACACAAATGAAACTGAAAGCATATGGCACTCTTTGCCTGCTATGCCAGTTGATGAGCAATAGATTTTGTATTATGATCCATTTTGGAGGTTTTAGACTATTAAAACCGAGTTGCTCTGTTTTGTATGCTCAAAAGTTGCCAGTTAAACCAACTGGAGCCGCCTAATTTTGCTGATTGTATGATGGATGTGTCAGACTTCTGGCTTTGATTTTTCTGATATTGGAACTGGAGGACTAGACAAAAAATGTGATGACAACAGATTGTATTCAATAACACAGCCTTAAAAAGGAAAATTATCACTGAAAGAATGACAAAAACTAAAATAGTATTTATGAAAATGTATTCGAAGAAGTAGAGAGAAAACAGACTAAAACTCAGATGTTCAGGTATCAGATGCAGTGGCTATCATTAGAAAGTTAACATTCATTTCCAGTAACCTCATAGTAATATCCAACAAACTAGAGTATTCTCTTGCACTACTTGCAAGTGTAACTGCTTTCCAATGTGAGTAAGGCTTCAATTATTGGGCCCTTAGAGTAGAAATTAACTGCAGTCCCCCAGATACTATATAGACATTTAGGAACAAGTTGTGGCTAACCCCTGCAGAGGTACACAAGAAATACAGAGATTGCGTCCCCCATGCTCCCACTTACCTCATCAATCCAAATATACTGAACAAATCATTAGCATAAAATCAAGACAGTGCAAGAAAATAAAGGTACTGGAACCTCTCAGGACTCCCGATGCAAGTGCCTTTCCCTCAAGACCTATGGTGAGACTGATTTCCCTCAGTTGGGTCAAGGGAATAACCCAAATCATGTAAGGTGCTCAGCATTGCATGTACTTAAGAGGAAGGTGCCCCAAGTCCTTCATGTCTGTTCCCCCTAAGCATGTCCAACAAGCAGTGGTGTCCTGCTATAGAAACAATGTAAGGGGAATGTTTTAAGAATTAGGAAAGAAAATCCTAGGTTACATTTCAAAAACACAAAGTGCTCTAATGATTACTAGTGTTTAATCCAGGCAGGAGAATGATGTGCGCTAAATACAAGATGACGGTAACCAGGGGAGAATAATTCTGTTGGGATTGTGGCAACCAAAAGTCTTCATCTTTATGTACTGTCTGTTGATAACATGAAACTTACTTATGCCACCACCTGTAAGGTGATCGGTCACTCCTGTGCTAGGCTCCAGCCAATCCCCAAGCCAGGAACTGGTCTGGTATATAAGTCTTACAGGAGGAAAAACATCTTGAAACTTTTTCCTGCCTTACAGTGGTAACAGACTCCTGAAGCCTTCGCCTGTTCCAGCCTTGCTCTCATTCTGGCCTTGCTCCTACCCCACTCTGAACTCCTGATTTGCGCTCTGCTCCTGACTCTGACTCCTAGGCCTCAAGGTCATGGCTCCAACCACTAGGACTGACCATCCCCATCACGGTTTCTGACACCACCATATTGCATGTTTTATCTTTGTTATTGTGACGGCCATCCTTTTGTCCCTAGTACACTGGGGATTGAACTGGGGGCATCCAGAGCTAAAATCAGGAGCTGCTGAAGCTTGGGCTAAATTTATGTTTTATGGCATACAAACAGGTAAGTTTGATAAAAACATAAAATACTCTTGCTGGAAGGTTGTAACATAACACTACTTATTTCTCAGAATTCAGAATGATAACACACAAGAACTCAAAGGTAGAGACACACAAAGCAGGCTGCTCCTTAAATCAGAGAGGCACAACTCACCAAGTTTACTCTAAGCTGTCTGACTGGCTCTGATGGCAGGCTTCTCCACACAGAACCCCCTGTATGCAAGCAGGACCAGGGAAACCCCTGAGCATTTAAAGCGAAAGATCATAATTTTAACACATTTTTCAATACACCTCACTAAAGAACCAGGTCTCTGTAGTGAGCAGGAATAACAACTCATATCCTCCTTGAATTGGCATGGAAGGGACCTGTAACACACACTCCTTAGTGGATTATGTTATGTTCAGTTCATTCTATCTAAGCTATGATTGCTTAAAACTACCTTTCAAGTATGCAGCTATTGATTCTACCTTTTAATGAAGTTTGGTACAAACTGACTGTCTTACGGGTCAAAGGAATTTTAGCTCCTCGCCACTCCTTTTTTTTATATTGAATTTCTGAGAAATACTTGAGTCATAAAATAAAATCAGCATTCTCGAGGGCATTATTTATCTAATTCCATTTACGTCTCTCCATCAGTCCTTTTCTTGCAGAGGCACAGATCTGTTTAGACAGGCTTGGCAGTGTGTGTGACAATTTGTTCATGTTTATTTCTAACTTGAAAAAGCAGTAAAGGCAACATTTTCTTTTAACTTTCCTGTGATTAAATGTGTTATGTCAGTGAGAGAGAGCCCAACTGAAGGCTTAGCTCTTTGCTGTTTTGAACTTTCAGTAATACAGTCTGGATGTTTGCAAGCTTTCTCACCAAAGCAAATGGACTCATGGGGTTTCCAACTGGTTAGTGCAACACATTTAATTATACTGATATTGACAGTGTTTTTGACAATTATTGTGAGTTGTTTCAAATGGTCTCTTGTGGTTTGACTATTTAGGTGACTATCAATTTGAGATTGGGCAGAAATATTTTTGATTTTCAAGTTCATTTTTAATAAATACAAGTTTCTAGAGAGAAAGTAGTGGTGTTTTTCCCTAGAACTTTCCCATCACTCTTAGCCACAATAGAAATGATTAATCTGCAGCACCCACAAAAGTGTTATCTCTCAGAAGTTGCTAGGTACCACGATTTCTGGAAGCCATTATTGTGACCACAGAAAACCGTGTGTTTCATTGATTGAGTGTGTACTCTTCTAATACCAGAGCTGAATCAAATAATGAAATCAATTGCAAATGCTTTATTTGATGACTGATGGGGAAAATAATCAAATACATTATTCATCAAATCATACCATCTACAGTACTGACTGCATTTGCCCCACTCAGTACCCTGCTGAATAAGCTTTGCGTAGGAGGTAGTGGTCTAGAATAAATCAGCACATTATTCTTCAGCTTGCGCTTGTATCTGAATTTAATCTCTTAATAAAACTCAGTTATTGATTGTTATATTTTTAATTTGCCTCTGGGCTCTTATATAACATTATTCCAAACACAACACAATCTAAAGGAATTTTCCTACAGAGGATACTTCAAGTAAAAGTAAATAACACATAAGCCTGAGTTAGACTATGTTATCCAACTTTGAGTTTCAACTAGAGAGATTTAGCAAGTGGAAAGTTTTGTTAAAAATTAAACAGCTGAGGAATTTTCCTTTGCAAAGTGCACTGAAAAGTTTACATACAGCAAATGCTAAAGTGTATTTCATTCATGAGACTGCCAACCTAAGGGCACCCAAACTCTCTCATAAAAATTGGAGATCAGCCTGAGCCCAGAAAATTGGTTGCAAGTTGAGATCCACATAGTAAATGCAAAGCGCATGTTGATCTCTATGTTGGATTAAATGGAACTTTAATTCAAACCACCACAACCTTTGGGAAAGTTCAGCTTCAGATCTGGTCCCACAGCTCAGTCTCTCTCTTTCCCCTGTAGATATGAGATTAGAGCCGGATGAAATTTTTCACCCAAAACTCCACCCACACCCCCCTGAAAAATGCAGATTCAGAGCAAACAAAATCTTTTGTTTGACTCCAAAAAAATGTTTTCAACTTTTTCTATTTGCTGAATTAAAAAAAAAAATCAGTTGCAGTTCGACCCAAACTTAATTGTTCTTATATTTTTCGGAACTATTGGTGAATCAAAAAATCAGCTATTTGCATAGCTCTGTTTGGAATATCTAATTCAGTGATATGTTTAAAATCACGTAACTTGATTTATTTACTGCTGCTTCTGTTGCTCATTAATCATTTGTTCTGAATGTAGGCATTGTAATTCACAAAGTGAGTATTATTAACATTGGCTTCCTCCCAACTTCCCCTTTTCTTTGGATCTACATCTGTACAACACAAATAACATTTTACAAAATACAGGCATTAATGTCCATCACTGCCACCAAATCAGAGACCTACAGGAAAGAGGTCTGTGCCAGCAGACAGGAAATGTCCCAGGCTGGGTAACAAACACTCTTAAATATTTTAGGTGGCTATCAAATCTGTGATGAGAAGCAGGCATCATGCCTATGTGTTATTGTAGATTTTATTTGTGCTCCCATCTACCATGATTTCTTATGCTCTGTGATTTTATGTTGTATGTCCTGACATGGGACATCTTTAATGCTGAGCATGGTGAAAGAAACAAGCCAATACAGAGAAGAATTTTCACCTAAAAATAGCTGTCTTAGACAAACTTATGGCAAAATAGTGAATAAATTATCTGTTGCAATGAGGCACCTAATTACTTTTGGCATTTCAAAATGTCTAGTTCTTTAAATTTTAATGTCAACTATAATGTGGAGACTATCACTAGAACCAGCAATAACTTTAGAATTGGAATGAACTGTTCAAGTATAGGAAAGATCTCGGAAACCTTTATGCCTCCAAAACCAAAAGAACATTTTAAGTGTGTGCGCTGTACTGTATATAAAGGCAATTTTTAGACCCTATTATCACTCTTTTTTAACTAAGATTTAAATAAATATAGTATTATGAGGATTGCACTGAGTGTAGAAGTTATTCATGTGATCTATTGGCAGTAGATAGAACTGAAGCGTACTTGGTACAAATATACACATGTAGATTTGAACAAAAGCAACTTACTGTTTTCTTACTTTAACTGTTTTACATGGAAATATTTTTTAAATAGTTTCTCAGATAGTCTAAACCAGGATAAAAGGACAAACTCTGCCCTTGTTTCTTTCCAGCAACTCCACTGAAGTCCAGGGAAGTGCCTAATTATAAATGAGAGCAGAATTCAACCCTCATTGTTGGCCTGATTCTTTTACCCTTACTCACTGAACTAAATTGGACTGCTGGCAGAGTGAGCTGCTGCTCATCGTATGTGTAGCAAGACTGATTTCAAATGAATTGTTGTTGATCACGCCTACAGCCTCAGCGATAGGGAGCCTTTGTCCTGAAAGAGAGACCGGAGGCTGGCCTTGCCAAGGATTTATCTGCATCTTCCCACCTCATGGTCTTGAAGAGGGGGCTCTGTGGCTGACTGGTAGGAGAGAAGGGTGAAGCATAATAAGCCTGTTGGTTCCAATACAATCAAAGGAAGGGTTTATAAGCTCTTTCTGCTGCCCAGGGGAAGTCCTCTGCACCAGCAAGAAAAGCTTGCCCTCCCCCCACCGCCTCTTGGGATTAGAGAAGGAATGGATTCTTGTGTCTACTGTGGGCATCATGCTAGCTGCCTTTTGGGGGATAGGAAATAATTTTTTTCTCGCTACCAGATTGACTTGGGTAGGGTGGATTTTCTCATGTTCCTCCCAGGAAACCAGGGACCGAAAGGGTAGGTTAGACTGTAAATTCATTTTGTTGCAATTTGGCAGTTGCTCAGTGCAGAAAATCATTTAATATGGGTGTGATTCCCTTAGAAATTGGAGGTGGATAAAGCAAGTGGGTGTAGCAGCATGTAGTCTCTGAACTTATCCTCTTGTGGCATGACATGCCTCAGTTTCTCTCCTGGGTCTTCACCAACCCACGCAGACTTCATCATGTTCACTGCTGGAGTGACTTAGCCCTCCAGCTGAGTCCCAGATTAGTCCATCCCTTGCAGGGCACTAAAGTCTCAGCAAACACAAAAACCACTGCAACTCCTGGATTCTGCTCAGTTTCTCCCAGTCAGAGAGTGCTGATACTCAGAGTTACTCTGACTGGAATTTCTCTCCCGTCAGAGTCCTCTTCCCTAACCCAGGGGCTTCTGTGGGAACTTCGTTGCAGCTCTTCCCCAGCTTCAGCTGAGCTTCATAAGGGCAAGGTGCTCCTCATCAGGCCCTGAATCCTCAGCTGGAAGCCACTAATCAGTCACAGGTGGGCTTAGACCATCTCCCGCCTCAAAGACTCCAGTCACCGTGTGACAGTGGGAAATAGGGTTGCGGCTCCTTATGTCTGGTACATTGAGGAGACAACCTTCTCTTCCCCATCCCCTTAACTCTTGTACAAGAGGAGGGTGGTGGGTCCCAGCAATGGTGCTAGGACTAGGTTAACAGGTCGGGGGGGGAGCAGGGGTAACGACTCATAATAGCTCTCCACCATGTGGTACGGATTACAAAGGAAGGAGAAGCTGCTCTGGATGAGTTATTGCAAGATAATTCTCAGATGAGAACTTAGTAAAATTGCAGCCTAGTTAAACTACATATTTCTGGTATCTTGTTTTTCTTTCTGTGGTGTCCTGGGCAATTAGAGATTGGTCTATACCAAAAATATCAGGGGTTCTTACAATCCAAACTGGATATGACTATTTATGTCATGTCTGTCCACTGTCTCTGTAATGAACTGGACCAAATCCCCAACTAGGAACACTCCTGAGCTTCAAGGAGCATTTATGGAGAAGGATTGAAATCTGAATCAAGGTCCATATTGTACAGCTCACGGCAGTCCTATCTCTAATCCTTTTATTAGTATTTATTATTTGAATTATTACAGTAGCAGCTAGAGGCTCCAACCAATCTCAGGGCCTCACTGTGGTAGGTGCTGTACAAATAAGAGGCAGTCTTTACACAGGGGTGAAAGTAAAATTGAAAACTTACCGGTACGGGGGCCGGCTCCACTCCCCCTGAAGGGGCGGAGCCTCAGGTGGAAGGGGCGGGGCTGGGAGGTCAGCGTCCCCCAGCCAGCCCTTCCACGCTGCCTGGCCCACGCTGCCTGGGGCTCCAGTGATGATTTAAAGGGCCCGGGGCTCCGGCCGCAGCAGCGGCCGGAGCCCCGGGCCCTTTTAAATCGCCCGCCCCAGGGCAGCTGCTCCTTTTGTTCCCCCTCCCCCGTTGGCAGCCTGGCGGGGGCAAAAGGGGCAGTGCTTTAAAGTAAGGCGGTAGGGGCCAGTACCGGCAGCCACTTTTTACCGGTACGCTGTACCAGCCCTTACTGCCTTACTTTCACCCCTGTCTTCACCCCAAAAACCTTGCAAATCTAAACAGACAAAGGGTGAGAGGGGAAAAAGAAGCGCAGAAAGGTGAAGAGAATTTCCTAAGATCACACAGCAGATCAGTGGTACAGCTGGGAATAGAAACCATGCTGCCTTCCAGCAGTTTGTAGGAGAAGCCTGGAAAAGCTGAAGAAATTCTAGTGTAAGACTAGCAGATGTGAAGAATGAGATGCTGCAGAAGAGAGAAAGGACTTTAGTCTAGGTGTATGCTCTCAGAAATAGTCCTTAGTTAGTGGGTTGGCTACAACTGTTCAGCGGTTTAATACAGTCTTGAAGTAAAGGAAGTTTTATTGACGTAACTGCCCTATGGTGGTTTGACAGAAAGAAGGGCTTAGGCATGATAATTTACTCCCTCCAGTATACTGTTTTCATTTTTAGCATACATTTCTAGGACACTGATGATTGTGAGGAGACCACTGGTTTCTTTTGGAAACTCTGATCAAAACATAGTATGGCATCTTCTTTTTAGCTTTTGTAGGCAATTTAGCAGAAAGGGAAGCTTTCTTTGCCATCATGGTAATAAAGTTTAATTGGAACAGTGATGCTCCTGCCCACTTCTAATGTCCTTTCTGTTAAAATTCCTCATCCCCAGCTATTGTCTTTTCAAAAGCAAATGTCTACATGATCAAATATCCCAAGATTGCTTCCGAACAGAGAGGAGGCTTCCACGCTGTAGCACTTTCCCATTTTCTCTTCCACTTTTCCTCAGGAAAATTAACGGGAGATAAACTAACACTGGAACTGACACTTTTCCATCAGTAAGATTTGAGTGAACAGCAGGGTACTAATAGCTATTAATATCCTGACAAGGAAGGATGACCTGATGTTGTTAACATTACTTCTCTTACACAGTCTAGTTTTACATCTGGATGCTGACCAAAATAACCCCTTAATTCAGTAATGTGATTTGATCTGCTTTATAGACCTACAAAGAGATATTCAACGTATTAAGAACTTCCCATGACAGTCATTTAATACATTCTGTGTAGTGACATGAGCAACTCTGATACTGTTCTCTGAAGAGCTGGATTTTTTTAAAGTATTACTTTTCTTACATGTCCCTTAATTCATCATTCTCTTATATATTTCATTATCCATTATTCATTTTATTTACTATTCCAGGTTACTTTGCTTTATACTATGTCCCATTGCATTACACTATATGCAGTGGTACACTATAGAATGACTAGTGAAAGGGAAAAATTGATTGTCTTTGTAGTACAGCTACCATGTACTGTACTCACTCTTTCCTTATATTGTAGCAGAGGGACTATATAGGATCTTTTGATAGCCCAGTAAGTTGAACTGGCCAGCTGTTCTTTCAGAATCACTACCCATTGCTTTAAAGATGCTGTTTTGTGCTTAATTTGTCCAGTCACCATATGTTTCAGACTGCAATGACCATAGTTCAGTAGCAGAACTTTATTACTGATGATTGCACTGTCCTACAAGCAATAATGCAGTTTGTTAGCTGCTGGCATGGAAATGTCTTCCAGTAAATTAGTTGACCAAGTTACCTAGGAGGGATGCATAATAGTCCATGTGTTGAAGTCTGGCAGGGAGCAAGCACAAGACTGAAATAACTGCCTTGATGATAGACCAGATGGGGAAGTTGAGACTGTTTCTGTACCCATAGAAACTCCATGTTTGGCTTGTTAAAACGTATCCCTGTCCACCCCCCACTATTTTGGTACAAGCTATGTGGCTTGAGTCACAATTGGTAAAAGCTTCCTGCCTTTTCATTTATGAAACCACATTCTTTGTGATTGTGTGATTGCTACAAAGACTTGATATCCATGGAATAAATGAAAAGGGTGCCACTGAGTTAGAGTTCATGAAGAAGAGTAGACTCTTATCAGACAATAAATAAATAAATTAAATCAAAGGTATGAGAGAGCTGGGGTATGCAAACTCATGATTTTTCAGTATCCTCCCCGGACTTGAAATGTTAAATAAATGATATGACTAGAAGTGCACTGAGCTTTTGAAAAGGGATTTGGACTCTGGTGAACAAATCTTCTAGGGTTTCCTAAAGAATCTAGGCCTTGACTTTAATCTGTCCTCTAGGCTTGTGTCAGGCTTACAGAGGGCTAGACAAAAACAAACACAATTTCCCTATTAAATTATTGCCCTTTGTGGTGCACTCCGTGAGTGACTCCAGGAAAGTTCCTATCTATATAAGTCATTAGAGGGCCCTGGAGCAAAGGAAAGATTGGATCAGAGTATGATAGAGGTGCAGCTAAATGAGATACATGCATCCGGTGGCAATGTCAGCAACATAGGGGATGCAGGAGGTTCAGAAACATTCTCCAGTGAGGCACCCTTACCTGTTTTGCAGGGGAAGAAGGATGCAAAAGTAATAGTAAATCAATGGCATTACAGGATTGACAGTTCCATTATAACTGTAACTTTTTGAGATGCTGTAATTAAACCACTAGGTTGACAAATTACGAATGTATTATAACAGAAACGTATTTCTTCTTACTCTTGCTATAGGGCCCAATTCAGAAAAGCCCTTAAGCATATGCTTAGCATTAAGCATGTGAATAATTCTCTCCCTGTTCAGCAAAGAGCTCAAGCATGTTCTTAAACTAAATACATGAGAAGTCCTCATTTAAATCAATGGGATGAGAATACAGCAGGAAATATTTTTTCTTTATTAACGTTCATGAAGGTTGAAAGAATGATTCCTCTGTGTGAAGAGCCATCATGCAAGCTTTCCCATGCAGCAGCATACGTTGGGGTTGATTATGCTCTCACACTGGTTTTATGCTAGTATAACTCCATTAACTTCAATTGAGTTACTCATAATTCACCCTGGTGTAAACGAGAGCAGAATCAGTCCTGTTCAGTCTTGGCTAGCACCATTCTTGAAGTTGGAACTCTGCAAAACATTTTGCAGGGAACATAAACGTGGTCAAAATATTTGTCTGCCTTTGCCAAAGAAAGCACACTCTTCTATAAACAGGACAGAATGGTGTCTTTCTCTTCTTTAAAATAAAAAATTCCTACTCCATCAGTGTAAATCCACAGCTATCTGATAAGTTTCAATCTCAAGCTCTTCATGAGTGCCTTATCTTGTCTATAACATTACAAAGATGTAAAACCTTGTTTTCTGTTGGTAGAAACTCTTTCAATGTTTGTATATATAATTAGCTAAAGGTCACAGGTGCACTTAAAACAATTCTCTTACCATGCCTGTACTCATGATTATTTCCCAGGTTAGGTTTTATTTTCAAATGCAAAATTTATTTCTTTTTAGTGAATTGAGTTCCCTGACAGTGCTAAATTCTTAAATCCTATATTTATCCACAAAAAAGTTACACGGGAGGAGCAGCAATGCAGGCTTCCCATTATACAGAGAAGACTAAGGGATAAGGTTTGAATCCAAAACTGGGTCTTGTCTCAGTTTGGATCTGAACTACCTAGGGAAAGACATTTAGATCAGGTCTCATCTAAGCTCAGTTTTTATGTTCTAGATACATAGATATAGCTATATAAGGTTTCAAAATAGCAGATCTTAAACTTGTCACTAGTACGAGACTGAATGTTGCTCATCCCTGACTAATTTTTGCAAGAAAGAAGAAAATATTTTGTGGCAACAGTTTTTAAAATGGCATTTTTCCACAGAAGTGGTTCTGGAGGAGTTAGGCTAGAGGAGAAAGTACAGGAGAAGTTGGCAAGGTTGCAAAAGTAAATGCAGTCTATCAAAAGGTGGTAGAATTAAAGGGCTTTATTATTTATCATATGGCTATTCTCACCATGTACAATTTGCATTAAGAGCTCATTTGTCTATTGGGGGCAAGGTCATGTTCAGGATGTCAGTTCCCTAAATTCACCCATCTTCGGGTACCTGTGCCTCTGCAAAATCTTCCGCACAGCCCCTTGCTAGATGCTGTGACAGGACATTCCAAAATGTCTGTATCCTTCAGAATAGATCCCACAGCATTAAATGGAAGTTAGTTACAGACTGGATGGGCAGTAACTTGCAACACTTTGTCCAGTGGGTTTGTGAGGGGAACATGCTAAAGGAAAGCCTACATTTCTCGTCTTCCATGCCTCCCATGGCCTAGACCTGGATTTCTGGCTCCACTCCAAAGGTACAGAGTTCCATATGTAAGCATGAAAAATTAAGGGAAAGCTAAGGTTGGATAGAATCAAGGTACAATAACAGAAGAGGAAGAAATTATTGTTCAGATATCCAGAAATGACTTGAAGGACAGGTCTCTTCAGAAAACATTCTCCCAACAATTTAAAGTCTATTAATTTGCAAAACCAATCATTAGATGCAATAAAGTCTCTGGGAATAGTTTTGAAATGAATCATGAATTCATCATGGTAGCTCTAAAATAAACCATAATATTTTTCAGGGTGTGTATGTATGTGTGTGTGTGTGTGTGTATATACATATATATATATATAAAGAGAGAGAGAGAAGTTTTACCTTAAATATCAAAATATAACTTGTTCCAACTACTTTCTTGGAGAGACCTGGCAAACAAAATAGTAATTAAAGGCAATTATTGTAGCCATGACAAAATCAAAGCCGCTACACTATGGATTTCTTATTTCCAAAATTCAAAGCAAGCAGGGGAAAAGCAGTGACTGAGATTTCCCCTAGATTAGTTGGAAAGGAACTGAACATTAACAAACTCATGTACCATATCTCACATCTGAAACAAAGGAAGATTGAGATCACAGTGTCATAGTCAAGGTGAACTCTTCAACCTAAGAACTACAGCAGGCAAGCATGTAGCCTAATACAATCTTTTGTGGTTAGAATAATAGCTTCCTAACAAAAATGAAACAATTCTAATGCAAAGTACAATCTTTACTTTTTCTTTGTTTCTTTCGATGCTTATTCTCTGTTTTTTCATTTCTATATTTCTTTCTATTTTTTCTTTTATTCTCTCATTCCATCTGGTACTCTCCTCTTCATAGCATTTTCTTGTTACTTCCTATTTATTTTTTCCCTTTCATTATTTTTCTTGTCTTCCTTTTATTTTCTTCAATGCAAAAACATCATAAATATAGCTATTGTATCTATAAACACAGATACACATATTCACATGAATATATAGATAAATCACAACATAGTCTTCCTACAAGAAACAGTATTCATTGGCAATTCACCATCTCAAGACATGCTCACTTATATCAGACTTGCTTTCAAGCAAGCACACATGTGAATGAATGATCCTTGCACCTACAATGAAGGTCAACAAACTCAAATTCTGGTTACACTATTGTTATGAGATCTGTCTGTGTTACAGTAATGCCTAGACGGAGACCTGAAAAAAGATTATTGCCCCAGTGTGCTATCTGCTGTTTGTATAGAGACAGTCCCTACCATGAAGAGCTTATAACTTTACAGAAACGGCAGAGGGAAAGTGTCCCTGTTATTAGGGCCCTACCAAATTCATGATCCATTTTGGTCAATTTCATAGTCATAGGATTTTAAAAATTATAAATTTCATGATTTCAGCCATTTAAATCTGAAATATCGCCGTGTTGTTATTGTAGGAGGCCTGACCCAAAAAGGAGTTGTGGGGAGGGGGGGTCGGGGTACTGCTACTCTTACTTCTGTGCTGCTGGGGGTGGAGGTGCCTTCAGCACTGGAGAGCTGGAGAGCAGCAGCTGGTGGCCAGGAGCCCAGTTCTGAAGTCAGAGCCACGGTCAGCAGCAGCATAGAAGTAAAGATGGCATGGATATGGTATTGTCACCCTTACTTCTGCACTGTTGCCTGCAGAGCTGGGCATCTGGCCAACAGTCGCTGCTCTCTGGCCGCCAAGCCAGCGCAGCAGTAAGCGTGAAGGCAGCGCAGAAGTAAGGGCGGCCATACTGCAATCCCCCTAAAATAACTTTATGACACCCTGAAAAGCCCTTTTGAGCAGGACCCCCAATTTGAGAAACGCTGGTCTCCCCCATGAAATCTATATAGTATAGGGTAAAAGCATACAAAAGACTATATTTCTCAGGGGGAGACCAGATTTCACAGTCCATGATGTGTTTTTCGTGGCCGTGAATTTGGTAGGGCGCTGTCTACACGGGGGGATAGGTCAGTATAACTACGTTGCTCAGTGGTGTAGATTTTCCATACCCCTGGGCAACTCAGTTATACTGACATAAGTTGGTAGTGTAGACCAAACCACAGTCTAGTGTAAGCTTCAGCAGTCAGGAAAACGCTGGATTTTATTCTTGTTGATTCTGATTACTCTTATTGATTTAGTTGTTGTCCTTCAGAAATTGCTTCAGATGCAGAATCTCACCTTATGGAGGTAGATTAACTGTTTGACCTTTAAACACTGCATGAAAATCAACTCACCTCTCTTAAATGCAGAAATGTCACCCTGGCAGTAAAAGGACTGGTTAATGTGTTTGGAAGAAAACTGAAGTTTTTCATGGGATATTGTTGCTACAGCCCCACTCTATATTCTGCAGCTTGCCTTGTGGCAGATTGTTTCATTATCTAGCAGTGTCATTAATCTTTTTTATTAGCACCTTAAAAATAAACAAACAATGATTTTGTTGCATTTGACACAAGTAGTGCATTTTAATTTTGTAGGCTTGTATTACTGACTTAAAAAAAACCCCAGCAACAATTCAGACTGAAATACTGCCCTCAGTTCCTTACAAAACGCTATTCAGATATGTGGAACTATAACAGCATCTGTTATGCATATCAGATGACTTGTGCTATTTTTGTATCTTCCACATGGAGCTTAGCATTAACTGGGAAAGTTAGTACTAATTAATTTTGAGAAATAATAGCTCGTCAGTCATTTTGCATTCATACAGACAGTGAGTTAGTGCTACATGCATTACCCAAAGCATCTATGTTTAGAAATTGTCTTAAAATTGTTTTAAGTTATATGGTCACCTTAATTTCAAAAATATTATATTGAAAAGTGAAGGTCTATCTTCATGAATTATTCATTGTTTATAATGAATCAATAGCAACTTTTGTCCTTTCTTTATCGGTATGCAGTTGTCAAAATAATAATAATAATAGTGGTGATAAACAATGCACATATCCAAGAGCACTACTATTTTGTCCTAGATATAAATCACCTCCTTAAGAGTAAACCCACACTGACATGCATTATGAAAATAGCAAAATCATTACTAAGTTTCCCCAACTGTGTGTGAGTCTAGAACATGGGAACTGACAGAAATTGCCATGATTTTCTGTTTGTGTAACAAATATTCCAAATATATAGCCTGTGATCCTGTTATATAGGCACAGGGAGAAGCAGGTTAGCCCATCTAATGATGCCACCACATAAGCACTCACCTGCAAAATAGTTTACAGTGTCCTGGATATATGACATAGAGAACCAGATAGATACTGTTTTATTGAAAAAAATAAAATAAAATCTGCATGTGGAAGAGGCTGATAAAGCTGGATAGACTTCAGAAAAGTTAGGAATTGGAAAGTATGAAGAAAAGCTCTGTAAGCTCGAAAGCTTGTCGTGTGTGTGTGTAGACAAATAAAATGTGTTACCAGACTTATTCAGGAAAAAATATGGACATAGATCTAATTATAATCATTCTGCATTTTATTTTAAGATGCCTTAATATGGATCAGTCCTTCCAGAACCATTCCACATCCATTCTATCACCCAGTAGTAACATGTCTATAAATCAAATAATACCTCCAAAAATTAACATAATTTGATGCTATGCATTTAGCACTGGTTTGTGTTAAATTCCTCCATGCAGCTAGATTTCTTAAAATAAATATTTACAATTGGCACATAGTACATCTGAATGTATTACAGTCAATGTATTTTAAACTGGCTTTCTCCCCCCACTGAATTATGATTACTATGGAAAAGTGATTCTGGACACTAGATTTCTATGGGAGCTCAGGGCAATGGCTTCATATTTTCCTCATCTTCCTTGGATTTCATCCAAAGCCAATTCTGTTTAATCTGCCTGCTGCTGCTCTGGAAGTGACATCTGTTCAAATTTACACTCTTTATCATGGCTGACATGTTGTTTGTGCGTATGTTTACCCCAAGCCCTAGTTCCAACTGCCTATTGCAGATAATTTGTGATTTCTTCCTTCAGTCCCTCGTAGGTTGCTAGGCATTGAATCTCTGCATATGGAGTTTTGCTATTATTTCTTATTTTTTCCCTAACTCTACCTGGAATTACGTTTAGAGAAAAAGAGAGAAGTCTAAATGCAGCATGTGTGACATCGAGTATGCTCACTGGAGGTGGGAGGGAACTGAGAGAGAAAGAATGTGTGTAATATTTTTACTTAATATCCATGAGGACTACCAAAATACCCAGAAGTAACCAGATAACTTGACTCCTTGGTACCTCTTGATACCTAATACAGTGTGGGCTCCATTATTTGTGAAACATTTAGGTTGTCCTTTGTCAAAACAGACAAACACACAAAAACAAACAAAAAAACCCCTAGTACTGTAATTTTTGATGTAGAGATAGACTTAAGACAAAAATCTTAATTTAAATTTTGAGTTACTCAGGATCTGAATCCACATGAGATATTTGTGGCTTGTGGTTCATGTTTGTTTATATATGTAGATGTGTACACACACACACTTACTGACCATCCCACTCATTCAAAAACCATTAATCAAATCTCAAAAAATCAGGAGATTGGCTTGAAAAGCATAAGCTTTCTTTAAAAATAATGAATGTGGGTTTCCTTTTTGTTTACCTTCTGGTTTGTAAGCCTTTGGGGTATACTCTAGTTGCATTTTCAGTCTTTTCTCTGCTGCCATGAGGGCTAGAAATTTTTTTAGATTCTTACATAATCATTTGACTCCAGGAGCAGGGACTTTAAAAAGAACACTAAATATCTTGGGACTCATGATAGAATCATAAGTGCTGCAACACTGTATGTATTAAGATGGGCATCTCTGTAGCACATACAATTTGTGGGGCAGGGATTACTAAGTAAAATATATGCCTAAACAGGGATACTAAAAACAGTGTCTGAAATCATAGAATTCCACACCATTGCTAGATTTAGATGCAACACTCAGAATAATTGTGATGTTTGTTCCCAAAAATGAATATGCAAGTAAGGCACAGAGAGAGAGAGAGAATATGCACTGACATTCACTATGAAATGCCATAAGGAAGATAAATTATTGAAGCAAGTAAAAGGAGTACTCAAATCTACTAGTTAACAATCTTTTGGATTATCAGAGAATGCAAAATAAAGTTAGGCAGTAACATGAGAACCAGCTTCAGATTTTATTTGGAACTCAGTTACAGCTGTGACATGCCTGGTATAAAAGTGTAGATTAAAAGGAGTCAAACTATGGTACTTAAATGGTCCCTATTAACACAGTATCTGAGCAGTCACAATCTTTAACTCCCAAGTCCCAGACCAGCACCCTAATCCAGTGGTTCTGAAACTTTTGTGCTGGTGACCCCTTTCACAAAGCAATCCTCTGAGTGCGACCGCACCCCACCCCCGACCTATAAATTAAAAACACTTTTTAATACATTTAACATAATTATAAATGCTGGAGACAAAGCGGGGTTTGGGGTAGAGGCTGACAGCTTGCGACCCCCCATGTAGTAACCTCATGACCTCCTGAGGGATCCCGACCCCCAGTTTGAGAACCCCTGCCCTAATCACTGGACAGTCGTTCATCTCAAATTCATTTGTGTGTGACCTGAGCTGTGAGGAACTGAAACATGATGAAGGATCTACTTTGGTGTAGGGATAAAATATTTAATTGGTAGTGAAAAGATGGGCAGATCTATCTGTACCAGCTGTAATATCCTGGACAAACCTTATGGAATTAAGATAAACTTTCTTGATTTAAATTTAAACTTACTGAATTAGGTTTAACACCTTTGGGGTCCATTGTATTGAAAATGCAATTCTGTATGTGTTATTGCAGAATTGTATGCAATTCTTGTAGGAGGAGGGGAATGCTAATGTAATTCCTTTGGTTATCAGTCCTTTGAAGCCAACCTCTGGAGATATTTGCATATATTAATTTACACTGGATTTTCAGGGACCAACAGACAAAGCATTTTTTTATATAAACAGCCTGGTTTTAAACAGGCCTTCTTCCTGAGCCAGCAAATAGACAGGAGGTACCCATGGAGATAAATTTCATAATAATCCTTAGGGACGGGTTTGAAGGAATGGGCCTACTGAGGCCCATAAGACTGTGTGCTTGTTCTGAGCTGAAGCTGAGATGAACTTGAAACCACAAGGAATCTCCTTGGGTGAGGCATTGAAGGACTGCACCTGCCAGAGCCCATGTCAGGGTTAGGGTGATGGCTGGTAAACATATTAGCCTGTGTGTAGGTTGTTTTATTGTTTTAATATGTTTTCTCTAAAGCTTTTTACTTTAAGAATAAAACAGGCTTGCTTCGAAAACTGTGTGGGAATTTATAACTGTGGGCAATCACACTGTTAACCATCTCTGAATAGAAAACAAGCATGTGTATTAGGGCAGCCTGTCTCTGCTGGCAATAACACAGTGAAGGCAGGGAACTGGGCAGCTTTGAAATAGCCTGGTCAGAAGAGAGTGAGACGCAGGTCACCACTCAGGAAAGGCAACAGCTGGGGAGTTGGAAACCTGAGAGTGGGTGCCATTACTGGACCACTGAGGGAAAATACAAATGCATTTGCCCTGAACTGTGAGAGTGGCATTGTTACGGGGGACCTTGGGTTAATGCAGTCAGAGTTGAATACCTATGTGAATCTAAAATGCATTTAATTGTCAAATTAAAACACTGGTACATCACCTCCCATCGCAACACAGCTCAAAAAAAAAAAAAAAAAAAAAAAAAAGCTGACCAGAGAAATAGCAAAGGACGATTCTAGTCCAGTGGCTGACCAACTTCGCCCCTCCCTAACCCACACATGCACATTCACCCTCTAACCCCCGCAAACATGTCTGTATTGGTCTCATCCCCTGCCTCTGTAATATCTGCCTACTGGTTGACTAGGTAGTAAATCCAAGCGGACACACCTTTGAGCAAATATATCTACAGCTGTATGATCCATCTGTAGAATATGCCTCATGTCAATTGGTTGACAAAAGATAAGTTGAAAGGAGGAAATATTAGACACCATGAAATAATGAACAACACAGTTAAAAAGGATTTTCACCTCTCGTCCTTACTCTCTTATTCCATCTCCCCAGTTTCTGTGCTATTGTTATTCCTACAATTGCAATGATGCTGAACACTGCTGCTACGACAACATTTGGTGCAACAATAACATATGAAGTCATTATTTTTTTAATGATATCATGGATGCTAAATAGTTTTGTGTTCTGTTAGGGTCCCACAGTAGTCATATTGTCTAATTTCGCCACATGTATATTGAGAACAGATAAGGTATTATGAAGCTTTTGCCAGTATAATTATTTGACAAATAAAATTTTTATGGTATATATTAATACCTCCTGAAAATAAGTAGGCTAATGGAAAAGGAAGTTGCATTACAGTGGGCTAAAACTGAATTATAGGTGGAGAGAGAGAGAGTGCGTAACGTTGCATACTTGTTTTCTATCTCTGTAAGTTCCTGCAGTGTGACCATCACAGTATTTGAGCACCCCTGAATAAATGATAACCAAAATCATAATGGGCCTTATTTTTTCTCTTTCCTTCCTTTAGTATGATCTTTAAAGCTTTGGGCCTGTTGCTGAGAAAGCCATGTCTCCCACTCTCACAAGCTTCATCCTTCAGGTTGACAGTTTCTCAGGTGCCTCCCTCCTGTTGCAGGAGGTCACTGTGGTGAAGAGAGTGATGCTCTCTCAGGTTATCTGGACCAGTTCCATAGAGAGCCCTGATGAGGAGCTCAGAGACCTTGAATTTCATATGCAGTGAGCAGAGGTTTCATATGTAGTGAGCAGAGACCTGGGTGATGAGTTCTCTGTGGATGATGTTAAATGTAGCAAGCATAAAAAACTTCAGGCGTGCATGAGAAAGCACTGAATGCAATATCCAAGTGAGAGCTATCAGGTGGTAAATAAGAAAAGAGATTATCAAATTAAATTAAAACAAAAATGAACCCATTTTATGAAAAATGGTCCATATGTCATTTTACTCTCTTTCTCATTTAGCCAGTAGATGTTACCTTTAATGTATTGTGGTTCCAGGTCTATGCCTGTTTTGACAATAGATAATATGTTTGCATCCAAATTGCATAGAAAAACAATGCCTGGCTACTATTTGACCTAATATTTGCAGGGTGCTTTTTCTAAACGAAACTAAACTAAGTGAAAAACCTCCCCTCAGATTACAAAGCTGTGAGCATGTTGGTGAGAATCATCCTTATCTGGCTGGTATATTCTGCTAAAGGGCTTTTAGATCCACCTACATTTGTAAGCCAGGAAAGTCATTTAGCTACTTTCAAGCACTTATTAGTACATAACAATCCAATGCTCCTATTAGACTTTCATGCACCAGAATATTAAAAATAGCATTAATGGCCTTGTTTTAATGAACAAACTATAAATGAAGGGGACGGAGACGTTGTCAGCCTAAAAACAAATCACACTGCTGAAAATGTTTACTTACTAGTGTTAAGATTACCATAATACAGAAATTAGAGGGAAAAATTTGTTTTCTATTTTTTGTTTGCTTACTTTGTAGATGTAACAGCAGTTTGTGTGTAAGTCAGTAAGTTTGCTCTTACACCTCTACAGACAGTTAGGTCCCTATTCTGTAGTTACTTAGGCATGTTCTTAACTTTATGCATACGAGTAATCTCTCTGAAGTCAGTGTAACATTAAGTATGTTAGCGTCTGTATGTGTGTTAGAATATGGAAGACTTCCACAGGGACAAAAATAAAAAATAGAAAACTATGATTGTAAAAATAACTAAATTTAGCAGAGACACACCCCGATAGGTTGAGTAATTACTTTTAACTCATTTTTTAAACTGACTATATTTAAATTCAGAGAGTCCCTTTAAGGTAGAAGCACCATTTTAAACTTAACCTGCAGTACCTGGATAATGATTTTAATTTGATACAATAGGTAAAGCTCATTCAATATTTTGAGCATTCCCTATTCTGCCAACCAAGGGAATGGGTCACGATGTTCAATTTTTAATTTTCTACACTATAGTTTTTAAGGGGACTGAGATCTCTCTCAGTGGTCCCACTGTGTTAGTGATCATATTTTGTAAAGTCATTTTTGTCTTGGGAGTTTTTGACAAAACTACCAGGGTGGGGTTGGGAGGGGGGGAACACATTGGCGAATGAATTTGAAATTGCTGTAAGATATTGGATGTGAAGCTAACAAGATAAGCTGAGTGTGGGGTTTTAGTTCTTTTCCCAAAGGGTCTGGGTTTTGTATTTGAAGAGTCTTTTATCATTGTTACCACATAAGGTTTTTGTTTGCGAGGGTATGTGAATTGTTAACGTTAGTTTAAAAAAACTCATAAAACGGATTGATAGTTGTGAGAATTGTTAAGAAAAGTTGTTATTTACATACTAGTCCAAACAGCTGCTTTGGAGACATTTCCCAATATTATGTACATCCTTGGAGTCCTATTCAAAAGTTTTCTTTTTTAAAATTTAATTTATGGGGATTTTTTAGTGTTCATAAAAACAAAGACACAGCACTAGCTTTAGCCAGAATAGCAACAGTGCCTGCTTCTATCTTTGTATTAATCCATCTATGCAATCTATGTTTTTATACTCTGCTCATGATCATATCTAAATGGCTCCTACAACCCATCCCCTGTGAGCTCTGTCAAATCTCAGTTAACTAACACCAAGATATTCAAGATTCTCAGTCCCGCACACTAACAAAGAACGCTTTCCATTATATCTGTCAAGTGCTCAGCAGGGGATGGATGTAAATTTCTTTCAGGAGCACTGTACAGGATATAATGAATTGCTGATGTTTACACATCCCTGCTAGTTAAGGGGACCTTATGACATGAAAATATACTTGTAAATAAAACACGAAGAAGGCAGTGGACGGGGGGGCAGCAATTCCCCCCCCCCCCCATCTGCAATATTAAACCGCTTAATAAGTAAGTACTGCACATCAGCATAGATATCCGGTTCCTGAAGTGCCATAAAACTGGGCGGAAGTTTTGAAAAACAAAAACATTTGTGCGTTATGGAAGCAATAAACAATCGACTAGGATTGCTGACGGTTTATGCTGTTATAAACCCAGGAACAGGGCTTGGTTCTCTTTTGGTTGGCAAATTTATTTGCTATTCATAGAAGCATCTCAGCTATGTATAGACAGGCACATACCAATTAATTCAAGCTCATTTTTGTTCACCATGCCTACAGGGGCAAATGCAGCCTAAAGAGCGAGCAGCATTGGTTTGTGTGGCCAGAGCCAGCTGGAGGAAAGCTCTGATTTAGCACATCCTTCCAGCAATGCTCCTATGAAATTAAACCAATAGAGCAGCAGTAATGTCACCTCATCTTCCCTTTTGCAGAAGCAAGGGGGCAGGTTGCTGAAGGCAGTGAATATTCTGGTAGCTTGGCCTTTCAATATTATGTCCTCACGTAAAAAAATACCTTGAAAGGGTACTCATTAAAGGTTCACTGTTCTCCTGCTGATGCTTAGAAGGATCTTTAAGGCAGGCCCAAATGCTCACTCTCTCTTATTTCTTTCTGTGCCCTCACCCTCCTACTGCTGTTTCACTTTCAGCTTTGCTGCTGCTGTTACTGGTAAACACCTCCTTGCAAGGCCCTAGGGGAGAACGTGAACGTGAGCTCCCTACCAGAGCAGTGAATGGGAGTGATGTCATTATACTAGTGCCTGAGTCAGGAAATCCAATTAACCATCAAGAAAAGAAAAGAAAAAGGAACTAACAAATGGACAAAGTTAGCAAAATAAAAAGATAAATATCTTCTGTAATACATTTATTTTCTGCTCCACTAATCATCTTCTTTTATTTACCTTAAAGCAGTGGTGGGCAACCTGCAGCCCGTGGGCTGCACATAGCCCGTCAGGATAATTTGCTGGCAGGCCGCCAGACAGTTTGTTTATATTTGCATGGCTTCCCACAGCTCCCAGTGGCTGTGGTTCACTGTTCCCGGCCAATGGGCGCTGTGGAAAGCAGCGGCTAGCACATTCCTGCAGCCCATGCCACTTCCCACAGCTCCCATTGGCCAGGAACGGCAAACTGTGGCTTAAAGTGTTACTGGCAACATTAGTAGGTGCATAATTTTCGGATAGCAATATGTTTTTCAACTTGATGGAGTTCCTCTAACCATACCTCACTTAACTGAAGTGCACGGATCATCTTGTTCCCTTCCCCCCCAGTTGTCATAACTTTTAACCAACCCTCCCCCCTCCTCCAGACAAACCAATCCAACAGCAACAAAACAGCCTTCTGATTTCAAAAGAGATCTTATTTCATAGATGGCTTCTCTTTTTTGGGGAAGGAGGGAGGGAGTGTCTAGATATTTTATTTCATGTTTCATCCTAAATTAAATTCTCATGGCCATGTTATGAGTCTTGAACTGAGGAGTAGACTGGATAAAGACTGACAGAGCAACGGAGGAAAAGCACACAGTATAAAAAAATGTTAAACCTAAAAAGAAGTGTATGTATCACCTTGATTGCTCTGCTGCTTCCCTTTCTCCTATATGTTGTCCTTTTTATGAGTGAGGACTACATCAGTCATTGTTAGATTCTTTTTTAAAAACTTGGCTATTTAGTGCAGGTCTTTACAGCATGTATCTTGCTATGACAGGTGAATTATTATCCTAGTTATTTAATTAGAATAGATTTGCTTTGGCAGTTCTCAGTTTCAAAATCCAGCTTCATCTGGATATGAGATACCATGAGTAGTTTAATTTAAGATTTATCATTGTTGAAGTGCAGAAATAGAATTTCACCAAATTTTTCTATGCTCCTAATTGGAATTTCTGTGGCCTAAACACACCACCAATGTTGGATCCAACAGGTTTAAAGGGGAGATGGTCTAGGCTAAAAAGGAATGACTTTGTCCCCTCATATAAATACAGATTAGTTAGCCCCTCAATTTGTTAAATAATTATTATCTCAGGCTCAAAAGATAATCCATCATTTAGATTAATTTACTAATGTGTAATAAACACATCCTATGTGGAGCCACTAGACAGATGCATGCCTACAGTAGTCACCACTATAAAGTCAACATTTACCTGGTATCTGAGCTGTCCCTGTTTCTCCCTCTGCTGAATATGGAAAATATCTGTAGTATATTATTTACTCACTGGTAATTGTGAGTAAATGTTGACCTGTTTCTGGAAAACAGTATCCTCACAAAAAGACTGGAAAACATGACAGTCACAAAGCAGATATTAGCAGTCCAGAATGTCCTGTTGATTGTGGACATTCTCTGGAATAGTTTTAGAATAACAAATATACAAACATCTCATGTTGTTCTGTGTTTGTATAGCATCTAGCACAGTGAGGTCCTGCTCCATGACTGGGGTTCCTAGGCACTCCAGAAATATAATAAAATCAGCCACGTTCCTCTGTTCAGCCTGAAATGAGAATGAATCTTAATAGCCAAATGTAGACAGAGATCTGTTAAGCATTATTGAAAATGCTCAGAGGACAAAAAAAAAGCCATAAAACTTAATTTTAGCCTTTCTGGTATACTGAATTCTGACCATTATCAAGCTATAGCTGTCTTGTAGCATGGTGCAGCTTGGTTGGTGAATTACAAGGACACATCATTTGTAACACTACATTCACTTGTTGGACATGAATTTTGGAACCAGAGGTGCTACATTGTCTTCGGCCTTGTGTACAATGTGTCTGAATGATCTTTGTAGCCTGCCAGACAATCTATAGCTGAACTTATTGGGCCAGTTTAGCCAATTTTTCTGTTCTTGAATTACCAATTTTTTACTAACTTCTATTTTTTACAAATTTGTCACTCACTCAGAATCAGTCATCTAAGGCAGTATGGGGAAAAATTACAGCTTATGGGTTATTGCAAACTGACTGTGACAATTGATTTGATTGTTTTTGCAATTCACTGTAAAGACTGAGTCATTGGAGACACATGATACTGTTTTTTGGTCCCTGGTTGGGTGGCAGATACCTTCACAAACAAGAACATGTCTTGAATCAGTCACTTACACAAATATGTGATCACATTAGTATTTGCAACACTTCTGGTATGACCAAGCAAATACGTACTTGAATGACTAGTAACATTTTTTTTTCTTTTTGCAAAAGTACTTGTGAATATTTTTTAAATGCCTAAATGTGTGTGTGCATGTTCACAGAAAGCAAATAAAAATTGTTCATACAAATTAGTTACTATTTAAATAAATATTCACTGAAAGCATTATTTTCAGTGTTTTCAAAGGTCTATAGTATGTTATGCAACAAGCTATCAGATTAACTGTCATGACCTTAGTTTCGCAACACAAATATGAATGTGCCCCAGTATTAGCTCTATTCAGTACAATATTCTGTGCACATTTAGGTGAAGTGGAACTTTGGATCTAGATCTACGTTTGCCAGTTAAAGCACAGGGCACATCAAACCCAGAAACACGTACAACATAATTCTCTGTGTGTTGCATATGTATGTACATGCGCCATGGAGAAGTATCATTGTCTTTTTTTCTCTTTAAGTAGCTATATTCTGGCTGACTATCAAAGTTACTGGCAGACTTGCATTTAAATCTGAACTGTGGACAATCTCATAAATGAGATTAATTCAAACACCTTTTTCAGCCCTCATTAGACAGTTTGTAAATCCCTTTTATTTCCATTGTATTTATTTAAACAGAAAATGTAAATATGAACATATCTCTGGATCTTGTATGCTAACTTCAGGTAAACAGGTTGGTTTCTTTTAAAAATATATATAATATTGAGGCTGACTGTGGTTTATACCACTGTGAGTTTCTCAATTTTATTTTGGAGACCAAACTTCTTATTTCCTTTATGTAAAGGGTATCATACTTTGGCATCTTTCACAAAGTACAATAAAAAACAACACACACTATTTCTAGAAAAAATTGAGCCCAATAAGTCTTATGTCACAGGCTCCTAGTTTAGTACCTTTTCAGTGACCACATAATGAATGTAAACTACCTTTGGAAAGGTACTATTATTGTCCTCATTGTTTCTACTGTTTTTCATTTTTAGAGTGTGTTTAGCCTTTGAAGATTAAAGGTAGTCTCTTTCATCTTTTTGTCATATCTTTCTAAGCAAAGGAGAAATTGGAGCAGACAGCTTTAATAACTTTACATACAGTGGGGAAACTAGGCACAGGCAGAACATAAAAAAGCAATCTAAAATTCAGCACCTTAAGTGCCTGGAGCTTGAAAATGACGAAGGTATTATAGCTTAATAATATCTTTTTGGAATCACATTTTGGGCTAAAAAAAAAAAAGGGAAGGAATGCGACTCATGATTTGTGACACAGGATATTGCTGTTTGGAGGATAATCTGTAACTTGTTCATTACGACATATACCCCGCACAGAAGTGAAAGCAGGTTTAAATTAGCATTTGCAGATTATTTATCACCTAATTTATGGTAGGGGAGATCAGTAATTAAAAGCAGTTTTTTTCTGCTGCTAAAGTGTTGCTGGAATATTCTGCACCATTTCCTGATCCTCAATTATAAAAAAGAAAATAAAAGCCTCTGTTTAAATAAAAATTGAGATTCATTCTATATTCACTGAAAGATATTACCATCTAATGGCTGTTTGATTATCTTGGTTCTGTTATTGTCTTGCCCATGTGACAAAAGTGTCCTTTTGACACTAATTGTCATCTATGCTAGCAGTCTCAGCAGAGTAAAGGATTTGGGTGGGTGGCCCTGGAGAGTGAACTAGTTGCTCTTCTAGAATTTGTTGGTCCAGATCAGGATTAAGTTTTATTGGCAAGATTTTGCAGGGAATTTACAATGTTGCTACCTGTGCAATACTTGCTCTGTAAGAATGAGGAACTTCAAGCTCTAGGGCTCTCAGTAACAAGAGCTAATTGTAATAATTAAAGTTTGGCAAACAACTGCAACAAACAGTTTATTTGGTGTATTTACCTGATTTCCTGTTCATGAATGGACTATGAATTTTTTGAAATTGTTCACTATTCAGGATCATTAGATGAATGTTTTATGGAACAAACGTTAGTGTTTAGATTGCTCATGCACTGTTTGTGGCAGGTCTCCCTTTGAGTATTCTATTCCGCAGTTGGATATTCCAGCTGTGTGATTTATCACTTATGTCACATGAACCCAGATTTGTAAAGGTGGACACAAAAATAGGGATATAAAGCAACTGCTACATATGCAAATTTGGTGTCTCATGTGTGCAAAATTTACACACACTTGCTCACAGAAGCCTATGTATGGGCCTTTGTGCTGTTTCTGTTCATCTGTAGAATGACCTAACCTTTACAATCTACCTCTGTGTCCAACCAAAATAAAATTTGTTTTGTGTGTACAGGGCTCTTACCTGCAAGCCTGAAATTTACTATCTACAAAAGTTAATATAAATAAAAATTCACAACAAATATTTGGTGAAAAATTAGTCCTTTGCTGCTATCTAAGCACTAGGAGATAATGCTGTCTCCTATTATTAGAGATGATGGGAAGGGATGATCTTGTTGCTCATGCACAGGACTAGAGTTCAGGAGATATTTGTTCATTTCCTAGCTCTGCAGCACCTTGTTTTGTGATCATGGGCGAGTCACTTATAGGAACTTTCGGTGATCAGCAACTTACTATTTTTATTCATGTTTATTATGGTAGTGCCTATGGACCAGCAAGAATGGGCCCCATTGTTCTAGACACTGTTCAAACACAGAGCAGTAAACAGTCCCCAAAGAGTTTATAATCTGAATAGATGAGAGATTATAACACACAGAATGAACAATGGGATGGCAGCAAACAGCATGTAGTTACACCATTTTTTGAGTGGATTTAGTTAGAAAGGGATAACATTATTAAGAAAAAAGAAAAGTAGTACTTGTGGCACCTTAGAGATGAACAAATTTATTTGAGCATGAGCTTTCGTGCATCCGATGAAGTGAGCTGTAGCTCACAAAAGCTTATGCTCAAATAAATTTGTTCGTCTCCAAGGTGCCACAAGTCCTCCTTTTCTTTTTGCGGATACAGACTAACATGGCTGCTCCTCTGAAACCTATTATTACGAAAGTCTTGAATCACTCTGTAACTCAGTGATGGGGATAATACCTATCTACCTCACAGGGATTTTTTGAGAACTGATTAATATTGGTAAAACACACTGAAATTCTTAGGTACAAAGCACAATATCAATACAGAGTTTTACTCTTTTTTTTTATTTAAAACAAGCTAATGAAATATTTTTAGAACTTTTTTGGTCTCACAGGTAAATACAATTCAGACAGGGATTAATTACACATTTTAAAAAAAATCAGCATAGTTTATTTTTCAGTTTATAGTTTATTTTTCAGACTTGTTTGAATTTATAAAGTAGGTTAAATATAATATTTAAATATTTCATTGTAAATCCCAATTTACTGAGCTATGGAAACAACCCAGAAACAGAACTGCAAAGATTGTTTTGTGATAGGTTTCAGAATCCGAAATCTCCAGGCTGCTTCACATGGATTAGCACTAGCCCACCAAGCTCTACAAGCTTAGCTGGAAATCTAAATTCAGTGGGTACCAATCTCTGGGTTCTCATTCTCCTTATTCTCTTCTTTCTCCCATGAGAGGATGACCATACATCCCATTTTGGCTGGGTTAGTCTCTTTTTTAGGCCCTGTCCTGGCCGTCCCAATTTTTTTTGACAAAACTGGGCATTTGTCCAATTTTGTAAAAAAAGTGGGGTTGGACCCCTAGCAGGGCACAGAGGAACATATTGGAGTGGGGTGGGGTGGGCAGCAATGGCAGCCCTGCGCTGGAAAGACAGCTAGGGAGAGTGGATTGGGCTGGCTAGCCCCATGTGGAGGGAGGACCTCAGGCAGCCCTGTGTGTAGGCGTGCAGAGGGGGCTCGGACCCCCCAGCCCTGTGCATGGCTGAGGAAAGGGTCTGCAGAGGAGAGAGGGGAGTTGCAGGAGGGTGGCAGGGGGCTCAGACCAACCCCATGTGCTGTGGGGGAGAGGGCTTGTGGTTGGGCGGCAGGGGGGCTTGGGCAGGCCCCAGGCGCCAATGGGGAGTGGGACCTCAGACTGGCCCCACATGGGTGGAAGGCAGGGAGAGCGTGGGCAGCCCTGCACATGGTGGAGCGGTAGCAGGGTTGGGGCGGACTGGGGCAAGCCGCAGGGGAGGGGGACCTTAGCCCAGCCTGGTGGGAAGCTGTGAGGCTTGGGCTGGCCCGCACGGGTCGGGGAGGGGCTGTGTCTCACAATGGCAAATATTTCTCTCTATATAAATTACAAATGAGTTCTGTCTTGTGTACTGTGAGATGGATTACAGCATGTTTATGGAGTATGGCAGCTGGCTTAGACAAGGGTGGGGATACCCAAATGTTCAGATAAACTTTCAATAAATATCTGAAGTTTTGTGTGCTTATTTGATCCCTGCCGAATGTCGAATGTTCTGAAGTTTGCACATCAGACATCCCTAGTTATTGTAAAGTTTCACATACAGGGCCAATTACTTCTTTAAGATCCACAGGTATAAATCCAGAGAAATTTTGTTGAATTCAGTGAAGAAACTCCTGATTCTGACTGGTGCATATGAGAATAGAATTTGGCCAAGTATATTTCCTTTGAACAGTGCATCAGCCATGTCCAGCTGGACAAGTATTAAAGTATAGATCTATTCTGAAAAGTGATATATATAAATGCCACCAGTTTACTCAACTTCTTGCATGTATTCAGAGTCATATCTGCTGGCTGCAATGGTGTCAATAAGTTTTTGCTACTTAATTCCTTTTAGCACTGCATAACTAATGTAGCTAAGAAGGAGTGAGCTGCAGATTCTATTCTATCTGGGGGCATCAACAGAATTGTTTATTAATTTCCAATCCGTTACTCCGGTACAACCCTTTTGAAGAAAATGGAGTTACACAGGTGTAGCTGAGGGCATAAGTTGCCTAGTAGAACTTTTACAACTAGTGATGATACAAGAACTGGAAAGAGTCCAGCTTAGTTAGCTGAACTCAAGCTGAGTTCGGGGAAAAAGGCTTATCTTGCTAACCGAGCACATTTGACAGGGAAATAACTTAAAGGCAATAATCATACAACTGTGACACTTCCTGGAGGTATCCAGGGTTGGGAGGCACATCAATGCCACCTGCCTTTAGCGTGAGGAAACCTTTTCTGTGCCTGCCAGGGATCAGTTCCCTCAGTCCACCAAGCACAAGCAACACAAACATTCCTCTCTCTGCCCACCTGGGCTCCGCTTCCATTCTGCAGGTAAGCAATTGGCACAATCCAAACCCCGAGTCTTCTGAACATTTCCCTGGAGTGCTCAGCTCCGGGTTCACGAGACACTCATAGAACTTCCAGAGTCTCTGTTCCCAAAGTAACAGTACATCACAGCTTACTAAATATGCTGCAGGACAAAGCTCCACTTACCATACAGTACTTATATCTGCTTATAGAGAAAGCAACCCTAACTTTATTTAGCAACATACAGAGATTGAAATGATAGTAAGCAGAAATATTTAAAACAAATGATTTCATATAAAACAAAATCATAATACACATTCTAAATTTAGCTAACAAGATGCCCTAATGTCTAGTAATGTACTGCTGACTCAAAGTCCTTCTCACAGAGTTGTTCAACCAGGATGACTGAGACCCTCCTTTCATAAAACCAAGCCCCCTGGCAGCTTGTTTACCCAGCTGAGGGATTCCAGAGCGTCTCTCTTTACCTCTAGATACAGTAGACCAGTCCTTTGCTCTTCACCTGTAAACAGGGTCCTCCTACTCCCTCTCTGTTCAACTTTTCCTATTAACTTCTTGTCCTGAAGTCTCTGCAATCTCTTCATTATCATTTGATTCAGTATGCAAATAGACTTCCATTGTAAGATACACAATATACAGTGATCAGCCAGGGAGATAAATGTCTCCTACATCCTCTGTGGTGGAACCTGTCTGAAGGCATGTCACCTCTTCTGCCCAGACTCAACATAAAGTGCTCCCAGTCTCCCGCTTTCACATCAAAGCTTTAAGAACATAATTTCTAATTTAAATACATATCTCCTTACATATTGTCTGCACATACTTTTCACAAAGATTATGATGACCCTGACCACTGTGACATAGGCTTTCAGTGGAGATCTTTCATGACACTCTTCGGTGAACTAGTATGTAAATGCCGGACCCAGGGGATCCCTATAACCTTTATGCACCTTTGAGTCCTCTGCTAGTTGCCATCAAGAGGTCCTTGAGGCACAGGAACCTCACAATGCTTAGGTTTTATAAATTCAGTTCAGCATAGAACCCCCCTTTAAAATGGAGGGAAATGATCAAATTCTGTTCAAGCAAAAATCCACGGAAATTAATGGAAATGCACCTGGTTGAATAACCTCAATGTGTTTATAAAAACTAAAGGTATATCCCAATATTGTTTCCTTCTTTTTGTATCTATTAAAGGTTAGAGCTAGTTGTTTGATACTGAGTTATAAAAATCTACCAGTTTTTACTTAACAAGTACTTACACGCAAAAACTGGTATTTCTGCTTAATTTTAATAATTTGATATAGAGGAATTTAATAGAGGTTTCTTTTGCCAACGAGACAAGTTTTTTATGGTGAAAATAATGAAATCACATCCATGGATAAAATTATGAATTTGAGATAAATTTTTCCCAGCAGGAAGTTCAAAACTTTGTCAAGGAAAACAGCTTTTTTCCCCAATGAAATGAGTTTTCCATCTGCAGAAACTGCCCTTTCTTATTGCACAGGAAGGAAGGAAGGAAGGAAAACATTTTTTCTTCTGGTCCTACAAAAATGTGGATTTAAAAAAACCCCATATTTTCTGCACTCTGAATGAGAATTAATTTGCACACCTTTATTGCTGGATTAAATGACATATGATAAAAGAGCAGCTTTTTTTTTTAAAGATACACCTATCATTACCTATATACCTATCTATATACCTATCATTTTGCTGTTTTTACACCATGAGTAAAAGCTACATGTACTTTTTTTCTGAAAAAGGCTATGCTGTAAGACCAGCATCTAATTATTCCAATAACTATCTGAAAACCAGCATTTCAGATTGCTTGAGAAATCCAAGTATACAGTAGTGGAAAGGGAAAGTTTAGACTGAAATTTGCAAGATACACACATGCTTCTTTACAGTCAGTCAAGTAATAAGTCAAGAACAATTGTTCTGTTGCTATACAATTGTACAAGAAAAGGGCAAGCGATGAAATAAATTATCATTACAATTGCTGTTTATTCCATGTTATATTTTCCCCCACAAGTAAAATGAGTTCAAAGCAGAATATCTTAGTAATGAGGTATGTCGGGGTAAAATGCACACATTTCTTCACATGAGGGCATTTATGACCTACATTAACTTGAAAATGATTGGGTTCCATTATCATGAAAGTTCTTCCCATCTGTTTTCAAGCCTATCAAACAACTTTTCCAGTTCATAGTTTGTAAATATTGTGACACCGAATAGTGGAAAAAATGGCGATGAAATAATGTAGAACAGCATGGAAAAGAAATGTTACAAGCAACTTGACACTTAAGTAGATCATAAAAGTTCCTGAGTGAGGATGTCTGGTGCTCCATTAACACATTGCACTACCCGGTGTATATCTGAATAAAGTTGATACTGCAAATGTCAGAGGTTTAACAAATCTAATGTTACTTTTTAAAAGTTTCTATTTTATATGTTAGCTTTCCTAGATCATTTATTTCTGTGAAGTGCAGCTATTTTGGCATTACCTGGGTCAGAAATAATTGGTTTCTTGTTGATTCCAATAATATTTGTAATCCGTGATATGCTTGTCACTTGGATTCATAACAGAGACAGAGAAGGGGAGAAAAGGCTCATGGACTGGAATTGTTGTACTGCATCTTCTCTTCTGAGATATAGTCTGTGGCAGTGTGGATCTGGGAAGGAACATGGGTTTCAAATTGTGCAAAGGCTGAGGATCAGCAGGATTAACAGGAATATAACTGTTTGGCCCGTCCAAATGCCAAAACCTGGCTTCACGCCTGTAATGGAATTTCATATTTCAGAACTATAGACCAGCACAGCATAACAACTCTCCCAGACAGATCCAGAAGCTGACTAGCTGCAGATTTGTGTGAATTCAGAGGACAACATTCCCTGATTGTAGTAGACTATTTGTCAGATATATAGAAATACTGGCAAAGACTTGTCAGAGAGGGAACATCCACTTTTGAGGAAAATCACCTTGCCCTGGTCTCAGAAAAATGCCAGAAAAGAAAGAACTGTCACACAGCAATTGCGGTGCAACCCTGTCTTCCAACACCACCTGCAATGTCTTCCAACGAGCCTGTGGCTCAAGAATTGGACTCCTCAGTCACGAAAGGACCCATGAAAAATAAAACCTGTGAACGAGATCATCCTCGACCTCGAGGCATCACCAACAAGATGCCAAGTGTAACTTATTTAACTTAAACTAACATCCATTTGGGGCTGCACCATTACAGGATCTTTTAGAAGACAGACATGGTGTATCTCTTTGAGAAGGAAGCTCTGTAGCCAGTCCATATCTGGTACAGAAGTCTGACCTAGTAGCAACCCTGAACCCTACCATGTTCAAGGTGTACATAACAGTGTCCCATTTTCCTTCCAGCACTGTCAGCATAGCTTGCATTGGCCATGCTGCTTTTGACTGGCCCCTGGTACAGGCATTTCCTCTTCAGTGTATCCAACCCCACCAAAGTGAAGTTAGTGTTGCTTGAAGTAGCCATAATGTATGACTATTCAGTGATTCCCACCTCTTCCAGCCATTGGCCTATACAGCAGTGGTTCTCAACCAGGGCTACGTGTACCCTGGGTGTACTTAGACGTCTTCCAGGGTGTACATCAACTCATCTAGATATTTGCCTAGTTTTATAACAGGCTCCATAAAAACCAGTAGCGAAGTCAGTACAACCTAAAATTTCATACAGACAGTGACTTGTTTATACTGCTCTATACTATGTACTGAAATGTAAGTACAATATTTATATTCCAATTGATTTATTTTATAATGATATGGTAAAAATGAAAACATAAGCAATTTTTCAGTAATAGTGTGATGTGACATTTTTGTATTTTTATGTCTGATTCTGTAAGCTAGTAGTTTTTAAGTGAGGTGTAACTTGGGGGTATGCAAGACAAATCAGACTCATGCAAAGGGTACAGTCATCTGGAAAAGTTGAGAAACACTGCTGTACAGTATGTGTATTGGAGTCTGCTGCAGCAATGAAGTTCAAAGAAGCATACCACAGACCCACATTTTCTCTCTGTGGCCTGACCACTTCATTTTCTGTCCTGTCTGTGCTGCATAGCAAGAATCTCATTGATGGTGCTGTATTAATATGTACAGAACTCTCTTGACGCTTTCTTTTTGTGCCATGTTTATACTTGAGGAAAAGAGACCACACAGCCTGCTGAGTGTGGTCATCAGAACAGATGGACATCTTATGTGCTTATTAAAACAGTGATAACTTTTTTTAAAAAAATCATTTTTGTTTTAGCTGGGAAATTTAAAACAATTTACCTGGCATATAAATTGTGTTAGTTATATGTGCAATTTACCATTGCACTAACCTCTCGCATACAAAATGGGAAATGACTGTCTAGGAAGGAGTACTGCGGAAAGGGATCTGGGAGTCGTAGTGGACTATAAGCTAAATATGAGTCAATAGTGTAACTGTTGCAAAAAAAGCAAACATCATTCTGGGATGTATTAGCAGGAGTGTTGTAAGCAAGACACAAGAAGTAATTCTTCTACTCTACTCTGTGCTGATTAGGCCTCAACTGGAGTATTGTGTCCAGTTCTGGGTGCCACATTTCACGAAAGATGTGGACAAACTGGAGTCAGTCCAGAGAAGAGCAAAAAAAATGATTAAAGGTCTAGAAAACATGACCTATGACGAAGATTGAAAAAATTGGGTTTGTTTAGTCTGGAAAAGAGAAGACTGAGAGGGGACATGATAACAGTTTTCAAGTACATAAAAAGTTGTTACAAGGAGGAGGGAGAAAAATTGTTCTTCTTAACCTCTGAGGATAGGACAAGAAGGAATGGGCTTAAATTGCAGCAAGGGCGGTTTAGGTTGGACATTAGGAAAAAATTCCTAACTGTCAGGGTTGCTAAGCACTGGAATAAATTTCCTAGGGAGGTTATGGAATCTCCATCATTGGAGATTTTTAAGAGCAGGTTAGACAAACACCTGTCAGGGATGGTCTAGATAATACTTAGACCTGCCATGAGTGCAGGGGACTGGACTAGACGACCCCTTGTGGTCCCTTCCAGTCCTATAATTCTATATGTCATTGACCCTTGCTTCTGAGCTGAATTGCTATGAAACAAGAAGTAGAGCACCTGATTCTGAAAGGTTTTATAAAACCTCAACTTCCACTGTTCCAGTGGGTGGAAATGGTTTGTGAGCACTCAATACCTTACAGGACCTGGCCCTGAACACCACAAAATGGAACTGAGAGACCTAATGCCATTCTATTTCTTTGCCACACTAAAGCTTCAGAACTTGAAAAAAATATTGAGAAAGGGCAAAGAAAAATATTTCTTCTGGGCCCAATTAAAAAGACCACTGAAATCAATGGCAGTCTTTGTATTGACTTCTTTGTGCTTGCATCAGGAAATCTTTGTTTTGAAATTTGGTCTATGTGCAGACTTCAGTGAGGGTGATCCTCTGAATTGTCTCAAGGAATCTGGTGTTTGATATATTTCTGTTCTGCTATTTCCTTATACTGTGCTCATCACTTAGCATCTGAGTGCTTTCCAGTAGTGCATTAAGTAACATGACTACACACCTGTCACATGTTGCCCCCTGGAAAGGATTGGTTTTTGTGAGTAACTCATAACTTGTTTGGATGAAATGCTTTTGCAACCACCCCTGCCTGATTGTGGATGTTTTTTCCTCCAGTCCCCGCAAATTTTCTCTTGATAAGTTGCATTGTTGAACTCAGGCTGGGGGGGAAAGGGATTTCTTGCCATCATATGCTATTTCACTTTTTCTTCTGGTCTCCTTAAAACCACCATCTTGTTTTGTGATATTAGATAGGGTCATTAATATCCCTTCAAGTTTCATCTTACTTCTTCTCCCACTCTGAAGAGGTTTCTGCAGCAACATTCCGTACAAATTGGGATTGATTTGGTAGTCAATTTAAAGGTATAATAACTTCTGTGATTCAACGCTAGCATTACATTTCTGACTGATCATTCTTTAACCTACCATTGTTATAAGTGACACCCAACATTGTCATCACTGAAAGACTCCAGAAAAAATAGTTCTCTAGTTTTTCAGTTTCTTTCTATGGTGTCTATACTGGTTTACCTGTTGTTTCTCTGGATCCATCACACAGCAAAAGGGGAGAGAAAGTCATTTTTAAAAAAGTTTGTAAAATTTGTCAGCATGGAATGACTCAGGATCAAATGCTGCTTTTGAAACTACTTTAACTTTCTCTTTTAATTGAAAAGATTTAAATGTAATAGTACCCCATTAAATAAATGTACAGTTAACGGTTAGCAAAATGCAGTAGGATTGAGCTGCTCTTTACTCACTGATACCCAAAGGGTTTTGATTTTTTTCTAAGCTTCTCCATCTCTCTTTTCCTATCAAGATATGTGCACGTCTGTACTGAGTAACAGTAATTGTTCTGCTGTGAGGTCTTCAGGCCATGTGCTTCTATATGGTCCAAAAAGCATTTAGCACTCTTTTGCATAAAATAATTAATAATAATTACCTTCACTAATTTTTTTTGACATCTTAATATGAGTGACATACTTGAAACGTTCTTATGCCATGAGCTCCTTCCCCAGGGCTTCTTTCAGATGTGTCATTGTCCCTAATACATGGGTAATCAGATTATCAATTTTGGCTGCCAAAGTTTTAACTTTATCTTTCACAAAAGTCATGGTATTTTGCAGGTTTGTGGTTCATAGAGAAAGAAAGGATGTATTTTTGACTAGTAAAGACCAGATGACATAAACCCTAGTTGAGCCCATGAAAATGCTTCTTGCTCCTGAGGATAGTGGACAACACAGATCAAGTGGTGAGGAAAAGGGTTAACTATCTTGGGTAATGACTAGAGGTGGTTAGAAAATGTGGACTTTTTGGCAAAAAATAAAAAAAATGAAATATCTCAGAAAAAAACAAACTTTTTGATTTGGAAAAGCTGCCCTTGTTTTTTTCATGGGAGTCGGAATTTGGGTGTCTCATGCTGTCATGCTCCTCTATAAGCCAGGCTATCTTATCACACTACATCTCCCATTGTGCCAGTCTCCTCTCATGGTAAAAAGAGGTGGTTGCATCCTGGCTGTGGTGTCTTCTGAGACATGTAAGTCTGAATAGAGAGCCCCGTTCATAGAGGAGAATAGAGGAAACTGAAGTACAATTCCCATGAGGCACCACAGCTGGGTCCACAAATGCAAATATTTCTGTTTGTTGGCCGTTTTTTGAGCATTTGATTTTTCAGTGAAAAATCAAAATGTTCTATGAAGGCAGACACTTTTTGCCAAAAATTCTCTTTAATTGAAAAAACAATTTCCTGTTGCAAAATGGTTATCACAGCATTTTTTGGATAGGCCTATTAATGACCATATATTGCAAAAGCTCCTGACTCTTTGAAGAATCACATATTGTAGATTTTTATCTGAAGACTCTGAACCCTTAGCAGAAAATTTAAATCACTTGAATAGAAGCAACTACTCTTTGTAGGAAAAAATGCCAAAAAGCCAAAGGAGAAAATTAAAGAAATTTGACTGCTTCAAAACCAGGTGCTCAATAAATAACATACATTGTGGGCATAGAAGAGAAAAACAAGAACAAGGAGGAGATGGAGATGAGGGTGAGGGGAAGGTATGTTAAAACTTCATGAGTCCAAGGATATTCCTGGAGAATTTTAGGCTGGCATCTGACTTCCTAGGAAACTCATTGGGTCTTTATTATTGTTGAATTGTCTGTTCTCTACAGGTTAATATTAATGCATATGGTAAAATAAGCTCAGCTATTAACACTGGCCAACATTTTCAGAAACAGACACTTAGTTGGTCATTGAAAATCCCATTCATAGGCATCTAAATGTGCATATAGTAGTCTAACTGCCATTTTTGAAGATGTTGGCCAGTGTTAATAGCTGGACCTTGTGCCTTCCTTGGTATATACAACTTAAGCAGTAGCCTTCCTTTATTAAGTCATTCATTCGGAAGTTATATCAGGGAATTTCATCTCCCACTCAAGAAAAAATAAATTGGCAAAAGATTTAATGATGGTCATACACATGTGGGTTTTTGTGTTTTATTTTTTCCTTTAATTTAATGATTGAGTTTGTGAGCCACCAAGATATATACCATAAACACCACTCCACCCTGCTCCCTATTTTAGGACATATTAGGAACATACAATTGTTCAGATATTGCTTGAAATCATGAGTGAAAGAGCCATAATACATATCTATGGCGATGTTTTAAACTGTCAGTACAAATTTTCAGGTTCATCACTCGAACTTGAGAATTCAGAAAAACAAATTTCTACAGAACATTACACAATAATATGTCAGGATATGTTACACAGGAAAAAGTAATTTCCACTTGTTTTCATTTAATTAACAATGAAGGATAAATGACATCAGCAAAGAAATATCAGCCATGGGGGACCAAACATGTTTGTTGCAGATCGCCTCATTATCTTGTTTTCAAAATGTGTTCACCAGAGTGAAATAGCATCATGTGACTAGCTGTGGTGACAAAACATCTGTTGTCTTAGCTGCAATAAGGCCATCGGGAGTGGGTAAGGACAAACTATGGTCTTATTTAATCATGTTAAATTGAACCAGAGAGACACTTTGTCATCTGTGGACTTGTCCCAGTCTGATGTTTCTCCTTAAAAAATTACTTAAGAGGTTACGGTTCCCATTGAAAGTTTTATGCAGTTTTTGTAAATGAATGATTTCCATCTGCTTTGTAATGAGTACAAATGTGGTAACTGCTGATTGTCAAAAAAACAATTGTCCACATTCATGAACAACACACAAGGGATTGAGCACTCCTATTTTGAGGCAAAGAATTTCAATAGTTCCACAGGATTGTGTATAAGGTGCACTCTTAGCCTAATTGCTAAAGCTATTAGTAAGTGATGAAGATAAAAATGAGGTAAATGGATTGAACACATTTTTCACATTGCCAGGTAATCTGCTGTTGTCTACTACCATATTAAAAGAAGCAATGTGTTCCACGTTTTGGAAGTACTTCAAATAGTTATCTACAATGGTTCACAAGTTAATTGTGCCATTATGTGATAAAGGGGTACAATTAATGTGTTTTACCATAGTAAAATACATTCACCATTATTTGCAAAAGAAATAATGTTTCCAAGGGTTGTGAGCCATCAAGAAGTCTCTGTTAATAGTGAAGAATCTTGTAGTGGGAATGAAATCAGCTGTGTCACCCACCCAGTTTTATCACTTTGTATTAGGGTGACCAGATGTCCCAATTTTATAGCGACAGTCCCAATATTTGGGGCTTTGTCTTATATAGGTGCCTATTACCCCCTTCCCCCCGTCCTGATTTTTCACACTTGCTGTCTGGTCACCCTACTTTGTGTATACAGTGTTCAACTCTTAGACTTACAAAAATGTCCTTGTAGGGTGAAATTCGCTTGGTACAGAGAGCTCATGAGAAGCCTAACACAACTCATGGTAAACCTCACTCAAGCCCATCACTGAGGGAGAAATCGAAGAAACAATGCTCATCACAAGCAGCAGACTGGATACTCTGCCAAGAGGAGTTGGGGGAAAGAATTTTTCTCCTAGGCCATGGCTGAAGCAGAACTCTGTGGCCTGAACATCCCCGCCCCATCGGCTGGAAAACAAGAAATCTGTTTTATTTTTAAAAAAATGTTTTTGTTTCACTGCAGAGTGAAAATGAGAGAGAGGGAGATCAACTCCAGAAAAGCCACTCCCTTAGGATGTGGGAGGCTCAGGTTCATGTACCTGTGATTTGGAGCAGAATCTTGGACCAGTGTGTGTCAACTCCCAGAAGAGCACCCTAACCATGGGGCTCTGGGCTGTCCAGGGGCTCTCGGAACAGAAATTCCATCCTGTACCTGAAGAAAGTTTTTTGCTAAAACCATTAAGTTTCTGCAAAAAGTTTAAGTTTTCATGCGTCAACATTTTCCATAGAAAAAAACATGTAGTTGAAAAATTCCCAACCAGCTCTGTTTGGCACTCCCACACAGGGGGAGTGCCAAAGCATCTTGCCCCATCCATTACCACAGCCTCACCTGATCTCACCCAAATAGCTTCTATGGAGCTTGCCTCAGAGTCTAGCAAAGATTTTGCATCCCTAAATCCAACCTCTTTGTAAGAATCACATTTGTTCCATGTCAGGGAAACCTTTGTGGCGAAGAAGGTTGAAGATGGAGTTGCCTGCAGGGGCTTAAGTGTTTCATAGCATCTGGCACAGACCTTCTGCTCTTTCTCCTAAATCCACCCATGTACAGGGGGCTAGCTCAAGTCGTACATACTTATTAAGCCCTGTTTTGAAGCTCTTTTACTGCGCCTGTGCACAGTGTGTGAATTTCATCTTTAAGCAGTATTTTTTTCTTTGAACTGTAACATATCACCACATCAAAAGCAAAATTTTCCCTCCATTTTCTCCCTGTGCTGGAGAGCTGTAAATTCTTCCCAGATTTACAGTTATTAACAATGACAAAGTAAAATGCACATTACTTTTGTTTAACCTCAAGCTATTGTCAACTTATTATTAGTCTTGGGCTTAGTTCAGTGAAAACACTGTGGAGTTCCTATTGAATCAGGAGTGATGGGTAGATTTTTTTACAGTGGCTTGCAGAAGTATACCATGCTGATTTTGTTAAATGCACCTTGAAATAATAATTTTTACCTTGATCTTACTTTTTCCATAAATTGGGCTCACAAATTGTTTTACGTTTTTAGACTGCAAAATGGTGTCTTTTAGCAGTTTACTACTCTCCCAAATCAGAACAGATTTTCATGAGAACACCAAAAAGCATCTCTCAGATCCCAGGATTTACCTCTCTGCCAAATTTTTAATCTTCAGTACAAATCCTAAAGACATTAGCATTCTTAATTCACAGAATTGGAAAAAAAAATTACTCTCTATAATATATCTGATTCAGAAAGGAATGTGCCATTATTGGATGCTATTGATATCTGAAATTAGGCCAAGTGAAATGAACACACCTATGTAGGATGGGAGAATAGCACATTAGCCATCTTTAATTCCTTTTATAAATTTTGTTTAGGGAATTGTATTAGGCTTATAATACAGGTTTAATGCAGTCTATTTACTGACAACAGAAAGAATATTTTGTAATAAATAAAGCGAGTGTATTTGATTTGGTTTGATTTTTCTGGGGTCTGATTTTTTATGATTAATCAACTCTCTTTATGGGAGACTGTCAATTCATGGAGATGAAAATGTATCCAATTTAAAAGCAGTGCAGGATGTGCTGAACTACCTACAAATTTCATTCCTGGGCTACTTTCGTGCTTTCTTGAAGTCCTTGCTTTCAGATAAGTGCTTTATCAGCTTCATGTACATGAAGAAAAGATTGCATCCAGTGACCCATTAAGTTAATCACCAATGTGTATTCCCAAATGGATACAGTATCCTTTGACATGTAACCCTATCTACTTTCTTATTTAAAGAAACATATTTCTGATTTAAATTAGTTATCAGCTCCCAAGTTTAGAATCCTGAAATGTATGTACAGATCTTTCAATTGCCAGATATTTTTCTTAAAAAAATTGTGAACATATCAGCACTGCTTTACAACTTTTCACATATATTCAGCTCTAGTTGTTGTTTGACACATTGTATTAAATGTAAGGGGATTAAGTGGGGAGTGAGAATTTGCAAGGATCCCTCCCCAGAATCCCCAACATCAGTCTATCAAGGGACCATTGTTTGCCCCTTAACAAACAGGCCACAGTACCTGTCCTCACACTTAGATCCCAGGGAATCTGCAGGAGGCTTGTATTGCAGTTCAGTAGCCCTGTATGGCAGCTGGTTGAACTTAAGGTGTCTTCAGACCACTGGAAGGCTGGATTATATTCTTCTTTGAGTGATTGCTCATGTGTATTCCACAATAAGTGTGCGTGCTCGCCACGTGCACCATTGCTGGAAGTTTTTGCCCAAGCAGTGCCCATGGGGGGGAGTGCCCCCCCCCCGTGACCCCTGGTGTGGCGCCTGCCTGGCACTGTATAAGGGGAGCTGCGCGCTCCCTGCACCCTCAGTTCCTTCTTGCTGCCAGTGAAGGTGCGTTGGAACTGCTCTGCTCCAGCTTTGCTGTAGCTCGTCTCCAGAACTGTTTGTTTGTTCAGCATTAGTACCTGTAGTTAGTTAGCTGTTTAGTTAGTTTAGTCAGTCAGCGAGCCCAGGCCGGGGCATGCCCTGCGCCCTGGGGTTTAAGTAATGCAGCTCTTGTAGGTGTTCTATGCTGAGAAGTGACCTGCACGCAGACTGTTTGCACTCTTTGGGAGAAACCCATATCAGCAAAAGGCGCAAGATTTGCAAGTCATTTAAGACTCGGACCAAAAGAGAAAGGACATTTAGGCTCCGGGCCATCCTGATGGAGTTGGCGCTGACCTCGACTCCAGCATGCCGCTCTGAACCGGTACCTGGTACCGTGGCATCAGTACATGGCAACCCTCCGGTGCCATCAACCAGTCGGCACCGCTCCCCATTCACGGGGCACGCCAAGAGGGCCAGGAAGACTCCCTCTTAGCAGCGGCACTGAGGGAAATCTGGGACAGAGTCTAGACCCATATCGGGCAGTCCTCGCTCCGCACCAGGCCCCAGCCCTCCGACTCACATTGAGCGTAGTAGCCCGGCCCCTTTGGAACAGGCCTCTCCAGATGTCCAGATGCCATCCATGCCTGAAGCCCTCCAGGCGGCCCAGGACGTTATGTCCATGCCGGTGCCAGGAGTGCCACCGATGTCAGCCCCATGCTCCGGAGGCAAGCCACCGCTGGGATCTCCGCAGTCTCCTCCATCTCGGTCGAGGGAACATTCCCGAGCCGTTCACCACCCAACGACCACTCGGAGCAGAGTCCAGATGGATCGCCCTCGATGAAGACCAGACTTTCTGGCTTGGTTCCGTCCGGCCAGGACTCTCAGGACCACTTGTCCTCAAGGAGCAATTATTGACAGGACCGCAGCAGGCGCCGCCAACGGTCCTCGTCTCGGAGGGCGTACGGCAGTCAGTCACGGCATGGTTGTCGACTCCATTCCCGCTCGGACTCCCACTCCTAGTCTCCGCCAAGACATCACAGCCCCAGGCGTTGATCGCCGGCATCTCACCGTTGCAGGTCCACCTGTCGAGGCCGTTCGCGGACAGCTGTTACCGTCAGTACTGGTCCTCCACGTCAAGATTGCACTTCTGTGGCCGACATCGATCCCAGCACTGCTGCTCCTCCTCATCCAGAGGCAGCAGCAGATCATACACCAGCCCAGTCTCCATTCGTAGCCGTCCTTCGATGGGCCAGGCCAGCCAAGCCGAACAGCTGGCCCCGCTGGTGCTGCAGCAGGTGCAGTGGAACCGAGCGTTGTGGCCGGCCCAATGGTACCAGTGGGCACCGTGGCCTCCGGCGCAGCCCCCGGTGGGGGCTCGCTTTGTGGCCAGAGCTTCGGAAGCACCATCGGCCTCCCTCTCCAGACCCCCTTGGAAGGAGTTGGTGGGATGTGCATCCTTGGCACCATTTCTGGAGTCTGACCGGGTGGTGGACCCTCCAGTGCCAGCCGATACCCAGAGCACCGCACCAGCCTCCTCGCCCCGCCCGGAGGAGGTGATTGTGGCCCCGCCCCCCTCCGCCCCGCAGGAGGACTTCAGGGCCCATCAAGAACTCTTAAAGAGGATGGCAGCAAGCCTTCGCCTCCAGGCAGAGGAGATGGAAGAGCCCTCAGACTCTCTGTTTAACGTGCTGTCCTTGTCAGCACCGGGTAGGGTGGCCTTGCCTTTCCATAAAGGGGTGGCTAAAATTTCAAATGCCATGTGGCAGACACTGGCCTCGTTGGCCCGTATCTCTAAGACGGCAAAACGCAAGTACTTTGTACCCACCAAAGGGCATAAGTACTTGTATACCCACCTGGTGCCCAACTCTCTGGTGGTCGAATCGGTCAACCACAGGGAATGGCAGGGTCAACCAGCCCCAACCCCAAAGAATAAAGACTGGACTCTTTCGGAAGGAAAATTTATTTGTCTTCGAACTTCCAGTTGCGAGAGGCAAATCATCAGGCTCTTCTGGGCCGGTACAAATTCAGTCTGTGGCGTCCCTGCCCAAGTTTGAGGACTCCGTCCAGGAGTGTGATAGAAAGGAGTTCAAGGCGCTAGTGGAGGAGGGGTCAACAGCTGCTAGGGCGTCCCTGCAGGCAGCCTCGGATGCTGCGAATATGGCCGCATGATCCATGGCCTCCGTGGTGTCCATGAGATGGGCGTCATGGCTCCTGCTCTCTGGGCTTTCCAGTGAGGCGTAGTCCTCCTTGCATGATCTCTCATTTGACAGAAAAGCCCTGTTTGTGGAGGAGACCGATACAACTCTGCATGGCACAACCCTTCAGACTCTGGGCCTATATGTACCGGCTCTGGCAAGACCTAAGTTCAAGCCGCAGCAGACTCCTGCCCAGGCTGCCCTCCCGAAGTATGAGGCCGCCCATAAGAAGCAGCAGGACTATAAGAGATGCCCTCAGAGGCAGTCTTGGCCTGCCTCCCCCTCCCGCCCCCCGCAAGCCTGGCTCTTCTAAGGGCAAGCAGGTGGGGAAAAGACGCTTTTGACAGGCCGTTTGGGGGCACCCCACCAGTCCTCATCAGGAATCTACCCTCAATAAAGCTCTCCTTCTCCAATTGGTTGTGTGCTTTCCTCCTGGAATGGTCCTGGCTAACCTCAGACCGATGGGTCCTCAACACCATCTCCCGGGGTTTCACTCTCCAGTTTACTTCCTCCCCGCACAACCCTCCTCGCCCCCATCCCTATTGGGGGACCCCTCGCACGAGACGCTGCTCAAGTAGGAGGTGGGGCAGCTCCTAGGACTAGGAGCAGTGGAGGCGCTAATGGGCAAGGGGTATTACTCCCGATATTTCCTTATTCCGAAGGCCAAAGGGGGGCTCAGACCCATCCTGGACCTGCGAAGTCTGAACCAGTACATGGTGAAACTCAAGTTCCTCATGGTTATGCTCAAATAAATGTGTTAGTCTCTAATGTGCCACAAGTACTCCTTTTCTTTTTGCGAATACAGACTAACACGGCTGCTATTCTGAAAGTTCCTCATGGTTTCCCTGGCCTCCATCATCCCCTCCCTGGATCCTGGGGACTGGTATGCTGCCCTCGATCTGCAGGATGCGTACTTCCACATCCACATATTCGAGGGGCACAGGCGCTTCACTGTCCTACCATTTGGTCCTCCCATTCACGGTCCTCCCATTAGGTCTGTTCACTGCCCCCAGGGTGTTTACAAAATGCATGATGGTGGTAGCGGCCTACCTCAGATGGCGGGGAGTCCAGATTTTTCCCTATCTGGATGATTGGCTGGTCAACAGCACCTCCTGCTCGCAGGTGAGGGATCATGTGACGCTCCTACTGTCCACGTGCACAGCCTTGGGCTTGTTGGTAAACAGCACCAAATCCATGTTAGTCCCGGTCCAATGCATAGAGTTTATCGGGGCGCTCCTGGATGCAGCATCGGCCACAGCCTCTCTCCTGCCAAACAGATTCGAAACCCTGAAAGGTCTCATTGACCCAGTTTCAAAGTTCCCTATGACAACAGCCAGGGTTTTCCTGCTGCTCTTGGGTCACATGTCAGCATGCACATATGTGGTCCATCACGCCAGACTCAGGATGAGGCCACTCTGACTCTGGTTTGCTTCAAAGTTCTCCCAGGCCACAGACAGGATGGACAAGGTCCTCACCATGCCGGACTCTGTGATCACCTCCCTACGGTGGTGGTCCACCCCAAACAACATGCTCCAAGGGGTCCCATTCAGGGACAGGGCCCCATCATTGGAGCTGGTGTCTGACGCATCAGACCTGGGTTGGGGGGGCCATGTGGGGAACTTTCAGACCCAAGGCCTGTGGTCAGCCCAAGACCTGATCCTACATATAAACATCAAGGAAGCGATGCGGCTGGCGTGTATGGCCTTCTGCTCGCACCTGGAGGGCAAGGTAGTCAGGGTCCTCACAGACAACACGGCCTTGATGTTCTATACCAACAGGCAAGGCGGGGCCCAATCCTCTGAACTCTGCCATGAAGCCCTCAGTCTGTGGGACTTCTCTATAGCCCACGACATCCACCCAAAGGACTTCCACCTACCAGGTGCCTGGAACGAGAGAGCGGATTGCTTGAGCAGGGACTTTTCCTCACAACACGAGTGGTCCCTCCATCCGGAAGTGGCCCACCAGCTCTTCCGAAGGTGGGGAACTCCCCAGGTGGACCGAATCATGCGTTGGCAAACCGGTGATGTGCCTGGTTCTGTTCTGGGGGGGGTCTGGGGAGGGGCTCTATCTCCGATGCCTTTATCCTGTCCCGGTCAGGCTGGCTTCTCTACGCCTTCCCCCCATTCCCTCTAACCAGCAGGGTCCTGGAGAAGATAAAGACGGACAAGGCCTGGGTCATCCTGATTGCCCTGGCGTGGCCCAGGCAACATTGGTATGGGACCCTCATGGGCCTGGCGGTAGCTCTGCCGTGGCTGTTGCCGCTCTGCCCGGACCTGCTCTCTCAGGACCAGGGCCACCTCCTCCATCCCAACCTAGAGGCTCTTCACCTCACAGCGTGGCTGCTCAGTGGTTAGGCAGAGAGGAGAGGACGTGCTCAGAACAGGTTCAGCGCGTTCTCCTTGAAAGTAGATGGCCCTCCACTCGCCGCGCTTATTTGGCGAAGTGGTTCCGTTTTTCTAGAAGGGCGGCGGACCACAGTGTCTCTCCCGTGACCGCCCTGATCCAGCTTATTCTTGACTACCTCCTCCACCTGAGAGCCGAGGGCCTGGCGCCTTCGTCAGTCAAGGTGCACCTGACAGCTATATTGGCCTATCATCCGCCAGTGCAGGGGAACATGGTATTTTCCCAGGCTATGACTGGCCAGTTTCTCAAGGGGCTGGACCGTCTTTTCCCATATTCTAGACCCCCGGTCCCACAGTGGGACCTGAACCTGGTGTTGGCTCATCTCACAGGGCCCCCTTTTGAACCACTGGCCACGTGCTCCTGTTCTCACCTCTTGTGGAAGGTGGCCTTCCTGGTTGCAATCACGTCGGCCAAGTGAGTCTTGGAGCTCAGGGCCCTGACCTCTGAACCGCCATACACAGTTTTTCATAAAGATAAAGTCCAGTTCCTCCCACACCCCACGTTCCTCCCGAAGGTGGTCTCTGCTTACCACATGGGTCAGGACATTTTTCTACCGGTCTTCTGTCCCAAGCCCCACGCGTACAGTAAGGAGCACCGTCTCCACAGGCTCGAGGTGCAACGGGCTCTGGCTTTCTATCTCAAGTAGGCCAAGCCATTCAGAAAGTCCTTGCAACTGTTCGTTGCCTCGGCCAAGTGTGCAAGGGGCCAGCTGATTTCCACTCAGCGGCTTTCCAGTTGGATCACTTCGTGCATCCGTATTTGTTATGAACTGGCGGGTGTCCCCACACTGCCCATTGTGAGGGCACACTCGACTCGGGTGCAAGCCTCGTCGGCTGCCTTTGTGGCCCACGTCCCCATTCAGGACATCTGTAGGGCCGCCACGTGGTCTTCAGTTCACATGTTCACCTCGCACTATGTGATCGTCTCCCAAACCAGGGATGACGCCGGGTTCGGCAGGGCTGTCCTCCATCCTGGGAACTTGTGAACTCCTACCCACTCCAACAGATATAGCTTGGAATCACCTATTGTGGAATACACATGAGCAATCGCTCGAAGAAGAAAAGACAGTTATCTTTTCCTTAACTGGTCTTCTTCGAGATCTGTTGCTCATGTCTATTCTACATCCCACCCTCCTTCCCCTCTGTCAGAGTTGTCTGGCAAGAAGAAACTGAGGGTGGGCTGAGCGCGCAGCTCCCCTTATACTGCGCCAGGCAGGCGCCACTCCAGGGGTTATGGGGGGGCGCTCCCCCCATGGGTACTGCTAGGGGAAAAACTTCCGGCACCGGTGCACGTGGCGAGCACGCACACCTATTGTGGAATAGGCATGAGCAACACATCTCGAAGAACATCAGTTACGGAAAAGGTAACTGTCTTTTATCTTTTCTGAAGAATCTCCATAGGGGAAGATGGCAGACAATCCATAGCAACCCTCAGTCCTATCCAACTCTTCTCATAGTCTTCACCATCTCCCTCTGTACAGACTCCTGGACCAGAGAGCTGTCTGCTGTGCTTGAAGAAGTGGAGCAACTGTGGTGTGTAGGGTAGAGATCTGCACAGAGATCTGACCTATGGAGGATCCAACTTGTTGTTTGCAAGAAACTTTAAGCGATGATCCTTCTATTGCTATATTATGTCAGTGACCAAATGTATGTTTAAATGCTGTTTCCTGAGCAGCAGTATGCTGATCAGAACAGGACTGCCAACTTCTTGTTCTCTCCTAGTATTTTTGTAATTTCACGTTAATTCCTGGGATATTTTGAGCATATTTTGTAACTTTTTGAAATTCACAAAAGGTCTAGTGGTGTGTGAATCATCCTTAACTTGCAAATAGTTCCATGCAAGAAGACCTCTGCACCTATGCAGAGCTCCTGGCAGGACTGGGGTTTGATCAGGATGAACTTTCAGGAGTGTGATGCTATTCAAACCACTTTAGTTTGCTGAACTGGAACTTGATATTGCAAACACTTAAAGAGCAAGCAGAGAGTTTGCTATTATGGATTGTCCAGAGAAAGTCAGGATTGGGATCCACTGGAAATCACATGTTTCTCGTATTACTATTTCCTGCTTATATTCATAGTGGATATATCACATAAACAATCTTTCTTGTTCTATAGTAATGACAGATTGCTCTTACCTAGGTGGATAAGAATAATTTGCCCCATTTAACAGATGGGATAAATGAACCACAGCAGGTTAAGTGACTTGCCCAAATCAATAGCATAGCCAGGAAAAGAACCCATATTGTTTGTCTCCCAGTCTGTGGCTCTAATCATTAGACACTGCTGCCTCCTTATGTATTTCTTCACTTCCTCCTCTGATCATATAAAAATACAGAAATAAATAAATACTGCAGGGTTATCTAAATATTTGAACCTCAGGAAAGTTTTGTTTTGTTTTGCTGCTTTACTTGAATTTTGAGCAAAGGATTCAGTTTGGTTCTTAGTTTAGCTGAAATGGTTCAACAAACGTAGGATTTTGGTGGAATTTGCATATTTGCAATCATTCTTTAGATTTTTCTAACTATACCTGGTTTTCATTTCTCATGGATCTGTTTCTATCAGCAAATATAACTATTCATGCTGATGGATGTTATATTCATGCAGATGGATGTTATGGAGTGCTGCTCACAAACTGAGAAGAATTAGTAGGGAAGCAAAAGTGGATGGCAACCTGGGAGGCAGTGACCATGAGAGGGTCAAGTTAAGCATCCTGACAGGAGATCAGAAGAAAGGAGAGCAGCAGAATACGGACCCTGGACTTCAGAAAAGCAGACTTTGACTCCCTCAGGGAACTGATGGGCAGGATGCTCTGGGAGAATAACATGAGGGGGAAAGGAGTCCAGGAGAGCTGGCTGTATTTTAAAGAATCCTTATTGAGGTTGCAGGAACAAATGATCCCAATGTGTAGAAAGAATAGTAAATATGGCAGGCAACCAGCTTGGCTTAACAGTGAAATCCTTGCTGATCTTAAACACAAAAAAGAAGCTTACAAGAAGTGGAAGATTGGACAAATGACCAGGGAGGAGTACAAAAATATTGCTCAGGCATGCAGTAGTAAAATCAGGAAGGCCAAATCACACTTGGAGTTGCAGCTAGCAGGAGATGTTAAGAGTAACAAGAAGGGTTTCTTCAGGTTTGTTAGCAACAAGAAGAAAGTCAAGGAAAGTGTGGACCCCTTACTGAATGAAGGAGGCAATCTAGTGACAGAGGATATGGAAAAAGCAAATGTACTCAGTGCTTTCTTTGCCTCTGTCTTCACGAACAAGGTCAGCTCCCAGACTGCTGTACTAGGCAGCACAGCATGGGGAGGAGGTGACCAGCCCTCTGTGGAGAAAGAAGTGGTTCGGAACTATTTAGAAAAGCTGGATGCGCACAAGTCCATGGGGCCGGATGCGTTGCATCTGAGGGTGCAAAAGGAGTTGGTGGATGTGATTGCAGAGCCATTGGCCATTATCATTAAAAACTCATGGCAATCGGGAGAGGTCCTAGAAGACTGGGAAAAGGCTAATGTAGTGCCCATCTTTTAAAAAGGGAAAAAGGAGGATCCGGGGAACTACAGGCCAGTCAGCCTCACCTCAGTCCTTGGAAAAATCATGGAGCAGGTCCTCAAGGAATCAATTCTGAAGCACTTAGAGGAGAGGAAAGTGATCAGGAACAGTCAGCATGGATTCACCAAGGGCAAGTCATGCCTGACTAACCTAATTGCCTTCTATGACAACATAACTGGCTCTGTGGATGAGGGGAAAGCAGTGGATGTGTTATTCCTTGACTTTAGCAAAGCTTTTGACATGGTCTCCCACAGTATTCTTGCCAGCAAGTTAAAGAAGTAGGGACTGGATGAATGGACTATAAGGTGGATAGAAAGCTGGCTAGATCATCGGGCTCAAAGGGCAGTGATCAATGGCTCCATTTCTAGTTGGCAGCCGGTATCAAGTGGAGTGCCCCAAGGGTTGGTCCTGGGGCTGGTTTTGTTCAATATCTTCATTAATGGAGGATGGCGTGGACTGCACCCTCAGCAAGTTTGAAGATGACACTAAACTGGGGGGAGTGGTAGATACGCTGGAGGGTAGGGATAGGATACAGAAGGACCTAGACAGATTGGAGGATTGGGCCAAAAGAAATCTGATGAGGTTTAACAAGGACAAGTGCAGAGTCCTGCATTTAGGACGGAAGAATCCCATGCACTGCTACAGACTAGGGACCGAATGGCTAGGCAGCAGTTCTGCAGAAAAGGACCTAGGGGTTACAGTGAATGAGAAGCTGTATATAACTTAACAGTGTACCCTTGTTGCCAAGAAGGCTAACAGCATTTTGGGCTGTATAAGTAGGGGCATTGCCAGAAGATCGAGGGACATGATCATTACCCTCTATTCGACATTGGTGAGGCCTCATCTGGAGTACTGTGTCCAGTTTCGGATCCCACACTACAAGAAGGATGTGGAAAAATTGGAAAAGGTCCAGTGGAGGGCAACAAAAATGATTAGAACACACGACTTATGAGGAGAGGCTGAGGGAACTGGGATTGTTTAGTCTGTGGAAGAGAAGAATGAGGGGGGATTTGATAGCTGCTTTCAACTACCTGAAAGGGGGTTCCAAAGAGGATGGATCTAGACTGTTCTCAGTGGTAGCAGATGACAGAACAAGGAGTAATGGTCTCAAGTTGCGGTGGGGGAGGTTTAGGTTGGATGTTAGGAAAAAACTTTTTCACTAGGAGGGTGGTGAAGCACTGGAATGGGTTACCTTGGGAGGTGGTGGAATCTCCTTCCTTAGAGGTTTTCAAGGTCAGTCTTGACAAAGCCCTGGCTGGGATGATTTAGTTGGAGATCGGTCCTGCTTTGAGCAGGTGGTTGGACTAGATGACCTCCTGAGGTCCCTTCCAACCCTGATATTCTATGATTCTATGATTCTGTGGTGGAGATGGATTTGCAAAGATGTAAGGTCATTCTCATATGTTAATAACTGTTTAGAGAAGAGCCTGATAAGCAAAATTTGGATGAAGGTACAGATTTCTTACTCTATTCTTCCCCGGCCTACCCATGGTTTAGGTGGTGCTTGGATCATGAATGTTACAGAGATAATCTGTTCATGATATTTGGATGTGGTTTTGAATTCCAAGTCCCTCTGCAAATGAAGGATGTTCAGGTCCAGGGGATTTGTTTGGGTCCATCTCTACTTTTATTTTTTGCATTACAGTGCGAAGCAAAAAGCTGGACACAAAACTACAAATTCACCTTTTGCAAATCCAGTGAAAATAAATATTTCCCCTCCTGGTTAATCCAATGATGAAGCTACATTTTACATGGCTCTATTCAGGAGCTGCAATTTCACTATTCAAGAGGCTCTGTCATAAATATAAGGGGAAGGGTAAACCCCTTTGAAATTCCTCCTGGCCAGGGGAAAGCTCCTCTCACCTGTAAAGGGTTAAGAAGCTAAAGGTAACCTCGCTGGCACCTGACCAAAATGACCAATGAGGAGACAAGATACTTTCAAAAGCTGGGAGGAGGGAGAGAAACAAAGGGTCTGTGTCTGTCTGTATGCTGCTTTGGCCAGGGACAGAACAGGAATGGAGTCTTAGAACTTTTAGTAAGTAATCTAGCTAGGTATGTGTTAGATTATGATTTCTTTAAATGGCTGAGAAAAGAATTGTGCTGAATAGAATAACTATTTCTGTCTGTGTATTCTTTTTGTAACTTAAGGTTTTGCCTAGAGGGGTTCTCTATGGTTTTGAATCTAATTACCCTGTAAGGTATCTACCATCCTGATTTTACAGGGGGGATTTCTTTATTTCTATTTACTTCTATTTTTATTAAAAGTCTTCTTGTAAGAAAACTGAATGCTTTTTCATTGTTCTCAGATCCAAGGGTTTGGGTCTGTGGTCACCTATGCAAATTGGTGAGGCTTTTTATCCAACATTTCCCAGGAAAGGGGGGGGGTGCAAGTGTTGGGAGGATTGTTCATTGTTCTTAAGATCCAAGGGTCTGGGTCTGTAGTCACCTAGGCAAATTGGTGAGGCTTTTTACCAAACCTTGTCCAGGAAGTGGGGTGCAAGGTTTTGGGAAGTATTTTGGGGGGAAAGACGCGTCCAAACAGCTCTTCCCCAGTAACCAGTATTAGTTTGGTGGTGGTAGCGGCCATTCCAAGGACCACGGGTGGAATACTTTGTACCTTGGGGAAGTTTTGACCTAAGCTGGTAAAGATAAGCTTAGGAGGTTTTTCATGCAGGTCCCCACATCTGTACCCTAGAGTTCAGAGTGGGGGAGGAACCTTGACAGGCTCCTTCAAAGGGCTGGACACATGGTATATATCAGCGGCGCCATTAGGAGATTTAAGAATAACTTTAAATATCCTCTTGTGGCTGTAACTAAACTCAAATGGTTATATACAGTCTGTTCCTAGAATTCCTAACTAGAAACTGGAATGAACTGGTGGGAAGAAATGTTGGAAAAGCTGCGGAGTCAGTGCATGAATTGTTTAACAAAGGCAACATTCTGGGAGAAATTTCAGAGGCTTTGACAGTAGTAAATGGTATTTTCTTGTACATAGAAAAATGGAGACTCTTGAAAATTTAACAGCAGGAATCTAATACTTTGGGGACTAACAGGGGGAGCTGGGGGGAATGCAAAAGAGATGACGTTTTCATTCGTCAAAACAATAATTATTCATCATATTCCACCCTAATTATACCATAAACACTAAAAATAATCACATTTCTGTTGTACTAGGAGAGTGGGCCTGATTCTGATGTCACTTACAACAGGAGAGAAAAGGGGCTAAAAGGGGGTGGAGGCATATATCAAGCAATCTCAGTCTAATGCCATCCAGTGATTCCTTCACACTAGGGTTGGTCCTATGTGTTTCCAGCTGCTGTACATACTTGCTTAAATCATTCTGCCCAAGCCAGAAGAAGGAGGGTTTGCATCTTTAAAAGTAATTTACAACTTAGGGCCCAGATCCTAAAAACATAAACGAATGTGCTTAACTTTGAGCATGTGAATAATCCCACATGAGTAGTCTTACTGAAGCACTTAAGGTTAAGCATTTATGTATGTTCAGGATTGTGGTCTTAGAGCACTGGCCATTCTCTACTCTGCAGAGTTACTTGAAGCAGAACTAGATATCTTTGTTTGATGTCAGAACTGACAAGTTTTTCCCCTCACTTGCATAAAAGCATCATGGCTTAGAGCTAAATAGCTATTGCTATTTTATTTTTTGGTTGGTTTTATTTTTCATCAAGTAGAGAATTATTGCTAATACAATATACTCTGTATAATTACCAAGTACATAATAGTGGATTATTTGTTGCTTTTTGGATATGCAGATTTAAACTCAGGAAATAAAATGAAAATAATATCAAGTGGGGGTAAAAAATGGATAAAACTAATTATTTTTAATGTTACATTTTATTTTGTTTTTATAAGTGGTTCTAACTGTGATATAGGTGCCTAGCCTCATATGTCAATTTTACACCATTGACTTCAATGGAGTAACTCCTCATTTACAGTAATGTGAGAGGAGAATCAGGCTCTGTGTATCTAAAATGAACAGTAACTGCTGATGAAAAACTTTCCTTGGGGAACAACTGTATGAGAAACTGGAGTGGACTGTTAAGAAGCTGCTTTCTTATGAGTAAAATATGTTTGTTTAATTTCCACCATTTGTTACCCCACATACCATAACTTGCAAACTGTGGAGTTCAATATATCAGCATCATATGATGCAGAATGACTTGAGGGCCATGTTCATCAATGTGTAAGGCTGTAAGAAAATCACAGGACATGATTTTGTTGTGGAAACCGCAACTTTTAACATATTCCACAGTTTTTTCGTAGTTGCTGCACATTTGAGCGGCACTGTGACCTGGTGCCACTCAAATCTGGCCTGGTTGATCCTGTATCATGCTTGCCTTCAAGAGTCTTTGCAGGCATGCCAATGTCTGACTGTACCAAAACCACAACTTTAACAAACGGTGGCTGCCACTTCTGAACAAAAAAACCCCAAACCAAACAAAAAACCTTTATAGCCTTTAATGAGCATAACCTTGGTAATTAATAATAATTTTCACTTACAGAATCCCAGGATCTCTAAAGACTTAACAAATATTAACTTCTGGCATTGATTCTTGGAGCGCAATTCCTATTGATTTCAGTGGGAGTTATGTATATGTAACTAAGGGGACCAATTTGGTACCACCTGAGCGAAGTGGCTACGTATTTTTAGTATTAATATCCCCGTTTCACAGATGAGGACGTTTCAGCACAGGAGGGACTAAGGTTAAAACATTAAGAAGTGTGAAATAGTTTTCGGTATCTAATTTGTGTCTCTGGTTGGGATCCTCAAAATCATGCAGCATCCAGAATTAATGGAATACTTGTGAGAATTTGAAGTTGAGTGATTAGTTCAAGGTCTCATAGCTAGTTCGTGGCAGAGCCTGGATCAGAACCTGGAAATCCTGAGACTCAGACCCTTGCTTTATCCTGAGCTACCCAGGAGTTGCAAGAAGTCATTTTCAGGCAAGGGATGAGGAGAGCTGTTGAGCTGACAGAAAGAGGTGAGGGCATGGGGAGGAGGGAATAGAAAGAGCCCTGCGCCTCAGGGCCAGCTGTGCTGTTTATTCCCCTCTTGATCATATGGCTGCTATGTGTTCTGTAGAGTGGGAAAGAGGGGCAGGCGGCCCCGACACACAGAAAAAAACATGTCCTCCTTTTTCCATCAGCCTGCCAGCACTCAATCCTTGGCCCTGAGGAACACTGGACCTGACTGCAGAATAGTGGGGCTGCTATTTAGTGGCCGTGCAGGATGTATGCACAATGTGGTATAGTTGAGAGCTCTGGACATGGCATCTTTGAAAATGAGGGTCTTTATTACTAACTGCTGAGATACACCTGAGGAGTAACTTCCTTATTTGAAAGAAAGCACAATTGTAACATTGGAATTGTTACACTGATGCATAATATTAAGTGATATTTAATACGGGAGGTTTAATATTCTTTGTCAAGCAGCTGAATAAGGGTATTTTGATGCTTTATATCAGGGGTGGCCAACCTGAGCCTGAGAAGGAGTCAGTATTTACCAATGTACATTGCCAAAGAGTCAAGTAATACGTCAGCAGCCCCCCATCAGCCCGCCAGTCAGTGCCTCCCCCTCCCTCCCCGCACCTCCCAATCAGCTGTTTCATGGTGTGCAGGAGTCTCTGGGGGAGGGGGAGGAGCGAGGGCACGGCAGGCTCAGAGGAGAGGGTGGAGTGGGGGCAGGGCCTGTGGCAGGGGCAGGGGGTGAGCAGTGAGCGCCCCCCCGGCACATTGGAAAGTTGGCGCCCGTAGCTCCAGCCCCGGAGTCGGTGCCTAGACAAGGAGCCCCAAGTTGGCCACCCCTGCTTTATATTGCGTGCTCAACTTGCGATATTGCTGGAATTTCCTTTCTTTAAATATCCCTGCAGCGTTGTTTTTAGTTAAAGGAAACAAAAGGGAATCATTGGTCAGAAAATTAACAGACATAAAATATTTTTTCTGTGATATGATTTCTAAGTACATGTAATAGATTTGGAAGGAGTAATTGCATTTAGTAACACTGAGAATAAGGGCAGATGCTTTGTAGAACAATGTATAATTATAAGAAGGTTGTCAGAATGAAAATTCTACTTATACAAATTAAAGAAGTCTAAAAACACTTGATTTTCAACTCATTGAAATTCAAGTAGGCTACTTGTCTGTCAGAGAAATTTCAGAACAAGATCCTTGAGAAGTTCAAGTTATCCTTGAGATTCTGTGGCTTGCAACTACTATTCTTCATCAGACAGCTGAGCTAGCTGATGGGTTAATTAATCACATCAGCCCAACTGGATAATACAACATTTTCAAACAGGATAAAAGAATCTGGTACATGTACCAGGAGTATTCTATTCTTAACATGCAAAGAAAGAGCAGTTAAGCAACACGAAACAGGGGTCTGATTATTTTCCCACTCACACTAGCTTTTCACCAGTGCAACTTCATTGAATTCAGAAAAGTTACTTCTGATTCTCCAGGATGCAAGGAAAATCAGACCCCATGTAGAATTTATTGGGCCCCTCTCTGATTCCCACTGCATTCATTCAGTTCCCCACTGATATACATTTAAGACAACTCATTTTAAATAAGTATTTGTGGTGTAAATAAGAAATGGATTTTTTAAAATATAGCTGCTGTTTTCGGTATTTGTAAATTCAATAAAATAAAGATTTTTTACGGAGATCATTCTACTAAAATATTAACCAGACTGTTATGTCATTGGAATTTCCCTTCTTTCTCTGTTCTTCTTTGTCTCTTCACTTGCTTTGCAGGATAACCTATAGCTACCTACTCCTTCACAGTTAGGTGTTTTTCAGAATTATAAGCCTAAATCAAGTAGGTGCACTGTGTTCCTATTGTCCCTAAAATCTTTTAATATTTAGTAATGTCTTTCAGTGCTGTTACTGTATGTGATCACTATTAATGGTCCTGAACCATTCTCCCTTGATAGCTTCCTGATGGAATGAATCTGCCTTCATCTCCTTATATTTATCATGTCCATTAAATCTTGTAGTCTAACACCACCATCATCCTTATCTGTTTTTTAATAGCTGCTCCTTTTATGTTCAGTTGACACTGTCTCTTGCTTTTTTATGCATTGGCTGTCATCTCCAGCTTGAATTTTCATAAAACATAGGAGATTGCTCTTTGCTGAAATAAACAACATAGAAACATCCCCAAATAAGGGGAATCTTGCATTGTTCCCTCCTATTTTTTAAATTCTTGCTCATTTTTTCCCTATGCATATACTTTTTCATCTGACTGCAACAAGAACTGCTGCTATTGAAGCAGTAGTCTGTGTAGAGAAAAAAACATTATTTGTCCTTCCTGACAACCTGTTTCTCTCTATTCTCTAATCTTCACTTACAGTATGCTTTCAGTTCTTTGATGCTATCCCTCTGATTTAAGTCTTCACTGACCCATTCCCCACCACCCCCACACTGAAGTATCTTTAACTAGCCTCTGAATCTGTTAGTTCTCTGATCCTATTGGATTTGCAGCGTGAACTTCATAGCCATTTTATCCTTCAAAACCAAACATCTGGAGTTTGGTTCTTTGAACATAATTCTGACTCATTTGAATAAGTATGCTAATGAAGCTTTTTAAGCATGGTACTGCAGATTTTTGAAAGGAAAAATACTTTAAGACATATTTAAAAATCTCTGGTATACAGTGTTGGTAACAGTTTCAATTGAGTGTCTCAAATCACAATTTAATGTATATTTTATATCAGTTAATTAGAGATCATTGAGAAAACAAAATGCAGTATGCAATAGTTTTGATGCATATACATTCCAGGACTAAATTAATCGCCAATAACCTCAGTCCAATGTGAAGAACAGATTTAAACATCAATTTGTATATTTAAACTTGGGGTATATTTCTGTAAATATATGCAACTCGGTTATCAATCAGAAATAAAGGTGATACAAATAATTGTTTTAGTGGTTGCTGAAACAGAAACTATTTGAATTCCCTAGCAGAACTGAAAAAAGGCTAAGTACAAAAAGGAAAGGTGCTTTGAAATGGAAGCAGATGTAGTACAAATAAGAAAGTCATGTGTATAATTAGTAAGCTTTGCACATGGAGGGGATTAATGTTTCACCAGAGAGTTTAGGCCAGCAACCTTTGGCATGTGGCCAGTCAGGGAAAGCCGCTGGCAGGCCGGGATCATTTGTTTACCTGCAGCGTCTGCATGTTCAGCTGAGCGCAGCTCCCACTGGCCGGTGGGTGGCTGGTTCGCTGTTCCAGGCCAATGGGGGCTGCAGGAAGTGGTGCAGACTGAGGGATGTGCTGGCTGCCGCTTCCCGCAGCCCCCATTGGCCTGGAACGGTGAACCACATCCAGTGGGAGCTTTGATCGGCCAAACATGCGGACACTACAAGTAAACAAACCATCCCCACCCGTCAGTAGATTTCCCTGATGGGCCACGTGCAAAGGTGGCCAATCCCTGGTTTATGTCATTATGTACCTTTCAGGTCACTATAAAAATCCCAACCAAACAACCAAAATCAGAAGAGTCTTTGCTCCTGCAGTAGGAGTTCAGGATGCTCAGTCCCTCTCAGGAGGCACTTTGCACCTTGGAGGATCAGGTCCTAAATGAGAGATTCACAGGAGTAAGCCCTTTGTGAGAGTTCTCGATGAGAGGAAATGCTGCCCACCACAATCCTCTGGAATCTATCCAAGAGTGACCAATAGAATCAAAAATGGTGATAGATCTAGAAGCACTGGCATGGATGGATGACTTATTCCTAAATGCCATAAGATGGTGTCTCCATGCCATTCCCTGGGAACTGAGGATGTTGTGGGGCCAAACACAAAGCATTGCTGTGGTTAGCCAACACCACCTTTTTACTTAACTTCCCCTAAAAGGCTAGGCTTAGAACTAGATTGTTAGCTGACAAGATTGCCAGCAACAAATAACGTTTCTTCAACACAGGACTGAATGATACATGTTTTAAGGTTGCCAGTAGGTTGACCTCCCTAGAATTCTGATCTGACTCCAGGTGTCTTTGGGTATGTCTACATTGCAATTAAAACCCTGAGTCTGGCCCATGTCAGCTGACTTGGGCTTGCGGGGCTCAGGCTAAGCGGCTATTTACTTGCAGTATAGACATTCAGGCTCTAGGACCCTGCAAGGTGGGAGGGTCCCAGAGCTAGGGTTGCAGCCTGAGCCCAAACATCTACACCGGAATTAAACAGCCACTTAACTAGAGCTCTGCAAGCCTAAGTTAGCTGGCATGGACCAGATGTGGATTTTCAATTGCAGTGTAGACATACACTTAATGAGCAACCTCACATTAAATCAAGTGCTGAGTCTTTGTCAGCATGGTTCAAACCCTCCTCACTAGGCTTTAAGTGACCAAGACTGGTACAGATCCAATTCATATGTGGTGGCTGATGTTTCTCAGTGCTTTCATGAACTCCCTCCCAGCACTCCCCCACCCTTAATGGCAAATGTGTGTGGAAGGGTGTGTGATGGAGAAATGGCTTTGCCACCCTGCCCTCTTTAAGATACTGTGAATCCCTGAAAGAATAATTATGAAGCACTCCCTCTCTGTCCCCAGTGTGCACCTATATAAGGATTAGTTAGCATGTAGCTCTAGGTAAGCTGTTGCATCCCAAACCCCTATTCAATGAAGGAATTGTTGAAGGAATGAAATTGAATTTTAACAATAGCAATTTAGAGATGTTCTTTTACATTCCAAAAGCGGAGTCTTCTAGATCGCACAGTTTGGTCCCAGAGGCAAAGACGTTAAGAAAAATGTCTGAAGCTCATCTAAGTGCAAATGATATGTAAATGTATGTTGGTGTAATTATATTACAGTTATTACTATAGTCTAGACCTTTGGTAAAAATAATAAGAAAAAAAAAGAAAAAGAAAGGTCTCTTCAACAAACATATTCCTGACAACCATGCAATCATTGAAATTATGGACTGCTGATGTTATTTGCACTAGCCTCATGATAGCAAGCATTTGGGCTACTTCCAATGTGTCTGCTTTAGAAAAAGGTATTCCATTGACATATTCAAATTGGTCAATCACATAAATGCTTGATGAAATCATAAGATCTAAAACTAGGACCCTAGCTGTCTTCAATCAGATATGTTATGAAGAAGAAACAGTTGATCCTTTTTATCTGGAGGAGAACCACAGGTAAGCCAAAGTGACTACTGCAGACCAGTAAAACGATATTCCATGTTAACTCAGATTCCTGCTGCTAGTACCAAAAACGACCGACAACACCATTTGTAGATACTTGGTTATGTGGGTGGGTTGCATTAATTTTTACCCTTTTACATTTGTCTACAACACGTGCAGATCCACCTCTTGCCATTTTATGAGGTAATTAAAAGACTGGGGGAAGCTGAACTACAAAGCACAAAATCAAATGAAAACAAGTTAAAAATAGGCATTTGCTCTAGAATGTTTAGACTAATACATCCCACACCTTCTGAAAAGGGTAATCCACAAAGAAGTGATCTGACTGCTAGAGTTTGTGGAGGGGCACTCTGATGCCATGCTTATGACATCCCTTCCTCAAAGGAAATTTGCCCTTATAACAACTATTGGCTCATGTATTATTCTGTATAATATAAACTGAGTTCATCTATCCTCTACATCCTAACTCTGCGTGTAGCCTCTCTGTTCTAAAGTGCCTGGCTCAATATGAGCCTGTTCACAGTGCATCTGACTTTTTGAACAGTGTGTGAGTGTGACACACTGACAATGTGTCTGATTATAAAATCAGCTCATCTGGCAGTATTAGGGAAGAACAAGATACTGTGTGAAATACATTTTAAATGAACCACATTGTAACTGGAAGATAAATCAGTCTGTAATGTCTCTAAGGTGACACACTCTGCAGTCTGGGCTTTGTTGGGTTTGGGTTTTTTTAAAGGTTGTGACGTTGTCCGGCCATGTCAAAAGAAAAACAGGAGGCAATTGTTGTGGCTTAATTAGGCAGCAACTTTATTCACTTAAAAAAGCTGAGAGTACCCAGCAATAAATTATACAGTGCAGGTCATCATCGTTTCCTTAATCATTTCCATATAATCCCGAACATGGTCCCAGCTATGCTGTTCCTGGGAACTATAAAAGGAGAGGAACTGGCTTCCTGCTGTACCGATGTAAGAGCCCTGAACCCCCATTCCTCAGCTCCCTTTAGGGATGCTTTCATTTAAATCCTTTCCCAAACCATTTTATCTGTATCCCCTCCATCGTGAGGATGCACACTGGACGTTTGTCACAGGCAGCAATTTAGCTTGGCGACTTCCCCCAACTGTGGCTGGGTTTCCAGATATTTACTGATCTTTTCTTCGTATTGGTCAAAAATATATTCACTGCCTAGTACATGGGTGTACCCCATCCTCCCTGAATAACTTGGGAACCCAGTAAGGTACATCTGGATGAGGAATTACCAAAGCCCTTTAGGTACCGATGAATTTAGCCACACCTCACCCTCATTCCCACCCCCCGGTCACATACTTCCTGGTCATCTCATCAACCCACAAAAGCTTCACAGCTCATTGCCGCACACTGCATTACAACACGTCAGACTAAATAAAGGTCACCCTCAGAAAAATCCTGGATCTGCCCCAAATCCATCTTAGCTCTGCTCATCAAGTCAACCCCCTTACACTTTCCCAAGCAATTTTCACGACGTTGAAAAATAATCACATCTGGATCCAACTCCCAGGTCACCGACTAAAGTGTGTATAAGATACATCAGCCAGTCTAATAGCATGCCTTTCCTTCCATGCCAGCTCAGGATTGCCTCACTGCATCAGCCTTCCAGTTAATCCAGAAACCTGCTTGTGCACCCAGTGTACAATACTGTGTCCACTGACCCCCACCACTGCTCACTTGGCCTGTTTACATTATTCTGAAATTGGAAACACAGGCTCCGATTCTCAGCCTGGGGACTCAGAAACATCCTATGTGTATTTGAATGCCATTGTCCCAATTGCCTGAATCACTCTGGCCTCTAGCCCTAGGTGGGCCATGCCACAGCCCTGATCTGGAATGTATGGGAACCGAATTTGTGCACTGGTAGCCCCAACTTCGTAAGCCCCTTTCTGAAAGCCATAACAAATTGGTATGTTGTGAGGGGCCTTCCATCCATATGAATAAAGAGGAACCCCCCTCTCCACTGGCTGATCTGTTTTTGAGATGCTGCTTTTAGCAACCTCAGAACCCTGGGTAAGGTGGAGGACTGGCAATTGATAAGTACCACCACCATGTTGTCCAGAAACACACTCTGTTGTTTACAAAATCCATTCCCCAAATAGTCCCTGCCACTAAAATGGGAGATCCCAGGATGTTATATCCCTTACTATCCCTTTTTGTATCCAACCAGAGGGCCATTTCTGGGCGCATCACCTGCCTTGGTAACATACCCCAAAACCTATTCCTCTGATGCATCTGAATTAATCTTTAAATCTGCTTCTATCATCCATTCCGCCCTCCAAAAAGACACTCCATTAAAGTGATTCAGAAACTGTTGCCATATGGCCAAATCCTCCTTCGTCTCTTTATTAACGTATATTAAATGTCTGGGTTTTGATATTCCTGTGGTGGCAGTTGACAGTTGGGTGCAAAATGCATGCCCTGGAGCCACCATTTGGCATGCAAAGATAAGTTGCCCAATAAGAGATTGCAGCGCCAGCAGTGTAACCTTCCTGGCCACTCTAGCCTTGATAATCAATCTGGGAAGGTCCCCCAGCTTATCCTGGGGGAGTCTAGATATACCACCCCACATATGTCATTCAATCCCCAGGTAGATAAGAGTAGTAGAGGTCCCTCGGTTTTTTTCATCCACCTACCTACCAGCCAATGTGGCAAGCAGGCTAACACACTCAGAATCTGTGTCCGATTATAAAACCAGCTCATATAATATGGCATTATTTGGGAAGAACAAGTTACTGTATGAAATAGGTTTTGCATGTACCACATGTGAACTGTAAAATAAATCCATTTCTAATGTCTCTAAGGTGAAACACTGTACAGTGTGTTCTTTGTTGGGTTTAGGTTTTTTCTTTTTAAGGTGTGACTTTTTATCTTTTGTTCTCATAATATCCAGTAGGCACTGAAAAATGTGTGTGCTCTTTTCAGTTGCAGTTGACTTTTCATTTGTAAATATAAATGAACTCAGTAAGTTCACTGCCCAGATTTCTGAAAGCTCAATGCTAGATTTTCAAAAGCTCGCTATACACAATTAGGGCCAAAAGAGCTCAGCTTCCATTCAGGCATCTAAATAAATAGGTGCTCATATACTACACTAAATAGTGCTATATAAGAACCTATATATAATAGAACAAAGGCCAGATTTTCAAAAGTGCTCAATAACCAGGGGCACCCATTGTGACACAGATGGCCAGATTTTCAAAAATGTTCAATGCCCAACATGCTGAGCTATTTTGCCAATCTGGCTAATATTGTGCTGAAGCTGAAATGTGAGATATTTTCATAGCTTAGCTCAAGAAATTTAACAAATGATCTTCAAGTTGAAAATTTGCTGATTCATCCTGAGTCTATGTGGCTTTCTTCAGAATAAATAGATCTATAATTTGGTGATCTTACACTGTGCAGCAGATCTTTACCTGACACTCAAAATTGGCCTGTAGTAAATGTTTAATATGCCATTAAAATTAAACCACAATAAAAATGTTCTAGTACCATTAAGGATCTGACTAAAACCCACAACATAAGGAACTTCAAGAAAGGCCACGCAAAACTGCAAGCCAACACCATAGTTGTGACATACTTTATTATGCCTTTACGTTGCAGCACTTATGTAATATATATTTATGGAGATGGAAAATTCTGCTTAAAAATGAGTGAGGTGGGTGCTCCCTAGTTAGCCTATTATGCTTTTTTTGCTTAGGGTGATGTAATTGAGTTACTAATTCCTATTCAATGAAAACCTGAACAGACCAGTGGTAACACCCCTAATAGTGGCATCCCTTCAAATTAACATTCTGCTGCGATTAGACATGAAGGCAAGTTTCAGGAGTGAGCTTTCTAATCTGGACAGCACAAAGAAAACTCTAGAGTGCCAGAAAAATGAGGAGGCTAATGAGAGCTACAGATATATTGGCTGCAAAAAGGAAGTAGCTTACAGAGACTGATTGTCTTTAATTAATAAAATTGTATGAACCTTAGTCCTTGACCCACATTAAATCCCTGTGCTTAAAGAAAACCCGTGAGTGAGTTGAAGTTCTTTTTTGTGCACAATGCTATCAGCATGTTGTTTCCACAAAAACTATCTTCTATAATGTGAAGATATGGCCCAGGTTAATGAGCTATTGAAAGCATACAAAAATGATTGTCTCCAAAATGTTTAATCCTTTTTGAAACTCTGCGTACTCAAACTCTGAACTGCCAATCTCCACACGTAATGAACCAATAGTTAAGAAGGCAGTTCCTTCATTTAACATGGAGAAGGCATTGTGCCATTCCCACTTGCTTTCAAAATTCTTTTTCCCTTGTGGCACTCTCCAGTGTGAGTTGTCATGCACATCTGATCAATCCAAGTACAATAGTGCCTGTTGTGCTTATGTTGTTTCTGCCTTGTCTCATCATCTACGCTGCATGCCACTGGCAGCATGGAGAATATGGGGAGCTATGTGCTGCAGTGAAAAGCAGGCTGCATCCACACTGCAGTGTGTAGCAACACACATCAGTGAAAGGCTCTGGTGGAAGGATGTGGCAGGTAGCTGCTGACACCTTTCCTGGCTGCCTCCTCTTTGCCAGAGCCTTTTCCCAATATAGGAGTCTTTCACTGTAGCAATGAAATGCTCAGCATCTCGCTGCAGCAGTGGCGAGCAGCGGGACACTATGCAGCTAAAAATAGCAGTGTAGACAGAGGAGGCATTGCTTAGGCATGTAGAAAGTGATGTAGAGCAGTGCTACTCAAAGTGGTGGTCCGCGGACCGGTGGCTGCCGGTTTGCTCGCACATTGGAAAAAAAATTGCCAGTCCCCCACATAAGATAGCACTGATGTAGAGCACATGCCCACAGGATACAGGCATGTCTTTACTTGACTCACCTAAGCAAATGCCTCACTGTCAAAACTGCTCTTTATACCTGTACTGGGGGGCATGCAGTGTACATACTCTATATGCTGGTGTAAGGTTTGTGCAGTGTAGGCATACCCTAGGATGAGTTCTGGTTAGAGTCAGACCTTAACTAAAATCTTGGATTCACATACCCGCAACATTTATTGGTAAGAGATGTTCACAGTCCAAACCTGGACCAGAATCAGAACTTTGCAACTGAGTCTGCTGCTATAATGAATAAAACCCAAGGATCCAAACACTCCTGCACTTAAAGAGGTATGAAAAAATCTGTGTCAAGTTCTGAACTTCACAGTTGAGCTATGTCTCTAGTTCTGAGCATGAATATTCCTTCTATGTTTGATATAGGCACCAAAAATAAATAAATAAATACAGTACAGCTCACACACCAATGGAGCTATAAGGACTATACACTGACTTTTGAGTTTTACCAACGTTATCCCACAAAATACACAGCAGGCCAGTAAATCTACTAAGACTCAACATTTAAAATAATGTGTTTGTATTTCTTTCTTTAAGAAGTGGACCAAACTGTTTGTAAATATGAGTAAAATTTCCCAGTGAACCTGGTCATTCCTGTGGAAAGAAAGAAAAGGATAAAGTGCACAAGTATTTCAGATTAGCACTTCACTCACATAAAAGTAAATTTGTTAAGAGATCTTGGGGAAAAATAATTGAAAACATCATAGTGGTTTTGATTAAAGGGAACATTCTTTGAGTTTTATAGTCACTGAAGCTCACATATGGAAATTACAGTTGGTCTTAATCTGCTTTCAGAAGACTGATGCAAATATTAAAAAGTAATGAACTAACAAGATTGTTTGTTAATGCCACATAAAAGTGCTAATTATACATCATTTCCTGCCTACAGCTAAACCCAAGAGACATTTCCTAAGAAATTGTTAAATAAGCTGCTTCACTTGAAATGTGAATAGATCCGCAGTGCTTGATGGATTTCCGTTTAAGGATCTGGGTGCCATCTCACCCTTTCAAAAAAGTAGCACACTAAACATATACTCAGAATAAATTTGTTTAGTTCACAGAATGTCTATTATTAACATATTCATGATAGCTAGTGCATACTTTAAAGGGAAAGGATTTAATACTTAATTGCATTTATCCTGTGATTATGGTATACAGTGTAATATGGTACTGTAGTATAAGCATATGTAAATTCTTATACTAGCACTGTTAATAATTTAATAGCATAATGATGGTATTTTTTTACTTTAAATATATATTTGAAACATAACTCTTGGTGTTGCATTGTAGCAGTCTATTAGTATTTCTAAAGATTTTTATCCTGCATTCAGATTGACTTCTGTATCCTATGTGTGAGTTGCAGGTATGCCATAAAAATGTCATCGCAGATATGTCAGGGTGAAAACTGAAGACTTATGAAATTTTTATTTTTACTTTACTTTTTTTGACAGTTTCTGCTGAAATTCACTGTTTCCTAGGAGGTAATTTGAAGTTTAAAAACCCTGCTGGTCTTTGTTCATGCTTAGAGTGTATATACTGAATTACATGTATGTAAATTCCATTAAACTGGAAAATAGTCACCTCAGCAACGAGTATTTGGTCTCTGTAACAGGGTAAGCCACCTGTCATGCACCCCTGTGTGGGCTGAGGTCTCTGTGCCCTACTTAAGTTTCCCCCTTTAATGGGCTTCTTAAACACTACATACAAATTCTTCTCAAACACTCCTCACCGGGGCTTGCTCCTCACCGGGGCTTGATGTAGTAACGTAACAAAATAATTCCCAAAATAAAGTTCTCAAAAATCTGCATCAAATCCATACTCCCAGTCTCTTTCTTGCAGGGTGTCTCCCAAGCCTTCCTTTCCTGGAATCCTTTTCCCTGAAAATTCTGTTCCCTGGTGGAGCTTGTTCACTCCCAGCAGTCTCTGTAGCCTCTCACATCCTGCCTTTCTCTGCAGTTTCCTGTAGGAAAATCAACTCCAACATACTCTGCTGGTTCTATTTATCAAAACCCAGACCTCATCCCAGGTGTGGCAAGAAAGGCTAATTGTAGAGGGCTGGCCAGCTCCAGGCCTCTATCCCTTAAAGGTGCAGGCTACCTCATTACAAAACCATTTAAACCACATCTGTTTCTACGTAGTAGTTTAAAAAAGCAGATTAATTCAGCATGACCTCATGGACACAATGTGGACTGAATTCTGCTCTGATGTACACCCCATGCTACCCCAATTAATTGGACAGTGCAAAGGGGTGTAAGTCTGGGCAGAAACTCACACTAAGGGATGCCATATCATGATCTGTCTCCCATGAGATCCACATGCTTTAACACAATTTCCTATGTATCTAGCACATGGGACAATGAATGGCACAGTATTCAGTAAGGGAAATGATACCAAATATAGGGATGCATATTAATATTTAGAAAGTCTTGAGCAACATGCAGTTCTGAGTGTGGAGTTTAGATTTTCTAAGTGCAATTTTAAAGATACTGTTAAGAAGTGAGGATGATGATGGACTTCATTAAACATATCATCCAGTTCTTTTTACCTAGGGGGATGGAAGAAGATATGGGAGCATCTTTATGGTCCCAATATTCTATGGTAGCACTTGGAATGTGGGGATAGGTGGCCATTTAATTTCACTAAATCCAAATTTGATGAAAATATCTATAGCCTTTTTCTTCAAATGGCAGAAACAGTTTATGCTGGCTGTTTGGAAAAAAAATGGTTGATACATTTTATATGTGTTAATATTGTATAATCGTACAAACTGGTACTTTCCCATAGATCAGGGATAGGTTTTCTTATCAACCATCTGGATCCATAGGTTTGTCTCCACACTTCATTGCTTCTCAGGATAAATCATGAGTTACTTGGCTTGTGAGTCTAGTAAGGTGCAGAGTTTTATTCATATGGCTTTTAATGAATTGTTCACAGCCAAATGGAACTGTAGCTTTCAATATCCTGCATAGGTTTTTTTTTGGTCTTTACTTACAGAAGAGTCCTTCTTTTGGGCACAGATTATGTTTGAAGTACAGTGCCAGTAGGGTGACCAGACAGCAAGTGTAAAAATCTGGACAGAGGGTTGGGGGTAATAGGAGCCTATATTAGAAAAAAAGTCCCAAATATCAGGACTGTCCCTATAACATCGGGACATCTGGTCACCCTAAGTGCCAGCCACAGATGGGAAAGTGGGAAGAGAGATCAGTGATCTGAGATGGCGAAACCATTCTGCACCTGGCACTGCTGAATACAGTGGATGCAGAATGAAGACAGGTTAGATTAAACAAAATGTGAGGCCATTATAACACTAGTAAAATACTTCCCATTGTACTCCACATAACAAGAACAGGTGCATATACTGGATGGTGTGGAAGTGTTGTAACTTATTAATAGAGAAAACAAATAACACAACACAACAGCCTTTCCAAATGCAAAAGGAGTTTGAGTGTTTACATATTCACTTTATGTGCCAACACAAACAACTAAAAGTAGGGGGAGGGGAGGAGGAAATGAGACATGGTCCAAGAAATTATGTTCATGCTGCAGTTTGTTTGTATATATTATATTTTATTGGTAATCTTTTAAGAATGCCTAATGTATAAATATACCTACCTCTAAAAACATTTTATGTCCATTATACTGCTCTGATGACCTATTACTAATAGAAGTTGCTCTTTTAGGGATAATCAGCATTCAGACTGTGACATTATACATTGTCTTCAGCACATTTATAGTGGTACACATTGCTGATTAGCTATTGAGTGACAATAAGGATTCAAAATATAATGCTTTTTGTACAGAGAGGAAGCGATAATGCATGCTATGGGAAGAGCAATAAAACATATTTATTGGCTGCTTGATGAAGACTGCATTGAATAAAACTAGGTATGTCCCTACCAACTCCACCTCAGGAATTATATTAGAAGAAGTTTGGGAATGTGACAATGAGAAATCATAAGCTTTTAAATAACTAAAGCAAAAAAGAAGAAGTAGGAAAACTTTTTTCGCATCCTTTTTTTTGTTTTTGGTTATTTTAGCTCATTAATGTCTGATAAAGTTAAGCATCTAAAGCAGAGTAAATCCTCCATGGGTCTATTGCACTAGCAAAGCTCCTCTTGATAATAATAGCCAGTAATTCTTTTCACTTATTACTGGCTACGCAATGAAACCTAGTTTCAATAAAAATCAAGCAAAGAAATTCTGAGTTAACAGAACCAATTTCCTGCAGATGGTTTATTCATATCTTCCATTAACAACTGGTCCTTCTTAAATGCTGAAAATGGATATTGCGCTATGAAATATAGTAGTTCTGAGACTTGTGGAACAGTTTGATCTTCCAAAATATCTATTAATGTAAATGAAATATCACTGGACTATGGCATATTCCCTTTTTACAGTATATACATCAATATTGTGATGTATTTTTAAGTTTTAGGAAAGGCACATCAACAGTATTGTTAGCAGAACTGGAGAGTTAATGGATTTACCAGTTGTCTTGCAATTCCAAAAAAAATAATAATAATTTCAGTTTGAACTGAAAACTGTTTTCAAAAATTTTCAGTAGGGCTGATTAAAAAAATTATTTGTGATTAATCGTGCTGTTAAGCAATAATAGAATTCCATTTATATAAATATTTTGGATGTTTTCCACATTTTCAAATATATTGATTTCAATTACAACACAGAATACAAAGTGTACAGTGCTCACTTTATATTTATTTCTGCTTACAAATATTTGCACTGTAAAAAATAAAAGAAATAGTATTTTTCAATTCACTTAATACAAGTACTGTAGTGCAATCTCTTTATCATGAAAGTTGAACTTACAAATGTAGAGTTATGTACAAAAAAACCTGCATTCAGAAATAAAACAATCTAAAATTTTAGAGCCTACAAGTTCACTCAGACCTATTTCTTGTTCAGCCAGTCGCTCAGACAAACATGTTGCATTTGCAGGTGATAATGCTGACCGCTTCTTGTTTACAATGTCACCTGAAAGTGAGAACAGGCATTTGCATGCGGCATTGCAAGATATTTATGTGCCAGATGCACTAAAGATTCATATGTCCCTTAATGCTTCAACCACCATTCCAGAAGACATGCCTCCATGCTGATGATGGTTTCTACTTGATAACAATCCAAAGCAGTGCAGACCAACTCATGTTCATTTTCAACATCTGAGTCAGATGTCACCATCAGAAGGTTGATTTTCTTTTTTGGTGGTTTGGATTCTATAGTTTCCGCATCAGAGTGTTGCTCCTTTAAGACTTCCGAAAGCATGCACAACACCCTGTCCCTCTCAGATTTTGGAAGGCATTTCAGATTCTTAAATCTTGGGTCGAGTGCTGTAGCTTTCTTTAGAAACCTTACATTGGTATCTTTGCATTTTGTTAAATCTGCAGTGAAAGTGTTTTTAAAATGAACATGCTGGGTCATCATCCGAGACTGCTATAACATAAAATATATGGCAGAATGTGGATAAAACACAGAACAGGAGACATACAATTCTCCCCCAAGAAGTTCATTCACAAATTTAATTAACGCATTATTTTTTTAATGAGCATCATCATCATGGAAGCATGTCTTTTGGAATGGTGACCAAAGCATGAAGGGGCATACAAATGTTTAGCATATCTGGCATGTAATACCTTGCAATGCCGGCTACAAAAGTGCCATGCAAATGCCTGTTCTCACTTTCAGGTGACATTGTAAATAAGAAGAGGGTAGCATTATCTCCTGTAAATGTAAACAAACTTGTTTTTCTTAGTGATTGGCTACACAAGAAGTAGGACTGAGTGGACTTGTAGGATATAAAGTTTTACATTGTTTTATTTTAAGTTGCACTTTCACGATAAAGAGATTGCACTGTGATACTTGTATGAGGTGAATTGAAAAATAGTATTTCTTTTATCATTTTACAGTGCAAATATTTGTAATAAAATAATAAAAAGGGAGCACTGTACACTTTGTATTCTGTGTTGCAATTGAAATCAATAGATTTGAAAATGTAGAAAAACATCCAAAATATTTAATACATTTCAATTGATATTCTATTGTTTAACAGTGCAATTAAAACTGTGATTAATCATGATTAATTTTTTTTAGTTAATTGTGTGACTTAACTGCAATTAATCAACAGCCCTAACTTTCAGTGAGCAAAAGATCAAAAAATTCCAAGTTGGGTCAAAATGAAACATACCATTACAATTTGATTACAGTTTTGTTTAGATTTTAAGGCGTTTTGACAAAAGCAAAGGACGAATAGAGTCACAAAACGGTTAGTGGTACCACCTCTCTAAGAAGCCTTTTAGCCAAGTGGTTAATGCATTCTTGCAGGATGTTGGAAATCTGAGTTCAGTTCCCCACTTTGCCTGATGTGGAGAAGGAATCTGAACATCTATAGTAGTAATTCATAGTCATTCATTATGACAATGGTTAGGCATTGAGTCAGGAGAAGAAAGTAAGCCTGGTGGTTAGGGCATCATGTAGGAGACCCAAGTTAAAGTCCCTGCTCCAATGAGTAGCTCCACTGGCTAGGGCACTCTCCTGAAATATGGGAGACGCATGTTCAAATCCCTTCCCTGCATCAGGCAAAGTGGGGAACTGAAAACCACGATTTGAGGACTTCAATAGCTCAGACATAGGTGAGAGGTTTTTCACAGGAGTGGGTGGGTGAGATTCTGTGGCCTGCATTGTGCAGGAGGTCAGACTAGATGATCATAATGGTCCCTTCTGACCTTAATATCTATGAATCTATGAATCAGGCTGAGGCGGAATTGAAGTGGATCTTCCGTATTCCTGGAGGTACCTTAACCACTGGACTAGAGAGTATAAGACAGAAACTGGCACCACTACCGCCACTTCCACCATTTTGTGGTTTTGTGATTCTGGTCCTTCTTTCCTTCACTTTTGTCAAAATGTCTTGAAATCTAAAGAAAATGTTTTGTTTTGATATTACCAAAACATAGATTTTTTTCGATTCAGTTGAAGCTGTTCAGTGAACTTGACATGAATCATTTTGGCCAACCCAAAATTGGATTTTCAGTGAATAAACTGTTTGGTGACCTTTACTCGTCTTTGTATAACGTATAAATAAATGGAAGTATTCCCAATATTAAAACAGAACTTCTCATTAGTAAGGCTGAGTGGTGATATCAATGAATTTCATCCTCTTCCTGGGTGCTCTCAATAAGAATATTGTTTTGTTTTCTATTATCTTTATTATCCAAAGGCCACAATCAGGATCAGGGCCTTATTGTGTTAGGAGTTGTACAGACACATACAAAGACATGCCCTCAAGATCTTAAAATTTAAGAAATTGTGTGAGATTTCTTGCTGGCTGTGAAGTAAGTCTGCATCAATCAAGTTTGCTTGCTTGAAAATTTAGCTCCGTCAACCATAGTTGCATCACTTTATTTTTCTGATGTCTTGCAAATCAGTTTTTACTTTCACTTTAATACCATTATTGTAGAAAAATGAAATAGTTACAGGACTGTCTCAAACTGTCATTATAATCTGGATACATACTGGTAAATATGTGTTACATGATAAATAAATTACATAATTACCTCACTGGCCTTTGACATATAAGGATCACAAGATCCCAACCTTAAGGGTATAATGAAAATAGCTTGTTTGCATTATTGTGCATTCCTGTTTTACAATCTTTGCCAGCAGAATTGTGCATAGTCTTTTGCAAACTCTAAACTTTGAACAGATTTATAAACCTAGGCTTTAACCTTTTCAATATTCTGTATTTTGATTGGTTGCCTGTTCCACCTCTTCTTCCCAGGTTACTAAGGCTATTAACAGGGGAGAACAAGCATAGCTAATGAATCAAACTATGGGACACCGAAAAGGTCAAAGTAGTACAGTGTACTATTATCTTCCATAGAAAATGAAGCATTAAAATTCTGATGCCACAGTCTTGTGAGAAAGAATATAATGAGAACTATAAATAATAAACAGCACAATATGAATCTCTTCTCATGATAATGTTTGTAACCAAACTAAGAGACAGTAAATCATTAACCCTTTCTCACTGCCCTCATAAGAGAAGGCTTCTCCTCTGATGGGTTTGTTGTTGGCTTCTATAACTGAAAGAATAAGAATGGAGAGTGTGTAAAACATAAGAGGAAAGATAGGAGGTTGGAATCCCAGGAATGAAGAGTGATGGAGAGTTAAATACAACAGCTACAATGCATACTGGTTTCTGTGATAGAACATTCCTTACAGACAGTTTAATATATATGTGAATAAACAGTATGTGGACTCATGCATGACAACATTAGTGAGATGGGATAGGGACCCACTAGTGATATTACCATCATCCCTTTATAAAACTCTCTGCAGAACCAGCTGTTGGGATGTTATTGAAATACTGGCTGGATTTCTTTTCAAAATCGGTCTCAACAGCTGGTGAAGAAGGTATTTTTGATGTCCATAAGCATGCCCAACTCATTCTCTCATTAGGCCTGACAATACAATAAGTGCGTAATACACTGGGACTAAGCTACCCCATAGCAAGCAGCTGTCGACCAATTTGCTGAATACTTTTGTCCAATCCACTGTGAATTTGTGGCACATTTCCAATTTCAGGACATGCTTAATATAAAAGAAAATTCATCCAGCAATATCCAGCTGCCCTTTCTAAATGCTTTGCTGCCACCTGTAAGACTGGCATTATCCAAGAAGAAACAGGAACTAGGTCCTTGAAGGAAAATATTGTGCAGTTTGGGAGGGCTTCTGATTAGAGCTGCAGCAAGCAAACAGTTGGGTATGCTGGGAAATCTCGGTGAACAATCACTCCGATTCAGCAATCCAGCTATCTGCCATTGAATTGTAGACTTGCAGACTTGCTCTTCATAGCAAGCCTGCATGTTTTCATCAGGTTCTGCTCCAGAATGAATGGAAAGATTAACACTTAAGCTTTCCAGCTGGCACGAAATGTCAAGCTTTGGACAGTCCAGTGACTGTATGCACAAGACACCAACAAAACCGAAGTATCATGATTTCATTCCAAAGGGAATTTGTTCAGATGGGGACAGGCCCAGATTGCGTTAGTAAAGCTAGTGCTTTACACTTGTAAAACTCATCTGGAGATCTCAAAGTGCTATACAGACTCACACACCGAGTCAAGACAGACCTCAGCAGTATTGTTTCAGTTTTCTGTGACTGATTCTTTCCTTTTCTCTGAAAGGATCTATGAGAAGGTAACTAGTTTAGAGTACAAGGACTATAAATCAAGGCTTGGGATTCTGTTCCTTGTTTTGCCACAGACTCAAGCCCCAATCCAGCAATGTAGTGAAGCACATACCTAACTTGAAGCACTTAAATAATTTCTTTTGACTTCAATGGGATTATTTATGTACTTAAAGTAAGACACATTTTTAAGCGTTTTGTTGAACCACTGTTTCATTGTCTGATGTCAGGCAAATCATTTTGCTTTTCTGTGACTTAGCTTACTCATCTGTAAAAATGACTATAATTATATTTACTTACCTCACAGGAGTACTGTATTATCCAGTCACCTCAATCCTCCATTAATCTAAAACCATCTCTTTATACTATTGATGCCCCAGTTGGTTGGTTCTTTGTATCGGATATAATTTTTTATTAGTCTATGCTTGATGCTAGAAAGATTGCTGAGAAAATACTTTCTGTTCTTTTCCTGGAACCTTGATATCATTCTTAATTATTTCAACTCTTCTCTCACTCTGTGGCTGGCTCCCCTCTCAGCTGATCTGCAAATAGCCAGGTTCCTATGGATCTTGTCTGTTATTTAAACACACCTTCTGCTGGAGGAACTCCTGGCAGCAAGTCGCTCCTTCTTCCATCTCAGTTCTCAGGGGGACATGAATCAAGCCACTGTGCTCTATTTCAGATATTAAAGGAAAGCAGCATTATGAATAATTTGGTGAAGTCTTTAAGTCCTGTGGAGGTGAGAGAAATGCAAACAATTGTTGAGCAAAGTTAACTGCATGTGAGGATGTGAGATAGCTGGCAGAAACTAAAGACTTGCCAAGAAAGCAGCTGAAAGCTTAGCCTATAAAGGTAATACATGGCCTCTTATTTGAAAAGACAGCTCCAACTATGACTCCAAATGTTGCTAAATTGTTTTAAGGTTTGAGTCAAAATGCCAACTCGGAGTCTTACATGGGTATATTTACTCTTGCTTAGTAATAATGAAGCTGTTAAAAATGTGCATTACTGCCAAAATTTTACCATTTTTACTACAATGAGCTTTCACTGTTGTATATTGCAGAGAAAGTGGCATTTAAAATTCGTCCTTCTTACTTTGAATAGAATGAAGATCCCAGAATATTTTTTCTATTTAAAAAAAGCGTCTACAGTTATGTGCTTACCATCAGGCAGAGACTGTCACACACACATTCCATTAGCAGGTGTGGCTTGATGCCAAGTATTCACTATCTTGGGACAATATTGTATTTTTAATTATCCAGATCTCACTTAGAGTAAATAATGGGTGGTTCATCATAAATACTTAAAAGGACTGACGTGCTGGTGTTGGAAATACACTGCTCTCTGATTGGGTAAAAGGCTCATCATAGGGGTCAAGTATCCCATGTACACAGTGTAATTCATTTCTGCAATTAGTATAAGGTCAACAGCAAAGATGGTTATACACCATTACTCCAAGTTGACCAAGTGATAGTGAAGAATAGGAAGCTGGCAGTTAAAATCAATAGCAAATACTTCTGTGGCCAAGTAGTTCATGTTGTCCCTTATTGTCACTAATGACATTTGTTAGCCGCCTATGGTTTATCTTTATATTTTGTTTTATTTATCATTACTTTAGGGAACACCGCAGGTGTATAAGGAGCTTTGCAGCCAGATGAAAAGATAGGGGCCTTGGGTTTTTACAGTCTGAATTTTGTCAAGGACAGAATAAAGAAATGACATCAGGCTGTGCTGAGAAGGAGCAAGTAAGACCTGTAGGAAAAGGTTACACATAACAAAACTATAATTAAGAGGCAAGGTGGGTGAGATAATATCTTTTATTGGACCAACTTCTGTTGATGGAAGAGACAGAGACAAGCTTTCGAGCTACACAGAGCTCTTCTTTGGATCCCTCTGTGTAGCTCAGAAGCTTGTCTCTGTTTCTTCTGCTCACAAAAGTTCATCTAGTGAAAGATGATATGTCACCCGCTTGTCCCTTGCATATCCTGGGACCAACACAGTTACACCACCATGACAAAAAAGCCTATACTTAACATTTACTAAGCACTTTCTGTGTGAAAATCGCAAAAATGTATAAAAGTGAGTAAATATTATTTACCTTTTACAGATGGAAAAACTGATACAGAGAGATTAAGTGATTTGCCCAAGGTTACTAAGTGGTAAAGCTAGGTGTAGAACTTAAGTCTCTCCTGGCTGTTAGTCTTGTACCCTATTCACTGGAACATATTGTTTCCTATAAGGAGAGGGGAAGAATTTCCTTTTGGAAATGTGTAATGATACCACTGGAAGGGCTTGATCCTGCACCATTAAAGTAAATGAGAGTTTTTCCAGTGATGAACTGCAGCAGGATCAAGCTTCAAGAGAAATTAGTATTAGTCTGATTTGTGTAAGATGTGTAGATAGAAGCTCACTTACAAAACCAACCAACCAAAACTATACAAACTATAGAAAAGAAAAGAAAATGAAAACTTTGGATGCGGTGTGAGTTTTGGATGAAAGACTGTTCACCCATTCATTCTCACTATATCAAGCATAACACCTATGGTGCAGATAAAGAGTTCCAGTTTAATAATGAATTACCATAGAATAGAACTGGAGATAAGTAGTGAAAAGATAGTCTTCTCTTTTGCCTAATTGGATGCTAGCATTTTCCCACAACAAGTCTTAAGAGAATGAGTAAATTTCTCATCCATATTTAACAGGGTTTTTTTCTTTTCTTCTCATTAATTTGCTGTCTGCAATACGTAGCTAAGTTTGGAATGCTATGTCCCACTGCAAAGGGGTAAGTAGTAGCTGGTTCTTTGTGTTGTATAAGGACTGGATTATGGTACATCCTTTTTTTCTGACTGAAAATTGTAATCAATACTTAATCTTTCAGGAGTTGGTTAACTGGGTTTAGTTTTGAGTTTCATGGCAAGGAAAACTGAAAATGGTTCTAATGATTAGCAAAAAAAAGGCAGGAAAAATAAAGACCATTTTCTTTGCCTTTAGAGAGTGCTCATTTGATTGATTGGCTGAGTGATTTGTTGCATTCAATAATTTTCCCCCTACATGGTCAAATAAACAACTTGCAAGATGAAGGATAATAATTTTATAGATTGACTACAATTCAGAATGCGAGAAAATGTGCTGATAAGTCCAAAAATTAAAATTATAATAAATTCCACCCTGAATGAGCGTTTCTGTTTACTTGTTATATTATGTAGCATTATTGTGCTGCTGCCACTTCTCTTTGTTAAAACAGCCAGTATAATCACGACTGACAAAAACATCTTTTTTTCTTGTTTTGGACCTATGCAGGTGCAATGTCAATGGAAGGAAGTTTTACATTAAAATTCTTTCCTGTTAAATGGAAATAGATTATTCTTATTTCTGTGTATTTTATTTGTTTATGCATAAAAACAAAACTTTCAGTGTGAATCAGTGTGTAAAATATAAAGTGTTGAGGGTGAGGCATAAATCAATGAATGAGAAGCAATTCAGAAATTATTTACCATACTGGGCCAAATTTTCAAAGGACATCAAGAAATGCAAAGGACGAACACGCAAAACCCAGCATTTACATGCTCATTTACAAATTGATTAATTACATACCTGATTGCCAGTTTGCAAGCACAACAAGCCTGACTGTAGAAATGTATCCATGGTTTCATCATCACACAGAAAAAGTTCAAGTTGCAGATGTACTTGTAAGTAGGGTTGGCTTATTTGAAAATGTGGCCAATTGCGGGATATCTGATTTTCAGCATATCATATTTGTTTTATTATTTAGGCACAAAGTAATAAATTAAAATGGTGGTGGCAGCTTTGTTTCATTGTGATTCACTTAGCTCTAGTCCGTTCGAGTCCCCACTCCCTTAAATACTTTAAATAATTATTTTTTGGATTTACAAACTATTAGGCCTGATCCACAGCCCATTGAAGGCAGGCAGCACTTTGAGTCCCAATGGCTTTCTTTGAGTTTTGATCAGGCACATTATGTCCTTCTGAGGGAATAATTGTTATCATTTATATTTTATAAATATTTCCTGCCACTCAGGGCACTATACAATAATGCTGCTATGCCACAAAATCTGAACAAATTAAAATACAGTACAAATATATATATATTTTTAAATCTCTTAAAAATCAGAACAGTTGAAAGCAAATAAATGGTTCAAATACAAAAAAAGAGAGAAAGGTGGGCCAGAGGTAGTGGGCTATCAATAATCATATTTAGGGAACCAAAAAACCTTTAAAATCAGACCCCCCAAAAAAGTTTGAGATTTTTTTTTAGATTGGGCAGAATTAAACGGATGGATTTCAGAGAATAGCAAGTTTCACTCTTTAGAGTCACCTCATCAAAGGTATAATCATCTGCTGACCTGAGATGGGTTGCTCCTATCTCTAAAGGGGAGGTGGTGTCTTCTGCTATGTTTGTATAGTGCCTAGCACAGTACAGCCTTGATCTCAATTGATGCCTCCAGGTGCTATTATAATGCCAGTAGGTTGGGATTTTCTAAATAGCCTAAGGAAATTCAATGCCAAAATCCCAGTGAAATTCTGATTCCTCCATATGACACTATTTTTCAGTCATTCCTCCAATCTCGCAGGGTGTATATGGCAAAAGATATGCATCCGTGTATCATCAGTTTACAGAAACTAATCTCGTATAAATCAATAATCTTGCCCAGGGGCCTGAGATATATGTTGAACAGCATGTAGGATAGATTCTTGAAGGACACCCCTTTTCAGCTTCTCAGTGAAGATACAATTGGGCACCACTACCTGCTGGTTTCCAGCTTCTAAGTATGACTGGAGCCACAGAAGAAGAGTTCCAGACATATCAGCAACATCTCTTAGAGGCTGAAGCATCAGCCTCTGATCAGTCATATCAAAAGGTGCATCCAGCATGGCTAAAGTGGCCATCTGACCTCCAGTTTAAAACCAGCAAATCAATATTTATGTCTGGAACCCAGAGTACTATCTACTCCCAGAGTCAGTGGTGTTCAAGAATATGCAGAGTTCTGCCTTCCCAGTTACCTTCCCAAAAGGGGTTTGAGACAGGCAGCAAAAGGTGTTTATATGTGGAGCCAGTACATGTCAGTAAACTTAAAGATAGTTGGTATGCTCACTCCACTAAACAAGGTGATGATATTGCGTGCCATTGGTGGTACAATTATCATAAGATGGTAATACATTTTACTTATATTTTAATGGTTTTTATCTAGGTGCCCTCTCTAGTAGACCACTCTTCAGCATCAGTTAGATCACAGACATATGAACATAAGAGTTACTAGTGTCTTAAGGTTTGGTGTGGAGATAGAAAATGACATGGAATTGGGCATGGAGTAGTCCCTAACTGATATGCATGAGATCATAAAGGATGACCTGAATCTCAAATATTCAAACCAAATGCCAAGACAAAAACCAGCATATCATGTGACTTTCCTATTCACATGCTTGGGGCATCAATATATTAACATCTGCATATTAATCTAATATATACACAAAATAAATCTAGGTGTCTTTCACAGAATTAGAAGAGGTTCTCCCCCATCTACCTTTTTATTCCCTTCATGAAACTTCTATTCACCACGTTAGAGAAAGCAGCTGGGGCTTGTAAAAAAATTCTAATCATTGCAAATATAAAATAGTAATCAGAAGCACAACTCCCCCCCCCCCCCCAACAAACATGAAACGTATGCTAGGTAGCTTTGATGAAAATGCTTTGAAATACTTGCCTCTTGCCATCAAATTACATTTCATCTTATATTTAGCATGAGGATTACAACACTTAAATAAACAATAACTTTATGCTACAAAAAACTAATTATATTTATTTAGCCTAGCTAACACATAGCTATGTGTTTTGGCTCACTCACAATGAAGTTTGGGGCTGTCAGTATAATGTTCTCATTATTCATGATATCATGGTCTCTGCTTGGGCTACAGACCACATTATAGCTTATGAAGCCTTCTAAAGCCAAAAGAAAAGTACTGCAGAATGCTTGGAGAAACTTACTGGCACAGTCTAGACTTAGAGAAATTCAAAAATATTGTCATTCAAATGTAACACAGTAATTTGGTGGGAACTATATTTGAATTCCAAACTCTATAGCAAATACCAATATGACAATGATCCTGTAGAATTAAAAGGATAATGTTTCAGTGCAATCTCTGAAGGAGTAAAAGAACAACTGCTCTAGTTAAGTGCTAGTTTATTTAAAATGTATTCTAAAGTACTAAAAGATTGTTATAATATTCAGCCATACTACCTCAGGCTGTGATCTCAGATTTCATAAGTTAAACAGCTAAACCAGCAAGCAGGTCAGTGCTTGAAGACTTCAAAAGAAAACACAGTAGGTGAAGATAGAGGTGTTTGTGATTCAATAGGTAGCACTCTTCTTTCTGAGTCAGTACTACTGGATTTCAGGAAGGATTGCCATCTATGAGCTCCAAGCCACTTTTGGTTAAAAAAAAATCCATTTTTGGTAAGAGTAACAATATTAACACTAGTGTCACTCAGCATGTCCAAATTTCATGTGGGGTAAATTTAAAGGAACTTCACCCTGCAGTTTCCCCTGCATAAACTATTCTCCATTTCCTAACCTAAGCCTAACTGTTGCAAACTAGGTTTGTGCACCACTGATTTCCAACCAGTCTGCCCGTATTTCAGTGATTTATAGAAATTAGATGGGGGGTGGAGAGGGAGGGGAACCTGTTTAGTCACATAATACATCCCCTTTACATTGGAGCATTGCTGGCGATTTGTCCAGTCTAGTTTAAATACATCAATGAGATTTCCTTTGGAAGACCAATCCACAGTCAAACTGATCTGTCAAAGTTTTTAGAATCATCCTAAATTTTCCTTTTCTTTATTTCATCCTCTTGTTGCTTATTATCCTCCCCTTTATACCATCCCAAATATTTCCGTTTAATCCTTGCTGTTTGCACCACTTAGATACATGCAGATGGTTATGTCTCAAGTGATTGGTGAAGTAATTCCTGCAATGATGTACGGTCAAATTGTTTTACACTCAGTAGAATGTATTCATTTGGGGTTTGGACTGTATTGATACAGTTACAATTATATAGTTACACCGGTGCAAATTTATCTATGTTTACAGGAATTTAATCTCTGCACATCAATTCACACATTTGAAAAACAGGGACAATAATATTTAAAATACATATGTCCAAGATGCCTAGCACTCACCGCAAAAAAGATTTTACAAAGCAAATGAAATGAGAGAGAAGATAAAAAAATAGAATTTAAGGGCAAACAAAGAAACAGCATATAAAATAAAACAACAACTTCACCATTCCATCACTGCTTTGTGTTGGGTCCTATTCACCATCCCTCATCTGGACAATCTCTATTTATTAAAAGTTGTAATCTTTAATGGCAAAAGCTGCATAAACAATAAAAGTAATACTTCCCTACCAGAATGTTTTGATGCTCATTGTTTGATGTTCCTCTTTGGGAATCCTGTTAACACTTTGCAATTGTTAGATAGAAGGCACTTTATCAGTATCTATATATAATTATAATTATTAATAACAATAAGCCAAAGTACTTGTACAATATTTGGCAACACTGAGCAATATAAGTTATTTCTTGAGCGATGTCCTTGGAGTATATGCAGTTGGATGTTATTTTATACTCTGACAGCAGCTGTTACAAGGTGTTTGCAATCTCAGCTGAATGAGACCCTCAGAGCTTGCAGAGAGTAACCTATGAGTTTACTGCCACATGCCCTGAAGCTTTACTTCTTGTCATTTAGTCTGAAGGTGCTTGTAGGCTTGCCATGAAAAGCCAGCCTAAAAGTGGGCTAATAATTGTGTCATTGACCCAGTAAGAAATGTTTATGACTTGAATTGCAGGAACAATGATGTCAACATGGCTGCTGAAACAGGAATCAAAAAGCTGTTTCATGGTTCACAGAAATGTGACTCCTAGGAACTCAATGGGAGTTTGTCAAGTATTGACACTTTCAGACTGAGCCCTAATGAGTGTGTGCTTTCCTCTCTCTCTCTTTACTTTGTATTTTATTAATTTCATTGCATGCTCAAAAAGACTTGTTATATTTTATTTTTAAACAGCTTCTTCATCACTTACACTTGGGCTAAATTCATCCACCCAACTCTGGTCATTTGACTAAGTATTGGTTAGACATTGTTTGGAATGTTGTTTGAAATACTGGTCAATCGTGGTCATAAAAGGCCGGGGCGGGGGGGCAGGGAGGTAACCCCTTGCTGAGTAGTACTTCACTCCACAAGGAGTCCCAGTGATTTCACAGAGAAAGGTATTACTCAACATGAGTAACAGTGGTGGACCTTACTGAGGTCTAAGAAACCAGAAAAATAATTAAAGTAAGGCAGAGATCTTTTTCATGTCCTTATCCAGCATGTCTTCTTCTAGGGCCTGGTTCAGCTGCCAGTGAAGTTAGTGGAAAGTTATTTATCCTTCTGCAGCTAGAAGCATTTTGAGTATTTTACTGCAGTTGTATTTTATATCAGTGTGATGCTTCTTGGCGCAACCAGAGCTATGAGTTACCTTGTTGCCACCAGCCTCCAGCAGGAGGGAATCTTGGCTGTGCACTGGGTATTAGTTCCCTAACTAAGGTGACCAGACAGCAAATGTGAAAAATTGGGCCGGGGGTGGGGGGCGGGGGTGGTAATAGGAGCCTAAGAAAAAGACCGGGAAATAAAATCGGGACATCTGGTCACCCTATCCCTAACACAACCAGCCCGTCAGCTACTCAAGTGCTCTTCTCTGCGCTACACCAGCCCAATCTTTGCCTTGCAGGATGACAACAAATGCACCCCAGCCCCAACTCCCTTCAAAATATCCTCCTGTTGAATCCAGGTCCTAGCACAGAAATCCTAGATCCTCTGTTCCAGAAGGAACAGTGTATCCCAGTTTACCAGTTATCCCATACCACCGCTCCTGTACTGCACACAGCATTTGAGTTTTATTATAAAGCAAAAGGAAATTTATTTAACGAAAAATGGAGATTCAATTGAAAAACAGTTTGAGAGATGGGAACAAATGGTTACCTATAAAACAACATTGTAACACACATTCTAAAACTTAATGCTAACTAACAAGTTTCTTCCTGTCTAAAAAAAAATATCTCACCTAGAGTTCCCTCCAGCGTTTTCAACCAAGCCTGGTTGTGATCCCTATTTCATTAAGCAAATTACCTCTCAGTTTACTTCCTAGGTGAAGGATCCCTCGGGGTGTCTCCTTGCACCTCCAAATATACCAGAACAGACCTTTGACAGAACAGCCAAAGGTAGGGTCCCTCCCCACACAGCTGGGTACCTCTTTCTGTAAGTTTCCTTTGGAAGTCTACACCAGCTCTTCATTAGCATTTGACTTAGAAATGCTAATAGACCAGTGGGTCCCAAACTAGGGGCGCCGCTTGTTCAGGGAAAGCCCCTGGGGGCCGGGCCGGTTTGTTTATCTGCCATGTCTGTAGGTTTGGCCGATCATAGGTCCCAGTGGCCGTGGTTCGCCGCTCTCGTCCAATGGGAGCTGCAGGAAGTGGTGCAGGCCGAGGGACGTGCTGACTGCCGCTTCCCGCAGCCCCCATTGGCCTGGAACAGTGAACCGCCAAACCTGCAGATGCGGCAGCTAAACAACCTGGCCCGGCCCGCCAGGGGCTTTCCCTGAACAAGCAGCCCCCCTAGTTTGGAAACCACTGTAACAGACTCTTATCATATGCCATACAATGCATAATGGTCCACACTGGAGATAAATGTGTTCCACCCCCTTTCTGGAGAAGTTATCTCAAAACACACTACCTTTGAGTGACCTATTTTCATCTACAAGGGCTAGGGTACGTAATTTTTAGTATACAGTAACTCCTCACTTAACATTGTAGTTATGTTCCTGAAAAATGCTACTTTAAGCAAAACCATGTTAAGCGAATCCAATTTCCCAATAAGAATTAATGTAAATGGGAGGGTTAGCTTCCAGGGAATATTTTTTTCCCCAGACAAAAGACTATATTTTATATATATATACACACACATACATATACACAGTATAAGTTTTAAACGAACAATTTAATACTGTACACAGCAATGATGATTGTGAAGCTCAGTTGAGGTGGTGAAGTCAGAGGGTGGAAGAGGGTGGGAATTTCCCAGGGAATGCCTTACTGCTAAATGATGAACTAGCAGTTGGCTGGGCCCACAAGGGTTAACACATTGTTGTTAATGTAGCCTCACACTCTACAAGGCATCAGGAATGGAGGGAGGGGAGACAGCATGGCAGAGAGAGACAGAGGCACACACGGTGTGTGTGTGTGAGAGAGAGAGACATGCATTGCCCCTTTAAGTTTGCTCACCCCATTCTAAGTACATTACCTTTTAAAGTAGATTAGCAAATTTAGACAGCAGCTGCGGCCAGCAAGATTCCTCCATCCTGAGCCCTGTCATGACTCCCCCTTCCCCCCCCCGCTCTGTGGAGATAAGGTACAGAAGCGGGGGGGGGGGCGGTAGTAGTGGGAGGAGGGGGACACACTGACATTAGCACCCCTCTTTCCCCCACCTCTGCACAGCAAGCAGAAGGCTCCCAGGAGCAGCCTCAAGGCCGAGGGCAGAAGCAGCACACAGCAGTGGGGGGAGGGACAGCTGAACTGCAGGCAATTGATAGCCTGCTGGGCGGCTGCTGCACAGGGAACTTAGGGGAGCAGGGAGCTGATGGGGGGCTGCCGGTCCACCCTGGTTCCAAGCCCCCACCAGTTAGCTGCAACGGGCTGCTCTTTCTGCAAGCAGTGGACAAAGCAAGCGACTGCCAAACAACGTTATAAGGGAGCACTGCACAATTTTAAACAAGCATGTTCTATAATTGATCAGAAACATAACAATGAAACAACATTAACCAGGGTGACTTTAAGTGAGGAGTTACTGTATACATAGGCGCCGACTCCGTGGGTGCTCTGGGGCTGGAGCACCCACGGGGAAAAATTGGTGGGTGCTCTGTACCCACCAGCAGCTCCCCGCCCCACACCCCAGCTCACCTCTGCCTCTGATCTGCCTCCGCCTCCTCCCCTGGGCATGCCCCCACGTCCTGGTTCTCCTCTCTCCCTCCCAGCGCTTGTGCCGCGAAACAGCTGTTTCACGCGGCAAGCGCTGGGAAGGAGAGGGGAGGAGGAGGAACATGGTGCGCTTGGGGAAGAGGCGGGGCCAGGATTTGGGGAGGGGTCCAATGGGGCAGGGAGGGGGCGGAGTAGGGGCGGGGCCAAGGGGGTGTGAGCACCCACCGGCGCCAACAAAAGTTGGCTCCTGTTACTGAATATACATAACTCCTCACATATTGTATATACATAACTCCTCACATATTTTCCGTGCGTATGTCCTGCTGTGGTTATGATGACACAGGCTTTCATTAGAGGCCTCGTGGCATTCTGATGGTGAACCCAAAGGATCCCTGTACTCCTATTTGCCCCAGTGCCCTCTTCCAGTTGGCATCCAGGGGTTCTTGGATCACAGTCTACCTCCCTGTTTTTGAATTCTTCCCACAGATTCTTGTAAGAACTTTCCTATAATGTCCTTCCTCTCGTCACACTCACCTCTCCACCAGAAAAAGACTGATGCATATTGAAAAGAAATCTACCAATAAAAGAGAATTTCAGATGCCTCAGATTTCAAGGAGTGCAGTTGTATTTCCTCGTGGAAACTCTCCAATGTCATGTTCAAATCAGCTACAGTTGGTTTCACTATATGAAGTTCATATTTTACATTCAGTAAAATTAATTAGTTTTATGCCACTTATTTTGAATTTTAATTCGTAGATATGCCTTTTTCTGGTTCTCTAACCCCGAATTCCATACTGTTGAGAAAGTTACCTTAGGAAAGCAAATAACAAATATTGAAAATCATATTTCACTGACTTATGTGATATTTAAAGTGAATACCAAGGTGGCATTATTTAACCCAGATAGGCTTTATCATCACAGGAGGGAATTATATAGTACCCCTCGTTACTGAACATGGGAGGGAAATTTCAGAACTAGAAATTGTTCTGCAATATATATTCATGTTAACATTTTGTCTTTATATTGATCAATTATATACACACTAGCAAAGTAATATGAAATCATAATACCTTAGAATTCCTCCTCCTTAAGACTCCCTGCACTGCAGTGTGCATTACATTTGGAGTTCTTGTAAAAGTAGACGCTCACTTTCTGCAGGAAAAAGGGGATTTGTAGAGTTCTAGGAGTGTCTTTTTTTAGAGCTTTATTAAAATTAAGAGTTTATATGCACTGAAATCAGGAGCATCAAAGTTATGGTTCCCAGATCAGAATACATTTTTTCATGCTTCAGGGTGTAGGGTTATGAACCTTCAACAGCACCTCCTTTGGGGTGTCAACAGGGTTGTTTACTCACACCAGGTCTGATCACTCAAGTGAGGGCACTCAGTAGCACTCTGAAGGGGATGGGTTCTAAGTCATCTTGCTGAATATCTCTGGATGCTCACCCCTTCCATGGTACCAGGAACAAACAATTTAGTAGCAGGAAAATAAACAAAGGAAAAGAAAATATACCTGACTTCTCTTCCTTCAGAGGGGCCTTGGATGGGCTGCTCAAAGTCCACAGGTTCACCAGCAGAGGAATATGCCTCAGTCCCCTTACCTCAGCGGGCCTGTGTCTCCTTTTAGGAGGAGGGGATAAGCTCTGTTCTCTCCAAGGCCTCTCCCTGAGAGCTAGGAAACTCAGCACGCTGCTCTTCTCTGAGCTGCTCACTGCTGAGCTCAGCTTCTCCCCTCTTGAATGCCTCCATTTTTGACATGACGTACAGATGTGGTAGGGCAGATCTACTCCAGCCCCCAGAGAAACTCCCTACCCACTTCCTGCCTGAACAGGGGTTTATACACCACTCTCAGAATATGGGAAACCTGAAAATAAATGCACTGAGGACCAACAGCAAGACTGTTAAATCTGCTACATTCTTTCCATTGCCATCTTAATGAAGACAGGGTACATAAGTATCTGCACGGGAGATTTAGCTTTCAAGATTATGGTGAGAATAGCTGAAGGCATGTTCACTCACAATAGGCCATATGCCCTCCTGGAAATGAACAAGGAACTCACTTGATATCAATGTGAGCTTTGCTTGTGGATCAAGGTTACTATATGACCCTACTCTCATCTGAAAAGTAAAGTATTACATATTTTCAGAGTGATAATTGCACTTATTACTTAATATCTTCCCTAACATTTTTGTTCACAGATTGCAGAGCAGACATTCATCATTGATAAACATAACATTGTTCCTCTTTCAGCAATCTGAACCCTATAATAGAAACCATGAAACATCTTGCATCATAAAAAGCAAACATGGATAAATCAATAGTAGCTGAGCAGTTTTTCGTAAGAAAATACTAGATTGAGAACAGGGACATGAGATTTCATAGTAATTTTTTGGGTGGGAGGGGAAAGTTGCAAGTCACTGGAAACAAAGTCTAAGAGAAAACAATTTTTTCTGTACTGTAACTGTTAACACAATCCTGTAATGGAAGGGAGCCAATAATCATATTACTATTATATAATACGCCACTGTACTTAATCAGAAGAACATAGGGGAAGGGGGAAATGTATATCTTCAAACATGTTCGGGCAATCTTTAATGAATAATGTTAATGCTGTCATTAGTGGCAGCTCTCAGGAAAACTTTTTATCTATTTTTTTCTATGGAAAAGCACTCTTCTGGGAGATGAATGTTGCTGCAGTCATATTGTGCTTTCAGTTAATGAGATGTGGATTCTATTTGTTAGAGTTTTATGGTAATGAAGCTTATAATTTACTGACAAACTGGCTTGCTTTCAAAACATTCTCTTACTGCCATGACATTCTTTATTTTCGTCAGGAACATTGATGTGCTAATTTGCGTGTTGATGGCAGCAGATGTGTACCTTCACGGAAAGGCACCGAAAACATGAAACGGGATAAAAAAGACTGAGAGAGGGATTGAGAGAGAGAAGGGTGGGGTGATGGGTTCTGCTTTCAAAAGGCCCTGAAAGCCAGAAATAAATTAATAAAGGGTATAGCTTCTGAGGAAGTGTGTTCTGAAATGTCATTAGTATGCAGTGTTTTAAAGATGTTTCATTATGTTGTGCTATAAATTTGATATTTGCAAAGGTAGAAATTCACCCCACTCAACCCCCTGGGAATCACTTAAATCCAGTACTGGGTCTTTTTAGAGGGAGTTGCAGGTAGAGAAGCAATGTAGAACACTACTGCACTATCTACATGCCATGATGGTTACCCTCAGTGGCCCCACATTTTTGAGTTTGCCTGTGAAAAATAAAGTCCTGAATCCAGTGAAGTATTTAATAACATGCTTAAAGTAACACACATGCTGAAGTACCTTTATGAATCAGGGTTCTTTGCTGAATCAGAGCCAAACTTTTCAGAAATGGAAATAAACATATTTTTTTTGTTGTTTAGGGATTTTTAATGCAAAAAAACCTGGCTTGCAGCTCCTAAATGATGAGGGATTTTGTTCATCCTTTGTGAATAATTCTCCATCATAAATCAGTGCAATCACTGTAACAGAGGATGCATTTTGTTTGATTTTTCTTTAGTATACTTCCTAGGTATTATTCTAGATTTGGGTATTTAGCATTCACATTCCGATGTCTGGCAAATGATGAATGGACCATCTGACCCATTTTTAGACAAACCTTTCTGATGTTCCTCAAAATTTTACCTGAACATGAAACATCTACAAATCAGGACCAGACCAGTATTTTAAAAAATGGGTACTTAAAGTTGGTTTTCTAAATCTTTATTTAGGTGCCTAAGTGAGTGGCCAGTTGAGCATCCAGTAACAATAAACATGTTCGCAAAAAGAAAAGGAGTACTTGTGGCACCTTAGAGACTAACCAATTTATTTGAGCATAAGCTTTCGTGAGCTACAGCTCACTTCATTGGATGCATCCGATGAAGTGAGCTGTAGCTCACGAAAGCTATACTCAGATAAATTGGTTAGTCTCTAAGGTGCCACAAGTACTCCTTTTCTTTTTGCGAATACAGACTAACACGGCTGTTACTGTCAAATAAACATGTTAAAAATCAAGCTATTTATTTAGGCACCTAAATATTGACTTAAAAGCCTAGCTTTAGGCATACATTTTTAAAAACATCTTGGCCTTGGAATGTAACATATTGGAAAACAAAATTAAATTTACTATTACAGTAAATATTTTTTGTTCTATCAGGAGATGTTGATCCAAAATCATAATTATATATTAGAAGCAAAAGAGCGTTCTAATGAGATGCCAATCTTTACATAGTCTTTGCCTTTGACAATTTAATATAAATTGTATTTCTTTGTTTCAATCACTGTATTTTAATATAACAGATCTCTTCTTGGGAACTTTTCTTTTTCTAATCCTTTTGCAATTCCAGTGAACAATAATACAAAACAGGTCAAAACAGTACTAAATATTGTAGGTGGGCATCTGTGACCTGATCCAAAGCCTGTTGTTGTCAATGGAAAGACTCCCTTTAACTACAGTGGACTTTCAGTTAATTCCTTAGGGCTTAATCAAGTTAGCCACAAATATTGAGGGCTAGCCTTTCACTATTAGGGTTGCATTATTGCAGGGTAACCTTCTCTATGCCTCATTTGTGTGCACAAATTAGCAAAGTAAGTGCACAGCTAATTTTGACCATTTTGCCCTATTTCCTGCCCTTTGTCTTTTTACTTCACCTAAAGTCATTCACAAACGCCTTCCAAAATGAAAATAAATCACTAATTAGCATGATATAGCAAATACTGGGTTAAACATCTGATACAACTGTATAAAACATTATCTCTGCTTTGCATATGTGTTTTTTATGAGTATACATTGCATATACACAGAGGGAAGTGTGAGGATATAAAGAAACTTCTACGTGTAACTTCAAATTTAGTACCTTCTAGGACAAACTTCTCCCAATTATCTCATTTTGTGCTTCAGCCATTATGCAAGTCTGTCAAAAACAACTCTATTCCTCCAAGGCAATTGATTAACATTGATCAGTTTTTCTTCAGTTTCTGTTCAAAGTAATGTTGCCAGATTAACAACACTATTTGCAGTGGGCTGAGTCTCTGTTGTTTAATTAAAATAAAATAAAGCTGTCCATGAAAAAGCAACTTGTTTGCACAAATACAACTGTTTAGAACTGACTCCTGGGTTTTAATTTATGTAGGAATCATTTTATTCCCCTTCCTGACAAGATAAAACATTCATTTTGTTTTAATATATCTTATTCATTTTGAATGGATGAAGAGCTAGTGATTTTGTTTAATAAACTTTGCATGAGAGAGGGAATTTGCTAATGTGGCATGGTGGTAAAAGCTTGAAATTGCCCTAAATGATTGTGATACAAACCTGCAGTGTCTAATTATTTCTTTAATCACAATGGTCCTAATTATATTCCACATTTGTATAGATACAAAAAAGGATCAAGTCACAAAAAAGTATTCTTTAATTAAAATTTCAATTTCAAGTCTGCTATTAAAATAAAATTAGCATTTCTAGAGAGAGACAGCATATTCAGCTGCCTAAAGCATTGGTCAAAAAATCTGCATGTTAATTGACTTCTTTTGAAATGTATATTACATGTGTGCATAGAAAGTTGGTAGATATGTTTTTATACAACCAAGAAGAATCCCTGAGGGCATTAGGTTGACTTAATATGCTTTTTCCTGAAAAGAATGCTTCATTTTAATTGGTACTTTAAAAGTGTAAACACATATGAACAATGGAAGGCCTTCTATCTGGGTGGAAATAACTCTTAACAGTCGTTTGCCTTTAGCTGACAATTTAACCAGTTGATACATTTTTAATTATAGCACCTTCAAGCTTTTAAAGAAGTGTTGTTACTGCTAAGCAAGGGAAATCTCTGAGGCAAGATTTCCTATTGCTTTGTGTCAGGATGATATAACTTTGCTTCAGGCATTGCTACAGGCAGAAAACACTTTTAGTGGATTAAAAAACAAGATAGATGGGCATCTGTTAAGTTGATAACCATTATCAGTTTGAGAATGGTTTTTCTATTGAAAACTATTCTTTAATGCACACAATCATAAAACATTATGATGATGTCATATGATTTTAAATATTAATGTGTGAAGTAGAGTGTAATGATTCTAAAAAAGCTTCTATGGCCTATTGAGTTAAAACAGTTTTTGAAAACTAAATATCTGCAAGAAACAATGGTTCAAGTGAAGTTTTGTGCTTTTAGAGGCTAAAAGAAGTCTTTTGTGTCAAACTCAAGTGTGAATTTAACCCACTGACACACATATGGTATAATATGTGTTATAGCTTCCTGAAACAGAACAACATTTTCCATATTTAAAGTTTGCTGAAGTTTTGTTTTAAAGTAATTTAGAGTCTCAATAATTGTCGTTTCTTGATTATGAAATAATGTATCACAAGTAAAAGGAACCTAGCTGGAAAGAATTGCTGAAGATGGAAAGCGTATATTTGGTCCTACTTTATTGTTTATATTATGGTAAGATCTAGAGGCCCCAATTAGGACTGGGCTGCAGTGTGCTAGACACTGTACAAACACATAGTCTCCACCCCAAAAAGTTAACAATTTAAATAGACAAGACAGAAAAAGGGTGGGAAAACGAAACAGAGCACAGAAATGTGAAGTGACTTTTCCAAAGTGTTACAGCAGATCAGTGACAGAGCTGGGAATAGACTTCCTGACTTCCAATCCTTACCCACTAGCCCATGCTGCCAGTCCTTGTGGGGGCTGCAGTGGTTGAAGCAACAGGAAAAGTACTTAATGGGTAATGTTCTTTTAACAAGAAGGAGGGAGGCCAAGTTGGAAACAGGAGGCCCCCAAAGATTCCATGGTAGCTGAACCTCACTTCAGTTTATTGATGTCAGTGTACACGCTGAAGCACTGAGAGAAATTTACTTAAAAAGAATTAGTGGTAAAATGGTAGCCATTAAAAAAATCAGCTTTTACCAACAGTTATTATCATCTGGGATTATGATTGTTTCCCCCATACTTAGAATGGAAGTTATCTGAGCTAACTCTTTAGGAATGGTAGGCAAATATTGACTTTTTAATAATTACTATTCTACGCATTTTAGCTGATATAGCAGTGGTGCACAAACTTTTCCTATTGTAAACACACACACCCCTTACCAGTAATGGAACCTTCCCCCCTGCCCCACTTTGCCCTGCCCCGCCCCACCCCACCCCACCCCACCCCATTGCTGCACAAGTTGGCTCAGCAGGGGAGCTTGGGCTGAAGTTGGAGCTGGGGGGCAGAACTGGTGATGCGGGAGGAGCTGAGGCTAGAGGCAGAGCTGGCCTGGGGGCAGACAGGGAATGAGGTCAGAGCTGCGTCTGGACCAGGGCCAGAGCTGGGCTTGGGGGCAGAGCAGGGGGCTGAGTAGAGCTGCAGCCCGGGGAGAGCTGGGCTGGGGGCAGAGCTAGGCTGGGTGGTGCTCCTCCCGGCACCCCTGGGGATAGCCTGGGCCATGCCACATGACCCCTGAATGTTCCTCTGTGTCCCCAGAGAGGGAATGCCCCACAGTTTGGGGACCACTGTGATATAGTGTATGTCAGAACAAAATGAGATATTTAGGCCATATAGATTTTCTGAGTCTGAGGATAGGGGAAAAATAATTTTGAGACCTTGCAAGATCACCTAAGAAGGAAGTTCTGCTATATTCATTTTTTGCGTGTAAATGCAGGATTTGTGCGCTCAGTTAGGGTAGTTTTGAAAATGTACCTCATAATACTCAAAGAGAAATAAATAGAAGCCCAATTATTCCTGCAAATGACAGAAATAGATCTCTCCTTGAGTGCTGCTTCTTATAATGTTATCCACAATTGAGGCAAAAGTCAGATTGTCAGCAAGATAAATGTGTTACATTGATTCAAATAATGCTCAAAATGATTACACTAGTTTACAGCAGACTTGTAAATTAAGTATAGGATGGTGGAAAAGTCACAGAACAGTCACCCCCTTTTGAATCAGACTACAACAAATTCTGACAGACTCCTTTGAAAAAGTATTCTATTACAAATGACTGATTACTGGATCTGAGAAGTAATCAGTTATATATTACTGATCACCATCTCATAGAAATCCTAAATGATAGATTAGTCTGAGTTTTCTTTTGTGTCATGTGATTAACTTGCACAGTTAACACAGTGGCTGTGTTTCATGATGCTCTGTCATCTTTGCTCATGCTATGCTCTGAAGATGAGAGTTACATAACAGCTAAAAAATAAAACCAAAAAAGTAGTAAAAATAAGTTAGTTTGCAGCCTGAAAGCAAATCAGATGACTTTGCAGGACTGCATGCTTTAAAGATTAATCTGTTATAACTTTTAAAAGGGTAACTTTAAACAGTAATAATATTTATATTATTGGAGGTTTTCCTAAGAGTGCACACTAGAGGGTACTAGTATTCAATACAGAACCCACATACAATTAATTTAAGATCTTCTTGAAAATGTGGGAAGTGAAAGAGGGAGTTTTAAGAGCTTCCTTTTTTCCCATTTGAGTTCAAAAGGGGAGCACACTGTAACTTTTGGCCTAGCTGTTTGGTCCTATGTTTTCTCCATGTGGGCATTGCTTCTTTTAAATAAAATGGTGTTAATCTGAATATTGGTGTCTGAAGTGGATTTGGAGTTGACTGTAACGACCTCTACATTCAATAATCTCTATATGTTTGTCTGATTATTGTACTGAATGTATGTGTTGATTTCAATGTAATATAGAGGTGTTAGGAAATTCATCCCAGGAAGGAAGAGGGTGGCTCCAGGTAGCTATTCATCTACCAGCACTCCAGAGACTTTGGCAAGCAAGGAGGCCCAAGTTTGTGCATTTAGAAAACAAAGGGCTTTGCTGGTTTTAAAAGGACACTCCCTGACACAAGATTTCCACTGAACTGAGATGACCTCTCAGGAGAAAAGGCTGAGATGAATGGAAACTGAGGCTAAGACCCAGAAAAAATGGGCTTGCATGATCACTACGTTGGTAGGACTCTGGGCTAGGGTTGCCAGGTTTCCGGTTTTCGACCAGAACACCCAGTCGAAAAGGGCCCCTGGCGGCTCCGGTCAGCACTGCCGACCAGGCCATTAAAAGTCCGGTTGGCAGTGCTGCAGCTCTAAGGCAGCCTAGTCCCTACCTGTCCTGGCACCGCGCTGTGCCCCAGAAGTGACCAACAGGTCCGGCGCTTAGGCGGTGGGGCCACGGGGCTCCACACACTTCCCCCACCCCGAGCACCAGCTCCGTACTCCCATTGTCCAGGAACCATGTTCAAGGGGGAGGAGGGGAGATGCCTGCGGGCGAGAGTAGTGCACGGAGGCTCCTGCCCCACACCCTTGCTGGATCTTCTGGCCACTTCCAGGGCGAATCATGGAGCCAGGACAGGCAAGGAGCCTGCCTTAGACCCGCAGCACTGCCAACCGGGAGCCGCTTGAGGTAAGCCCCTGCCCCAGCCCTGAGCCTCCTCCCACATTCTGAATCCCTCAGCTGCATCCACCAGCCTGGAGCCCCCTCCTGCACCTCAAATCCCTCATCCCAGCCCCGCCCCAGAGCCCGCATCCCCAGTTAGAGCCCTCACCCACTCTCACACCAGCCCAATGAAAGTGAGTGAGGGTGGGGGAGAGTGAGCGACCGAGGGAGGGGGAATGTAGTGAGTGGGGGTGGGGCCTCAGGGAAGGAGCAGGGCTAGGGTGTTCGGTTTTGTGCGATTAGAAAGTTGGTAACCCTACTCTGGACAAGCTAGGTTCACATGTAGGCTTTTTGTTGTTTTAATTCTTTTTCTCTGGGATACTTTGTTCCTCAGTGAAGAATATGTTAATTTTAAGAAGTCAGCTCTAGTCATGGAAATCCACTGGTCACAAGCTCCCAGAGGGGAACAAGAACTGCAGGCATCCAACCCCCATTGGGCCTATAGGGTAAGAGCAGTTGGTCACAGTGTACTGCAGTCCAGATCTCCTGCCTGAGGGTGACAGAATTGTGTGATTCCACTCTGAGACAGTAAAAGGCAGGAGGCCTAACACCTGAAAAGTTGCACTCAAAGAGATCGTAAAAGGTCCAGAGTTGCAGCTAGCTCTAAACGATGACAGGGTCTTTCTACCATTTCTAAGTTTGCCCTACAGTTATTTTTAGATAGTTATCTGATTACATGTAACTAATTACTGTAACTGGTTGGTTTTATCACCCTGGATCTTGATCACCTGATGAAATTAATTTTAAAAAATGTACACATACAGTGAAAAATGTACCAAAGTATTAAGATGTCTGTCAATGAGTTATGGGATTTGTCAATTTTCAATACCAGATATTTAGGTGACTGTAACAAATTACTTTTAGGTGTCTCTGGATAGGTTATGATGATTATCCATCTTGAATATGTTGGTGAGAGTTTGGCTGTTAGACTCTGTTAATCTTATCTTGTGCTGACTTAGATATCAAGTTATGCTTTGCTTTTGCTCTGTCACATTTCACTTCTCGAGTCATCTTCCCTGTAGATCATCACATGTGCAATAATACAGCATGACAAAATGTTACAAAAATGTGTAAGGGAACTTATGTACACTGGGTTGAGAACAGATTCCTTCTGTGCTATCAGTCTGGGACTCACATAGCAGATGGCTAATTTTTTTTTTTAAGACGGGAGGATTTTTCTATCTGCAAATGATATCTGAATGTATTTGCCTACTCTACCTTCCAATACATCACTGCTAATAAAGACTTTGTTGACCCACGCTAGTGTAATGCCATAGGACCTTAGCATAGCATCCTTCTGGTTAATGTATTTTTAATATAGTTTAACATTTTTGCAGTTTGTCAAATCAAAGTTGATTGAGAGCTGTGTGTTAGAAATTTCCTGGCTTTACAAGTCTGGTGCACAAGGAGGTTCTAGAAAGTTTAGAAAACTTCTTATTATTTTGATACATTTCTCCTTGTTTTTAACTAAGCCTGTAAAGCACAGCCCAGGACAAAGGACAGTGCTGAGCCACACACACTGCACAGGGGGACTAGCAGGAGGCATTCTGTTTCAAGGACGCAGAATTTGTTTCTGATCTTTGCCTCCTAGGCCTTCAGAAACTGCAGGATTGGTTGTTCTTACTCTGAACAAAGGGGAAAAGCCACTCCCTGCTCCTTTTTGGGAACTGTGTGACTCTTGAAAAATACAGAGGGACCTTAGTACTTCCCTGAGAATAGTTTTACAGGTTTACAGAAGCCACAATAAGGGTGGATCATCCTTTCATCTGGCAATAAGAGATTGTGCCTTCTTACTGCTATGTTATCCCTTGCTGTAGCAGAAGCTTACTGACAAGGTGGTAACATTCATTTTCTTTTAGGTAATGATGACAGTCTTATTGCTCTTCTACTGTACACCTTAGTCATAGTCATTTTGAGAAAGAGGTGTTCTCACAATCATTAAAGAAGAAGGGATGTGAAATGATCTGTTTACTGCCAGACTCTCTTTTCTCTTGGAAAGTAATTTAAAACATCAGGCAAGCAGAATTGTTGGGGGTTTTCTGCAATCATGACTTTCTGTGTATTATATTTCAGTAGAAGCAAGGCTTTAAGAAAAGTTCTTCTTGTCTCTCATAGCAAACAAACAGGTCCAAAAACTATGGAAACATGAATTAATGCTGGAACTTTTTTTCTTGTTCTGTCTGAGACTTTTAGGTTTTTGTTAATGTATTGAAACAACAACAACAAAAATCTATTAGTCCTGTTAATTTTAATCTTTTTTTTGGAAAACACTCAAAAGTAGTAACTAAAATTGTTTCTCCATGAATCCAGTTCAGTATTTACTCTGTACATGTGATTGTTAATATTTTTTGTTTGTAACTTATAATAACAGTTTAACTCTTAGCATTCTAACATCTTCCTGTTGCTCAATTCCAGACCTCTGTGTAGAAGTGTGCCAGCATGTCTCTGTATGCAGATGGATCTGTGTACACACAGGTACATGGTATATGTTAATAGGTTATTTAAGTGATCCCCATACACACCAAAATAATTGTTTTAAACTAAACTTAGAAAGACTGACAAATGTAATGATTTTTAGGTTACAAAACCATCATTAGCTTGGGAAGGATAGTCATTTGTAGAGAACTTTTCACAGGAACATAGGAATTGCCAGACTACATCAGAACTGTGGTCCGTCTAGCTCAATAACCAGCCTGCAATAGTGGCTTACCCCAGATGCTTAAGAAACCCCACAGTTGACAGATGTGGAATAATCTACCCCTCCCCATCATGAAGGGCTCATCATAATCCTTTCTAGTTAGAGATTGACTTAAGCCCCAAGACATGAGCTTTTATATTCCTTCCAATAGTCTTTTATCATTAACTGTTATAACTCTGGATACTCTTGATATAGATATACGTGTCCAATCCCCTTTGAATCTAAGTTCTTTAGCCTCAACAACATGAGGCAATGAGTTCCACCACCTAATTACACCTTGTGTAAAAGTATTTCCTTTTCAGTTTTTAATTTACCACCTTTCAGTGTAATTGAATGTTCCCTTGTTCTTGTGTTATGAAACAAGGAAAACTGTAATTCACAATCTACCTTCTCTATATTGTTTGTTATTTAATATATCTTTTTACATCTCCCCTCTTTTGTCTCTTTTGCAGGCTAATCCCAATCTTTTCAACGTATCTTTATATGAGAGTTTTTCTGTGCCCTTAAGTCATTCTTATCATCCTTCTCTGAAACCTCTCTAATTCTGCAATATATATTTTGAGATGGAAGTGTATAATGACATCAGAATTTATTCTACATTATCCCCCATCTCATTTCTTATACATCTAAATATGTTGTTTGTGTGTTTCTGAGGTGAACCCTGTGAGGTATATGAATAGTTCATTCCCCCCCTGCAATGTGCATTACTTTGCATTTATCAACATTGAATCTCACCTGCCAATGTGTTGTCCATTCACCTGTTGTTATTATTTATTATTTGTATTACCATGAGTACTGAGAAGCTCTTCTCATGGACCAAGACCCCATTTTGCTAGGTGCTATATAAACACAGCACAAAAAGATTGTAATATCCTTTGGGCGGGGCCATCTAAGCATAAGAGAAGAGACAACAGATGGATAGAATAGGTGGGGGAGTATAAGCAGACAACAGTAATACAATATTGGTCATCATAATAGGCAGTAGTCAAGTCCCTCTGAAATATATGTGTTCCCTGAAATTGACTAATATATATAATTTTGCCTCATCTGCAAATGTTGCTACCTTGCTACTCACACCCCTTTCCACTTGCTAATAAATATATTTAAGACCATCGGACCTAATAGAAAAGGAGTACTTGTGGCACCTTAGAGACTAACAAATTTATATCCACTTTATGCATCCGATGAAGTGAGCTGTAGCTCATGAAAGCTTATGCTCAAATAAATTGGTTAGTCTCTAAGGTGCCACAAGTCCTCCTTTTCTTTTTGCGAATACAGACTAACACGGCTGCTACTCTGGGACCTACTAGAAATCTTGGAGCACATTGCTGGTCCATACATTATACATTTGACCAGTGGTAAGATCTCTAAAATACTATGCCTTTGATTCATGAAAATTTTTAAAATGTGTTTGTTTTCATACTCACTCGACCACCTGACAAAAGCATTTCTGGTTCAAGATCCACTCTTGATTCAATACTAGGAGTAAAATTCCAAATTCTTTCACAAATGGGATGAACAAATGTTTTGCTAAATGCTTTATCCTTCATGCTGAAAAGAGATAATTTGACTCTAACATGGCAAACATTCAAAATGAAATCAAACTTTATGGTTGCACATTAGCACCATCCATTACCTTTTCCCATAAGATACAATAGATGTTGTTATATGTTTCTAGCTTCAGTGCAAGCTCTGGACTGGGTTATTTTTTCTTCAGCCCATTTGGAAAACTGGAATTCTTAAATTAAAATAAAGCCCCAGAGTTTCAAATTCCCTCCTGTGCTACAAGGTGGATTCCACTGAATAATCTTGAGATCCTGTAAAAGAAGCACCCCACACATCCCTTTCCTCCAGATAAATGGTACTTTAAGGCTGTAGTGTTGTAGATGAATTAAGGCAAAGACGAAGACAAATTTTTTACACAAATTATCTTAAGAGCTTGTTATAAGGAGTTTGTGGCATTTGTTAGCTTTTAAAACTACTCTTCATGCAATTTAGCCTTTTGAAGGCTAAGTGTGAACATGCTCATCTTCAGTAATTTGTACTGAACAAAATTATACCTAAACCCTCCCTCTTCTCAGCAAAAAAAATACAACCACCCTCCCAAATGGCTGCTCCTGCAGTCTTCCATGGGCAATGAGACTTGACCCTGCTTCACAGCTGCCTTTCCTTCCTGCAAACCTCAGCCTAGCTTTACCCCTTTTCAACTACTAGCTTCCCTAACATGTGGTGCCCCGCATCTCACTGCTATTTCCAGACTGAAAATCCAGACAGAAAGCAACAATTGGAAGGAGAACAGGTAGACGAATGGAATGTGAGGCTGGGCACCACTTGTAGAGGATGTGGCTAGCAGTAAGAAAAATGTTTTGCTGAAAGAATCTTGTTTAGGACAGTGGAAATGGGGTAACCATACACTGTTGTTTGAATGCAGCTGTGTGATGTTTCTCGCTTTCTCTTTTAGTAGTTGTTACCAGAATAGATAATCTGTGGGTAAAAAAGAATAATAATTTTATTTGCTGACTGGCTACCCTGAAACATATAGCACCTGTGTAAAAGAATGGGTGGGAAAAAAAATAAAGGTCCCATCCTGGGCACCTGAGTTTCCATCAACGTCAGTGTGAATTGAGGACACTCAGCACCTTGCAGAAGGCACTGAGTAAGTTTCAGAATTGGGCCCAGAGAGAGACACCGTCAGTCAAAGTAATAAAAATGCAGGCTCAGTTTGAAACACAGACTGTCCCTTGACAGCAAGTACCAGTAATGCCAGTAAACCATAGGTCTACATCCCCTTGGCAAGTGAAAATGCAATTGTAAGTGGTGTGATGTCTTAATGATAAATTCATGTCAAGGTATATTTGTGTATCTGATGCTATTTACATAGATAATATTTCTTAAGAGCTTCAGTCGTGTCTCTTGGTGAATATCTGTAGCTTACAATACAAAGAAGGAAAAATTTTAACTAGGGGTTATAAGGTGGTGGCATAAGAAAAGTACAAGACTTTTGGGAGATACGGTATAGAAATTGTCTGAAAGCTTTTCTAAAGTTGGAAAAGCTTTTTCACTTGATAGCAATTTTCAGTAGGTAATGCTTTCTGATACTGCCTGTTTGACACTTGTGGTATGATATATTAGTTGGGCGGGGAGGCCTGTTTTAGTTGGGCTGTGCTCTATGTATCATGGTGGCATCCTGGATCTGATGGCGATGATATTTCATTACCCACCATCCTCTACTGGAATCCTCTGTAACTGTGCAGTAAGTATGTTGTACTCACATTTTGGATATGGCAGGGGTTGGATAATGCTTTCTTCCCCCTCCCCTCCCTTATGTCCCTTTTCTCTCCCTTTCATTTTTATGAAAAGTTCCTATAATCTCAGCTGGCCATGAATTTCCATGACACACTGAACCTGCAAAGGGGGAGACAGTGTCTTCAAAATGTCGATGCAGTATGTCTGATAAGTGCAGACAGCTCAATGGCACAACACTAGGAAGTCTTTAAATTTTGCAGTTGTGGACCATCAGGATCTGGGTCTGGAAAATGCTTTTCATTGACCCTTGCTGATGTTCCTGCTCAAAATTTGACATATGAAGCTGCAACTTCTGCTTCCTTAATTCTAGCAGACAAGAAGAAATGCGTTTTTTGAAAAGAGAATACAGGTACAGGGAATTCTTGGTCAGCTACATACTTGGGCCTAGATCCTCAGCTGGTGTAAATCAACATAGCTACACTAATGTCAGTGTTGCCATGTTTCTTAGCTGCTATAAGTAAACATAGCTTCACTGATTTCATTGTTACACCAGTTGAGAATCTGGCCCTTAATCCATGTGACCCAAGGAATATAAAACTTTTGTGAATGTGTCAACAGAATGGTGCACCTACATATCTAAATAAGCATATTTAACCCTACCTTTGTGTGTGTGTTTGGGGGTGAAAGAGACTGGTTGGTATTTTGGGTTTGGTTTAGATTTTTTTCTTTCTTTTAATGTACTATTCATATTTTAAGAAGTTTTTGTATTATTAAAGAAGTTGTGTTTTATATTTTCTGGGGCTATCCAGAGACTATTCTACCATCTTGCAGTCAGACTTGCTTCACCATTACTTTGAAGCATGGACAAAAAAGACAATCATCAAAAGTTGCTATCTCTATTTGACTACAGAGTATGATCCTAAACAAAGCAGGCAATGGCAAATGGATCACACCTGGCATGCTTGAAAAGGCATCTCTTATCTTTAGAATAGTTAAGAACTTGTTGCAAAAAACCCCCACTTCTTTCTTCAGCTTCCCATGAAGTCTATAGTAGCCAAATTGTGTCCTGGAACTGCAAATTCATGAGTGAGTCTTGCAAGGATCCTAAATTTTCCATTTGGAATACATTCCAGAATGGACAAGACTACAATCCATATTATACCTGCTCTGCATGAGACACTTGAATCATAGGACTGGAAGAGACCTTGAAAGGTCAACTAGTCCAGTCCCTGTACCAGGTGTTTGTTTTAAAAATGATGGAGAGTGCACAACCTCCCTCGGTAATTTATTCTAGTACTTAATCACCCTGCCAATTAGGAAGTTTTTCCTAATGTCCAACCTAAACCGCCCTTGCTGCAATTTAAGCCCAAATTGTCCTATCCTCAGAAGTTAAGGAGAACAATTTTTCTCCCTATTCCTTGTAACAATCTTTTATGTACTTATGTTATCATGTCCCCTCTCAGTCTTCTCTTTTCCACATGGAAGAACCCAATTTTGTTAATCTTCCCTCATAGATCATGTTTTCTAGACCTTTAATCAGTATTATTGCTCTTCTCTGTACTTTATTCAATTTGTCCACATCTTTCCTGAAATGTGGCACCCAGAACTGAACACAATACTCCAGTTGAGGCCTAATTAGCGAGGAGTAGAGCGAAAGAATTACTTCCCGTGTCTTGCTTATAACACTCCTGCTAATGCATCCCAGAATGATGTTCTCTTTTTTTGCAACAGTGTTACACTGTTGGCTCATATTTAGCTTGTGATCCACTATGACCTCCAGACCCCTTTCTGCAATACTCCTTCCTACTCAGTCATTTCCCATTTTGTATGTGTATAACTGATTGTTCCTTCCAAAGTGGAGTACTTTGAATTTGTCCTTATTGAATTTCATCCTGCTTTCTTCAAATCATTTCTACAGTTTGTCCAGATCATTTTGAATTTTAATCCTTTCCTTCAAAGCACTTGCAGTCCTTCCCAGCTTGGTATCAGCCACAAACTTTATAAATGTACTCTAAATGCCATTATCTAAATCATTGATGAAGATATGGAACAGAACCAGATCCAGAACTGATCTATGCAGAATCCCACTCGATATACCTTTCCAGCTTGACTGTGAACCACTGATAGCTGCTTTCTGGGAATAGTTTTCCAGCCAGTTATGCACCCACCTTATAGTAGCTTCATCTAGGTTGAATTTCCCTAGTTTGTTTATGAGAAGTTCATTCAAGACATATCAAAAGCCTTACTAAAGTCAAGATATACCACATCTACTCCTTCCCCCCTATCCACAAAGCTTGTTACCCTGTCAAAGAAAGCTGTTAGGTTGGTTTGACATGATTTGTTCTTGACAAATGCATGCTGACTGTTACTTATCACTTTATTATCTTCTAGATGTTTGCAAATTGATTGCTTATTTATTTGCTCCGTTATCTTTCTGGGTACTGAAGTTAAGCTGACTGAATTATTGTCCTCTGAGATAGTTTACATGGCTGAGTACTGACTCTGTCTTGCATTGCAACTCTGTGTTTCTAGAGTGGGCTATTTCTTACATAATCTTTGAAATAGTACATCAGAGTGTGTTAGAGACTTTCCTGCTTCCTTATTGGAAAACTAGAAGTCACAGGAGTATGATAGCAGGGCTCAGTTAGGAAAGCAGTTGACAGCTGTTAATTAACATTTTTACTGTAACTCTTATCTTTAGCAGTGACATATTCATTGTGTTTTCATCATTCACATATTCAGAGCAGTTGGCAGAAAAGTCTGTGCCATAAAAGAGTGTGTACAGTCAGACAATGAATCTATAGCAATACGTGGGGTCCCTGCAGGGAAGGGCAAGCATTCCCTACATTGTATTTTTTTCATGGGAACAATGCTGTATGCATACCAGTAGCACTAAGATACTGTTACTGTGATGCAGTTGTTGGTGAGATAAAATAATCATGAATGCATGCCGAATTAGTAAAAAGAAAAGGAGTACTTGTGGCACCTTAGAGACTAACCAATTTATCTGAGCATGAGCTTTCGTGAGCTACAGCTCACTTCATCAGATGCATACCGTGGAAACTGCAGCAGTGTAGCTCAGCAAGACAGGCAATGCAAAGGGACATCTCAAAGCAAGACACTTACTAACTGTGGCAATAGGAACAATGTGAATGGGATGAGACGATGTCAAGAAGATGCCTAAAGAATAATGGGCCAAGGCATTTGAGGTACTGACAGATATTCCAGACTGCCACAGCCACAGAGTAGCTGTGTGTGTATATTTTATATAATAGATGAAGCATGGAAGCATCCTTTTTAGGCAATTCTTCTGCTACCGATTGCCTCAAAATATCCACTATATTTTGAGTACAAATCTTTTCCATCTTCGTTAGAAGATCACTTGCATTGTGTCGGCATGTATGGAGGTTATATCTATGATATTTTCAGTCATGCAATAAATTTATTTATCATGTGATCATCTCACTAATGTTTGTCTATCATCCAAGTCCTTCAGATATATTCTAATGTTTCAAACCTCTCATAAGCTTCAAGCATGGGTTCTCTGTTGAAAATAGGCAGTATTCAATATGAGTAAGAAAACTTGGTACATTCAAAGCTTTTAATCTGAGAATCTTACAAGCCTTTTGATTAATAACTTTAGATACAGTGTTAATGGCACAAGAAAGACAAGATCTCAAACTGGAAATATTATGTGCTACTATGAGCAATCATGACTGTGAAATATTCTTGCCAATGGAGGTTGTAGCCCTTACATGGATATACAATTAGCTACTATATTGATTACCTGAAAATGCTTGCCCATTCTAATCAAATGTGAATGCATGCCAAGTGAGTTTTCCATCTGAATTGAGAACATTGTAGCTCAGAGCACAGAAACATCCCCAATTTTAATAACCATCAAGAAAAATCATCAGGACCTGGGGAACTCCAAAATCCTGCTCTAAAGCTTGCATACACAAGCTGATTATTGACATTTTCAAAACATATACCTTTGAAAGTGATCTTGTGTAATGTATGCAGTGTTTGACCACCTGCAACTAAACACTTCTAAATAAGACTTGATTTGCATGGCACAGATGACTTAGTAGATATTTGAACTCTGTTCTCTTTCCTTCTGTACTGTACATGAGATGTAGAATCCTGGCCCAAATGAAATCAAAAGAACTTTTGCCATTGATTTTACTTGGATAGGGATTTTACCTATTGTGACAGGCCAGATGGCTATAGGAGAGTAATAGAAGACAGATACATTACCCCCAGGCTAAGTAGGTCCCTTTTCCCTGGGTAAGGTAACAGGGAAGGTTCCAGAACAATCAGGAACCTTCTGGAGACAATTAAGGTAGGCTGATTAGAACACCTGCAGCCAATCAAGAAGCTGCTAGAATCAATTCAGGCAGGCTAATCAGGGCACCTGGGTTTTAAAAAGGAGCTTGCTTCAGTTTGTGGTGTGCGTGTGAGGAGCTGGGAGCAAGAGGCACTAGGAGCTGAGAGTGAGAATGCGGACTGTTGGAGGACTGAGGTGTACAAGCATTATCAGACACCAGGAGGAAAGTCCTATGGTGAGGATAAAGAAGGTGTTGGGAGGAGGCCATGGGGAAGTAGCCCAGGGAGTTGTAGCTGTCGCACAGCTGTTCTAGGAGGCACTCTAGACAGCTGCATTCCACAGGGCCCTGGGCTGGAACCCGGAGTAGAGGACGGGCCCGGGTTTCCCCAAATCCTCCCAACTCCTGGTCAGACACAGGAGGAGTCGACCAGGACTGTGAATTCAGAATAACGGCCAAGCTGAGTACTGCGGCGAAGCTCCAAGGCGAGCAAATCCGCCAATAAGCGTAAGACCCACCAAGGCAGAGCAGGAACTTTGTCACACTATGCAGTCTAATTTCTATACCTTTTGATTATGTCTTTCTTTTTCATACACACCAACATCTGTGTGCTCCCCTTTTGAAGGCCATTATAGAGTTCATAGTGTTTCTTAGTCCAGTGGTCCCCAAACTTGTTCCGCCGCTTGTGCAGGGAAAGCCCTTGATGGGCTGGGCCGGTTTGTTTGCCTGCTGTGTCTGCAGGTTTGGCCTATCACAGCTTCCAGTGGCTGTGGTTCGCTGCTCCATGCCGCTTCCAGCAGCTCCGATTGGCCTGGAGCAGCGAACTGTAGCCACTGGGAGCCGCGATCGGCCGAACCTGCGGATGCGGCAGGTAAATAAACCGGCCCGGCCTGCCAGGGGCTTTCCCTGCACAAGCGATGGAACAAGTTTGGAAACCACTGTCTTAGCCTTTTTTCAAGCTGTAACTAATACAAATCCACTTTTTGGGTGACTACTTATTTATGGCCTTCATTTCACTCACAATGTCTGAGGTCCCTCACTAGGGACTAAAGACACTTCCCCATGACTCTACCAATGGCCAGTACATCCCATTTTCAATCAATATCTATTCTATTCCAGTCCTGCCTTTACCCCCAGAAGACAATGTCGTGTGTGCTGATTTATGTCAGAGAAATGTAGTCATATGAGACCACTACCCTCCTTTCCCTTGTTGTTATAAACAAAATGCAAACACTCATGCTCACAAATGGTTAATGGAATTCCTTGTGTCAGCATTTACAATGGTAGTTCTTTAGATTATCTTGTAATCCTTTAAAAGTTAAGATCATGTCCTGATAGATGATCTAAAGTGCGGGTTTCCTTACATAATTTCATTGTTTCTACCTTTTATGTTGGAAACTTCTATTGATTTAAATTATGGATTTCACTGGGATGATATGTGGACTCACTGTTCACAGGCACTCTTTGCTTCTTTTATTGCCTGTTTTAATTAGTATGGATTATATTATCAGTTATATCCATACTCAATTCTCTCTTTCTAATGTAGTCTCTTCATGTGGTCTCACAATCATCATAATTGCATATGCTTTAGTTCTGAAAGGAACAAAAACTCAAATTGTTGGAAAGACCTGTTCTTCTGTGCACATAACTTGTTCACCTATATTGTGATTTTCCGTCTTTAATTTAAAATGGGGAAGGTGTAAGTAGTATTAATTGTTCATTATATATTTAAAGTTTCATATGCAGTTTGCCCAAGGCTGACATATATGGTAATTTAAATTGTACCTCTTACTGCTGAAACCATAGACTATTAGTTTATGGCTTTTTTCAGACAATTCTGCGTAGATTGCAACATGTATAAAATGCTGCTATTGGAATTTTAACTCTCATGCATTGGGTTCTCAAAGCATGTCCCTCCAAACTTGAAGGAGCTAATACAATTACTTCCTCTTAAACATCAAACTCACATTAACATTGCTTTAACTTAAAAATCAGTACTCAATTTGGGCCCCTTCTGTTTATCTGAATTTCTATCTCCATAGGAGTCCAGTTGTCGCTTGTGAGCTGCTAAAACTGTGTTTGGCCCTTTCCAAAAGATGAAAGTACTGCAGTACCAAATATACAAACTTAGGAGCTGAATTATCCTTAGCTTTTTGTTTCTGGCAGAACACTAGTGTATCTTTTAAAAATTAACATTTTAAATATGTTCTGGGAAGATTTTTCTTGAAACACATCGTTTTAGCCTGTACCATTTACAGACTGGAGCAGGGCCAGCTCTACCCCTTTTGCTGCCCCAAGCAGCTCACTGAATTGCTGCCGCCACGGGAGGCTGAAGAGAGAGAAGCTGCCGCCGAATTGCCGCCGCTGCAAGCACAGCTCAAGATAGAAGTTGCCGCCGATTTGCCATTTACAGACTGGAGCAGGGCCAGCTCTACCCCTTTTGCCGCCCCAAGCAGCTCACTGAATTGCTGCCACCATGAGAGGCTGAAGAGAGAGAAAATGCTGCAGAATTGCCGCCGCTGCAGAACTGCCCAAACGGCACACACGGACTGCTGCCCCTTTCTGACCGCCGCCCCAAGTACCTGCTTGGAACGCTGGTGCCTGGAGCTGGCCCTGGACAGGAGGTCATAGATATGCAAGATCTTGATCTGTCATAGATATGCAAGATCTTTCTACACTCCAGCTTTTAAACAGTCTGTCAAGGTTCCTTCCCGACTCTGAACACTAGGGTACAGATGTGGGGACCTGCATGCAAGACCCCCTAAGCTTATTCTTTCCAGCTTAGGTTAAAACTTTCCCAAGGTACAAACTTTGCCTTGTCCTTGAACTGTATGCCACCACCACCAAGCGCTTTAAACAAAGAACAGGGAAAGAGCCCACTTGGAGACGTCTTCCCCCCAAATATCCCCCCAAACCCTACACCCCCTTTCCTGGGGAAGGCTTGATAAGAATTCTCACCAATTTGTACAGGTGAACACAGACCCAAACCCTTGGATCTTAAGAACAATGAAAAATCAGTCCAGTTCTTAAAAGAAGAATTTTAATTAAAGCAAAAGTAAAAGAATCACCTCTATAAAATCAGGATGGTAAATACCTTACAGGGTACTCAGATTCAAAACATAGAGAATCCCTCTAGGCAAAACCTTAAGTTACAAAAAGACACAAAATCAGGAATATACATTCCATCCAGCACAGCTTATTTTACCAGCCATTAAACAAAAGGAAATCTAACACATTTCTAGCTAGATTACTTACTGACTTAACAGAAGTTCTGAGGCTGCCTTCCTGATCTGTTCCCGGCAAAAGCATCACACAGACAGACAGACAGACCCTTTGTTCCCCCTCCAGATTTGAAAGTATCTTGTCCTCTCATTGGTCATTTGGGTCAGGTGCCAGCTAGTTTACCTTAGCTTCTTAACCCTTTACAGGTGAAAGGGTTTTGCCTCTGGCCAGGAGGGATTTTATATATATATATATATATTTTGTATACAGAAAGGTGGTTACCCTTCCCTTTATATTTATGACACAGTCCCTTTGAGGAAGCAGTGTGCCAGACCCCCAAGGAGTCCCACTCTTCCTTCAGAGTAGGCTCAGTGGCACAGAGACCGCATAGCCTGAACCTCTGGCCTTCAGCATTCCTGTTTTGCACAGTGAGTTCTCCCACCAAATCCAACTGACGTAGACTCTGGGTCAGAGACTTTTACACTCTTCAGGGCCCAGAGCACCTCAGCAACTATTTGCAGTTACACCCACCAGCCTCTTTAAAACAGAGTACGGTTATAGTAACACAGCTTTAGGATGTCTTTAGGTTAGCAGAGAGAAGCAAAGATTAACACCTAATCTGTATTGGCCACACCATTGCAAAATGCTTTGGAATCCATTTCTGCCTGTGGCTCTCTAGTAATCCAGGTGAGAGCTCAGTGTCTCTCCAAAAGCCAGCTCCTATCCTTGCCTTTTGATACCTTTTGGTCCATTGTCTAACTCCTGCAGTTCACATGTTCTGGAAATTGCCACTGTTAGGTGTTCAGTACTTGGTGCTTCTGCTGTCTTACTGGATCCTTGATTGATATTAGTCAGTTTCAGCCAATCCTGTCATGACCCATTCATTCTACCCCAGACAGTTATGTGATACAATACATGTCTTCTGCCCCAAGTTCAGCTTTCTTAACCCTTTTGCTACCCAGTGGGGTAACAATCCCTAGCCAAGTAACTCACTGCCAGGCATATAATTCATAAAATTTACAGGAAATTCCCACGTCATCACAGTGACGATTCAATACAAATAGGGAAAGTATCTCTAATATGAGCAGTGACTGCTTTAATGAAGCCAGTATGAGGGCTTTGCAAAGGGTCTTGATGATTCTTAGAGTAACTACTCCAATTCCACCTTTTAAGATGAGTTCTGAAAGTTTTACTGCAGTTCCCTAACTTGACACCAGATGGTATAACAGTGACAGCTTATTGTCCCCCCCACACCAGTCAGATCTATTTCCACACCTGGCTACAGCTGTTGAAGTACATGTAAAAGTCCCTTAGACTCATTTAAGCTCACCTGAATTTGGCCCATAATGGGGATCCTGAAAAAGAGTAAACACCCACATTTTAAAATGAAGCTGAAACCATCTATAGCTCAAAGCACTCAAGTTAAAGGAATAAAGGAAGACGTTTACTGAAGAACTGTGTTGAGATGTCGCCCTTAGGATATGTGACTTTAGCCATGATAACTTATACCATACATGAAATACTGTCTGAAGCAGGAACGATTCATTTCAAATGGAGGGAATGAGGCTCATTTTTACTGTTTGGCATACATAGTAAAAAGTATTTGGCACATTCCCTTCATCGTTATTTGGTCCCAGAAAGGACCATATAAATCTCTCCTTCACCATATTGAATAAGCATGTCAAAATAGTACCTCTCGTGTACTATCTCCACTAAAAGCAATGAAGTTGTGCTTCTGGACATACTGATTCACTGTGATGAAGGAGAAGTGATACAGACCAATTTAAGAGAACCATCATGGATGGCAAAATCTTATTGTGGTGGTCTGAATGGGGGGTGGGGAAAAATCTGCATAGTGTGGATTAATTTACAATATCCTGTATCCTGCATTTCAGAAATAGTAGTCACATGTTAGCCATGTTCATCTGTTTAGATGCATTCATATTTTAAAGATAGTCTAGCTATATTGTACTTGTATGGTGCAGTGTTTCTCATTCACAGAATATAGCAATCCCCCGTCTTTGCTTACGGGACTGTGTATGTATAATGTACCTTACAATGTTACATGTATATGAAAACAAATCAAATTATTTATAAGCAAGATTGAGGGAAAATACTTCTCTCTTGCTTTTTACCATAAATCATTCTGCTGGAACTGCTTTGCTCAAACACCTTGAATTTAGCTTGGTAATTCTGCACATTTCTGTATTTCTAATCCTTTGATATGTAGCACTTTTTCTGAATTTTATTCACACTTATTTGTGATCACAGGTAGGAGCCATTTTCAAGTATTGTTTTGAAATAAATTATAATATGACATGGGAAATAAAGTAAGCTGGCTTGACGCTTCGAATAACCACAGCCAATTCCATTTTCAATCTAAATCAAGCTGTCAAAGATAAATGAACAAGTTAAAAGTTTGATTAGTTTTCAAGTGGTATTTATCATTCTCAGCTGTACTGATTTGGTAGGTATATTGCCAACAAATTTAGTAAACATTTTCCCTTCCTAAAGAGAGAGACTCATATATACGTGACTACCATATAACTACCTTTTTGATACAAACTATTAATAAAGACTCATCTGAGAGAGAAAAAAAGTTAATAGGCTTCCCATATGTAAATACTCTTGGAAATTGATTTGATTTCCAAGTACCATTTAAAATGAGTTAGCCAATATTCTGAAACTGCCAGTCAATAGATTATTTTTGGGTCTAATGTACTATCTCTTTTACAATCCACGTGTCTGAAGTGAAATCAATCAATATTTTGAGAGATCCAGTTGTGTTTCAGCATAAGTCATGGAAAACATTTTTCCTCCATTTCATTATTTATTTCCGTTTCTTGCTTTAGGTGAGACTACTTTGATAGCCTCTTTCCAAGTAGAAAGATAGCTGAAACACATCATTTTAGGCAAAACCCTTGTTGCTCAGATACCTAGTCAGCAAAAAGGGGATTGCTCACATTTGGATTCAGTCTTACAAAGTGGTGGGCACTAGTCCTGAACCTCTCCATTCTCACTGATGTTGATTGGAGTTGAGTGCTCTTAGTACCTTCCAGGAACAAACCCTTAGTGATCATTTTCCAAAGAGGGGACTGGCTAGACAGCTGGTATGCTGCAACTGCTGCATGCTACACTAATCATAACTGTCTCATTCTTTCCTTGTGCTCCCCTTGTCTGTTTGGTATATTCATCTGATGCTACTCGTCTTGTAGTTAGGCCAAGTTTTTCAGGGTGGGGACCATCATTGTCTTCTGAATGTACTGTGCCTAGTACAAAAGGGCCCTGATTGGAACCTATAGGCACTATATGCAATACAAATATAATAATGATATCCTTCATATTTGCATTACGAGCAGCTTTAAGAGGATAGTCCTGTATTTGTTTCTAAATCTAGGTGTAAGACTTGTAACACTTAAGAGTGTAATAGTAGTAATAATCATGATACGTAGCTCTTCTGTAGTGTTCTTAATCCATAGAACTCAAAGCGCTTTCCAAAGGAGGTAGTATCCCCATTTTACACCCGGGGGAACTAAGGCACAGAGGTGAAGTACCCAATATCGTAGAACAGACCAATGGAAATACCAAGAATTAGGTTGAAAATAATACTCTCTAGAAAAATGATGTGTACTTGGCAATTATTGTCTGCTTTTCCTGGACCCTCAATTGTCACTCAAAACCTCTGTCATTATTCACTGTGGGCCTAACTGTTCTCATTGAAACCAGCAGTGAGTGCTTTGAAAATCCACTAATGTGCTGCTGCTGCTATATCCAACTTTCTTTAAAACCTCATTTGCCTTAGCAAGCATATTAAGCATCTTTCCTAATGACCATTTTACTATCTGAGATCTTGCTGTAGGATAGGCTGCTTTTTATCCTTGTCTTTCAAAGAATAACCTTGCCTAAAAGCATTCCCAAATTCAAAGCACAATTTTAACTAGTGATTTCAGGGACCATCACTTGCTTAAGCAGTATTAACAATTCTGCTACATTGTTTGCCTTATTGGGCTAGCTTCAGGGGTTTAATGGGTCACAAATACTGTGTATGTAGGGAAAAGGAAAGCATTGATTTTTGCTCTGCAGTTGATGTTTGCCTTGCCTTTTCAGCTTCAGTCTAACCCAAGTAGGATGAGTGAGGGAATACAGAGCTTTGGGTTCCATTAGGAATTAATTTTTAAAGTTTACAAGTTCAGTTTCTTACATTTCACTTACAACCTCTGTAGAGATCAGAATGATTTACAGTCACCGTTGGACTTAAGACTGATTCCCAGAAGTTGAAGTCCAGTAGTACTTCTATAAACCACTATAATAATATTTTATTTTTATGGTTCTAAATGTCCTGCAGTGTATGGTAATTCAGATATAAAATAATTAAAGGCAATTAAAGGCCATTATACTAAGGATTACTTTGAGCTAATGATAGACTACTTGCCGCAAGGAAGAATTCTTTCTAAAGTAATGCAGGAAACCTGATAACTGGTTGAGGTAGGAAAAGGAGCAGATCACTGAGACTAAAATAGGGGGAAGCTAAAATTTTGGAGATTTGTGCAGCCTTTAGAGCTGTCATAGTGTCCTGTCACTTTTTAATATTTTTATAACTAACTATAAATACTATTTTATAAGGAAAGGTATTCACAACTGAACACTTCCTCAGAGAACCCATTTTCCTCAAACAGCACTTTCAAAGAAGAGAGAATTATTCTGGGTTTTAAATTTTGTTTTGACCATATTCTCCTCTTTGGTTCAACAATGATAATTTACAGTTGACCTCCCAGAAGCGAGTCTGTCTTTTAATAAGAAACTTCCCTTTTTAAAATAAAATTCAGTATCCCTGTTGGACAGAGCATCAAGGAGTGGAACCTTTAGGGTCAACTTTTCTAAAGAGCTCTAGGCAAAATTAAGTGCTCAGCAGCTATAATTGGGGCCTCATTTTCAAAAGGCTCAGCAACTAACAGCTTCAATTGTGACACAGAGGGCTGAATTCACCAGCGAGTTTCTGGGTTACAGACAGGCAGCTCCTGCTGTTTATGTGCTGTACAACCAATAAGGCACCCTCACCTGCATAAACAGGAGTCTCCACAATACAAAACTGAGCCAAATCATCTTACTACATCTGAAGGGGATGGGGGCTCCTGGCTCCGACTCCCAAAGTCCTTTCAGTATAGTCCCACATTGCCTAACCCCAGAAGGGGTAGAAGATAGCAATACCAACCATGTAACAGCTTGCCTTGGGCCTTATGGAACATATCCTACCGGGTCAGTATACCAGAGTCTGCTGTCTCCTTGTAGGTGGACGGGAACTGGTGAATGACCTTCTTGGTAGCAGTAGAGCTACTAGCCGCTCTCTCCCAGAGCTCCCCAGCAACGTCTGGAACTTTCTGCTTTTAAGCCTTTATTCCACCCTTAACATAATTGATAGGGCTGGAGAGGCAGGGTCAGGCTTGTTGACAGCAACTCTTTAACCTCTTTGTCACCAGTGTGATGTTTATATGTCCTATCACACCAACATCCTGGCTTCTTATTTTGGTACCTTGACTGGACTTTTAACGGCCCAGTTGGCGGTGCTGCCCCGGAGCCGCCAGCATCCTTTTTCGACCAGTTGTTCCGGTCAAAAACCAGACACCTGGTCACGCGAACTATGTTATAACTTTTATCTTTTTAAGCCTTATATGACTGTGATTTCTGCGAGAGTCATAGAACACATAAGATTCTTGAAGCCATTCAGTCTTAAATACATGGTGAGAAGGGGACTTAAGTTTTAAAAATAGAGGATAAGTTCAAAATTAGAAGCAATTAATGTACTTGCTCTAATTAATGTCACTTGCATCACAGCCATCAATGTTGTTAAATCTGTGGAAACACCCTATTTTATGCTCTTAGAATGAGTTTAGATTGATTGGGTGCATTCTGTTCATAACTAAGGAGACATCAGTATAGACGCTTAACTTTGTTCAACAGAGAGACACAGTTTCAGCTCGGGTGACCAGTAGGTGAAATCTCGACACAGTATGGGAGGTAATAGGCGCCTATATAAGAAAAAGCCCCCAATTTCGGGACTGTCCCTGTAAAATCAGGACAGATGGTCACACTAGTTTCAGCCAATGTTAATGTTGCTACATTTAAAATAATATTTTCAGTATAGATTAGCTGGACACAGTTTACCTAAGAACCTTACATTATTGGAATGCTGGTAGTGTATTTAATTCTGTCTATCTTGCCATTACTAAATGATCAACAGTTAATATCTTAATTCAAGCAATAAATACATGCCTACTTCTCATTTTAAAAATACATCAACCACATACAGCATTAGAATACTGCTTTCAGCAAATATAGAACCAGACTCTGGCATTTTTTTTCAGGGCTAGTCATCCTCTTAAGGGTCTGTCTCCATTGCAGCTGGGGGAACCAGCTGCAAAAGTGCGTATGTATCTGTGGGGGTCAGGTGGGCTGATGCAGCATATTCTGTAGCTCATACCACATCCTCACTTCTATTTTTACCAAGCTAGCTAGAGAGCAGCTATCATGGGTACATCTACAATAGCTGCTATTCACCTCTTGGCTACAATGTACATATATTTGATGGAAAGCCTGGTAGTTAGACTTGAGCAGAGTTGCAGTGGTGCAAGAGGAGATTGGGAAGGGAAGAGTGTCTGAGAGGAACACAAATACCTCTTTGGTTCCTCTGGGGCATACAGAGGGTGCAAAAGCTGCAACATCCTAAAGGGTGAATTGATTTGAAGAAATTGCAGAATTGGTACCTGAATGAAGACTTTAGAACTTAGCCCATATCTACTTATAATCTTTCATTACTGAAAGAACCAGCACTGACTGCAATGATGAGCACCATATTTATTCTGAATCCCTCATTTCACAGACAGTAGGTGAGAAAGGTTGTGATCCTATATCTTTTTATTCTTATAGGATGTATTCATATTGTTATGCACATGGATTGCCATTCAGTTCAGGTTATTTATTCATCTGCATGGTAAACATGTCACTGGACAAGTCAATTCAGATTACTTTTATAATGACGACTTCATCAGTCATTAACATCGGGAACTGTCTGTGGAAATACACATTTTGTTAATAAAGCTGCTTTTACTCAAAATCAACCCTGGTGTCCTGCTTTGAGGTAGCAGCGCTGATTGCGTCCCCTGTGCAGACTACCCTGATCTTTGCTTTTTACCTTGTGGTTTTGTGCACAACACTCCTCACCTGTGCTTTGCAGGATCAAGCCAATATGTTTCATCACACAGCAAGCAACATAACGAGGTGCTGGAAGCAAGATCATGTGAATGGTAGTAATGTTTTCATTGTCCATTGGCCGGATTCCATTACTATTTTTTTCTCTGCTTGTCACATTTCTATAGAAATGGACTAATTCGCTATTTGCCTTTGAATTTACTCTTAAGGCACCTGATACAAAAACAGTGAAGTGTGTTTAGGCTCTTTGAAACGTCTAGGTTACTGGGGATACTCAGAGTCTTAAACACAAGGATTAGACTAGTCACTCTCCTAATAACTTTACATCATCTTATTTGAAAAGTCATGGTCATACGAGTGACTACAGGAAGGGAACTGATGCCACAAAAAGATAATTTGTATTAATCTGCCAACCTAGATTTGAACTAGAATTTATCAATGGTGGTGAAAGGTGCAGTTCAGTGCAGTCTTATATATTGTGTCGAGGAACACATGCAGAAGAGAGATGAACAAGTGCCAAAATGGGTACAAACCAGTACTTTAGGGTGGAGCTGCTTAGCCAGGTTTCCCTGTCACCAGGCCGCTCTCTGTCAGATACATTCTTCTGCAGCTCTGCCTCTCATAGAGGATGATGTGGCCTGAAACAGCCCGTCCACAAAGGGCAGGTTTTTTCAGGTAAGTCTGCTCACCTTGTCATATGAACGAGTGAGGAGATGGTGCCTTTAAAAACTTAAGTGGGAGAAATACACATGGTGCAATGTATGTGACCACTTTTATTGTATCCCAAATGAAATAAATTACATTTTTTCCAATTAAAATGCAAATAATGTTGATAGAACCTCATCATATACTGATGTCAGAGGAAGTAAGACTTCTAAGTTCTCACTATTTGAAATTGTCTAAGTCAATAAAAACTGTTCATCCATGAAGGATTTGAGTGTTAACACGGTTTTATGTGAGGCATAAAGACAACCTTGCTTAACATTTTATTTAAATAAAATACTCTTTATGTGAAAATAAGTAATACTGTTTGTGATTTCCTTGCAGCTACTTTAAAACAAAATGATTGCTTCTCCTCTGAGATGGAGTTTTTCAAACACTAATGTTAATTGCTAATCCCTCCAAACTGGGAATAATTTTAAATTTCATAAAGCACTTTCCCCACAAATACAAGAAATTTCATTTGAATGACAGGGAGGAAATGGAAAAGAGATTAACAGAGACTCTTATCACTGTAAAAAGAAAGGCTATTCTCGAATCCCACTTATCCTTTCCTTTGCTAAGCTTTCATCATTGGTCCATAGCTGAGCCTTTGTTTGCAATTATAGCATATTAAAAAAAGTTTAAAGTGAGGAGACCTTCTTCACCGGTGTGTAATTACATATTTAGGGATACTGTGTTCTTTCTTTCTTTATTTATAACTCCTTAATGTAAACATAATAGAGGGATAGCCTACAAAGGAAGAAAGTGATGTTTAAGGAGGTCTCAGTGGGAGTCTTAAAAAATGATGTTTTGGCTGGGGAGTCCTTTTCAGATTACAAATGTAAGAACCAGCATTTTAAATTCTAACAACTGATTCTGGGTTACTGCATAGCTGAATCATTGGCACGAAAGCCAGGTTGTTTCGAGCTTCAAGTAGCTCTGTGAGCAAAAGGAGACTAGAGGATGCATAAACCTCTGAGTGGCATTATTTAGAATTAAAAAACATGAGATACCCCATGTGGCAAATTTTAATCAAGTGCAGAAGATTAATAACAAGATTTTAAGAAATATGATAAAACTGTGTGCATAAAAAGGTGAAGTTAATGGGGAAACTTGTTCAGAGATGCCCTATTTATCTATCTTGGATACCATTGCAATGAGATATCTATTATAAAAGATTCCAAAGGGCATTATATAATGTGCTCATGGTAGAATTCAGTCAGCTCTGAGATGGCACATAGGAGTTTTATAAAGATCTGCACCTACTGAAGTGTTTGGGAAGTTTGTCATTGAATGTAATGAGAAGAGAACCAGGCTCCCAGTTCACAGATAATGAAATAAATGAGGCATATCTTTCATAAAAGGCAATGTTATGCAATTCCTACAAACCACTTAACTGTTGTGATGTCATCTTAATCTTGGAATTTTGTCCTTTGGAGTCTAATACAGTGCCATCCAAGTATTGCTTCCATTACACAAGCATTGTTCTTTCAGATAATCTTCCACCTTATTCACTGAAGAATCGTTATTCAAACAGGATGTTTCCTCTAAAAGGTGAGGAATAGTGGGAACAAGCACCTAACCTCAGTGCCCTTCCTTACAGTAAAGATGTGCCTGTCACAATAACCACAATTCAGCAGATCCTGCAGAATCCGAGGTATTTATGTTTGGGTGGGTGCATTTATAATATTTCTAATCAGATTGGAACTTTCTTAAATCCAGGCTGTGCAAAATCTACTAGCAGAGTGAGGATTTTTTCATTCCTTTAAAAAAAAGGATGCAGGCAATAAAGTGAAGACTCTCTAAGATTAAAATTAATCCAGCATCTTATTACCATATTTATGTATTTTCCACCAAATCTTTGGTTCATTTTAAATATTATGATTTTTTTGTAGATTAAATTGCTTTACAATGTTAAGAGCAGTGCTGAATAAGCTTTGAAATAACTCTTGCTAAATTGATAAGTTCAGGGTCTCTAGTGAAGCTCTCCAAGTTTTACTGGCTTACACCTGATTTGCTCTAATAAGGGTTATGGGAAAAGAAAAACTATTGAAACTTCCATTTAGAGATGCCTGGCAACAGACAGGTAGAAAAGACTTCGAATTACTATTTTTCATTACTGAGAGCCCCCTTAGGACTAAACTGGAAAGAATTCTGTCTGCCCCAGATAAGAGTCTCCCAGCAGTTTAATGTGCCAATCAGTTGCGCTCAGCAGCCTAGAATCATCATATTGCAGCTATTGAATAGTTCCAGACCATATGCTCAGAAGGATAGGGAATGTGATATGTGTCACACTTTCAAAGAAGGATGATGAAGAGTATTAATATGCTGATGAAGAAGAAAAAATAGAGTGAAATCTGGGGGATCCTAATATACCTGTGTTATAAAGCCTGACAGATATGCTGCACCAGCTATGCCACTTCATATACATTGACATGTTTGAGTTAGCATAAGAGCCGTCTCATACTAAATTTCTCAGATCCTCTCTATCTCTTCACCTGTCCTTTATACTATCCTGTAATTGCTTTTTTTATGAAATAAAGAGTTAAATCAGACTCAAAATACCTGCAAGGAAGCCTGTAACAACATCCACTGGGTATCCTAGAAATGTGGTTGCATGCGTTCTGTATCTAACTAACTACCTTGAAAACAACTGCCTAGGGTTGAACCAGGTATTGCCTCATTACCATTTGCTGCCACAGCTATAGCTTGAAGAAGGAAAACAAAAGGAGATGAGAGAGAAAAAAGTGAGAAGAAAAAAAATATTTTTCTTGCTGTGTCATGCATCTTCAGTTTCAAAATTTCCTCCTTTATGAAACGAAATGCAATTAGCATGTGTCATGATGAGCAGATAAATGAACAGTACCTCACAACCAGTTATACATATCTAGAACACACACAATATACTTCATATTGCATCTGATCCCTAGTAGCCAGACTTTCTGGGGTCTATTCTCAGAATTATTGTGCAGATAGAAATTTAGGGGCAAAGAAAAACCTGGTATAAGCAGCTAAAACTGCATTGATTTCTGCTTACACCAGATCTAAATTGGACTCAGTTTTCAAGTCTTCCTCCTCATTCATCTTCAGCCTCATTCTGAATTGTAAATTAGAGGAAGAGAAGCGTCCTGTGGGAAGACTTTCAGATTAATGGTTTAAAGCAACAAAAGAAAATGTTTGGCAGTGGCCTGCACAAATGAGATCCTTGGAATTGAATAAGCACTTTGATGACAAAATGAATTCTGGGGAAGTCAAGGAATATTTTTTGTCAGAGCTGGCCACAGCTGACACTTTACATTATATCCATGTAATTAGTGTTCTCTTCTGATACCAGTAGACTTTCATTCTGGAAATATTTGTCTATTAATCCTGTTATAAACACACTGTGTTTGCCCGGATTGTGATGCCTACAAGATTGTGCAACACACTGTTCTAGATATTGTGCTCATATCAAAACCACAGGCTCAAACAGCCCTCAAGCCCTGAGGTTTTCAAATTCTGGATATAGATCTGAATTTTTCAATTTGTGCCCATCTCTAGTTTGTTCTGTTAACAAAAGACTCAGATTAACCATATGCTTATTTGCTCTCAGAAAAATTATGGGATCATTCATATTTGCTGCTGCTAATGCTATTAATTTTGGTTTATTATTATTCATTTATTTAATTTGTACTTTGGTTTATTCCAAACTGAGATTGTGCAATAGTTGGTCATTTCACTTTGCATTATGTGAGTATTCTTTGGTCTCAGTCTGTATTGGGTAGCTCTCCCCAAGTTACACTTTAGTTTCAGGTTTGAATGAAACCAGAATTGCAGCCTGAAGCTCATTAAGTATTACCAGAACCTCCTAGCTGTACATCAAGACTGTACAAAACTATAGATTTTATATGAAAGTGCAAACATATACTCTGAGATAGGATTCAGTCAAAATAGTGTTCAGCTTCACACAAAAGATTTGGGATTTTTAGGGAGTATTTTGACGGTATTGGTCTGAACGTCAGGTTTGTATCGCAGGATTGCCAACCCCAAATGTGCAAAAATCATGAGTCAGGCTCACCACAAATCATGAGATTGGTTTTAAAATCATGAGATTATGTAAAATAATAGATAAGGTGGTCTTCTTATTTGCCTTCTGTTTTTTGAGCTTTTAGGGTGTACTGGGGTCACATTTTGAAGCTTTCTGCATAGTCACAAGGACTAGAAACTTAATTTTTCTTAAGAATGAAGGCTGAAATCATCACATATCCACTTGACTCCAGGAGCTGGGGCTTTAAGGAAAACAATAGTTAGCATGAGACTCATGACAAAACCGTGAGAGTTGGCAACACTGGACCAGTCAAAACCTGGAACCAGTCAAGTTTTATGGATTTTTTTTGGATTTCATCCACAGTATGTCATAGAGGTCTATTCCAGACAAGTATGCCCCTTCTGCTTCTTTAGATGTATAATACAATTATTAGACTGTCCCACGTTATTTTCAGTGATCACGATTGCAATGTTATTGGTTAAACCAGATCAATGCTTCTGTAGTATTTTTGCAAAAGAGAAGCACAATGACTTCAGATAAACATATCCTGTTGCAAGAGGGCATGACACTAGCAAGATGACTGAGGAAATAACTTGACTCTTCCACCTCAGATTTTCTTACATGGCCTCAGCATTTGTTTATAAGAATGTTTATCCAGTGATCTGTTTGCATAGGGTATTTTCAGTTAAGTATTTTCAATTAAGTCTGGGACTGATACAGAGATCAAATAATACCACCAACATAGAGTCTTCCTTTTCAAACAGTATACTTATTTTCTTGCCTGACGACAGTTTAGGAAACGTGGTTTTTTTCTTTGTGTTTCTTCCCCACTGTTTCCTTTTCTTTCAGATTAAATTCATGATTTTCAAGCATTGAACATGTATGAAAAATAGCAGCATGGGGTTTAACCTTGCACCCCTTCTACTAACTTAGAAAATTACCATTTCCAAAGGATGGACAATATGAGATGGACATTACTAATTGTTGTGAGATTCATGTAGGTTTGGATGAGGGAATCATCTGAATTTCTTGACGTGTACTTTGCAACGTCATCCACAAGCTGTTTTTTTCACCAGATGGTTCTTAGGCATGTAAAATGTGTAGTTCCAAAGAGTCAGTTCCTTCTCCTCCAAGCATGTTTGTTGTTCTCACTGTAATTGGCTCAGGATTTTACTGTTTTACCACTAGATTGAGCCTGTTGAGTACAGAGCTGCACTGCTGTGGTGTGAAGCTAATGCTCTTCATGAAGCTCCTCGATGGGGGAGCATCCCTACTAGTACACATCTTCATGGTATGCACCCTGCTTCTTCCTGAAAACTGGCCTCACTCTGTGGGCTTGTCCAGTGAGATCCAACCCCCACCCCTCTTTGGAGCTTTGGGTAGCCCTGGAAGAAGAGAGAGAAGTGTCTGCACTCCCCTGGATGCTGGGACTTCAGTGCTGCCTGGTTCTTGTGCCTACATAAGAGCCAAGCAGAATCTAGCCCTTGGCAAGAACACACAGTGTGAGTTTTGTTTCATTCTTCTGTAATTAGTTCTTTAGGAAGGCATTATGCAAACCGCAAACTGTGACTTGTGAGCACAGCTTCAGTCCTTTAATGCACATGGGTTGACACCATTTCCTGGAACAATGTTAAGGGCATCGAATTCCAGTCCTGAACAATGTAAAAGCAATTCATGCTGCTACTGGAAATGGCAAACATTCACGTGTTGGCTGGATTCATACTGTAATAAGAGATTTATAGTTTTGTGGGGGGAAAAAACAGTTTTTATCCTTTTTGAGCTAGCTAAAAAAATACCTATCTCCAGATTTCATAGTTCTGGGCAAAAAGAAAATACAACAGTTGTCCCTCCCAGATCCTTTGAAAAACATTTATTTATATAAAATTAATTATGCTGCAAGCAGTACCATTGATTGCTCTTATGTGACCTGTAGTTCAGGTCACAGTTCAGGTCACTACAGTTTCTAATTCTCTTCTCTTAGAGAGAGAAGGTGGGTGAGGTAATACTTTTTAATGGACCAACTGCTGTTGGTGAGAAAGACAAGCTTTCGAGCATACATAGAGCTCTTCTTCAGGATTGGGAACTTACTCAGAGAGTCACAGCTAAATACAAGATAGAACAGATTGTTTAGCATAAGTAGATTCCTATGTGACCTTGAACTTAAGTCAAACTTGGCTGCATCGAGTTAGGCATCTAATTACTTATTTAGACATCCAAACACAGTAAATAGCCTGGTTTCCAAATGTGCCTAACCACACACATTCGCCAACTTCAGCTCTAGGACACTGCACCAGCTTTTCCCCTTTCAAGTACATAAAAATGTTAAATAAATGATAAACAATTATAATAATTCAGTTATGCCCTCAACTGGAGGGAATCTGAGAGTCATCTCATTAGCCACCCAGAAACTTGAAGGACTTAAAGAGGACTTAAGAGAACCTGAGCTCTTTGTAGGAAAACTACCCTAGAATATTGTGAAGGAACCTCCCAGAGTGATCTTATTTCATTGTGTGTTTGTTTGGGTTTTTTAAAATTGCTCCACAATTCTGTGGTGTTGTAAATGTGACACCTTGCAGTTTTTTATTTTTTGTGTTCATTTGTTACTCTTCTGCTCATAGCTTCATAACGGGGTATGCCACGCTGTCTGGAGTAGCTCACAACTGAGAATGCCAATCTCGGGTCAGGCTGTTAGAAAACAGGGCAGATACCCCAAACTGGTGGTAGATTCTATAATTAGATTTCACCAAGCCAGTAACAAATGTGTATTCCTGGATTACTATAGTATTCTTACCATGGAGTCACAGTCTCTTTAGGCTCTCCTGTTCATCTTGCAGTCCAGACAAACTAGACTTAATGATAAAAGGATATTAAAACCAAAAAAATCACACCACATCAGGTAACTCCCAATCCCAAAGGAAAGGTCACTTATCCCAGGCCAATGGATACTCTCAATCTTACACCAAAAACAACATTAGCAGCCAATTTATTTAGTAAACTAACTAAAGGTGTATTAGCTAAGAAAAAGAACTGAGAGTTATTGAGAGTTTAAAGCAGGTTAAATACATTAACAGGTGAGTCCAAGTTTGTAAGTCCAAAGTAAAAGCAGAGATGTAGTGGTCTGCTAGTTTTCCATAAATCTCTCAGGGTTACCCAAAATAACTTTGGGGATCTCTGTCTTGCATCTGAAACACTCCCTGAAAGTGTCCAAACAGCTCAGAGATACAGGATCATTCCCTGAATCCATTCTTATAGCTGTCTTCCCCAGAAAGCATTCTGGCAAGTGTTTCCATCACATCAATGGCTTTTCCTCTGTTGACAAAATGCAGAGTGGGTCTGTGGATTTCCCCCTGTCAATCACAATGACCGATGCTTTGAAGTTCGCATGCTTCTTCATTGACAGTTCCAAGGCTCCAATCTCATTTAATGGGCAATCCAAGTACAGAAATATACACAATGCATTTAGTTACAGCAATCCAAACAATCTTTCATTAGTTTTCATGAAGATTATACATCAGGTACATTCACATCTTAGTACTAACACACTTTCACCTAGGGTTATCTAATTACAGGATATACATAATGTACGTAATAGTAAACAACCAGTTATAGGCAAGAGAAGACGATAACATTAACATTTCTTTGATAGCCACACATAAGTTAATTGTCCTATGCCTCCTAGCCCACTTATCATTTTTGATATTCACACAAAAATGACTTGGCTTATGGCTTTGATTTTAGCTGGCAACCTGCTAGATAGCATCACAGGGTGAATTAGTGTTCAGAGAGATAAATGTCTAATAAAGATCAGTAGTAGCACTAAATGTGATCTAAGATTTCCTCCAAGCCCCAACCAAAAAGTAACTTGAATCCACTTTTCAGTTCTGCATAGTTCTCATTTATGTTCAATGACCTGCAAGAGGCAAATGAGATGCTTTATTTTTCTGCCCAGGCACTCTGCCCACCACTTATGGCTCAAGTAGTTTGGGCAATGGAGGGTTTAGCATCAGGGAATACCTTTCTATGGAAGTCAAGACTAGGACCCATTGTTAGTCTTTCCTGCTTTCTTTAAGTCACTTACCTAAGTGTGAGACAAGCAAGTGTTTGTGACGTCAAGTGAAATGATTAAATAAGTCACTTTCAACTCTGCAAAACAGCCGTTTTAATTGTGAATGCTATTCCAGTATTGGGGAGGGTGGTGCACAGACACACATAGGGAACAGGGTATATACATTGCACACAGATCTAGTCTTTCTTTTTAGGACACTGGTAAGTATTTGGGTGGCTGGAATAGACCCTGAACAAAGAGAAAACAATTTAAAAAAATACATATAGAATCAGCTTGCAAAGCATGGACTTACTGGGACAATGGGCTGTATCTTAGGGCTTGTCTACACAGCAAGTAAGCGTGCAGCAAGCCTTGATGTGACATATACCACGCAGTAGGCTGCTGTGCACTGACTGGCCACATGGACCGTGCTACCATGCAATAAAAGTTCCATAGTGCACTTTTACATATCAGAAGGGTAGCCGTGTTAGTCTGGATCTGTAGAAGCGGCAAAGAGTCCTGTGGCACCTTGTAGACTAACAGACGTATTGGAGCATAAGCTTTCGTGGGTGAATACCCACTTCGTATGCATCTGACAAAGTGGGTATTCACCCACGAAAGCTTATGCTCCAATACGTCTGTTAGTCTACAAGATGCCACAGGACTCTTTGCCACTTTTACATATCAGTACATCAAAGCACACTACAGAACTTTTAGTGTGCTCTAGCAGGCTCCACATACTGAGTTAGTGCATGGCAAACTAGTGTCCTGTAGGCTCGCAATCTGGCTTGTCATGCACTAACTTGCCATGTAGACAAGCCCTTAGTCTGAACTGACTATTATGAGTCCAATTTTAGTTATTTTAAAAATCCCATAAACATTCTGTACCCTACACTAACATTAACACAGATAAATTCATTTGATATTTGTGGTTGTTTTGATGAGTTTCCTTTCAGAAGTTAGTTATATTAAAATACTAGATTGCTGGTGTTATCTTCTTCTCTATTCCACATGACAGTATCTGAGCACCTTCCAGTAGTGCAGTAGGCAATGTCAATTACATCTGTCAAATGTGTGTTCTCTCATCCTCTCCCCGGGGGGAGAAATGTGTGCAATGGAGTGCAATTTTTTGTTTATAACTTGTATACACATGTTGCTATATGTTTATGTTAGAGAAAGCAAAATCAAAGAAGTGTGCCTTGCACTTGGACTGGAAGGTGGTGAGGTTTGTGATGATCCTTAGCACCTGGTCTCCCATTCGATTCCACAGTCTTGGGCTGCCCCCTGAGAAAACTCTGTCTTCTCCACAAATGAGCTTCACTCTTATTCTAGAAAGTTCTTCTGTGCCAGAGGAGCCAAGCTGTGAACCATGGTTTTCATCCCAGAGTTTTAGTCCCTCTTTTAGATCTGGGCCTAGGTCATGGAACACATTGAAGATAAGGACAAAGATGTTGCACTTGACTCTCTATTCTATGGGAATCCAGTAGAGAGAGTGGTGGACAGGTTTGATGTAACCACAGTAGCCAGGGTTGCTGAAGATATCTGCTGCAGTGTTCTGTACCACTTGGAGTTTCCTAAGGGTTGACTGCTTCATTCCCAGGTACACTGCATTGCTATAGTTCACCCAAGAGTTGAAAAAGGCATGAATAACTGAGGCAGGGTCATCATTTGCTGGGATGGGATGGAGTCCTATCTCCTAGCCACCTGGAGGTTCTGTAAAACGTTACTCGTGATGATATGTGAGAGTTTAGTGCCTGTGAGGAATCCAAGAGTATTCCAAAACCACAGACTGAATTGACCAAAAATGGGTGGGTACTGTCAACCAAAGGAGACTGCACTGTGGATGCAAACTCTTCCAAATGCTTTCCTCTGTTTACCACCCTAATCTCTGCCTTGCTTGGGTTCAGCTTCAGCCAGTTCCTCATCCATGAGCTGAACTTGTTGAAGAACTGGGCTGTCTTGGTGATAGTGATGTCATATGTGATGAAGCACAGACAGAGCTATGTGTTATCTGCTTATTGCTGGTACTCAATCCCAGGTCATCTGACCAGTTCATCTAGTGGCTACATGTATATGTGGAATAGTTTTTCTTTCCTAATATAGTCTGTGTTGTAATGTGTTTATTTAATATAATAGTACAATGCCCACTTTGGGATGTGCCCATTAGTAAGGCTAAGATTTAGTTACGGGTATTTTTGGTAAAAGTCATGGACAGATCACAGGCAATAAATAAAAATTCATGGCCACTGACCTGTCCATGACTTTTACCAAAAATACCCCTGACTAAATCTCTACTTCTGGGGTCCCACTGCTCTGGAGGGCTCCTGCTGGAGGGGACCCTGCTCCAGTGCTGGGGGTTGACTGCCCCCAGCTGCTGCTCCCAGGGACAGCCTCTGGGTGCCCCTGGGGCCGCTTCTCCAGCTGCCTGGGGACAGCTGCTGCTTGGGCAGCCCCCAGGACACCTTTAGGACCACTGCTCGGGTGCTTCCTGGAGTCAGCCACTGTTCCGGTGGCCCCAGAGCCAGCTGCCCAGGGCCACCCAAGCAGCAGCCGGTGCAGCTGGCCTCAGGGCAACCACCAAGACCACTGCTCAGGCGCTCCCCAGGGCCACCCCCAGGATCACTGCTTGTGGAGTCTCCGAGACCAGCCACAACGGCTGCTGATTGGGTGGTCCCTGGAGCCAGCTGCTGAGCAATGGCCAGTGTGGCTGGCCATGGGGGCGCCCAAGCAGCTGGCCCTAAAGTCCGCCACACCAGCAACCGCAGAAGTCACGGAGATCATAGAAACTCACAGAATCCATGACTTCTGTGACCTCCATGAAAGAATTGCAGCCTTACCCATTAGGAATTGATTTGCTTTTGAGAACAACATCACAACAGCGTTAGAGCCAGCCAACTGTAACTTTACATTCAAAGGTACATGTAAAATAAGTATTATTTTTTCTTTTACATGTTTGGGAAGGGGTATTCTAAGAACTTGAGTAATTACAAAGTCATGTTTGCAAAAAGAAAAGGAGTACTTGTGGCACCTTAGAGACTAACCAATTTATTTGAGCATAAGCTTTTGAAAGCTTATGCTCAAATAAATTGGTTAGTCTCTAAGGTGCCACAAGTACTCCTTTTCTTTTTGCGAATACAGACTAACACGGCTGTTACTCTGAAAAAAGTCATGTTTGGATTTCCTTGGGCTTAGGTGTAGTGATTTTGCAAACTCACATCTGCAAATAGTATTTGATTTGTTCTATCTTTTAACAAAATCTGCAGAAACCAATACCCATTATTTCATGGCCCTATCCTACAGTCCTTATTTCAGTTGGAGTTTTGATTGGCTGAAGAATACAGGATCTGGCCTTAAGTCAAAGAGTTATTACCAAGTCTATCAGCTGTACTGTGAGTTACAAATTAGTCAAAGCATGTATTTACTCTGTAATTTCATGCAGCTCATGTAAATATCATGCCATAATATAATATATTAGTAGAGACATAGAGCTACTTTTGTGTGTGTGTGAAAAAGTATTAATGGTTTAGTTAACCCTTGCCAAAGATTGTCCTACTATATACTGATGTAACAGCAGTTATATGCAAGTTCAATGCAGAGCTCTGGGAAGAGAGATTTAGGAAGGAACATCATAAGCACTTTTATTAACAGCTTCCATTGTAAAATGACGTTAACATCTAAGGAGTATTTTCTCATTCTACTGCGCAGGGATTTATGTGCCTAATTCCTATTAACCCATCAATCCTTACTCATTGAGATAAAAATATACCCCTCTGTATGGATTATTATATTAAGCCATATTACATACAGCTTAGATTTATTTTATGAATATGTTGAATTCAAAAGTCAGCATTTAGTTTCCAGATAATGATACATGTCTAGCATTAGATATATAGGCATTGCTGAACTCAGTTGAAGGGGTAACACTCTGATAATCATCCATTTTTATTTTAATAGTTTCTTTTAAGTCATTCACAATTCTTTTTCAAGTATGGGGGGGGGATGAAAGGAAGGAAAATGGAAAGGCTGTAAAGAATGGAATTAGACATTAGCAAGCAGATTAGGCCATTGAAATTCAGATGACCTGGTGCAACAAGAAATGCTTATATACTGTATCTGCCCACATAACTCTGGAATTTTCCATCTGAAGATGTACCTAAGGGTAGGTCTGCACTTTGAGCTGGTGGTGTGATTCCCAGGCTGAGGAGACATACCCATGCTAGCTCTCATTGAGCTAGTGTACTAAAAACAGAATGTAGCCCCAGCCGTGTGAGTGGCAGGAGGGGCTAGCTGCCCTGAGTACATACCCAGCAGCTTTGATAGGCATATGTTCAGGGCTGTTAGCTCCTCATGCTGCTATGACTACATTCTATTTTTAGCACACTAGCTCAATGAGAAGGAAAGCAAGTATGTGTCTCCTCAAACTGGGAATCTCCTGGCTCAAAGAAGAGACCCACTCTAACTCTTTGATGAAGACAGACCATAAAACTATTCTTGCAGGCTTTCTGGTCTGTGAGCAGCATAATTAGAAGTGATTACTGGACCACAAAGGCTTTGTAGTTTGGGTTCAGGTTGCTGGAGTACCCAAACGCTAATTCCTTCTCCAAACTGTCTGAATTGGCTGAATCTGCAAAATCAGGCCCTCTAGCTGCAAAGAGAAGCACAAGGTGGGTGCAGGGATCTACTCATGCAATCCCTTTGCATGAGTGGGGCCTTTGATTGAAATTGTTGTTGAAAATAGGCTTTATGATGAATTTTCGTGAAGTCCTTATTTCTTTTAAACCAGAAATACCATGGAAAGAAATACTCTTACAGTATTTCAGCCATTCTAGTTTGGTTCTTAAGATTAATAATTGTAGAGGTGCTTAGAAATGTAAAACAATGTGAGGGAAGGAGAGTGGAGTTAATGTTACATTTTAGAACATGAAAGGGTTTGATTAGATTCTAGAAATGGGCTAATATGTTGGAAGAAGTGGATTCTGATATATTCTCAGTATTGTTTAACTATCTCTAATAATTATCCTGTGAGAAGTTGTCTTCCCTTGTAAAGTAGTTTGCCTTTTGTGTGTCATTGTTTTTGCAAGCATGTGGAATCTAATTTGATTGACACATTTAAGCACATTATTGATGCATATTTAATTTCAACATCTCTTTGTTACCATTCATCCAGGAAAAAAGAAATTGTGCAGTGACCCAAATGTGATTGAATCAAAACATTCTATATAAACTGTTGAAGGTGCTAGTTAAAAGTACTATTATTATAATTTACTAAGATGGTTTCCTATATAGATCTCAAATCTTTCACCTGCCATCAGGTGGAAGAAAGCAGCAACAGTGTAACATGTGGAAAGGAGAAATTAGATTGAAGGATTACACCTGTGGCTTTCCACTTGGTTATTCTCCATAAATTTGTAGTTCTGTAACATTCTGCAGTGCTAATTCTTTGTAGAGATACGTGACAATGGTAGCCTATCTGTATTTTTTTCTTATCTTATGTGGTAAATGGCTTTTTTCCCCCGGTAAATGTTTTTTTTCCCCCAGTAGGGATACAAAAAACACATTAGGCTTGTGTGATGGAGGCTGATGCAGTGACTTTAAAGTCCAAATCTGGGACAAGGTTCATAGATTTATTGTCTGGATTTGCCACTGACTACAAAGCTGATATCAAGTGGTAAGTGGGGCAAAAATTTCCAGTCATAGAAATGCATTGCTATTTGGTCAATGGAGATGAGAGGGGAAATATCATAATTCCAACCACTTTTCAAGCTTTAAAAAGTTGAAAAACTGCTGTTCTCAAGATGTTGAATATTTAAAAGTACAAAAAAATCATCCTAATCACTTATCTAATTTTCTTCCTCCCTTTTAATTTGGTTATTTATTCATTTCATTTATAACGTTAATGCACAGATAAGCTACGTGATTTTACACTGCAGCACTTGCATTTTTTTTTTTTGCCCAAAGTAAGGGAGAGAAGCAACAGAGACAGATGTGTGTTTTGGTCTGAATACTCTGTGTGTCTGCCCCATGCAACTCAGCTAGGAGGTTCCAGAACCATACAGAAATAAGTTGTGGTATTTAATGGATATACTCAGCTCAACCTGAGTCTGTATAGGACTTTTTCAGGTCAGGCCCAATCACCTTCAGAGAGCTGAGCCAATCAGAGTGTGCATAGGGGGACAGTGGTATAAATATAAGATAAGAGTGAAAGAGAGCCCTGTGGACTCATTCAATGGCTGATCCATGCAGCACTGGGAGATGGGTCTATTTTGAGGAGTTGGTCCCAAAACATCAACCACTTTGGATACAGGTGAGCATTAGTCCAGCTTTATTTATTAGGGAAGCCATCCATTAGCATAATGTTTGGTCAACTGTGGTGTGTTTTATGGACCTAGAAGGAAAGCTGAGATGGGAGTATTTGTTACTCAGAGACTGCAGAGCCTGAGGAATTTGTTTAGCTGTTAGCCAACGGCTTTAAACTGGGATTTTTTTCTCAGTTGAAAAGAGAATGGGGAAGAGTTCAGGGAGGTGAGGGAATTAATTTCTTACCTGACTTGGCTGGGTTTATGGGGAAAAGATACTGCTATGTAGTATTAGAGCCTTAGGGCTTGTCTACCCGGAGCAGCATTGTGTACTATGGGGATGTAATTTCTAAAATACTTTATAACCATACCCTGTAGTGTGTATTGCTGCTCCATGTATACATGTCCTCAGAAATCCAGGGAAATAATATTTTATGTACTGATACCAAAACCTTTACCACTTTGGATACAACCTACAGATTTCTGTTTCATCTGCAAGTGAGAACTAGTCAACTACTAGTCAAAGGGCTAGAATGATGCTAAGTGTGCAGATCCCCTGTTTGTTGCTGACAGGGTTCTAATGTATTTGGAAAAGAACTGAACTGCTGCCTTCCTTCTCAAGCTCATGCTACGTAATATGGACACAGAAACACTGAGAAATCATCCATGAAAGTAGATCAGAGATACACACATGTATGTGTGCATGACAGTATAGAAGTGTAAATGTTCTGGTGAAAAACTTTCATTACAAAATTTAAATATGTAACAGCAACAAAGGGGGGGAGTCTGTATGAGGAACACCAATTACTGTCTAATAGCTTTTGTGTAACTGTTATTTATAGTATTCCCAAAACAATTTATGTTATTTTCTGCATGCACAAAATGTTGTTTTATGGAGAGCTGCACTACACTGGGAATTTAAATCAGCATAGCTACACCTCTTGGGGTGTGAAACAGCAACACTGCTGAGAAATGTAGTTATGCCAAACTAACATGCTGTAAGGGTCTGTGGCCTAGAACCTGAGGTTTCAGACCCTAGGATGATTGATTTTCCCCACTGTGCCACCATGCAAAGCTGTGGCCAGGGAGCATTGTGGAGAGTAGATGCTGCAGGAAGTAACAGCCAAGGGAGTCAACATCAGGGCCGGATTAACTCTACTGTAGGCCTGGGGCTATTAGATTTTTGTAATTTAAAATAAAATTATCACAATTATGGCATTGAGGTTATTAACACTATACTAAACTTATCTTTTAATTAACATAAAGCCATTCTGTGGTTACATTTCAGTCTTAAAACTTGTAGAATATAGTTAAGGTAATTCAAAATAGCCTACTTCTTACCTTAGAACAGCTGTTATATTAGTGTTTCTGGGAGGGAGTTTGGGTGCAGGAGGGGGCTCCAGGCTGGGGCAGAGAGTTGGGGTGCAGGAGAGGGTGAGGGTGCGGGCTCTGGGAGGGAGTTTGGGTGCAGGAGAGGATTCTGACCTGGGACAGGGGTTGGAGTGCAGGAGCGGGTGCTAGGTGCAGGCTCTGGCCGGGAGGCGCTTACCACAGGTGGCTCCCGGCTGGCGGCGCAGCAGGGTTCTCCTGGAGGTGGCTGGCTGCTGGCACATCTCTGCGTGCCTCTAGGGGGAGGGGGACAACATGTCTCCGTGCACTGACCGCACCCGCAAGCACCACCTCTGCAGCTCCCATTTGCCAGGTGGGGACGGTGCTGGGGGTGGGGTCAGCGCGCGGAGCTGCCTCCCCCACCCAGGGGCTACAGAGATGCGCTAGCAGCCAGCCACTTCTGGGAGCGGCGTGGGGCCACGGGATGCAGGCCACCTGCCTGAGCCCTGCTGCACCGCTGGACTTTTAGCGGCCCAGAGATTGTGATCGACTGGTAGAGGCTCCAGGATCAACCAGTCGATCGTGATCAACAGGTTGGTGACCACTAAATTATATATAATTATGGATTTATTTTTGTGTGGGCCCCCTTAGCCTGAGGCTGTAGCCCCTAAAGCCCCTGCATTAATCTGGCGCTGGCCAGAGTGACATTACCCTGCAGCCTTCTGACTGGCAAAGCACACTATTTAACTCAGGGATTGCCCAAGGAAATTGTCTGGGTAACCTCACAGACTTTGGCCTGCTGTGACTTCAGATCCTGGCCTGACTCTGACTCTTGCTTCCTGACTCTAGCCTGGTACTGTCTCTAATCTGTGATCTCTGACTCTAGCCTTACTCCGACCCTGATTCCAGCCTGGTACTACCTCTGGTCTGATTCCAGCCTGGTACTGTCCGCTTTCTGACTCTGGCCTGACTCTGACTCCGACTCCAACTCTTGCTTACTGAACCTAGCTCTTGCGATACTGCTGACTCCTGCTCAGTGACAACTGTCCTTGACATGCAGACCCCAGCCCAGCTGTGACTGCTAGGCCGGACCGCCTACGCCCCAGTCCCTTACACATGCAGTGTAGATTGTCGTTGGTCACTTCTGTTGACCTAGCTACCACCTCTCGGGGAGATAGATGACCCACACTGCCCCCTATCGGCATCAGTAATGCCTACACTGAAGTGCTACAGTTGCAGTTTAAGTGTACACATACCCTAAGAAACTATATATTACTCTCTGTTTTGAACTGACTGGGGCTATTGATGCCTACTTGTCAAGGGTTTACATACAATAACCATGACATTTCACTCGGTGTAATGCTTTCTGAAAAGTCCCAAAAAGACAGCTCTTCGGCGTGTGCTTCAGCAAAGGGTTGAGCTGAGGTGCAGGAAGAAGGTTGACGGGTTGGACCCAGACATGCCAAACCCACGAAAAAAATGCAGAAATTGGGCTTGTTTTTGGCTTAATTGGCTTGTGAGTCGCTTGTTGGCTAGTTTTTGGCTTGTAGCTTGTTGCAGCTTGTTGTTTTTTTTTTATCAGCTCCTGGCAAGCAGGGGGAATGGGGAGCAAGCAGCAAGAAGGAGCAAGGTGGGGGAGAGAGTCGGAGTGCACAGCAGGCCCATCACAGTCCCAGACTGCATGCCGGGAGGATCTAGTCACATAGAGTGTTGGGATTCTGGGGGATTGGCTTGTTTTCACCTTGTTTTGAAATGGGATTAGCTTGATTTTGGGGCTTATTGTGAAAGTCAGGGTGCGTGAAAGTTGGCAACTGGGGTGTACCCCTTGGGAAGCCACCTGATGTGCTGAGATACCACTGAGTCTATCTGTTCTTCCAGCATGGGCCCCCTTTAACTTGTCTTGCTGAGCCAAGCTATTAAAGCCTCCTATAAGACACATGCACACAGGCAGGGCCATACCCAGCTGTAGATCAGCTCTGGGAAGACTCATCTTGTTCCAGCACTCAGATGGCCACCTCCCTTGGAGTGCAGACCCAAAGATATATTATGAAATTCACCTCCTCCCTCAATGTGGAGAGGGGTGTGCACACTCCTTGTTCCCTCCAGACCCAAGTTAGAAATTACAGAAACTGGATTATATTCTAGACAAAATAAATTTTGTTAAGTAAAAGAGGCTGATTTTAAGTGGCAAAAGGGGTAGCAAACAGAACAATGCTGATCCCTAAGCAGATGAAATCAAACATGCAAACTAAGATAGTTTCACTAAAGAAATTGGTTACAAATAGTATTTCTCACCCTAGATATCGTTGCAGGCAGGTTGCAAAGTTTCTGTGGTTCAGCGTTCCAGTTATATTCCTTTTCAGACTGGATCCCGTCTCAGTCTGGACTCTTCCCCTGCCTTCCCTTCTAGTGGCTTTTGCAGTCTTTCTCCTTGGGCAGACAGATCATGGTCAGGAGGAGTCCCCTTTGCCTTCATCCCCACCCTTAAATAGGATTTACATAAAGCAGGAATCCTTTGTTTCCCAAATTTGACACCCCCCCTTCCCTTCAGTGGAAAGGTACAAGAAGTTACAGGAAACGTTTAGTATCAGGTCACAAAGACCACCTGACCTCGTAGTGTCACAGATACGTCCCCGGACACGTCCCAGGAGGGAGAGAGATTAGTATCTTCATGTTTTGCTGTTCCTTCCTGATGGCTCATCAAATTTGATGGCCTGTCTTCTAGTGGGTGTCTTCCCAATACACACCCAGTTGTAATTGTTACATAGTCCGTATTTCTAACTTCAGATACAGAAAGGATACAGGCATACAAATTGGATAATTGCATTCAGTAAATCATAACCTTTCCAATGATATCTCACATGAGCCATCTTGCGTAAAGTAGATCTCAGTTATGTCATATTCATATAGTAAGCCTATTTTCATAAAGAATATGGAATGACACGTCATAGAAGGGAAGTGTAATAGAGTTATGCATAACTGAGACAGCCTACCACTACCCATTACACATGCACATCCTGCTGGATAAGATGTCTTTTTCTCTCATGAGATTTTGAAAGTATTTCCATCTACTAATATTCACATTTCACCACAACTTTACTATATTATACTCCAAGCTTTCTGAATGAATCTTTTCTATAGGATCAAGCAGTCTCAACACTAAAAAGACTAAGGGTCAGATCCTGCTCCCAGCGACTTCAATAGGAACAGTCAGGCCTGGGAAATGTCTTTTGGCAGGCTAACTTTTTCTTTTGTGTAGTATAATGGCACGTTGGAGATTTAGGGTGCCCTACATCTACAACGTGTATGTAGTACATGCTTCTGGGAATGTAATGAAGAAGCTGAACGAGCGCTTCTACCTCAGCTTCTCTCCCATTGTGTACTCGGTCTTGCCCTAGGCACTGTTGCGTTCTAAACTTGCGATACTTCTTATAATTATGCTGAGAAAATTTTCCTCCCAATACCCAAAGTTTCAGTGTGTTTAAAGCCAAAGCATTTAAGCCATCAAAATAAACAGATATACAAAAACTCAGAGAGACATAGTGGGTAAGATAATATCTTTTATTGGACCAACTTCTGTTGATGAGAGAAACAAGTTTATACAGAGCTTGAAAGCTTTTCTCTCTCACCAACAGAAGTTGGTCCAGTAAAAGAAATTACCTCACCTACGTTGTCTCTCTCCTATCCGATCACCGACACAGATACATTACATGCAGTGTTGTTGTATCTCAGTTATTCATCTGAAATGTACAAGGAATTGCCAGATATAAACATCCAAGACAATTCTTTTTATACACAACTATGTTTAACTGCTCTTGTGCCTTACAGATAAATGAGCTACATGCAGTAAAATTATGTAAGTGATATATTCTATCATTTGGCTATATAGCTAGAGTTGTACACAATTACCAAATTTCATTAATCCTTTCTATCTCGCATATAATGCACACAACAATATACTGCTATGCATGTTGTAAAGCTTATTTTTTGCAAAATTCAATTTAGGGTTAAATATTTGTCAGTTTCCTTCAAACATACTGAAATGCCACAACAGGAAATTAGGCATTTTGCTGAACTTGTGCCAGTGTGAAATTTTGCCATTTTCCTGATATTTCATTATTATTGAATATCAGCAGCTTTTTTCATGGACAAAATGTTTTTTCAGCCATGGTATTGCGTATTGTTTTTGTAAACCCAGACAAGATGCGTGAGCAATACACATGCATGCATGCATGTACACACACACACACACACACAATATTACACAGTACATTGATGCCTGGAATGTGTTCTCTCAGTGTTACATGGCAGTTCTATTAATATTGATTATCCAAAACAAAATGTGTCCCAAACTCTCTGCATTTTAAAGACAAATGAAAGAAATACAACTCATGACAATTCATGACATTGTGCTTCCAAGTTCAACCTGAGAGTTTTAGTATATCTGGTAAACATTTCCATTTTACTACTGACCTTATAACAGGAGACAGTTGCCTTGTCTGTGTTATGATTCACCACGCATAAACTTACAGGGCTGCTGTAAAATCTTTAAATCACAACTCTTCTTGGATAAAAATGAATAGTAGAGCAAAAATGCATGGAAATAAAAAATACTATCCCAAGTAAAAGTCATAAAAATATAAATTCTTCTTTACTAAGCAGAGCATGAACTTAAACATGAATAACACAACATATAATAAATAACTTGTTATGATAAATTCCTTATAATAAAAGAATTCCTTGAAAACTTGTGATAAAATGTTCAGTAAAAATGTTCATAAATATTCTTTTCAGCACTATTTAAAAGTGCCTTTTTTCTTTGATAATAATAATGAAGTAAATCAGTCACCTCCAGTGATCTATATCCTGAAGAACAGTGGTTGATAGATGGATATTTTTCACACTTTCTCACTTCTTATTTACACGATTGAGAGGCATATTAAAGTATCTTACAGAAATTTTCATTTCAAAACAAATTGTGCAAAGTTTTAAAATGGACATATATTTAAAGAAATGTATTCACTAACTATTCTTTCTTGAACTTTTGTAGCACATTTTGCAGGATTTTGTTGATAAAGGACTTCATAATTGCTCTGGGTCCCATCCTGAATTTCATACTTAGGCAAAAACTACCTTTAGAATTTTTTCTTGAATAAAAAGTTCAGCAATTGATCTCTGAGAGCTTAAAATTTATTTAAATAAATGTTCAAGTGAGAAAAATATTCTGCTATTGATGTTATTAGCCAAAACCCTTTTCAAGCGGGTATGTTAAAGGTATGTTGAATATGAGCTTTTATTACTGAATCTGGAAATTAATACCACTGGCCTGATTGTGTTGCCATATACAGTTAAAACTTTTCTTAACTTCAGTTGGGGTTCTGGGTGCAGCAGTTTTGTGCATCTACTACCCATTGATTGTCTGGAAGGTTTGAACCCCATGATTCTCTCTATAATCAGCGAGCATCTCTGAACGATCTACTTTACAATGAATGGAGCTATGGACTGTGGGGACATATTGGATTAGCATCTGGTACATATATTTTAGGTCAGGAGAAGATACATTTGATTCTCTTTAGTCCAGACTCGAACCTTTTGTTTCATAGGTGCATAGAATGATGGGGAAGGGCACAAGGAAGTGCCCTATCTTTGTGCACTTCTTCAGCAAGGGGGCCCAACTGCACACAATCAAGCCTACGGACTGCTCCTTCCTTACTATGCAAGTTATCCTGAAGGGGGTGAGGAGGAGGTAGGGCTATGAAATGTTATGATGTTCTAGCAGTGTTCTCATGTATCCCCCAAAGGGATGCAGCAGCAGGTGCTGATGCAGAACCCTTTCATATCTCCCTCTGGCAATGTGCTTCCACAGCACCCATAATGTCGGAATGAGTTTAAAGCCACAATTGAACCCTCACCTCAATCCTAACGGATGTTCTTCTTTAGCACTAATTATTAGCTCCTTCACGGAAAATGATTCTCAGAATAGCCTGACAATTATGAATATATTGGGATACTTTTGTTCAGCTACTTGTTTGCTTTATGTTCTTGAGTTAACAGCTAGCCTAATAATAATTTTAATCGGAATGTCCCACAATTACAGCTGTCCAAATAAATTATTTTTCCCCCCTGGTTTTCAAAAAAATTTTTAAAAAATTGCTTTGTGCTGACTCAAAACAATTTTTTTTCAAAAATTTGAAAAATTGAGAAGTTGAATATAAATTGTTTTTGGTTAAACTAAATGGCTTGTTTCTGAGCTTGTTATAACAGTTTTTAGTGAAACTTGAATGAAAAGTTATTATAAATTCAGAAACTTTTTTTAGAAACAAAATATTTAGTCTATTGTGCTTCTTTTTTTTTAATTGAAACAATTTGGCAAATTCTACACAAATTTGTTAAATATTTGGGTCAACCCAGATCTGCATTTTTCAATTAAAAAAGTTTTAGCCAATTTTTTTGTCCAGCTCTATTCACAATAGAACTGTTGTGTGTATCACACACACAACTTGATATTAATAATTTCAAATATGGAGTAGTACTGTTACCCACTAGTAGGGTATTTTAAGGGAATTCCTTAATACATCCTCCAAAAATCACAATTTTGGCTGCAATTTTTATACTTATTACTGTTACAAATAAAACCTAAACTAATTGTAACTGAAAGCAATTATAGCCAAAATTTATTTTTCTGTCTTTCATCAGCTGATTTACTGTGTGCATGTTAGCCATGGTTTGAGGTGTCAATTTCAGTGTTTTGGTGATGTTCATTTGTACAATGAAATGTAAAGGAGTAGAACCACGTGGGTAGAAATCAAAGACACAGATGTATGAACTTTTGCAAGACAAGTGTTACAGAGTGCTCGTCACACATTTTAAATGTTTTTATTGGATATTTAGTTTGTGCTGGAGCTGTATGATCACAAATTGAATGCTTTGTAATCCATCAATTGCTATTAATGTTACCAGTTGCTCTCTATTTGTGCTCCTTGAAGCAGACAAAGTATTACAGTTTGCTGAACTGTTCACTAGTATGAACAGGATAGAAGAAAATAAACAAAACATCTGTGTAGTATATACAGTCTTACATCAAAATATTTTATGTGATCTGTGTCCTAAAACATTGTCTGGTTCCATCCAGTTTTTTTTAACCCTGTACATTTTTTTGAATAAATTGAAAAAGAATCTATAATTTCAGTTTAATGACACTATAATACTGGCATCCAGAAGCCAAAGACATATTTTCAACAATGGCAATAGATGTCACGTTCAAGTCTACTCTACTCTGTTTTTCCTTGCCAATATTATTTAGCCTTTGACTTTTTCAGAGAAACTTTTCCATTTCTAGGCTACTTAACCTATTTCTTAGGCACAGAAAATTACTACAAAATATCTGTTCCAAAGCTCTTTATTAAACTATTTTAAAGCTGAAAAAAGGGCGTACTAATGAAAGTTTCCTGAACGTAATATGCTACAACATGCTTTGTACCATAGATGACACACTAAAATTAAATTAGTGCAAGAAAGGGATTTGGTTTCAGGAGATCTTCATTTTTACTTGAATATAAAATGTTCCTTCCTTATGCTTAGAGCATAAAGGGAAAATATGGAGAAAATAAAAGCAAAGCAGACCCACGTTTAGAGTGCATTAGAAAATCATAAAGAGGTATTGTTATAACCTGATTGGAGTCTGTGGTTCTACAGTAATATTCAATCATATGTCATCTACAGTAACTACAACAGTTTTAGACATCTTTAATCTTCTATATCACCAACTAAATCACTGCAAATTACTGGTTGCATCAGTTCTTTAATTAGGAACCTGACAATAGCAAATGTTCTATTCTTCCAATAGAATTACACTTCTCAGAACATGGGAGGGAGAAGTTCTTGAGTGTGGTTTTTCTCTGAAAATTGAGTGTAAAAATTACACCTTACTGAACATATTTGCTCCCTTTTTGTGTTTTCAGTGTCATAGCTGTTCAATTTTGTAACAAAAAAGTAGTCCTTATTTGTTTTTAATCCTAACAGCAGCACTCCAGAGACAACAGAATGAGGGGAGATTGATCTGACTTTTATTCTGGAATCCACACTAATAGAACTTCCAAATTCTGCCTTGCGTTCAAAAGAGGTGAAAGGCAGAATCCTGGGATTGATTGACAAGCTAGAAAGAACCCATATGAACTTGCAGATCCCCAGCTGAGATTGCAGGCCTGGCATTTTTAGAATAAAAAGAACACCATTTTACATGTAAACTGAACAAGTGTGATCTAGAAATCATTGAGCAATGACAGATGGAACCCACAGTGACACCTTTACAGTCACTTCTACAGACACTTAACTGTGCCAAGCATTTCACAGAGAATGTAACTGTAGTGTCATCATTTAATTTGAATTAAATTCTCCCCATGAAATCTAGCCTATTAAAATGTATTTCCAGTGGGCCCCTCTAACTCTTTTGAGAAGCCTACAGTAACGTTCAGATTGTCTGGTTTATTTGTTTTTTATGCATCTGCTTGTCGCTCTTCTGTGCCAAAATTCAATCTGCCGGTATTAAGATGTACTGTTGAAGTTTTGACAACTTTACATATTGAAAGCTACTGATCCTTTCTCTTAAATCATTATTCTGAATGGAATCGACCTCTTCATTGTAAAAGAGATGATAAATCTTCCTGTTGTCAAGCAGGATTATTAAGTAATTTTCAAATAGAGGGATCCCGTTTCGGCCCTGACCCTGCACCATTAAAGTGAATGAGAGCTTTGACATTGACTTCAATGACCCTACGATCAAGCCCTTAGTAATTTGCTCAGTGACCTCTATTTGTATTGCATATATACCAACATTTTTTTCTTATTATAATTTATTATTTTCACATAAAATACAGTTAGTTATCAGTACAAACATGTAAGCAGAAATTAACAATGAGGGGGAATATACAGTTAGGCCATGATCCAGCACGTTTCTATCTAGAGGTAGATTCCTACACTTGCACAAAGCCCTATTCACTTCAGCCGGGCTTAGTGCAGATGAAGAGATCCACCTACACAGAGCCCATTTCAGGATCAGGGTATTGTTTTGGTGAATGAGGGTTATTTGAAAGGTTTACCACTGTGGGTTATATGAATTAATATAATTTTACCCGCTAAATTCAAAATGATCAACAAGATCAATACTACAGTCACAAAAATAAATATAAAAATGAAAAATCAACACAACAAAATAAAACCAAAACATCTTTTCAGGTATTTTTTCCACAACTTATGTTGTAATTAATACCAATTGTTTAATTTCTGCTGTTTTTCAGCTAATTAAGATTTTTACTGTCCACTTCTTTAAAATGTTGAAATAACCGCGGCAGGGTAGGAAGGGGACTGCTGGAAGCAGAACAAAGTCAATGCAGGGATTGTGGGCTGGAAGGATTGCTGTGATGGTTTGGCTGCGTCCGCAACTGATTGTCTTATCAGTTTGTCTTGCGATTGGTTCACTAGCATGGACAAACTATGCTATGCAAAAATATCAGAGTCTCTCAAACTGATTTTCCTAATGTTATTTAATTTCTGCAGTACATGTAGGGCATGTAGTCTTCATAGAATCCTTTCCTGCAATTATGCACACTTGCATCTAATTTAGGACACTAAGGTTTTTCCCTATTCAGCAAGGTGCTTCAGTATGTGCCTCTCTTTAATCAGGTGAGTAGTTCCTTTGAAAAATTAGTCATGTGCTTCACTATCTTACTGAACCAAGGTCTAGTTGCAAATATGTAGCACGTGGATACTCCTGTTGAAGTCAATGAGACTTAGGGTTTCCAACCTTCCAAGATTGTCCTGGAGTCTCATGTATGTTATGATGAAACCTCCAGGAATATGTTCAACCAAAACTGGCAACCCTAGTGAGACTACTCATGATTAAATTTGTGCACATTTAAGGATTTACAGGACCATGTCTTTAGACTTTTAGTTTCTTGGTACTCCTTGCATGTTGTTGTTCGGCAAATTCACTGATAAATGCAATGGTCTTGTTTCCTTTATCCGTTTGGGTTGAAAACATGTTTGGTCAATATGCAAGTTGCCCACAGCTTACATGAGATTTTTTTATATGCAGTTGTCTACAATTAGCTATTATACTGAAAATACACTGTTCACAGGATACCAGCACTGTTATGTACAACAAATGTATCCTATCGTTTACATTTCTGGAATGTTTATGGATTGTAGGTAATTAATCCCCATGGATATTGGTTATCTTCAGATGAGATGACTTAGAATAGATAATTACACTGAATAATGCTAAAAATGATATGTTCCAGCATTGATGTACCTCCAGGACAACAGTTTTAGCTTACAGTTTATCCAGCCTTCCACTCTTAAATTCACATACACCTTTTTGATTTGATGGTTATATAAGACTAACTGAGCTTGATAGCCTTAAGAGGTGCTAAATTGAAGACATATGGTAGTGATTCTGTAAAACTACCTATACTATTAATTTTTGCCAGCTACCATTCAACATATACATATATAGGTTCTACTATATTTTCTATTATAGAAAAGCTTCTTCAATATAAATGCAGTACAGTTGTTTACAATATTTTTGGAAATACAGCATAGTTAAACCAAGATGGTTCTGTTTAGAAAATTAGAACAGAAGAGTATAATATAACTCTTCTGCCCATCAGAGTTGGCAGCAACAAGGGCCGGGTTCAGTATCTAGGGGTTCCATTCCAATAACACAATGCAAAACCAGCTCGAGCCCCCACCCAGTGACCTGGGACAAATATATACCACCCCCGCTGAGCACCTCTAAGAAGCAATACTTCTCCTCTCACAAGCACAGAGTCTGAGTGTAGCAAAAGCCTTTTAATAACAGAGAGAAACAATGTGGCATTATGTTGGAGGAAACACCACCAACAGGATTCATAATACAACCCATGAGCAAAAATCCCACCCCAAGCAAATTGGGCCATGTCCTTTCCCTTTGGTTCTTGAGTCCAGCAACCCAAAAGTCACCCAAAGTCCCAAAAGTCCAACAACCCAAAAATCTCTGTCCCTGGTCAGTGCAGCGCCAGAGTTTGACAGTTTATCTGCAGAGTTTTACCTCCCAACCTGGGTGGAGATGGGGGGCTAAGGGGCACCTTATGTGGTCCAAAGCCGATTGCCCCATCTCTCTGTGGGGCTCCGCTCCACTCTGCTCTACCAGTCGTCCCACAAATCGCTCTGCTCTGCCAGCTGGCCCATGAGCTGCTCCAGCCATCCCACAAACTGCTCCGCTCCACCAGCCGCTCTGCTCTGCCAACCGTCCCGCGAACTACTCTGCAATATATCCTCAGCCGCCCCCCCTCCCCACTTAACACACCACTCAGTGATTTCAGCTCTTAGTAATTTTAGCTCTTTTGTGATTTCAGCTTGTAGTAGGGAAGCCTCAGTGCTGGTGCACCATTGGCCCAAAGTGAATTCAGGTCAGCAGCCTGTAACTAGACTCCTAATGGAATCAAAATTAGGTCTGATATTCCACAGTGGAGAGAAGAGGAGGTACAACTGGCATGTAGGACCCTCACCAGGGGCCCATACCACCAGGTATAACTTAAATAATTTTTTCACTTCAAGGTCTAAGACACAGACAAGGTTTTTATCTCAAGGCCAAAAGACCAAAAATATCAAGATGCTTGATCATGGCCTTAGATAAGCCAAGAGACTATTTACCCTTGATCTTAGCCAAAACATATATCCCCAGGCTCTCTAAATTCACTGAGTTTTGAAATCCATGTCCCTTGCCTAGCAAGTGCTACTTAGTTGATGGCGAGTCCCTCCATCATTAAAAAAAGGCCAAGTACAGTTCACATAATCAGGATAACAACAATTTATTCTTCCTGCCCCAATAACAGAGAAACTGGGGATCCCACAGCAGCCAAAGTGACCACTTGGGCAGCTATGGACTCATGCTAGATGGGGTGGGTGTGCCTATGCAAATGAGATCAGCCCCTGAAGTTCTTTTCCACAACTTGCCACAACTCACCCCCAGATGTCAGGGTGGAGCTCATCCTGACTCTGCTTACATCATATGAACAGTACTTAACTATAAGTGGTCTAGCGTAATAAAATAGTACTGCTGGAAGTACTGTGGAGAAAACATAAGTAAACTTTCTCTATTTTTTCCCAAGTACTGATCTTGCACTGGGATTTGCTAAAGTGGACTCCTGCATTTGTATGTATTCTAACTTAAATGAGTCTTTGCAGGAGTCTGCACCAGCATATCTTAATTGTATAACAGGGTCATAGATTATAAACTTTTTGGAGCAAAATCCATATTTTTTTTTGTCTATAACATGCCATGCATATCTATAGCAATGTTCACTCTGGGTCTACAGATGTTACCAGTTTTAGTGATATAGAAAATCCCTACAACCAAAAATTTGGGGTGGTTTGTTTAGTGCATAGAATCATAGAATTTCAGGGTTGGAAGGGACCTCAGGAGGTCATCTAGTCCAGCCCCCTGCTAAAAGCAGGAACAATCCCCAACTAAATCATCCCAGCCAGGGCTTTGTCAAGCCTAACCTTAAAAGCCTCTAAGGAAGGAGATTCCACCACCTCCCTAGGTAACTCATTCCAGTGCTTCACCACCCTCCTAGTGAAAAAGTTTTTCCTAATATCCAACCTAAACCTCCTCCACTGCAACTTGAGACCATTACTCCTTGTTCTGTCATCTGCTACCACTGAGAACAGTCTAGATCCATCCTCTTTGGAACCACCTCTCAGGTAGTTGAAAGCAGCTATCAAATCCCCCCTCATTCTTCTCTTCCGCAGACTAAACAATCCCAGGTCCCTCAGCCTCTCCTCATAAATCAGGTGCTCCAGCCCTCTAATCATTGTTGTTGCCCTCTGCTGGACTTTTTCCAATTTTTCCACATCCTTCTTGTAGTGTGGAGTCTGAAACTGGACACACTATTCCAGATGAGGCCTCACCAATGCCGAATAGAGGGGAATGATCAGTGGTTCCCAAACTACGGGCGCCCCTTGTTCAGGGAAAGCCCCTGGCGGGCCGAGCCAGTTTGTTTATCTGCTGCATCCGCAGGTTTGCCTGATTGCAGCTCCCACTGTCCACAGTTCGCTGTTCTTGGCCAATGGGGGCTGTGGGAAACGGCGCGGGCCCAGGGACGTACCAGCCACCACTTCCTGCAGCCCCCATTGGCCTGCAGCGGTGAACTGCGGCCAGTGGGAGCCGCAATCGGCCAAACCTGCAGACACAGCAGGTAAGCAAACTGGCCCAGCCCGCCAGGGGCTTTCCCTGAACAAGCGGCATCCCAAGTTTGGGAAACACTGATCTAATGAAACATAATGATAGATCAGATCTATATTACATATCTTTAATTACATGTAGGGTTGCCAGGTGTCCGGTTTTTGACTGGAATGCCTGGTTGAAATGGGACCCTGGCACCTCCGATCAGCTTCGCTGACTGGGCTGTTAAAAGTCCGGTCGGCAGCACAGCATGGTTAAAGCAGACTCCCTGCCTGCCTTGGCTTTGCGCGGCTCCAGGAAGCAGTGGTATGTCCCCGCTCTGGCTCCTAGGTGGAGGGGCAGCCAAGGGACTCTCTGCGCTGCCCCCCGCCCCAAGTGCTGGCTCTTCAGCTCCCATTGGCTAGGAACTGCGACCAATGAGAGCTGCGGGGATGGTGTTTGTGAATAGGGCAGCAGGTAGAGCTGCCTGGCTATGCCTCAATGTAGGAGCCAGAGGAGGGACATGCCGCTGCTTCCGGGAGCTGCCAGAGGTAAGCGTTGCTCGGAGCTTTCACCCCTCACCCTTCATGTCCCACCAACCTCCTGCCCCAGCCCTGATCCCCCTCCCGCCCTCCAAACCCCTTGATCCCAGCCTGGAGCACCTCCTTTTCCCCAAACTGCACATCCCCAGCTCCACCCCAGAGTCTGCACCCCAACCAGAAACCTCGCATCCCCCTGCACCCCAACCCCCTGATGCAGCACTGATCCCCGTCCGAGACTGGAGCACCCTCCTACACCCCATGCCCCACATCCCCACTCCACCCCAGAGTCTGCATCCCCAGTTGGAGCCTCACACTCCCCTACACCCCAACCATCTGCCCCTGCCCTGATCCCCCTCTTGGTCTCTGAACCCCTCTGTCCCAGCCCAGAGCACCCTCCTGTACCCCAAACCCCACATCCTGGCCCCACCCCAGAGCCCGCACCCCCAGCCAGAGCCCTCACCCCCTCCTGAATCCCAACCCACTGCCGCAACCCAGAGTCTCCTCCCACACCCTGAACTCCTCATTTATGGCCCCACCCCAGAACCTGCAGCCCCTGCCAGAGCCTGCACCCCAACCCCCTGAGCCAGCCTGGTGAAAATGAGTGAGTGAGGGTCAGGAGAGCGAGCAATGCAGGTGTGGGGGGGTAATGGAGTAAGGGGGGGGGAGGCGGCTTCGGGGGTGGGGCCGGGCAAGGGTGTTCGTTTTGTGCAAGTAGAAAGTTGGCAACTCTAATTACATGTTTAACAAAGGTTGAAATATTTTGGAGCTGTTAGAAGCCATTTTATTTGGCCATCACCAGGTGAAGATGATTACCTGCTTGAGCTTTTGAGCTAATTTTGCTTACTGAATGCTTGAGTCAGTACTTCAATGTTTTATTGTAACAATCTTAGCAATGCTAACAATTCCATAATTACAAGACAACATCTAGCATCTGTTCTAAAGCATATTGAAGTCAATTGGGAATCTATTTCCATTTACTTCAGTGAGCTTTGGATCAACCCTTTACTTCAGTAAGGTGTGGTCCTGTTTCCACTGAAATCAATGACAGAAATTCCACTGAGTTCAATGGGTATAGCATTAAGCCCTGAAGTAGACGTATTTTATACAAGAGATAAAAATGTCCATTTAATAATTCTGTAAAAAATTGCTTACATTATATTTTTACTTTTCAAGTATCCTACTTATATTAAGCAGATCAGTTTTAAAAAATGGATGAAGGGTGTAAGGCAGGGGTAGGCAACGTTTGGCATGCATGCCAAAGGCGGCACGTGAGCTGATTTTCAATGGCACTCACACTGCCCGGGTCCTGGCCACTGGTCCTGGGGGCTCCGTTGCTGGCCTGAAGTACTGGCTGATGGCCCCCTGCCAGCCGGGGTTCCGTCCACCAGCCCCGCTCAGCCCGCTGCCAGTCCCAGGTCCCGGCCACCAGTCCGGGGGGGCTCTGCTGCCGGCCTGGGGTTCCAGCTGCCGGCCCAGGGCTCTGCAGCCGCCCCCAGCTGTGGCCCACCTGAAAAATTGTTCCAGCGTCACTGTGCTGCGATATTTTTAAGTCCTGATTTGCTCCTTACATCACTATTGTACCACGTGGAACAGCGCACTGCCTTTGATGTTGAGGTTAGAATGTACATGCAAGAACTGGAATCAGAATTTTCTGACAGATTACAAGATTTCCAGCGATTTGGCCCAATGCTTTCTTTTCTAATTAAACCTGAAAAGTTCAACCAAAGCGACTTGGATTTGTCTGTATTTCAGCGGATGGGCATTGAAGATTTCGAAATGCAGCTCATTCAGGTAAAATGCTCAGAATTGTGGGCATCAAAGTTTGAAGATCTGCGGAGTGCACTTGAAGCTACCGAGAGAGATCATGGGGCCTCTATTCTGACCTGTTGGACGTCCCTGCCAGTGAAATTTAACTGTTTGACAAAAATTGTTTTTGCAATGCTTTCAGCATTTGGATCCACATACCTATGGGAACAGGTATTTTCACACATTAAATCTGTCCTCTGTCCCTCTCGCTCAGAAGCCTGCGTGCAGCTTAGAAGCCCGTGTGCAGCTTAAAGTATCCAAAAATGTGCCAGACATTGGAAGACTCAGAAGGAAAAGCAAGGGCAAGGATCACACTAAACTGATAAGATCTGCTTTTTAATTTAATTTTAAATGAAGCTTCTTAAACATTTTAAAAACCTTATATACTTTACATACAACAATAGTTTAGTTATATATTATTGACTTACAGAAAGAGACCTTCTAAAAACATTAAAATGTATTACTGGCACACAAAACCTTAAATTAGAGTGAATAAATGAAGACTTGGCACACCGCTTCTGAAAGGTTGCCACCCCTGATGCAAGGTCATACTCCAAAGTGCTACCTACATTGACCTGGGATATAAAATTATTTTGAGTTCTTGGAAAACAGATATTTTCCATTGCAGATGATAAATGTAAAAGTCCATAGCAGTGTGTAAAATCCCTCATCCTGCTCCTATAATGTCAACACTTCAGTTCCATAGCAAGGAGATTCTAACTTTATTAAACTATTTAATTATCTGAGGGTGAAATTCACTCCAGTGCAGAGGCCCTAGGCGCCACCTTTATTACCTAGAATTTCACCTAAACTGTGATCAGAGAAAACAGTAGCAGAACAATGGAAACAAATGAAAATAATGTTGTTGCTGTGAGAAAAATGAGGTTGACAAATTGGAAAGTTTTAAGTTATAAGGTTTGGAAAGTACATTTTTTACTATTGTACTAAGCTATCATAATCACTTTAGAACAAAAATATACCACATTGTATTGTATTGTTCTGATCACTTTCACTAAGCTTATAAACATTTAAGAAAGATTTCCTGGAGACCTGATACTACTTAAAATGTTGTTACCACTTCTGTTTCTCATTCCAGGTCCATTATATTCTCATTAATTCTTTATAGCTTACATCCTACATTGTATTTTTTACAAAAATAGTAACATAAAAAACAAAACAAAACTTTAATATATTTTTGACACAAAGCTCTATTGTCTTTCTGAATGTATCTCCTTTTGCCTTATGCATTTAAATTCTTAATTCTGTTTCTTTTTTTAAAATTTAATGACTATGTTCTTTAGAAGTGATATTTCCACAGTTAAATTCAATTATTTCTGTAGCTCAGGAGGGTGTGAAGTGAATAATAACTTTTATGATTAACCCAGTGTTTGGCAGATTATATTAAGTGTGATGGTTAAAGAGCTGATCCTTATTACAGGAAAACCATGTAATTAATAATTCAATTGCTTTTTATTATAGTCTCCATTTGCGACCTTCCATCCATTAGGAATTTTGTAATTACAGGTCTTTAAGACTTAATTCTTCACAATTGATCATCAATGATACCACAGTATATTGATGTTTTGGAAATAGTTATAAGAGCACATGGTGGTAATATAAAATAAAAATTCAGCGCCAGCTACAGATGGGAGCACATTAAAATATCAAGTCTGCCCACCTAGATGAGGTAGGTACCACCCAAGTTATTTTATACAACATATAAAAGTAGTAAAAATAAATGACGAGTATTAGATGGCTGCCAGAGTCCTTTCTTCAAAACGAGCTGGGGAAGTAGGGAGATGAATTATCTGAGGCAGTCCATGTTGTTGTAAACTAAGTTGTTAACAGGACTGGCTGGAAAATAACAATTCATTTCTGTGAAAACTGTGAAAACCATTCCAATTTTTTTAACGAAAAACAAAAAAGAGAACAAAATTGACAAGAACTGGTGTTTAGGGCACTCACTCCCTTGGGATATGGGAGCCCCATGTTCAAGTACTTTTCTGGCTGATATTGTCATGACCCATGGATCTCAGAACCCAAGTCTGCAGGGTTCGTGGGAGCAGCCACCCTCCATCCGGCAGCCTGCTGACAACTGCTTATCTGGGATCCACAAAACCCAGCCCCAGCGTGAGACTCTGCCCCTAAGATCTAATTGGTAGAGTCCCAGAGCAGCTGGTTGGCCTGCTGGCCCTACTTAAACTAGCAGCAGGAATAGGAAGTTTCATTGGACCATTGAACAATTGGTCTCCCCCTTGCTCTGGACTGTGTACTTCCTGCTCCCCCAGCTTGATTTCCTAGCATCTGACTCATGATTCTGATCTCCAGTTTGTCTCCTGGTATCCTGACCTAGTCAACTCTTGTCTCATACCTGTGGATTCTGGCTCTGACTACTAGATCTGGCCACCCATTACAGATACTGAGCAGGGACTTGGATTGTAAATCGCTTGGGGCAAAGACTGTCTTTTTGTTCTTTTCTTACACCACCTAGCATAATGGGGCCCTGGGCTATGACTAGGGCTCCTCACTGCTATGATAATATTAATAATAATCTGGTTATCCCAATCCTATGTCCTAACCCCCAAATCCTAATCCCCAGCCTAGAGGGTCAGTCTCACTCTCCCTTTCTCCTTCAGTCTCTCCTGTTGAAGCTGTTTCTCTTTGTGTAAATAAATAGTCATTTGGCCAAAGAGAGAGAGCCAGAGAGAGACTGACTCTATAGCTGGTGGCTAGAGTCCCCTAGAATGTTGGAGATCGAGGTTCAAAAGTCCCTGTTCCAAATCAGGCAGAATCAGTTATGATGAAATAGCATTTTTCAACACAAGAGTTTAAGTGAATTTTTTAACATGCTCTATTGTTAACTAGCCTTACCCAGATTAAATTGAGCAAAGTTAAATTTCAGCTAAATATTAGGAGGGATGTTTTATAACAGTGTGTTCTATTGGGTCATGGAAATTAGGGAAATTTTGAAGCCTCCGTCTTATAAGTAGGGAGCAATCCACATCAACTGGGGAATAGAAAAGGTGATTTAATACTTCCTTTTCATCTATCAGTCTGTAGCAGTCTTAAGGGACAAGGTCAGTGCTTTGTTGCTCAAATTTTGAAACTCTGGATGTTGACCAGTCACTGAAACACTAGTTGCCAATGTCGCTTTTGATGGAGCAAAGAAAACTCACAGATGAGTGTCTGGGTTTAATGGCCTCTGGCTGTAACTTAATTGAATCCATGCAAAATCAATGAACCTGGCACCTCCTAAATAGTCCTTTAATCACAATATAAACCAACTGTAGATGCCCTGCAGACCCCAAACCCATGCCCAACTAATGAGGTTATAGCCCACTTCTCTCTAATCTTTAAGCCAAATTTTCCTTTCAAGGAAATAAGTTCCACTAAGGAGGTGTCTCGTAAATGTATCCAAAATAGCCCATTTTCTTGTTTCCCCTTCAAACCCATTTGTGCCTTATCACCGCCTGTTCCCAAAGATTTCGGAACAACACTGCTCCCTTCTTCAAAGTTACAACAATAAAACCCTGATTCATTGACATAAGCAAGCCAAAGTTAAGTAACACCCATCAGTAACAGGGATGGACAACAAAAGTAACTTATGGCCCATTCTAAAGAACCATTTTAATACACATGTATGTTTCTTGGCATTAAGTTAGACACTATTTTTCCTGATATTTGATTGTCCAACTAAGAGCTGATATATACCAAATATAGATTAACTGTCCTATCCTAATGAAATCAGCATTTGTTTTTTATTTTAATTATTTATTTGTGTAATAAGCTAGAGAATTAGAAAGAGACAGATGGCTTAGCTGACTTGTGCCATAGTGAATTCAAATTCCTTTAGCATTTACATTTCAACGTGTTTGAGAAGGAGAGATCTAAAGTTTTCATTCTGCTGACTTGCCTATGACATACACGCTTGGAGATATTGCATATGGTGTCCATCTGCCCCAACACAGGAGCTGGGAACGTTTTCACTAGCGATGTCCAGCAGAGGTAGTGCATGCTACCTATTCCATGGTACCCGCCATACTGCACCACTGCTGTAAACTAGCACAGAAACCTTCCTCCTCTTCCGCATCTAAAAGATCTCAAGGAAAGAAGAGCTCAAAGAGAGCATCTGTTTTCCTCCTCTTTGGCACTGGCTTCAACAGCACTGTCCCTCTCAGCATCACAGTGCTCAGGCAGTCTTCAGCCCTTCCCCTGTCAGCACTGGCAGCTTTGATCAAAGCCTGCTCTGAACCAACAGTTTCAGCTTTAGAGGAAACTTCAAAGCAGAGACAGGCATCTATAGTATCCTCACTGCAGGGACCTTTTACAATTCATTTTACAGCTCCTAAAGCTTCTTTCATGTCTTCAGACTTCAGGGTCACCCCAGATCCTGAATCACCAATCCCAGAGGTTTCCCCAATCTCAGTACCGGACAGATCCTCCTCCTCAAAAAGAAGTGAGGGCACTTTTAATGAAAATTGCTTTGAACCAGCATGTCAATATAATTAAGGATTTAAGCCCCACTCAAATCCTTCAATTTCCTATCATGGCTTCTGTATTAGTGGTTTCTTTATCCAAAGACTCTGACTTCTCTGCAGGGGACTCCTCTACCAAAAAGGAAACTGTCTAGAGAGGCAATTAGAAAAGAGCCTCCTAATAGACCTGAAGATGCTAGTCTCGCTATGATCCTTGGTTCCCTCAAAACTGGCCAAATATTGCTTTCCTATATGGTCCACAATTTTGATTGTACAGGCCCTCATGGCCTTGATATTTCAGGGAGAAGTTCTTCTGCAGTAGATGGGTTCTATTTAATGGAGGTGGATGATAAAGGAAAATGTATATGCAGGAACTCTATTTGCCCCTCTGATTGCATCCAAAATTTTGATAACAGATACATCCAAGATGGGCTGCGTAGCACATATAGATCATATTCAGACTCATGGCCTCTAGCCTTATCTAGAATCCATGATCCAGATAAGTGTACTAGAACTAGTATTAGGCAGTGAGATTAGCTTTTCTATCTGTCATAAAGAATCCTTCAATCTAAATTCTCAGAGATAGGAGGCTATGGAATTCTTACATAAACAGACAGGGAGGCAAGAGATCGGTCCCTCTTTCCCAAGAAGCCATAAAGCTTCGAATCACGTCAATTTAGAATCATGTCAATCTGACAGCTCTTCACCTCCCAGGTCTAGTGGATTCACTAAGCAGGAAAATGTACTCGTCCCATAAATGGGAATTAAAAAATTCAGCACTAAAGCAAATTTTCCAGGAGTGAGTACTTCCCCAGTTGGACTTATTTGTATCAGTTCAAAACAGGAAATGTCAGATACTTTGCTCACAAGTAGGAAAGAGTTCAGGATCTCTAGCAAATACATTCATGATTTCTTGGTCACACAATTTGACGTACTTTTCCCTCCATTTCCACTGATTCCAAGAGTTATGGAAAATAAGTTAAGCAAAGGTTCAAGTTATGCTGGTGGCTTCCCCTTGGCTTCACCAATTTTGGTTCTCAGATCTAATGCTACTGTCAAATCATCAATTTATCAAGCTCCCAGTGCAGAAAGGCATTTTATCACAGAGTCAGGCTCTGATTCTCCACTCAAACCTAGCCTGTCTATATCTCTTGGTCTGGATCAGTTGTTCCTAAACTAGGGAGCTGCTTGTTTAGGGAAAGCCCCTGGCGGGCCGGGCCGGTTTGTTTACCTGCCGTGTCTGCAGATTTGGCCAATCGCAGCCCCCACTGGCTGCCGTTTGCCGCTCCAGGGCAATGGGGGCTGCAGGAAGGGTGGCCAGCACATCCCTCGGCCTGCGCCACTTCCCGCAGCCCCCATTGGCTGAGAGAAGCGAACCGCAGCCAGTGGGACCTGCAATGTGGCAGGTAAACAAACCGTCCCGTCCCGTCAGGGGCTTTCCCTGAACAAGCGGTGCCCATAGTTTGGGAACCACTGGTCTGGGTGATATCTGGATGTTCCTAGTATATAGAATGTTCTACAGAGGTGCAGAGTATTCTTCAGAGTAGAAAATATTCCCCTAGGACTATGTACACTGCCAAATGGAAACATTTTTCTTTATGGGACAAGTCTAAAGATTAACTCCATGTCAGTGTTCTAGACTAATAATATAATTACCTCTTATCTTTAAAGCACTTGGGACTGTCTATTTCTTCAATCAAAGTCAATTTGGTAGTGATATCTGCAATCCATCCTCCAGTAGAGGTAGGCACAATTTTTCTGTTATCAATCTGTTAATGCATTTATGAAAGGGTTTGTCCATGTTTCTTCTCCTGTGAGAGCGGTTCTTCCAACATGGGACTTAAAGTCAGAGCTTTCTTCACTTAGGATGCCCTTCCCCCCAACTTTTGAACCTTTATCAAATTATTCAGTTCATCTGCCATCAGTGAAGGTAGCATTCCTGATAGCAATTACATAAGCTGATTGAATAAGTGAATTATAAACCCTCCATATGCAGTTTGTCACCTGGCTAGAGTACCTGATACCACATGCATTTTTTTTTATTTCTAAAGCACTGTGAAAATTTCTTATCAATCAATTAATCCATTTATCAGTTTTTTCAAAAACCTCATTCTTCAGCTGCTGAATCTAAATTACTTACTTTAGATGAGAGAAAGTCACTGTTATATTACCTAGACAGAGCTAAATCTTTTCATAAACCTTCAGGATTGTTCATTGCTTATGGTAATAAACCAAAAGGGATGGCTATTTCATCACAAAGATTTTCTAAATGGACATCAGATCACGTTAGAACTGCTTATGATATTAATAAGCAAGTCCTCTGTCAACATCCAAACTCACTCCACCAGACAGTAAGGTGCATCGATAGCTTGCTTAAGCCAGGTTGCAATATTGGAAATATGTAGAGCAGTTACCTGGTCTTCAGCGCATACATTTATGAAACGTTATTTGTTAGCTGCTGCTTCAAGATCTGACACTGTTTTCAGATAACTCCTAGCTTCCATCTCTTTAAAGATGACTGCTAGCTAATCCACACGTTCAGTAATTCGAAGAAGAAAGAATGGTAATTTACCTGATACTAGCTGTAATTCTTCAAGATGTTCTGCACATGTGAGTCCTATCAACCACCCTCCATCCCCACAGCTTGGTAGCTTATAAATGAGAGTTCTGGGTGCAAAGGAACTGAGTAGCATTTGGGGTCGCTGTGCACTTCGTGCCTTTGAGGATGGGATGGAGGCATGTGCACCAACCCCTGTTGGACTCTGCTAGTGAAATGTTCTGAACTTCTGTGCTGAGGCACATGGACACTGTAAGTGGGATCCACATGTGCAGAACTTCTCCAAGAACCATAGTTACTATCAGGTAAGTAACCATTTTCTAATGGTCAAGGAAACATCTTTCTTTATCATTATGGCTATTCATATCTTATTTTAAATATTCATTTTCAACTTATATAAATGAGTTTGAAAACGCCAAATTTCTAGCATAAGAAGACCACTTTCTATATTTCATTGACTTCTGAACCTTCATAAAGTTCTCGGAGTAAAACATTTTAGAATATTCTTTATCTTTCTTATGGAATTAACAAGATATCAATCCAATTCTGAATGAGGCACTTGTGAGCAGAAAGCATTTAGGTATTTACTGTGTTTTTAACATTAGATAACTCCAGTTTTTGTTCAGATGAACAGACATGCTCCTATTTTATTATAGAATGAGTATTGTCACTCAGCTGAAAATTATAGATAACACATATCCTCTTCAGTGATAGAAAACCAATAATAATTAAGAAGTGTCTTATAAGCATACAGAGGGTCAGGATGATAATTTTGTTTGTGTGTTTGTCAAGTGGTATGCTGCTGTATTAGTTTTTGGCAGTCGAGTCATTTCTTATCTGCATTACTCCAGAATATTAGGGGTTGTTTTTAAATATAAATTGCAGGGGTGTGTGTTTGTTCTGTTTCCCCCCACTTTCTATAAGGATTCACAGCATGAGGAAAATTGGTAAATTGATTTTCTCAAGTTTTGGCCAGTTTATAGGGTTTAATAAAACAAGATTCTCCTCATTGGTACATTTAATAATAAGTAATATGGCTATGTAATTATATGGAAAAATTTACAAAAGAACCTAAGACTTAAGGGACTAAGTCCCATTGACTTTCAATAATACAGCCTTCTATGAGCTTAAGTTATGTTTGAAAATGGAAGAAAGCCATATAAATCACTAGGCGTACAACTCTGGATGGAGCAACACCTAAATACCTTTTTAAAATCTGTCCCTTAAACACATTTGAAAATTCTGCTTGTCATTTTGTTAAATGTACCTTTTAAATATAGAGGAGTTTTTCCTGTCGGTTAAAGAAGTAGCTGAATGTTACAGTGCATTACTGTCCTCCTTGCCACAGAGTTTATATTTGCTCTTTCTTTCTTTTTATTCAATCTGAAATAAGTCTTCTAGAGCCTGAGAGCCTGTGTTGCTCCTTCAGTTTGTGGTGGTGGTGGAGATAGAAATAAATTTGGCTCTGAGGATGGAATTCTAAGAATTTGGGGAAAGTTAAGAGATTTCTTGCTTAAAATAAAAAAGTAACCCCCCCTCCCAAAATATAAGCAGAAACAAAGACAAATTTAAAGTATAAGATCAGAGATTTGAACAGTATTTTTATGCAAATATTTTTGTGCAAAGCACTGGGAAAGTGGCATTTGCTGCTCACAAACAATAACAATATCGCCATCTGCTTAGCCATATAAATTGCATTCCCCTATTATCCTTAATCTGAAATAAAGCAGCGATACATTTTGCTTTATTTATAGGGAAAACACAATAAATAATAAACACAGTAACTTGCATTTCTGTAGCCTTTTCATTCAAGAATGTCAAAACACTTTACAAGCATTAGACCTATTTCTGCCAGGCACGTAATCATATGCCTATCTTCAAGCACATGAGTAATTTTATAGAAGGCTCATGCTTAAGAACCTCCCTGAATAAGGACCGTAATGAATTAGGCCTCACAACATCCTTGTGAGATAGATGTGGTGTTATCCTGATTTTATAATTGGGGAAACTAAGGAACAGAGAGATTAAGTAACTTGCCCCAAACAATATACAGCAAATCAGCGGCAGAGCCATTAAAGTCAATGGGAGCTTTGCCATTAATTCATTGGAGCCAGGATTTCACACCAGGAGTCCTGAATCCTGGTTCCTTCTATGTCCATTGGGCCAGGAAGCTGTTTGGGAGACAAATTGCCCTTGTGACTTATGAGAAAGGTGTGATTTCATTGTTATTCAGGTAGTGTTTGTCAAAGGAGCTTGCATTTGCCATTGTCAAAATGAAGGCAATTGTCCCAGCTCTGTAATGGAATGGGCAAGGGATAGTTGAAATCAGCCAGTTACAGGCAATATATTAGTGCAAGCTAAAAACTCCCTTTTTTAAAACTTGATTCTTTCTTCCACATAACCCCATAACCTATGCAGATTCAAACTTTTGTGCAATTCAAGTAAGTTCTACAAAGGAAGAATAAGCCTCTTAACAAGATTGAATTTGCTATTGTGCATGTTACAAGCTGAACAAACAGAGATTGGGCAAGTTTCTGTTCATTCATGTGCCTCCTTTAAAAAACAAATACCAGTTTAATATAAATGGAAATGAGGGCAACATTAGTGTGAACATAAATCTTGATCTATTGTACCCTAATAATGAAAGCAATACTTTTTAGAGTCTGGATAAATGGATAAAGCTATACATTTTAGAGTTAGGATCATCGCTATTTTAGCTAAGATTTTCTTTTCTTTGCTTGCTGGGATTTCAGTAAATGCCAGCATTTATGGAAAAGCACTTACTTGTCTCGAAATCATTGAAAACCAGATTGCCCTATTGTATGATGAACAACTATTTCTGTACAGTTCAAGGAACATTTAGAAATATAATGCTGCAAGGTATTTATAAGGAAAAAAAAATTTCGTGGTTGAATTCATGAAGCTTCATATTTTTATAACCTTTTAAATAGTCAAGAGACTAAGGTTAATGATAGTCCTCTAACCACTTGACCTTTACTGAATGGAGAACTGGCAGAGCACTTACAGAAGTTTCAACAGTGACCTCAAATTTCATTGAGCTATTAATGTCTAAATAAGTGTTGATTAGAAACAAAAGTGTGAGAACATATGGTTTGGAAAGCTATCATCTTGGGATTTGTGAATGCTTATTTAAAAACTGACTTGTATCCAAACAACCCCAGAAACATGTGTCAGCTTTTTTTTTTTTATGGGATGGGGGTACAAATCAACTATTTTCATCTGCAAAAGCTGTTCATTTTCACAGGCAGTGAGTGTGTATGAAAAGCTCAGGTGCCATGCCATCCTGACTGCCTTTTAGAGACAAACAAATTGTGGCTTTATGTCAACTTGGAAATATTTATTTTAAAAAATCAAATTAAGATAATAGAGGGTTGTAAGTGGATCTTTGGAAGTAAAAAGTGCTTAAACTAAACATATTGGTGGATCTGTGAAGCACACCAGAAGGAAAATAGCATTTCTATCACACTCTGCCCTTTCATAAATTCAGAAACCACTGTTCCTATTTGGCTGTAGGCAGGGTAAAACAGATTCATTATGAATCAAATCACTATTTCCAAGTATAGGGCCAGATTTAAGCAGTTTTTGTTAGTTCAAGTTGACTCGTTCTGTACAAAAGAAGACAACACGCTCTCTAGAAATGTACTTATCTGATCAGAGGGTGAAGAGACCAGTACTGGAGGGATGAGGAGAAAGATATAGACATGCTTTCCGTTTATTTTTAGAAAATATAAGTGTCTCCATAACCGTTGTGATTAGTATGATTTAAGTGCCTGGGTGGTAGATTACATAAACAGTTCTGGTTTAATTCTGACTCTCCTGATGGGAGTCTTGTTATTGAGTGAATGGGTCCAGGATTTCACCCTTTCTCTTTATAAAATAATATAACATTATCCTAAACACAATATTCTTGGGGTTGGAAGGCCAGAGCATTAGCTAATAATTTGAAGGATTGTTCAATGATGGATTACATCCAAGAGTATTTAGGAAAAATAGCATGCATTGTATCACAGGGTATGTAATAGGAGGATTATCTGTAGCACTGTACTGTAATATCGGGAGCAGAACTGTGCTGGGTGCCTAAGGCTGTAATGTTCAACATCAGATAACTAGGTTGCATCCACACACTGAACTTGGTATCCGAGCAACAAAATACACATGGTTGTCATATATATTTTATTTGGACATATTATACCCAAAAGAAATAGTCCTCAAGAGACTTAAGTAATTCATGTAAATACTTAAACTTTAGAAGAAAATGTTTAGTTAATTCAGGAGGAGAGGAAACATAGTATTTAATTGAGACCTGAAAAGATTTCCCCCGCTGCATCCTTTCCCTCCACAAAAAAAAAAAAAAAAAAACAATTAAATGGCAAAATTTGTTTACTCTGGGAGCCATTCTGCTCTTTGGAGGAAATATATAACTTGGCAGAGCTATGATGGTTATGTAGATACAATTCATGTAATATTCATTAAAAAAACATGCTCTATAAGCAAACAATTTTTAAGCAAGAGTAGGCCACCTAACATGAAAACTTCTGGACAGCCACAAACTTCAGAAATAATCTTAACTTAAAGCTAAATAGAAATACCCCAAATCCAACTCTGTCCTGTTCTACTTCACAGAAGCTGTCTGTCTATCACATTATACTCATCTAGGTGCTTAATGACATTAATCTTTAATGATGATCTCCGTTATTTGCTTAACTAGTCTAAAATTCCTGGAATCAACTTTCAATCCTCTGATATAAAAATTGTCTCTAATAACGTTAATAGTCCAAATGATTTTTTTTAGCTCCTTTAGTGCTCTTGTATGAATACATTCTTCCCTGAATAACTTAGTGGAATTTAATTTCTTGCGATTCCCTTCAAACTTTCTTTCTATCAGTGTCTCCTGTTCACTACCTGTAGTTATTGAACATTATACCTCATTAAGCTCAGAGATGAAAGCCAATGCAAGTGCATCATGTAGCTTGGCTGTTGTTTATACATCTGGGGTCCCAAAAGACCCCTTGACTTTCTCAGGATTTCCTACATCTGATTAAAAAGAAAAGGAGTACTTGTGGCACCTTAGAGACTAACCAATTTATTTGAGCATAAGCTTTCGTGAGCTACAGCTCACTTCATCGGATGCATACTGTGGAAAGTGTAGAAGATGTGTGTATAAAAAGATCTTCTACACTTTCCACAGTATGCATCCGATGAAGTGAGCTGTAGCTCACGAAAGCTTATGCTCAAATAAATTGGTTAGTCTCTAAGGTGCCACAAGTACTCCTTTTCTTTTTGCGAATACAGACTAACACGGCTGTTACTCCGAAACCTACATCTGATTGTCATTGAATTATTTAAAACATAACTGTCACCTGCGCTCCTGGTGACTCGGGTCTCCTTCTTGTGTTCTTAGGCTTCTCCCCTTGTACATGCCTGCTGTAAATTGTATAGCTCTGGTAATATCCTGGGTAACTCAATGCCACAGAATAAGGGTCCTGAATCACTTCATCATCCATAACCCCAGGATTCCCAGTTAAAGAAGGAAGCCATTTACATGAGCTCAGAACCCCCAGAGATTCCATGTGATACCAGTTTCTTTTGTAAGGTTTACCCACAGCTCCCAGAGGCAGACAGGATTATTGGCTCTGACAGTACTAGACCTGGAAGGGCCAAGTAAGCTGCCTAAATATTCCATTTGGAGTTCACAATACTACAGTGTCTGCCTGACTACTTCCTTGAGCCACTGTTCTTCTTTTTAAAGAGGAACGGGAACAAGATAATGGAACTGGGAAGATTACCTAGGTGGCTGTAGGTTGGAACATGGGATGACTTGATCTTAGTAAATATTCTGCTTCCCCAGAATGCATTTAATTTCTGTCCAGATCCTCGCTATACTTTCCAGAGGGCAGTTTGAGCAACCCCTAAGGAAGAAAACACTCACAGTTCCAGAAATGGGTCACATTCGATTTCCATGTCTTCTAGAATGAAAGTCAATAGCATTGCCTAAAACAACCAGCATCTGTTCTTCTCTGTCTTCTTCTTGTTTTAAAATGTGAAATAAAAATAAATTGGAAGCCCAAAAGAAAATATTACACATTGATCTTTCAACTGAACTTTCACAGCCTTATGGCCTGCACCTGCGATCCTTCTCTGTATAGACAAGGGGAGTACTTGTGAGAAAGGACTACTTTTAAAAGTAAGTGGCTAGTGGGATCAGGTGCAAAGCCCTTGTACTCCTATAATCCCTTCCTTACTATTTGTTTATGATACTTTAATGTGTTATATTTAATTTTGGTTGTGATCCTCCATTTAGATTTCTGCATGCTAAACCTGTGCCAGTGTAGACCTTCACTACCCTCAGTGGAACTATGGAAGGGTATAGGAGCCCACTTGCATGGATCGTACTGCAAAAGCAGGGCCAAATTTTTAAGGTATTTATGTGCCCAAAAAATGCAGATCGGTGTCTAGTGGGATTTTCAAAAACACCTAGGCACCTACCTGCCACTGATTTCAATGCTTTTGAAAATTCTACTTTGCACCTATCAGCATCTTTAGGCACCTAAATACTTTTAAAATCCTGGCCCTTAGATTACAAACTCCTTAGAACAGGAACCTGTCAATTGTATGTGTTTGTAAAGTGCCACACACTCATCCTGATGCACAAACAACAATAACAGGAGAAAATAAATGATGAATGTACTGGTCGACTACAATTCTTCAAAACTGACTTCACTTTAATACACACACACAGTTGAAAAACACAAGACTTCTGTTCATGCCAAATAGACCACAAATCACTATAAGAACCAAAGAACGTTAATGTCTATTGTTTTTCATTTTCTTTTCCACTTGAAAACCCTTGTGCACAGTTAGTGGCTGTTCTGCTGGAAACCGAACCTCTCCTAACAGTTCTCATCAAAAATTATGTGCTGGCTTTTTGTCCATTAGTACAAGCAGGGTGTGATTTCATTTACAGTTTGTATAATAAATGTGATTATTAATACTTACAGTATTGTCTTATTGTACATTAAGGGAATTTTACCCACAGATGCAACTGAAGTCAGAGGAAACAGGGATGTTCTCTTCTGGAAAAAGACAAGTGGGGCTCTTCAAACTCATTTCACTGCCTTTACATGCCCAGAGGAAAATCTATCACACCTTTGTACCATAATTTTTTTCATGTTTATGGCCCTGCCACATCTATTGCTAGTAATGGTCTTAATTGCAATGGGGAAATCTGACTTCCAGTATCCAGGAGTTAGCTTTAAATTCTGCTTTGCTATACTTATTAAAATGAACTAGAGGTTAGGTCTGAAGAAAGATTATTAAGGAACTGATTAAGTCAATTAGGCTGTTCAGGGATTCCTTTCTGCTCTGTTGTTGTTAGCTGGAAACCCTAATAGGACCATTAGGATTCATTAAAATCGGTCTGATTGATTAGGATATATAAATCTGCATATGAGCCATGCTAGTGAGGCTGGATATTGGTGTTGTGCAAAGGTTATGTCTTCTCACAGAGAAGTGAGGCGATGTGGAACACTGAGTCAGATACTCATGCAGCTGCAAATTGGTGACAGCTCCTCTGAAGTCATTGGAGTTATTCTGACATAAAACCAAAGCAGGGGACATCAGTATCTGGCTTACTCTTACTTCAAACCTCAAACAAAGATTTAATCAGAGCTCTCTATGGAAATGTTCTAGAGACAAGTCTGGATTCTTAAAATTCTTTTCTAAACTGCATGTTAGGAGTGTTTGGCTTTTGTTAGTGATACTGAAGCTGGGTTTGGGTGAGTTCCCCTCGGTTAGCTGAGGGGGAAAATGGCTACATTGCTAGAAAGCTTTTTCCGAGGAAGCTATTGGAGTTGGCAGGACACAGTGAGTACAACTCAACCTAATATAAAACTGGTGACTGAAGCTAAGCTCCTAAAATTAAATCCACCTCTTAAATTGCAAAATGTGCTGAGCTTCTAGAAGCTCGGCCATAGAAGACAGAGCTGCTCGAAAGTGGCTACTTGAGCATGCATGAAGGAGATTCTAGGTCTCCTCATGTGCTCTCCTAAAGCCTCGCTTTCCAGCAGTGGCTTTACATAGCAGCAGGTCCTTCTCAGTCTTCCTGCTCGCCCGTACCTGCATATATACCTGTCCATTGTTGTGCAGAGACATTTCATAGAGCTGCGCTTTCTGGACAGCCTGCATGTTCTCTCCCTTGCAGTGGTTTTGCTGTTGGTGTATATTAGCACACCTTATATACATTGTCTAAATAAAATAACTTACTCAAGGACACTTTTCAAAATGTAGCTTCCTAGCTATGTAGGATTGCCTGTCTCTGTAAGTGAATAACAGAGTCCCTGTGGAAAAAAATAAAAACAAAAGCCCTGGCCGTATCTGTATCTATATTATAACTATCGATGGAGAAAACAAATGTTAAAAGAATAGAAACCATAGAGAACTTTTCATTTTTGAAGAACTTTAGGTGTTTCTTTTGGAGTGCAGTTTCATGAACAATGTGCTAATTAATGTTCAAAATTCTTCTGTGTTCAAAGTAGAGATTGTGTTCTCTAGATGTAGAAGCGAAGGTAGAATTAGCCCCAAGTGGTGAAAAGAAAGATTCCCTTTTCATGCTGGGTTCCCAGTTTTGATTAACAAACTAGACTTACCAAAAATAGTCGTTATCCTTAGCAAAGTGCCCTAGGGCTCAAATTTGCAATGAGCTCTGTGCTAGTGGAATCAATCCATTGACTTCAATTCAGAACTAATTGCGGGTTTATGGGCTCGGTCTTTTCACAATTCCTAAGCTGTTTGCAACCTGAAAATGATAAGAGAAGGCATCTGAGGAAGAATATTGCTACACAACACAGCTTTAATCAATAAAACACTTGAATATTCATTCAGGTGGTTGCATGTACTTCACCCACCTGTCAGACTGCAAATTGTGTTATTTGTTAAAGCTTCATTAGATACATGCCAGGTGGAAACCTGAGGGTTTACCTCACATTGCATCTGTTTTTTAAAGTAAAATTAACTAGATGTCAACTTTATAAAATAATAAAAACTTAAGAAAATACCAATTTAGCTTATTTGTTAACCATCTGCTTTTTGTAGTATGTATGAACTCTGTATTGAAAATAGCCAAATACAGTATGTCTTATTTTTGAAAGATCTAGGGGGTTTTTTTTACTAAAGGAAAAATGTCACGTATGTGTAAAACACATTGTTGTCAAGACTTTTCTGAGCTCAGTATATCTATAGTAGGTAGCTACATATTCCCCATGACCATGCTATCTTTTTCCCAAGTTTTTATAGATTTATTTGGTAAACTCCTGTACTTTAAAACTGGGGAACAAAGACACAGATAAGAGTGGCTTTTCATTAACACCTGGGAAGTCTGCAGAAGTGCTGGTAATTAAACCCACATGTCACAGATCCTAATCTAGTACCATAACAAGAAGACCATGCTCCCACCCAGTTGTCAGAAAAGGACCTGAAACCAAAACTTTGACTGGAACAACCAGGATTTTGAAGTTCCAAATCAGGATGCAAATATTGCAGCTTGGGCCCATCCTTAATTCCATATGATTAAATCACGCCCATAGCACTGTCTCATAGACATGTCAAAAAAATTAGTCTTACATTTAATTGCTGAACAAAATCTGCCTTTCAAAGCATTGTGGATTTAATTCCCTTCTCCCTCACTCCTGTGGTCATTGACTTCATTCACACCTGTGACACTGCTGGTTATTTAGTTTTTTTTAATCATCCTTACAAATGCTTTAAGGTTTCTGGTTTTTGCAGAACCATGAAACTATGTAGAGTTTGAGTATATTGATACATAGCTCCCAATTTCCCCATCATGTCTGACTCTCTCAACTGGTTTTAACACTTCCATTCCCTTGGTAAGCAAGTAATGCAAATGGTACTGGTTCTCAAAACTATACAGGTTCTCTATTCTGTGCCAATCAAGGGGAAAACTGCCATCCTTCATGTATAGCTCAATGCTAAGAAACAACTATTAAAACAGCACCATGAGGTTCCATGGGTTTGCCTCATGATTTCCATTTAAAATGTGCTTATTTACAAGATGAAGGATTCTGTTTGTTTTTAATTATCTTTCAATCCTGCAAACTCAGCCTGCGATCTGAAAATCAAGCTGGGTTCTTTCTGGCACGCACATCACCAGTGATAAACCACTGAGCAATCAATTTAGTTAAAACCTAGTTAGAAGATAATCCATCACTTTCTGTCTGAATTGTGCTGGCCCCATAGGGCTAAGGAGATTTAAAAGGAAGGAAAAGCTTATTTTGCTCAGTAGTGTAAATAGAAATGACTCAAAATAGGCATGGGGAGCAGATCTGCTAAGCATGAAGACGTACTTTTACCTAGCCACCTGTCTGACCATAACTTTACTTTGAAAAACGCTTTACTGAACAATCTAAATGTCTTTTAGACATTACTGCAGAGGAATGCCCATCCCTAGGAGGCTTTTGGTGTAAAGGTTTGCCTGTTCACTAGGGGCGCAATCATCTCCCCCTTTTGTGTATTGAAGGGAGCTAGATAGCATGCAGGGTAGAAGGGAGTGCAGGCCCCACAGTATGTCTTCTCTCTTCCACTCGCCCCCCCCCCCCCACACACACACATATACCTTGCCTTGCACCTTGCAGAAAGCCTTGTGATAAAACTCTGTGGTGTTGTGACTATGTGCTGATTTGGAGGTGAGCCAATGAATGAAGGCAGGTGACGTGTAGCGCAACTTCTCTCTACAGCATGCTTCTCTCTAGAGGTAGGTGCAGACATCTGGTAAGTTAAACAAAAATAAATAAATAGACATTTAATGTCAGAGGGCTGGGGCTATTTTTCTGCAAAATATTTGTAATTTTCTTTTGTCGTTTTTTCACACAGTAGTTCAAGTTTTGGTTAAAAAGCAAACAAAAACCTCAACTCTGAAGACTGATTTTTTTCCTGGTGGTTATTTTTAATAAAACCCCTAAAATTCCACAATCTTCATTTAAAAAAAAAAACCAAACAAACCCCCCCTTCTCTTTAAAAAAAGCAAATCAACAAACAAGAAAGCTTTTTGCCCAGCGTGAGTATTTGAGTAGTAGAAGCATGGTTCCTTCTGGAGCTATTCAGTGGTGGAAAACGGTCTCGGTAGTGACAGAGAGAGACACAGCATGCTTTGGTGTTCCCTCCTCCTTGCAGATTTCAGGCTGTGTGATGGCTTAGAGGGCCAAGCACTCCTGCCCTTTCACAGGATGGCAAACCTCATTCCTAACAGAACAATTAGGAAGAAACACCCAAGAATCTGTGTTTTGCTCTCTCCCCCCACCTCCAATGTAAGAAAAGAGACCTTAGCTGGGTCCCCCCGCGTGTGCACACACACTAAAAGTATGTTGTCCCTGCTTTGTACATGGTTTGATTTGTATATGCTTTATGTGGACTTCCTTTAAATATTTGCTTGAAAGTGTTGTGCGTACTTGTTCCTTTTTTGCTTAGGGATATTACGCATCATTTGGGGGCTTCAATTTATTTTGTCTACTCTTAGAAATATCTTTTCTTCTCAGTCTCTCCTGTGTCCTTTCAAACTTTTCCCCTTCAAAGAAAAATTTTCTACTACACACACAGTTATTCCTAGAACATGTTTCAACTCTCCTTTATCCCATTGACAGAGATAAAAATTAGGGGTTCCAATGTTTCATTTCTTAGTGGTTGGGTCTAGATTTTTTTTCTTTAAGACACTGTCCAGGTGAGAATATACTTGTTCATATGAAAGAAACCAGAAGCTTGTTCGAGAACCAAGACATCTCAGCTGTCAGCAACTGGGTCACAGATGAATGTCACCATTCGGTATTTCTTTTCAGATGTATTTAAAAAGTAAGACTCAGTTTGCTAATAGGGAAGTAAATTAAGAAGTATCTTAAAGTATTTACACAGAAATCTCTTATTTTACCACTCAGCTGGGCTAGTGCATGCTTAGTAAATCAAGGGGTATCACATATCTAAAGGGACCTATCATTCGCTTGTGGTCCCACTTTAATAAGGGATATCCACAAATACAGCACTCCTCAGGTCCTCGCCCTTATTATTTCCAACAGTCACCCAGGACTTCCAGTAATCACCGATCTTCCCCTGAATTCCAGTGCACATTTACTGCACAAAAGTGTTTAGATTCCCTATTCATAACTCATGCTGTTAAGGATTCCTGCAGGATGGCTCATTTTCAGTAGGTGTTTAACGGAATAGCATTTTATCCTCTGGAGTATATTCTCAAAGAACAGCTCTGGGGTATGTGCCTGGAGAACACTTGAAGAGCAGGAACTCCCCAAAATTAAGATTTACATTATGTATGGATGAGAGGAAATAAAGCAGGGGATTATAGTGTCACTGACAGCATCTCATTCTCAATTTCAAAAAAGGTTTGTATGACATTGGCTAATATTGTGCCACATGCCAGGTTTAAGACTCCTTAGATTGAGATAAGACAGTTGTATGAAGTACAAAGTAATCAGACACAGGATTTTTTTTAAAAAAAAAAATATAGTATTTATGGGGGCGGTGATCCTAGTAGAATCCTTACAATTGCGAGATGTTAAGTAAATACTATGAATTCTTCTGCTTTGTTTATTTGACCTCTTTATCTTGAGAAATTCCTATAAACTGTCATGAAATAGCTGAAAAGTCAAATCCTTTTCATGGAATGGTAATAGTAATCTCAGGAAATAACAAAACTTTTCAAAATCTTTTTAAAATTCAAGCAAATGAAGAAAAAAAATCTAGCCTCAGAAAACCACATAGTCTTATGCTCCCCGCTTTTCTTCAGTATTGCCCAAAAGGATTAAATATGTAGCTTTAGCACTTATCTATTTCCTCTTAAAGCTTAACTTAATTTATATTACATTCTACTCCTGTCTCTTTCCAGGACATTGTGTGTAATGCTGACCAGTTTTGAAGTGAACACATTTATCCGAAGTACAGAATAAAATGAAAGTCCAACATAAAAGCTTCCTAGTTTATGACTTGAAACAATAAAAAGCACATAAAACATCATAATATGCTTTAATTTGTATAATATCAAATAGCAATTATCATTCTGAGTTCCCCACTTTCACCAATAGATGGTGGTGCTAGCTATTTCCATTCTTGTTTAAAATACATTTCTTCAAATTTGATTGGAACTCACCATAAGGGTATCCAGGAGTTCACAGCATGGAAATGTTCAAGCAGCTTAGGCTCACATTGTGCCTGGCCCTTTCAGGGGTGCATGTCAGTAGGGGAAGCCACAAAGAGCCTGCCCTATTCTGTGTACCTCTTCATGTGGGTACTGTCCAAAGCAACCACAACTATCGAAGTTCCAGCCAATGGCAGCATGATTTCTGCTAGAACAGCCTAGAAAGATGTGTAGGTTGGGGTAAGGTAGGAGAGGCCCATTGTGATTTTCGGGGGGGGGGCAGGGGGCAGTGTGGTATCCTTCCCTCTCAGAATGCACAGGAGTTGGAGGCTTGGTTCCTTTCCCTTGAGGAGATAATTTTCAGGAACCCTGCCAGGTTTTCTGGCCCCTGTGATCTCTCTTCCCAGCATTTGTATGTATACGAAATTGTCCTAAACTTGTGAAGGACCAAAAACAGACTAATTCACTTGGGAAGTGGACTTTGTGGTGGTTTCTGTTACTGAGAGAAGTTGATTTGGTGGTCGGGACATTGCAATATAAATTTACTGTTCAGAACCATAGAATCCCTTAACAGAGGAGGGAGGGGCCTTTGACCACCTTGGTTTTTCCATCCCAACAGTCCCTCGCTCTCCATGGTTTGGCTTAAGGAATGGATAGATTTTTTTTATTTGGTCTGAACTAGTTCTTGTATTCCTAGTATCACAGCAAGAAGATTGACAGCTGGCATTTTGGCCTAGCTGTGGGGCTAAAGCTAAAAAAAATTGTTTAGTCACACATCTCACTAAGTGAACAATTAGAAGTTGAAACACTTCAAATGAACTGAAGAACAAATGAAACATGCCCATGGCAAAGAACATGTTTTTAATTTTGTCTAACCTCCATTTCTCTTGTGTGTGTGATGATATGACTCTGGATGCTAAATGAAGCAGTAAGAGCCCAAGAGCCGCTGCATTCAGTCTGATGACATCATTTCTTCCCCTTATCTATGGCTTCCTTACTTGCCTGCTCTTCTGCGTTCCTCCCTCACCGCAAGGAATAAGATAATGCATGACTGGCAGCCAGCAGCTTGGAGTGAGAATTCCCATTTGTCACATTCCGCTCTTGGCTGCCAAACAAAATATATGAGACCCAGTTTCAGATAGTTCCAAAAACTGTGAGATCCTTTTGGCTTCTAAAGTCTTTAATACTAAAATTTTAGAGACAAAAATCTTAGGTCAGATATTTCAGCTAGATTTTTTTTATGATCTTCTGTTGTCTATTTTAAAAAATAGCTGATGAAGAACAAGGGTAAAAGGGAAGAAAATGATACTGCATTTCGGATTATTTGAATTAATAAATTATAGAGATTATAGTAATCCAGGCTCAAACCTTGCATTTTCAGCATCAAAGTCTCTATAATTTGAGCTGAAGGGTGTCCCTCTTTAACTAAGTCGTATTAGCAGAATGTATAGTTACTGGGACCAACCACGAGAGGAAGACATGCTCAAATTCTATGGGTAAGTATATTGTATATAGTTTAGTTATTCCAGCAAGCTGTTCACTAAGCTCTTATGTTTTTTATGTTATATTGATATGGTTTTATTTTGAAATTAATTCATTAAATTGTACAAATGTAAAGAAATTTCATTTAAAAATACTTAAGTATCTTTGCACTTGAAAACAACTCCTTTTTTTGGAAGAAACTTCTTTTTTATAAAAATAAGTTTAATAAAATGTTATGATTATAAAATAGAGTCTGATCCCGCAAATTGCTCAGCTTTCTCATTTCCAGTTATGGTCACAGCATTAGTACATGTTTTTAACAAAATAAAACCCCCCATCAAAAAAGGGAGGCTCTCCAGGGGGGATGCAGGGATGGGGGAACTGTACAAAAAACGCAGTTCCCACCGTGCACCCACTGAAGGTATAAAAGAGATAGGAGAGTTTCAGCAAATGTTTGCAGAGTTTTGTACATGTTGCTATTTCTCTACAGTGGACGACTATCTACCTGTTACTGTATGCCTGCCCTTGAACTCCTTCATGTTGTTTATAATACACAAATGCCATCCCTCTTCCCAAGCTTGCCTATTGGATAGAACACTGCACATGACTCCTGTAATGCCCTTTCGAAGGGCTTGATTCAATGCCTTATGCAGTCTGTGAAAGACTCTGATTTCAGATCAGTCTTTGGATCAGGTCCTTGTAGATCAAAATTTTGTTAATCAAGGCTATCTGCTTCAGAAAACACAGCAACAAATAGAGAGGGCTATCCTGAAAGTGAGATCTCATCTCTTAAATCAAAAATAGCATTCCCTTTAGGCTGATTTTCATGCAGTTGAACTCAACATTAAAAGCTGTCAAAGATTTCCATTAGTTCTTTGTATTTGTATCATTAGTTCTCTGATTTCCATTAGTAAATCAGAATGACCTCTGAGCACAATCTGACTAAACCTCTATAAAATAACTTTCTGACAGACCACTAATCTCCAAAATTGTTAAGACAACTACATTGAACTAATCTGTTACCAGCCCTGTGTCTCACCCTTGTAATACAATGAGATGCATTATTTACAAGTACTGGGGGCAGGTAGTGGCAAAAGGAAATCCACAAATTTGAAAGGTAGACTTAAGCAATGATTGAGAACACAGGATATTTCCTGGGTTTTAATGACTGCCGGGAAGGAGATGATGGCCTGATGCACATGAATCCTTAGGATGTGTCCTGCCAATGTTGTTGCTCATATAAACTGAAGTGAAACAGAACACTGAGTATGATTTTATATAGTTTTCATAAATATATGCATATAAAGAATGAATGTACTGTATATTATCCAAGTAGATTGCTTCAATAGAATCCAAACTCTATACTGATGATATAAAATATACTACAGGACAACACATCATGAGTTAATCTGTTATATGGGGCTGAGAAGGGAAAGGCAATTGTTTCAAAATTAATTTTTTTAAAAAAGTAGAGAGATAAGTAGGAGTCTGTGTCTAAATTAAAAATGTACATACCTGGACACGCGTACCAGCTAGGAGTACAAAGAAGCTGGACTAAGATATGGCTGTGCACTCAGATTTAGGAAAATAATCATTCTCACCTCAGAATTCCCCACACCCAAAAAAGGGAAAAGGAGTTGTTTAGTTGTTGAAGTGCTGAAAGGGAAGAAAACAGAAGGTATCCTTTTGTATTATATGGGGGTTTTTTTGTTTTGTTTTTGTTGGGTTGTTTTTTTTTTTTTGCATAGGTCTGGTTACTGTATTTCAGTTAGGGGACCCCCCCCCCAGATTGGGAGTTCTTCTTTTCAATTTCAGGAGTTAACTACAGAAGATCTTTGAGCTAGATTCTGGCAAAAATACATGTTTACTACCTTATTTTTAAAGTAGACCCATTGAAATATTAAAACTGAAACATGAAATTCATGGGTTTAGCTGTGGCATATGGTACTTCATGACATAAGTATGGAGTGACGAATCTGGTCCAGTATGTATTGTATTCTTTTTTCAATAGTACTAAACAATGGAAGAAGTTGATATCTTTCTGTTTTATGAGGAATTCTCTATTAATTCTTTTAAGCATATGTAAGTCTTTTGTAGCATTCTCAGAGAGTGAAATGAAAGCCAAGTAATTTCTCCTTATGATTTTAATAACCAATGACCATTGAAACTTTCACATTGAAATTATGTCAACCTAATATAAGAGGATTTATTGTATACTGAAAATAAAATATAAAATGCATAGTGGCAAGATGCATTCTTCCTGCATGTAAAGAAGAGTATAAGTCACATAGCCTTTGAAGGGGAGAAATACATATTGAAAATACATTGCTTAAATCCTTGGCTAATTTTGTTTGAGGGCATGCTATACTGAATTAAACTAAGTGATGAATCACTGAGGATCAGAGTGATATCTGTTTACTAACTACATAGATGTACTATTCCCTCTGCTTCATCCAAAGTTATCTGTTTCATGTTGTCTCAGATTTAATATCCAAGGTTATTAAACTGTATTTGTCTATTACACAAGTAAAAGATGGTCTTCTTGACAGAATCCAGAATGAAATTTGGAAGAAGGTAGCGTTTGCAATTTTATATTTAAAGAGTGAAGTTAGCGTGCACAAAAGAGAATATTAATACTGACTTGAGTCAATGTAGCTAGAATATGTACGCTTCCCTACACCTGAACCCTGACCGGAAATGGCCTTGCTATTCCAGCACTTGGAATCTCCTGGGTAAAGACTGCCTACCAATTATAAAGAATTGTCCCTGGGCACTGAGTTTGCTGCAGATGTGTATATGTCACCCATCCCCTGCTTTCTCTTGCATGTTCCATTCTTGGGGAGTCAATAGGGGATTTAAACTGAGAAGTATCTTACTGTGTGAATGCCTCAAAGAGCAAGTTACTTTTCAGTAACAAATATTGGTTGGTCACCACTCTTATTTTTAAGTGTTACAGCTCTTCAACTGGACTGGAGGGATAATAATAATTTCAATCCTGAGTGAATCTGATTTTTTTTTTATAAATGCCAACAAACAGGTAGCCTTATATGAACACTTCAGCATACCACTCTCTTTCAGCCTTATGGAAGGAATTATACGTTTCATGTGCAGTTACTGCTAGTCTGTATCAAAACATTCTGTTGGTGTATCCCTTTAGATATGAGTTATTTCTACATAAAGCATTGACTGAGAGCAGCCATCCAAATTCATGGAATAATATTCACTTTTCTCATGATCCCAATGGGGGTATAGAATCTATTGGGTGTGGCATATTTCTTGGTCAGCTCACTTCTGCATCTTAAGTCTGTAACATCCATTCAGATTAACACATTTTTCCTCACATATCCTGACTTTCCCATTTTATAGGTTAACTTGCTGAGCACTATAACCTCCAGACAGACTCTGAAATCAGTATTCAAGAGGATGTGTAAGGTGAAATCACCTCATGAAGACGCCTTCCACAAGGCCACTGCATCACTCAAGTCCCACTTTAGGTCTTTTTAAAAAAAAAAAAAAAAAAGGCTTAACTGGTACTTCAATACCTCAAAGGCTTTGTGTGCACTGATTGCACCTGAGTGAATTTCGCCTACAGGGCTCACCTTTAAGCATATTTCTGTTGCTTTTGCATTCAAATAATGTGAAGTAGTAACAAAACTTCTTGAATGCCAACCCTTGAGAAATCTACTTGCTTATACATCTGTGCATGTAAGATTCCCCCCGCGCGCACACACCCCCTTTTGGAAGTTTAAGGAGGGTCAAAAGTGGCAGAGACATCCCACTGCTTCATCACAGGGGGAGAGCTGATGTCACGTTTTAGGGTGCAATTCAGACCAGTGAGATGTAGTGTCACCACTTGCATTTTGGGGGCACTCAGGGTTATAATACTTCTGCTACTTGTGGCTCCCTGCCTGCAACATACACACAGCCAGCATGCACTTCATGTTCTCCATGCAGTAGAGCTCTGATTCAACCATTTTGAATCCAGCTGCCAGCCAGGAGTTATCACAAACATTCTGGTCTTACCAGACTTTGGTTAATGTTAGCAGGTGATCCTATGACACCCCAGTCCTGAACTTTCCCAAACCCATGTGCTCTGTAAAGTCCAGCCCTCTTCTACAATATTCAGAGGAATAGTAACATCTTTTTGCTTCTTTAAACAGGAAATCCACCAGCTTGCCAAATTAACTGGTGTTATCACTTTAATTCAAATGCAGCACTAGTGGTTTAGGTTAATAATAAAAACAAGTGTATTAACCAAAGAAGATAGGATTTCTGGTGAGCTCAAGTATAAGAGAGACTTACAAATGGTTAAAAGCAAATAGAGGCACATTTTCACTTCTAACAGTCTAAAACTTAATCTAGCAGGGTACAGTTTAGAAGATGGCCTTTCTCACCTAGCAAGTTGGTAGCTGACCCCTTAGACAGGATCTCTTCTAGAATCCCAAAGTACTGATTACTTTGTCATCTTAGGTGAAAGAGAGAATTTGGAGTTCTCTGCCTCTTTCTTTTAGAGTCCAGTGAATATTTGAAATAGATGCTACTGAAGGTTACCCCTGAAAGTAAAGTTCATTCAAGCTGTGAGTAAGGTGACATGGAGTCTGATGAAGGAAGCCCATACTCTTTCTTCCTCCGCTGGTCTTTGCTAAAAGGCAAATTGTTCTGTTTCCTGCAATCTCCGCCCTTGTTAGTTTGATGGCCCTGTTTCCTGCTTATGTAAATTGAGGTACCCACATTGTTTAGGATAGACCTGTTTAACTACTCATTCAGCATGTCTTGTTTAAACATACTTTAGTCATAATTCCATCATATTTCCATGATGCTTAATATGCACCATCTACATACATCACACAAAAATATTAACGATCGGATTATGATACCTTAAATGATACCTCACAAGGCATATTTTGTATAAAGATTATTAGTGTGTAGGGTGTAAATATATTGGTGCTTGAGGTCACAGCTGACCACTCAATTTTATGAGGAGTTTTGAGGTCCCTGAAAGCCCTGCCTACTACAGTCATGTGACCATCAAAATCTGAGCTTTCACTTTTAAATACATTTGTATCCTTGTGGACAAAGTCTTGAAAATGTGAACTATAAAGTCTCAAGTCAGATGGGAAATAAATGGAACTCAAATCCTTTTGTGACCCGATTTCATGAGTTTTGAATGTTTGGGGTTGGCAATACTGCAGTAGCCAGGAAGGTGGAGGATGAGTAGAATAGGGGATGCCCTCTCTCCTCTTTGCAGCTGCCAGGAGGCTCTGGAATAGGAGAAAGGAACAGGGAAATGCACTTTCTCCTTTCCATCAGCCAAACAGATTTTGGTTGAGCAGCTTCAGATTTTTTAGACACCTACCACTCAAAGGCTCATACAAAAAAAAAAAAACCCAGAGCCGATCTCGGAGCTGCACTCTAGTAGAAATGCCAGCATCCATCATCCCTTTCCCAGTAGTTTGTGGAGTGAGGCACTGGGATGTTGCCTCTTGGATAGTCGCTGTCCATCTTTTTAGATTGCTCTCTGATTATTAGATTTAGTCTTCCAGTTAGTCTGTGTCTAGGACAATTGTCATGCCCTGTCTCATAGTAGAGGACAAGCAAAACCATAGAAATCAAGTTGGAAAGTGAGAATGTGTACAAGGGCAGCCACAGTATGTACTTGCAGTATCTGTGAATGCCAAAGGAATGAAAATTATCCTGTCTTTAAAAAGTTGTCCCTATTATCCCTATATATTGGGATGAACAAGGGATGGTTTTAAACTATCTGCTGAAGTGCAGTTGGGGAGCCCCTTAATGTCTGTGAGGTTAATAGGCTCAGCTCTGCTGTTCACTAACCCTGCATTTTAAAAGTAGACCCTCTGCAGGGCATGAGTTGTTCAGCACTTTTGTACCCTTAAATGTCAAAGATCTGTGTTCACTCTTCACAGTTTTTGTTCAGTTTCCTTATGGAACCTATCTAAGCCGTGGTCTACACTAGGACTTTAGGTTGAATTTAGCGGCGTTAAATCGATGTAAATCTGCACCCGTCCACACGATGAAGCCCTTTATTTCGACTTAAAGGGCTCTTAAAATCGTTTTCCTTACTCCACCCCTGACAAGTGGATTAGCGCTTAAATCGGCCTTGCCGGGTCGAATTTGGGGTACTGTGGACACAATTCGACGGTATTGGCCTCTGGGAGCTATCCCAGAGTGCTCCATTGTGACTGCTCTGGACAGCAATCTCAACTCAGATGCACGATTGTTTGCCGTTGCTCTGACGCAGAGAGGGGTGACTGACGACACGGTTTACAGGGTTGGCTTACAGGGAGTTAAAAACAACAAAGGGGGTGGCTTTACATCAAGGAGTATTTCAGGCAGGACTTCACTGAGGGTTCCAATAAGAAATGGTGCACCTAAGTTATTGTTCTTATTGGAACAAGGAAGTTAGTCTGGCCTCTGATTGATACATGGCTAGATTTACCTCGCTGCACCTTCTCTGTGAGTGACTGCAGTGTGACCTAGAGAAATGAGTCCCCTAGACGGGGGGGAGGGGGGGGGGTGTTGCAAATGAGTACAAAACAAATCTGGTCTATTTCTTGTTTTGATACACTCCATCTGTCTTTTACATCTTTGGCTGGCAGCAGACGGTGCAGAAGGACTGCATGCCACCCACATCTTATGGTTGCTCAGCAGAAGATGGTACAATAGGACTGCTAGCCATCCTTATCTCTTGCCTGCCCGGCAGAAGATGATGCAATAGGACTGCTAGCAATCCGTATCACCTGCCTGTTCACCATAAGATGGTTCGATAGGACTGACTGCAGGACTAAAGAGAATGACCTGATCAAGTCACTCCAAATTTAGTCCCTGCGCCCTGCCCAGGCGCTCCTGATCGCAGGTCACAGAGGCGACCAGGAGCACCTCGGACATGACGATGACGGCTACCAGTCCTATTGCACCATCTGCTGCCACAAGGCAAGGGGTTGCTGCTGCTGTGTAGCAATGCAGTACCGCGTTTGCCAGCACCCAGGAGACATACAGTGACAGTGAGCTGAGCGGGCTCCATGCTTGCTGATGTCACGTCTGCACAGATAACTCAGGAAAAAAGGCACGAAACGATTGTCTGCCCTTGCTTTCACGGAGGGAGGGAGGGAACGGAGGCCTGACGATATGTACCCAGAACCACCCGCGACAATGTTTTAGCCCCATCAGGCATTGGGATCTCAACCCAGAATTCCAATGGGCAGCAGAGACTGCGGGAACTGTGGGATAGCTACCCACAGTGCAACGCTCCGGAAGTCGACTCTAGCCTCGGTACCGTGGAAGCACTCCGCCGAGTTAATGCACTTAATGCACTTAGAGCATTTTGTGTGGGGGGACACACAATCGACTATATAAAACCGATTTCTAAAAAACCGACTTCTATAAATTTGATAATAAAGTTAATGACTAGTAGTCTTCCTGAATATGCTCTATCTGGGGGAAGTATTTCCCAGAATATTTTTTAAGAAAAAGGCAGCCTCCTCTTCAGAATTAAGTGATTAGAACATTTCATCTATGGGTGGACCGCATTTCTCAGAGGTACAAAAATCTGATGTGGCTTTCATAAACTTGTTCACATATGCCTGCAACAGAATTAATTCTGTAGACAGACATTTTCATAATGGGGTAATCACAGTATTATGGTCACTCATTAACTTATGTTCCATGGTCGCGAGTAGTTTTTTTTTTTTTTTAACTTTCTTATGCCTGCTACTCAAATGTATTCAGCAATGATATTTCTGCTGAAATTAGACTTCACCTTACTATATCACCTCTGTAGAATTTAAATTCTAATTTTCAACAGCTTTCAAATTGATAATTCAAGACCCCAATTTTTACGAATAAGGCACAGCTTCTAAATTATAAATCATATTTGCTGATAGACGATGTGGCTAAGTATAAAATATGAATGCCTTGCATGTTACAGTACGTAGACATGCAATCGTCGTTTGAAATGCCTTTGCAGGTCTTTACATTTCTATTCATTTAGCTTGCTCAGAATGGACACGGTTTATGTATTATTAAAGGTATAAAAATTGGAATTCATGTAGTAAATGTTGATGTGTTTTAGGGTTCAACAGAAACCGATGTAGTAGTTAACTTGAGGTATTTGCCAGTTCACAAGTAAAATGCTCATACTATTTCTCTTTGCATATGTGGAGGATGATAAGATTGATTGGATATAGCTTTGATACAGCAGAAGGCTTCTAATCATTTTTAAAGGGGACGATTCCAAGTAGGCAGTAATAACTATTCAGGTAACACATGCACATCCTAAATTACTGTTAGCAATTAACAGCATAGGTCAGTGTCCAGAGTTTAGATAGACATCTATAATAACATTATCTGAGAACTTATACTATTTTGATTTAAAAGCAGGAACATCAGTGGTTCTAATGAATGGGTTGAAGTGATGCCAAAGCTGCACTTTTCTTTCTTTACCAAGGGCTTGTCTACACTGGTAAGTTTCTCCGCAGTAAAGCAACGTTTTGTGCTCAAACTGCAGCTGTATACACATTGCCAAGCCACTTTGTGCGCAGAAACTCCTCAGTGGCAAAAAACCCATCTCGACGAGAGTCGTAAGGCTATTTGCACAGAGGCACCAGTGCTCGAGTGCCAGTGAAGACACTCGATTGCTTTCTGCGCTATAATTGGCCTCCGGAAGTGTCCCATAATGCCTCAAGTGACCGCTCTGCTCACTGTTTAGAACTCAGCTGCCCTGGAGACATGCGCCCCTCCCCTTGCAAAGCACCCTTTCTGACAGCCCTTGTGTGCTGTGCTGATCTGCTTCTGGACACAAAGCAAACCATTAATGTGGAATGCTCCTACTGTTGAACACAGAGGCAGGGGTGGATGCATGAGAGAGAGAGCGCACGCCCAGGGAGGGAGGCGGGGTGGGCTGATGTCGGGGTTTTCCCTGCCTCAGGATTGGTTACTTCCTGCTGCTGTCTGAATTTACAAGACAGCATGCTGACACACTCTCCATCCCCCAAAACACACTCTCTCTCTCCATATATACACACACACACTCACTCCCTGTCTCACACACTTCCCCCACCCCACTTGAGTTGAAAAGCGGCTGGCAATGTAGTAGGATGCCCATGGAACAATGGATTTGGAAACCTGCATCATGTGACACTGTGCCTGCCCCATGAAGCATTGCAAACCCTTCCCAAAGCACCCTGCGGCCAGTTGCACAGTGGGATAGCTACCACAATGCACTGCTGTCTTTGCCATTGCAAGAGCTGCTAATGCGCCCCAGCGTCACAAGAAACATAGTGTGGACACGCAACACTGGTTTAATTCCAGCATTTTAATAAAAGTGGTATAACTTGTGGCCCAGGAACTTGCCAGTGGAGACATACACTCAGTTTGATGCTATGGAGTTGTCTGACTTGTCAGTTACTCTTCTCCTTTTAAACTCTTTAATTGAGTGGGTTTACTACTTGTGCAAATGAGTGACTAATCACTTTGGCTTGAGGGAAGACTGGTATGTGCAGAGTTTATGTAACTACCCTGGCACAGCTTTGCCAACATTTGGTCCTGACCAGACCATCTAATATTTTAGTCCAAAATCCCTTAGTCCGAAATCACCAGTCCTGCTATATTGCATGGAGGTGGTGGGATAATTCAAAGTTTTAACATATTGCTGTTTCAGTGTAAATATTAAACTATGTGATCAGAGAGGTGACCATAAGTTAATCACTGAACAAATTTTAAAATGTAACCAGAAAAAAGAAATGTAACTGAAAAGTCTTTTGATTTGCCATGTTTTTTTCAATAAACATGTAGTTCTGAAGTTCCATTATTGCTATATAGGTAGGAGGGGTATCATTATAACTTCTTCCAAAAACAAAACAAAAATGACACATCCTGAAGTCATAACAAGATAATTGCATGCAGACAAACCTTGGAAACAGCTTTGCAAAATTATATCAAGCCAAGGAAAGGCCTCTCTGTTTAATATATAACTAATACCTTTTTAATACCTAATAACATAATGACTGTCTTCATAATAGATTTGCCCTCCTGCCCACAAATGTGGCGGCATAATCTCCCCTGGTACAATGTCCAACTACTCCTGCAGGAGTAAAAGGATAAGTTATTGTAGTATTGCCCTGTCTCTAAAATACAAAAGGTGAAATCCTGACCCTATTAAGTCAATCAGAACTTTGCCATTGACTTCAGTAGAGCCAGGGTTTTACCCAAACATCTGCTCAATAGCTATGGACTTCCATGATTTCTTGGATGAATATATATAAAATATATTCTAGTGCTCTTATGAAGGGAGGAATTTCCTTTTTCCAACCAAAGGAGCGTCATACTCTATAACAACCTAGGTCAATTTATTTCTGGTCTGCAAATATATATTCTTGTCAATGCCAACATAACTTTAGATTAAAAAAGATGTAAAAGGGGAGAACCCAGTTTATGGTGATTCATGCTCAAAACACACAGGGGACTGAAGGTCACTGAGCTAAATTTCCATGTATGTGACTAAGTATGGGCTCAGCCTTTATCCAACAAAGCAGTTAAGTGCTTAACATTTAAGCATGTGAGGAGTCCTGTTGACCTCAAGTTAAGCATATGCTTAGTGCTCTGCTGGGTCAGGGCCAGAGTGCTCAGCAACTTGTAGGACCAACCCCTAGAGCTGGTTTTTAGATCTTTAATGTTCAAACAACTGTCCAGTATCTCACCAATAACTAGCCCAGTATCTCAAGATATCTTCAAGCATGAACTGTTAAACTGAGGTCCTTTGTTCTGGCTGAGAAATACAAAGTAGGTTCCTCAGTTATTGTTTATATAGCCTGAACATACACAAAATATTCTTACTGGAATTGTATTGAGTATATGCTAGAAGGCCATTATAAGAAATGGATATACAATAACATGCAATCAGATTATTCCAAAATCTGAGAAGCTTGCTCAATATTTGTCTAAAGGCTGGAATAGCTTTACATCTCAATTTTAAGTTCCTATCAAGATGGACAGCTCTCACTCGGTGATGCATTGCACTTAAAAATGTCCTCTTTTGCATGAGGTCCGTTAGCACCAACGGGAATGAGGTGCAGCTGACATTAAGATTATTATATTACTGGAGAATCCTGTGGATCATAAAGTGGTACTTTCAGCCAAAAATATATTTTAGTAAAGCAGTTTTATCTGCGTCAGGGACAGGCTGGTAACATTTGGCCCTATATGTGTATATACTGTTATCATAGTGTAATCTATGCAGGGAAAATTTTCAAAAGGCTGTATCTGTGTTAATAGATAGATCGGACTTGTTCAAAGCAAATAACATTTGATATGGATGATTTGTAATCTCTAAGTGACATTCCCCAAATCTCCAGTCACTGTAGAATTTATTTTCTGAATGTTTCTCCATACACAGAGAAGGGAAATCAATACTGAGCTGCCGTCTGCCGTTGTTGGCTAAGATTGTTTTCAGTGTGGACAATGGGAATCGCAATGAGCCACCCCACTTACTCTCTAATTCATGTCTTACTTTTTTCACTATGTACAACTAAGTAGAGCAAATGATTAGAAGTCAAGTGAAAATGCCCAGAAGAACTCAGGGGACCAATTTTGCTGCAAGTGAACTAATTTTTCAACTCTCCGAAACTGCCCAAGTCTCAGATTTGAGTCTGACAATACCTAAAGTGGGTTACAAATAGATCAGAGACACAGGACTTGACCTTTTATTAAATTGAGGGTCTGATGTGAGATGCAGTGACCAAAATAATGAAACACATGTTAAAATTAAATTCAGATCACTGGTGCTATGATACCCACAGACAGAAAGCTCTCGTAGTTTCTAGTAAGTGTGCATAAAGTTTGTCATTTTCTGGGACTGAACAAAAATACTTTAACTCACATTTATTAAGACTGAAGGGTTAAATTTACTGTTAAATTTGTCTCTGAATGTAGCTTGAGTCTTTTTACGCTTTTGCAATCTCTAACATTAAAAATTTCCATGCTTTAAAAAAAATCCACAAGAAACAGTTTAGGTAAATATTTCACTGCAGTTTTTGCACGCCAAACTTTTTTCAAAGATGAGAATCTGAAAGTTAAATCAACTTCACTGTAAATCACTATATTGTTTTTTTAGACAATGAACAATATAAATAGTGGAAAATAAATTGGATTGATTAGAAAACCTTTCCTTTTAGTAGTTTCTAAGGTGTTAGTGGTAACATAACTTAAAATGCATACAATGTAAAGAACTGGCCCTCTTTACTTATGTTCCTTCAAAATCGGTATATACAAATATTCTGTTGGTGTGTGTGTGTTTGTGTAACATCTTAAAGAGACAGTGTCCTTTTCACTCCCTCATATTTTTAAGCCCCACTACATCTCTGTACTTTAAAAAGATAAATAAATAAATCACTAGCCAGGTGATCCAAAAATCTGTCAGAGTCTACAAGCTCTAGAGAGAGTAAGGGAAGATTATTCAGACAAGGCAATGCCATTTTTTTTCCTCTTAGCTGACTCCAAACATTTGCAGTCTCCTACCCCGTGGGGGAAACTACCATTTTCTCCTTCTCCTGCCTCCTTCCTTTATCATTGTCCCACCTCCTTCTCCTTCCACATTTTCCCACATAGTCTCATGTCTCCTCATATTTGCCCCCCCTTCTTCTCTCAGTTCTTGCCCCTCAGATTCTCTTCCTGTCCCTTCAGTTTCCCTCCTGTATCCCTCCCCCACTTCATTTCCTTCTTGCACTTCCACATCTAGTTTCCCTGCTGCTCTTCACTGTATACACTCAATATCAAATCAGCTACCTTCTATTGAGGACTGGGTGTGTAATTTTCAATGAATTCCCATCTTTTTGTCTTGATGAATTATCTGTTGTGATTCATCTGAACGTATCATGATCTTTTTTCTTGAATTTCTTGATTAGGCAAAACTATTTGCATAGATAACTTCTGCAAATAATTCTCTGCCAGGATCTTGTTCATAAGCAATGCATTACAAAGTAAGCAGTGATCAAAATTTGATCTGTTTCCACTGCATGCAAAGATGATAGGTATGTTTCTTTCCCAGGACTGGATAAGCTTGACAGTTGGAACAGGTTTCCTGGTGCAAATAGCTACAATTATATTTTTGTAAGTGGCTTCCCACAAACATTCTGGTCCTGCTGATAAATTCATTTGCCAGAGTATTTGTAGGGTACAAATAAATCAGGAGTATGAACATAATAGAAGCATATTATTTAAAAATCAAGGGCCACTACCTTGGCTGGTGTGAATCAGTGTCGCTCCAATGAAGTCAATGGACCTACACTGATTTACACCAGCTATGGAACTTGCCCTGAATGAATATGCTCTGAAATCTTTTTGGTAGCTGCCAAGCTTTAATCATCTCTACAATTAACCTTCCTTTGAGAAGTGACATAAATGGTCACTGTACAGAGCAATTTCCTGTATGGCGTAATTAAAAATAAACAGGGAATGGAAGATTTCTCTTGCTCAGTGACTGGCTAGTATTGTAGCCCTTAATGATGCATTTTCATACAGAGAAGACTTTGTCACTTTACCCTGAGATTCTATTAAATGCTTTTTTTTTTTTTGCCAGATTGTTTCTAAATGGAAGAAGAAATGATATGTAGTCTATTGTTCACTGATCGCTAATCTCAGGTCACCAGGCTATCTCATTTGTGACCTGAAATTTCTGAAAAGGTCATTCCAGTTGAAAGGAAAAGCCTTACTTTAAAAGAAGGGTTTTTTTTCATTTCAACAATGATAGATTAGAGTGACTAAAAACTGGAATCTTCCATGTACCAAAATGAAGATACAGAACATATTTTTCCTCAAAGTTGCTGCATAAGTAGCATTGTATAGTGGGCTCTTGTCATCGCAACAGTGCTAATAAATCTAAGAAATGGGTCTGTGTTTGAATGCAGGGTAAGTTAGAGTGTGCCACTAAACTGGCCTCCTTTAAAACTGACTGTGAGCCATTTGTATTGAAAAGCAATTATTAGAACTTAATTTTTCAGCCACAACTAGATTAATCACCTACTGAAAATTATATTACTATGAGGTAATGAGAGTGCTGAAAAATAGATGGCTTTTCTTCTCATACATTCCATATCTTGATTTATTATTTTACTCAGGAGTCCCACTGGTAGTTGTGCTAAGAGTCTTTAAACAAAATTCATTATTATATGTAATCCAATTAATTAAGGGGATATTTTGTAGAGAACTGAAGTAAAATACTTTCCTTTTTTCCAAACCAGTCAAAATTTCAGCAAACATACTGGAAAATAGAATTCCTATTGAAAATATTTTTTTTGTTATTAGAGGCTAATACTGTATCTCTCTGGCATCTGCTTTTATGACCTAATTAGAATATGGAAGAACTGAAGATGCTGAGAACATTGACCAGCTGAGGATGGAATTGTAAGAGGACCCACACATAGCAAAATAGTAGAGTGCACTTTTTTTCTTTTTGCAGCTGTTTCTTCTCAGTGATGTGTACCAAGTCATAATATGTAGCTTCAAAAAAAAACCCAACAACAACAAACCCACACACCTGAGAGGGTCTTGCATTACTGTTATACCTAGAAAAAAAAATTATTGAGCAGTGGTTTGAAGTGCAGTAGAACAGCACATTGCTGTGACCGTCAGTTGTCTTGCAGAATGACTAGTCACTGAAGAAGATGATCTTCATGCAGTGCATACTTCATGATTATTAAAAATAAATAAAGTAGAACCATACTTCTCTCTAAGTAAGGCCTTCCAAATTACCATAACAGCTTTTTCAACTCACAAGTGAATCTTGTCCTGTGCTTGAAATGTGCTTTATTTCTATGAGAGAGAAGCTTGAGGTGGGAGAACATATATGCAGAGAAGAAGAATCTTCCTAGATATAGATCAGCTCAAGTTGTAAGTTTGTTTCTTACTAAGGGTTAGGCAGTGATACTCTTATTTATAAAAAGAAAAGGAGTACTTGTGGCACCTTAGAGACTAACCAATTTATTTGAGCATGAGCTTTCGTGAGCTACAGCTCACTTCATCAGATACATGTATCTGATGAAGTGAGCTGTAGCTCACGAAAGCTCATGCTCAAATAAATTGGTTAGTCTCTAAGGTGCCACAAGTACTCCTTTTCTTTTTGCGAATACAGACTAACACGGCTGTTACTCTGACTCTTATTTATGTTCACTAGTCACTTACCCAAGATCTGCATTGAAACTAATGGGACTTCTAATGGGAGTTAAGGTATCTTTGCTCAAGAGGCAGGGAATCAGCCTCTGGCCAATCTTGAGCTAATTTTGCATTATTTGCAAATAGATTTCCATGCTCTTGATATAATTTTAAGGGTTTCTGAGTCTTGGAAGAAATTGCCTTTAGAAGACATGTGAAACAAATAAAGAATTTTTGTTTGTTTGTTTCAGTAGAAACCTTTGACAATGAGAATTTGTTGCACTGCCTTTTGAGAAGTAGTCAGATAGAATCACTTGCAATAAGTCAGTATTAAATGTGCCAAGTATTCAGGGGTGCTGGAACAATTTATATGAAGTTTGTATATTGTTTGTATAGTGGGGGTGCTGAGAGCCATTTAACCAAACTGTAAACCCTCTAGAAGATACACTTCAAGCAGCAGTTCCAGCACCTATGCAAGTACTTAAAAGCTTCATGTCACCTTAATGTCCTTTTTAAAAGCTTTTCAATGTCAATTGAAAAGCTTCAACTTTTACAGAAGAAGCAGAACTGTTTGTGAAATCCTTCATGAGCAGCAATACTATTCGGACTCATATGTTAAGGCTAAAACTTGAAAATTTCAATGCCTAAACTCCATAGATAGGGTTAAATTCAATTTTTGCACTTAAAGCAGAGACATAATAGAAGTTGAAGACATGTTTACTATTTGTGAGTACTGAATGCATTTTCTGAGAATTTACAAGTCAATCTCTTAACTCCTCAAAAAGGGTTAGAGTTATACCTAAAAGAAATCCATACGCGTTAAGGTATGGAAATGCACAGTGAAGGCACCCAATCAACCTTAACTCTTCTATGTGGTGGTGGGGTGGGGGGAAATCTGGAAACGGAAACACTAAAATATCATAATCTTAACTGCCTGGTTATTGCACGGCGTCACTGCAGGGCAGAGTGAAGTTTGTTTGGGAGCCTTAATTATGGACTTGTCTATAGGGCTGTATATTGAGCAGCAAAGCAGGGTATGGTTGTATGGTTGTATTGCACACTAAGCTTGCAGCACACTAATCAGCTATGTGGACTCTGCTACTGCTACTAAAAGTACCGGAGTGCACTTTGACATAGCAACAAGCTAGTTAGTGTGCTGTAGATTCACACACTGTCGCTTTCCCATGAAATATCTTTCACACTGGGGCAACCTTCTCTTTTAAAGAGTCCCAAGAAGTCAGATCAAGTGATGATAAAGCTAACCTTTTGGGATCTAGTCTACAGCACTAGGGATTCTGAATGTGTGTACAGATGACCCGGTACCTTTGGCGGATTCTACCAAGATCTGTGAGATAGGCCCTGAAATCCAGTTTTTCCATGGGCAGGAAACAGGGCAAATCACACCTTCCTGAAAGAAGAATTTTGAAGGGACACTGTGTCGCCCTTCTGAAGTAAAACATTGTGGGTAGGAAATTATAATTGGGTCCTATACTTTCAGTTTCAAGATTCATCATGTGTGGGGTTGATAAGTTACAGTAACAAACAATGCAGATTTGCATTAAGCTGGTGGAAAATTTGAGTGTAAAACTGCTGATTTAGCTAATAATTGGATATAGTTCACTGTTGGCTTAGTTAATCAGTTGTCTTTCTTATAGCATTTTAAAGGCAATGCCACAAAATACCTGGGGGAATAGATCATTACAGTGCCTAGTTCCCTGTACTCCACACTGCATCAGGTCTGAATTTATTTTACGTAACAAAACCAGAGTGAATATAGCAATGTCCTTCTACTCCAGCTTGTTTCTTTAATTGGATTCTATCTTTTTTCTAACAGTATTGTAGAACACCAATTTAAATCCTTGGGATTAAATGTATGTGACAGTCTGCCATTTTCACTAAAGCAGTGTATCATTGTCCAGCTATACCGAAAGAAGGAAGGGGAAACATTTGATGTGGTTTTAATCAGGCCACAACTTTATTATTAGATGTCTGGGACTCCCTGTCAGATAAGTGTACAGTGCAGGTAACCCCATGTTAATTCCATAATTACCCAGGGGCCTTCTGCCAGCTCCCCATCTTTTTCCATCCAGGTCCCCCAGACAATCCATTGAGGGGACCTTACCATCCACCCCTCCTCCTCTTGTAGGAGGGTTAAGGTTGGCTATAAGAAAGGGGGATTGGCTCCTGCTGTGCCTATCATAGGAGCCACAACACACACACCCCCTTCTGATGCTCTAACTAACACCTTTTTATGTCCTTTTCCAAGCCATTTATCCTGTCACTGTATGCTTTCCCTATGGAGAATCTGCACTGGACATCTGCCCCACACTTATGTAATGAGATGTGACCTATCGGTTACTGCCCTTCATGCTGTTACCTGGGGTTCTTTCAACCCAAAGCTCTTGGTAACTTTTACTCTGTGTGAGGTGGAGTCAGGAAATAAATCAAGGGAGACACAGCCATCTGACCAATAGATGGCTGGCACAAACAGGACAAAACGAGTGCTTTCACTTAAAGCAAAATGTTACTTAGTCTCAAGCACTTACACACAGGTCCGCAACAAGTTAGTAAAACACCCCCAACCCTCGATAATTACCAAAGTGTGGCTCTCGAGTGGCACAGCGACAGGCTTCCATTGGCCAAATTTCTGTCTGCCGGTGTGGACCCCAAGATGCGTCCAGAGGGAGCATCCCTGAGGAAACCCTCCCGAAGAGTCCAGCTACCTCAAACTTTTCCCCTTTATTTATACATTAAGTGATATGTCATGGTATTACTAAAGAAAACTTGCTAAGCAAACAGTTTTTAAAGGTCAAGCAAGAGGTTTCCTTATGATAGTCAGTTAACCAGATACGGTTTTTTTTTTCAGAGTGTGCATGCCTTGGGACCCTGACAGACACATTCCTAAGGGCACATTATAGACAAGCTTCCTGTTTTTCTAAAATACATATATCTGCAATTTCAACATTCTTAACAGGAAGGATGCAGGGTCAAGCTGCCCTTTCTGTGGCACCCAAAACCCCCTCCCCTCCTGCCTTGGTTAAGCTAAGGCTGCTGCATGGCCAATTTATGGCCTGCTGACTTGGCTACTATTAGCAATAAACACTAGTGGTTTCAGGCACTTTACTGGTTTGCCAAAGTCTCCCCGTACAATGCTACCCATGAACAAAGCCCCCTCAGCCTGCTTCATGTAAAAGGGGTCTTCATGCATAGGGCTGCCCCTTCTAAACCATGCTGCCCATTGGGTTCCCAGGGGATGAGTTAGTGTCTCCATGCTGGCCCCTTGTCCCCTTTTTCAGCAGTTTGCCTCTCTGCCCCAGCCCCCAAGCCACAAAACACTGTTCCCTTAATTCGGTCACCCAGACAAATCCCTTTCCCACATACACACTTAAAGGTGCAGTGCGGTCATTTTAATTATTTTGATATTTCCTGACAAGTAATAAAGAAGCAGGTCCTTCCTTCTAAAGGTCTTGTTGCCATTTTCTTCCACAGAATCCTTACATCTCAGTAACCCTTTTGTTGACATTTGACAAAGTGCAACTATATTCCTTTTAAACAAAGAGGTCAAAAGTTCTCAAGCTCAGCAAGAATTCTAGTGTGATACAATTTAAGATAAGCTTTGTTTATGAGATAAAAATCCCCTGATAAATGAAGGTCCTAATGCATTATGCCTTGTAGACTTAGATCTTCAATTAGACCCATAATTATACTGAATATCTTATGTGCAAAAATAAACTGATCTTCAGCTAGATACTCTTTCCAATGTACCTACAGATGAAAAACTCCAAAACTGCGAATTAGAAAATTAGATGCTGATTGCTTAACTATAACAAACAAAGAATGTTATGGAGCTGCAGATAAAAGTATAATTTGAGAAGTGTGATAAGAAATTAAAATCCTAGAAAATGAGTGTGACCAGACTTTGAAAATAGTCATATTTTTCTTGACCGTATTTTGTACTGCCTGTCCCAATCACCGTCATTGACATGGGCAATGAAAAGGTAAAGATGAAAGTAATTCATCCCTAAGTTAATGAGCATATTATTAAAAATGATGGACACGTTCAGAGATATAAGAAACTGTATATTAAATTTAAAAATCTCATTAGCTAGGGAGAATTAGCTTTTTAAAATGTTATGTTTGAGCCCTTCTGTTTCAGGCAGTGAGCCTTTTAATATCCAGCAAGTAAGGCTCCTTCCCAGTGGAATGCATTAACTATTATGATTGTTTAAATTGATTTTACTGTTGATCAGCTACTATTGAGCAAATGGCAAGGATGCTGATAAAGTACTGTACTGTAGACATGTCCACTCAGATTCTATCAGCTCTCTCATTCAGTGCAGTTCTCCAAGATATCCCAATGTAAAGAACTTAATACAGCACTGAAGAAAACTTAGAAATGGTCTTGTGTATTTATAGACCCTGGAAAGAAATGAATAAAAACAAGTAATTGGTGGCAAATGCTGACTTTTAAAATGGCTGTTACCATACACAGAGCCTGAGATTCCCCACAAGAATAGCCCTGTAGTTAGGTGCTAACTTGCTATGTGAGACAACCAGGTTCAGTTCCCTGCTCTGACACAGACTTTGTGACCTTGGTCATTCAGCCTTTTTGCACTTCAGTTTCCCATCTGTAAAATAAGATGATAGAGACAAGTCCTACCTGAGAAGGGGTATTGTGAGAATAATACACTGAACATTGTGAAGCACTCAGTGGGGATCATATGAGTACGCTAGATAGTTTTTCCTGTTTACTTAGAATAGGAAATAACTAGTTGCCAAATCCTGACTTTTTAAGGTGGTGAACAGTGGGATGCAAATAATCTAATTTTAGAAATTTAAAAATATAGAGGTGGACTTGCCAGTAGAGGTGATAATTGAGACGTGATGTGATGAAAAATAATCACAGTAAGTGAAATCCTGACCCTACTAAGTCAAAGAGTTTTTCCATTGATTTTCAATAGGAGCAGGATTTCATCCATTTAAAACAAAATTTTGAAAGCATGGTCCAATATCTTAAATATGTTTGGCTTAGCTGTGACAGTGTGATTCCAAGGTAACTCCATTAACTTGAGAATAACTGGCCAAATGCACTTATGGCCAGGTTCAGCAAATATTTTTCTGGTGGCCTTAGCATGGCAAGAAATGAGCTAGGCACAAAGCCAAAGAAAGTGAGATGAGACTTAAGCTGGAAGGGAAAATTCTGTTTGCTGAACTTGGTCTAAACCTACAAAAACACTTGATATGAACTTCCCACTAAGATTGTAGGGATCTTAGGTGTGTGTTTGCCCCATTACAGAGCGAGAGGCCAGCCAGAAAGTTCATATCCAAACTTTCCTAGAGTGGGAGGCAGGTAAAACTCATATGCCCAAGTCACACTGACTAGACAAACTATGTTATAATTGTGTTCAGATGAACCAGTTTGGTACATAGGGACTTATAGTGCTGATCTGGAGGTGGAATTCTTATTCAAAGAGTTGTCTTCCTCCCAAGGCCCAAAATGCAAATTTCCATAGACACTTAAAAATCCTGATTTAATTGTACATGCTCCAAATTGACTTGAGCTATTGGTCTAATGTAATTATTTAAGGAACATATGCAGGGAGGCGAGCTTAGTGACCATTTTCTAAAGTTCTTGTATGAGGACATCTTTCACTGCCCAATGGTCTGTTTCTCCCACAACTCCCTTCCACCCCTGACTTTCCCAAACATGCTGTGATGCATGGACATATCCTCCCCGAATTGATCTGTACCTTCTCTTTCAAATCTCACCTCATTTCTATTGAGACTGCTACAAGAAAGCAAGTGATAGCTGATATTTATACAGAACTTTGTGAACATATGATATACGAAACAGGCGAGAGCAAATCAGTTAGAGCTAACTTTCAGATATCACTTAGCCTAGTTGTCAACCCTTTTAGTCGGGGTTCATATCTCTTGTATGGCTGTACAGCCACACAACATAATTGAGCCCCATTCCGGTTTTTTTTGTTGGGTGGAAGGGGGGTTGGGTACTAGTGCAACATAAATATTAATCAGTTGATCATTTGCAAATTACACAATCCACCAAGGCTTGTAGAAGGTGGTATGAAGAAAGAGGGAAAAATATGCAGAGCTTCAAATACTCAGTTGTATAAAGTCCTAAGGGCAGAATATTAGGTAGGATTAAAGAGCTCTACTGAGAATTTCAAAGTAGTGCAGGAGATTTAGTCACCTATCTTCCATCAGTTTTGCAGAAAAATACATGGCTAAATCCTTTGTACTGCTTTGAACATCTCAGCCCTTATGTGTTTATTTGTAATATTTATCTTGATGATCATGTATGGATAATTATGGGGGGAAAGTACTACTTGTAGTCATCTAACAGGGAAATACTTGTATATCTTTTCACTTAATTCATTCCCAAGATTTCTTACTTCCAATTTCTTTGCCTTTTTTAAAATATAATATGGGAACCTATCTTTAAAGCTGTTAATGGAAATCATGACATTTTGGTTTACAAATTATTATTTTAAATATTAGATTAGCTTAAAACATTCAGCTGCTTGTAAAGACCAGATTCAATTCTGACTTCTGACCTGTGTTACCACAGATGCATAATTTTAAATGTCTCATTACATAGTATTGTCATTTAAGCTACGTGAAGTCAGTATAAATCAAGACTCTGAAGCCAAGCATAATAATCAGATTCATATTTTAATTGAGTTCCAATTTATAAAGTCTCTGATTTTTTCTCTCTCCATATTAGTCTGTGTGATGGGACATGGGCATTAGCCTTGGAGAGGTTAACGTAGGTAATAGAAGCCAATTAGCCATAGGCTGCACCTGGAGGGAAGGTAGGCTGCAATGAGTCTTAATTGGAGATGAAGTTCACCTCGGAAGAAACTGGAGGGGCTTTTGTGAAGCCAGGGAGCTGGTAACAGGGAAGGGGTAGGGCCTGTGGGTGAGGAAGCTTGCAGGAACCCTCCCTGATACAGGGGAGGAGAGCAAGAAGCAGTCCAGGGAAGGAGCAGTAAGGACTGGAAGAGTAAAGACCCGAGCTGCTGGGTCAAGGGTCCCTGGATTGGAACCTGGTATAGAGGGTGGGGCCACATTCCCCTACAAGGCACTGTGGTAGTGGTAAGTAGGGGCAGCTTATTAAGGAACAGGTGGGGATGGTTTGGAAGGAGACTTTGATAATACCGTGGAAGTGGGGGAACTTCAATGTGAGTTGGCCAGAGGGCTAAGCCACAAAGAGGAAAGCCCTGCAGCTTCAGGAGCATGAGAGAGGCAATGGAGTATGTGAGTAGAATGATGGGCTAAGCAACCGCAGGAAGGGGTATCAGGCTATGTGTGAGCTAATCCCCAGGGGGCCTCTAGTAGGTGCTGGAGTAATAAGAAAGTATGCCCCTGTTACATGCTAGTTGTTGCCTTAGTTTAAAAGGGAATCTCCAGGAAGGGCTTTGCAACTTTATTGTACAGGTAGTTAGATGATATTTGTAGGATGGCTTTGTGTGGGTAATGAAATGAGTGCTACCAGCACGTTGTATGACCTTTATTGATGCTTAGAATTCTTCCTGAAGATCCCTTTTCTAGTACAGTGAGACTCAAATAATGTGAAGAAATGCTGTTGAGGAGCAAATTTATTTTTAGAAGGCTTGCTAGCCAAAGAAGAGCTCAGTCTTTGAAATATTCCCATTTCAACCAGTCCCTGAAGTGGGAGAGAGAGCATATACTTGTAAGGTCTGGCAGTGCAATACAGGGATCTAAGTTCAAGTCTAATGGTTTCTCTCTCACTCCTTAGCTAGCTGGGCCTAATGAGCCCTTTGGAGGCAGCTTATTCATTTCCTGCACTCCAATGAATCTCAGCTGGAAGGCCTATTGAGGGCTGTAGAGAGAACTGTATCTTCACTCCAAAAAGGAGGGCTGGAGAATCAGGGCCTGGTGCCTCTTAATGGGAAGTAATATGGTAGAAGAAATGGGGACTATTTCAGGATCAAGTATGCATGCACATATTACTCCATTGTTCATTTTCCTTCTCATTTACAACTGCAAAATCCTCTTCCCCTACAATCCTCCTTTCTCCCCAGTTTCCTTAGACAGCTCGTTTAAAGATTATAGCTTAGCTTCTTCATACCAATTTCCATTGAGTCCTTCGTGGAAGGCCTAGTCCATGTCACTCTATGATGGGTAGGTCAGCTGCAATTTGTGCTTAAACGTGGGCCTATCAGGAAGATGGCAGTGAGATGAAGCCCAAAAGTTTGGAGGAACTTAGCATATTCACCAGAGCTCAAAACACTGTTGAATGGCTCACAGCATCATTAATCATCACTTGGTTGGGCCTTCCACTGTACCAAGTCTCTTCCTTCCTGAGAAAATAGTCTATTACTTTGATCTATAATGGAAATAGCTGTTCATACAACACCGAAGAATCAATACAGCACCACAATACACAGGACTTCTGATTCAATGGACCTTTGATTTTTGACCGGTACAAACTATTTCTTTACAACTGTGTTGAAATTTCTAACCTCTTTTTCTGAAGATTGTTGATAATTAGGGTCTAACTACTTCCACTTTACTCCCCACTAGCCAAATTCACACTTGATCTCTGCGGTGAAATTATTAAACCGTACAATAAAGCCACTTACTGTGCCTCCAAATCTGATAAGCACAATCTGTATCCTTTGTGAATGCTTGGGCTGTTGCCTTCTGTAGTCAGTCTGTCCAGAATTGATTTGGCTCTAGATTAAAAACGTAGCCATTGAAGTGAGTGTAATATCTGGCATTAGAAAACAGACTTTTTTCACTTTCCTAAAACTTTTGGATAGCTATAAATAACTGTATTTGTGAGGTCTAAAACAGTTTTGAAACAAGGTGGTAGTGAAGTTTCAAAAAAAAAATAGCTGGCATTATTTTACAAACATGCAGCATATTAATACAAGAACATGTAGGTATCCCTGTGTACACACAACCAAAATGAAACTTGTTAAACTGTTATCACTCTCTGAACTGGCTTCTCAACAGATCACACAGACTTTAAACCACCTTTTGAGTCCTTCTGATCCCGGGCTGCCCCATGGTCTGGAGAGTCCTGCAGAATAATTTAGAGAGATCTGGGGAGCTGTTGAAGGTATAGAAATGTGTCAAGGCTGCTATAGAGACTAGTGTACTATCAAAAAATCTTCACAGTGCTGTGACCCCTGGCCCGGTACCCCCATCAGCTCTGACATGCTCCAATACCAGGGCTTGCAAGAGGATTCTTGAAAGATAGCCTTATGGCTGTTCTACATGTCTGCATGGCGGAATTCTGACTCTCCAGCACTAGAATTTTTAGTGCCCCTTTTAAACCAGGTAAAAGGGCCAGAGTGATAAATCTGCTTTGAATGGACAATAAAGAAGTGTTGGAGCTTCCAATCTCCTAAACCACCTAGTCTCCCCAGTTGCTTAACATGCTAGTTATCCCATCCTCTAACTTTAAACCTAACTAAACATACCTTTGGTTAGAAATCAGTGGCCTAACCTTCAAGGATTACTTTGCCCCAAAACAATTTTGGAACCTCAAGGAGCTCTTTGCTTTCATTCTTGAATTGAGTACTATATGCTACAAGGACTTCTTGAAGAACCTTTTAAAAAAAAAAAAAAAAAAAAACCAACTGTCCAGGTCTCTTGTAAAGAACTCTACTGTAGAATAGACTAACTCATGCTGAAACAAGGATTTTTCGTAAGTTGTCTCACACAGCCTGAGGATATGGTTTGATCATCATGCAGCTGAAGGGATTGATCCTAGTCCTTGTGAACAGTCCCTCAATTTGTACTTGTTTGTTGCATTTATTGTCTTGCTGCTAAACAACTGATGAACTTGGTAAAGGTCTTAAAAAATCTGACAAAGATGAGTTCAGAATAAGTGTACTGAAAAAATACTCTTAACCGTGTCAATCAAAGCTTTTTTCAAAAATTACATTATTACAAAACAAAGGTTTTTCTTTTTACTCTGAGAGGTTGTAACCTGTATTTGAAAGTGGGAACAGCAGAATGGAATTTAAAAAGAATGAGCCATATAAGCTGAAGGCTATATTTGTATGACTCCCTTTGTATAACATGTTTGTTTGTATTTGGAGCTACTGGACACATTTCATCTTTACCATTTAAAAAAAATGTATAGAGAGTTTATAGGAAGAGTGAGCCATTTTGGCTAAAATGACAAATCCTATTTCTCCCTTCCCCCCAACAAAGACTGAAATTTTGCATTTGCCATTCAGGTATCTGCTTCTTTTAGAACCTGATCCCTCTATGAATTTTCTGCATGCCTCCCTCTGGCTCTGACCGTATGGATAGTGCCTTCTGAGCCGCCAGTACCTGGACAGGGAGTCTCCATTTCCTCTGAGAATTATTCCTGGATAAACAGTCACATTATCTAGTCTCACACTGCTCATGCCTCTTCCTTGCTGAGACAATGGATATGTCATTTAAAAAAAAAATTGGTTACTATTCTTGTTACTTTTCAGCTGTACCAATGCGTCTGGGTTCTGAGAATGGAAAGCAAAAGTGCAAGCATACCATGTAGGTGACTGTTCTTGGTAGAAAGGAAAGCTGAAAATAACAGTTTAAGCCACCTCTTGCTATTTTGAAGTCGGGGAAGGAAATATTTGGCTCCACTCCCTCTAATTTCACCGCATAGAGGGATTAGAGGGTGGAATGATGTCTGTCACCTTCATGATAAGATCTCCCCCACTACTTGGGTTCCGAAGTGGGGGATCCTTGAGTTTCTCACCTGATACTGTAGATCTTCTTCGTAGGAGGCAGTATGTTTTTCCCTCTGGGGAATCTTTATTTAAGGAACCCCCAAGAACAACTCTGATCAGATTGGCACTTAGGACCTAGGGCCAGCACAGAGGTATATGGCCTTCATGTGGGTGGTGCTGGACACATTTATGGGGATTCTGCGGGGACTAACAAGGTTTGAGGGTAGAACTGTGGCCTATACTAGTATAAATGAGGGTAGATTGAATCAATAATATTAGAGAATTGCAAGGTTTGTTATGTAACTCCCATAAATACAGACCTTGTGATGTTTATTAATAGGTTTGGCAGGATTTGACTTTAAATTGATGGTAAAATCGATTTCAGCTGACCCCCTGAAATTGCCAGTGCAGCCAATGGACTAAGCCATTCAACAGTGAGCTGGCCTCCTCCATGGCTGGGGGCTCATCCTCCTCCTTGCAACATCTGCTACACCAGTGCAGGACTGCAGTCTGCCCCAACCATGCAGGGAGTCCTTGGAGCCCCACTATCAGTGCTGGGAACCCTCTGCAGCAAATGTCAGTGCTGCCCTAACCTCAAACCTACTACCAGCCCTCAACTTCCCACAACCGTGAAAACTGTTCATAAAATATAAATGAATTCTGCCAAGCCTATTCATAAACTTGAAGCTGATGTCAGAGGTTCAGATTGGTGTAAAGTGGGGAGGGCGGGGTTGGGGGGAAGGTTGCTGGGTGAATTATTAAATGTCTTAAGTGGTTTTGATTATACATTAATCTGAAAATCAGCAACCAATACACAGAAACAAACATTTCTATATTTCCTCAATAGCCTTTGTGTGAATCAGAACATCTCAAGGGAACATTTTATAAACGTTTTGTCATTCCTTCATAAAAATAAAATGTAATATTTCTTTTTAAGAATGTAACCACAGTAACTACATACAATCTCAGTAGTATGCAATGTTTTACTAACACAAATCAGAATAGGTTGATAATTTTATGGGGTAAAATACTATTGAGGTTTAAAATACCATTAAAGGAATTGAACCGAACTGACCATTTGAGGGGAAAAATGGATCTTAAGCTATTTTGGAATTATTTGGCACACATTGTATTACCTACTTGTTTGTGAAAATTATGTATCAGTAAATAGTAACTGCACTGAAGAGACAACAGGAACATTACACTACAAATTTGGATTTAAAGACAGTCTTGATGCCTCCGGTCTCCAGCCAGCTCCATGTGGGAGCATGATGTATTTTTGGCTGTGCTCAGACAATGGCTCGTAATTCTTTTCAATGTTGCAAAACCATGTTGAGAAATGAGGTGTGCATTTCATATCATGTGGTAAATTAACTAAAAAGAAAGTTGCTGTGTATTTCTAGTTCCCAACTCATAATATACTGTTGGTAGGTCGTATGACCCGTGCAGGTGGTGGTAATTTCTCGATAGGTGCTGTTATAGTTCTTATGCTTAGAAAATGCAAAATAGCCTATTTGTGTGTTCAGGTACTGCAAAGAGGTCAAATCCTTCTATTTACACTGGCATCACTATTCCATGAAAGCAAATGGAATTAGATTGTATTTGCATTGATGTAACTGAGCAGAATTTGACCCTAAATTGCTTTTACCTGCAAGTAAACAAAATCATATCAAAATACTTGACTTTTTTGTAGATATGAAGGTTTCTTGAGTTTATATTTTAGCAAACTCTTCAGATTGAACTTGTCTCCATGGTTGCAAAGTCAGAAGCTATAAAAGCCTCCCAGTGCATTTGTAGAGGCTCCTCCCCGACATTAGATGATTCTTTTCCATAGGTGGCTGTGTAATGTGCTACCTTCAGACTTCAATGACGGCCTAAGCACACTTTATCCAATGAGCTCGTATCTGATAGCCCCGCATAGGAATGACACACATGGGAGGTGCTTCCTATGGTGTTTTAGTATTGGATGGTTTCTTCTTTGTAAGACTTGCTGCCAGCCACCTAGGAAAGATTCTTAAAGGAGCTGAAAAACCTTCTCCTTGCCTGAATTATGAGAATGTAAGCATTCTGCTGTGTTCGTAGGATCCTTTCATTATTTAAAGGAATGTTCTTTGTACTCTATAACTCTGTTCTTTGATTCAGTGAAATAAATATTTCATAGCCAAATGCTACTTCATTAAATGATGTAACTAAGGGAAGAACTGGACCTAATTTATATGGGGTGAACTGGCATGGCTGAGCAGTGTTGTGCACTTTTTGTTAGACATCTGCATAATCAATGAATGGCAGATCAGTGAGATGGACTGGAAGTTCACATGAACAATGGTGAATCCAAAGCATTTAGGTTCCCACCCCCCCCTTTTTTGGGGGGGTGTTAAATTATCATGGTACAAAATTAACAACTCTTGGTATATTTCCTGGTGACTTCAATGGATGTTATTGATGAAAGAAGAAACGCTTCATTTCTTTAAAACAAATGATATGATACACTAGCCTTAAGGAATTGTGGAAACTTGAAAAATAAACAGCTGTTAAGGTTTCATACATGACACCCAGCTGCTGTTGGGTTTTTATAAGTCTATTTATTCTAATTATAAAGCTAAGAAGGTGTAGAAGTTAAAATGACTCAAGGCGGGAGGGGTTACAACTGCTTTAGAGGACAGGATTAAAATTCAAAATGATCTGGACAAACTGGAGAAATGGTCTGAAGGCTATAGGATGAAATTCAATAAGGACAAATGCAAAGTAGTCCACTTAAGAAGGAACAATCAGCTGCGCACATACAAAATGGAAAATGACTGCTGAGGCAGGAGTACTGCAGAAAGGTACAAGCTAAATGAGTCAACAGTGTAACACTATTGCAAAAAAAAGCAAATGTCATTTTGGGATGTATTAGCAGGAGTGTTGTAAGGAAGACAAGAGAAGTAATTCTTCCCCTCTACTGTGTTGATTACGCCTCAACTGAAGTATTGTGTCCGGTTCTGGATGCCACATGTCAGGAAAGACATGGACAAATTGGAGAAAGTCCAGAGAAGAGCAACAAAACTGATTAAAGGTCTAGAAAACATGACCTATGAGGGAAGATTGAGGGGAAAAAATAGGTTTGTTTTTTTCTTTTCCAGACTAGAGTATTGGATGTGGGGGAACATAAAAGGTTGTTACAAGGAGGAGGGAGATATATTGTTGTCTTTAACTTCTGAGGATAGGACAAGAAGCAATGGTTTAAATTGCAGCAAGGGTGCTTAAGGTAGGACATTAGGGAAGAACTTCCTGTCAGGGTGGATAAACACTGGAATAAATTGCTTAGAGAAGTTGTGGAATCTCCATCACTGGAGATTTTAAGAGTAGGTTAGATAAACACCTGTGAGAGATGGTCTAGAATAGATAGTCCTGCCTTGGATGCAGGGGACTGGACTAGATGACCTTGAGTTCCCTTTCACTCTTTTGATTCTATGTTAACAGAATGTTTACAGTTCCTGCTTTGTGCATGGTATTTCAGAGACTATGCCTTCATTTGGGTGGGATAGCTCAGTGGTTTGAACATTGGCCTGCTAAACCCAGGGTTGTGAGTTCAATCCTTGAAGGGACCATTTAGGGATCTGGGGCAATTGGGGATTGGTCCTGCTTTGAGCAGCAGATTGGACTATATGACCTCCTGAGGTCCCTTCCAAACCTGATATTCTAAGATTTAAAAAATGTATATTCATGTTTTACACTGGGCAGTCAGCTCTGTGAAATGTCTGAGCTATTATGGTGGGGCCAGGTGATCAGGACTGATACATTAATGTATTTTTCTACTTGTCTTCATTTTTTAATTCTCTGCTTACATCTTAACCTAGTATGTAAAGGTTGTTTGGATAAACTCATCTGAAAATACTGCCATACCTGTGCATATTCTTTGGTACCTGCAGGCTCTTGGGCATTTCCTAGAAAAACTATTTTTTCTAAGTATTAAAACAAACTCTTTTTTTTTTTTTTTTTTTTTTTTTTTAGTTTTTGCCCCACTGGCAGGTAAAGAGAGAATGTACACAAATCCCTTTCTTGCAAGCAAACAAGGCAAATATTTTATTTTGAGTTTTATAGCCGGGTGGAGTTAATGGGCTTCTGTCAAACTAGGGTGCAGTGTCTTTAGATTTAAGTAGTTTCTTCATGAGGAAGTACTGCTTTTTACTTTATTCAGAGATTTGAACAAGTTTGAAAGAAACACACAACGTCTTATTGGCTGTCTCTAGTAATTATCCAGTTATCAAAGCTGGATAGTTAACTAGATACATTCTGGTTTTTCCTTTGTTAGAGAAACTAGTATCTTCACTTTGATGGCATTATTTAGTATTGGCAACAAATTACAGTACAGTAAACATGCTTCACAGTGAAATTAATGTGTTGTAACTCTGCATAACTAACTCTTAGGGGGAGAGGAATAGCTCAGTGGATTGAGCATTGGCCTGCTAAATCCAGGGTTGTGAGTTCAATCCTTGAGTGGGCCATTTAGGGATCTGGGCCAAAAATTGGGAATTGGTCCTGCTTTGAGCAGGGGGTTGGACTAGATGACCTCCTGAGGTCCCTGATATTCTATGATTATATATTCCATGACCCCACTGTCTGCCTTTATACTGGCATTAACAAGAAACTACTTCACAGATGCTCTGTTGCTGCTCCTAATCTCATGGGTTTATTGTCTTTACACTTTTTTAAGACTTTAGAATACTTCAGGCTGAACCTTTTTTAAAATGAAAGCTATTTCTGAAATGAACAGCTATTAATCTAGCAGTTAACCCCTCTTGGACGTGTACATACATACGTATGTTTGATTCAACTGTCAATTCGTATTTTGAAATTAGCAAAGTGACTTGCATGTGATAGGAAGATCCACAAACTACATAAGGAGAACTATTACTGATCTCAGCACGTGTATCAGTGCTGCAAGAAGATTTGTATTAGATTAAAAACTGATTATTCAGACTGAACAGGCATTCTATTAGAAATGCTCTGTATAATTAGGATTTTTTAAAAAAATCCTTAAATAAGGGATTGTAGGGTTTTTTGGTTTGATTACAAATGTCAACTTTGCTATTGTTTCATTAAAACAATAATTCCTATGTTATCTGTTAAAAGTGAAATATTTTATACACTATATTTGATCCTTAATCATCCTCCTTCAGGATAGTATATTTTTTTAGCTCTATCATAAACGAGGAGATAGAGTACCATTTTGATTGTACATTGTGTATAGAAACTTTTTAATTTTTTTCTCTGTAAAAAGTGATCTTGAATAGCTTTGCGTATAGAGATACTGTCAAATTTGAGGCCCAAACTTTGCACAGCTTCTCTCACTTGTTGGCAAATTTATGTCAATTGCTTTCTTCAAAACTTGCTTTCACCTGTGTTTCTTGGTTATCAATGATGATAAAAAAGATACTTAATAGTATTGTGGGAATTCTGGGTGAAAATCCTATGAATCCAAGTAAGATTAGACACCTAGAACTCGAGAGAGATGGGATGCTGTTTTGTTTTTGTCTTGTCTCACCTCACAAAGTCTCTCTCTCTCTCTCTCTCTCTCTCTCTCTCTCTCATTTTTTCTAACAAATCATAAATCCGTCGTCCTGAATCAGCACTCCCCCAAAGCAAATTAAAATAGTTTTCAACTGTTAGTATTTGAATCCATACCACTTTAAGATTTGACCAACATCTGGCAATCTGGCAAACTAAGTGTATGAATTCTTTAGTGGCTATGCTTCAGACTATAGGCTTTGATGCAAGGACACTGTCTTCTGAATTTTCCTGTACAGAATAAATAGATATTTACAAATCACTGCTATTGTCATTGCAAAGTGATCTTATAATGAATACCTTACTTTCTGACACGTGCATGTCAGACCACACAGGAGTAGTTGAGCTGTGCAGAGACTGAAGGAATTCTCTCCTAACTCCATAAACTTGTGGAATGAATTCATAGCCACTGTGGGATGGAGGCTAATTCAAACCAACAACTGAAGTACCCTTGTACACCCTTAGCGCATTCCTGTGGTGAAAGGGATGACTGGAGCAGTTGCTTGGGATTACTGTGGCTGCAAAGATGGAAGCTGAATTTGCCCTCTGTAGCAGATGAGGATTGGTCCTAACTGATTTAAAACACTAGCAACTAAGCCCCTCCTGTTGTACTTAATGAGCTTTTGCCATCTTAGCCTAGGGACAATATTCACCAATGAGCAGCTCTCCATTTCAGAGTCTCTGTAGATGATTGCCCATATTCCTTCAGTACCAGTGACTAGAATCAAGGATCCCTCACTGCTGCTAGATAGTCTGTGGCAGTGTGCTGGTTGAGAAGTCCTTAATCAGCTCCTGCCACTCCATCCCCAATCAAGGGGAATGGATTGGGGCTGGTTGAATAGCCCTGTGCCTGCCTGTTAACTGACCGCACCTGACAGTCTTATTAGCCCAGAGCTATAAAGGCTGGGAGGAAGTGGGGGAGAAAAGAGGTCAGACACAGAAGGAAATGGGAGTATCCTAGTCTGTTGCTCCCCTCCTTACTCCCAGTGTGATGACCTACTATATTTGCCTGTGAAACCCAATGTGCTCCATGCACCCATCTGACCTGAGGCCTCCAGGTATTTTGTCTGATGTGCTTTTCCCAACATTAGGATGTGGGATGGCAAGGAGGTCAACTGACCGCCCCAGTTGAAAGGAAACGTTCAGGAGAATGGGGATGGAAAAGACCTTGATCTTCCTCCTTTTGTTGCTTCTGCCTTTATTAAATTAGGACCATGGTAGGCTCCCCTGAAGTAGAGAGAAGCTTTTTTTCCATGAGGGGGTCAGTAAAGGGGGAGATATTTCAGTGGCAAGTAGAAGGCTTTTGCAACCAGTTGGTGGGAGAGAGTGAGAGGGTGACCTTTGAGGTATGAGAATAGAGAGGATTCTGCCACTCAATGAGCGTATCCTAAAGTATTAAATCTCATGTTTGTTTTGGCTCTGAGAGACATGATACAGAGTTTGCCATCCTTTTATATGAAAGAGTATCCATTCAGTGATCACCTCATAGGCAACTTTATTGTACCCAGGATGACTGCTGGAAACGTCTAAGAAACAAAGGCAAAAGGGCTGGGGAGGATTGAGCCGAGGATGGAAATGGTGTCTGGCCTGTGTAGGAATACCTGGAGTTTTAAGCTTCAAGCAGGAGCAGTTTGTCTTCCAGGAACTCTGCAACCTACTTAAAACAACATATAGGGTGAGAAATCACTACTCGTAGCCAGTTTCTTCATGTATTAAGCTTAGTTTGTGTGTTTTATTTGCTCAGTAATCTGCTTTGAGCTGTTTGCTATCCCTTAAAATCTATCTTTTGTAGCCTTCCCATGCAGTACTGATTTCAGTGTCTCTGTCTTTATGCAGCTGGGTGAGTCCCTACTTGTGTGTTTGCTAGAGAAGGCTTGAGGGCCTGGCTCAGCAGGACCTAGGCTGGTGGAATAGGCGGGCTCAGTTGTATCTCAGTATATCAGATGGCACCCCGAAATGGGGGGAGGGGGCAACCCATCACAGTTAGTTTTATAACATGTTAAGAAAGTGAATTTATATTCCTCTTTGCTAGACACTGGTGTGTATGTTACAGGATATTTAGTGTAAAGATGCATAATGCCTGACTCACAATGTGGGTGATTTACATGAGCACAATGAAAAATCTCAATGACACAGTATAACTTGCCTGCTTATATCCAGATCCTGCAACATTTATGCTTGTAATATTATTCACATGTATAAGTAGTTCTGTTTAAGTTTAATTGGACTACTGACATGAGTAAAGTTAAGCACATGGACAGATGTTTGTAGCATCAGGTCCTTATTCTGTATATTCCTTAACAGGCAGCTCTTTCAGTAGTCTACATGGCATATGAATACAAGATAGGTACTATCCCAATGAAGTTAATATGTTAACCTATGCGTATTAAAACTTAAAGCTGGAGAAAAATGTTATTGTGAGTGGTTATGAAATAACAAAATGAAAATTAGTGCTTTCTAAAATCAAAGGTGCTTTGTAAAGACTGAGATTTTAAATTTCCATCCTAAAAAGGATAGGCGCTTAGAGATGGTCCTGAGCTGCAAAAATCAATCCTGGATACAAATTTTAGACACACTAAAGCTACTAGGTAATCACATCTCAAGTTTGGGTCCATGGTTATAATCTAGCAGGTTGTTTTTGTTGTTGTCGTTCCCCCCCACCACCTGTATTTGTAACTCTGATTGCAAATAAACATATTTTCCATAGTGGAGGTGGCATGTATTCTATCCAATCGCATTCACCTATGTTTTAAATGAAACTGAAATAGACATGGCTATTTCAAGAGCTGTATAGTTAAAGAATCTTCTCCCACTATTCAGATGATGTTTTCATGCTGGCACATCCCACTGGCATTTTGGCACATTCTTCGAGTGACTGCCCAGGTCCATTCCACTTCAGATGTGTGCATGCCCAATGCATCAGAGACAGGAGTGAAGGGACGTAAGAGCCTGCCTCAGACTCTGAGGAAAACCCTGAGTCAGCCAACCATAGTGGCACTATACCAGGCGATGCGGGGATCCATCTGCACTGCTCCAGAGATACCAGTACCAGGGATATCAAAGTAGGTTTGCCCCTAGGCTGCACTGGTTGAGGAAAACCCTGGTCAGTCCAATACTTTATTTCCCATGTGCTGAGCCTGAGTCGGTAGCGTGGCCCAAGGATGCTTTGGACTGGGTGAGCCATCTCCGGCAGCATCAGGGACTCTAGAATCAAAAGGCAGAATAAGTATTGCACTGCAACATATGCCTCCGGCATCATTGGTACTGAGACACTTTCCTGCTGCTGTGGCATGGAACCAATTGGTATTGGGTCAGTCGCAACAGCCTGGGTACTGGTGCTGGAATATTCAACCTTGAATGAAGAGGTCGGTACTGGGGAGTTGCTTTTGCCAAAGGATGCCTTCCTCTGTCCTCCTGAATGCTTGCTGGGTATGTGGAATAGGGGACCTAGATCCTCTAGCAGAGCTACATCTTGGCTCCTCGGAGAAATCCAACCTTCTTATGCTTCTTCCTCAGTATCAGGAAAGGGGATAGGTGCTGTCATTCAGAGGTAGTGTTCGAAGGACAGTTGGCACCAATGCCCAAGTACTTGATGCACATCCTTTATTGAGGCTTCAAGTCCCTGCATATTTGGCAGCAGTCCCAACATGACACTTGCTTTAGAGTGGAATGAGGGTCGCTCACTGGCCAAGACCTTTTGCATCTGGACAGGTTTAAACCCTTGAGAGTGAGGCAAACCCTGGTTCCAGAGATCAGCACCCTGTAACAAAAGGAAAACAACTCTCCAATAAAACAAAAATAATAAATGAAACTTACACTCCTCTAACAATGACATAATTAATGAATACCAACTATTTACAGCTAAAAACAAGCTAAAGTCTCCATAGTGGGAGTGGGGAGGGAAACTTGCAGAAGAAAGCCAACACACTCTTCAGCAGTGGTAAGAAGTAAAAAAAGGGGGATCTGAGGTGGATCTGTCCTTTTGTACATTTGCACAGTAGCAAGAGACAGCAGGGGGTGCCTCAAAGAGAACCTTTAAGAGAAAAGTCCGTGACTCTGCACACACACTTGGAATGGATATGTGCAAAACATCTCAAAGAACAACAGGATAGTAACTTGATTTTGTAGCTTCATGAGTGTGTTTCTAGTAGTGATGGAAAGGTTACATGCTTTACATGTCTTTGAGCTTCTTTTCAGTACCTCATCTGTGAAGCAAGTCAGTGAATGATTGATTAGTGGCTGAATTCACACACCTCTGTGTTGTCCCTATCATCGACTAAAGTCTTTTCCCATTAGGTACTGCATTTCTGATCTGCCCTTGCCTAGAATGTAAGAGTTTTTTTTCCCTGAAGTGCTGTTAGCCCTTTCTGTATGTCAACATAAAGGTATCAGAATCTGCCCTGTAGTAATAGTGGGAGAGATTTCCAAATTCACAAATGGCAGTTAATCTCCTATCTCCCATTGACGTTAGAGTAGACTATACACACTTAAATAAGTGACCTAATTATCAGAGGTCAAACATCCATATCACCATTCACTTAAACACGTGTAAGGGTGGCAGAATTAGGGCCTAAGTCTGTAAAGTAACTGAAAAGTTATCATGGTGCCTTTTTTATTAAGTTGTGACTGATATTTGATATTTTACCTTTTTGCATGTTCTCAAGATGATACCTAAACTGTGGCACTCTGAAAGTTTAGCTAAAAATATATCTGATGCACAAATGCACCTTGACATTTAGAGTAGAACTGTCATAATGCCTTTTTCAGTTGTAAATTCACCAGCTCAAAAACTTAGATCTGAGGGTCTGCTATGTGAGGGGAAAAAGGCTAGGGTAATACATCCAGCTATTGATATTCATGCATGCTTATTTTCCTCTAGTGAAAAATGACATGTGACTGGTTGGCTTGACAAATGTTATGCATCTTCTCAAAGAGCTGACATTCTTTAAGTAGGTCTTCTGATAATTAAAAATTCACTTTTGCTTATTCCATGCTAAGATACAGAATGTATTTCAGGTAGTTCTGATTTATTATGCCCACTCTGTTCACTGGATTCACTGCTTTTCTTTGCTATTTATATGTGACAAATAAAACATTAATAAATGAATTCCATTGATTTATCCTACAGTGTATATAGATGGTATTATAAAATCATCCAAATTCAATTTTATCCACTGTGCCTCTGTTCTGAGAAGCTCATTAGTACTGTAATTCATGCAGAAAAGATTAGAATATACTGAAAAGCAACAATTCCTGAACCAGCAGCCATAAGGTGTTTGATTCAGCTTGAACTACAGTAAATGCTGAGGTTTGGAAAGTGGGGGTGGAAATGTGTACTATATAAAGCTAGGTAAAGAGGCAGGTTTGTTTAACAGAAAAGGAACTTTTTTCATCTAAAAATATATTTATTTACCAAACAGGAAAATAATTTTCAGAACAGCAACTTCTTGTGTGCGGTCCCGTTAGACATATCCTTGGTTCCAGTGCATGTTAAGCTCAGAGCAGAAAATCTGCATAAAAATTCATTGTATTCCTGCATTGCCTGCAAATACTGTACTATAGCAACAACAGATCATTTCCAATGGTCTTTTTTTGTACTTCAGCTGAGGTCATTTATAATTCACCCTTGTATCCTACAGGCAATACTGTTTAATAATGTTTGCCTCTCCCCCACACCAAACCTGAACTCTAAGGCAAAGCTCTTTGACAAGATTATGCTACAGAAGTGCACAGATGTTCATCTTAAAATACGACAGTGATTCATGCAACACATATTGCTACGTTAGGGACATGCCCCATAAAGAAAATATTGTGATCTCAAGTATTATTGCCAAAGTGGTAATTTGCTGATTTAAGCAGTCCCTCATATTGCTGTTATTGTTTATTGTGGAAGGCGTTCTTTGACAAGTTTTTAAAATTATTTTGCTTTTAAAAATAGGTATACATCTTTTTGAGGTCGTTTATGGCCACAGGTTAGAGAGAGAGAGCTTTATCTAATGGTTTGATCAACCTTCAATTTGTAAGTATAGCTACTGACTTATTCTATGGCCCTGGAATAGTTACTTTAGGCCTACATTTTCAGTTGCTTCTCTTGTGCCCAACTTGAGGCACCTGGTACCAGACTTCTAAAAGTGCTGAGCACCTGTTGCTCCTTTCAAGACAACTGGTTGTATGGGTAATCAGGGGCCCTGGATTTCAAGTTGCCCACCCAAAATTTAAACGCCACTTTGTGATCATTTAGGCCCTAACCTCTTATCCACCACTTTTTCAGTCTATCTAAAATATTAGTGTACTGATGGTAACTAGATGTCGTCATTACCCAACCCACCTCTCAGTGGTCTTCTATACTTGGTGTTTTGATTTTTGTTTGGTTTTTCTTTTGTTGTCAAGAGCTCTGAGATTAATGATGTTTTGGAAATGCCAAGTATAATTTTTGTCTCTGCACCTAAAAACTGCTTCATTAATATCTGTGATCATAGAAATACATGCAAGTTCTCTACTGAAAGTTTGCTGCTTTTAAAAATATACATCTGAAAGACCTTAGATATAGCATTGAATTCCATGGGATTGGGAATGACTGAAAATCCAGTTTCTGTGGCCTTCCTTAATAAGGAACTACCTTTATAAATGAACAAATTAACATCTCTTTAACTGGGATAGAAGTAATTAGCTTTTGGAAATGTGGTCTTTGCAGACCTATGAAACTCCTATCTTTGATTTGTAGTAACTGAGATAAATGCATTAAAATTTGTTGGGAACTTTATCCCATTTTTATTGAAGTTTATTCATTTGCCCAAATGATTGTATGAACATTTGCTTTTATGTGGAGAATAGTCTAGTGACTTAAGTTAAATTTATGCTTCATATTTTATTTTCACTTTAACTGCCCTTTGCCGATATTAAATACTGTATTTTGCTTTGCTTTCTTTCTTTAACTCCAGTCTTGTTTTTGGTATTTAATCTTTTTTCATGCTGTACCATAGCTTCAAAATCTGTGAATAGAAAATTTGACAAAATGGGTTCTGTACCAATAATGTTTTCAGAACTAGATGTGCATTTGCTTAATAGTGCAGCATTGCACAACCTTGTTATGAATATATTTCTGAGTCATCAAGAAGAAACATTGATTGTCTTAGGTTTTTCAAGTCTTTATTTTGCAGATCGTAAAAATGCTGGCATACGAGAGAAGAATAAAGTGCATACTGAATAGTTAAATTGCAGTATTATTCACTGTACAAAATTGTATTCAGAAATGCTTTGGGGTGTTTGTCGATATCTACAATTTTGCTAAGGTCTAGACTACAAGCGAATCCACATTTTAAGCACAAGCCTGAAGAAAATGGTTTTAATCTTGGTCATTCTGTTCCTTTTTCTGATTCTATTCACTTGGGGAGGAGGGGTGTTGTTTGTAACATTTAACATTCATGAACATATGCAGCCATACCAGCATGTCATTAAACCAGGTTATATATTGGAAATATAACCACAGTACAGGAATGATCAATTTCTTGATGTGCACCTCAGCAGACATTTACAATAAATAACATGCAGGATGCCCTTTATATAAAGTTTAATTATCTGTAAAAATCTTGTTGAATCAGCTTTCCTGAGAGATACACTAGGGTTTTAATAATGGTCAAATAATAATACTTCACATTTGTATAGTTCCTCACATACAAGGATATTGAAGTATTTCCCAAATGGTAATTGATTAAGCCTCCTAGCACCCCTGTGTTATAGACTCCCACCCCCCCTGAATTACCATCTCTCAATTCAAAGAGCCCAAGACTTCGGCAGTGCTATGGTAAGACCTTAGCATGCTACAGTGTACTTCCTCCTTCTACGCTGCCTGGCCAGGTTTCACAGCTGTGGACTCTTCTCTATTGGCAAAAAATAGAAGGGAGCAAGGAATAATTAATACAGGAGAGCCTCAGTTATGAACTGACCAGTAAACCACACACCACCCCCCACCCCTCCCCGCCTTTGGAACCAGATGTATGTATCAGGCAGCAGCAGCAGAGAGAGAGAGAAACACCCATACAGAGCAAATACAGTACAATACTGTGTTAAACATAAACTACTAAAAAAAGGGAAAGCGGCATTTTCTTGTGCATACTAAAGTTTCAAAGCTGTATTAAGTCAATGGTTGTTCTTTCAAAAGTTTACAGCTGAACATGTATTCAGAGTTACAAACAACCTTCATTCCTGAGGTGTTTAACTCTCAGGTTCTACTGTACCACTAAAATTGTCAATCCCAGACATTCAAAGATCAGGACTTAGGCTGAAAAATTTCCCCTCATTCATAAATTTTTAAAAGTAAATGCATTTATTTGCCCTTCAGGGTTTTGAGTCTTTAGGATTCACATATTTAAGCTTTTCTCTGTAACTGAGGGCTAGACATTTACAGTTTTGAGTGAAACGTCATTCTCAAATTTCTTGAATCAAGGATGGGGCTTCAAAACATTGTGACCCTTGTGATAAAATCATGAAAGTTGGCATCACTGTGCCCACATGGTCTTCTCCAGCCCTAGGCAAGAGAAACTCTGCAAATCATTCCATTGTGAGCATGGTATTTTCCCTGGGCCTAAGTATGGGGGTCCAGCCTCCAAATACTATGGCTATGGAAGAGGAAAAATGATTCCTGCCAGCTACAGCTCTTCTATGGAGCTACACTTCCAGCTACTCCTCTTATTCCTCCGCAACAATGAGGAGAGGTTCTACAATACTAGAATTTCTGCACAAAAAAGTAAGAGAGCCTGGGTTTCCATTACCCAGCCTGGGCAGTGTTGGCTTACAGCCTTTTGTGGAAATACCCAAAAAAGCTGTTGGGAGAAACCAACCCATTGTTTCTATACACATGGCTATTGAGCCCTTCAGAAAGCCTTTTGGAGGGTTAGTGCCAGGGATGCAACTGAAGCCCTGTTCCTTTCACACATGGGATGATGTGTTCAGTGTGGCCTGTGAGTCTGAACTTAATTTACCGTCTTATATGTATACTTTTCGCACATCGGTCAAAGGCTTCATATCGTAATTACCCTGGATATTTTTTTAAGTAAAAGATAAAAGGTGTTTAGCTGTGCACATTGTAATTTTTGGAATGCAAAGCTTATGAAATCCACACAAGTAGGTCTCGTAACTTACCAAGATGAAAAGCAAAATTGCAACATGAAGCACTTAAATGAGAGATTCCAGTTTTCAGCTTCTACTTTTGCTCATTTTGAATGTTTATCTTTGGCTACTTGTTACTGTCTGGGGCATGGGGTGGGGATAGGATTACCAGACAGCAAGTGTTAAAAAAAATCAGGATGGGGGTTGGGGGGGGGGTTATAGGCGCCTATATAAGCAAAGCCCCAAATGTCACGACTGTCCCTATAAAATCAGGACATCTGGTCACCCTAGTTGGGGAAGAACAGCAGCTGAGGTCTGTTTGAAAATTATCAGCTCACAAACCACATGAACTAACCAACCCATTTCTTCTCAAAATTTAATTTAAGAAAACTCCTGAAGTTTTTACGTATCTCATTTTAGCATTTGCGTTTTTACACAGTCTGCCCCAAACATGAAAGGTTGGTCATCACAATGCTGCTATGCATGATCAAGAAGTGGAGTTGAAAGACAAGGAAGAGGAAGTTATACTGGCCATCATGAGCAGGCCACAAATCCTATTCAATGTCCCTTTTTAAAAAAGGAATCTGCCTTTATAAAAAAAAAAATCCCCACAAACGCGACTTGCAAAATTATTAATCTGCTACTTTCATTAGTTGTTTCTAGAATACTTGCTTGGAATTGCTGTTCAGCTCACAAAACCTAAAATTTCATGGGAGAGACTGTTACCTGTTTTCTAAATTGAAAAAAATTGATCTTAAGTGCTTAAAACACTTCATGCCCTGTTGCCTACACAGGAATCTATGGAGCCCCCAAGCACTGAAGTTCTCTAATGCCATAACATTTTCTAGTTAGAAAGCTTTATGCCCTGGATTTTTTTAAGGCTGAAGAAATGATTTCTGCATTGAAATCTGTGCAGAAAGTCATCCCCAATATTAGTTATGATGCCGTGTTAGTCCAGAAGTAGAACTTCTTTGGTAGCATAGCTCTGAATATGTGACAGACAATAGGAAGTTAAGGAAGGACAACGATAGTAATTGGGTTTCCACAGGTTGAGAACTGCCCATATCTAGCAGAACACTTAAGCACATATGCATATATTCATATATGTGAATAATCCCATTGAAGTCAACTTAATTTTAATAATATTTTTAAATGTGCTGCTGGATTGGGGCCTATTTGCACAATATGATGGTACTGAACAACGTTAAAGCTGGGGTGGGGAGGGCTAATACATGACAGCAATCCCCACTAGCCTTCTCCCTCACCATTATCCTTGAGTAACTCCCATCTGCACACTGTAAAGTTTGAACTATAGTTATAAGACTGATATACACACACAAACACCTTTAAAATTAAGTATAAAAGGTGTAAATTTTAGCCTTGCATTATTCAAAAAAGGTTGAATGGATTTTTCCTAAAACTTTGAGGTGGGGGGAGATGTACCTGAACTCAAGCATGGGGAGTTCTAGTTAAAGAGAATCCTTATTCAGAAAGACTGTGATCAACTGGAAATAGAGCATAAACTGGAAGTTCCGACATAGCCTTAACTATTTTAATTTTTTTTAAGACAGTTACTCATACAGGACCAACCTCCTGTTCAAAGAACTCGACAAGAGAGTTATCCCTGTTTATTAATAACTCTTCAGCAATAGCCATCTAAAATATTACCCCAAGACATAGAAAAGCTTCTGAGCTTGTTATATCACAATTAGCGTAAATTCTAATTTGCTTGGGAACTATTTAATCATTTTTGCATTAAACTCCTTCTTTAAGTCAAACCTAACAAATATGGTAAAATTATAGAACATTGGTCATTACCTTTACCAGGTTTCTGCTCAGTTAATGAGTCAAAATACAATTAATGGCAAATGCTGCGTCCACTATCAGTGGGGTACTTGTCCATTAAAATGTCATCTGCAAATGCATAGCATTATCTGTGCTGCCCATTGTCTTAAAAATACAATCAAAATCAACTTAAAGCATAATTCAATGGACTTACTGTAGGGTTCATTCTTGTTCCTTCTGCCCAAGTAGACACATCTCTAATTACTTTCTGTTAGTAATTTACTCTTTGTGAAATTGCTACTGGAGAGACACTACCAAATCCCCACCAGAGTTGGCAACAACAACGGAGTCCAGGAAGTTGATTTGGCATAAAAACTGAATTATTCCTAGAGGTATTGTCTCAATAGGTGAGGGTAACACTTTACCAGGGTAATACAGAGAGAACCTTCCTCTTCCACTGCTTAGTTTGCACATTTGCTGTGCTTAGAAAACTTCAATCTTCACTTTTATCTCTGTGCACACAAATATTTTTATTACTAGAGTACCCAAATGACTCAACAAGGGTTGAGATTTATTGTGCGGAGTGTCATGTGAACACACAAGAGGTAATGATGCTTGACCCAAAGAATTTACTTGAAAATAATTCACAACAAGCAGGCATAATAGGAGGGAAAGAGAGAGTAGGGACACAACTACATCAGGCCTGAATTTGTTAAAATTAAAAATAGGCTTTCAAAATAAAAGGCCTGCTGTTGTAGATTTAAGGAACACATAATTTGCAAGTTTACAGATGAGAGCACCAAGTACTACAATATTTAGGACCATCCAATTTTTGGGAAATGGAAAAATATCTATCTTGTTTTGGAAAAGCCAGGGGATGTGATAGTTGCTCTGCATTAGGGAAAAGTAAGCATAAGAGTTAAATCTAATGACACAGTATTGGGAGCTGACCATAGGTACTCCTATAAAAGGAATACTGGCTAGATAAAAGGTGTTTATAAAGGACAAGAAAAAGTCTAAAGAAATAGAATCAGACTTTAATATTAAACTCCATAAACTGTCAGTCTCATTTACTGCATGAAAATAATACTTAGGTTGACTCAGTTGTGTTTCAGTCTTTTCAACCACAATGCTCCCCAAGTAGTCAGCAGTTTGGCTTTTTCCCCCTTTACATTTATCAGTTTCTTATTTATCAAGCAAGTGTTCTTTCTTGAAGAAAGGCTGCTGGGTACTTGAGATGTCCTTGCTTCCCCCCACTCCCACAACGCACACACGAGAAATAGAAGAACCTTAATGGGAAGAGAGAACAGGTACAGTTTGGGTCAGGTTTGAGAGCTGGGGGATCATCCATATTTTCTCCTTGGCCATGAGTCATTCTTCATATGCTTGGAGAACTCTTGAAAAAGGAAAATGTTGTTGAAGAAAAATCATGACCAGATTCTTGAGTAGCACTGTTGACTGGTCAAAGTGCCTTTGCATGAAACAGTACCTAACCCTAGAACAATTCAATGAGAATATTGCCAGTTCATTGGGGTACACAAGCTTGCTCTGCATTATTATGTTTCTTCTTAAATATGTTCTCAAAAAGTTGTTGTTTTTTCAGCTTCTACACAAACCATATCCCTTCCCACTCTGAAAATTTTCCGCTGATAGCTATTCTTTCTACTGCTTGTTTTCAGCCAGTTGGTGTCTCACTCCATTAATTTTTGATATAAGAACTTGTTGTTGATCTTGGTTCTGTTCCTGCAGTGAGATCTACATGGACAAAACCCTCTGGAGTTGCAAGAGTTTGCCCATACTGACCTTGCAGTTTCAGGGGGTTTTATCTATAGCAGTATTTCTATTGTATTCTCCTATTTAAAATTTTGTCTTAAAATTTTGTTTATCCAGGTTCCCCTCTCCCCTACCCAGTATTTTGAATGATGGTTTTACATTGGTTGAAGAAATCAATCTTACAGGTTTCTAGGTTTGTCTCTTGATCCTGCTACCCAGTAGCTTCTGGTCTCATGTACTACTTCTCAATAAGATTTCTGGCTTTTAAGGCCACAAAAGACCACCCTGATCATCTAGTGTGACTTTCTGTATAACACAGACCATCTAGTAACTCCTGCATCAAGCCCATAGCCTCTAGTTGAACTAGAGCATATATTTTCAAAAGGTCTCCAATCCTTATGAAAGATGTCAAGTGACAAAGAATCCATTTCCTTATGTTCCAATGGTTAATTACCCTCATGTTAAAATTCTGTGCCTTATTTTTAGTCTGAATTTGTCTAGCTTCTGCTTACACCCACTAGTTTGTACTTTGTCTGTTAAATAGAATTTTGGTAATTACTTACAATTTTGTAGGGGGGGGGGGCGGTTCCATGACAAAAGGTCTACAGGTATCAGGAAGGGGTTTTACAGTACTTGGAAAGGAGACCTAATCTGTGATGAGAGATGCTATTTTCTTTGGGTGATATTCACTCCACCTACCTAAAACCTAAATATCTGGGCACTTAATGGAGTGTAGGGAGGTGAAATAAACCCTCCCAGTGTAAAGCCAGGATGTGAGACTGCCACATAATTCAAGGATGGTGCATGGTACTGGGGATACTGAATCCATATAATGTGTGTCTTTCTCCAAACCATCCCCAAAGTGGCCAGCTGCTGGGTCAGCATGGAGAGCAGTTCTTCTGCATGCAGAGGTTGCATAAAGACCCGTGTGTGGATGCTTAGTGGGTAGATCCCCATGCAGCTTTAGTAGGTTTGTAGGGGCTTGCAATGGAAGTAAATCTGACCTTTTCTGAATTGCTCACTGCCCCGCGTGTACTCGAAATACATTTGAAATATCCCTAAGGCTTTACTGCAGAAAGAAGGGACCCTAGTGAGTACAGACAGGCTTGAGCATCTCTTATTTGTAAAGACTAATGTAGGCATGTTTGATCTAGCAACAAACTGTGTCTCATGTGAGTTGCTTAACTAATGGAGAATCCATAAGGGAGGAATCTTATCCTTCTCATACCATGCAAGTGCTGTTATGATAATATTTGGTGCGGCATGCATTCTGGCATTCACTGGCTATTTTGTATTTCATTTGTACTGAAAACTGCTGCTGCTGAAAAAAAAGAAAACTAAGTTGTTGCCATGGGTCATACTTTGCAGAATCCAATTTTATCAACAGAAGGCTGGAATTCACAAACTCTAATCTGATGTTTTTAAAGTGCCTAAGGTCAACAGTGAAACAATTGAATAAGAGGTGTTTAAAAACCTTAAATCCATATAGAATTTGCCTCTAAAAATTGCCAAAAATACAATATACCATTAGTTTACCCAATTAAAGGTTTCACTAATTGTTATGGTGAGTGGGACTTGTACAGTTTTCTATAAAAGATTAGAAGTATTTTAATTATGTTTAAATAAAAGGCAAATAATATAAATTAGGCATTTTATTGAAACAAACATAAATGGAGGCAGCTTAAGCACAGTGTTTTCTACAGATTGATTTATCTGTCATGCATTTTATTTTGTGGTTAGCCATAATTAATTATATAGTATTTACAAGTTTATCTTCTGTATTATGGCCAATTAAAAAAAATCTTCATGCTGATAAAGAAGTTTGTCAATAATGTGATAGCATAATCACATTTTACATCACAGGTTTGATATTAAAAGCCATGGATATTTTTTTTAAAAAAATAAACATTCTTACATCTTGAGAGATGTTTGTAAGCCCTGAAATATGTAGAATATTATATTCTGTTCCATTCTTTATAGTCCAATTTATATTTCTTCCACTTATGTGTATTTCTGGCATTAGTAGGCAAAATATTATACTGAGAATAGCTTCAGAACAAGAAGTTATTTTTACAGTCAATATCCTTCTGAAAAAATGACCTGATTATGATTTCAGATGCTACTTAAATTATGCATTATTTACACACTATTTTTTCAAGTTAGGATTTTGAAGACTAATTAAGGGTATAAAATACAATCAAGAGCAAAATTAATAATATGTTGCCCTTTCCATAGTACCTTTCTCTGAGGAGCTCCGTGTGTTTAACAAATATTAATAAATTCACAACACCTGTACATCATTTTAAATAACTGATAAACTGATACACTCAAGTTCTGATCCAACAAGGTGCCTGAACTTGTACACCTGTAAGCAGGTGAGTAGGTCCATTGTCTTCAGTGGATTTACTCATCTGCTTAAGGTTACACACATGCCAAAACAGTGTCTAATGGGCTCAGTTGTGCCTGTTCGGCACAGCCCTGCATTGGCAGTGGTGCAGATTATTCTGTATTCATATCATACTACCCCTAAACTTTGGCATCTCAGTTGCACTACTTGTGGATTAAGGTGTACCAATCAACGTCAGAATGGCAGATCAGATGCTAAGTGACTCACTCTGTATATGACATGAATGATACTAAAATGAGCCTCAATTTATATAAAGTAGAAGAAGCAACATCTTCCTGTTTTGACTGAAATCCGTTAACAAACGTATGGGGTTTTTTTAATTCAAAATAACCTAAATTGGTAGTTTGCAACATTCATCAGCTTATGGTCAGACTGTTCCTGGCATTTTGACATGGATGCAATAGACAAGGATGATGAAAGGAGGCTTATTCCCTCCCCTTTTGCAGTCCCTCTCCACTTCTGTGGGAGGCATACAGTGTTCCCTGTTCCCCTTCTGTAGAGCAGGACCCTTATGAAGAACGCAGTGTGCTGCACCCCACAGAAGTCCCAAAGAATGCCTCCTGGTGCTCCCTGTGGGGCAGTTTGACCCTTCACCTCTTTTGTTATGACCTTGGCCTAAAGGCATAACATAGCCATAAGTCATTGTATAGATAAAGCATGTAGCAAAATCATGTTTCAAGGAAATTTTGGATTACAGTCTTGTACCATGGCACAAATACCCTTTTCTCTTTATAAAAATATAAAGTGTATAGTTGTCTACGTTAAAATAATTTTGGGCAACTTGCCAAGCTCAGAATAGTAGAACACCAAATCAGGTGTTTAACAATTAACTGATTATCATCCTTAAAGGGTTTGGAAAATATGCTTTTATCGATAATATTCACCAAGACTTATCAAATTAATGCAAAAAATTTTGAACCAAATTTTGTATTTCTTTCTTTAAAAGGTAAGCTTTGCATTAAGCTTTCATGTTTGTGTAAAGAATTGAAATAGGATGGAAATTTATACAGGGAATAATTTCTTAGGCATTAATCTGGACAAAAATGCTAAATCCCGCCAATGAAATCCATTCTAGCATTATGATTTGATACAATTTTGCACAAAAGGCTATACCCCATTAAAATAAATGTCTTGATCACTCATAACAGCAATCCGGTTTTTAAACTAATGAACACATTAATCATAAAACAGCTCTCACCCTAGATACACTTGTGCTGTCACCAAGTTCACAAACAAACAGTGGGGGGTTATAACAGAAGCCTTTCAAATTAAAAGGACCTCTGTTGCTGGGGGGCAGAGGGGAAGGAGGTTAGTTTAGCCATAAAACTTAACAAGGCTTGCCTATAAATTATTGGCTTACTGATCAATCGTGAAGTTAGAGAGAAATGTGTTGACTCGGGTGTTTTACGTACATCGATATTACATTTTTCAGTACAACTTTCTTTTCATGTACTATAGACTTGTTTTTCTTTTCTTTTTTCTTACTTCACAGGATTCCCCATTCTGCTTTTTTCTAGGTCCTAGTTACTATGGACTCTGTTCTCATATCCAGGCACAAGGATTTAGATGTACATGCATGACGACCAGTGATCCTTATAGGAGCCATGCATATCATTCCCAACATACACAGTGTACTTTAATCTTTGTAGTTTTTCCACAGCAAGCTTTAATTTTATCCTTATGTTATGTTTAATCTGTTTTGCAAATAAAACACAAATCTGTACTATCTCCACCACAATAAGTTAACCTCTGAAAAGAGATAATATGTCACACCTTTTAACTGAAGTTGTTAAATTTTATTGCAGCGGTGCTTTAAGTGATTGTACATTTTATGAAAGTTGTGTGGAGGAGAGAGCTTTTGTTCACCTCTACACATCTTTCATTTTCCCTCTCTCCCTCCTAGCTCTAGTTCACTGAGTTCATTTAAAATGAAAAAAGATAAAATCCCCAGCATAACTTGTAATTGTGTGCTGGGATGCTGGTGTAATTGACTTAAAGTTGTTAAAATTCACAGGATCATCAACATGCACCTCACTGAATCAATTTTTTAGAAACATGGAATTGACAGTTTTAATGAGAAAAGCTTTTGCTGGATCACAGTCCCCTCCTCCTCATTAGGAGATTCAGTCTTACATTAAAGAAATGGTAAATCCTATTTGATTTTCCTTTCATGAAAGATTGAACTGTCCCCTGTGTAATCTCTCTTTATGGGGAGTACAGACACTAGAACTGAGGTAACTGATCAGTATTGTGTATATGGTTTATAGTTTTACAAACATACACACACTAGGATATATTTTCCTTGGTTCGGGATCATCTGCTAGCATAGCCTATGGCTGGCAGAACTTGAATACAACTAAAACCTATTCAAGGCTAGACAATTTCTTGGTTTCAGACTTTGCTTTGACCATCCTCCCATTGTCTTTTGGATTAAGTCATCAACATAGCTTTAAAAATTGCTACTAACATTATGGTTTAATGAACTGGGAAATGATTCTGTTGACCTTGTCGTTCTAAAGGGGACTGTAGTATGGCTTCATTGCTGAACTTATTGGTCTTATTCAGGTGTAAGAACAACTTCCAGGAGAGGTACATTTCCACAGTCCCACTCTCAGAACTAAAAGCTTTCTCTTTTGAGAGATCAAATCTCTTATTTACAGTAGGCTCCCTGCCTACAGTCATTTATTGGAAATATTTTATCATTTCATTGAATAGTCAAGTTATGCAATTTTCAGTATATTATAAAACTCAAAGAAACTAAAATAATAATTTTGTACACATATATTGCCTGTATCTGAGGATTTCACAACTCCTTTACAAGTAGATCTTTGAGTAATCACATCATTGATACAGATAAGGATAATTGTTTTTACAGATGGGGGAAAAAACAAGCCTCAGAAAAGGTAAACAAGTTGCCCAAGGTCACAGAGCAAGCCAGTTGTCACAAGTAAAACTCAGAAATCTTATCTCCCAGCCCTTGCTGTAACTATTAGACACACATTCTTTCCTTTGAATTCATTTAACATGGAACCTTTTGTTAAAGGGTCATTAGAGCTGGGATGCCCTTACTTTGTCCTTAACTGACCTTGTTTCATGTAGTCATTTTGCCCAGACTGTTTTTCCTTAGAATCCTCAAACTATCGCTCGTCTTTTCAAAATCTTATGGGAGGGGAATGACAATGGTAGAATTAGGACAATAGACTACTATATCGTGTACACTTTCCATCCTATATACATATCTGTTATAACCGAAAACAATAAATGCTTTGTTTGAAAAGTAAGGATAAAAATATGGCTCTAAGTTTCTTCAGCCATTTTGGCTTAAATTTTAAGGGGTAAATTTCAATGGAATCTATGCATGCCCTCTATCTGCACCATGTGCAGACTGCACACGTATACCCCAAACACAGGCAGATAAATCAAGCCTGCTGGGTTTCAAGTGTAGAAGAGGAAATGGTTTTCAGTAGCATGTGTTCGCTTTGGAATGATGTTCAGAGGCATTGTTTGACTGATGTGCAAACCTTTATATTTCCTTTCCCCCTCCTCCCCATTCATGGTGTGATTTACATAATTAATTTCTAGGCTGTAAATATCTCATTAACATGATTACCTAACTTATAGTTTTGTGAATTACAATAGACAAGTAACAATAGTCTCAGTTTAATATCACTATTTTCATTCTCTGCTCTGTGATCATAATAAACAGATTAAAAATGTGGCTTTCAAAAGGAGGGATTATTCAAGTAGGGAAAAGATAATGCATCAGGAAATTCAGAGTTTATATTCCAGCATCCTTCTCAGCACCTTCCTCTACCACCTACCTGCAATACTTGGTTATCATAGCTCATATGGCATAATAATATGGCATGTAAGATCAAGCACTGTACAGCCTCCTAATCAGAGACTAGATTGTATTTGGGCACCATAGGGTGAGTTAAGTACTAATGTAATCCTAGCTTCTCTGAGCTAAAACCAGAGTTTTGCAGGACTTTACTCCCTGCAGAGACCCCTGGTATCCAGACCATGTAATCCATGCTGGGGCTTGGGGAGAGAATTTGTTCCTATATTAATGAAAGTAATTTTTAATTAAAGATGTAAGCTTGTATCTTAAACACATAAGCACATGAGTTACTATATTGATGTGAGCAGCCCTAGAGAATCCAAGGAGACTGCTGACGTGAGTGAAGTTATTCATGTGATTACACGATTGGGCCGCTACAAGGATAAGAACTCCTTTAAAGACATCAGGATCTGTTGTGATTGGGGACTTCTGTAAACTACGTCATTCACCCCATTATTATTTTCAATGTATTAAAGTTGATCATATATTAATGTTATTTAACCAGTAAACCAAAGATAACAGTTTACAATAAAATACAACTTTATTTTGTCTTTTGTAAAAACTGTGTCCCAAAATGCTCTATAGATTTAAATAATAATTATTATTACATAAATCTGTATCAAGGACTTTACAAGGCCCTAAAAAGCATCCTCTTATAGTCTGTCAAATCCCAGTGAATACTTAACCCTAAATAAGCAACCTTTTCAGCATTTGTATGTGGTTTGATAACCATATCAAATAGGGAAAATTATACCTTTTTCCTTAGGTTCAGTCATATAAGTGACTGCAAGTGGGAGGAGTTATTATTCTATACCCTTTCCACCAGAAGCTTTCAAAGTTCTGTACTAACCACATCCAGAGGCCCCAGATTTTACCACTATAAAGTGGTCCAGAATGTTATCATTACAGTAGCAAGTATTTGTAAGGTGCTCATCACCATGGTGTCTGGAAAGATCATGCAGTCACCATATTTTGTTAACATCGTTGGTTTATTTTATGCTATTTAATTCTAAGTGAAGTGACCAGAAACACTCAAAAGGGGTGAGGTGTAGGAGGCAAGGGGAGGGAGAAGAGAACTTTCTGCAGTTTTGTTTCTTGCCAAACTTCTGCTTGTGTCAATTAAAAGTAATTTATCAAATGAACAAAAATATGTTCAGAAAGCAAACCAAGCTGAGACATGGGGGAGGCTTAGTGGTTTGAGCATTGGCCTGCTAAACCCAGGGTTCTGAGCTCAACCCTTGAGGGGGGCCATTTAGGGATCTGGGGCAAAAAATGGGGATTGGTCCTGCTTTGAGCAGGGGGTTGGACTAGATGACCTCCTGAGGTCCCTTCCAACCCTGATATTCTATGATTCTATGTTCTTAGTAATGGTCTTCTGCATGTAGCTATTCAATCTGTATGTGAAAGAAAAGGCAGGGATTCATGGCTGCCTGTTTCTGCCTTCTATGATCAGAACAGGAAGCGGGTATTTCAGATGGAACCAAGTCTCATAGTGAGAAGTGCTTAGTCTGTTGCAATGAAGAGTTATAACCAGAAATATTTGATCTATATAATAAATGTCACATAGGAAGTTGCCACAGGAAAAGAGACCTAATTAGTAATAGCTATCTTGTTGTATTGCTGGAACTTAAAGGTTAAGCAGATTTTGCTCCAAATAGTGCTTCAAACCACACTTTTCTAAGCTTACATGTTCCTCACATAATTTGCTGCAAAGCAGGTTCAAACATTTGTCATAAACACCTTTAAAATGGGTTTATAAAGACAAAAATGACACACTCCTAACTATACAGGAAATACTAGAATTTACTCTGTCTAATTGCTAATGGAACTTATGTATATCAAATCTATAGCACCCTTGAGGCTTATTCCTTTCTGAGAGGGTCCACTTAACTCTGTGTAGTCTGCTGAGTATCCTCTAAATACATTTCACATGCTTGTTCCCCTTCTCTGTAGCTGGAGAGAGTCTTCAGAAGGAAAAAATCCTTGTTTGATAGTGTCTTAGATGGTAATAAGTGTTGTTTGGGAGCGGGTGGGGGAGGAGAAGAAGCTGGATGAGATGGGCAGGAGCTGTTGTTAAAGCCTGATCCTGTTTCCTAGAAGACAAAACAAGATGATCATAAGAAAATAAGAACTGCCATACTGGGTCAGACCAAAGATCCATCTAGCCCAGTGTCCTGTCTTCCGACTGTAGCCAATGCCAGGTGTCCCAGAGGGAATGAATAGAACAGGTAATCATCAAGTGATCCATGCCCTGTTTCCCATTCCAAACTTCTGGCAGAGGTTAGGGACACCATCCCTGCCCATTATGGCTAATAGCCATTGATGGACATATCCTCCATTAATTTATCTAGATCTTTTTTGAACCCTGTTATAGTCTTGGCTTTCACAACATCCTCTGGCAAAGGCTGATTGTGTGTTGTGTGAAGAAATACTTCCTTTGGTTTGTTTTAAACCTGCTGCCTATTAATTTCATTTGGTGACCCCTAGTTCTTGTGTTATGAGAAGGAGTAAATATCACTTCCTTACTAACTTTCTCCACACCAGTCATTATTTTATAGACCTCTGTCATATCCCCCCTTAGTCATCTCTTTTCCAAGATGAAGTCCCAATCTTATTAATCTCTCCTCATATGGAAGCTGTTCCATACCCCTAACTATTTTTGTTGCCCTTTTCTGAACCTTTTCCAATTCCAACATATCTTTTTTGAGGTAGGTTGACCACATCTGCACACAGTATTCAAGATGTGGGCATATCATAGGTTTATATGCTATGCCCAAGTCTGATATTTTCTGTCTTCTTATCTATCCCTTTCTTCATGATTCCCAACATTCTGTTTGCTTGACTGCCACTGCACATTGAGTGGATGGAGTCATTGTGGATAGTTCTCTGAAAATGAGATCTCTTAAGTGGTAACAGCTAATTTTAGACCCTATCATTTTATATGTATAATTGGGATTATGTTTTCCAATGTACATTACTTTGCATTTATCAACATTTGAATTTCATCTGCTATTTTGTTCCCAGTTTTGAGAGATCCTTTTGAAGCTCTTTGCAGTTTGCCTGGGACTTAACTATCTTGAGTATTTTTGTATCCTCTGCAAATTTTTCCACCTCACTGTTTACCCCTTTTTCCAGATTATTTATGAATATGTTGAATAGGACTGGTCCCAGTACAGACCCCTGGGGAACACCACTATTTACCTCTCTCCATTCTGAAAACTGACCATTTATTCTTGCCTTTTGTTTCCTATCCATGAGAGGACCTTCCCTCTTATCCCATGACAGCTTACTTTGCTTAAGAGCCTTTGGTTAGGGACCTTGTCAAAGACTTTCTGAAAATCTAAGTACACTGTATCCACTGGTTTTCCCCCTTGTCCACATGCTTGTTGACCCCTTCAAAGAGTTCTAGTAGATTGGTGAAGTATGATTTCCCTTTACAAAAAACATGTTGACTCTTTCCCCAACAAATTATGTTCATCTAGGTGTCTGACAATTTTTTTCTTTACTATAGTTTCAACCAGTTTGCCCAGTACTGAAGTCAGGCTTACAGACCTGTAATTGCTGGGATCACTTCTGGAGCCCTTTTTAAAAATTGGTGTCACATTAGCTATCCTCGAGTTATTTGATACAGAAGCTGATTTAAATGATAGACTACAGACTGCAGTTAGTAGTTCTGCAATTTCACATTTGAGTTCCCTCAGAACTCTTGAGTGAATACCATCCAGTCCTGGTGACTTATTACTGTTTAGTTTATCAATTTGTTCCAAAACCTCCTCTAATGGCACCTCAATCTGGGACAGTTCCTCAGATTTTTCACCTGAAAAGAATGGCTCAGGTTTGGGAATCTCCCTCACATCTTCAGCCGTGAAAACCAATGCAAAGAATTCATTCAGTTTCTCTGCAATGGCCTTATTGTCCTTGAGTGTTCCTGTAGCATCTTGATCATCCAGTGGTCCCACTCATTGTTTAGCAGGCTTCCCATGGGGGAGAGAGAAGAACAGCAAAGAAAGAAAATATAGCTTGTGTCTTTTATTTTGACTCTCGTTTGCAACCTCACTGCGGAAAAAAACAAAGGCACAACACATGGTCTTACTAGCCATTTTGAGACCTGGCAAACTTGTACCAGGATCAGGTGGTTTAAGGCATTACTTTTTAGCAGCCTCTTTCTGCATCACAGACTTACAGCAGTGAACCAGACTCTTTTTAGACAGATCAAAAAGGAGAGGGATAGGAAAGAGACAAGGTGGGGAAGGAAATGAACACACTAGACAGGTAAGGGGGCAGGATAAACAAAGTCTCACATCCCTGGTGGTATTTGGAATTTAGTTGGATCTGGTGGAGGTGGCAATGTCATCTCTCTCTCTCTCTCTCTGGCCTGATCTGATCAGACTTTCCTAATGATTAGGATGAAGAAGGTCCAGGGTCCCAGGAGACAGTGGGGGTTGCAGCCATGATGGAGAAGGAATGAGCTTCGCCTTCTTTCAGTCAGCCAGCGTAGCAGTAGCCTCTGTCGCTTAGTTTGTATTTTTCCCAACAGAATCCCTCCTTTTTTTTAGGAACTAAGAGGGAGTGTTTAATGGGGGGCTGGGAGGCAAAGTGGCTGGAGCACTTGATTTCTACCCTCCTGCTTGCCCTCCTCTTCCTTGCTAGTACGTTTGCATGATGTCTTTGTAAAGTGTGCATTTTCTGGGGGATAATTTCTAACATCACTAAAGTTCATTTATATATCTTCCCTAAACCGATTTCTTATGCTCTTGAACACTGAGAATAACCCTGAAGCAGAAGCCTCAGATGTTTTGAGAAGGGGCTTTTCATTTCTGAATAACTATGACAGAAGTAAACATGACACTGCTTTCGGGGTCTTAACTCACTAAAATAAATATAAAAGACAGCATCTGATGGCAGTCTTACAAGCGGGCTGCCTTGGATTTTCAGAGGTCAGCGTAGTCAAATAGGCACACGCAGTGCATGCTTGCAGATACAGTCTGAAACATGGATTATAGTATTAGAGAAAGAGGTCTGTCATTCACTCTAATGAATGAAAGGGCAGAAGAATGATAGTTATCAGATTGCAGTTCTACACAGCATGCTCTCAGTTGAAAATTGCAGTGCTGTAGAAAACAGTAAGATTATATATTATGATACCCTAAGACTAAACAATACTTTTTATTCCTTGAATAGTCCCACTGGAATCAAGGACATCTCGAGAAGTAAGTTCCTACTTATCATGAGTAAAGATATCACAATCTACCCCAATGGACTTGCAGTAGGGATAGGTGAACAACAGCCCAAGGTCAGTAGGCCCAGGATAATGGCTGAATAATAAGACTAGTAATACAATCTAGTCTAATATGGATTTTAGATTTAGCACCTTACTGCTCTGTGGATTTTAATGTTAACTTAATGATGGCAAAAATCATCTTAATATTCAACACTAGCATTCAGCAGCACTACTTTATACATTAAAATATATTTTAGGTGTCTCACCGCTTAGCTGAATGGGGTAGTTCATATCTGTGAACTGTTGTTTTAGGTCACCCATTTGCAGAACCAGGAAGACAGCACTTCATTAGTTCACATTATTTCTCATTCAGGTGGTAATCTTTATAATCATAAAATCTAAAAAATAAAGTTAAAAAATAAGAAAAATAAGCAGCACCTCTGCTGGAGATATTTATATTAGTCACTCTGGGCAGACTTCTCCATGGTCATTTCCATATTATAAGTGGTAGCTTAGTACAATGTTTCTAGTCTCTGAAGGAAAGGCACTTAACCCCACTCTTGCTTACCAACCCAGACCAACCTCTGCAAACATAGATCCTCAATTATGGGAGGGAAAATCAGATGCAGACTCTAAACTATCCCTGATGCATACATTTAGTAGAAAATGCACATAATCAAGAAAACCTTCCTTACTCTAGTACTCTTCGAATGAAAAATTCTCCAAAGAATGGGCTTCAATGAGTACATTGTAACAATTCCAGTCTGACTATAAGGGAGACCTGAATAAGACTTTCTATAACCTCTGGTTTTTGTTTTGTGGTTTGTTTTTTTTTCCCCAGTAATGATCTGGAGATTAGGCTTTTCCAGAGGATTTTTAATTAGGCATTTATCTAAGACAAGAGGTGCATAACTTTACAAACCTATTAGCTAATATGCATTTGAATGTGTGATCAGCTTGAAATGCTGCCAGTTCTTTGGGCTCCAATTAAATGGTCATAAATATATGCACAATAATAATCTATAATATTTTTAATAACTCTTCCTTGAAATTAAATTGTTCCTACTCACCATTGCTATAAATAGACCAGCATTATCCATTCTTCCTGTCATTTCAGATGACAATTATTCCCTTGCTTCTCTCTACAGGCCAAAAGAAGCTAAATAATGGAGCCCACAGCAATCTCTTTATATCTTTTGTCAGAGTTCCTTGGTGAACTGTACCCGCTAGGTCTCAGGCCTCTAGCCATCACCTGTCTCTCGTGATGGAATCACGCAATTATCTCATTCTCAGATCAGGCCCTGAGTTGCTTTCCCCTGGTGCTCATTGTGATTATCTCAGTAAATCTGATGTAAGCTCAGACCCTGCTCCCCCTGGGGCAATGACCCTGGCAATCAGTGTCCAAACAGCTAAGGCTAGTTGGAGAATATTTCCCTTTCATGAAAAAATTCAAGTTTTAAATGAGACCTTTCAAAATATGTTGTGGAATAAACAGAGAGAGAGAGAGAGAGACCAATTCCCTAGTCACTTAGCCAGGGGTCTAGAGTAGGGTTTCTCAACCTGTGGGTCACAACCCAAAACTGGGACACCAGAATGTTTCAAAGGATCACGGGGAGGTTTTCACAAGGTTAGCTGAGCTCAGCTCAGCTCCCCACTCTGGGCATTGAGACTTCCAGGGTCAAAGGCCTACTCAGGTTTGGCCCATCCACCCCTCTGTCACAATGATGTGAGGGCTGGCTGGGCCAAACTTGACTGGATGGCACTGTGACCCCATGAACCAGGTCACAGTGCCACTCTCGCATATTTAGCCCAGCTAGCCCTCCACCAGGCACAGGGCCAAACCTGAGCGGCACTGTGTGCTGCAAACCTGCAGGTCACAATGCCCAGAGCATGGAGCCAATCCCAGCCAGTTGCAGGAACCAACGACATGGAGTTAGTGGGGAGAAAGCTCTCAACATTCCCCCAGCCCCAAGGCCTTCCACATACACCCCAGTGTCCCGGTGAGGGGGGGAGAAGAGGGCAGGACCTGACACGTGGTTTATTTACTGGGTCACAACAGGCTATCAATATTTACAAAGGGGTCCTGAGCCCAAAAAAGGTTGAGAACCACGGGCTATGGTGCTCACCTGGGACATGGTAGACCTAAAATTCAAAGCCCTTTTCTCTGATTCAAAGGGGTTTGATCTGTATCCCCCACCCCACCATGCTATTGAGTCAGTCTCTCTCCCTGGCTCACTGAGTATTTAATTATTTATACCAAGTGGAACAGCTCCCAGGAAAGATTTTGAGAGAGACAGAGACTGTGGTTGAGGCACTTACCTGGGATGGGATGGGATGGGATGGGATGGGATGGGGTGGGAATCAGGGCCAAGCCACTTCTCTGAATCAGAGCGAACAGAGACTTGGATATGGATCTCTCACAGCCCTTGAAAGTGCCCAACCACCAAGCTATTGGCTATTCTGGGGCAGATCTCCTTTCTCACCAACTTGGACCTGAGGAAAGTTTCAACAGAAAAAAGTTTTTGTTGAAAATTTTTGACCAACTCTACATACAGCTTTTTCAAAGCAAAGTATCCTTGATTAAAACCAAAGGAATTTCCAAGCAAATATATCTTAAAAACAATAACCCAGTCTGCATGCATATATATTTTTTCCCTGAGGCTGACTATTCCCTGGGTCTGGGAAGGCCCAATTCCTTTAGACTCCCTCCACAGATTATCTCTCTGTGTGTCATTTTGTTTCTTAGAGAAGGCTTTTTTAACACTTGAGTGTTCTTTTCAGGCTTCCAGCATGGGAAAACAAGGGTATTGCTTCCACCTGAAGTGCATCAGGGTGTTGTAATTGCACTCTAATTTTTTGCTGGGAAGTTCTATTGATCCATTGGGTTGCCTTCCTGAACAGTCCTCATTTAACTTGAGTATTAGACACCCTATAGTAAACAGATCCAAGTATTTGTACAGGAAATTGTAATGACCTATCACATTGATATGGTGACTTTACTAACCTGCTCATTTACCCTGTTCATACCATTATTAAAGTTCAGTATTCATATATTAATACATATCAACTCCACATTTGTCACAACTTTTTCCTTAACAGTAAAACTAAGGTTTTCAATATCCCATTTCATAAGGTTGCTACTGTCATAAAATAACTGTAAATCACACATAATGGTGAAATGCCAAAGCTTTTTTAAATCTGTCATAAAACACTAATAAAATATACATTTGTTTTATTTATATCGTATAAAAGGAGTGGGGGAGGGGTGCTCCATGTCTGTCTCGAAACTGTGTATAAGACTTGCTCAGTTCAAACTGATGTGGTTTGGCTAGGTTTGTCTTTAACTCCCACCTTTACAAAACCAAATTTGGATTTTCAAGTCAAAATATGGTCGTTCTGGTTCACTTTTTTCCAGTAACGATTGTACAACTAGAACTTGGTGAATTCTATTCAAGACGCACAAACCAGATTAGAATCCAGTTAACTTTCATAAGTTTGTTGTTTCTGCAGGTCTACTGGGAGTAAATGGTGAAAACGTATTTGCCTTTGGGAGCAGATCTATTCAGCAAGAATGTCACATTTTTATTGTCGCTTTTTGGCCATAAGGTGTGTGTTTGTTTGTTTGTTTGTTAAATGGTTCATTGGTTTTTTAAAGTGTTGCCAAACGTATTCTGTCATTTAGATTGTAGGTTCTATTGGGAATAGGCTGTCCTTTCTTGAATGTCTGGAATATATCTAGCACAATATTGGTGCTTACCATAACAAAACAAGAAATAAAAAATAATTAACCTATAAATAACCTCAATTCCCACAAATCTGCAATAAGGTAAATTTTAGGATTGCTGAGGACACTCGTGAATGAAAGGCAGATATGGGAATGGATTTTAAGCAGCAGGCTGCAACTTTATTAAGTTAACACTGGCTAGGAGCAGTATATGCCCAGCTGTCTTGCATAACAGCCATTGGGTTCCAGGATGGGGTTTCAGGGCTTCTTCCATATAGCCTGTAAGTCAGCCAACCCTAGGTGTCGAGTCATTCTGCATCCTTTAACCCTCCCCCAACCCATGAGGGGAACTGAGTCTGCAAAGATTCAGGCTTTCCCTTCTCCTTAGAGGCACAGGGTCCACCAGCAAAGTCCCCCCGCAATCTGTTGAGACTGTAGGCAGTGGGAGTCTTTTTTTGTTTTTGTTTTTCCCTTCAGTTTAGGCTCTTTCCTACTCCACTTCCATTCTGGGGACAGTGCATTCTCACCACCATCTGACCAAACCTCCTCTTCTCCTCCCAACTCAGATGGGAGATATTGACGACTTGGAATCAGTGAGTCAGTTTCCAGTGATGCATTGTTTCTGGAATCATAATTTAGACGGGAGCTAATTCAGGCCTGAGAGACAGTAGTATAAGCACAAGGTACGGTAGGCAGCGGTATAAAACCCTTGGGCCTGAATAACCCCTTCCTACATATTCAAGACAGCTGACCCCCTTCTTTCTTTTCCAACTAGAATAATCCATTTTACTTCACTGTAGTCCTCTATTTACAGTGTTCTGTTTTGAATGCTGTTTGAATTATTTCACCATTGTGTTTTTGAGCCAACACTTGGTGTCTATTCACATAATTTTTTAAAACATTATTATTGTTTTGCTGATATTAAAAAGTATTGGGCTTTTTTTATCATCACTCCACTGTCTTCAGCCCTAGAATTATTATTTGTATTAAGCAGGAATAAGCAGCCTAAACAATAACTCATCACATAAACAGAGCATTCAAAATGCCACAGGCAGCAAGCCTTTTTTCTTTTTCTAATAAAAAAAAATATCAAGGTTCCATACCTAGACAAGATTTTACTTTAAATGTTTATTACTAAAAAAATTGCTTGATTTTACCAATGCCACTTTGATACTGAGTCTTTTTCAATTGCTGCTGAAATGTAGCAGTAAAGTCAAGCAGTAATGAAAGTTTTTTTGAAAGCTGTTCCTCTCTATTTGCACCTTTTCTCAGAGGTGGCATGCCCATATTTTGACAAGGATAAATAAATAGCTTTAAAATAACAATCCTCTTTTCCTTTTGCCCACGTGTAAATTCCTGCCTCTGAGCCACATTTTGAGTCTTGATTAGAGGTTCACTGTGCACATCAAATTTGCTTTTTGCCTTCCCTCTCCAAGGTGGAGGCTAACCACCTCCCGCTCCTCATTCTCAGTCAAAATTATGTTTATATCTATAAATTCTTCCCCGGCCACTTTTTCATTTAGATACTAATTCCCACATCATCCCTTTTAGAAGTTCCACAATTTACAAATATTTTAAACATCTCCAAATGTAACTGCTACTTCTGATATTTAATAATTTAACCTATAGGCTGACCCAAACCAGAGCCCTACAGTTTAACACCTCTAACAATGGATGTTTGTTCAAGATACAGAATTTAAATTTTGATGAAACTATCTCCAGTTTCTTTTGGTTGGTTGGCTTTTTGGGGAGATCAGAGTGGAGGGGGATGAGGCCAGGCTGCAACTCTTGCTTGTGTGGAATAAGCAAACTCTGTGTTCAGTTGCAGCATCCATAGAAGAGAGATAGTGGCAAACAGATAAATGAAGGGTTATGCCTTCACTTTATGGTATGGCTACAAGGCATTGTTTATGAGATTTTTTTTTTATCTCTAATATCAGCTAAAGGGACTACAGCTGTACATACAAACTCTGGTAAGCAAGATACTCCACATCTATGAAATTGTAACACCTCTTCACAACTTCATGCAATCCGTTAGACTTTTACCAGGTAGACGGTTACTGCTAATCAGCAAACTCTTTTTGGTGAAGCTGATATGGAGTGGCAATGATCCTGGACAAAGCAGTAGGAGATGTTTAAACATTTTGCCATGAATTATTTCTGGGATCAAGACAGCAAATTGAGATGGGGTCCAATTGTGTCATTGAGGGGTGGAAGAAAGAGGAAGATCACCATTTTGAGTATAAATGCAACAATTTGTTAATCAGTTATTTTTCAGATGGGTGGAGAAAGACAGGGGAAGAGAAATTTCTACTTTTATTTTAAACACCTGATTGGCACATAGGTAGTCTCACCTGATTGGCTCACAGCTGGTAGGAAAAGGGCAAAGGTTAAACCATTATTTTTTCTTTTATGTGATGAATACATTTTGTTCGGGATTAGCAGGGAAGGTATTTGGAATTGCGGGGATATGGCGGAGAGGAGTATTTTGTAAATCTAAATCATGTGGAGATCTTTATATTTTTAAGTATTAGCAAATAATTTTAACCCGTGTTCAGGAATTTAGTGAGGACTATTTTGTTTGGTTTAAATGAAAGACTTTATTTTGTAATACTAGCATAGTTGTTTTTATTGCAGCAGGATTGTTGCCTGGACATCTGACATACAAACTTCAGCACTGGGAATGTAAACTCAAGCATGGCATCTGAGGTGGGATAAAAAAAATGGTCTCAAAAATGCCAGAAGAGGAACCAAATTTGTAGCATTTTCCTTCTTTATTTCTGCCACTAGTGTGAATACACATTCATTTGTCTGTACTCTGAGAAATGGGGGAGGGATAGCTCAGTGGTTTGTGCATTGGCCTACTAAAGCCAGGGTTGTGAGTTCAATCCTTGAGGGAGCCACTTAGGGATCTGGGCCAAAAAATTGGGGAGTGGTCCTCCCCTGAGCAGGGGGTTGGACTAGATGATCTCCTGAGGTCCCTTCCAATCCTGATATTCTATGATTCATGCTGTACCATTTTCTGCATTTGTTCTTTCTTACAAGAACAGTACAGCAGAATTCTGATGGCCAACAGGGCCTGTGAATGAAGTAATATACTGCACTACAGTTTACTAGTTTTAACCTGTAAGCATTCTATAATTAACTAGCTATAATCTTTAGATAATGGATCAAAATGTTAAGTTCGCACAGTAGATCTCTCTCACGCCCTCATGTAAGAGAGTCTGGTGATAAAGATTGCAACAAGAACAAAAGCAAGCCCCTTTTGTTGCGGGCCTGAGGGGAGAGGAAGGGGTTGAAACACAGAGCTGGCTACCTCAACCACCATGCCATCAGGAAAACCACTGTCTGAGGGGCATTCTCAAGTGAGACAATAATTCCCTTTAGGGAGCAGCCTAAAGGGGCTTTGGTGCAATGCAGAACTAGCCCTGTATAGAAGTAGGCCTTCCCTTAAGCTTTTAACATGAGAGTTCTGGCAGTATTTTAGAAGGTGTGCCAAAGTTAGCCCACCCTCGTGCGCACACAAAAAGAGGTTGCATTGCCACTTGTGCCTCACTTGCTAGGTCATGAGGGAGGTGTTTAGATGCCAAAACAAGTTGACCTGGTTGTTACTTGTTTGCCAGTAAAAAGTAATGAGACTGTGTAACTGATTTGTGATACATAAACTTTCCCATTTTTGCTGAGGTTGCAAGACTCTGTTTCTTCTTTGCTATTATCTTGCCCCTGGGAGCAGCTGCACCAGCAGATCTAGAAGTGTGAGATTTTCCATATGTATTTATTCATGAAGTGAGTAGTGTGTTTTAATACCTTTGCCTTGTAATCATCACTATGTTTTTTGTCCCTTCTATTTAACCTCATCTGTATTAGAGGAATTTATAGATTAGATTTATTTAGTGATTTACTTAGTGACAACACCAAGAGGAAAGTACCTTACCATTTTAGCCTTTGATAGTGTTGTGTATATATTATTTAATAAATCTACCTGTTATCTGTAATATAAAGCTGTCATATGGTTCAAATCTTCTCTTTCCAGTTGCAAACAAAATCTGAGATCGCAATTTTTTTCTGCTTACTAAAGATGGTCTTTTCCTGGATTTTGTTTTGTCAATTTTATTACATCTACAGTACTCAAAGAATATGACACATGACTGAATAAAAGCAAGGATTTATTGAAGAGTCAACTCTTGTCTGTGTGTGCAGTAGGAACAGCACTGAAGTAAACACAGTCTTACCATGGCGATAATACAAGTAGATCCTCACAAGGCTTTGCAAATGGCTTATAGCAAACCTTGCATCCCTCTGACAGCAAAAGAACCCTTATTTGCTGAAACTAGAATTTAAATCTGAGTGAGTGGACACTGGGGATTTTGATAGCGTTGGCTTTCTAGTTCTCCATAAGTAGTGGGTGATTCTCCAAATGCACATACATTTGATTTAGTTCAGACAAGTATCCAGAAGTCTGAATATTTCTCCATATCTCTTTGATCAGCCTGGAAATCTTGTGTAGATTCTTGCAAGATATCTGATTGTGGCAGGAAGATTGAAAATAATGGGTTTATTTATCTTCCTTCTTTTTTCCTGCACATTGACTTTGAGAGTGCAGAGTGTATAGGCATGAGTCCTTGAACCTTTTGTAAAGGTTCATGTGTGAAGAAGCCTTCTCTTACCCTCTTAGCAAATCCCTGTGTAACTCTTGAAAGAATTACTGTATACAGGTGATCCCTAACCTGGGATCTCTTTGACCTTATTCAGGTGCCTAACCCAAAGTCTGGGGAGGGTCTATTAGAGACTGATGGTCATTTTTGTGGTGGGCCTGACAGACTTGCCTGAATCCGGAGGACCTGAGGACACTGACCAAAGGGTTGACAAGGATACTGAGGGCTGCATGTCCAGAAGGAAACTGTAATATAGAATGAATTTGTTACTGTGTCTATGTGTGTATTATGTGAATATAAATGTTAATAAAAAATATTTCCAGTCTGGCCAATTGATATCCTGTCTTACCTCATTTATTGGTCTAAGTTAATGTAAGGCTGAAGACTGTCTGTCCAGAGAGAGTGACTTATCTCCTCCAAATCCAGGAGTTAGAGACATGACCCTGGGTCAAGGAAAGCAGATAGGTCAAGGACTTTGTAGCTTGATCAGCTCTAAGTGTGGTGGCTCATGCTGCAAAGATACCTGTACTTGCAGTATTGCATTGCTTCCAGTCACTGCTAAAATAAAGAAACAAAGGTTTGCAAAACAACGCCAAAGAAAGCAAGCTTACTCGTGCTGTTTTGATGATCACAAAAGGTTGGGTAGAGTTTTGTTGTGGCTGTTTGGGACAGTTCTCATTATTACCAAATCTGTCTGCTCAGTCTTAACTTGAGTTCTCTCTGTATCTGCCTCGTTACCTGATCAGAAGCCACTCAGAGTCTTTCTGTTAATCTCAGTGGGTATGGAACAGGCCATATGAGAGAACATTATCGGATACAATAGCAGATTTGGTACCAAAATATGTCTGTGTGTTGGTTTGGCAGATTTGGAATAGATTTTTAGATTTTCAAGCACACTGTATTTTAGTGGGTTAGAGAAGCACTATTTCTGCTTGACCTTGTGATCTGATCCATGTGAGCTGACCCCTGAACCCAAATAGACTCCAAAAGAAGGGAGCAGCCTGCATGGATCAGATTGCAGGGTTGTGACCTTATACTGTAATTAGAAAACATCATGATGAACTGAAAAATAAAATGCTCTACACCTACTATAAGATTAAGGTAGACTTCATAAACACACTGGAGTAATAGAGGCTCTACCTTCATAGCTAAATAAATGTTAGTGTGAAAATGCTTATTATGCAGTTCTTGACACTTTCTGTGTTCCCAAAGTTAAATCAATAGGAGTATTCCTTTTGTTGTCAGGTTTCCGTTAGGCTAATTTAATTATTTCAATCTCATCCTGCTGAAATCCAATTGCAATAACAATAATACCAATCAATATTTCCTTCAAAAAGGAGGGCCAAATATTACTCTCATTTATACCTCCTAAATTCATGACAGCGAAGATCCATGGGATTTACACTGGTATAACTGAGAGCAGAATCCAACCTAGTAATTCTCATGGGTTCAGCTATTTTTCATTATTTAAATATGAGTCTTCTGCCTGTACTTGTAGTATTTGCTTTTCTTGATAAATCATACATTAAGTGATTAAAATATTGCTGTAACTCAGTGCATGCTGTCTAAATTGAATTTATGCTCCAATTAGAGATGGACTTTAAATGACAGGTCATTAGGCTTCAGACCACATGTTTGTGGACAAACAACCAAATATTAGTATTTTTATGCAATTAACTTAATTAAAATGCGTGGGGTATGTGTGCATTTTACTGTGTGTGTACATTCTGCTCAGTAGGTTAGGCAATCAAGCTTGTAATTCTATTGAGACTGATCCTGTTTCCCCCTATGTTGCTGATTATTAAAGCAATATGAGGACCACTAAATGTAATGATGTACTTCAAATGATTTGGATATTCAAATAAGTATCCAACACTTCAGATGCTTATTTGAACCTTCTGGCTGGAAAGCTCTTAAGATCAGGGTTTTGACATTTCTGGTACCTCTGGGAATATGTCCTTGGATCCCCTCAGACCCAGAAGTGTGGAGAAATGGAAAATAATTGGGGTAAACTGTTAAAGGAATGTGTTGAGACAAAAGTGAAGCTGGAATTTAATCAAACTCTGATATTTGCCATTTATGAATGGGTTGGCATAATAATGCAGTCCCATTTGCCCATTGTATGGTGCTTTCTTTACCTGGAATCGCTCCACAGCAGTCAATTACTGAGCAGTAATGCAAGGAACCTACAGGCCTGCATCCTGTAAGACCCCGGCGTGAGCAAATTAGCATAGTGAAGCATAGGCTTATGACCTTTAGCATGGATAAAGTGGCCCAACATTTTCCCTAGGTTTGGGGGACTGGGAATAGCTTGATTAAGAGAAAAGTGGACATAAAATGAGACTAGGCAACTACAGGAATACTGAACTAAGTTTGAATATCTTAGGATAGGATCATTGGTAGATGTCTAACCACAAACTTGCTTTAGCAATATGGTAATGAGTCAATAGGCATTAATATGCTAGCCTGTCAGGGAAAGGCACCCCAATATTATAAGGGTGAGTCAGTTGGATGTGGACAGAGGAGGCTGGGTGTTTGTATGAATATTCATGGTGATTTCCCAGGCTGTATATAAGCAAGAACTCACAATAGAAGTGTAGTTAGCACTCCACCCTTCAATATTTCAGTGCTATAATCTGTCGTCTATCTTAAAGCATTGGGGATCTGGACCCCAATCAGGACCCATTTTGTATGCAGGAGACAGGCTGGTCCTTTGTCTCTTACCACAAGATCTCCAAGGAAAGAGTGTGAGCATGTAAGTTTGTCAACATATGCTATGCAAGGAATAACCATTAAGATTTGCCTAATATTCTGTTATGGCTTATGTGGTTTAGAGTTTTTCTGTTTCTATTAATTGTATTAATAAAGGTGGTTAAGGTTCTGTTTTGCTCTTTGTGTGAGTGTCCTTGCCATACACCCCAGGGGTCCCTACGAGATATTGAACTCATCAATTTTGATTCTGTTGTCTGCTTCTGGGACAAGACGCTTAGTACACCCCTCTCGTTAGTTGAGTACCAACTGGCATTCATTATTGGATCTGGCTACACCATCGTATTCTCAATGATTTTTGAATCTCTGTCTAACCAGGTACAAATTACAAGTGTTTTACTTTACCAGTTGGATCTGTGACATAGTACAGAAAAAAGTCATTTTGATTCTCTGGTTTCATATTTTCCTATATTGTATTTCAAAGCCTAATCTAGGGTTAGGTATAACCAGGTGTAAATTTAGGAATTCAAGTTGACAGGCAAATATAGTACATTTTAATTGTGCAGATGTATACTAGGTATTTACAGAGATTACAGAGTCAAAGCACAAAAAAGAGTGACATACCAGTTTGTACACAAGATGGAAGCATTTTAGGTGCATCTATACTGTGTCCTGGATTTAAAATGCAGTATTATGTATTGATTGATATACAGTAGCTGGGTCTTTGTGTTCAGACAGATTATGTATATTTGTGATTTAGGATACATTAAAACCATAATTGCCTACTCGGACTTGAGTAATAGATTTTGTGTTTACAAGAAAATGATAGGCTCACCAGAGTATGAAATGTAAATATCATATATGAAGCAAATGTGTCCTTGTGAGATTGTGTTGGAATTGTGTAAGTGTTTTAGTTTAGTGTTCTCACAAGCAGTAAATAATAGGTCTTCAAGGACCTATTTGTTCTTGAAACAGTCCTGAGATTTTCTGATCCAATCTATGATTTGTTCCATACCTTGTATTTCTTACAATATTAGCTGTATCTTAAATGTATTTCTTTATATGAGCCATATTGTGTGGCTCATTTTCCCCCTTAGTAGCTGTTAATAATTTGGATAAATATCACTTGGGAAAGATGATAACAGTAAAGACTGGTGCAGTTGCATAAGTTAGTAGCAACAGTAGTTTAGGAGGAGATGGTTGGTTTTAAAAACGCTGTAAGCTGTTGTCATATAGGGATCTTATTTCTGGGTGTATTATCATTACCTGTCCTCAGAAAACTTCTCTATTGCATTTACATGACTCAAGGTGCTGGATTTCTAAGGATGGATTTGTTCTTACTGCTATGACCTCAGATTTTAATTTGTTTGGGGTTTTTTTTTGTAACCAGAAATAAAGCTAAACCCTTGTAATATGCTACAGCCTAACAATACCGAGGTGTTTTGGTTGTGTGATGCAGTATAGCAGAACATCATCTGTGCATATAGGGACATTTTGTTCCCCTGTATATCTGTGTTGTTGTGCATCCTGGTGCCATTGCTAAGGCAGAGAGTAACAGTGGTAAATGGGGCTTGTTTTTTAAATTCAGTTTAAGCCTAAAGAGTTCTGAATTTAGGCCTTTCACCTGGGCAGTGTAGGGGAGATAGCTTAGTACAAGGCTAAAACAAGTTAATCTTTGAATCCCATGTAGAATAATATCACAAATGGATGTGGCTTGTTTTTTTATCTGTTACCTCATAAAAAAGGAGGAAAAAAACAGGATAAAGCCCATAGCAACACAATTATTTTTACCATCTGTTTGATTTATGTCTACCTTAAACTGCTTGTATTTTAGAAAGAAATCTGTTTTCTGTCTTCAAAAGGATGAGATCCAACATCCCTCAGTTGCTAATTTTTAGCACTTAGAGGCTCCCTTGGGCTGCTGTCAGACACAACTTATTGCATAGGTACTTTTCACTAAACTCATTATAAAGTGATGAGCCTCAAGGAAGAGGCCCTCCAATGCTTCAGCCTGCTCACATTATATGCAGCTTTGCAGCTGAATTCTTCGCTGTCAAATCTTATCAGATGGTGAGCATAGAAAGAGTCATTGGATTAAACAGATAGTTTCTTAATAGTGATGCTGTCACTTCTAAGAGATAACTGTTCATAAATTTCAGAGACAAGGTGGGTGAGGTAACATTTTTTACTGGACCAGCTTCCGTTGGTGAGAGAAACAAGCTTTCAAGCTTACACAGAGCTCCTCAGATGAAGAGGAATTGCTCTATGTAAGCCTGAAAGCTTGTCTGTCTCTCTCCAACAGCAGTTGGTCCAATAAAAGATATTTCCTCACTCACCCTGTCTCTCTTGGATAGTAAAATGTACCTTAGTGGTGGCTAAGAATAAACATCTGAATTCTATCCTCCAGAATAGGGAGGAAGAGTTCAAGTAAGGTTAGTTCTTAGCTATCAGGATGAGGGGTAGTCTTTTTTATTGTTTGTTTTAATCTAACCACTTAGGCAAGGGGCAAGTTAAACTTGGCAGGGTGAACCTTTTTCTTTTTTGCATTCAGGGCTTGTAAGTGACAAAACAGCACTTATAAGCTTTTGAAGAGTGTTGTACCTCTTTAAGATACAGAACTTCCCATACTCTAAGATTTTTTTTTAAAATGTCCTTTGGAGAAAAGATCTTCCTGTTTGTATGTGGTCACGAACTCAAAGATAAATACCTGCATGACAGTAAATCAATGAGGGTCAGGCTTAGTTATTTGCCTGAAGAATAAGGGTGCAGAGGGTAGGCTAGTGTGGCTTGGTGAAAGACGAGAGCTTCCCTAGTTCATTTCCTCACTTGTCATTGCTTTACTTGCTTTCTCATTGTAATCTCAACTTCCTTCCCCTATATTTGTTTCAAAAAGTCATTAATGCCATTGGGTTTGCTCGTCTTAAATATTTCCAGAAGTTTAGATCAAGCTGTGATGTTGCACTCGACTCAGAGTGTCAGTGTTCCTCAGCACTATTAAATGTCTCAGTATAGAAAGTGTAGGAAATGCCACCCACCCATATTAACAGGTGTGGGAACTTGATCGGGCCAGTGGTGAAAGGGGGACAGTCCCTATAGCAAGTGAGGAAGACACTCGCCAAAGGACAATAGGTAGCTCTTTCCCCTAAGAGTCTCTGCCACACATTGGCCAGTTGTGGGAGAGGGGTGCAGATTGGACAGCATTCCCAAACTCCCAGGAATTAGCCCAACACAGGGTTCATGTGGAGCCTCTTTGGGCTCCATTCCAGAAGCTCACCCTACCCACATGAGCTAGGAGTGGAAACCTGGCCTAACAAATGCTGCAGGTCCTGTTGATTGCCTGTTTAGGGGGTCAGGAAGGAATTTTTTCTCCCATGGCTTAATTGGTGTGTTTTTCCTTCCTCGCAGTACCTGCAAGCCACAATGGGTTGAGTAGGAACATGGTTAGTATCTAACTGAGGTACTGGAGTGGAGTTGTTTGTTTGTCACATGTTGCGGCCAGTTTCCAGTGCTGTTAAGAGAATTAAATGACCAGTTACCAGAGTAAAAGACATTGGATTTTGGTATTGGGGCTTTGTCTCATGTGATAGGGTTAGACTTTGTGACCTTCATGGGCCAAGGTCAGACCTTGTGGCCCTCGCAAGCCAAAGCCCCCACCCTGTTACACCCTCTGTCCCCCTCATCGAGGTGGGTGGAGCTAGGGGTCAGGGAGAGTTGAGTCCTGGGGGGTTGGCTGAGGAGATTCTACCCTGCATTATGGGTTATGCCCCTCCCCTGTGTTAAAATTTAATAAAAGTTGCAGCCTGCCATTTAATTCCATGCATGTGTCTGTCCTCATTTTGCTGCTGTGTCCACATCAAAAGTTCCTGCAAAAACATTGCTCCCAGACAGACTCTTCATGGTTCCTAATAAGATGCTCATTTTGCAGAGCAGAAGAGAAACTGAAATGTCAGGGCTGGCAGCTGAAAGGATACAGTTAGTCTGGGATTTTCTGATAATGAGACTTTATACGAGGGCAGCTGTTTCAATAAAAAAGTTAAAAGTAAAACATCCCTTTGTGCCTCAAAATCCCTAATTAATTACAATGGAGTTATTGGAGCTTGATGGTACTTTTAGGCTTGCCACCCAACAACCTTGGAGCTGAATAAACTGTAATTGACTGCTGTGGAGCGATTCCAGGTAAAGAAAGCACCATACCTAAGAGCTTTGTAAGGAGCAAGATGATGTGTAAAGCAGCAGAACAGAAAGTCACCACATACATTTCATGCTTTATCACATAGTGTTGATATGGAACACCTTAACCTGTACAGGTAACAAGGGTCACTATTTGAAGCTACATCATATGTCTTAGCAGGCAAAGCTAAATATAAAATGAAGAATGTGAATCATGAGAAGATTTCATTTTCTTATTCAGATATATGACCAGTGACCACTGATTTGTTCTCTATTAGAAAGAAAAGGTGGGGGAGGGGTAGCAGGTGAAGGAGATGTGGGTATAAGCAGAGGAAGGATAGGGATCTTTTTAAGTGACTCAAGCTGATTTATCTGGAAACAATCTTGAGGTAAATAAGATCACCTTTCCTGGCTTGACAGCTTGTAGAGTATGAGTATTAACTTGTTTGAATTTCAGTGGTCATTTGCTATTCCTTCACTATTTCACATGTACAAAATAACACTGTACTTCTGTCTATTTCAAACATCCTTTAAAAAGAGCTGAAGTATGTATTGACTAGATTAGGTTAGAACCAGACTTGCTCTCACCTGTCATTTGGAGGGAAGAGGATGTGGCTTGTTTGGAGATTTTTGTTGCTTAAGCGGTGGCCTAGTATAATGCAGCTGGAAAAAAGTGGATATGCTTGAAAGCCTGAGATTTTGACTGTGCTGATTTAGTCAATATTTGTCTTGACAACCAAAGAAATTGTTCCTGAGATTTACTTTAAGGGTACTTTAGTGGTATCAGAGGGGTAAAGTAGCAAAGCACCAGACAGAGAAGTTTAAGGAGCTAGTCTATAAAACAAATCACTGTTTTTCAAACTTCATCTGGATATGAGAATTGACCGGCAAGGTCTGTGTTCTGCCACTTTTATGCTAACTATAGCAGAAGAAAATAGCCAGTGTTCATGTCCATCACCCGGGGTCTCCTAAATCACCATTTTTCTTAGTATAATACTTGCTCACATTTTATCTCTGAAATGATGAAAATTAAAGCTTTGTGGGGATTTTATTTACTGCAATTTTCTTGAGATAAAAATGTGTTTTTAGTTAATGCAGCTGTAGTATATCAAAGTTAAAAATGTTTAAGAATAAATCTTATGTTCTGGATGTATTTGTAATCAGAGTCAGGTTGAGCTCTACCTTGACATCTGTTGGTGAGTTGTGCAAAAGGACTGATCTCGTTTGCATGAGCACACCCACCCTACCTAGCATTATGGGACTGCTTGCCAAAATGGTTATTTTGGCTGCTGTAGGATCCCCAGTCTCTTTGTTATTGGGACAGGAGTAATAAAGTGTTGTTATCCTGGTTATATGAATCAAGGACAGTAGAACTGTACCTGGCATTTTATGATGGAGGGACTTGCCCTCAACTAAGTAGCACTCATTAGGCAAGGGACATGGGTTCTAGAACCCCGAAGTTGACAGAGGCTGGGGCAGGGATGCGTACCTAGTGGTGTGGGCACCTTCTGGGGGCCCTAAACACCAATTTCACCCCCTTCTCACTCAACTGTGTAATATCACAGCTAATTTTGATTCCATTAGGAGTCTGGTTACAGGCTGCTGAGCTGAATTCCCTTTGGGCCAACGTTGCACCAGTACTGAGGTTCCCCTACTATGAGCTGAAATCGCGAAAGAGCTAAAATTACTAAGAGCTGAAATCACCGAGTGCTAAGTAGTGGTGGCAGGCTGAAGATATATTGGTGAATGGTTAGCGGGACGTCTGCTGGAGATGAGTGGCTCTCAGGATGACTTGCGGAGTGGCTTGTGGTGAAGGCTGCAGCAGACCCCTGCGGAAAGGCAGGGCAGTTGGCCATTGACACAAGCAGCGGAGTACATAAGGTGCCCCCATACCTCCCTGCTTTTCCATCCAGGCAGGGAGGTAAACTCTGTCGATGAACTTTCAAACTCTGGGGCTGCACTGGACTTTTGGGACTTTGGATGACTTTTGGGTTGCTGGACTCGAGAACCAAAGGGAAAGGACATAGCCCAATCTGCTTGGGGGTGGGTCTTCTGGTTCATGGTTTGTGTTTATGAGCCCTAATTGTGGTGTTTCCCCAACATAATGCTGCATTGTTTCTCTCCTATATTAAAAGGTTGGGTTTTTTTTTTTGCTATACTCAGACTCTGTTCTTGCGAAAGGGGAAGTATTGCCTCTTAGAGGCACACAGGGGGGTGGTTTGTAATTGTCCCAGGTCACTGGGTGGGGGCTCGAGCCAGTTTTGCATTGTGTTATTGAAATGGAACCCCTAGATACTAAACCCAGCCCTTGTTGCTGCCAACTCTGACGGGCAGAAGAGTTACAGATTTAATAATTTTATTAAGATGATGTTAAAATAAAAATAAAACAGTACAGAGTATGAGCATAGAAGTTTCTGGTTATCAGGGAATAAGGTACAGATTATCAAGGGGTGCAAAGTTCGGTTTAGGATCAGGTGGCGTAAGGAATACATAATCTGCAATATCCCTGATGGGGGTAAAAGGTTAACAGGTCAAAGTACAGACATTGAGATATGGGGGTATGTTGTTCATATAATGGCTATGTTCAGATGTGGAGTATAATGAGTGTATACGATGATGAGGATGGATTTACCCTCATTTGGTGCGATTTAATGTTCAGTGAGTTTATGGTTCCAGTTCATATGGTCCAATGGAAAAAGTCTCTCAGTCCCTTTATCATAGTTGATGCACAATGGTCCAAACAGATACTTTTAATCTTGCATTGAAATCTTATTCTTTGTATTTTTGACCAAAACTAACATGGCACCATTTCTGTGACTCAGTGGCCCTAGCTCTGCAGAAAAATAAAAGCATTAAAATGCTAAGTAATGTATGACACCTACTAGTGCAAGAACAAGGTCTAGTATTCAAAAAATGAATAATAGTGTTGTAATAACTTATTCAGTTCTTCGGGGGGAGGGAGGGGTTTCTGGTTTTACACTTTCTACGAAAATACATTCTTTACTCATTTCCAAGGGCAGCAGCAACAGCTTTTCCATAGAGTCGGACGTTCATTATCTGTATAACCTTACATTGGTAACACTCTCTGAGATGTTTTTTTTATAGATACTCACTACTTGGGCAAATAGACCAGGTGACAGATTTTCATATGACAACAATGTTTTCTAATGTTCAAGAGAAACTTTCCATATAACAGCCAAAATGAGCCAACACATCACCTTACTTTTTCTACCCATTAGTGTCAAGTGATCTTTTGCAATCTCCTGAGTGGATACATTATTCTGTATTGCTTGTACAATGGCTTACTACACTGACAGGGCCCATTTTGTAGAGCTTTGTTTCTTTTACCGTACATCATTATATTTGATTGTGGAAGCAAATTTCCACATGCAACCTGTAGTTGTTTACACACTATTAACCGTACCTTTGTCACATATGGATATTGCCATCTATTTCATATATACCAGAATCAAGGAAAAATGGATTCAAAAATCAAACACACATTTCCTTTAGGCCTGTTAAAGTAGTTCTTACTAAATGCTTTTTTGAGAACATAACGTAGTTCCATAGTTAGAAGAATATAATGTGATATCTCAAATACCATGGATACATTTTAACTTTTTATTGATAAATACCATGTGTCGTCTTCAGTTTTAACTGTTCCAACTTCAACACACTTGTAGGTCATGACATGATTAGAGTTCATGGCAAATTTTTAACAAATAGGAAATTCTCAGAATGCCACATTTTGAGAGTCGTTAAAACTCTATGTCAAATTCAGCAAATAATTTCATCTCCAAGAAAACCTGAAACTTCATTTCAGAAATGTCAAAACAGTTCACTTCAACATTTTCGTAATAAAAATATTGATTCAAAACAACATTTTTGTTTCAAAATATGGACTCATCAATTTTTTTCATTTTAAAATGTTTTTGAATCAACATTTTAGATTTTAAAATGTTTTAATTTTTTTTTTCATTTTTGGCATAAAAAACTGGGGGTTGGGGAATCGATTTAGGTTTAAAATGAATGAATTGCCTTCTGGCATTTTTTGATTTGACCTTTGACCAAAAAACCCACAATTATTTGTTCATCTTTATACATGCTACCATTTTCAAAATTGGGAGATTGGTTTCACTCTCCATTAATCTGTTTGCATGTAATATATTAATAGACTTTGCTAACATCATTTAATATTGGTGAAGATTTTGAAGAGTACAAAGGTCAGAACTAGCTTTTTGTTTCACTTTATGTGTAGTTTTACTAATAATGATATTTAAAAAATAAAAACACAAGATAAAGGCATTTCCTGGTTAAGATCAAATGATGTGATCTTTATTTGGGATTGTTTTCAATCAGTTGATATCTAAATTATCTGACTATCTTCATAAAATTTGACTAGGTTGGCAGTTACTCATGTAAAACTCATATCACCTTGTGAGAGGATATAATGGTGCACTCATAGCAGAAAAGCATGATTTTTCTAGTGAATTTTGAATTTAGTGGTCTTTGTGGGAGGAAAGTCTTCACCCTTGAACACCTTTTTAAGGAAGGAACTTGAATACAGTGTCATTGAAAATTAGCCCTGTGATGTGTTGAACCCCCCATCCAGGATGCCACATGATGTGCTAGGGTTCCACTGGTTCTGCCCATTCCACCAACGTGCGATTCCTCACTCTATCCTAGCTGTGCCAGGCCCTCAAGCCATCTCTAGCATACACATAGGTAAGGCCACACCCACCTGCAGACACAGACTGAAATCAGCTCTGTGTGGGAAGATTCAGCCCGTGGATGTACTTAACACTCATGTGCACACCTCCTTTGTAGTGTAAACCCAAAATAATATTGTCTTGTGCTGTATAGAGAGAGCTGCACAGTGCAAATTCATAAAAATCACCCCCTTCCTCAATGTGGAGAGAGATATGCACAGCTTCCCCCCCCCCCCGATATGAATTGTACAAACTGGGATTTGTAAAAAACAAAAAATAAGCTTATTAACTACAAAAGGTAAATTTTAAGTGATTAAAGGGATAGCAACCAGAACAAAGCAGATTACTGAGCAAATAATTCAAAACACGCAAACTAAGCTTAATAAACGCAAGGATCAGATTACAAAATGTGATTTCTCACCCTAAATGTTGTTTTAGGCAGGTTTCAGAGTTTCTGTAGCTTAGAGTTCCAATTATTTATCTTTGCAGACTAGATCCCTGTCTCAGCCTGGACTCAGCCCTTGGCTATCCCTCATCTTAGTTCCTTTTCCTTCAGGTGTTTTTAGCAATCTTCCTTTTTGGATTGGGAGGCAGTGGAGAAGAGTCTTGATTGACTTACTTCCCAGCCTTAAATAGAATTCACATAATGTGGGAATCTTTTTTGTTTCCCAGTCTGACCTCTCAGCCCCTCTTAATGGCAAAACAATGAAAACCCAAGATGGGAGTCTAGTACCAGGTGACATGATCACCCAACACTGTAGTGTCAAAGCAGCACCCCCAGGAGCTTCTCAGGAAGGCAGGAGATTAGTACCTTCCAAGTCTTATTGTTCTTCCTAATGGCCCATTGAGGCTGATTGCATGCTGTCTGGTAGGCGTTCCCCCAAATACACACACAGTTGTAATTGTTACATAGTCAATATTCCCAACGTCAAATACAGAAATGATACATGTATACACATTGGATAATCACTTTAAGCAAATCATAACCTTTCCAATGATACCTTACATGACCCATCTTGCAAAAAACATAACTTAGTTATGCCATATTCATATCACAGCAATATTTCTATGAAGAATATGGTGTGTAACGTCACCAGCCCACAGCCTAAATTTAAACCTTAAGTTCATTTTTTTCCATTTAATCATTTGTAGTCTGTTGGTTTGCTGATTCCAATATTTAAGGCTCAATCCTTCAGTCTTCACTCATTGGGGTAGTGGTTCAAGGGTTATACCCTTCCTTAATCTGTAGCTGTACTTTCCCTCTTGGAAATACCATATCCTCAGTTTTAGTATTTTCTGGCATCTCCCCATTGTATTGGTCTTAAATGAAAGTGTTAAGATGACAGAAATTAATCTAAGAAAGTGCGAGAGATCTATAAAGAAAATATTGCCAAAACACTTCAAACAAATGCAAATAGCTTTCCAAATGTACCATTCTACCAGTCCAGCAGTTAAAAGAGCTGCTGGTTTTCATCCTACTTTTCAAACTAGCTTGTGAAGTGTGGGCCATCTGTCTTCTCAACTCTGCATCATGAGTCACTTTATTTCTATTCACATAATATCTAGCAGCTCACTCTCTCTCCTCTTTCTTTCTTTTCTTTTTTTTTCCCAAACCATTCCCTCCCCCCACCCCCCCCCCCAAGCTTTGTTAGCATAGAATTACTGGGTTGTGATTTTTTTAAAACGTTCATGTGTAGCTACCAAGCAAAATTCAATATAATTTTAAGTCCGAATAGTCTAAACAGTTTATATTTTCACTGAATCCCCTGCATGTTCCAATTACTATGAACACAGTTGTAAATATCTGTAGGGCTTCAGAATGCAATTTTTTACTTCCCAGTAGTTTTCACCTTATATCAGTGTAGAAGATGATGTCAGCATTGTTTGTGATTTTTGTTAAGGGAAATATTGCAAAAGGGAAGTGTAGCGGGGTGGTTACCCGCTCTGGCCCTGACAGGGCTGAAGCCGGCCCTGGGAGAGGGCTGGGGCTGTGGAGAAAAGCCCAGGCTGATGAAGGGAGCAGGCCCAGCTGGCCCCTATAAGAGGCTGTGAGCCAGGAGCCCAGTCAGTGTACCTCTGCCTGTAGAGGGAGAAGGGCCCAGCTGCAAGGTGCCGAGCAGGACGCCCAGATTGGAGCAAGGCTGGGGAAGGGCCAGAGGAGCTGGGAGCTCTGGCCTGGAAAGCCTCAGGCTGCAGGCCTGACTACAGGCCAAATAGGTGCAGGGTTGCAGGGGGGCAGCCCATGGGTAGGCGGAGGCAGCAGGTCCAAAACCCCCTTGCCTGTGATGAGTGGCGTATACACTGCAGTCTGCCCCCGATATAAGGGGCTAAGTGGGGACTGGCAGTAGCCCAGACTGAGCCGAGGTGGGGTTAGCGGGTGGGGGTTCCCGTGGGTGGGGAGACCCAGAATCTGAGAGTGTGGGGGTACTGCCAGGGGGGCAGCACCCCAGAGAAAGGGGCACTGGGTCCTGGGAGGGACATGGGGGCCGGCGATAAGGCGGATCACCGGCCTGCAGCAGGCAGTCCGGTGGCTGGACGAGCTAATTCCCAACTACTACTACCAGCAGGAGGCGCCACAGGGGTGAGTCTGAACCTTTACAGGAAGATACTCTGTTTGAAGATTATCCTAATCTTTCCTTCCTCCCCTCTTTTGGAAAGCTTCAATGAAGGGGAGAAGGGAAAACCAATCTTGTTTTAAAGAAAAATGGAAAACCAAATCCTTTGGTTGGAAAAGTGGAAAAGCAGCAACACAAAGCTTTCGGCTGAAAATTTTGATTCAGAAATGGGACCATGATGCCTCATACTCACATTCTCTTTTGTGTATAGTCTATATCTCCCATGATGCATCATGGTCACTCCTCTGAACCAAAACAGTATATTATGGGAGGCCTAGCCGTATTACTTCATGGGAGAGAAATAATCCAGCAGAGGAACTCTGCCCATTGAGGAGAATAGCAGTAGAAGGCACTGGGGCAGCATTTGTCAAACAATACTTTTTGGTTTTCTGCGCCAAAACCTGAAAACATTTTGGTTTGGGAGCGTTCAGTTTTTCAGCAAAAAGCTGAAAATTTCTAGGAAACCAGACGCTTTTTTTTAGAAAAAAAAATGAAAAAGTTTAATCAAAAACCAAATTTTCCTTTGAAAAACAGGTTTATATAAAAAGTTGTCCACCAGTCCTGCTCAATAGACACACGAAAAAGGGCTGTAGCTAACCAAAGTGTACAAACCTTCACAGGGGTTTGTGCAATTTTTTTCCTTAGTTTTGATTCATGTTAAGAGTTGTTGAAAGCCAGAATGAAACTCAATTTGAAACAATCCTCGTTTCAAACACAATCCAGACTCATCCCCTTCCTGGTGTTCAGGTTATTAAGACAGAAACTAACAATCCACTCAGTCCTTTCTTCAGGCTGTTCAGCCCACATCCTAGATCTGATTTCTAGAAAGTCGTGCCTATCTCTCTTATATCCTGCTGAGGTAATGAACAAACTGCCTCAGTAGGTCACCATAACCCATTTAACCCTTTCCCAGAAGGATCAACATCTGTTATCAGGGTGGGGTGTTTCAGGCAAATATTGACAGCTTATTATACAGAGTTTTTCTGCTTTTGATTAGAAACTAAATGAAACTGCACCTTTCATGTGGGTTTGTTATGAAAGAATAAGCTTGCACATTAGGAAACCTTTAAATGAAGCTGACTTAGTATTGCAGTTAAGCCTGAGGCTCACATAGTACGGGCTGTCTTTTGACCATGTTTCACACTGCTCCAATGACAGATTTTCCTGCCACTTTCCACAGTGCTAAGACTATGTCTACACACTGGGTGCCTCAGCAGCACAGCTACAGCACTGCAGCAATGCCACTGTTGCAGCATAGTGTAGATGCTTCCTGCAGCGACGGAAGCGGTTTTGCTGGTGTTGTAGGTAATCAGTGGTGGCTAATTTGACAGGGTTCAGAGTAACAGCCGTGTTAGTCTGTATTCGCAAAAAGAAAAGGAGGACTTGTGGCACCTTAGAGACTAACCAATTTATTTGAGCATAAGCTTTCGTGAGCTACAGCTCACTTCATCGGATGCATAACTATTCTTCCATCATGAGGTTAGCTCAGCATAGCTACGGTGCTCACGTCCCTAAGTGCCATAATAATGTTTTTCACGTCCCTAAGTGCCATAATAATGTTGACCTAACTTATAACTGTAGGCCAGGTGAATATTAAATGCTATTCATTAATTTCCTGCAGTCATTGGGTAACATACTTTCAATAGAAACTATAATTTAAGAAAGTATAATTCAAGGGTTTGAACCAAATATTTCCCAAAACCCCAAGCTTCCTTTGGGATCCACTAGTATGGATGTCTGCCCCACTAGTAAAGTCTACAGTGTGGCTTGACTAGCAAATGAGATCCTAAAGCATGGTATAATCTCCCATCTCTCTCGAACTGTAGGATGAGAAATTCACCTAACAAACAATTTCTGTTCTTCCACAAAGGAAATTAAAGTACATGCAAATATTGTGGTTATGTGCTTTTATTTAATTCTAGTTTTTCCAGTGTAAATTTGTAGGTACATTAGCTGTAGCCCTCAGGCAACTGGCAAATTTTGAGTATCCTGACCTAGATGGATCAAATATTACCCAACTAGTGTTATGAAGCACACTTAGGGATGTTTTCTCTCCTAGGGGGAATGCTTTACTATTTCTGTTCATAATTTACTCCGCAAATTTGTTTATTAAGTATTCTTGGCATTTCTTTTATCTTACCATGAGATTCTGCTTGGGAGCAGGGATGTACATCTTTATTCTTAGGAAAGAAAAGTTGCTCTGAATTTTACTTTGAAGCACCCAGTGATATAACTGAAATGTCATGAATAATTTAACTAAACATTGATGCAAAAGCCCCTAGAAATAATCCAGTAACTTCAGATTTTGTAAATAAAAGCAAGTTAAAAGAGTACATTTGATGCATTTTCAAATATAATTTTATATATCCACTAAAGTAGGCAGGAATGTTATTCTGGTGCATATGGGACACTCCATATAGGACTGGAATAAAGAGCATACACCCTAATACAGGCTCCTCATTTGGGAGTAAGAGTATGAAAACTGATATCCCACACTAGCTGGTCCTTGGCAGCAACAGGAGCATTGGATGCAAAAAGCCCAGAGCCTTTCAGCTCATAGAGAGAGATTTTGAAGTGTCTGAATGACTTTGACTTTCAGTGGTTTTCACAATCTCCGTCTTACTTCAATCACTTTAGATAGCGACACAGCAGTAGTAGTATATAGATCCCTTTCTCTGTTTGCAAACAATTAATAGATTAATGAAAATCAAATTATTTGTAATTATTAAATGAACAATATATGAGAGAGAATTTAAGCATAAAAGTTTTTGTGAACTGTTCACTCAGCTGTCGCTTTTGATGCGCAGTGGGTCACATGTTGTTGCTGTTCCCCAGTTGGTAAATGAAATTTTAATCTGGAGACTAGCAAATATAAATACTTTTGTTCATGCATGAATGCACTTTTTGTTTTTGAATATGGGTATTCATATGAAGAATATTCATTCCCTAAAGTTCATGTTGACAAAAACCCATTTGTGAATAACAGATAACAAGGTGCACAGACGTTTGCTAATTATCAGATATTTTGAATTCGTATTTGAATCCTTCCTGTGCCATCAAACATTGCTTAGGGGACCAGAAAGGCTCCACCATGCCTGTCTATTTTGGGCTGTTCTTTGCATGTCTTTCTTGTTGTTAAGTCCTGTAAGTTTTCCTTTCTCACTTTTGTTCAACGAAGGGATTCATTCAGCCAACCTCTTTTACCTGTTCCTGCAGCTGCCCAGTGGCACGCCTGCCATGGCAGACTCTCTGGCTTCTTTCTTAACACATAGCTCTGATATTTCCATCTTCTGTTCTGTACAAATCTGGAAAGAAGGGGTTGTTGAACTTTGACAAATTTCTGTATTAGTTGTAAATTTCATTTCATGTAATATTTAGTATTTTCCTGCAGCATTTGCTTTCAAAAGCATTTAAACATCTGTTTGTACATTTTGTAGATTCCAGCCTTGGCATCCATATGGTAAGGTGAAAATAACATTTGAGTTGAAAATTTAGTTTGGTCTTTAGATTTGTAGATTTTTCTATGATCAAATTTTTTTAAGTTGGTGAATGCAGCTTCCATCTATGAAATAAAGTCACTAATGTGTAATTTTTTTAATGGTGAGAGAAATTAACCATTGGAACAGTCCACCAAGAGTTGTGGTGGATTCTTCAGCACTGACCATTTTTAAATCAAGATTGTATTTTCTAAAAGATGTGCTCTAGGAATTATTTTTATGAAGTTCGATGGTTTATACAGAAGGTCAGGCTAGATGATCACAGTGGTCCCTACTTCCCTTGGAATCTATGAATCTATGGACATCCCTATTGGCTTGCACGTTATTGCTGAGATCTGTAAATTAACTCACCTTTTGTATTTCTGTGCTTTCTAATGTAATGCTTGAGTTTGGTTTTGCTGCGGTTTTCATTAGATTTGATTTTTCATGACTAATTATTAACCCCATCAGTTCTGTGATGCTGGACTTTTGGTCTTTGCTTGCATATTAGCTGAGTTGTTACTGCGGAGCAATATCATCAGAAAAATCTGAACCTCCTAATGTACTATTGTTGATCCATATGATGCCTGTGTTGTATCTGTCTAGGCTTTTTCTTGTAACGAAGAGGCAATGCCTAACGAGAGGTGAGAGAATGCATTCTTGTTTGGTTTAACACAGACATTGGTATCATTTACTCACGTCTGCACTTAGTTTGACTGTGCAAGCTGAACTGTTATATCAAGCCCTGGTGGTGTTTTTCATTGGTGTGCTATCAAATGCTTTCTTAAAATCTATGAAGTTTACAACGTATGGTATTTGCCTTTGATGCTCTCTGCAATGATTATTCTTAGGGTGAAAATCTGGTCGATGAATGATCTTATGAGTCAAAATCCAGCTGGCTTTTTTTCTTAGCTTTGCCTCTATGACTTTCTTTATTCTGCCTAAGATGACGTTACAGAAGACTTTTGCCTATCACTGAAAGGAGTGTAAAGCCTCATGAGTTTTTTATAGTTCCTTAAGTCACCTTTCTTTAGTATTTTAACCCCAATGCCATTTTTACACTTTTTTAAAGGCTTTTTCCTGGTCCCATGCTTTGTAGAAAAAATTGTTTGTTTTTTTTTATCAGTGGTTTCCTCACTGCAAGCTTTCAACATTTCCCTAGTGACTCAGTCTTCACCGACAGCTTTCCTAGGATTTAACGTTTTTATTGCGTCTTTCACTTCTTTGTACATGAGATGTTAAAATGTCTAGTTCTGGACACTTTGACAAATAAATAAAGTCCACAGTTTCTTGTGGGCTTGGTCTGTTTGCACCTTTTGAATGTGATTTTTCCCATTGCTCTTTGTTCTTTTTCTGTTGTAAAGGTCTTTCCTTCTTTACCCATACCAGGCTTTCCAGTTGACATAAACTTGATAGTTAAAACCTTGTTGAGCTGATAATGTTTTAACTCTCATCTCTTTCAACAGCTGCTCCAGCTTCTTTGATGATGATGTTCATGTTTTTATTTTCTTCTCTTATTCTTGCACAATTTTTTACTGTTTTGTCCTCTGTTTTATATAGATTCTTTTCTGCTTCTTTTTTCCAGAGGGGATTGCTTTGGCTTGGTTTTTCTCTTTTCTTCATACAGTTCCGAATATCCACAAATCTTTAGGTTTGCTTGTCTGGATACCAACTATGGTTATTGCGGCATCTATGATACTGTCATACAGAAGGGATTATGAAATTTCAATATTGACTTTTTGTGGTGGATCTAAGTTTTGTAGCACTTAAAATTATTTCAATTTGAAGTTGCTGCTGTTAGCCTTTTAATGTTAATTTTCTTTGTGCTTTTCTTCATTTTGTTCTTCAGTCTTGTGAACACAATTTCTGTGTGGCTTCTGATGTCGGTTGCTCTGTGTGTTCTGATGGCCTGAAGAACTGCTCTTATTTTCCTTCCAATATATAGATGATCAGTCTGCTTCTTGATGACTCCATCTGGGGGATTTCTATTTACTTTTTGTGGGAATAGTATTCCACAAATTATGAGCCTTGATACCAGTCATGGTTCTACTAGTCTTTCACCATTATGTTTTTGGGAACCAAGTTTGTGCTTCCCTATGATTCCTCCGCTCTGTTTGCCCCAGCCTTGGCACAAAGTTCCTTTTACTAAACATATGTCATGCCTGGGAACATTATCAGTGTTTGTAGGCAATTGTAGAACAGATCTGTGGTTCTATCATAGTTGTCTGTGGGTGTATAATATTGTCATTTTCATGTATCTTGTTTGAAACCTAGCATGGAGCAATCTGTTAAATGACTCACAGTCTGGTAAGCGATTTTTCTGCTTTGGAAGTAATAATTAATGTTAATTTCTCTGAGACATAACCATCTTGCCTTCCCAAATACATTATCACTTTGTTTTCATTTTTGAATTGCTTTTTATCAACTCCTGACCATCAACATTTTTGAATTCCAAGGATTCTGAGATTATATTCTTCCGTTTATTTAATTACCTGCATGGTTTTTATTGCTGCAGCCATTTCTAGTATTCCTGAAACCTACTTTCAGAATTGTCTTTACCTTTAGTAAAGAGCTTCTGAAGTCTTGACTTCTTAATGACTTTCACCAAGACTCATAATTTCTACTGAGACAGTCCATTACTTTGTCAGGAATGTGTGGAATGGCTACCTTGTTGTGTTTTATAACTCTTTTATGATGATAGATCATTGATCTATCACTGATCCTGGACGACTGTTTCTCATCTGATCCCTACCCTTCGACTGCCCCTCTCCAGGTGACTGTATGAGAAGTTAAAACTCCCACCATCATAGCTCTTAGGGTCATTGAAGCACACAAGCCTTCCCACCATGCCAAGGTGCAGTCCCAAGGAAAGGATTTTGAATTCATATGAATGCTTGCCATTCTGCAGTATTTGTCCATTTTAAGTTACAATGTTTAATGAGGAAATCTCATACTGAAGACATTTTTTCCATTATATTCCACTTAAGTGTAAATGCATTTTTGCTCCTTTGAGTCTGATGTCTAAGATCTTTGTTACAGTGAAATTGGGTGGACGTAGGAGACCTCTTAAAATTGCCAAGGAATAACTGGCAGAAGACAATGACAGAGGATATTTAAGTGCTCCTGAAAGGAAAGAAAGTAATGAAATACCCTGTTCCAACAAACATACATTCTCAGCTGCACCTCTTATGCTCTCTCCTTAGCTTATTGACTGCCAAGGGGCCATTGTGCAAACAAGGAATCCTCCAGTTTAGCTTCTCTGTCCGTGTACCTATACTGGGGGATATGAGGGATGATACAATCCCAACTTTTGTCAACCACTGTCATCGGCTAAGTCTCTGTTTTGTACAGTAACATACTCAAGATGATTTAATGGTGTAGCCTGACCTTCAGTTTGGGATGAAGGTCCTGTGCCACCATAGAGTCCCCTAAGCCAGGGCAATCAACAGACAAGTCATTCTGGAACTAAACTGAGGGGGGGTCTAGTCCAGTCTGTAATGTTTTGACTATTATGAACTATAAAGGTATTCATTCTAGTGTTTGAATGCCATCTCTGATGGCCCATGAGAGTGCAGAGAGCTGTGTGTATCAAGCAAAGAAGCAATCTTTTATCCACCCCCCCTCCCCCGCCACCACCAGCACCCTGGATTCTTAACAAAAAAAAATGTTTAAAACAAAATAAGCCCCACCACCATCCCAAGATTATCACAGTAGTAAACTGGATAGCAGATACAAAGGTGCATGTGGATGGAAAATAAATCATACAGGTAGAAGTTCTGCTATCTGAGGAATATGGTGATATTTTAAGATGGCTGCAATAAAGCTATTAATCTAAAATTTGGAAAAGCAAACACCACTTTTCAAAGGAAGAACTGGTCAAACAGCGGTTTGCGTCTCAAACTGAAGGTCAGGCTATATCATGAAATTGTCTTGAGTATGATACTGTACAAAACAGAGACTTAGCTGATGACAGAGACTGACATCATTTTGGCTGACAAAAAGAGACTGGAAGCTGCCCATCACAGATGGCTGAGGAGGATATTTCACATTTCATGGGAAGGAAGCTGACAAAGCAGAATTGTTAGCAAATATCAAAGAAAGAAGGCTCAGGTAGTTTGGTCCCATACACTGTATGGAAGATAGGAGACATGCTAAGCAAGCATCAAATTGGGTGCTCAAGGAAGGTCAAGGAATAAGTGGCAGAAGACATTGATGGAGGATATTGAATCACCTAGAAGGAAGTTCCACAACTAATTAGCAGCTATAATCAATAGAGGAACTGGACTGCCCAATATGTCAGTGGCACGGAGGAATTAAAGTCTAGTGTAAGTTAAACACTTCTGTTATCTTTAGGTCACAAGACAGAGACATCACAATATGAGGCTAAAATAGATGTCTTAAAGAATCAAAAGGGCATATAATCTACTGAAGAAGAAAAATTAGAACATAATTGCGTATGTAAAATGTTCTAAAATTGAAGGATTAAACAGAATATAGTGTAACTATAGTTTTATTTTAACAAAAATTGTTTACCATTTTTCATGATTATGAAAAACATTATGCTGTAAATATAAATCAGAGCATATTCAATAATGATGAATATGTTTGAAAAACACATCAGTTATTGATTCAGAAATCTTAAACAGTAAAACAAGTATTGAGATAAAAATTAATTGTGTGGTCACAAAAAGCAAATTAGAAAATGAGTATAAACCTTTGGAGTACTGAGGACTGTTTTTTTGTTCTCATACAATGTCAGTTAGTGAAGAATAATGTGCTGATGTGGGTTTTCCCCACGATCCTGAAAAGCACTACTGGATTAAGACCGCTTCCATGGGAAGGGTTAGTGTTAGCAGGAGGCCTACCTAGTCACAAGCACCTTCAGCTGAGGCCTGCTTCCAGATGCAAACTTCTAGTGCGCATGAGGGGCAAGAATTCCTACCACCTTGGCCAAAAGACAGTGTTTAGGAGGGCCAGCAAGCAGGAAGACCTGGCCACTTCCTTCTCCCTGGCTCATATTTACTGTTTCTGTCTTTGGATCTGTAGTCTGAAAATAGGAGGCCACTTCTTACCACAACCCAATTCTGCCAGCCCTTGTAGAGGGCCTCTGAAAGGAGATTTCTCCTCCCACACCAGCTGAAGACTGTTTGTTTGTATAGCACGCTTTCTACCTGGGCAGAGGGCCAGAGTCAGGGCATGTAAGCATGGAAATGTTGTGGTTAATACAGCCCTGCCCTGAATTGCCCAGTCTAACAGCCCATCTACCTCAGATAGAATAAATGGAATGCAGGTACAGATCAGACCATTCACAGATGAGATCACAGGTCCTATTTAAAAAAAAAAAAAAAAAAAACCCTACATTTTTTGATCAAATGAACACACAACAACTGATTCTTTGATTTTTAAAATGAATTAGCCTTGCAGCTTTAGCTTTATTGTTTGCATTGCCAGAGTATTATTTTTAGCAGTCTGTATCTATGGCAAAGGACGCGTTGTTGTGGATGTGGAAACGGACAGAATCCTTACAGTGACATGACACTGGTATTCATCCATCTCTGAAAAAGAGGAAAATAGTCCTCGTAAGTGTGTTGAGTATTCAGTAGGTAACATAGGGATCACAGTTTTGATTCACTGAATAGTATTCCTGGAATACGTTAGAAGGCATATTATCAGCAGATGGTTGAGAAAAATGTAAATAAGCTATGGAGAGAAAGCAGACAACCTTTCGGTGTGTTCAGCTTTGTGCTAATCACTCCCATTTCAAGACTAGTAAAACAAAAATAAATGAAGAGAAAAGAAGGTTCATCTGTATCCAGATAATTTTAATAAATAAAAAGTAAAGGGTAAATCCATGCAAAGCCATTGGCTCTCTTTGTAACAGTAGCCTTGCTCTTTTATCAGTACATGAGATTCAGGTATAATTGTATTTGTCATTTACTCCTGAACACAAGAGATTGTTTAAAAAAAATACTTGAAAATTGAAATTTAAAATCTATTTTCACATTTAATACTGCCTAATGCTTTTAATTAATCTGACTGTCCTTAATTACTTCTGTAATTTTTACCATGCGTAAATGGCTAATTAAAGTATTAAAACATCCTCAGATGCAGTCTGGAATTAAATATATAAATGTTCTGTGGCTGATTAAAAGGATTACATGAAAAGATAGTAGGGGTTCAGGTATGAATAATTTCTGAATGTAAATTCAGACTGATACATCTATCCACACTAGATTGGCCACAGCAGGAAGGGGTTAGTGTGAGAGAGAGGGTTACGGTATCTAGATGGTCAGGGCAGTTTTTATGACTGCCAGAGCCCCAACAGAGTTCAGAGCAGAGACGCTAAACCCACGAAAAAAATGCAGAAATCGGGCTTGTTTTTGGCTTAATTGGCTTGTGAGTTACTTGTTTGGCTTGTAGCTTGTTGCTTCTATTTTTTGATCGGCTCCCGGAAAGTGGGGGCAAGGGGGCGATAGAGTCAGGGGTGCTCAGCAGGCCCACCACAGTCCCAGACTGCATGTTGGGGGGGATCTAGTAACACAGAGTGTTGGGTTTCTTAGGGAATGGCTTGTTTTGGCCTTGTTTTGAAATGGGATTAGCTTGATTATTTTTTTTTGGCTTATTGTGAAAGTCGTGGTTCTTATTGACCGCATGAAAACTGGCAACTGTGGTTTAGAGCAGCTAGTCGGATAGTCATGAATTGCTAGACTGCTTTGTGTTCTGGACATTTCTCCAGCCTCAACACGGGAGGGACAAGATGGCAAAGGAGCCAGTCAGAATCTACAGCCACTGAAGGAATCCCTTACTGGGGAAATACAGACAGTTTCCATTCCATCTGCAGTGAGTGCTGTGAAGGGAGTAGGAGGGGACAGAGATCTGGCCCAGTGGTGCAAGTACATTTTAATTTTTACCGGTACACATAGGCGACTCATGGGAGGGACATGAAGGGGGGCACCAGCTGAAGGGGGGGCACATGATCTCCGCAGATGACTCTTCCTCTCCCCAGCCCGGCCCCCTGCCGCACTCTCCCGGTCCCCTCCCCATCCCCATCCCACGTTGCCTGGAGAGGCAGGGCTCTGTCCGGTTGTGCCGGATACCGATTTCTGAACGGCAGGGCTCTCCGGGGAACCGCAGGGGCAAAAGGAGCAGAATGTGGGGCCACGCCAGCAGCTTCTTCAGCAGGCAGGGTTGTACAGACCCAAGACAGGAGATGCAGCTGTGTGGAAGGCCTGGGGGTGGGACAGCCACACAGGAGGAGCTGCCAGCGTGGGCCCACCCGACATCCCCATGTTCTGCTCCTTTCGCTGCTGCAGGTCCTGAGAGAGCTCTGCGGTTCTGAAAATGAGTACCGGCAATAAATATCTTAATCATATGGTGCGCCTAACCGTACCTGCTTATTTGCACCACTGATCCGGCCCCATGTTTGGTAGGAAAGGAGAAGGCTGACGTTTTTATCAGTCCCAGAATACCATGGTGATGAGCATAATATAAATATAAAAATAGAATAAGTTGGTGTCCTTCCCAGGGACACCATCAGTCCAGGAGAAGTCTCCATTCAAATTATCCACAGTATCATAGAAAAGAACACTGAGTCTCTTGAGCAGGTTTTCATTCAGGTTTTTAACTGTGATAACCACAGCTGTTGATTGAGAGATTCAAGAAATATATAGTGAAGAAATCTAAAACATCAACTTTATCCCAGTTTTCAACTGTCCAGGAAATAACTTCATTTGAAAGACCCCAGAACCTATGAACCAGGGGCTACCAACTGACGTATTTTGATGCACAGAACCATCATTGTCATTACTTAGATAGTGCCAAATTTGTGCTAGGCCCTTTAAAAGTAGGTAAAATAATTAGATTTCTGTCCTGAAGAGTTTACAGCCAGACATTGCTTGAGGCTCGCATTCCAGAACGGAATCTTGCAGACAAGGAGCAGCAACTCTTCTGAGTTGGCAGGGCCATTAGCCATTCATGAAAGGCTTAAATTCTTTTCTCTTCCTGGACTATCTCCATTTCAGATAAATGGGGCTTAATTCACTGAATGTATAGAAACCCTCATCACTTTTTTTTTTGTCCTTCTTTCCCAGCATGCAACAAAAGACAAGCCATCATCAGTAATTCAACAATCTTCTGGACAGTCATTGTGCCTCCTGCAAGCATATTCCAAGGGCTTTATTCCAGGTTCTTTGTTGAAAAGACTGTCAGACACAGACCTTCCATTGCAAAATCTGTTAGTATGTAAAACTAGAGTGAGCATAGAAAACATGCCACTTCTCATTCAAGCAGTCACCCCTTGATATTGCCTCTGTGCCACTAACCAGGAAACCGTTATCTCCATTTCCTACCAGCAATGTTCCCTAGGATTGGTGGCTCCCTGGAAACCACTCTGTGGGCATGCTCTGTGGCCTATGGCTAGTACCAGCTAAGAATGGATTATTTAGCTCCAAGTGGTAGAGATCAGTGGTTTTTTTTTTTGGTTTTTTTTTTTTGGGGGGGGGGGGGGTTGGAGTGTTGGATCTGGAAGACCAGTTTCTAGTGCCAGGGGTGTGCACAATTCTGCTAGTGTTTGTCTACTGTCTGCAGTATGTGGATTTATTATAGCTTGTACCAGCTGCCTTTGGTCACAAAACTGTTCCAACAGCCTATAATTGCTGTAACCCAGAGGGTTCCCAGCCATACCCTCTCTTTCCTGTCACTCCACCTGTACCGGGAGATCAGGAGGAGGGTGGTGAATACCATGTCCTTGCCCCAGGGTTTTCCTCCTACTTTGGTGAATGCCTATTTGACTAGGTAAGCTAACTTTACAGCTCCTTTCTGCCAGTGGAGTGGTGCAATGGGTCTATATTGTTACTGAGAATCAAGGCCTTGTTTTTAATGGTTTTTTCATAATGTAAATCATGAGCAGTGGCATTAGAAGGTATCACTGGGCTCATTATGTGGTTTTTATTGCTGCTTAACTATTAGACATATTTTACGGCTTTGTACTTTAATTGATTTTTAGCTGAAGTTAGGTTACAAACAGAAAATGTGTATCTTTAATATTCTTTTTCATAAACCAGCTTCTTACAAAAAATTATCTATCTACTTTGAGTATTAGCAGTTCTGTCCTTCACACCATACTGTATATTTTATTGGATATTGCATTTCAGTTTTTGAGAATTATCCCCAGAGATCCTGAAAATCTTACAGACAAAGTTCAATTTCCTTTGTCTTCATTGACATTTTGACTTAATTAGCTAAAATGATAATATCTCCCTAAAGTATGGGTAATTATCATTGGCATCATTTTTGCTGAGATAGGTGGCATATTCAGAATCTTCTTACAGCTTTATTATGAACTTATTTTAAACTGATAGTATGTCTTACAGAATCTTCATATTCACTTACTCTAAGTTATAAAATTGTTCCTTCAGAATTATCTGACATCCTTCAGACTATCCCTATCCCATACCAATTAGATGGACCAGTGGCAACAATCCAGTATGCAGTCTCTCTCTTCATCTTAGCCCCAGGATATGTGCGTGGGGATGTTATAGGTGGGACTGGGACAGCCATCTATTAAGGTTGATTGAATGAATCTGCTCTGGGGATGAATTAGAGTTATGTAATGAAGTAAGTTGTTAACTGTAGGACCCCTGTTTCATCAGTTTGATGCAGAAGTTGGAATGTGTATAGTGGATGAGGCAGGGGATTGCAGGGATAGAAAAGGGAGGGGGGCATGTCTCGGGGTAATGCAGTTGAATTCTTCCCTGGAAAATTGGAATCTATATTTGTACCTCTGCAACAGAGATCCTGTGTGAAGTTAGGCAAGTCACTTAAACCAGACTTTTCGCAGCTGATCGCTACTGGTGGGTTTGGCATTATTTGCGTGCCTAACTTCATACCCTGCGGTCTGATTTGCAGAACTGCTAAGCACTCACATTGAAAAGTGAAATCAGTGAAAGCTGTACTTGAATAGATAAAGTGCTAAGTACTCTGAAAAATCAGGTCTCAGGTATCTCAGATTAGGCACCCAAAATAAATGGATACTGTTGATCTCTCTGTAATTCAGTTCCCCATCTGTAAAATGGGGATAATACTACTTCATGTCACAGGAGTGCTGTGAAAATAAAGTCATTTATGTCTGTGAAACACTTGGATACTATAGCGATAAGCACCATAGAAAAGCCCATGAGCAAATTAAGAGTTCTGTCTTCAGAGCAGGGTTTGAATTATATGTGGAAACTGAGGCATGGGGCCCCACACTAAATAGTGAGAAGAAAACAAAATATTGAATAGCTGCTTATTAAGTAGTAGTGTCTTTCTATGCACTGAATGAGACAGGGATCCTGTGTGTGATCATGTAATTAAAGAATGTGTCATAATGGGGATGAATTAAGGAAGCACAAGGAACTTTAATTCTGGCATTTCCTAACTTCTGAGTGCTTGACTTTTCAACCTTGTAACATAGCTTTTTGAGTTGATAGTGCATACACAGTCTGGGCCGCATTAGTAGTCATGAGAGGCTCAAGCATGCTTATTGAGGATGGACTCCTCAGAGATTTTGGCAGCTAAAATCTGAGAAGTCTCTGCTGAGCATGTGTGAACTGCAAGTTTGCAAAAGCTTATAACTTGGACAAAGCTGGACAGACTTTCAGGGGCATGCAAAAGGCACAGTCCTGATGGAACAGTCGCCCCTGCCAAAATTCAAATGTTAACATATTTTTTTCCCTACCCTCATTCTTGGAAATGGCACAATAGTGGTAGCTGAAATTTTCCAGTAAAAGTCTGCCTGATGCAGACAGTCAGCATATAAAATGACAGCCCAAATGGTTAAAATTTGGCAAATTTATAAGCAACTGAAAACAGGGTCTTACAATGGACATATCAGACAACCTTAATAGGTGATAGTATGTATGTTATAGCAACTCGTGTCGAGCATAACTGCTATCATTCAGATTGGAATTTGGTTACATTCTATAGCTTGTTCTCAGATTCATTATTTTCTAAAACATGCTCTCGGAGCTGAAATTTTCTATTCTCAAGTTTATTTCCAAAATTGATTTTTTTTCTGGAGTTTCAGCAAAATTTGTTCCGTAGCTTTGGTAGAGGGTAGAAAAAATACTTTTCCTATTGTCTTTTTAAAAAAAGTCAGGATTCTTTTTCTCTTCAAAAGGATCAAAAATGGCTGAATGTTGCAATTTGAATCTCTGTCTCTAATGATGTCTTAATGAGCAATTATATGCTTTCTAAGTTTTGAAAAATAAATTGGCTTTTAAATAAAGTTATAAATGTTTGAAAATACATTACTGAACATGCAAAGTGCAAAATTTAATTAAACTCTGAGCTGCATGTTTAAAGCTTGATCCTTTGAGATGCAGAGCACTTTGGAGGTGCTCCACACACCCAACTTGCAGGGAAGTTGCTAGTTGTTCAGGGTATCAAACACCTTTCCCAGGAAGCACTCCACATCTTGAGGCATCACTCTTTTAAAGATGGGTGCATTTCTCACCTTTATATGTGAACTGAGTAGCTATTTGATTACAGGATTCCCTAACCCCAGTTGATGAATCTGGATATTTTAAAAGGCCAAATTGTTTTCCAGAGAGATGAATTTACAAGCTGTACTAATGAAGCCCAGAGAGCTTGTAAACTGCACAAGCTTGAGGGGCTCTTGATTTCCGCCCCCCCCCCTCTTTTTTTATTGGCAGGAAGTGAGGGATTAAGTGCAAAAATCTTGTGTTAAAGGATTTTTAACTGTGAGATCAAGCATTCAGTATTGCTCAAGAATACTTATAACTGAGGAATTATATAACAGAAAATTTGATTTAACACCTTTAATATTAATGCTAATTCATAGTTTAAATCACACTTGTGATGCTGATACCCATGTGAAAAATTTTATTTTCACTGCCTCACATGCACTCTACCCACCTATCTATTCCCCTAGGACATATTCTAGGATTACAAGCCCAATACAGCTTCAAACTGCTGTCATTTTTCTTTACGTCCCATTTGAGTATGCCATTCTGAAATTTGCTTGCAAAGCCACAATAATTGTGTGTGCAAATTAGATGTGCAATTGCATCAGGTCACTTAGAAAATTAGACCCCGTGTTTTTATGTTTGCATGCTTATCTACATCAACACATTATTAAAGGAGCATATTTAAAATTGAAATAAGGAGATTCAGCAGTTGTTCTCTTAGCAATATTAACTTACCTGCATTGTCGGGAAAACATTGTAGAGTGATGATATATCCTTAAAAGTGACAGAGAGCTCCAACTTTTCTCGTCAACTTTTATTTTCTATCATCTGGCTATCATGTAAAGTGCTAGTTTGGTATACCTGTCTGTAAATAACCCCAATAATTCATGTCCTATAGGCTAACCGGTAATCAAAATACAAATTATGGATTATAGAACCTTAGCTTTCCTTGTTGTTTTATTCAACTCTATAAACTGTAGCATTCTGCTACGTACTCACAAAGCTTACCTCCAGAACTTTGGAGAGGAGTGATTTTTCTGCATCGTTACAATTCTAAACTACATACCTCTGTAGAGATGTAGAAAAACCTAGCTGAACCTATGAAATTCTGCAGAACCATAGTATATAGCATATATACCCAATAACACAGCAACACGCTACTCAAAAGCAATTGTATCGCTTCTACCTTCATTATTTTGATAGAAATATAATCGAGCTCACTAAGTGACTGTTCCTCATTGAGCTGGTAACCACTATGGAGTTTAAAGGTCAGACATGTCTGAGTTATTTGTAGGTAAAACAGTCTTATGGATTTTATTGTAAAATGGGAAAAGCTACTCATCTCATTCAAAAAGGGCTGAACAGATTCAGCTCAAACTTTCACACACAAAAATCTGCTTTGTAAAACCAAATACAGCAATTTTTAGGAGAAAAATTGAATGATTTAGAAAGTGAACAAGAGAAAATAAGGATTATAAGAAAAGGTGAGCTGCAGTTTTATTTTTAATAAGTAGGTACAAATGTCCAGATTAGAACACATTCTCCACACCAGATCTGAATTTATCAGGGAAATTCTGCTTGCATATTATTAGTTGAAGAGGCAATGGTCAATAAACAGGTACTTGCTGTGGTCAGCTTTCCCACTGAGTTATGGCAGATTGTATATATGTATGCAATATTGGAGATAAAATAATTGAAACTAGATTAAAAACACAGTCACTTGCCGTGTGTGTGTACATTTTTATCTGTAAATTTATATTCAGTGGGTGGTATGACAGCTGCTTTTGGAGAAAGCAGCTTGGCGGGTTCTGAACTTGAGGTGACATTGAATACAGTTGCAACACATGCTCCACTGCAGTGCCAGAAAATGCCATCAGAAAATGATGAACATCTGCCCAGAAGCACTCTTCTGGAAGATTCTAGCAAAATTTGGAAAACCGCTCAAGCAATGGAAGAAATTATGCTTATTTTCGCTATCAACACCACACAGTGTGGTGTTTGCGCAAAAGGAACAATTGGGAACAAATAAAAGAGAGACAAATGCCTCCTTCTAGAGCACAGCAAGGCTTGCAGCTGCAACCTCCTAGTGATTTAGATAATGAGAAACAAGCACCGCCATCTTCTGTTGAGTATCCATTTATGCTATTTTGCAAATATCTGGTGTGTTCTCTGCTGCAGCAGATACACTTGTGGCTCAGATTATAAATTTCAAAAGTTGTTCTTCTGTGCTGCCCATCAAGAACTTTTTCTATCAGTCAGTGGCAGTGCAGCATTCACTCAAACTGGATATAAGAGAGAGAAACGTTCAGCCTTTCATGATTCTTCAGTACCTCCAGAGTTAAAGGTAGCTGCAGTGAATTAAACAACATTATTATCAAAGAAGCCACAATTTGAACACTGAGTTCTGGTGTCACAAAGAATGCAATATTAATATTAAACTACTGTAACATGAATTCTTAGTTTTAAATTGTTTTAGTATTTTTACAGCACTGGAATGTCTGAAATCCTAAAAGCTAGCCAACTTAGTTTTTTACTTATTTGTTTTTCTTTTAATTACCTACAAGGTCATAAATAAAGAGAAGTTGCCAGTTACATTAAAAGGAATTTAAACCTTGATCCTGCAGTGTGATCTATGTAGACAGACCCCTGAGTCCACATGGACTGACATCGCCTTCAGTCGGAGTGCACCTGGCACCTGCATGTATCTTATTGCAGGACCCGTGCCAAAAGATACATAGCTCAAGAAACTAAATATGCAGAGAGAATATTGTCCTCCTGATGGGCCCAATCCACAATGCTTTTCGAAATACCCTTCATCCTAGGAAATTTTACATTCCAACCACAGAATTACATTTTCTAGGTTGGGCCAATCTTCTGTATTCTCCTGTTAAAATACTGCTGCTGTCCTCTTCAAAATGAAAGCCGTTGTTGCAAAATTCTAACTGGAATTTTAAAAATTCATAGGGAAAATGGCTGCTAAATCAGTGGAAATTTATAACACATTGTTCTCCTTTCCTATATTCTGAAATAGGTATGATCATGTTAAAGGCACAACATGCACATTTTTTGGAAAGAGTAATAACATCACTGGTCATTTTCATGATGTTCAAGTACTGCGGATATATAAAGGAGGCTCCAAAAGGTACACGTGGGTTACAACAAGGTGTTCTACTGCATTATATGTATAGCTTGTGCTAAGACAGGAAACAGGAACTTGAAAACAATCATGAATAGAGGTTTACTTGACTTCACCATAATTAATATTTTGATGGTAAAACATGAGCTTGATGTTGAGAGATTTACATTAGATAAAATATGCCAGAACAAATCATCCCAGATATACTAAGCCGTCCAGTATTTCTGTACAAATAGTTTGTTTTATGTGAATGACAATGGCACAGGTGACATTTGCTGGAAGCCTACTCTAACTTGCATGTCTGACTTTTCAGTTACATATGGGTTTTCATTATAGAAATAATACTTATTTTTAGTTTATCTCAGTTCTAGTCGTTAAACCCTGTTTTACCCTTGTATTCTTTTTTGCCCTCTTCCCAGCATGGTATATGGTAAAACTATACAGCTGTATCACATAAGTAGTTATAAAATTTGGTGTCAATATGTTACAGAGAGATGTAACACACATTCAAATTGAGGAAGCAGACCACCTGAGCAGAGAGAAACTTTGAATCTTGTAACCACTTCAGGCATCTCTTTTATTTATATATATATATATTCTCCACAGGTTAACTGATTACTCTTACAATAATTTAAAATGCTGTGTATTATCAAATATAGGACAGATAACAGTTGGAAAAGATACGTTTATATTCTTGAGTATTAAATGCTTCAGGTGACCCAGAGGGAAACATTGTTTCATTTACACCCAAGCCACGCTGTTGAAATCAAGCCACCCCTTTGGTAAAGTCATTGGGATGGCATAGATTAAGGTAAGGCAGAATCTGCTAAACATTGCACTATGACAAAGCACACTAATGTTAATTTATGAAATGTGTGTGTACACAGTGCTTTTACAAATATTCGTATGTTATTGTTACCACAGCTATTCGTGTATTATGATTAAAATTCGAATCTGATTCCTCCAATCTTTATAAACAGGTTTTTCAGACCTGTTAAGTATGCTGCTTAAAATGGAAAAATTTGGAATCTCTGTGCTCATTTCATTTGAAGTTTCACATCTAAAAGTCCAGCAAACCCAGCCCCACTTTAAATACTGATACATTTTGAATTTTAATAGACTTTATTACAGGCCTTCAAATTAAAAGCTGTCAGGAGAGATAAAAGGTTGGGGATTTGGATTCAAAGGAACTTTGATTAGACATAAAGGTCAGCAATGGTGGCAAAAAGTCGATGCATCTAAATTGAGCATAAACCTCTGTAAGAGAATATGCTAATCTTTCGTGTAAAGTACTTGTCAGGCTGATCTTGGCTCATATCCATAACAGTTAAACTATTTTCTGTGATGAAATTTTTACAAATGGTAATCCACATGTAATTTGCCTGTCAAGGGTCTGCAATTTATTTTTACAAATATTAGATTTTAACTGGTAAAGGAGCATGCTATGCTATGTAATGTGTTCCGGATGTCTAAACTTTGTTTTAGAATCTTTAGTTCAGTTTTCAGCTGCAGCATTTTTCTTTAAATAAAATGTTATTAAAAAAACATTCCAAATATCATTGGTATTTGTAAAACCTAGGCATAAATGTATAAATTACACTTTAATAAGGCTGCTACTTGATACACTTAGAGTTATAATATCTGTTAATATTTCCAAAAGTAAAATTAAGATTCTGCGCTGTTTGTGAGCAAACTCATTAAAAACATAAAAGGATGACAGGGTGAAAAAGGATTTACATTTGTAGAATCTCCTGTAAAATTATGAGAAGTGACAGGCTCCATTTTTTTGGGTGCTGGAATCAAGGTTGCATGTCTAAATCATAGTGACAATGTGGCTGGATTCTGCATAGCTGAGAACTAATGGGAAATTAATAGAGTGTAATACAGGCCTATTGAATTCAGTCTAACTTTGCAGGTTTGATATGTAAGAACAGAAGACATAATTTCCATCTTTGTTTAGTGTCCTGGACAGCCAGCTTCACTAGCATCTCAGTATGGTCAGGATTAAAAATGTGATGAATAGCACCACAGTACCTTCTTGACAGCTTTTCTGTTCAAATACACATTTCTGTCACTGCCCCAGAATGTTTGAAGGAGCATTCAGAGATGAAATATCGTAGCTGCAACAACTCCAGTGTGAAGCTATTATGTTTTGAAAGGAAAAATAATTACAAACTGTACATCTCATAGGCACATATCTGTATTAATAATGCATAGTAATAAATACACTGGAGTATACTAATGAAATGTTATTGAACATTAAAGTTTGGGAACCAGAGGGTTATGAATCTGTCAAGAAAAATGTCAATGCATCTGTCCAATTTTAGATATATCTACCTGTTTTAGGCAAATAAATATTTGGGAGCATTATGATATATTATGATTTATACTAGCTTTCATATTCTTTCTCCAGGATATTTTTTCAAAGTTGAGATTTTTGAAACATCCATCCATCTCTGTATTTTCACCTCACCCCCAAAAGAATATTTCCTTTCACCTAAAAGAATCTCATTATTAACTCAAAAAACCCTTTAAATTTTTTCTGGTAAAAATGCATGATTTTTTTTATAGGAATGCCCTACAGAAGGAATACTGTGGTTCTCAGTACAGCAAAGTAGGTCAGAACTTCAGAGTCTGGCAGATGTGATTTCAAAAAACCCCTACCCTGAGCTACTCATGAATAAAAATGAAGGGGGAAGGCCGATTAGTATAATGAAATGCTTGAAGTTGAAGACCTAATACCTGTAGTAATATTCCCCTTTGTACCTGATCATTAATGGGAAAGAGGGATATCCCTTATTTCATTTTAATGCATTTCCACCCCATTGCAAAGAATCTGGCAGACAAACTGCACGATAGTACCTTTAGCCATTCCTTTATGGAGTCCTACTTCCTGGGTCCCCTTGCGTTACAGTGACAATGGAGCAAATGATGGCTGAATCTCAGTCATGGTTGACATTTAATCTCATGTTCATTTGTTTTCCTTAAGATTTGGTCTACTATTATCACTCTTAAAATATCAGTAATTACCCACTAGCAATCACCTCAGTTATCTCATACCACTATGTATCAATAGGTATCTCCTATTCTAAGTAGAAACAAACACTGGTATTTCAAATACCTTTTTTGTGGGTATTGAGTTTTTCATAATGGCAATCATGTTGAAATAAGGATACAAACAATTTACCTGCTCAATAGAAATGTCTACAACTTTTGCGTGAAAGTGTTTCATGTTGCAATCTACCATATCTTTTAGTGAGAATGTAACAATCTGATGTTCGTTAACAATTTGCTGGACAGGTAAAATAGTATTATATCAGACAAAACACACACACACCCAAGAAAATAAGAATGAGAAAATTCAACTGTAGCAAAGCCTCAGTCTTATTGGGATTTATTTATGTATGTCTAAAATTTGGTGTTAACGGGGCCATGACCATGCTGCAAAGAATCTCTGCGTGTTTCCCCATCTTCTGAACCAATTCAGAGTAAAGAGACCACCTCATTTCACAGAACATTGATTGCATCCCTGCTGAAATAATGTACTAGTTTTATTTGTTCTTGGCTTAATCTGTCAACCTTATGAAGCTCACTATTTCAACATTTGGGATCCTTCCCATAAAATTGATAAATTTGCTTAGGAAGTCTGAACAGCTAAACTACTTGAAGAGTTTATGCTAGTGAAAGCTTACAGATATTTATGTAAAGAAGGGAAAATAGCCCCCCTTCTGTGAGCAACAGCCATTCTCAGAGCCAGACTGATTTGTGTGACAGGAAAATCTTTTTTTAATGACTTCCTTTTTAATAAAATGAGAGTGGCATCATTGGAACCTAAAAGTTCCTCAGATATTCTCCCCACAGCTGGATGGATGTTTGGAATGCAGAAGGTGAGGAACAAGGGAATGGTGAATCAATGGGTTACTTAGCCCAGAGCAGCAGCTAAGCAGAGGAAAAATTACCTTCACTGCTCAAATAATTTTGGAATTTTTCTGTCTTGCCTACATATTTTGCTGGATTTATATACAGATATGCCTTTCCAAAGCTATAGGTAGTTACAAATTAAATTTAAAATATCTCATTCAAGCATTTAAAAAGACTAATTCAACCTCAGATAAGCTACAAATCCAGTAATATCCTTACCCACTCTCCTCAACAAATCCAGCCAATTCCCAACTCTCATCATTTCCCAAATTCCTAGAAAATATGGATGGGAATTATTGTGTGGCCTAAACATCCACAAACTTGGGTTGTTTTGGAATGAAGGTGGGGCAGGGATAGTATTCCGCTATGAAAGTATATCTTGGATAATGTCTTGCCAGCAGCCTCTTCCTTTTTAAACGGAGATGGCTTCCAGGTTGGTGCAGCATCTTGTTGCAATTTTACTGTAGCCATTTGGGGAGAAAGGTGATCTCCCAGATAGGCAGGACCTTGGGCATTAGGATTTTAAGTTCTACATGAGAGAAGGCAAAGAGATAAGATTAGGAGGTGAATATAAGAGGGACAATGAGCTGCAGCATGTGGTACTGTAGTCCAGTAAAATTAGAGCCAGTCAGTTAAGAAATATGCGTGAAACCCTAGCCAGTGAAACAATGAGAGTTTTTCCATTGACTTCAGCGGGACCAGGATTTTGCCCTGCATGTTCATTTCACTCTGTTCATTTCACTCATGTTCATTGATTTCACTCTGCCCTGAGGTGTCTCTAGCCAGGCTTATTGCATTCTGGCTTGTTTTTTCTATACCATCAACCCCATAAGACAAGGTCTTAATATCCCTAATCAAGTGTGAAAGCAGCATTGGGGGGAGGAATAGCTCAATGGTTTGAGCATTGGCCTGCTAAATGCAGGGTTGTGAGTTCAGCCCTTGAGGGGGCCATTTAGGGATCTGGGGCAGAAATTGGGGTTTGGTCCTGCTTTGAGCAGGGGGTTGGACTAGATGACCTCCTGAGGCCCCTTCCAACCCAGATATTCTATGATCTATTTATATTATAAGCCAGTCCTGGAGGTCTTGCAGTCATTCACACTTTTTAATTCAGTCCTTGAACTCTCCGTAAAAGGTACATGGTATTTTTTTAACTGTTGTTTTTTAGTGTCAGGTGAAGTATCCGAACATTTATGGAGTAATTCTGGAGCTGGGTGATTGTAATAATAAATTTCTGTGTATCAGCTTCTGAAACTGAGCTGTAAAATGATGCCCTTTGTGAAGCAAAGGCCCCAAATTAAAGATGTGAAGCCTTCAGGGTTCAGAATAGTTGTCTTTATTGGATTTTAAATTCCTGTCCTGTAAATCCTATTCTCCTGTCCAAGACCTGGTGCCAAGGCAATACTTTGCAAAAGAATATGCATTTAATTTTTGCTGAAATGGGATGTTTAATCTTTTTATCGAAGAGAAGTTATTTTTACCGTAATTGAAGCATAACAGACCAAATTTTAAAGGGTGGCCTCTTCTTTCAGGGAAATCATATGGAGGCACAAAAGGTATAACTTATGGCCCTGATATTTAGCTACGTGTTAAGTTGACCTCTCATAGCTAAATGACACCCATTTCAGTTATCAGAGTAACAGCCGTGTTAGTCTGTATTCGCAAAAAGAAAAGGAGTCCTTGTGGCACCTTAGAGACTAACCAATTTATTTGAGCATGAGCTTTCGTGAGCTACAGCTCACTTCATCAGATGCATCAGAAGCTCATGCTCAAATAAATTGGTTAGTCTCTAAGGTGCCACAAGGACTCCTTTTCCCATTTCAGTTAGTGATTTAGTGCAGCAGGATAGATTCCTTTTTATAGAGGAGAAGGGGGGGTTAAGCAATGGGGGACATTTTCCCCTAGAAGGGGATTTTTGTGGTTTGGAGAGGAGAGTTATTAGTATATTAGGGAACATACCTTGCAAAGACACTTGCAAATAGGATTACATGTCAAATTAGTTTCATGCAACTCGTCTGCTCATCCTGTTTCCCTCTCCACTCATTTGCGTGGCTCTCCCTTGTGTTATGTCTGGGGCAGATTTTCTCTTCTATGGCTTAAGTTTAGGTAACCCATTGCATCTCCCAAAAAAGGTTTCAAAACTATACATGGATGATTGACATGTAGAATGAATTTGCTCAATTATTGATGTTTTTAAAAACAGCCCCAACACCATTTTCAGTCATTAAAAAGGCCTAAGTTTGGGGAAAAGAGCATTCCATTGCTCTCAAAGGTACCGATGTAAGGTAAATGAACTTTCTCTGGTAGGAAAAAGGGTCTCTAGAATCCCAAAGCAGCTTATTGGTATAGAATTTGGGCTACTGGACTATGGGACTGTGCTGTCACGGTACCTCTTCCCTAGACAGGCTGAAGAGCATATTTGATCTCCAGCAGCTTAATGTTTTGATACTAAGCTGCTTTCAACTCACCATTTCATATTTCTCTCACATTTTGGGGTTCACTTATGTCACTTCCCCCCAACCCCCAGTAATTCACCTGTCATCTCAGGATCAACTTCAAAAGGGTAAGCAAAAAGCTAGACTCCAAAACTGAAAAGGACACAAAGCAAATGGCAAACTTATTGCAGAGAATTCTGAGCAATGATAGTGAAAATTTAATTTAATTTAGATTGTTTTACTTTCATTTATCCCTGTGTGGGTGAGTGAATGGGAAACCAAAGATCTTTTTGACTGTATAAAATTTAAGTCTTTAGCTAGGCTATTGAAAGGGATTTAAGTGAGAGATTCATTTCCTTCAAGTGAGCCCTATTAACCATGTAAGATTTTTTTAAAAAAAACCTCACCAAATCTGGCTTTAGATAGTTCAACCAAGATGCACAAAAGTGCTGGGGGAAAAAAATTAGAACTAATCAAGAATACAAAGCATAGAATGTCACAGGGTCCTCTTGTGGGTCCGTCCGTCCCCCCCACCCCTCCACCCTAAACTGTGTAAGATTAAGTTTGAGGAGTCTAGTAGAGAAATACTGTGTAAATGGATTTTTAATTCAGCGTTTCAAATATTTTAGATAAAATATTAATGATTTAGTAAAATGTTAGTAGCCTTTTCCGTCTTATCCCAGTAATGACAAGCTTCTTTTCTAATGTTTAATGCCTGCTGTGCAAGTGGTACTTCTAACAAAATACATTTGCTGCAGGCTTTTTGACATGGCCTCACACTGAGATAAACACAATTAACGAGCCATTTACATTTTCTTTCTTTTGCACTTATTTATTAATGGATTTTGAGATTTATTTTTATTTTAAAATACATATGAAACAATTTTGGTGGCAACACTGATGCAGTTTTTAGTTGAAGTGTTCCATTATTGAGAAATACCTGTGATCATACGTACAGTTCTTGAGATGGCCATATCGGTGCTTGCACAAAGCTCACCTTTCAAAAGGAAGCATAATAGTGTGGTGTTGGAACAAACTGAGGACAAAGCAACTGAGAGAAGGCATGACTGACTAGCTAACTTTGTATAAACATTTCAATACAAATTAAAAGTATACAGTGAATCCCGTTTTACAAAAAGTGCTTAATCTTCCCTCGATTTCACATCAAAACCATGTATGTTTGTTTGTTTTAAACAAAAAACAGTTTGGGGGCTGACTGTACCATCTAGCTCTCATTAAAGTCAAATGAAAGGCCTTAACGGGAGTAAGACCATGTCCTTAAGGCATGCTTTTGAAAGGGGAGCAATGTGGAAACAGGAAGCATGTGCCCCAGAAAGACACAATGCTTGCTGGAGCCACAATATAATACCCTAATGAAAGGATGATTTTAGTACCAGTATCTGTATACTACAAGCTTAAGCCTAAATTAGCAGAATTGACCTCTAATTTTGGGTGCCCAACATGAGACACCAGGTATTTGGTTACTAGAAGTGCTAAGCACTTCCAGCTGTGGATAAGGCTGAACTAAACTAATTGGGGTCCCAAGCATGCTCCACATGGGCGCTTCGTTCCCCCCTTCCCCACAATAGTTTCACCCTCATGCTGCAGTCCCACCCTGCCAGAGTGTCAGAGTTAAGGCATTTCACTCTACTTTTTTCAGGCTTCCTGTAGACACAAACAGGCATTCTTTATACTTGGTTAATGTTTTAAAGCTTTTGTAAGTATCCATGACTACTGGAAATTTTTTATTTTAAAAAATGAAAGCTGATATTCTGATATCTTGTAACTCCAGGAACTTGGACCCTAGTCATGAGCCTAGAGTGTCTATGCCTTAAACCTACTGTTGCTGCAGAGACTTAATGCCTGTGAAAATCAGCCTCCAAGGGTATGTCTACACTGCGGTTAGACTCTGGTCTGTGCCAGGAGACTGAGGCTCGCAGGGCTTGGGCTAAGGGTTTGTTTAATAGACATTCCCTGCAAGGTGGGAGGATCCCAGACTTCGAGCTGAAGCCCAAGTCCAAAAGTCTACACCACAATTAAACAGCCCCTTAGCCCAAGCTCCATGAGCCCAAGTCAGCGGGCACGGGCCAGCTGCTGGTTTTTAATTGCAGTGTAGACAGACCCGCAATCTCTGAAGCTAGGCACCCAAAACTGAAGCCACTGGAAATTAGTAGATGCTTCTGAAACTTTTGGCCTTAACTCATTGATGTAATGAGTATACTAGCAGTGAATTTGTAATGCCTATTCATTTTCCATATAGAATGTATATGCTGTGGTGACATTTTTCTGAAATAGAGAATTTGTAAAACAAAACAAAAAATTTAAGAATATTAATGAGGTAGATCCTCCTATAAATAGCTCAATTGACGCAACTTCAGTGGAGCTATGACCATTCACACCAGCTGAGGATTTGCCCCAATAATTTTAAACTATGTATCTTTCTCTTGTGCTTGCATCTCCGATAATGGTACAAGAATTCTAATAAAACTATGGCATTTATCCAAAGGCTATGCCCTCTTAAGTTAGGAGGAACATCGGTATTTAACCAGAAAAGCCTTATTAAAGTATGGTTGAAAATGGGTTATATCCCTATACCATAATCATTGTTTTGGACTCACATGTGATCATTGAGTCTTGTGATTCATTTAAGACATCTGGATTTGCTATTGTCAGATTACTGACATCCTTTCCTTTCTTTCTTTTTTTTTAAATTTATGCCTCCAATGTCTGTAATATTTAAATATTTATAACTTAGGTTCACCAAGTTCATAAGCACAAGGGAAAATAAATCCATTATGCAAAGGGTGATTAGCTTTATCACAGTCTTCTACAGGGAAGCTGTTTATTTTCAGTGTTCATTTTCTTGGATCAGTCAGGCAGACAGCTGTTCTTTTAGGGCATTTCTGTTAATTTAGGTAACTTCTTTGAATTGTAAATCTACCAGCAAATTTCAAAAACTTCAGCCTGGAGCTCATAATTTTATCATCAAAAAAATCTTTATGATCACAAATTCAAAAAATGTCTACATGTCATAGGCATTTCAAACAAATGTAAAGTATATACACCATAAATCACCTAATACATCAGTGCCTATATGAAACTTGAATGTAAAATGTCTAGGTCTGTGAGGTTTCTCAAATAAAAAAAATAACGTAGTATACACTGTGTACTTTCCCACAGGACCATGTTCCGGTTGAAATACCATATTACTATTTGTTTGACTCTGTAAACTCCTATTTTTATCAATATGGCATTGCAAAAGTAGAAATGTGATGAGTGGACAACCCATAATTTTTCAAATTTTCTAAAATTGAATTGGATTTGTGGCCAAGTTCAAGGATCTAAGCAGTCACAGAAGAGGTAAAGGAAGATAAACGTGCTACTGGAGAGTGATTTGGGAGCATCTGTGTGCAGGCTTATAAACAACAAATCATGGGAACCATGTTTTACTCTGAAAAGTATCAAGAATGCTATGTAAGGGCCCAGTCCCTTCAATATTAGCCATACAGCTAGTCCTTAGTCATGCATGTAGTCCCTATTTGGGTGACAAGGACTATTGGCTTGAAGGCACAGGTTTGTTCCATAAATGTTTAATTATAATAGAATTGCAGCTTAAAGTGCTGGTGGAAAAACTACTTATTCTCAGCTCCCATAGCATGTGGTGATATCCAAACCTGTCACTGAAATGTTGTTTTTTTCCCCGATTGTAAATGTGCTTATCTACAGGTTGTTACATAGTTGTTCTATTAGATAGAAATATGACTCTTAGTCCGTGAACGTCAGTATTCATATTGAAATTGTCAAATGTTTAATGGCTGTCAGCAACATCTTGGAGATTGTGGGCCTAATTCTACTCTGTTACTGATTCAAATGTAGGGTAACTCCAGTGACTTCAGATGGAGTTCCATGAGGGCAGAATTTGGATGCTCAAATGAAGTTACTCCAAGTATACACTGTGAGCAGAAGTTGGCCCCATGTGTTACCTTGTTAATGGGCCAAATTATACGTGGAGTGCTCATTGACTTGTGTACATTCAGAGGATAGAATTTGGTGCTCTTGCCAGAGGGAGGGTACAGAGGTGTAGAAGGCCTCTGATCCCCTCTAGAGAGCATGAATAAGGGCCTATGCTGTCAAAATGGGAGTTATGACCTTAGGGATCTCAGGGGACTTGTTGTTTATAATTTGTCTTTAGCAAATAAATAAAATAAAACACTTGTGCATGAGGGCCTGTTAGTCAGGGTTTGACTTAGTACTGAAAGCTATTTTTTTTTTTTTTTTTTTACAAAATCAAAGCTAAAATGTGGTTAGTTACTATAGTTTTATTCTCATTTTTAAGTAGCTTGCAGTAGATTGTAAGCCCCTTGGGACAGGAACTGAGCTCTTTGAAAGAGCACTGAGCATACTGTTGTCACTCAGCAAATAATAATGGATAAACCTGGATAAACCGTGGATAACACCTGTTTGTTCCCTTTGGAATGATTACTTTTCAGGTGCAGGTGTGAGTACAGCTCAATTTATATTACAATTAATATTTAAAATATAGAATGTTAGTGGTGAGATTGTAGGGAAAATCTTTATAGAATAAAGACAGTAGAACACTTAGAGGGAAGCAGACACTGAATATATATAAGGCTAAGGGATAGAACAGAGCTGCAGCAAAAATAAGAGCCCTCATAAAGAACCAAAGCAGATAGAAAAAAAAAATGCTTTGCAGTAACAGCAAAGCACCGTGTATTCATAAGTGAAAATTGGCAAATAATCATTTAGGGTCTCATTTTTCTACCTCTGCCTCCAGTGAAGTCAAGGGGAGTTTTCAGTGGGTGCAGTGTTAGGCCAATTTTGACCACTGCTGAAAATTGGACCTTCAGTGTTTTATCAAATAGTGTGGCATAGACCGGGCTTCCATGGCTGCTAGTGTCAACTGGAATATTTTGAAGAATTTAAAAAACACTCTGAGTCAATTTTCATGTGACCTGTATGCATGAAAGCGGGTCAATTTATGAATGCCAGGGTGGCAGTTCTATTTTTAAAGCTGAACTCTAACAAACTTGATTTGCCAATACATACTAGAGTCCCATACAATAACCCCTCTATCTTGAGTCCAGGGATTGTTAACATACTAGTTTAACGCTGGGTTCTTTTCAGGTCAACTTGAAGAGCATTTCTGAAATCAGGACATTTGCTTATTCTTTACCAACCAACAGTGTATTAATTCACCACATTAATATATTACCAACAGTTCTCCACTCAAGTGCAGACACAACCAGTTGTGTGTACTACACACACAATATAGACTTGCAAGCAATTATCACAGACTAGAGTTGAAGCTCAGTAGTTATATCAAATTGCCAAGATTTTTTAATCACATTTACTTATGATCAACCATTCTGAATTCTTTAGTACCTAACACATTTGCCACACTTCCAAGGGTGCACTTGTCTTTAAGGAAGAGTACGATTGGTCCAAAAGGAAGAAGTTTAAAAGCAATTGCTTAAAATTCTTTTCAATCTCTCTTAGGCTTGGAATTATAAAGGCAATAAAATCTAAAATGTAGTTACTTGAGGTCCCAGTAGGTGTGTAGATTCAACAAGATAACCTACAGTTATTTATATTAAAGATGAGGTGGGGAAATACAATATTTTAAAAGAATTCTCGCCACGCTTAACCCTGGGATGGGGGGAAGAGTCCTTTTCACACAGCTGGTCTAAGTCAGTCACACTTAAGATTCTGCAGCTTCTTGTGTTGGGTTCAGTCAATTCTCCTCAGCACTGGGTGACTTGACTTTTTTATATACTCCCGTTTCAATTTCTTTGCCTGCTTCCATTGGTATCTAGTAGACGGTGATGGTGTGTAAGAAATTACTTCAATCCTTTTATTATCAGAGGCTTTTTGAGTGTGATTCATTTCAAGGATGGTATTTCTATATTATAATCAACTGGGATTCTCCCTCTTTTTTTTTAAGCAATATCTCTTAATATCTTAAAGTTATACCTTTGTTTATATCTTCTAACATTTCTCATTGTTGTTGCCAGAAAATTCCTATTATTTCGAGAGTGCAACAATTAGTTACAATGAAAACCAACAAAATCCTTATATTCTACATTTGGAGGACATACATAATACATTCTTTGATTATACAGAAAAAATTCACATTATTTAGGACTTTCAAGCTCTTACAGAGTTCTTTTGTAAGCTTGTTTCTCTCACCAACAGAATGTTTTCCAATAAAAGATATTACCTCACCCATCTTGTCTCTCTAATAGAACAGACCTATTTTCCACATATAGAAAGATGTAGATCTGATTCACAAGGCAAATGTACAGATTCTGATTTGACGTGACCAAGACCATTCATGATATATTTGATTTACAAGGAATACAATATATAGTTCATAATTTGGGGTGAAAACATGTGACTTAGATTTTTGGGGGTAACAGTTTGCCCAATTTGACCTTCCATCTTCCAACCACATTTCAAGTTTGTTTAACTTGCAGCTTCCCCACCCATCTCTTTTCTAGATACTACTTGTGCAATGGGCAATTTACATAGCAAAGCAGGGTGTGACACTTGATTGGTAACTTGAAGTCCTTTTTAGCTAGGTTGGAATTGAGAAAAAGTATTTATCTATATGCATATTACAAGAGATCCTTGCCTAAGTGATTAGCAATACTAGTACTCGGCCATTTTAGTTTCTGTTCTTAGGGATGGGAAGATCCAATCTTGGCTGATTGTGGGTCCTTAGGCAAAGTTTCTCATGTGATGTGAAGCATTTTCTTACTGTCTTTATAGGTAGATCCTATTTTGGAAAAAAACAGAGGGGGATAGATTTTATCACTTTTTTGGTTTGTTTGTTTTTGGAAAGCCAGAAGGAATCATTAGTTATTAATAATTCAAGGCATACCTCTGGCAGACCTCATAAATTCCAATTAATATCAGATTTATGTGACTAGTGGACTGCTAGAGGGGAAGGTGAAAAAACCGTTCACAATCCTAGGCAGTAGTATGGCTGTTGGGAAAAGTGGACATGAGACCTGTAAGAAATCCATTTAGTGTGAAACAGATGGAGAAGAGTGAGAAATCCTAGAGCAGAAAGAGGTGAGGCCTGGAATCTGAGAGAAGTGATCTCAGCTGGAGTGAAAGAGGGTGCCTGAGTCTTGGATAATCAGACCAGGTGTACAGAAGTACATTGGAGAGACCACATTACTGGAGCAGAGGAAGCCTGAGTGGAGAGGAAACCTACAGAGAACAACGAGACTCCTAAGGCAGAAAAATGCTTTTAGAGGGGATAATTGCTTTCTTAGTATTTACTTAGTATTTACTTTTCTGACTCTGAAGAGCTTTTCTTTGTTGGGGAAAAAAGCATGATTCAAAGTTTTCATTTCTGTCAGGAAAAGATGCATATTTTCAAAATGATACTTTCTACACTACAGAATGTAATCTGAACCATTCTAAATAGTCTCACTTGACAGTCATGCTTGATAAAGACAAAGAGACCATCTCTAATTGCTTTAGTTTTTTACTAATTATCTTATTATTAATATGAAAGCACCGTTATAGTTAATTTGAAAGATAAGCATAAAAAGAGTCCAAGAAGTCTTCTATTTTTTTCTTTATTTTTCCTGAGTTTTTTTTTTTAAACAAATCTTTTTTTTTTTTTTAAATCCAGCAATTGCTAAATGGAAATTAGAACTTGGCTGATAGGAACTGTAAACAGCAGCCTGAGAATGAGTAGTAAAAAATATGCTGTTGTAATATTTTTTATCCAGTGAGATTATTTTTTAGTGATAAAGTAAAACAGCTGGGACCTTTTAATCCAAATCAAAACCTTATCAGATTATTACTGCTGAGACGCCTCAGGGAATCATCCATTCTCACTATCTTGATATTGGTGATCCAGAGCTCTTGATACCAACTGTATTTGCATTAACACTTAGCACTGGAATAATCCAGACTCCATAGACCAAGGATTTAAAGATTCAGCATGCTGCGCATGAAGTCAATTGCAAAACTTCTAGTGATTTCAATGAGAGTTTGGGTCCTAAAGGGTGGGATTTTCAAGAATCTAAATGACTTAGAGCACAATTTCCATTGACATTTAGAAGGACTTTGTATTCTGTAATCATAGGACTGTAGAGCTGGAAGGGACCTCAAGAGGTCCTGTAGTCCATCCCCCTGCACTGAAGCACATCATCCCTGGCAGGTGTTTGTTTAACCTGTTCTTAACAGTTTCCAGTGATGGGCATTCCACAACCTCCCATGATAACCATGTTTTAGTGCTTAACTATAGTTAAAAAGTTTCTCCTAATATGTAACCTAAATCTCCTTTGTTGCAAACTAAGTCAATTTCTTCTTGTCCAGCATGGAGTGGGCATGGGGAACAATTGATCACTGTCCTTTTTATAGCAGCCTTTTACACATTTGAAGACTGTTATCAAGTCCTCCCCTTAGTCTTTCCTTGACTAAATATGCCCAGTTCTTCCAACCTTTTCCTAGGTCAAGTTTTCTAAACATTTTTTGTTGCTCTCCTCTAGAGTCTCTCCAATTTTTCTACATTTTTTCTGAAAGTGTGGTGCCCAGAACTAGACGCTATATTCCAGCTGAAGGCTTACCAGTGCCAGATAGAGTGGGACGATTGCCTCCTATGTTTTGCATACAATACTTCTGTTAATACCTCCCAAAATATTTGCTTTTTTTCCAGCAGCATCACATTGTTGACTCATATTCAATTTGTGATCAACTATATCCTGCAGATGCTGTTCTGCAGTACTTCTGCCTAGTCAGTTATTCCCCATTTTATACTGGATTTTTTTCATTCCTGAGTGCAATACTTTGCACTTATCTTTTAGTTTCATGTTATTGATTTCATACCAATTCTGCAATTTATCAAGATAATTTTTAACTCTAGTCCTGTCCTCCAAAGTGCTAGCAACCCCTCCCAGCTAGGAGTTATCAGCAAATTTTATATTTATCATTTAGGAGGTTTTGAAAACACTACCATAAGTACATTCAGTTAAGGAAACTGTGAAATCCTGACTCCAATGATCTCTTGGTATTAGAAGGACCCTTTGTTTGATTAAATTGGTTTTAAATAATCATTTACCATGAAGTCTAGTGTCTGGGTGGTGAAACCAGGGCTGGGATGCCTAAGGAGACTGCAGTTAGGACTTCTTGTTAACCAGTGTGGTAAGACAGAAGTTTACTTTTGTTACTGGTTTGGTATATTTTATGGAAGAATAATCACCAGTCCGGGGTGCGTCTGCCCTATTTCTCAGCAATTCATCCTGAATTTGAGCGTCCTCATTTGTGACCCACTGAGGCATGGTGACAAAGATGAAGAAACCTAAACTGTTCCCTTTTCTCAAGGAGACCTTGATGTGCAGCACTCTTCCCTGGATCCTGGCTCCAGCTAGCCTTCTTTCCTACACTGAGATCTGAAGGTCTGCACTCCCTCCCAGCCAGGCAGCAGCTGAGCTGGGCTCTCCCTTTTGAGCCGTCCCTCAAAGCTTGACACCTGCTTCCGCTGTTGCAGGGTGCAGCTGATTGGATTCCCAGCAGCCCATTCCCACTCATGTGGGGTTTGTACACTCCATCAAACACACCCCACCCAACCAAATTAACTGACACTGTAACACTGTACAACACCAAGTAGTGTTCCAATTTGATGGCATATTTATTTCATTCTGAAAATTGTTCTACTTTTATTTAGACATATGTTGGTTGCCTGCTATGGGCCAAACTCTGCCCTCATACCTGTGTGGAGCAACTATTGAAGACCTCTCTGGATGAGATGAGAGCTTGTGTTGGTTGTTACATTTAGATATATTTTTCATACTATGGGACATAGTCTCCCTTGATGCATATGAATAATATCTTTTTGTATCAATGAGAGTTATGCCAGAGTATCAGAGGGACACTGGAATCCTTACATTTGGCCTACTGTAGTGTAGCTAAAAGCTTTTAATTAACAGTATATACTGGACCAAATTTGATTAACAGCTAGGATAACTTATTTTTAAAACCCTGACAGGATTGTGCGTTCTGATGCAAATGCACTAGAATGGTAGGATCATGATGATGGTTATAACAACCATAAGAACAGGCTGAATGGTGTGTTATTTGTTCAGACTGAAAAGTACTGCACATACGTTACTCTACAAAAAGGTTGTAAGACACAGCAATACTATGTCGTTGGGGTTTTTTCCAAAGAGATCTTTTAAAAATATTTTTAATTCATATTTGAAGTGATCTCTGAGCAGATGGAGAGTCTGTAAATGAGTTTATGACAAGACTCAGGGGTTTCATCTAATTAAAAATGAAAGGTGAATACTATATGTAGCTGACTTTTATTTTTTGGTGAGCTGTTTTAATTTACTATCTGAATGTTTGGTACCTGCCTCCATAAAAGTCGAGTGATTATTTCAGGATAATCTTGATATACCTGCCAAACTGACTTAACTAATGAAGTCAGTTAGTTAACATTATAACCCTGTGGGAGCAGCACAGTGCCTGATGAGACCACACATTCCCTGCAAGTACATTGTGAGATCACACAGTTCTTGAGTTTAAAGGAACAGGAATCACGATGTAAACTGTGAATTTTTGACTGAGAAATAGTTAGGCAAAGTCAATGTTATATCACTGACCATGACTGCCATTGCCTAATTGACCTCTTGGTAAAACTACAATGTCTTGTTTCCAGTAGGATAGTGCACTTGTGTTACTTAGATCATGGTAGACACGCACCTTTTTTTGGCTTTGAAGACAAAGCTGTGGGGTGATTGTTTTTTTTTTCCCCTGAGCCAGCCTGTCCTATCCCAGAAGGACTTCTGCTCAAAGTCCCTCCTCTGTCCCCACAGTCCTATAAAGCTCTGTATTCTGAGGAGAGGATTTTCACTCTTCTGATGATGCATGATTGTTCCCTCACTTCCCAGTGTGGCCGGTAGTCTGTTCATTTCATGTGTGATAAGAAACATTGCTCGTTATTCATTCTGTTTGTGTGTTATAAGCCACCACCACCCTGTGTCTGTGTAGTCTCTTTAGATTGTAATCTTTTCAGGGCAGGGACTGACTAATACTCTGTGTATGTTTAGAGCCTTGCAAAATAGGCCCCATTTTTGGGTGCTCCTTAGGCACTACAATAATTTAACAGTAATAAACAACTTATTCTGGCATAGGTGAAAAGAACCCGTAAATCTAAGCAGACAACCTTTTAAAAAAACCAACAATATTGTATGAAAAGTGGTGCCATTTCTGCTATTCTAATGAAATTCCAAATTTATATCCTAGTAGGGGAAATTTTTATGAGAAATGTAATCTGGTAGTAACTCATAGTTGGGTGAGGTATGACTGTATAGATCAAACACTGTTAGCAAGAAAGATTGATTACTGTATAATTAGCACCAGTTGATATGTGTAAAAAAAACTATGGAAGAACCCAAGTAAGCATGCTGGCTGCAGGTGTAACACAATGTCAGAAAATAAAATTCTTCCCTAAATAAATATTAAGATTATCCCTATGTCAGATGGAGTATGGACTTTGGCGTTCCCATTCCCATGTCTGAAACCACAACCATAGTGATATGATAGCTATCTTATATGACCATTGTCTTTCAAACCAATGGATGCCATTTCCTTGCATCATGCATCTTACCCTTATGGTTTTCAGTCATGACCTTACCATCATGGAGTCCTCATTTTCAGTATCCTGCTCAGTATAATGGTAGACATCTCAGACCCAGAGGTAAATCTTCTCCACCAGTGTAACTTCAAAGGGTGATGCATTCACCTCAAATGGAAGAGGTTGAATCAGGAGATCAAAAGTTGCAGAGTGATGGGCAGGATATTTTGTTCAGCAGGGGACTCCTTTGGCCTTTTCTTCATCTTCACCAGATGAAAAAGTCATCCCATCAATTTCATATATGGTGGATTATTTCAAGGCATTTCAGAACCTCCTTAAGAGAATGGCTGAAACCCTAGGAATACCAGTAGGAAAAGTTGTGTAAACTGTTTTGACATTTTATACCCTGTCATGCAGGAGCACTTAGTAATGCTGATTAATTGTAACATTGTTGTATGTTAGACCCAGACACAAATCTTCAGCAGACCCCTGCTTCCATTGCAATGTCCAAATTTACAGATCAGATACCAAGTCCCATCAGAGTAATTTTATACTCACCCTAACCTAGGGTCAGTGGTTGTGATGGATACAATGAAAAATCAAGGCAATCTGGTTCCAGGCAAAGTATGCCCCAAGGAACAAAAGAAATTAGATATTTCTGTGGGGAGGAAAAATATTATCTAGCTAGTTTACAAGTCAGAATAGCTAACTATTGGGCTTTGCTAGCTAAGTATGACTGTCTTACAATGGGATAGTTTCCTAGTTCTTGGATAAACTTCTGGGGAACCTAAGTAACAGATCAAATATGTGTGTGCTGCGGGGAAATTAATTGCCAAAGTAACTTTTTCAGGCAGCTCTATATCCTGCTGATACAGCTACAAGATCAAGGGCTACTTGTGTCACAATGAGGAGAGATTCTTCATTGGCTTTGTCTGATATCCCAAAAGAAGTATAGATGACAATAAAGGGCTTATCTTTTAAAGGACATAATTTGTAGCTCCAAGACTACGGAGGCATTATAGGCACTGAAGGAATCAGGATCAATCCTTCAGTGTTTATGATAGTATAAAATATCATATAGGAGGAAACAATTACAACCTCAAACAGTTAAGACAAAGATTATCCTCTTATTTTTACCATCAAAAATCTAACTCGTTCAAGAAGAAATCACACTATTGAAAAGTGTGCTTCTTTAACCATGATATTGCAGTCTGGACCTAGCCAGAGACAGTAAATTTGATCCCCTGTATGAGGGTTCTGGACTAATCAGCAAGGATCTCTACTTTGCCTTCCCCTCCTTTTGGTGGGTACCTTCTTGCTTTTCAAAGCTGCTTGGGCTCGAACGGTGGCTGGCTAGTGGGTCCTAGAAATCATTTAAGAAGGTTGTCACCCAATTTCAGGGTTTGCCTCCTCCCTACATCTAACCCTGTCCCTCTTCTGTGGTGATTCTCTGCTTCACCTGGCTCCATTAGAGATAGTGCTGTTTGCTTTCAGGGGAAAGGGTTCTATTTTCTATACTTCCTAATGCCAAAGAAGAGAGGTTGGAGGTGCTTAGAACTAGACTATCTGTTGCTTTTCTCTCTTTTTGTCTGCTATGCTAAGTCCCGAAGGCATGACAGCAATTCCCTCTGCTTTCAGCCAGTACAAAGTGTGTCTTACCAAGAAAGAGGTGGATGTGTCACAGTTAGAGGTTTGAATAGCATATTGCCAAGTCGGAAGCATTTTATAGAAAAATAAGTGGGTGGATAGTGAGGACATCGCGTATAAGGTTAAGAAAAGTGTAGTACCTACCTGAGGGTGGACAAAGCATCTTATCTTTATCACCATCTGTCACTTACTTTTTGATTTATTTAAATTAAATAAAATAGACCTATCCAAAAAACTCTGCCATCACTTACAATCATGTAGATTACATCAGGAGAATCAGGTTAGCCTGCACCTCTTCACATCAGCTGGCAGTCCTCAAATGACAGACAATAAAAAATAAACCCACTATAACCCATTACCCACTATAACTATTAAAAGAGAGCTTTTATAAATGTATTGTCTTCTAGCAATTTAAATGCCACCTTTGATATGAGCCTTTGTATACATACAATTCACTGAATGGCACCACACACACAATGATAACCAGAATGTTTTTTTTTTGGATACCAATGGCCTAACATGTCTCAGACTAGCAGTACAAAAATTTGGTTTTTAATCCCAAACCAGCTGCTTTTGCAATGTGTATATTTACTGTGCAATAATAGCAAACATACTAGGAAAAAAACATTTTCCCCCTCAATATCTTGAGCTCCAAGGAAAGGAAAAGTTCAGTTCTACAGGCCTGATCCTTTGAAGTCAGTGGAACGGAGCCAATGTACACCTGCTGAGAAGGGTTTACAATCTCTTAAAAATGAAGTACAGTGTTCAGAGAGGCTTTATAGACACACTGTTCTATTAGATGTCTGGTCATTACTGTAGAGGATATGTCAGAATAAAATCATAATTCCAAGAATATCTGTTGTTGGACAGTTTAGAAACAAGCAAAAATGTGATACATCACGTTGGGTCTGGGTTATTTTGTTGGTTGTGGTGTTGCCATCTGCCCAGCACTGCAACTTATAACCTCGGACTCACTGAAAGATTGTTTTTATGGCTTTCTTTTATGGAGGTGTTTGTGTTTAGAGTCTTCACTGGCCTCCCGAGAAATGAAATTTCTTTCCCTGTGTTGTGTCCTGCAGAAACTTGAGTTGTTTAGCATTTTATCTCGGTTTAATTTGGGTCATATTGCAACACAATGGCTGGACTCTATGAAGAATTCCATTAGGCCAGGAATGTATTGTAACAACAACAAAAAAGAATTAATATTAGAAAATAGTGCTAAGATTTTTAATTTTTTTACAAAAGAAAAGATACTAAAGGGTTTTAAGGCACAATCAGGTAGACTCTTACACACAACTAGTTCTTCTGATATCAAGACTGCACACATGAGAAAGGGCATGTAAGACCAGGCTCAGAGTTTGCTTCAGTGAAATCTCGCAATATGAAGCCCAGAATTTTATTATTTATTGTGATTTGGCTAATGGGATTTACAACACATGATCCTACCTGCAAGAATTTGATATAAAGAAATATAGTAAGAGCTGTCTGAGACATATGAAATGCACTGTGGCTGCTGGTAAAATCATATTATTAATGGTTTAATTTCTTATATTTTGCACAGGATTCAAGGTTCCAATTAAAACCCTGTTTGGGCCATTGCTTTGCCTTCCAGTTCTTAATCTTTCCTGAAAGCCTCATCACTTATCTAAAACAAAAGAAGAATGAGGTAAGGCGAGAAAGTAATGAAATGCAGCATAACACATCTGTCAAAGGAGCAGAAAGTAGCTTTAAAAAAAATCCAGGATCAGTGACATTCAGAAATTATTTGTTGAGCACTAAATGCTTTCATGTGAGGCATCTTAATTCCAAGGGGTCCATGTCTAAATTATGAGTCTAACATACACTGGGGGTTTTGTTGCCTGTGTTAGAGACTTTTACAGTTGATGTAGCCATGGGGTATAAATAACTGATGCCAGTACTGTGAGTGATAATCTGTATTGCTAAACAATCTCCTGCTTTGTAGAATGCAACCTTTTAAGAGATTCTTTGACATTTTGGAGCTGAAATTATGAATACAATTAACATTTTTAAAAGTTCTTTAATATCCATTTTTTATGTTAGATTTATATTCTGCAGATACAGGCAGTCCTCGGACTTATGACACAATTGGTTCCTGAAAATTGCATCATAAGTTGCAACATCGTAACTTGGAACCACAGTATGCTCCATTGTGGGACAGAGAGTCGTAAAGTCGAAACTAATTGTCATAAGTTGAATCAGGGTGTCAATTCAGAAACATTGTAAGAGCCGTTCATCATAAGCTGAACATCGTAAAGTCAATGTACATCGAAGACAACAGTGGGCAATGTATTAAAAGACCTAACCTAATTCATCATGCAGAGGTCTGATACCCTTTAATTCTTTATTGTTGATAATACGTCTTTTTGAAATTCTTGTGCTTGACACTTCATTGCTATGTTGTCACGCTGTATTGCATTACTACATTTGATGGCAGATGGAACTAAGGGTGACATAGAGGAAACACCAGTCCATGAATTTAAGGCATGTGTAGAAAATATGTCTGGACAGTCAATTGAAACGATCCTAATTTGTTTTCACTCTGTAATATCTGGAGAGTTTAGGGAGGGAAGGTTCAGGGAGGGTTGAGGAAAAAGTTAAATTTCTTCCTTTGCTCCTACCAGCCTTTTATAGTATATGAGTATTTTAAAAGGCTTATACATTAGTTTAATGATAAGAAAAAGGAGAGGTATAGCCACGGGTACTTAGTTACGTCTTATAGGCATCAGTTATTCCATATCTGACCTTTCAACCATTACATCTTCACTTTATATAAGGGCCAAATTCTTCTCTGTTACTGCAATGGAAATCAAGACTATCTTCAAACTTCCATTGAATTCAATAGAGATGTTCTGGAACTATACTGGTACAAATAACAAAGATTGGCTTTAAATGGGAGAGTTGCTTCCATTTCAGTAACAGATATTACAAAATTCTGCTCCCAGATATACTCCTGGAACCCCAGTGGTGTAATCAAGGGCAGTATTTGGCTCATACTACTTACAGTTTCCCTTTTTGATATTCCTCTTTATTTCCCTCCCTATACATCATCCAGCATTAACGTTATTAGTATTAATACATGGGACATCAGAGGAAGTTTTCAGGGCCATTTGCTAGGAGCAGCTTTGAGCCATCTCCTCTGATGGTTATGTGCTGCAATGGTAAGTATTGTTTGTTTGCCTTGGTATTCACTTAAATCCACTTTTTGTTATGATGTTGACTTGTCTACTTGATGATATTTACAACAGATTATGATTCTCCTTCATGATGGTGATAATGCATTATGTTTACTTAACAACTGAAGTCTAATATTTATCCGTAGAATAGGAGCAGCATAGATAACCACAATTTTTTTCAAATGTCGGTTTGATAATTACCATGCAGATGCAAAATATGGCTATGTTTGTGTAAATTTCTGAAACAATAACTTGATATTTGTGTTGCTGCTGTAATGGTCCTAATAATTTCATTAAGTGTCAACAATGCTTTTTGTAAACCTCCATTTTTTAGTGTTTTCCTAATTCATCCCCAAAAGAACAAGGCCTCACTCTGGGCTGACATTTGATGTACAATACATCATCCGTGACTAAGTTATTTTACACATTCTGAAAAGGAAAAATTATCTTCAGCTCCAAGAGAAAAAATACTAACTATCTTCTAATGCGGTATAAAGGAGAAATAATTGCAATGAAGTCAGCGGAGTTATACCTCTGATAAATCAGTGGAAGTAAGATGAGAAAAAGACCTAGTAAGCAGAAGTTTGTTTTCAGAAGCAACCATTGCTGTAACTAGGGTGACCATATATCCTGTTTTAGCCAGGACAGTCCTTTTTTAAGCCCTGTGCTGGCCATCCTTAATTTTTTTTTTTTTTTTTTTTTTCAAATCTGGGCTTTTGTCTCATTTGCTCTTGCCAAACAAGAGCCAGCAAGAGCAAACGGGACAAATGCTCTGTTTTGCCAAGAAAACTACAGTGCAACCCCTCAAGTTGGATGGACAGCCGTGAGGCTTGGGCCGGGCCTGTGAATGGGGAGAACTGAGGGGCCTTGGGCTGGCCCCACGCGGGCAGGGAACAGAGGAGGGCCTCGGGCTGGCCCTGCACAGTGTGGGGGCGGGGGCTTGGGCCAGCCCTGTGCGGTGTCCAGTTTTCCCTTGGGGAAAATATGGTCACCCTAGCTATAACCCTCCTTTGATGGGTTGAACTGCTCTTTCAGGGTGCCACTGGATGTTCTGCGGTCCCACTGATCCTGCCTGTACTACCAGGCTGGGTTTCCTTTATTCTGTTCTGTGGTGACAAGCCCTCAAGCCCCTTTCCAGTACACTCAGAGGCAGGGACATGCCCAGCTGTAGAATCACAGAGAGTCTGCAATTAGCTTTCTGTGGGAGGGTCCAGGTAGGGGAATGCCCAGCTCTCCTGTGCACATACCCTCTGGAGTGTAAACCCAAAATAATAATGTCTTGCACTATATAGAGATCTATATTGCATAAGCTCATAAAAATCGCTCCCTCCCTCAATCTGGAGCAAGATATGCATAGCTCTTTGCACCCCCTCCCCAGTTATGAATGGCACAAACTGGGTTTTGGTATAAACAAGAAATAAGTTTATTAACTACAAAAGGTAAATGTTAAGTGATTATAAGGGATAGCAAACAGAACAAAGCAGATTATTGAGCAAATAAAACAAAACACACAACCTAAGCTTAATTCTAAATGTAGGCAGGTTGCAGCGTTTCTGCAGCTTATAGTTCCAGTTATTCTTTACAGACTTCTCTCAGTCTAGACTCAGTCCTTGCCTTTCCCCAGTGTAGTTCCCTTGTCTCTTCAGGTGCTTTCAGCAGTCTTCCTCCTCGGGCGGGGAGGCAATGGAGAAGAGCACTGATTGACTCTATTCCCCAGCCTTAAGTAGGATTCACATAAGGCAGGAATCCTTTGTTTCCAGTGGAAAAATACCAGCAGTGTCCAAGGTGGTACTCTGTACCAGTGACATCATCAGATGACCCTGCAGTGTCAAAGCAACATCCCAGGAAGCTCCTCAGGATGGTGGGAGATTAGTATCTAAGTTCTATTGTCCTTCTTAAATGGCTTATTCATGCTAATTGCCTACAGTCTGATGGGCGTTCCCCCAAGTATACAAAGTTGTACATAGTCAATCTTCCTAACTTCAGATACAGAAATGATACATGTATACAGTGGTGAGCTGGAGCCGGTTCGCTGGAACCGGTTGTTAAATTTAGAAGCCCTTTTAGAACCACAGGGGACAACTGATTCTAAAAGGGCTTCTAAATTTAACAACCGGCCAAAAATGGCGCCTTAGGTGCCACCTCTGTGGGTGCTCCGGGGCTGGAGCACTGACAGGGAAAATTTGGTGGGTACACCCACCGGCAGCTCTTCACCCGGCCCCAGCTCACCTCCTCTCCGCCTCCTCCCCTGAATGCGCCGCCATGCTCTGCTTCTCCGCCGCCCCACCCACCCCAGCTTCCCGCGAATCAGCTGTTATGGCTCTTTGGGGCGGGGTGCAGTGGGTACCCACTATGGTGGCCCATGAGACCGTCCTGCCCGGTTCTGGGGGCAGTCGGGGATGGGGGGTGGATGGGGCAGGGGTCCCAGTGGGGGGCATCAAGGAACACGAGGGGGGAGTGTATGGGCAGGAGTCCTGGGGGGCGGGGGCGGTCCACGACCCCCTTGTGGGGTAAGGAGGGAACCAGTTGTTAAGATTTTGGCAGCTCATCACTGCATGTATACAAATTGGATAATCACATTCAGCAAATCATAACCTTTCCAATGATACCTTACATGACCCATCTTGCATAAAATAGATCTTAGTTATGCCATACTTATATCATAACAATATTTTTTATGAAGAATATGGGGTGTCACAACCCCAAAGTCATTTTTTCTTGTAATGAATGCTTGCACATGAATAGTACATGATGGTGGTGGTGTTTGTTATTTGTATTACCGTTGTGACTTGGAGCCCTACTCATGGACAACAGATTGGTAACACATAATATATGTCCCATTATACACTCCACACACACTTTTAATGATGACCACGGAGTATCTACACACGTGGTCTCCCATAAAAATTTGACTTGTATAACAAATTTACCTGAATATTAGAAGTACTCTAGGACTATCCTATGATTGGTATAGAAAATTTGAGTAACGTATGAAAATACTATTTTGGGTGTATTTAAGGTTGCTATAATATAGTCATTATCATCTAGCACATCCTCTGTGACCTGCACAGAGGCCTCATGGCACCTGATTCTAGTCACACCTCTTAAATTAAGAGTGACTCAGTATAGGTCTAAGAAGTTAGGCTAGTAGCATTTCAGAGCCTTAATTGATGACAGCCATAAAAATCTGAGATGAAACTAATTCTCTTGGTTTTTTATCATTACAAATTTTAACATCAAAACCTGCCAGTTACTGTAATGTCTTCACTTCAAAATTTGTTTTTCTGAGGTATTCCAATAATTTAACAAATATAATTCTAGAAATTAACTGTTTGGGAGCATAATTTCCTTCTCATGAATAGTGTGGATCACTTATTGATACTCAGTAAATCCACTTTTTGTTTCAGTGCAAACATTTCTATTGTGCTTCTGTAAGTAAGTATATCCACGTTTTTGTAAAGCTTCTTTTTGTGAAGGATGAGAAAATACAGAAGATATTTTCCCCTATCTGTCTGATTTTTTTTTTGTAAGTTGACATCAAAATCAGAGACAAAGACCTTAGAACAATAGGAAAGTTTGTTTTCTTTAACAGGCTAAAAGATTCCTGTTTAAAATCTTTTGGGCATTGACGGGTCATTTGTTTGACGGGCAGATATGTTTCATGGTTTGTTATATTTGCAGTAGTGTGTTTAAGATATAGATAGATAAATATTCATATTCATTTTACTTATGAGATAGCTTGTTGATGTGCACTAAGGACAATAAGCTATTATGTCATGGATGAGAGATCTTGATTCAAGTGTTCAGTGTACAATTTCTGCAGGGCTGAAGGCTTCAGTGATTCTCGTCTTTTCAATGTACAAATCCTTTGTTTGAATATAAACTTTGATTACGATAGCTTAATCTTTATCTATTAATTGTTAGGTGTACTAATTGCATGATTGTACAACACCATTATGAGTAATGTTTTCTGCTGCTTTCTTATTTACTCCTTTTATTTGGTGCAATCAGAAAAAATGTTCTGTAGTCAAAGTCCTTTAAGAGATACATGCATGCATTCACTGGACGTGGCTAATACCTAATGCAAAAGAGCTTTAATGGGGTTACAGCCCTTCAAAATGAAGTGTGGTTTGTTCATTTTTTCAAAAGATTCATGTGGGTTTGCCAACAAAAAAAATCTAGTGTGTGGTGTACTTTTCCCATTTTAGATACAGTACTATTTAAAATGCTTGAGGGTTCTCAATACAGTCAGAAGTTCGCTCTAAGGATTTTATACATTCATTTCTGGCTGGGGCTCACATCAAAGATTTTCTAGTAATATTTCCATGATGAAGTAGGAGTCAGGCTGCTGGAAATGGCTATGCAATCAATGAAAAATACTTTGTAACAATAGTGTTCTTTGTGCTTTCATTTGAGGATTCAAAAGCAATTTACAAATATTAATAGTCATATAAAAATCTTGTGACACTAGATCAGTATTAATGTCCCATTTTAAAGGCTAGTAAAATAAGGAACAATATAGTTACCAATACTTACTGTCTGAAAACTACCCACTAACTTTGCATGCTTCCATTTCTGTGTGCCAGCACACCTGGAGAGATCTACAGTTTCATCTTCAAAAATGCTGAACTGCAGTTCCTGCTGAAGTCCATAATTACAGTCCACTTTTTGAGAATTTGGAGAAGCTTGACTCCTGAACCTAAACTTCAGGGCTGTGGTCTCTCTCTGTCTAATTTTTGATTAAACCCAACCTAAAAATCAAACTCCAAGGAATAAGAATATTATGCAGACAATAATTGTAAAGAAGAAATAGGGTTCACTGACTTTCGTGTGGCACAAATCAACTTTCCAACAGCTATATCCACCTTACTCCACAGGTATACATGAAATATATTCATTAAAACATACTATGTTCAATATAAAGTCTGTTTTTTGTGCTAGAGAAAAGCCAGATCACCAACTATGTATTTAAGGGCAAAGAAAGAACAGCCATCTAATCAAAACCCAGGAGGCAAAGCATTTGATAGAGGTTTTCAGCAAGCTCTTTTTTATTCTGAATCAAATACACTTAGTACAGTGTATCTCATTAAACTTCATAAAGTGATTGTTCAAATTTTCCAATCAGTTCTGTACCTTTATAATAAACTTCCTTGCTGTATTTACAGTACATTTAAACACTTTCAGCTATGAACGGTGTTTGAGACATGGAAAGAGGTTAGAGTATTAAGTTATCTAGCACCAGAAAGAGCCCTACAAATTATTTTGCTCATGTCTCAACTAATTTGTCACAGTGTAATTTGGTACCAACTTTTAGACGCAATAGTTTCACAAATGCTAATAATGGATTTGGTATCAATTCCAAAATATGTGATTGCCAGGACCTCAAAGTAGATAACTGTGAGCTTGATACTGTACTCTTTACTCAGACAAAACTCCAGCTATGAATGGGAGTACATAGTGCCATGCTGATAGAGAGATCTTTTAAAAAATGTTCACTAATATGAACATCAAACTAAAACGGCTTAACTCTTGAATCTGCTCTCAGATATTTTTGATTTAATTTCTTAAACAAAATGCTCTGCTTTTAAAGGGGAGTAAAGAGCATTTCCTGGAGATAACTTGTACCATCAATCAGTGAAGTGTCATTTCTTTAATTATGTACATAAAATATAAAACTAGGAGTTACTGTATAATTCCAACTGTGTGTGTTTTTTCAGTCAGTCACCATGGAGATAGTTTCCTGCAATTTTCCAAAGTTCTGTCCCTTCAGATAAATGCACCTTTACACAATTCAAATGATTTCATGATATTTAAAGTCTCCTTTAGAAATCTGTTGTGTTAGCTTAACCTAATAATCTATTTGTGTTCAGTGTAGCAAAATCACATACTTAGCAGAGCTGTTGCAGCCCTCTTCCAATATGTTTTGTAAATCAGTGACTCAGTAACAGACACAGGAGACAAAACTAATCCACCAGAAAAGCTCAAAGTTAAAAATACCAATAGATGTTTCCTGTATATATTTTTATTGTGTTGACCTTAACTTATTATATACTGATAATAAAGTCTTATAGCAATCTTCTGAGACTAGATCAGTACTAACAACCCACTTGAAAGACTAGTAAAGTGAGGAACAAATTAGTTACAGCCACATTGTGAAAGCTACCCACTAATCTTGTTACATCATACTGATTGTTATATACCATGGCTAATACATGCTTTTACTAGCATTAGATGCTTAAGACACCATAAGTAACCAGCATCACATTGTGTCTTCCTGGTGCCAGCAATGGCAAAGAGAAGTCAATACCTTATGAAATGTGTAACTCCCTTCTGAATCTAGAACACTTATAAAATGACACAGAGCTCTTCTTCAGGTCTGTGTAAACTTAAAAGCTTGTCTCTCTCACCAGCAGAAGTTGGTCCAATAATAGATATTACCTCACCCACCTTGTGTCTCTAATATCCTGCAACCAACATGGCTCTAATGTCATGCATACATTTTACTTACACTTTAAAAAAATATATATTTTCCTCTCCGAGCATCAATATTTTACATATGCAGGAGATGAATAGTGACTAGGGCAGCAACCAACTGTTCACCAGAGATTTGAACGCTGGTGTTGAAAGCTCTGCAAGCTTGCTTGGAAAAAAAAATTCAACACTTCATTGTGAGCCCAAAAGGATGACAGTTAAGAGGAAGGCTGGAAATACCAAGTCACTAGAGGAATTCAGGTCTCTGTAAGCACAAGAGGTCTGAACAAGACTGTAGTATCAAGAAATTGCTCAAAAATCAGGGCGGTGGGGTGCATGCACCAATTGCATGTCAGAGTGAGGGAGGTGAAATGGTATCATGGAATAAGAATAGACGCTAACTATATATCAATATTACATGCTCTTATCAAAAGTCTTTAGCAAGTTTCATTTTACTTAAGACTATGTCTACAAGTAATATTTTAATACCTTTTTATTACCTGGCTATTTGATTTTTTGCTAGCAGCCATGGAGGAAGGTAATTGGAAACCTAATGGTAAATAGAAGATCTGAGAGTAGAACTGGACGAAGGTTAACTAAAAGATTATTTCTTTTTCTTTCTGTCTCCTTCTTTGACATCTACTTGGGCACATTTCTTCAGTTTTAGAAATCTCTATCCCCCCACCCCCGCCGCCGCCCAGTATATAAATAAATCTGGAGATTGTTTTATAATAGTCATTGACTTTGGTTTCAGGATTAACTTTTTACCTCTGGAGAGCTAGGATAAAATCCCATTTAAGTATGCTGTTCTCATCATAATCCCTAGTAGACATTTGTCCACATCTTAAAATCACCAACAAAGAAATCTCAGTATAATAATCTTCTTCTACTCAAGAGAAGCCCAGGACTGAAATAGTAAGGGGTGTGGCAGATCAGGATTGAGCTGCGCGGGAAAGTGTGAACAGTGGGAAAGTAATGGTATCCTTCATGATATACTCGTCTCATGTACATGAGGGCTAAATTCACATACAAATGTACAGAATATACAAATATAAAGCCATGACCTATGCAAAACAAATCTTTGTAAACACAGATTTAAAACAACATGTTTAAGCTCTTAATTTAATTACTGGACATTTATTTTGATTTGTATCTGAAACACAGCAGGAAGAGGACAGAGAGATTGCATGCACTGGAACAAAAATAGCTCATTTAAATGCACAATATTTTCCATTAAACTGTCCCTTAGGCTTACAAGCCTAGAAAGGGTTGTTTTCCCTCCCCCTCACTGCCATTTTTTTTTTTACTTAATTTCAGTATGAAACAGGAAGCTTGGATCAAGATCATAACACATGATATTTCCAACTATTTAAATACATTGTCATTTATAGGTATTATTGCCTCTTATTATATCATCACTAGCAAAATAAGGTGCTATGTTAACTAGGCATGACACAGACACAGTATCAAACGCCGGGGACCTTCCCCCCCCTTGTCATTTAACTGGGGTGTATGAGTCCACACGCATCCCCCCACCTAGTTGCCTGGGCCAGTTTTAATCTCCTGTTTGAACTCCTACAACTGGAGAGTTCTGCTGATTTTCATTTCTGAATGATCAGTGATTTGGAAACTGAATATACGCTCAGCAAAAAAAGAGATCGTAAAACAAATGTGCCAGCATTGTGTGCTGTGTTTGAGAGGTCATCAAGGTGTTCTACAATGAAAATTCTTTGATAATTATGCAGTTAGGAATTGTGTGTTGTTTTGTTTTTCCTTGAAATAATTTTATTGATTGCTATTTTCATAGCATGTGGATCAAATTGCCATTTTTTTCTTTCTGAGTTTAGTATTTTGTTGTTTTGCACACATATCTATATTTCTACATTTCATGCAGGAGAGAGTCCAAAAGGTTACATAGATGTATTGAATAAATTTCCGTTTTAAGTCTGTGAGTGATTTATTATACCACTGTACACTTTGTTGCATCTCTTTTCACTAATGTGATTTCTCAGGCCTTTGCATCATGTAACAGTTTCACTAGTTAATCCATTGTGATTTTAACTGGCAGAAAACATCAAATTAGTGGTATTAAATGTTTTCTTAGTCAGCAAAGCAGAAAGTTAATTTTAGTGTTTATTTAGGTATCCATTGATCTATCTGTTGGTGCAGAAATGCCAATAACTTTATGTATATAGTTTTTAAAAAATATTTTAAAAAAAATCTATTGAAGCCAGAAGAATACTTGTCTGAGGGAGTGAATCATTCCTGGGAAAAATAGCTTGCATTTTACTTTTGTTCATTGTTTTGTGTGATTTTCTTGCATATTAAATGCTCCAAAGTTGAGTTAGAGTTTTGTTAAAATAGAGGCCTCCATAACTGTTCTCGCAATATATGCGGGTGCGTGCAAAACCCTGCATTTGTATACTCAGACTGAGCAACCATGTAGCATCTTTGCCCACACCAGTGAGTAAGCCTGAAACTACTGCCTGCACAATTCGGAAGCTCCTCTCAAAATTAGAATATGGAAGAAGTTCGGGGCGGTGGGGGGAAATGTTATCTATTTCTATATTATCCACTACCTACAACACTTTACAATGGGATGCATTAGTTTTTAATAATTCATGCAGAGTTTAGTCTGGGTAATTTATTAATATGGCATCATCAGTTATTTCTCCATTGAACTTATAATTCTGTTTTATGGTTGTATTTGAAAGTAGTGGTGAAATCTTGTTGTACCCCTTGGCATTTTAAGTACTATATAAAGATGTGTATGCAGTACAAAAACTTCAGTCTGAGATTCAGAGTAGAGCTATTTTTCACTGGAAAATGCTGGTTTTGTCAAAACTTTTTGCAGGGATGCATCGGATTCAACAAAACTTTTGTCAATAAAGGTATCTCATGTGTGGTGAGACAGACTCGCCCTAGAAATAGCCTGGTGATCAAGTCACTCCACTGAGGTGTGAGAGACATAGGTTCAAATCTCTGCTCTACCTGATCCATATCAGGGATCCACATACCAGATGAGTGCCATAATCAGTGGGTTTATAGAGTCAGTCTCTATCCCAATGAATATATAATAATTTGTACAAAGTGGGACACCTCTAACAGGAGAGACTAAGCCTCCCTCACCACCTCCCCCACAGAATAGACAATAGCCAGTTCATTAGGGCAGTCATGTGGGAGGCCCAGCTTCAAGTCCCTGGTCTGAATCAGGCAAAGTAGGAATTTGAATTTGCATCTCCCACGTCCCAGGTGAGAGTCCTGACCACAGGCTATTGGGATGCGGGTTTCTCTTCTCACTTTTTGTTGAAAAACTTAAAGGTCTCAGGTTTGTCCAAGTATGAAATGGGAAACTGTTAGAAATCCATGAGAAGTTTTGTGAACAGGAAAACCATTTCCTGCCCAGCTCTAATGTGAAGTAACACTCTATGGGTTTAGGGTTGCCAGCTCTCCTGGATTGTCCTGGAGTCTTCAGAATTAAAAATTTAATCTTTAATTACAGATAATGTCATGTAACGAAACATACAGGAATTCATCCAGCCAAAGCTGATAATCCTATATGGGCTTGTCTACTCAGGAAGTTAGTGGAAAGTAAGTTAGGGTGCAAATTTAAAGTGCAATAGCTATTCCTCACGAATTCCCTGTGTGGACACTCCTACTGAGCATTAAAAGTGCTTTTTATAATCAAATGTCGGCTTACTCTGTGTTAACTATGGGCTTGTCTTCACAGGAAATTATGATCTGTCTACAAATTTCTTTCATATAGCATCACTGATCTTTAGTTCTGTTTCCTAATCCCTGTGTATCTATTTCATATTTTCTGTGCATCTATCCCAATAACTAGTATATCAATTCTGTGTTCAACTCAGTAATACAATCACCTTATGCTGAATATCTGGTAGCTGGAATAAGTTTATACAGTATCCAAATCTAAGTGTGTCAGTATATAGAACACTAAAGATAGTTCCATCCTAAACTATCCAGCATTTTGGCCTTTAGTAGCGTTGCTATAATCTGGTCAGTTGACCATTTTTGTATTTATAAAATCAATAAAAAGTTTGATGTACAGTGGTCATCATTAAAATGACAGCATTTGCTAACAGGATATCTGTTTTACCACTTTTTACCCCAGATTTGCACAGGACATAACTATGATAAAGCTGTGGTATCAGTTCCTGAATGCTGACTTTATAATGGTGACCTCTGTTGTATTTCTGGTGGAATGGGTCTAATAGCATCCTAGTATTTTACAGTTAATTTCAAGTGATTTTTTATTGGGGTTTATTTGTTTTTGTTCCTTCTTGCAGTAGGTTTTGCGGGCTGTCATAGTCTGATAGTGACCTTTGAAGCCACTTGCTATGGAACAACAAATCTTGATGTTCCCAGAAAAAAGTCAATATCTGCTTATTGTTGTTGCTAAGGGGGGTTAGAATTGCTGTTCATATGAAACTTGAACTCTTATTTCTCTGACCATTTTTAAAAAAACAATCCATCGTATAGTGACACTTTACCAATATTGTCATTTCATTTAAACATGCTGTACTTAGTGAATTTAAAAAGCATATAAAAATAGAGCTGCTATAAAGCCACAACCCCACACTGGGCCACTACGGTTTGGATTTCGTTAACCATGTGCTGCCTAATGTCCCCTTCAGATCCAGGGAGTGAAGTGGAGTATCACCAGAACAGGATCTGCTCCCTTTTATTGCCCTTCCTTGTATTCTTAGGAGAAGCTAGTACAAGGAGTTCCATTGCATTCCCTTACTCAAAGCCTAAAGCACAATGAGGCCACTGAATAAACCAACCAAACTCTTTTTCTGGTGAGGTTTTCCTCCTGTCTGTCTGTCTGTGTATTTGTCCCTGGCAAAAATGAAGCATTTTTGCAAGCCTGTATGTAGGTTAAGAACTAGGAAAGTAACCTGATCCAACACTTGCTCTGGTGTTTCTTAAGGACTCAGTCCCGTAATCTGATAAATGAGTGTGTTTTGCCAAGAGTCCTTTTAAAATTAGATATATGCTTTAATGTAAAAGTTTAATGCTGTCAATTTGAAATTGTCGTGAACTCCTGGGTTGCAAAAGACCTCGCATTGCATGCCCATGGCCTGATCCTTCTCACATTCAAAGCAATTGGACTTTAACATTGACTTGAATAAGGAGCAAGACCAGATGTGAACTTAGAGTCTGTGGTCTTCCATGCTCTGTTACTATCTTGATCTCATTCACTTAAGTGATCTCTTGTTGCTGCATTTGAAGCTTTCAAAGTTTTTTTTCTGATTTAACATTTTCTGACATGCTAATAATTCTCAGTCATATGACCCCTAAGGGATTTCAATATAAAGCCACAGTGAAGAAGGAAAATTCTTAAGACCTTTATCTTGCAAAAATTGAATCATGAAAAGTCCCACCAAGGCAATGGAACTACTCACATGCATATGGTTAAGCTAATGCATAAGTGTTTGCAGGATTGGGGCCTTAGTTTGTTGTCTGGGATCCATCACACCTAATAAAGTGATAGCACTATAACTTATTTTGTAAGATATGTGAGGCCTGCATGCTACCACTGGTACAATCATTGTTAATCAAGTTTGGCAACTCTCATACTCCAATAGCCGGAGATGCTTCTTAAGGTATGAAAAAATCCTTTTCTGTGTCCTTGAGTCATCCAACTTAGCACTGACACAGAGTGTGCTCTTACTTAAAGGTTTCTGAATGAAATCTTGTGCTTCAGGCGTGAAGATTATAATATTTCTCCAGGTACAATTACCTAGGAAAGACTAAGCACATTCTGTGATGTTTTTTTCTTAAAAAAAAAAAACAAAAACCATTATGAACAAGGTATGCGAACACAAAGCTGCAGCATTTCATTCTGATGAAATGTATTCCAGTGAAGGGCACTAATATTGCATCCAGATTGTATTTCATTGTGTTACTTTTTGCAAACAGAATATTCTTAAGGGAGTTTATTATTTATAGTTTTATTTTAAAAGAAAAGTAATCAGAGGAAAATAACATTTTATAAATAGTAACTGAAAGAGAACAGAGCATTTGGATTGTTGACTTTTCTTAATATCCTTGTGAGAACGTAATCTTTCGCTCTTTTTAGTGCTTCCCTCTTAGGGGGAATAGTTATTTTTTCAGAGTGTTACAGTAGCTAGGATATCACACACAACACTGGTTATATTGGTACCATTTTTTCTTGTGTTCTCTGGGGAGAATAAGAGGCAGCGAGAGTAAGGCTTCTCTGTCCAAGACAAAGTATGAAAATAAATGTTATACAAGCCTTTTCTGAAACTGTAAGTTTATGTGATGGAGTGAAATAGAGTGAAAATCTGTCACAATCAATGTTACTCAAATGTGTGTCAATTTTCTGGTTTAGACCTGATCCTGTGAGGTACCAAGAGTCTCTCTTTTGAAGGTGATAAGCATCTTTAGCTACTGTTGACTTCAGCAGTAGTTGAAGACAAACAGCACTTCTCAGCATAGGACTTGCAGCCAGATATTGCCTAGAAAATGAAGCAGGAAGCTAAGTTTTGACTCTTTGCTTGCTTGGGATGGGGGTTTCACTCTCAAATCTAATGTGTTCAGACAAGTGAATATCAGTGCTGACAAGATAGGGAAGGAGGTTACTGTTGAGGGGACAACAAGGTGGATGACTCAACTGATAAAATGGTCATCAGGGTTCCCCTGAAAAGAGTTATTCCATTTTTGTCTTAAATATTATATTTGTAGTCCAAAATGTCTCCGTCAAGGAAGGCATTGTTAAAGAAAAACATGTCAACCATCCCTGAAGGAGAGAAGCTGGAGTCAAAATGTCCACATTACATGCAGTATGGAACTTTACAATGTTAGAGTATGCCATGGTGGTGGCCTTTTGGATCAAGCCTTTGGCTTACTGAGTAAGGACCCTGTATCTTTGAACAGGAAAAGCCTGAATTGGAATGACAATAATGCCTCTTCCTGATGTTCTTGCACAGCTGAAGTGTTTGAAAATGTTTACGTTCAAAATGCAGTTGCTGAGTTTTCACACAGTTTTTGCTTGGTTGCAAAATGTCTGATATCAGACCAGAAAGTCTTTTTTTCCCATCAAATTTATGTAATTTAAAAAAATGCTTTCTCCAACCATGAAAACTTTTTTTTTTTTTTTTTGCCCAGTGCATAAACTAAGCAAGGACCCTGAACAAGACTGTCCAAGGAAATTGCATGTGTGTGTGCATGCATAGTATATTAAGCACACATAACATATATGTACATTTATTTAATTTATAGAAATGTTAAATAGGTCACCCATCCATATAGTCAGTGCACTGCGGACATAACTTATAAATATATATTAAATGGAGCACTGTAAGGTAAACTACCACAAATCACCTGGATATTTATATACATATAAAATAGGGGTTATTCATAACAATATTTATAGTTAAGGATGCAGAAAAATTTCCATTCTAATGGGCGATTTTAAGACTATATTGTAATGCATATGCACACTGAGACTAGAAGGGGATAGAAAAAAGTAAATATTTTAAATTCTTGATAGCAAAGCAGCTATAGAGCTGCTGGCATTTTATATTCTCATTCTGTTTTACCAACACTTAGCCAATGGGCAAAGACATATTGTATTGCTACCTTCTGTGTGATTCATTCCTCCCATAAAACAATCTGTTCTTTTAGTGGCAGTTGTTATTAATCAAGCTTTCTCCCTCTATTAGAGTAGTTGTTGGCTCAGTCACTTTGGTGTACATAATCACTAACTTTCTCAATTACACTAGTGAGTAGGTGTTACTTATATGCCTGTCAAGGGGATGCTAGAGCATTTATTGTGGTGCTTTGCAGTTTTAGTGAGAACACGAATTTCTGAAGGGTGATTGCCTCTTCTTAACATCATATATTCCTCTCAGAAACCATAGAGAAAAAGAATTGGATGTTCCAATCTCAATTTATTTTTGTAACATTAAAATGTTCCAAAGTGCAAAGGAATGTTTCTCTAGAAGCAATCATTTCCTAACGTATCTGCAGAGACACTAGACCTGAGCTATCCAAAAACGAGTGCTGAAAAAGCTACAGTAGAAATTTTGTACAATACTGTGTATATTTGGAGACTGAGCACAAAAATTATCTTCTGCAGAATTTAATGTGGGAGAGGAGAAGGCATTTTCAAGTAAGAACTTTATTTTTTTGTATGGTAACTATTTTCCCTGAGAAAGTGGCACATTTCTATCAGGGACAAATACACAGACAGACAGGAGGAGAATATTTATCATTAATGGGATATAATGTCACTTTTATTTTAATGCAGAAAGCTGACATAATAGGGAAATTTTGCCCCAGAAGTACCAAGAAAACCAAAATAAATTGTTTCACGTAGGCAGTGTGCTCTCTCTCTCTCTCTCTGTCTTATGTTCCTAAAATCTCATGGCTCCAGCTGGTCACTTGCAGAAGTCAGGAAGTGATTCCTCTCTCCCCTGTGTGTTCTTGGGGATTTTTTGGTCTCCTTCCTCCGAAGCATTAGAGATAGTGGCGACACTAGATGGGGTAGGCCAGTGCTCTGAGGTGACACCGTGCATTCTCTCTCACACATTCCTTGCTGGCTAGTTCTTGCTCACATGCTCAGGATCTAACTGATTGCCATATGTGGAGTTAGGAAGGAAATTTTCCCGAGGTCAGATTGGCAGTGACCTTTTTTACTCCTTGCTCTGCAGCATGTGGTGAGAGTCACTTGCCGGGATCATTTGGTTGTATCTTTCTTAATTCATTGGAGGGGCCTTGGGCATTAGTGCACCTCGGTCCCTCCTGTTCTCTGCCTGTGGCACATAATAGTTCAGTCTGCTGTGGGCTTCCACGCTTCCATCTAATTATGGTGGTTGAGTTCAGTGTGTGGGTGCTGGGTGGTGAGGTCAAACCAGATCAGCTGATGGTCCCTGCTGGCCTTAAACTATTGACTCATTTCTATGACTTTCTGTGCAGCATTTGGAGAGCATTCTGATTGGTTGATTTCAAATAAAGACAAAAAGTGTTTGTCAACAAATATAGAGACCACAGGGGTGTACGTGTCTGTGCATCTCTGTTTCCAAAATGGAGTTTCTTATCTTTTCTCCAAATCCATCTTCACCTCCTTTCTTCTATATCACCACTGACTACTGCACTTTCCCCCATCACAGGCTTCAATTAACCTTTCCCCTCTAAGTGCGTTCTCTGCTTCTTGACCCCAACACGTAGTTTTCTTTCTAATATAATCAAAATCTAGCCTTTGCTCACTCTTTCTGGGTTTTTTTTTTTTTTCATTAAAAAAACAAACTTGTCACCATTCTGGAAATCTTTTTATCTTGATTACAGTAGTCTTCTCCTTTCTTGCTTGTCCCTTGTCAAATCTTTACAAAACATAGTTGCTAAATTAATCTTCCTCTTCTGCCACTATGCAAACATTCTTTTCTATGTAAACCTCTCCACAGCATTCCTGACTTTTACTGCATTAAAATCCAGCTCTTAGCTCATCATCCCTTCAAGCCCCTACATAGTCCTGCCTATATTTCACATCTTATTCCCAACTCTTCTTTTTCTCTTATATTTCCCCCATCCCAGTAGTCTTTCTCCATCTTTCAACTTTGCCCCTTTTTTTCATACTATCTTATACTCTTATATCAGCCTCCTACTTCCTGTCTACCAAAGGCTGTCCCTCTTCTCCCTCAAGTGCTTCCCTCATATCCCCCTCTAATACGTCATACATTTCCACACACTCCTTTTCCTCAGCCATTGTTCTGCCTTTTTAGATAAACAACGCTTTGGGATGGGACACTGCCTTAATCTCTGGTCTGAAAATCTCATGCACATTTACCATGTTATATAAGGAATAAAACCTGGAGCTCCTGCTGGTGCCGCTGCTATTTGATTTTGAATTCTGCATTTTAAAATAAAGCATTTTTGCAAATGATTTTGTAATAAGAAATATGTCAGATGATAGTGCACATCCCAGGGTCCCAAATCTGATTTAAGAAGACTTTTTATTCATTTATCCTTGATACTGCCCAACACATTCAAAACTCTGAGGTTTCTTCCTCTTGGTGTGAACCTCTCTAAATGGGAAACAATTTGGTGTCTGATTCTGCTCTCACTTTTACCATCACTGAAGTATGTGGAGTTACACTGATGTAAAACCAGAATGACTGAGAGGAGCATCAATCCCATGTGATGTTTAACACTGACTCCATGTACTTAAGGTATATTAATATACCAGCGTAGAGATGTGCTCCTTCTTAAAACTTAAATTTTCGTATGTTTCTTTTTAGGTGAATCACCCAACCTCCAAAATAAAAAACACTAGTCAACCAGTCGGAGAACACTTCAATCTCTCTGGTCACGCAATCACAGACATGAAGGTCGCTATCTTAAAACAAAAAAACTTCAAATCCAGACTCCAGCGAGAAACTGCTGAATTGGAATTCATTTGCAAATTGGATACTATTAATTTAGGCTTAAATAGAGACTGGGAGTGGCTAAGTCATTATGCAAGGTAGCCTATTTCCTCTTGTTTTTTCCTACCCCCCTCCCCCCAGATGTTCTGGTTTAACTTGGATTTAAACTTGGAGAGTGGTCAGTTTGGATGAGCTATTACCAGCAGGAGAGTGAGTTTGTGTGTGTATGGGGGTGGGTTTTTGGAGGGGGGTGAGGGAGTGAGAGAACCTGGATTTGTGCAGGAAATGGCCCAACTTGATTATTATGCACATTGTGTAAAGAGTTGTCACTTTGGATGGGCTATCACCAGCAGGAGAGTGAATTTGTGTGGGGGGGTGGAGGGTGAGAAAACCTGGATTTGTGCTGGAAATGGCCTAACCTGATGATCACTTTAGATAAGCTATTACCAGCTGGACAGTGGGGTGGGAGGAGGTATTGTTTCATATTCTCTGTGTATATATAAAGTCTGCTGCAGTTTCCACGGTATGCATCCGATGAAGTGAGCTGTAGCTCACGAAAGCTCATGCTCAAATAAATTGGTTAGTCTCTAAGGTGCCACAAGTACTCCTTTTTTTTTTGCGAATACAGACTAACACGGCTGTTACTCTGAAACTAGTCAACCTAGTGGCAAAGCACTGTAGACATTGCAGAATCCATTCCTGTAGCTCTTTATTTGCCTTTGCAGGCTTGTGTTCTGGATGTCAAGTGATTATTTTGTATTTTCCTATTTGAAAAGAACATTAAACTGTTGCTTTGGGGTCCATTCCCCCACCCGCCCCCGCATCAGACCTGCGTAACGACAGTTGGACAGCAGTTGCTTCATTTGCACATATATTTTTTTGAGTTACTGCTGAGGGTAGCAATTAGTCGTGCAGTTAAAAGTGTATTTAACTGTCAAGATGTACACTGGTTATTGTAACTGGATTTTTTTAATGTCTTTCTGTTCCAGGGGGAACGTAGTGATTGCCTTACAAGGACACTCATATCAAACGGATCTTAGTTTTCATGTGTTGTTTTCCTGTTAAATGTACAGGAAATCACATGGAGTATTTGAGTATATGTTGAACAATGAGCAACTAAATGAGTAGAGCTATATAAAATGAAACAGATTTTTGCCTTGGAAGGACGTAGGAAGCATTTTCTTCCTTTTTGATACTTGGTTTACTTTCAGAATTGCATTTGAAACTTTAGGCCATAGAAGGAGTTCTCTGCACTGCCCCCAGTAGGCCAGTTTGTAAGTGTTTGATTCGTGTTGATTAGCAGGGTCATATAATACATTATTAGATTCAAAGACCCAGTGTCTCAAAAACCCTGCATATGGGTTGCAGAGCTGGACTAATGGAACATCATTGATATGGGTTACATTAATACTTCACCTTTTGGGTGTGAATTGCAGTAATTAGTGTTGTAGCTCTTCAGCCTGCCCAAAGAATTGAGGGTTAAATAACACCATCGCCACCACTCCCAAGTGTCATGGAGATCCTTACCCAAAACTTGATATTTAGAGTTTGTGCAGGTGTTGCACAGATCAGCTTTACTTTAAAGCTGAAGAGCCGAGAAATAGGGACCCATGCATTAGGTTTTAGTTCTACTACAAAAGATGTGTCGTTTTACACATTGAGGTTCTTGTTGTGCAGGGTCCTAGTTGAGACGGCTATGAGGTACAGCATGGCACATGAGGATCAATGCTGTGCTGCTACTTATCAAAGATGTAGCTCTCAGAACATGCCACTCAGTTCAATGGAAGGGTTGTTGGAAAAAGCAAAGCAGGGCAAAAAGCCAAATGCTGGGGGGCAGAAAGGGGAATGTGTACAGCCTATAGCTCAGACTTCCACTGTCTTTCCTAAAGGAATAAGTTTTCATACTAGCAATTCATAATTGCATCTGTACCTGCCCTATGTTTGACTTTAGCCAATTCTAATTTCCTCCTCTTTCATATTAAATTTTATAATATCTTCAGTGTTATCACAATTGTCCATCTATCTGCTTATTTCATAAATTAAACTACAGCTAAAAATACGTGATATTGCACTAATAACTAGAGAAGCACTTCTGGAAAAAAGTAACAGATGCTACAAATGAGTGGTATTTTCTCTGTGATCACACAATAGACAATTACAGCATGTACAGACTTTGGAATATGTACAGTAGTTGCTATTAAAATCTTTACAATTGTAAAGATTGTAACGGCTACCACTGTGCCCTGGGCGTATGTCTGCAGCACAGTGCATCTGGAAGAACTTGTACATTTTTCTGAGCCAGATTTAGGTGCATTGGTGCCTTAGGTGCAATTGGTCAACTTGCCAAAATAGCTCTGTCTCCTTCACACACAGCTCAGCAACCCACTCAGTCCTTTGTTTGCCACATCCCCTCCTCCATACAGCTGGTCCTGCTTTTGCTCTGCTGTGTGAGGTAATGGCTAGGCATTGGATAGATGAAAAGCCCACAGATGGAGAATAGCGACCCAGGACTGACCTATTGCTGAATGGCACTGACAGTCTCTACATTTGCAACATTCCTCTTACATGTGAATCCCAAGACTCAGAATTGGGGCAGGCAATGCTGCCAAACCTGCAGTCTTGAGGAGCCTGATTATTGCCACATACAGTTCAAAATATCTTTTTTTTTTCCCCCTTGCACTTGTGCCATGTCTCTCTCTGTTCCTATATTCTGGTCACATTTTCTGTCTTCCTTGTAAAACTGTTCCCCTGGTTCTCTGGCTGGCATGCCAGGAGGGTTTGGTGTTCTTGAGTGGAAGAAGGTGGCAAACCGATGCTGAGGTTTGGTGCCACTAGAAGATTCAAGTGAAGAGTCCGTGCGGAGAACTCCAGATTTCCTTGCACCAGCTGTGCCTAGACAGCCACTTAACTGTTTTGCCTACAGCTGCCGCTGACTTCCATTACAGAATAAATCTACACACGCTGCGTCTGTGATTTGCACTCTTTCCACATTCAGTGCCTTTTTAAAAATACTGAGCTGAATTTAGCATTCAGTTTAAAAATGCTATTTCAGTCATTGTTTAAAGACCAAATGGAGATGCACTCAACACAAGCTGACATGTCTGTAAAACAAAAAGCATTAGCTGCAGCAGTTTCTTTCTACTTCATGGAGGAAAGAAGCGTTTTGACGGCTGGTCTATGATTCGTTCCCAGCATTCAGTGTTACTGAAATGTGAATATTATTGTTAAATGTGTGACTATGATGATATACCCTTCTCTGACTTAGAGTTTTCAGAGTACTAAAAAGTCATTATTTACTTTCTTCCAGTCTATTAGTGAAGAACAATTGTTAAGCAAACTCTGCAGTGGCAAGGTTGATAGGTTCTTAGTGGACTAGTCTTGTACTATTTCCACTCCCGTATGGAAAAAGGCTCTACGAAACAGCTAATTGTATTGCATTTGAACTGCCTCCCTCGCGCAACAAAGGCTGTATCCCTAGACCTTTGCATTGACGTATGCGAGGAACGTACATTTAATGGCAGCTTCAGTATTTTGGCAAACAGCAAGTTTATTTATTAAGATTTGTCATCTTCCTATATCTCAAGGAAACACCAACATCATAAAGCAAAGATACCTCTGATTTAGACAAAGGCACATGCTTTTGAAAAGATCTAGAGGAAACTGATTGCTTTTCCTTTATACATTTCTTGCATATTCTACCAGACTTGGTAAATAGTTATACCAGTGGGACAGGACCACTTCATTTTCTAAACCAATAAATACTTTTGAGTCGTCTTTCTGGGCTTATTCATTAAACTCCATCAACCTTTTTTTATTCAGGGCCCCTCTATTGGCCTTCACAGGACAATTACATTCTTCAGTACATTTGGAGAACCGTTTTAAATCTGAAAACCTTGCTGAAGTAGCCATAGCTATGTATGGGTACCTAGGAATGAGTTGGCATCAAGTGGATTGGTGAAGCTGTCCTGTTTACATCCAGCTCCTGGTGGCCAGATTCTTGCCCTTAGATGCACATATAACTCCTTCCTGAAGCTGGTACTTCCTCAAATGGCAACTCAGCATTAATCAACCTATGGACAACAGAGCCTTTCTTAGTTTAGAGCATAAAACATGGTTCAAAAACTGTTAAACTATGGCCTCTCCTAGGATAACCAAAATCAAAACATCTACAAAAGAGCAGTTTTTTGCTAACCTACGTCCATATATCAGAAAGTTTAGGTGTTTAAGTTACTACATACCTGAGGTAGGTAGATCTTTTGTGCTGCCCTTTTTGAGAAGGCTCACAAAAAATGATAGATGGACCACCAATCAACTGCAGAGCATCCCCGATTGATTAGTTGACAAGTGTAACTGAGAAGGAAATTAATCAGATTCCAGCACTACCCTTTTATAAGTCTTGTTCTTGATATCAAGTGTCTTAAAACAAAACCGCTGTTGAATTTGGAGGTGCATATAACCTGCCCCTGAAATCCTACTTTACATGTTTAAAAGGGCTTTTCTCATACTCCTGTTGGTTAAACTTGTAGGATGAAACCATCCTGTCCTTCAGGATAGGGGCAGGAAATGTTTGTATGTTTGTTTTTTGTTTGGGCTTTTTTTTTTAAACAGGAACATGGTAGAATACATCTTGGAGGGGAAAGAAATGCCCTTCAGCACAGGTGGAATTTTAAGGCTACAGGAAGGTACTGACCCAAAGCACCAAAGTGCATAAAGACTGAAATTATGCTGTGCTTCTACAGATATAGATCATCACTTTTTGAATCTGGTGGTAGAATAAATAACTTGCTTGTGTAAAAATATAGAAGAAACAGTGTATTTCAAACACCTGAGTAACTTTTTAAATGAACAGAACCCAAAGGTAGCAGTACAATGTTGGGTTTAACTATGTAAAACAAGCATTTGAGCCTAAGCTGCTCTGCAAGGTTTGAGATCTGGATGAAAAATGGAGCATTGTTTAGTCCAATTTCTCATAGTCTGAGCTCGAGTTATATGGTTAAAATTATTTCAACACACAATGTAAATTTTCGTGGTGGCCATTTCATAATATGAACCGCTAACAATTGAATAATATCTAGTTTCTTTTCTCGAGGGTATAGTATCTCAGTTTATGAATGCACTTGTACTTCATAAATCATTCTCAAGAGCATAAGGGAGAAAAATGGAAAATCCATTTTCCTTCAACCCCTGGGGTCTTTATTTAATTTTTAATGAAATATAGAGGATACTTGGTCAATGGCAACAATAAAATAGTTTCAACGTTCATCCTTACACACACAAAAAAGCTTTACTGGGAACACAAAATAGTTTTCAAGTGTGATTTTTTTCTTTTTTTTTTTTTAAAGAAGGAAATGCTTGACAGTTTAAGTGGGAGACACGGTATATCTAACAAAACAATTCAGGGAAGAATGAGTGTGAATACAGCAAGTTAGCCCATCATGTAGAGACGCGGATACTAAATATATCAAGTGCTTTGCAAGTGAGGTGTGTTGGGTAACAAAGTACTTACCCTAGGGCACAATCTGTCAACCCACACTGTTCTGTTTACATGATGATATTGTCAAGGATCACAGTAACTGCACCTTGCACTTGGTGTGTGGTTTTTGGATGAATCCCTTCATGAATCATTGTGTTAAGTGTTGAAGATAGCTGTGTCCATGTTACAGGAGAGCATCATTAAAACATTCTTCATAAACGTGTGTGTGTGTGTGTGTGTGATCATATGTCCCTTATTAAACTTTCTTGTGGCTGAAGGTAGAGGTTCCCTAAAAGTTGAAATCACAGGTTGTAATTGGAACTGTCACATTCTCAATTTTATCATGTTAGAGTCTCACTTTATTAGGCTTGTAAAGTTCTTCTAATACTTTCGCTGGACTAACAGTATTTTAACTGGAAGTAGTCTAGGCTGTAGGCATAAAAAAATTGATCTGCTTTGAAAATACGGTTGCCTCACTTGCCAGATTCCAGCAAAGTGGTGTCACCTGGTGGTAGTACTTAGTGTTGCCTGTTTTGTTTTTTTTTAAATATTCTTATGGAGTCCCCCTTATGTAAGGAATGAGTCTGTTTCCTTTCAGATTTTGCTGTGGAACAAACTTTCCATACTTTTCCATTCTGACATACAGTGGACCTGCTGTTTGCATGTGTCCATAAGAATGCAAGGAGACTATACCCTCTGTACCCCAGTATAGGGGGTGGGCTAATTCTGCTTCTGTGCAAGCTGCTTATGGAGGAGAGATACCTCTGGTTCCCTCCTCTTCTGTATAGGCTAGGGCATAGAGCTGGGCAAACACAGTGGGGGGAGCAAACACATAAGGAGTGGCACGGCAGACACATGCCCTCTGTGCACCAGGGAGTTCAGGGAGCCATTCTGTGCCTCTGACCCTGAAATGTCACCGTTTTAGACCATGCTATATACCATGTATAAATGTCTCGCTTATAAACTTGTATTGTTCACATAGTTCAATTAAGTCTGCTTGATCCAATTTTTGCACTGGTTTTACGGGTGATCTTTGCACAGAGGGGACTGGAAAAGTAACAGTGGCCTTCCTGGCAGAAAACATCTGTTTAAATTTTTAACAGGAAAACTGCATTTGCCATTTAGTCATCACATCATTATTTTGCTTTACAGTGATGTTGGCCTGCTGCCAAAAATATGTCATCTCTCATTTTAACGAACAAAGATCTGTCTATATAGTGATATGGAATGTCTTCTGTAAAAAGCCAGCAAGAAAAACACACTAATTCTGAGATTGTCTAAGGGAATTTACTTGTGACTAAATATTGCAGCCAGAGTTGTCATTAACATGATTTTCAGAGTCATCCTGCGTACAGGTATCTGCTACATTTCAAAAATCCAAACTGAGTATAACGCAGATAAAGGAAATGATGGAGGAAAAACACCCAAGGGGAAATGGGTCAAGAACCTAGACTCTGTACATGAATCTTACTTATAACTGTATCCTATTAGATTTTAAACACCATTTTAAAAATAAATGTCCAGGTTTATATTAAACTAATGAACATCAGGAAATTCAATCAAGGCTAAAATTCACTGTCATGCTTAGGTATTATGGTGGATAATTTGGCATACCATATGCACTGTAATACCTACACACTGCTGTGGAGTTCAGAACATTGTCATGGTCATAAATGAAAATACTGCTGCTGGTTCCTTGCCAGAGGCACAGGTTTTAAATTTACTACTGCTTACCCCAATGACATGAGTGTTGCTCCTTGCTTTCTTTCCCTGTTGTTGTTGTAACATATTATAAGCAATTTTAATTCCCTTTCCCTCCATGCTCACTGTGACAGATGTGGCAATTTCCTGCAATATATTTGAGAGATCTTACTGTATTAAATTTATGTATCATTGTAGGCCAGGGATTGTATGTAATTTCATGGGGGAAGATGACCACAGCCCTCCAGGAACTAAGATCAGTGGGGCATCATTAGGTAATTTCACTCAGGTTATAACACCTCCAGGGAGGTACCACTGGAGAGGCTCATATGTAATGGATCAAATTGGATACTCTAGAGACCAGCAGACAAAGAAAGGACTTTTAAATTCAGGCTACTTATCTAAAGTAACTCAGTCTTCTTTCTGACCCAACAAGCAGAACCTTCTGGCCAAGGGAGGCCCCAATCTTTCCCGGGAGTGGCTGAAGGATTGTGACCTACTGAGGCCCCAGTAGACTGATTTAGTAACCTCTGGTAAACTTTTAGCATGCAGATAGGAACTTTCATTGCTTTAATTTGCAGACACCTAGAGGTTAATAAGGTGATAAGTAACAGTCAACATTGATTTGTCAAGAACAAGTCATGTAAAACCAGCCTAAGATTTATTTGACAGGGTAACAAGCCTCCTGGCTGGGGAAAGCAGGAGATGTGGTATATCTTTATGTGAGTAAGGCTTTTGATACTGTCTCGCATGACCTTCTCATAAATAAACTAGGGAAATACAACCTAAATGGAGCTACTGTCAAGTGGGTGCATAACTGGTTGGAAAACTGTTCCAGTGGTTCACAGTCAAGCTGGAAGGCATATTGAGTGGTCAGTTCTGCCGTGATCAGTTCTAGGTTCAGTTCTGTTCAATATCTGCTTCAATAGTTTGGATAATGGCATAGAGAGTACACTTACAAAGGTTGCAGACGATATCAAACTGGGAGGGGTTGCAAGTGCTTTGTAGGAGAGGATTAAAATTCAGAATGATCTGGACAAACAGTCTGATATGGTAAATAGAATGGTAAATAGAATTAAATTCAATAAGGACAAATGCAAAGTACTCCACAAGGAACAATCGGTTGCACACATTCAAAATGGGAAATGACTGCCTAGGAAGGAGTACTGCAGGAAGGGACCTGGGGGTCATAGTGGATCACAAGGTAAATATGAGTCAGCAGTGTAACACCGTTGCATCCAAAAAAAAAAAAGGCAATCATTCTGGGATGTATTAGAAGGAATGTTGTAAGCAAGACACGAGAAGTAATTCTTCCGCTCTACTCCACGCTGATCAGGCTTCAGCTGGAGTATTGTGTCCAGTTCTGGGTGCCACATTTCAGGAAAGATGTGGGCAAACTGGAGAAAGTTTAGAGAAGAGCAACAAAACTGATTAAAGATCTAGAAAACATGACCTATGAGGGAAGATTGACAAAATTGGGGTTGTTCTCTCGTGTGCGGCCACCCAGATGCGCACCTTAGTGGGAACTATCCGCGGACCACCTGAATGAAGCTCGCGGACCACAGTTTGAAAACCTCTGGGCTAGAGCAGAGTATATCTTGTGAAGCTGCTGATGAATGTTAATTTCTGGGGCCACATCACATGTCATGGGACCCACGTGTGAATCTCCATCTGGAAAGGGGATTCTGGTCCTTTGTGGCACTGTCCCGAGGCCATGCAGAGTGCTCTCTCTGGAATCTGCATGGAGGGAGTGGATGGACTCAGGACAGACTGAGAGATGTGCAGGGAGATACATATCATCCCCTATCAACCTTGCAGAAATTGTCTGGAAAAGCCACAAATTTTTGTTAACTCTTCCATGGACCCCCACCCCAGGATAAACTGAAGCTGCAGTCCGAAGGGGTCCCAGACAGTTGAGCAGTACAGAATCTGCACTGGCAGTGGGGGGGGGAGGAAACAAACTGCTGAGGGCCAGAGCTTCTGTGGGAGTAAGGTCTTTTTACTTTTCCTTGTCTCCTGTAGATCCCAAGAAATCTGCTAGACTTTAGAAAGCAGCTTTTCCACAAGGTAGACATCACACTCCGTTTCCCCCATGGTGTGATGTGTGTCCCCCATGGTGTGATGTGTGGGAGTCTCCATTAGGAAAGACTCTCCCCTCCCTTGGTTTTCATTTTGGGAGGAAAGTAATCTGGTACCTGCAGTATCATTCCCAGAAATCGTGTCTGCTTTAGATTTATTTTTTAAATGATAAAGATCATACGCCTCAAGTTTCATAAGTGATTCTGAGTGCCTCATTTTTGGAAGTTCAACCTAAGACACCTTAAAAGAGCCTGATTTCCAGAGGGGTGACTCAGTACTTTTTTAAAAACTGAGGTTTATTTACATGCATCATATAGGGCACCCAAAATGGAGACATCCAAAATAACTCTTAAAAATGAGGCTGTGAAGATTAAAAAAACGATGCATCATCTTCTCAACTCCCCTTTGCTAGTGACTCAACAGCCATCTTAACCTCTAGAAAACAAATCTGGGTATCTCCTGAGCACACTGGCTTCGTAAGACCCTACTAATGTTTAGACTTTTTTCTTATGCACTGTGGTTGGTTATATTGTTCCCCCCAGATGGTAATTCTACTAAACCTTTATTGCTTCCTGTGCTCATGACTTATTCATTGCTTTATTTTCTTCTCTGGTTGTTTATTGAATAGATTTATTACCTCTCCATGAGATAGTTCTGTTAAAATTACTATTTACTCCCACTGTAGCTTCTTAAAATTTAGATGATTACTTAGCTTTGGAATACATTTACTAGTGTGAGGGGGACAAACTCTATCAATCTTAATAATCACTTTTGAAAATTTCTTTGAAGTGTCCTGTTTTCCAGTGAGAATACAGCCAATTTATTTATCAATTCTTGTTTGTTTCTTCAGACTTAGCATAATCTTTGTCCTAAAATGAAACCTGTCCAAAGCAGTGATTTTTGAGGTACACTTTGCAAAACTGCAAACATTTACTCTTCAGAGCCAAAATTGGCTCAGAATCCACAACTGGCTCCAGATTTTCAAGGGTTCAGCTCCCACTTAAGACACCCAAATAAATGAACAGATTTTCAAAAGTGCTGAGCACCCTCCTGCTCCCGTTATTGACAGTGGAGAAAAATCTGGCTCATCAATGTCTATCAGTAACTCAACTTTTTTCTTTGTATTCTGTCTTTCCTAGCTGCGTGGTATTGTTGTTTGTTGTTACTGGTGCATCAATCTTTCGAAGACTTTCAAACACCCACATTAATTTAAAAACAATTTTTTAAAAAGGAGAAGCTCCCAAGATGAGAGTTTGGATGCTAAATGAAAATCTGGAGTGGAGGAAAATGATTTATTATGAAAACATTCACAGTACAACCAGGCATTACCATGATTGCCAACAAGTAGGTTTACATGGTTTACATTAGGGAGAGAGCGAGATGAGAAAGAAAGACATCATTTTCCTTGGAGCGTTCTGAAATTCACACCAAACTAATATGTTTAAATTATTGTAATTTTAACTTGAGTTGACACAAGCCTTTGCATGAGATGAATATAAGTGCTAAAGCAAAGAATAAACTTACTTTTAAAAAAATGGAAGTATACAACGGCCCAGCTATCCAGATTAATCCTGACCTTGGCCTGGTGGAAAACAGGTCATGTATTTGTTGAGTATGTTCTCCAGTGAACATGCTGCTGTTGAGTTAGAAGAGCAATCAGATACCAGCCTAGTCATTGATATTACATTTCTCTATTTCACTGAGCCTCAGCTAATTAAAAAAAAAAGTGTATTTAGCCAAAGGAAGCATTTTTATGACTACACAGATAGATGTGCTTCAAGCAAACAAGAAGAAAAAGTAATAAAGACTAATTTAGTTATGAGCACTTACGCCATCTGCTATATACACATCATATATCAGCATCAATATTATCCAGTATTATTATAGTACATATTTATTATTATTTTCTCAAAATAAGAAGACTCATTAAAATACAGCATTAAATCATTATCTTCCTGGAAATGTGACTATGAGAAACCTATTTGAATGGTGATTAAAATAATCATTTTGTTTCATTCTGAAATTAAAGTACTCCTGTCATAAATATAAAGGGAAGGGTAAACCCCTTTGAAATTCCTCCTGGCCAGGGGAAAGCTCCTCTCACCTGTAAAGGGTTAAGAAGCTAAAGGTAACCTCGCTGGCACCTGACCAAAATGACCAATGAGGAGACAAGATACTTTCAAAAGGAGGAGGAGGGAGAGAAACAAAGGGTCTGTGTGTCTGTCTGTATGCTGGTTTCTGCCGGGGATAGACCAGGAATGGAGTCTTAGAACTTTTAGTAAGTAATCTAGCTAGGTATGTGTTAGATTATGATTTCTTTAAATGGCTGAGAAAAGAATTGTGCTGTATAGAATAACTATTTCTGTCTGTGTATCTTATTTGTAACTTAAGGTTTTGCCTAGAGGGGTTCTCTATGTTTTTTGAATCTAATTACCCTGTAAGATATTTATCATCCTGATTTTACAGGGGGGATTTCTTTATTTCTATTTACTTCTATTTTTATTAAAAGTCTTCTTGTAAGAAAACTGAATGCTTTTTCATTGTTCTCAGATCCAAGGGTTTGGGTCTGTGGTCACCTATGCAAATTGGTGAGGCTTTTTATCCAACATTTCCCAGGAACGGGGGGGTGCAAGTGTTGGGAGGATTGTTCATTGTTCTTAAGATCCAAGGGTCTGGGTCTGTAGTCACCTAGGCAAACTGGTGAGGCTTTTTACCAAACCTTGTCCAGGAAGTGGGGTGCAAGGTTTTGGGAAGTATTTTGGGGGGAAAGACTCATCCAAACAGCTCTTCCCCAGTAACCAGTATTAGTTTGGTGGTGGTAGCGGCCAATCCAAGGACAACGGGTGGAATATTTTGTACCTTGGGGAAGTTTTGACCTAAGCTGGTACAGATAAGCTTAGGAGGTTTTTCATGCAGGTCCCCACATCTGTACCCTAGAGTTCAGAGTGGGGGAGGAACCTTGACATGGTGGCATAGTGGTGGGATTAACCTGAAATCATTTTGAGATCCAGTTGAGATTTTTTGAACTAGAAATACAGATTTTAAAAAGGAAATTTTTTTTTTCCTTTGGAAAGGAAGTCCAGAAAGCAGCTGAAACTGAAAGCAGCTTGTTTTTTCTCTGCTTTGTGGCCAAGCAGAGACAAAAGGGGATTATCTTTGTGAATTGCAGGTTTTCTTTGCCTGGAGGCAGGGTACTTAACTCCTGCAGGGAAATTCACAGTCTTCCAACCCAGAGTTTTTTCTTCCTAAAAGTAAATAGGGGGTGTGTTCTACCCATTTGCTTTTTCTTTGGGCTGGGTAAGCAGGTTTCCAAGTAGTTGGAGGTTTTTTGCTTTAATTTGGGCCCAGAGCAGAGACAAGGGAATTGTCTTTTTCTGTAGGCTGACAATCACTATCAGAGAATAGGTATTCTATTCCAGCACAGCAAAATTTTACAGCCAAGTTTTGTTTGTTTATTTCTAAACCTCGGGTGTAAAGTTAGTTAAAAACAGAGAGGTTAGAATGACAAAATCCGCAGCTCGACTACAGCTGGAATTAGCCAAATTTCAGGCTGAGGAAAAACAAAGGGAACATGAAAGACAGATAGAACTCATGCGGCTGGAGAAGGAGGTACAGGAGGCTGCCCACAAGAGGGAAATGGAGGCAAGGAAGCATGTGGAGGAGGAGAAGGAAAAAGAGAGGAAGCATGTGGAGGAGGAGAAGGAAAAAGAGAGGAAGCATGTGGAGGAGGTGAAGAGGATAAAGGCCCAGCAGAATATACCAACAAACCCTAGCAATCCTTCTCCAGGTACCACTTCCCATCCCAGAAAGTTCCCCACCTACAAGGCAGGTGATGATACTGAGGCCTTCTTAGAAAACTTCGAAAGGGCCTGCCTTGGGTACAACATCTCTACTGACCAATACATGGTAGAGCTGAGGCCGCAGCTCAGTGGACTCTTAGCTGAGGTGGCAGCTGAAATGCCTAAAGAACACATGAACAAGTATGAACTGTTTAAATCCAAGGCGAGAGTCAGAATGGGGATAACACCCGAGCAGTCTCGTCGGAGGTTCAGAGCCCTAAGGTGGAAACCAGACATGTCATTTACCCGACATGCCTACCACATTGTGAAACATTGGGATGCCTGGATATCAGGAGCAAGTGTTGAATCTCCAGTAAATTTGCCCTTCCTAATGCAAATGGAACACTTAGAGGGTGTTCCTGAAGAAATAGAAAGATACATCCTAGACGGGAAGCCCAAAACTGTAATCGAGGCAGGAGAGATTGGAGCCAGATGGGTGGAGGTGGCAGAGAAGAAGAAAACTGGTCGCAGTTGGAGCGGAGACCAGAAGGGACAACCCCAGACCCCACCCTATTACTGGGGGCCGCCCAAAGCCCTACCTACCTCCCAAAGAACCCTCCAGACCCCTTATCGTCCCACCACCCCGTTCTCCAGCAACCCTCCTCTCCCCAGTGACCCGTCAGCTGGACGATGTTTTAAATGTAACGAGCTGGGGCATGTAAAGGCCAACTGCCTCAAGAACCCCAACAGATTACAGTTCATTGCACCGGAATCACATCAGAGGTCCACAGGCCCAGATACCTCCCAGATACCCTTGGAGTGGAGGGAAACTGTGAGTGTGGGCGGGAAGAAGGTCACCGCGTGGAGGGACACCGGAGCACAAGTGTCAGCTATCCGTGCTTCCTTAGTGGATCCACTTCCTTAGTGGATCTTTAATCAACCCAGAGATCCAAGTGATGATTCAACCCTTCAAGTCCAACTCTTTCAATTTGCCTACAGCCAAGTTGCCTGTCCAGTACAAGGGCTGGTCAGGAATGTGGACTTTTGCAGTCTAGGATGATTATCCCATCCCCATGCTGTTGGGGGAAGACTTGGCCAATCATGTGAAGCAGGCCAAGAGGGTGGGAACGGTCACCCGCAGCCAGGCTAAACAAGCCGTGAGGCCTAGCTCCGTTCCGGAAACTTCTATCAGGACCCGGTCAGAAGTGATGGACCCGGACCCCAGGCCAATGTCTGCAACAGCAGTAGTGGATCCAGTCCCAGAGACCCAGACAGAACCAGTCCCAGAACCGGAACCAGCCGAACAACCAACACCATGTTAAGGTTCCTCCCCCACTCTGAACTCTAGGGTACAGATGTGGGGACCTGCATGAAAAACCTCCTAAGCTTATCTTTACCAGCTTAGGTCAAAACTTCCCCAAGGCACAAAATATTCCACCCTTTGTCCTTGGATTGGCCGCTACCACCACCAAACTAATACTGGTTACTGGGGAAGAGCTGTTTGGACGCGTCTTTCCCCCCCAAAATATTTCCCAAAACCTTGCACCCCACTTCCTGGACAAGGTTTGGTAAAAAGCCTCACCAATTTGCCTAGGTGACTACAGACCCAGACCCTTGGATCTTAAGAACAATGAACAATCCTCCCAACACTTGCACCCCCCCGTTCCTGGGAAATGTTGGATAAAAAGCCTCACCAATTTGCATAGGTGACCACAGACCCAAACCCTTGGATCTGAGAACAATGAAAAAGCATTCAGTTTTCTTACAAGAAGACTTTTAATAAAAATAGAAGTAAATAGAAATAAAGAAATCCCCCCTGTAAAATCAGGATGATAAATATCTTACAGGGTAATTAGATTAAAAAAACATAGAGAACCCCTCTAGGCAAAACCTTAAGTTACAAATAAGATACACAGACAGAAATAGTTATTCTATACAGCACAATTCTTTTCTCAGCCATTTAAAGAAATCATAATCTAACACATACCTAGCTAGATTACTTACTAAAAGTTCTAAGACTCCATTCCTGGTCTATCCCCGGCAGAAACCAGCATATAGACAGACACACAGACCCTTTGTTTCTCTCCCTCCTCCCAGCTTTTGAAAGTATCTTGTCTCCTCATTGGTCATTTTGGTCAGGTGCCAGCGAGGTTACCTTTAGCTTCTTAACCCTTTACAGGTGAGAGGAGCTTTCCCCTGGCCAGGAGGAATTTCAAAGCGGTTTACCCTTCCCTTTATATTTATGACAACTCCATAGGACAGTGCCTGGCCCACGCATGGGTGGGGCAAAGGGAGTCTCCTTCATCTTCCACTACCACACAAAATGGCATCCCTGAGCACAAGCTTTGCTTGAGATGATGCGTGCACTAGCTTCCCCAAAGGAGGTAGCATGAGACAGGGCCATGCCCATTTCTCTCCCTTGCGTTTGCCAGCAAATCTAAGCTCATGAGGGACCTGAAGTGCTTACTACATTCTCTGTAATGGCACAGCTGCCACTCCGCCCTACATTCCTGGAGGCTTTCTACCGCTTGAGACACATCTCCAAGAGGGACTGCTGGGGCACTTTGTCACTGGGGCACTACCTACAACTGTCTCTGGCTCTAATATGGATACTCAGTCAGTATGTACACCTGAACCCTTTCAGGCTGATGCAAAATGACAGGGCGAGCTGATTGATTCGACAGATTTCTGCTGAGTGTTGTTTTTCAACAGGAAGCCTACTGAATCATTTTATTCTATTTTATCTCAGCTTCAGTGTGTGATATTCAAAAATAAACCACAGAAGAGTTGCTATTTGTATTCTGATTAATGGATATATTTTTCCAGGTTTCTTTACATTTGTGAAACTACTGTATGCTAGTCTAATTAGAGGTCTACCTTTCCCAGTTAGTAATGGATTAAAAATTAAGGGTGTTTAAATTGCAAAACACTACATAACCTGTTATAATAAATCTGTGCACTATTCTACCAGTACTATACATAATTCATTAGTGGATATAAGGGAGAAACCATTTGCTAAGGAAATAATCTATTCCCTGCATAAATAGAAATAATCTTTCACGTGGGATGAACTACCCAATCAAAATGGGTATTTGTTTATGGTGTGATCGATATTGTTAGAGCTCTTCTCTGATGTTGGCAAGTAGAGAGTTTAAACCCTCTCTTTGAGCAGGTTGTCTATAACATGAGCTTACCTCCAATGGTCAGGGAATGCAGCTATGATTGCCGTATGGCCGAGTTCACTGTTAGGTGATGAACGAGAGTTCTAGTGTGTCTGAGATTGCATAGTTGCTGGTGGTGATCAGCCACCCTTGATTTAAGATGCAGAGAAAGAGCTATCTTTGTTTGTTCTGCTCCTTTGGCTTCAGGAAGCCCATCAACTTTTTCCCTATAGGAGAAATGAACTCCAAATATGGGAGTGGTTTCTTCTTCACATATGCTTGACTTCCTTGACCACCGCAATACTGTAGTTATAGTGTAAAGCTGGGGGCAGGTCCTCAGCTGGTGTTCATTGTCATAGCTTCATTCAAGTTGAGGTTTGACAATATATACCAGTTGTGGATCTGCCCCTTGATACTTATGGTGCTTCATTTTATATGATGGATTGTGTTAGCCAATACAAAGATAAATTAGAGATGATTGTTTGTACTTATTTATGTCCCTGTTATAACCTATACACACCTCTTCAGCTGCTCTTTCACCTTGTTTTTAACTCCACACAACAATTCAAATGCCATTTTCCCATGCCATGCAGGATATGACTTCAGCCCTTAATTTTTATCTAATATTGACAATTGTTCCCTTTACTGTTGCTGTATTGCTGCAATGTGATAGGATTAGAAGAGCATAAACCTTCCATGTGCATTTACCAGTAAAATCAGCCTCTCCTTCTTCATTGGTCTGCATTTTTGTATAAGTGGCTATTTTCTTACTTGGTAAAGGTAACAATTTTTGGCAGATTATGTCAACTAACCACAATGTGGTTGGTTGGAATAGACTCTTTGTCATATATGTATGGTTAATAGAGTGGGGGAAGAGATGTATGAATATTTCACAGCAAATATTTTCTCTTTTGTCTGCTAATTATCCACAAACAGCTTAGGATTTCTTAGAGTGTGTTTGTTATGTGGTGAATAATATGAATGGTCTGTGGTTCATTTGCAGGTTCTTGGCTGGCAATATTAGTATTTGAGAGTTAAGCTGCATGGAGTAGCATTGATGGGATACATGGTGTATCTTGATAAGAGGAATGTAACTCTGAATCAGGTTACATATACAGTGTGACACGTTATATCACAGAATCCCCTTTGGGGCTGGCAACTGATGTGCGAAGATTACTTCTGCTCCTGCTGTCCTGCCCTGGCAGTTTGGGATGTCAGTGCCCTGCCTGGTTTGAGCCAGACCCACTAGCCTGCTGCAAACCCAGACACAGGTCTAAACCATGTCCCCTAACAACTGTAGGCTTAACTGAAAGCAGATTACAAAAGTGTGCCTGTCTTTAACACTCAAATGCCCAACTCCCAATGGGGTCCAAACCCCAAATAAATCCATTTTACCCTGTATAAAGCTTATACAGGGTAAACTCATAACTTGTTTGCCCTCTATAACACTGAGAGAGAGAGATGCAGAGCTGTTTGCCCCCCACCCCAAGTATTAATACATACTCTGGGTTAATTAATAAGTAAAAAGTGTTTTTATTACATACAGAAAGTAGGATTTAAGTGGTTCCAAGTAGTAACAGACAGAGCAAAGTGAATTACCAAGTAAAATAAAATAAAACCCGCAAGTCTATGCCTAATACAGTAAGAAAACTGAATACATATAAAACCTCACCCTCAGAGGAGTTCCAGTAAGCTTCCTTTTACAGACTAGTCTCCCTCTAATCTGGGGCCAGCAATCACTCACACCCCCTGTAGTTACTGTTCTTTGTTCAAGTTTCTTTCAGGTATCCTTGGGGGTGGAGAGGCTACCTCTTGAGCTAGCTGAAGACAAAATGAAAGGATCTCCCAGGGGGGTAAATAGAATTTCTCTTGTGGGTGGATACCCCTCCTTCCCCCTGTGTAGAATTCCAGCTACAAGATGGAGTTTTGGAGTCACATGGGAAAGTCACATGGCTATGCATGACTCAGAACTTACAGGTAGCAGCCATGGTTCACATGCTACCTTGAACGTCTTCATGTAGACTTCTTACGTGGATTGGAGCCTTCCAAGATCCATTGTCCATTAAATGCTTCTTGACTGGGCACTTAACTTGCAAATTCCTTTCTGAAGAAGCTGACCGAATGCCTTACTAAGGCTATTTAAAATCAAACAAGTATACAGCCAATAGTCATAACATAGAATACAACAAGGACACATGCATACAAATAGGATGAATAGATTCAGTAGATCATAACCTTTACAGAGATATGTTACATGGCATATGTAGCAAAAAACATATTCCAGTTATGTCATATATACATTTATAAGCATATTTTATAAAGCCTTATGGGGTGCAACATCATGTACAGTGTTCCCTTTTTATTAATATTAGCCAGGATTCACTTGAATTGTGGTGTTTTGTGAGCATTCTTGCCAGTAAACTGAGTCAGCACAGGGTATTCAGAGATCAAAACCAAAAAGGAATTCAAATGCAATCAAACTGAGTTTGTTTTAAAATTTTCAATGAATATTCATTCACACAAAGTATCTTGTGATATTTGCCCAACTGTAGAGATTAATAATTACCATGAAGCTAAAACAAGAGGCCACCCTTCTTTTGCAATTTATTGTTTTAAAATACCATCCCAAATTACTTCCAAATGAACAAAGTACAGTTTCTTCATTTTTATGAGAAAACTACTGTGTTAAGGAGTTAATTGTTTCTGGTCCCTTGAATAGTTAACTTAAGACAAATTTCCTGTTTAACATTTTATATTCCACTTGGAGAATTTATTTAAGGAACAGTCTAAGTCTATATTCAAGTATTTACCCTTTCTATTTTTTGACTATTTGATGAGTCAAAAAGTTGGACTGTTTCATGCAAGAACCAAGGCAACACTGAGCTATCTACATCTACAATAGAATTTATATTTTTGAAAATATCAATTTTGAGTCACTTTTTATTTTCTGAAAGAAAGTGAGACAGCGGGAAGCATTTTGAAACCCCAGAGACTGCTAATATGGCAGCCAGGTGAGAAGGAATGATAGGTCAATGGCTAACAGATGGCATTGTGAGTTGGAGAGGCTGCTGGCAGATGAATTTGACAATTTCGGCAAGGCTCAGCTTTTGACAAGTGCTCAACAACATTGGAAAGATACTGAAGAACTCATCTTCTTTCTGGTGGTGCTGCCAGTTTGGACACTGCAGATGTTTTGCTCAGTGAGACATATGGTAGAGAAGCAATTATTCTCCCTTCATAGAGGGCAAGGCAAGGGAAAGGATGCCTTAAGGGGCTGGGTTCTCTGCAGTCAGGGCTTTTTATATTAAGGTGCAGTATTAAACTATGAACTCTAACTGTAAACAATTCTTGTATAATAGTCTTACTGCTGCTTCTAATAGCCTACTGATATTATCTTCTGTATAGACTAGACCATTCTTGATCGGGGAAAAATGAACCCCCCCATCCCTTGCTCCGCATCAAGAAGGGTTGTTGCACCCAAGCAATTGCATCATCTTTTTTCACCTGTTGCTTTCTCTTTTCCCCCTTTCTTCCACAATATCTTTTTCATCTCCAACAATGTTGGGGTCTTTCTTAGAATCATTGTGGACACCAATAGTAACAGTGAAAAGACACAACTGAAATTGCCAAGATTCATTTTGAAGAATGCTGCTTACACAGCAGTGGAAGGGCTAAGTAGAATTTTGAAAACATAGGTCCCCAAATGCTTAGTATATTCAGACTAAAATTTTAAAATATCATCTGCAATTTTATGAAGAGGCAAAACCCGTAAAGTACTTATACATCCCTTGGGAGCTTAATAGATTTCATAGTTAGGAAACATTTTTATGATATTCAGCATAATGTTTTCCTTTCTCAGCATATCCCATTTCTCCTGGTGCTACCTTCAATAATTTTTCTCCTTCCTTTGTGTTTACACCCTCAAGTATTTATAGATTCCATTAGCACAGAAGCAATATTGTTGCAGTAGTCATGTTTTATCTTAATGTTACTAAAAAGCCTTTATGTGTTTTCCCTGAAGTGGGGGACAACAACATTGTGGGAGAATAGCCAAACAAGTTCTTGATTTTTGGCATTGGTAAACTGTGACAGAAAAAGGGGAAATTGAACTTTTGAACATACAGTGCTATTGATGGAAAAAGACTACTTGTATTATTGCTGCATAGTTAAAAACCTATCAGGAACATGCTACTGGAATTGAAAAGCTCCTGTGGCATTTGTTGCTATACTTTATAAGAAGCAGAGGTGGGAACGAGTTTATTCAATAATACTGGTTACCGACTGTCTTGGGTTGGAACTTATTGTGAAGGAGGACTTCACTAGTACAAGAACTATTCTCATGAGTCACCAGAGGGGCAGGCTGAAACCTGAAAGAGTTACTTATTTTTACCACCAGCTGGGTGGGAGGGATAGCTCAGTGGTTTGAGTATTGGCCTGCTAAACCCAGGGTTGTGAGTTCAATCCTTGAGGGGGGCTATTTAGGGATCGGGGGCAAAAATTGGGGATTGGCCCTGCTTTGAGCAGGGGGTTGGACTAGATGACCTCCTGAGGTCCCTTCCGTAGTCTATGATTTGTCTGTCTGCAGTGTCATCACTTTACAAGTATGCTCAACCAGAGCTTCACATAATAAAAAGCAGTCGGAGTGGGAATGATAAAGCAGATTTATTTAAACATAGGGTAGATATTTTAAGCATGATTAGTGTAGAATAACAGAACCAGACTGATATAGTTTGAAGTCTTCTGTTTAATTATACAACATGACATCATGGGAAGCTAAAGAGTAAGATTCCCCCACTTGTGGCTTAACTTTGGCCTGCAGGGAGAACTTCAAGGGAACATGTGATAATTCAGTAGGGATGTCTCAAAGGATTACTTCTTCCTTTGTATTTGCCTAACAAAGCACATCATAGTTATTTCCAGGAAGGGTATGAGAGTGCATTTGAATTAGTCAGAGTTTTTTGCCTCAACATTTCTGAAAATCCCAGTAGTTGTCTATCTACTTCTGTAAGTGCCTACATACCTTTTAAAAATCTGGCCCTAACTGACTTGTTGAAGACCACAGAAGGAAATCTTTCAGAAAACTCCTGGCTTCCAGTGTACTGCTCAGACCACTAAACGATTTCTCAGTCCAGCAGGTACACTTCTAATTGCTGGGATGAAGGCTTGAAGAAGAAAGAGGTATAATAGCGAGCACAGCAAAAGTAAATATGGTAGAACAAAGACTTCTGTGAAACCGATAATTTTAAGATACCAACTCATAATAGACCTGTGTTATGCCTGCAGTTAGGACATCATTATTTTCTTCTACCTTTCATTTCTGTTACATATGTCTTCAGTCGCTTATTTATAACCAGCAGGTTTCTTCCTCTACCGCTGAATTTTTCAACAGTATCATGGTTCCAAGTGTCCCTTGTTAACTAAGGTTAGCAGCAATGGAATAATTTGCTGCAAATACGTCTTATAATGTATTACCTGTTCCCCAGAACTATTGCTTAAACCACTGAAATTCAACTGAACTCAACTTTTTCTTTTCACTCAGCCGAAACTTCATGTTTAGTCAGCTTCCCAAGAAAGTTGCTGATAGGAATCAGGAAATCATAATTGACCTTATACACTGTCATCAAGTAATGGGGATATTTAAATGGGGAGGCAGCTGCCTCTGTCCTTCACACATTGGCCTTTAGCTCTCTTCACTAATAGCTTTGGACATTTTAATAATCTATTTTACAGCAAGGTCAGGTTAACAGGGGTTTTTATAGGCCAATATTTTACAGAGAATCGGTGAACCAAAAATTGTAATTATGCAAGTGAAATAATCCCTTGAATAATTAGTGATGATTAACTGGCTATTATCATTTAGACAGGTTTCAGGAATTTGATATAAGAGGAGGCAGAAAGGAGATGGGTGCCAATTTTATGATAAGTAAATGTTTATATCTGTCATAAACCCAGATATTTTTTAAACTGAACAGTAGGATCAGCTGTAGCACTGATTACCATTTTATCAGTTGATGTCTATCACTTTTTTTGAACTTCATGAAAATGTATGTCTACACGGAGTATTCCTGGTAGCCCACTAATGAGTTTCAAACAGCTTGTTATCATACCAGTAAACCTATTGACAATATGCTAGCATAGATAATGAATGTTATCAGTGTTAAACAAAGAGGTTATCTCACAGCTAAACATTCCACATAACATATACAAACATTTTTTTTTCTTTCAAGGTAGTTTAGTACTTTAGAAGATAACACAGTACTGCAATGTATAATTCCCCCAACATCTCCATGTAGCTTCCATAAACATTATTCAGACCCATGTGCAAACATAGGGCTAAATTCTAGCATCACAGAGTCAATGGCAACATTCCCACTGACTTCTTAAGGAACTAGATGCAGCCAAACGGAGAGGGACATACCTTCTAATCTTCATAAGGAGAGGAAATAAGAACTCTATCATGTCCACACAATGTGGCTACTCTTTACTGATTGTGCCAAAGATACATGCTCCAGATCTCCCCTCTTCTCCCTATATCCATGCAGGGAAGGGCCCTTCCACATATTGGTCTTCCCCATCCTGCATGGATATAGGGGACCCAACCTCCCTTCCCCCACCCCAAATCCTCTCTTCATTTTTTCAGAACCTGCAGGACCTCTCCTTGTATCCTTGTGTACAGGTTTCCATATGAGAGAGGTGGTGGAAACTGGGCAGGCAATGAGGGGGAGCCCATGGCCTGAGGGATATATATTGTCATCTCTATGGCCCGCATTGATGTTAGGTTAAAAAAAATAATATAGACCAATGCTTCCTGCCCACCCATCTGGCTAAGGATAGGATAGGCTCTGGGTAGTTCACCACTTCTAAAAGTTTATAAGCAGCAACTGCCACTTCATTCGCTAATTGTCAGATCTACATAATTTGAGAAGCATATTGTGTGAGAGTAGTAAGATATAGAGAAATGAACAGGCTAGTTATTACTAAAAATTCGATTGCCATCGGAATCCAAATGCATCTGGTACAAATTCTTTAAGAAAAAATAAAATTAATAAATGCTGCACCTTTAATTAGAACAAAAGTCAAAATTGTTCTGTTCCATTTATTCCAGACATATCCATTACTTTTTGCAGTGCAGAAGAATAACTGTTTTGTACAGCTGGAGCTGATTAAAAGGAATTCACCTCATTCAGTTTAATAAAACTAGCCAATTTACAGAGAGTCAGGGTATTAAAATTTAGTATACATGACAACTGTTCTCATTTTCAGAATGCAGCCTACCTCCTCCATTTGATTGGATTTCTTATTATAAGCTCTGAAAAGGTTAATGAATACCTTAACAAAGCAGCTCAGGTTCTATAATTGGGACTAGTAAGCAGATATAGTGATGGGCTTATTTTTTAATGTGATTGTAATACAGTTTTGCAATGTGTTATAAAAATAGCCTAGCAAGAAGTGTAAAGAAAAATAGGGTCTCATAAGTTCATAGTTTGCAAATATGCTATAAAAATTGTTTCATTTATCTGATGCAAACAACCAACAAATAAACATGTGTGTTGTTACTTACACAACTGCAAAGGTGTACTTCAGAAGCAATTGTTTCTTTCCTATAAACAACGGTAGAAAATTTCTGTAAACAGAAGACAAACTATATAAAGTATAAAAAGATGTTCACTAAAATCCTCTTATATGAAGCCCAATTGTGTTTCATGTTTGTTCTGTGGAATTTCAAACTGCCATCAAAGTCACTATTGAGCCTCAGATAGAGATAGATTTTGTTCTTTTTCTTTATGAGAACAAAATGTATGTAGATAATTGCCAAGAATGTTCTAAATAATACCCAGAGACTGCAATTCTGAGTCTGATTTTGCAAGGTTTGAGATGCAAGCTTTATAAATCTGAAAAATAGGTAAATCAGTGAACTGGTATTATGGCCTTTCCCCCCCTTCAGAGCATAGTACCATTGAATAAATGGAATGAAATGAGGGGCAATATTCTGACCTACTGAAAGAGGATGCAATATCCCTGCCATCAGTGAAATTTCAGTTGGGTATACCAGATCTGAATTTGGCCACCTGAACATCTAAGGCCCCAATGCCTGCAAAGAGAACCATTCAGGAGCACCTCTCCCTCCTCCCCCCATCCACACAAGCAGAAAGTCCTACCCATGTGGAATGTGTTGCAGGATTGCAGCCTAACAGTCATGGTATGAATGTCTAATTCCCAACCAAAAATTATTTTCACAGAAGTCAGACAGCAAATGCGCATTACACTCCTCTTTACGCCATGTGACTCATATGAAATCAGTTTTTTGACGTATAATACAATACTTGTCCAATATGTGGCAACCAGAAACGGGGGTCATGAAGGGAGAGGGGTAATGATGGAAGAAAATATGCAGTGCAGGCAGGTACAGATGGAGCATGGGCTTTTGTTTGAACAAAATGGCAACAGTGAAGACAAAGTGAAAGCTGAGCCTATTTTCTCAAACTTGGACACCTATGTTGGGTACTCAGTTGTACATTTGTGTGCTCAGGTTGGCATTAGGGTGACTAAATGTGTGTGCCGGACAAACAATGTGAAATCAGTTTCCCCCAACATAGATGCCTAAATTTGACGACTGGGCCTATGGGCCTTAGTATCAGAACAGTCATGTAGGGGTTAAAAATGGCAGTAGTAATGGGCAGTATTCCTCAGTGATGGACTGCTGTTGAAGTTCTTTCCCTACCTGACTTTCTTGAACAAATAAGGACAAACCTGCTTCCTTTTTATGTTGCTGATCCTCGCACTGTTCCTCAATGTTAGAATTTAAAATGGCATGTCAAATGTCTTCTGTGTAGGCTTGTTATGTTCGTGAAACCCACATATTTGGCAATAAGTAAAGTCAGTGGCTTCTAAAAGGTTGTTAGGTAGAGGTGGTTGCTAATAAGAATTTCTATTCAGCAGGAAATTCCAACATAAAGAAATATCTTTTCTGTTTTGGAACAAAAAGCCAAAATTTCAAAAAATCAATGTCATACCATCAAAATGTTTTGTTTTGATGGTGGTGATTCAATTAACTAAATGTAAATGTGTCTGTGTATATATATATTATTATTACATAAGTACAAATGTCCATATAATCAATAGAATATGTATTTTAATATGCAAGTCTACACGATATAAATCAAAATACTATCAAAACAAAATATTTTGACACTATTGAAATTAAACGTTTTGACTTTCTCATGTTGAAAAATGTTGTTCAAATTAACCATGTTCCTGTAAAATGTATGTTTTGATGTAACTGCATTTTTCCGTGGCAAATTGTTCCTTCTAATTGTTTTTGATCTATTGTTAGGTAACTGTGCCCAACGGTATGATTAGCCATAAAAGTGTGTGATTGTGTGTGTGTTCGGTAAGGTAATGTTTGTGTTTTGTTTCATTGGCTAAGTGTGCCACACACTCTTCTATAGAGCCATGTGGTAGAATTCTGGAATAAAGTAGAACTTTTCTGTCTTTCTTGCTTAGACTCAGGTCAGATCTTAATAAAGTTAGTTGTTTCTTTTTGTATCCAAAGTCTTTAAAAGTAATTACTGTAGAGTAAACAGCAACACTTCAAGCATTCAGTTCTTACAATGAGCTGATAGTGTTAATGGCATTTACACTTGTAGGTTTAACTGTTGACCATTACCCTTTATTGTCTTTTCCACAGCATTTGGAAATGCAATGTTTTACTGCAATTTCCCAGATATGAACAAGGCAGCAATAGCAGAGAATAAAGAAGGAGAAAGTACTCACATATCAGAAATGAATATAACAAAAGTATAAAATTGCCTTTTTAAAGCAGCTGTCTTATCGTGCATTAAGAACCAACCACACATATTGATGATCTCCTTCTTTCTCACTGAATATAATAGTTTAAAGTATCTAGGTTGCATTAAAACTTTTCCAATTACCTTATGTGGCCAAAAGAATTTATAAAGGTCCCTCAGCCTGTGAATTTTTTCCTTAAGGATCTGTTCAATTGAACCCTGCAAATATAAAAAACATGTTTTCCAGCAATATAGTTGGATCCAAATGTATGATGAGTTAGTGATGGACAAACTTCAAAGATTTTAATATTTGTGTTGAATTTAAAAAAGAATTCAGACCTCTAGTTATTGCTCTACAGTGTATGCAAACCAGTATGACCAAATTTTCAGAAGATCTCTTTAATTGTGTGTGTCATTTGCAGACGCATCTATTTGTGTACATGCAAACAGATAATTTTGTGCCTAAGTACCTGATTTATGCACAAACACATGTTCTTGTACCCATAAAGATTGTGAGCATGTAAAAAAGAGCAAAAACAATTGGCCACTTAAGTCTTCAAAATTGGGCTTGAAAGCAGGCTTTCTCATAAGACTTTTAAGAACTTTCGCTCCTGTTCATGGCCACAAATACTGCCAAAGCAGCCTTTCCAACATTAATTTGGCATTTATGTCTGCGTTGCAGATGGGGAAAATTAAAACTTACCTGAATGTTCCAGGAGAAAAAAAAATTAGTTCCACTCATTTGTAAATAGGGGAATATATGCAGCAGGCTCTTGTTTCTCCCATACATGCTTGCCCACAGCAATTCAGTAACTTAAAAGGAATTTTTCAAAGTCAAAAGGACATTTAGGTGCCATATTCCCTTTTGTACCTTAAGCAACTTCGCATGATGTATATTATTCTTACTAACCTGTTCAATTCTAACTTCTCTCAATGGAAATTTTATATCCTTCGTTATTTGTTTCCACTGGTGCCCACAAAGTGCCAAGGCTGTGCAAAGAGGAAAGAAGGCATGGTCTCTGCCTGAAGGAACTTACAATCTTAGAAACAAAAGCAGAAGATACCACCTGAGAATTATGTTTTTCAAAGAGCTCTGTAGTCCACAGTAAATTTGAATGCTAACTAAATCATATGATTTCAAATATAAGAGAACTCAATCTTTTACGGTGCGGTAGATTGGACCCAATGAAAGTGACACAGGTCCTTCAGCTCATTCATATCTTGTATTTGCTCTCTCTCCCCCATTTCCCCAAACAATTTCTAGACAGTTCAGTACAGTACATAGATGTGTGTGTGTATATATATATATATATATATTTCCAAAGGCAGATGCTATGCTGGTGTTATAGCTCTATTATAGTCAATGGATCTATAACAATTTACATCAGCTGAGGACTTCATTCCCTATGTCTTTGCTTAGTCTAGCCACATAGAGAAACTGCAAAAAGCAAGATGAGCAAGTGTAAGTCAAACATTCTTGAATGGATCCCTTAGGTTACAAAATATAAATCTGCTTGCATCCAAATAATTTTGCATTCCTGTTCTACAGTCTTTTTTGTTTATCATTCCAAACAACAATGCAAGCACTTCATATTAACAAGATGTATGGCAGGAACATGCAGAATGAAGAAACAACAAGCTGCATCAATTGCCTTGCACCAATTTTAGGATTATAATGGGAACTACCAGTTTATGATGATGAAAACACATCACAGAAGGAGCTAAATTTCTTGTATTCCCTCTTAAAAAGCAGTGCTCTGTTTTTTTTCCTGACAGTATAATCTCACAGTCAACACAATGAACCCTGCTGTTTGGTAGAATAATTGTTCATCTCAAAATTATGTTTAGCCTTCTCTTTTTTTTTATTCAGCATTGTGTTGTTATAAAAACATAAATATTCTTTGCAGTAAACAGATTCTCAAATAAACAACCATCTATTCCTCAAAACTTTTAAGTTACAAGCCACAAATTTGAATATGAATTTTATATATATGCTGCACTTCTGAACTGCACTCATTAAATCACCAGCAGTAAGAATGCCTTGTTTTTGTCAAGGTGGGCGGTAGTAACATGTAGAATGACTGACTTTATTAGCCCATCTATTGACATGCAGATTCACTTAAGATGATAATGGAGACGTCTTCCTATAATAATGAAAGCACGCAGCAGAAGGATGTTTTATTAATTACTTTACATTTCTTGGCTTCTATTTACCAAAAGAAAACTCACTGTAGATTGAGCATCTGTTTTTGAGGAGACCTTTTGCTTAGTTATTTGTTAAGTTGGTTGATTAAAATGCAAAAAGTCACTCAAGTGATTGACTTGCATGAGGTTTCGTACATCAAATCAGGGTCTTCTTCCTAATTAGACAAGCCCAGACCCTAGTGATCCCATTAAACCATCCTGGCCCAAAACATCTCTGCTAACATAAGCTAACAGCACCCCACTCTTCCACACGCACAATTATTTCTGCTCATAAGGAGAATTTAACAATACGGCATACAATAGGTGTCCCTTTTTTTTATTAGACATATAGATAACCTTTTACCATATAATCCTGTTTCTATTTTTTGCACCCATGCCTACTAGAGGTAATATAGCACAGCAGTAGCAAAAAAAATCATTAAATGTAATGGAAAGTTAATGGTAAGAGACTCTTGGTAGTACTAGGCAGGTTTATGTCAGAGCGATTACAATAACCAATATTTCTGTTAGAGTTCTGTTAGGACCTCTTTCTGAGCACAACTGTGCTCTAAAAGCGGGGACTGTATTGAAAAAATTACTATAATAGAGAAGCAGTGTAATTTTGAATTATTACAGTAATGTTTCTATACTTCTTAAAATAATGGTCCTGCAACTTTCAGGATGCCTCTGCTTTGTATTTAGAGTAGAAGAGTATATATCAATTTCTTTCTAAAATAGCAGATAAACAAAATCTGATGTTTGCTGTTATTTACAGCTGCCCTAAGAGTTAGGGGGCAATTGAAAGGTAGTGTTAAAATGGTGGCATTTGGGAATAAGATAACATAGTATATATATTCCACCAGTGTCTGTGCACATGCTGTCCGTAGACAAAATGGGGTGGTTTAACCTCCTAAAACCAGTTTCTGGTCTGTTCATTTACTAGTACCTCATTCACTTTTGCCTGTACCTCAATCTCCCATCTGAGTAATAAATAAATAAGTACACGTCTTAACTTTCAGTGCATTCTTCTTCAGGTACATTAAGTAACCTCTGATTTGAAACCTTTCATGCTAGATTGGCCTTGTCTACGAAATAAGGATTAACAGTCTAGGAGCGCTTCCCTAACTGACCAGGGTAGTGAACTGAAAGCCATGGCACTTTCTATCTATTGCATTTAGGGATGAATTAAGTCATTTTGTCTAGTATCAGAGCCGCTTGAACACTGTGGGTTGGAACATGCATCCCAAACATTATCAGGTTTGTTTTCTGGTTTAGAGAGGCTGTGGATGGGAAAACCACAGTGGTAGCAGAGAAGGGAAAAAATCTTTTAGAATATAGGGTTAAAAAAGAGAGAGGCAGAATGGGAAACAAATATAAAGAGATTTCTATGCAGCAAGAGGAAAATTCTTGTGAAAAAGTAGACTCCTTGTATACAGACTTTCTTTTGTGCTAACCTTTTTAGTGGATTCTTCTTATGCTTAGGTCACTGACACAATACAGGCCAAGTCTAGCTTTAATGACATTCTTCCATTCCTAATGTATTACAAAAGTCAATCTACTAGTTTTGTGGCGGAGAAGGATTACTAGCCCTAACACATAGCACAAGCTTCCCTCCAGATAGAAAGATGTTTAAACTGCACAAGTATCAGGGGGTAGCCGTGTTAGTCTGTATCCACAGAAACAACAAGGAGTCCAGTGGTACCTTAAAGACTAACAGATGTATTTGGGCATAAGCTTTCGTGGGTAAAGGCACCACCGGACTCTTGGTTAAACTGCACAGTTGCTCTTGAGGGGCAAATAATGTCTAAATGGCAGGGGGCAAAAGTTTGTGAACTCAAATCCAAAGGTTCATTACCCCTTCCCACTCCTCCCAAAAAAGTGAAAGCCACCAAGTTTGGGGTGAGGAAGGGGGAACCCAGCAGTGGGCAAACCTTTGAAGGTTTGGTTCAGGTAAACACAAGTCTAGATGCTTGTCTGAAGATGCTGAAACTCTTTGACTGTGAAATTGAACTAGAAGCTGTGTGGGGTCCAGGAGCAGAGGCACATGAACACAAACATTTTGGTGCTAATGACCTGCCTGAAAGAAAATATTTATTGTTTAACATGCTTTTAACTCAAGAAACTTAAGTGACCTACAGACTTCTATGGACACAACTGCATGAGAAACAATTTGTAGAGAAGGTTGTGATGAAAGTAACTCCAGGTATCTAGAAACTGACTTCTGGATTCATCTCAACTTATGTTTTAGTCCTGGATGTGTTGGAAACTCTATCTGTTAGTATCTTTGGTCTGTGATCATTGGGAAATTGAGATTTTATTAGATGTCTTAGCAGCCTGTGATGCTAGTGACCACAAGATGTTGCTTATCTGCCAGTTCTCAAAATCCTTGGAATTTCTAATCATTATAAATGACATTTTTTTCCCAATTCAAAAAGTGCTGCAGCCAACATGGGGGGATTCTTTATTAGACTTTACTGTAACAGATAAAGAGGAACTGATAACAGAACTAAAAATGAATTGTAGTTTAAGGTACAAGTGATCATGATTTGATCACATTTTGTAATGTGCAAGCAGAATAATGTCCAGACCAGTATTATATATACTTAGTGCTATAATAGGGCCAATTTCACAAACTGAAAACAATTATGAGACAATCAGCCGGGAAGAAGAACTTAATGAGAAACAATGTGAATGATGAATGGTAATAATTTAAGAACGCTTTATTAGATGCCCAAAAAGCCACAATCAAGGAAGAAAGCTGTGCTAGTTAAAAAACTGACCTTGTTTAGAAGGGAAGTGAAGGTAGTTGTAAAAAATTATGTGTAACAAATGGAAGAAAGGGGAAGTTGATAATAATGAATATAAATCAGAATCTAGAAATTGTATAAAATTATTAATAAGAGAATCCAATGGACACAAGGAGAATCTATTGCCAGCAATGTTAAGGACAATAAGGAATTCTTTAAATATATTAGGAACAAAAAGAATCCTGACAATGGTATAGGTCATTACTAGATGAAAATGGTAGAATTATCAATGATAATACAGAAAAGGCAGAAGTGTTCAATAAATATTTCTGTTCTGTATTTGAGGAAAAACAGATTCCACTTGTATCTCTGGCAAATGGAAGCTACTAAAGTTAGATATTTTTAAATCAGCAGGTCCAGATAACTTGCATCTAGGAGCTTTAAAAGAGATGCCTGAGGAAGTCACTGGATCATTAATGTTGATTTTCAATAAGTCTTGGAATACAGGGGAAGTTCCAGAAGACTGAAATAAATTTAATGTTTATAATAAAGCTTATACGGTACTTGATTAATAAAAGACAAAGGAGAATAATGTAATTACTGCAAATCAACATGGGTTTATGGAAGATAGATCCTGTCAAACTAACTTATTTTTTTATGAGATTACAAGTTTGGTTGATAAAGGTAATAGCATTGACATAATATACTTAGACTTCTGTAAGGTATTTGACTTGCTGCTGAATGAAATTTTGATTAAAAAAACTACAACAATATAAAATTAACGTGTGCACATTAAATGGATTAAAAACTGGCTAACTGATAAGTCTCAAAATATCATTGTAAATGGAGATTCATCATCAAACGAGTGTGTTCTAAGTGCAGCCCATAGGAATAGATTCTTGGCCCTATGGTATATATTTATTTATTAAAGACCTGGAAGAAAACACAAAATCATCACTGGTAAAGTCTGTAGATTACACAAAAATTGGAGTAATAAGTAATGAAGAGGATAGGTCACTGATTCAGAGTGATCTGGATCGCTTGATAAACTGGGCACAAATAAACAATATGTATTTTACTATGGATAAATGTAAATGTATACCTCTGGGAACAAAGAATGTAGGCCATAATTACAGATTGGGGGATTCTATCCTGGGAAACAATCAATGACTCTGAAAAAGATTGGGGGGGGGGAGAAGGGTAAACAAATTGCTGAATATAAGCAGTCAATGTGATGCTGTAGTTAAAAGAGCTAATGCGATCCTGGAATGCATAAACGGGATTCTCAGGTAGGAGTAGAGTGGTTGTTTTACCTCTGTATTTGGCGCTGGTTCAGCAAAGAGCCACGAGAACATTTAAGGGATTAGAAAACTTATAGTGATACTCAAGGAGCCAAATCCGTTTATCTTAACGGTGAAAAGTTTAAAGGGTGACCAGACTACATCCTATAAGTACTTACATGGGGAAGAAATATTTTATAAGAGAGGGCTCAAATCTAGCGGACAAAGATATAACAAGAGCCAGTGCCTGGAAGCTGAAGCTTTATAAACTTAGACTAGTGCTGGGTGAAATTTTTTTGCCTGAAATTATTTTTGGTGAAAAATGCAGGTTTGACAAAACTGACACGTTTTATAAATTCATGTCATTTTCACTGAATTGTTTTCATTTGGAAAACAAGAAACCTGAAAAAAAAATTGAAACATTTTGTTCCAACTTTTTCTAAATTAAACACTTCATTTTTTAGGTTCAAAATTAATTTTTTGTTTCAAAACTTCATTAAATTTTATTTAGAAAAAAAACAATAAACCATTTTAAATGTTCAAAATTGAAACAAACCATTGTGATGCCAAAATGAAATGAGTTTTTTTGGACTGAAATCAATTATTTCTTTACTTACCTTTTCAATTTTCTTCAAATTTTGGGGAAAAATCATTTTCTGTTTGACTGAAACAATTTGGGTTTTTTTGCTTTTTATTAAATTGCCAGTGAACTGAAAAATTAGTTATTAATACAGGTGTACTTTTTAACAGTAAGAGTAATTAATCTTTGGGGCAGCTTACTGAGTATTGTATTAGATTCTCCACTACTGGAAGCCTTAAATTAAGATTGGATTGGGGGGGGCGGGAGGTTATGTTTATATATACTGTGGTTCAAATAGGTATTAATTCATGCTGGAAGTCACACTCGGTTATCACAACACAGTCCTTTTCGGTTTATAATCTATTAATCATTGAGGTGTCCTTTCCATCAAACTTTTGCTCTCCAGTTGCCTTGCATTACCAATGCCTAAATATGAGATACAGACTTTTAGAGTTAGATGGCTGAGGCTCACTGGATAAAACAGAGGTGATACTGGAAGAGTGAAGGAATTAGAAAGAGATACAGGGATTGTGACTGTTTTATTTATTGCTGGAGTTCTCAAGCTCCTGGAAAAGAATATTCATAGTCTTGGGCTTTTTTGGAGCAATGTCTGCTCTTGGATTTCCAGGTAGCAAGTGTTTATGCTTCTGTTTGCGGTGTTCTGAGAGGGTGCACTTTTCCTTGCTATTGCAAATCACACTAGTCATCCAGGCCTTTGTCACCTCCAGCTTGAGCTGCTGTAATGTATTTCACTGTATAGCCACTGGGAAGCTTTAGATATTGTAGAATGCAGCAGACCTTGCTTAGTGGATGGTTCACAGGAGGACATTATACCGGACATCAGTGAACTCTACTGACTTTTCATCTGATTTGGGGTACAATTCAAATGGTTTACACTCTGAAGTTCTGGAGCAGGGCCTGGCTTATGGATTGTCTCTACCCCATGTACCAATGTTTTTTTTTGTTTTAGATTTGCTAAGATCCTTTAGATACAGCCTCCCATGGACAATAAATCAGTGAAGGGTTCTCAGCTGTGAAAAGTGTCCCCTTTGTCAGTTCATCTGAGCATGAGTGCATTGGCTGCCAGAAGATCATACAATATCATGCAGCATTTTAGTCAAGCATCTGTTTGACAGCTGATTATCTCTGGATATGTTTTTCTTATTCTGGTTTGGGGCCAAACAGGAAGTGAGCATGTTTGTGCTGTCAGTTGTGGAAACTCATCTTTGCACACACACACACTTATATTTTCAAGGAAAGAAATAGGGTGTATATGTGAGTGAGATTTAACTGCCTTTTCCAAATTTCAAGAACATTCTTTTACCATAACACTTGTCAGCATTACTGCAATACTGGAAGACATTGATTCTCAAATCAGAATTAAAATATTCTATAATGCATTGTTCTGCCAGGTTTGATGGTCATGTTTCTTCCACAGGTACAGGTTAGTGTCTGACAGGACCCATATGGTGAAATGTGTTCTCTAGAGACGATCAGAATAGAATGAGTTCCCTAAAACCATTGTTTAGAGAACTATATTCCATTCTGATCGTTTTTCTTAAGGTGTAATAATATGATTACACTCGCATCAAAAAAAGGAGTCAGGTCACTATATTATTTATTGGTTGTATTTATATTTTGCTAGCACCCAAAATCTATGACAGATATTCACACCACCTTGTGTTAGATGCTGTACAAACATAGAGGCAGACATGGTCCCTGCCATGAAGAACATATTGTGAGGGATCACAGGCCTTGAATCCAGGCCCACAGGTCCCCAGGCAGCATTCAAGCCACAACTGCCACCAGCAGCTCACCTGAATAACTAGGGAAGGGTCAAGGGAACTAGCTAGCAGAGGGGCTTGCCCCCAAAGCTCCTGATGGTGAGGGGGAACATTCCCCCCCCCACACACACACACACACACCCAATTGGCTAAGGAGTACTGTATAAACCAGGAAGTAACAACAGGAAGTTGTCTGAACCAGTAGAGGAATCTTTGATTAGCTACAACTATGGATCTTCCTGCTTTACCTAACTCCTGAGCCCTGCATTCCTGCCTGCTCCTGATTCCTATCCTCCCATTCCAGACCCCTATCTACTCCCAGTTCCTGCTGTCCTGCCCTACTCCAGGCCCCTGCTCCTCCGCCTTACCTCTGGTGCTGGCTCTGGCTCTGGCATCTGACTTTGTCTCCAGCTCTGATCTTTGGCTTGGTACCTGGCATCTCTGGCTCAGACCCCGGCTTGGCACCTGATTCTGTCTCTGTCTCTGACCTTCAGCATGGTACCTGATCCTGTCTTTTGGTTTTGACCCTGTGCTCCAACCATCAGGCATTACCAGCCACACACTGGTCAATGCACATTGTCTATAGACAACACACAGCACTTTTTAGTATAGCAATCATTAGGCAGGGACTGGGGAGGGAGGACAAGCATAACTAAAGATAACAATTACAGCCTTCTGAAAAGTCCAATTTAATTTCTGCAAAAAGAATCCCTGAATGATACAATTTTGTGGATACTATGGATGTTTGGTAAGAAGATGAGCAATTGGAAGTTGGGTGAAAAATGATAGGTCAGTATAAGGACAAGTTATTTCAATAGAGTGATCTGGGTTACTTAGTAAGATGGGCTCATTTGAACAACATTGCTTTTTAACAAAGTCAAAAGCAGAGTTATACGTCAAGGAATAAAGAAGGTAGGTCACGCTTACAGGATGGGGGACAACATTCAGTGACTCTGAAAAGGACTTAAGGATCACGATGGAAAACACCTGAACATGATCTCTCAGCGAGGCATGGTGGCTAAAAGAGCTCACTCAATCTTTGGACATATAAGTGAGGAACTATTGAGTAGAAGTAAGGAGGTGGTATCCCTTCTGTCTATGATATCAGTAACATAATTACTGTGCAGTTGTGGTGTCCAGATTTTCAAAAGGATGCAGAAGAATCGGAAGAAGGTTCATAGAAGTTCAATGACGGGAGGTCTAGAGTGCCTTATGACCTGCCTTATGGTGAGAGACTGAGGAAGCTCAATCTCTTCAGTTTATCCAAGGGAAGGTTTAGAGGTGACTTGATCATGGACTATAATTTACCTACATGGGGAGAAGATCTGTTACTAGAAGAACAAACTACCAAACAAAAGCATAACAAGATCCAGTGGCTGGAAGGTGCAGCTAGACAAATTCAGACTAAAAAACTGATGTAAGCAGAGTCAGACTGAGCTCTGCCCTGACATCTGGTGGTGAGCTGTGGAAAAGGTCTTCAGGGGCTGATCTCGTTTGGATGGGCACACCCACCCTGCCTAGCATGATGGACTGCTTGCCCAAATGGTCACTTTGGCTGCTGTAGGATCCCCAGTATCTCTGTTATTGGGGCAGGAGTAAAAAAGGATTGTTATCCTGGTTATGTGAATCAAGGACAGTAGAACTGTACTTGGCATTTTATGAGGAGGGACTCACCCTCAACTAAGTAGCACTCGCTAGGCAAGGGACATGGGTTCCAAAACCCAGGGAAGGGAGACAGGCTGGGGACAGGTATGTGTACCTGGAAGTGTGGGCCCCCCTTTGAGGGCCCTAAACACTACTTTTACCCCTTCTCTCCATGGTGTAATAACAGAGCTAATTTTGGCTCCATTAGGAGTCTTGTGACATGTTGCAGAGCTGAAATCACTGACACCTAGGTCTAAGCATTAGACCTACTTTGGGCTAGTCATGCACCAGCACTGAGGCTCCCCCTACTACCAGCTAAAAATCACTGAGAGCTGAAATCACTAAAGAGCTGAAGTTGCTGAGAGCTGTGTTAAATGGGGGAGGCCTGAAGACAAGTTGGTGAGCGGCAGCAGGACGCGAAGAGTGGAGCGGATAGCTGGGCGACTAGCAGAGAGGAGCAGACAGCTAGCAGAGAGGTGCAGAGAGCAGTGTGGAGCAGATAGCAGGGCAGCTGATGGAGAGGTATGGCTGGTGGTGAAGACTGCAGCAGAACCCCATGGAGAAGCCATCAACCTGAGCAGTGGAGCACGTAAGATGCCCCCCATTCCTCCCTCCACTTCCACCCCGGCTAGGAGGTAAACTCTGCAGATGAACTTCTAAACCAGGGGGTGGGGGGCTGCACTGACCAAGGACAGAAACTGGGGTGGGGTGACTATTGGGTTGCTGGACTTAAGACCCTGAGGGGAAAAGGACACTGCCAAACTTACTTGGGGGTGGGTCTGTTGCTCATGGTTGGTGTTATGAATCCTGTTTGTGGTGTTTTCCCAACATAATGCCACATTGTTTCCCTTCTTTATTAAAAGGCTTTTGCTACACTCAGACTCTGTGGTTGCGCGAGGGGAAGTATTGCCTCTTAGAGGCACCCAGGGGGGTGGTATGTAATTGTCCCAGGTCACTGGGTTGGAGCTCGAGCTGGTTTTGCATTCCGTTATTGAAACGGAAACCCTAGATACTGAACCCGGCCCTCATTGCTGCCAACTCTGAAGGGCAGAAGGGTTACACTAGAAATAAGTTGCCAATTTTTAACAGAGAAGGTAATTAATCATTAGAACAGTTTACCTGGGTATGCGGTAGATTCTGTGTCACCTGATGTCTTTAAATCAAGTATAAATGTCTTTCTAAAAGATATTCTGTGGCTCACCGAAAGTTATAGTATGGATGCATGAATTACTGGCACATGTTGTTATGCAGCAGGTCAGATTAGTTGGGCATAATGGTCCCTTCTCCTCTTAAAATCACGTACATATGAAGTAAATGGTTAAATATAGTGAGCTGTATAAGATCCCAAAGAAAAAGATTGTAGAACACATTAAAAATACAATGTTGCCATAATCCAGGATATTCTTAAGGAAACCAGAAGGATATAAGAGACAGCAAATGGTGCATCTCTTCCAGAAGGATACACATGATAGAACAGTAATGATAGACTGATATGGCATCTTGAGCAGAGCAGAAGAATTTCACTGACAGGTCCACAAGAATGCACAACCAGTACTGAACACCTTTGTAACATCAAAATCAAAACAGAAAATGTTTCTCCATGTAAATTATTCCCAAGGCATTTTGAAATATTTCCAAATGTTCTAAACGTCAGTAGCTAGAGTACCTTGTCATTCTCATTATATCTTCTTCTAAACAGTGTCTGAAAAGTGGTATAATCACAATTATTTTGACTACTTACATTGCAATTATGTTTGCAATATTGACAAATCATGCTACTTTGTCATAAGTACTTTAAATAATTATAGTGCTTGTTGGATATCTCTAAATCAGATTATTCCATGCAAAAGAAAACTTTTTATCTATATCGGAATCGCATTATATGCTGTCCTTGAAGTGACATCACATCACTTTTGTTGACAGATGATAACATTACAAATAAAGAAGCCTATTTTACCAGAGGATTACAGCTGTCGTGGTATGGGAGATTTAGTGTCATTCAGCAACTGATCGCAATATTCTTTGTGTAAGTTTGGGGAGCTAGGGATAAGGTTGGATGACAGGGCTATCACAAAGAGTTTACATCTTGTAGCAGTTTAATACAAATGGACACACAGGTTTTTCTCATTTTAAAATTCTGTATTTGAGATTCTGAGCTACCACTTGAATCATGAGACTCATGTCTGTGATAGACACATTACATTTTGTCCCCTTCTGGTTCTTAAACAAGTTTATAAGATGGAGCAAACATTTGTCACTTCTTGTCAGCTCCATGATAGTAATGTGATGCTTCTTCTCAAACTTGAAATATGTCTTTCTTGCTGATAAGTGCACTGCTTTCCTGTCTAAATCAAGGTTATTCAAAGTTTATAATCCCCCACTACCATTTTGACTGATAGAATATTTAAAACTTTTTTTAAAATGGAATCTCATGACAGAAGAAAACATTTGTTTTGAGACCTTTTTGAACCTTTGTGAGGCAATGTATGTACTCTTGTGTAGTTAAGGTAATCAAACATGGTCTTTGGGGACATTAGGACCAATGAGTAAAATCTATAAAAATCTGTTTGCAGTTTCTAATGCAGAAATACTTGGATATTTTACATTCACACTTTATTTCGGTGGGAAAAAAGGCATAATTTATTGAGGAAATTTTGTCTGCTGCTCTCGATTGCTCCTGTTTATAGTTATCACGCTACAAGCCAAGTGTGTCATGGAATTATTAAAATGAAGCCTAGAAATAATTTAAGGGAAATTATTTACAAAATGTGCAGCATAATAAGCAAGATGTGCAAATCTTGTCAGAAAATATGGCTGCAGTGTCAGCCCAAGGAAAAGGTTTTCCATTCATTCTACTAAAGCTCATTTAAAGAAATCAGAATTCTCCAAATAGTGTACCTGTTATTCTAGATAATTGTTTAAGATACAAAAACATCATAGAAAACACGATGTACATAAAAATAATTGTTTAATGCCTTACTTGTATGCTGTATTTTTCTTCCCTTAGTAATTATCATTAAATATACTTCCATCGAAGATAAGCATTGTTCCTTAAGAGTTTATATACATTTCTGCCACATATTCCCAACCTTAAATCATAATCCTTTGGTGATATCATAGCTGGTTACTATAGATAATTATGAGATCAGATGGTAAATAAGCAGCTGGTGAACTTCTAATTCAATTTTAAAGTGAATTTCCGTGGTAAAAGAGAAGAAAACTGATTACGTGAGCATAATTATTAAAAACAGGACATTACAATGACAGCTACCAACCCGTGCAGTTGATCCTTGTTAAAAAACAGTTGATTTAGAGCCAGATTTTACCACTCTTACTACTATGAGTTATAATATTTTACTGTGGAAGTAATCCCATAGATATCAAAGGGACTACGCAGTATGGGTAAGGTAACAGAATCTGATCATAAGTGACATGTAATTTACAGTTTCAACTGTATATCAACAAATAGAAAATTCTACTGTGATATAAAGTCATGGCATTTTGGGTAGCATATCATGAAAGGATGTCATAAACGTCTGTGGGCTAGATTGTACTTTAGCCAATAGCTTTGTATAAGGGGGACCGCGTAGCTGTGCTGCCCTAGAAGGAGCTTGGGAAATCATTTATAACCTTCACTGCTCTCTCTTGCTTCCAGGGAAAAGCAGTCTGCTACTGACCTTTTTTATCAATAGCAGATGACTGCCTCTCAAGACATCTCAACTCTTCTCTGATGGAAGCGGATATACCTTGAAATACTACTACGGCTATCATGTTGAAGTCACACAGAAGAGTCCTCATATAGCCATGTAGTCTGGCCTCTATTGATTACAGCAACATCAACAAAGGGGGAGGGGGTGTTACCTCCATTGTATTGCATATTTAGAAAAGGGAACAAAGCACATGTAATCATCAAAAATATCAACTAGGGTGTGTTTTTTCCTGTTTTAGGTAAGGTAAATGGGTTTTGTTTGGTTGGGGTTTTTTGTTTTTGTTTTTTGTCTTGTTTTGTTTGATGATCATCTCAAACAGTACCAAAGACATCAACAAGCAGGAATAGTAGTATTCTGGCCAAGGTTTATTTCTGAGGTATTAAAAAAAAAAATTACAAACATGTCTCCTTTAACCCAAGAATTGATTTTATAAAGGAAAGCTATGTGAAGCAAAATTTCTGCTTTTTTCCTTAATAAATCCCACTGAATATGGAATTCTTATGGAATTCTGCTGGATTACCATCATGGAAAATGATGGTAATAGTAATCATCAGAGATATAATACACTACCTATAACTCACTCCAGGAATGGCCGACTGTGGCCAATTGCTTGGCATGTTGCTACAAATCTTTATTTTCTTCTCTTTTACCTCGAAGAGTTTTGTGCAACATTTGTTAGGCAGTCAAATCACTCTCAATGGTTTCAAATAGTATGTGGTGCAGGTTCATATTGTGTGTCTGTGTGGGAGTGATGTGTATGATAATTGATGTTAAAAACAATTAAGATATTAGTGGAGACTAAGCAATATATCATCGCTAGTACTGTTAGGAATACAGAACCTTTTAAAATAAATCTCTTAAAAATGTGCATCAACATTTACTAGAGAAATCTACCATTTCAGGTTAAATATTAGATATAATTTAGGGTTCTTTCAGTGAATGAAAGGATAATATTAAATGTGTTATCTTTTTGTCCACAATTAAGGTGTAATTGATAGATGAACAATGGCTGCTTTATTTAACACTGCATTATCAAATTATAGTGTCTTTTTAGGCAATTAATGAACTCAGAATAAATATTTGTATTGCATTGTTTAATGTTCCAAAGGATGGGTTTGATGATGGCTGATAATTTTTGTTGTTGTTCAAAAAAGGAAATCTTCTAAACTAGCTTGCTGAAACCTTCTGTGAGTAATGAGTTTATATCACAAGCTTCATTTTCTCCAAAAAGGATTATTAACATTGTCCCAAAGTGCTGTCTCTTCTGAAATTCGGAAGAATGGTCTTTCCCAGCAGTATAAAAGCGTGTGATTTATTACTGTGCGCTCATGGGCTACACCTACAATACTATGCTTTCCACCACGTGTAGTGTACCTGGAGCTACATGCTGCATCCATCCTGCTGCGTGTGTCAGTGAAAGGCTCTGGAAGAGGGGAGGCCACAGCGAAAGGCTGATCCATTTCCCTGTTGCTGCCCCACCTTCCCAGAGCCTTTCCCTGCTGCCGTAGTCTCTCCCCAGAGGAGAAGGGCTCCAGCGGCAGAGAGCTGTGACCATCTTTCCTCGCTTTCCCTGCGGTGAGGAGCTGGTGGCCTTTCTCTGCAGAAGAGAATGGCTCCCTCAGCGGGACAGCACATTACTAAAAATAGAGAGGCACAGCTTGGGCCAGTAGAGAATACGTAGGGTAAGTACTCTGAGTAGATAACATGTGATAGGGTCGGGCCAGATGGCTACAGGAGAGTGACAGAAGGCAGATATATTAGCCCCAGGTTAAGTAGGTCCCTTTTCCCTGGATAAGGTAATAGGGAACGTTCCAGAACAACCAGGAACTTTTTGGAAACAGTTAAGGCAGACAGGCTGATTAGAACACCTGCAGCCAATCAAGAAGCTGCTAGAATCAATTCAGGCAGGCTAATCAGGGCACCTGGGTTTAAACAGGAGCTCACTTCAGTTTGTGGCACACATGTGAGGAGCTGGGAGCAAGAGGCACTAGGAGCTGAGACTGAGAACGCATACTGCTGGAGAACTGAGGAGTTACAAGCATTGTCAGACAGCAGGAGGAAGGTCCTAGGGTGAGGATAAAGAAGGTGTCGGGAGGAGGCCATGGGGAAGTAGCCCAGGGAGTTGTAGCTGTCGCACAACTGTTCCAGAAGGCACTCTAGACAGCTGCATTCCACAGGGCCCTGGGCTGAAACCCGGAGTAGAGGGCAGGCCCGGTTTCCCCCCAAACCTCCCAACTCTTTGTCAGACACAAGAGGAGTTGGGTTCACAAAAACGGCCAAACTGAGGGCTGCCGTGAATCTCCAAGGCGAGCAAATCCACCAATAAGCGCAAGACCCACCAAGGTAGAGGAGGAACTTTGTCGCAATCCACATCCTTTAGGTGCATCTTCACTTTACTGGCTTAATCCGAGCCCCATCCTCTACATTGCTATTCATAGCCGTGCTATGTGTGTATGTACACTGCATACCACAGAAAGAATCCTGCAGGATAGGCACACTCATAGGGTACCTTATAATGAGTCACAAGTTTGTTAAACTACTTTGCGTTTATTTATAAAACTATATATGTATTGCACATATATTGAATGAAGATGATTCCGTTCCTACTAGGAACAGCTACTAACTGTGTACTAGTTCATTATTTCAGCAGTTTTGTGCTGAACAGTCTATCTTTTTTTGAAGGTGCATTAGTCCTCGTTTAGCCAGGGTGAAATTCCCTTCAGTCACAACCAGAGTCGTCAAACTTACAGAGATGAAGTGGGAATGGGTGGGGTAAAATCAAATACCCAACCTAGGAAAATGGTGCAGGGCTGCAACCCACACACTCCCACAACCCCTGTTGTTATAACAACATATACAGCTATGCCCCTGTGGCTGAGGTTCCATCCAATGGAATATAACAAACACAGCTGCTAATAATCCTGAACCCTCTCCTTGGCCTTCTGTGTGGTGAAATGTCAGCTGTGTGTGTGAGATGCCCACAGACACTCTAACTGTGGACTAAAGTGCTCAAGAGAGCCTAATGTAGGCCTTCTGCACAGGATGAATTTCACCCATTTGGCACAAGTAATAGATATTTTAACTTGATGTTAATGTCATTGTTCTTTGTTGTTGCCCTACTTGACAGTGTTTATCTATAGAATTTAAGAATAGTTTTATACATAAAACAAATGTCTATACCATTAGAAAATTAGCAAGAGTGTGACAATCAAGGATGTGCATGCTATAAAAAATCTAAATTAACTAAAATAAAACATCCATTGATTTATAGTAGTTTATTATCTGCTTTTGTGGGTACATCATTGTCTGATTTGTGTATGGGTATCTGAAATGTTTAGCTTTCTTTTGTAAGCCTCACACTAATAATAACACTAAGATGCATCTTAACAAGGTGCAATAACTTAGGGAAATGATACACTTTTCAAGTGCTTCAGATTAACATTTTAAACAAATTTTTAAAAAGTTAAGAGGAAAGAGTGTTGTCCAAAATGTCATAACTACCTTTATGTACAATGTAGAGGAAATAAATGTGTTGATAAACACCATCAGTTTTCTAAGCTGGTTTTCCTAAAACAAGATGAAAAAGATTATGGGAAAGTTTATAAGCAGCTCTTACCTTTAAAACACCTTCTTTAGGCAACACTTCCATCACCATCTTGAGCAATACATAAATAAAGTGACCTCAGAAGTTTTCACTGTTGGATTAGGGTCACCTGGCCACTAGAGAGATTAGAATTGTTCTTAATCTGTTTAGCCTGTAGTGTTGTTTTAATTGTAACAAAGTCCTTTTGGTGTTCTCTTGCAAAATCTATTTAAGAGCTACAAGTAGTTCTTTTTTTAACAGTAAGATAACAATGTTTAAGGGAAGTTCAGGAGCACTGAGGATTTTATTTCTGCCAAATATCTCACCTTCTAAAGTGGTAGCATGAACTCTGAGCTGGCCTGAGAATAAATGGAAGATTATTATTTTTCCAAAATGTCAGGTAACATATTTAGAGAGAACTAAAGCCTTTGAGCAAGAGTTAGATTGCTTACTTTCTAAAAGTTTTGTTCAAGACCGAAAGATATTCGGTTTCATTAATCTGCAGTCTGTATTAAATAGGGTTTATGGGGGGTTGGAACGCTTAATTTAATTGTAAATTTACAGTGCTTGCAGATGTCCTCTCAAGGTCACTTTCAGTCCTATGATTCTATGATGTGTGAACTCACTGTAATTGAACTTGATAAATGAGCATTAATGGCAAAGGTATCTTTTATTCACTAGAAGATGCAACTGAATTCTTGGATCTGAGTTGCCTGGATAAAATGAGAAGGTTGTGGTCATTTAACAGCAGTAGTGTTACCACAGTTACTGGTTAGCACAGTTCTGGTAACTGTCCTTCAGCTCAGTCATGATGTTTCGCACATGGGTGTTCAAGTTTTAAATTTGCTTTCTGAGAGCATTCATAAGAATAAAACATGATATTGTGAATGTTTTCAGAAAGCAAGTGTAAAATGGGTGTGAGAATGCCACGGCAAATTCATCTTGAAATTGGAATAGATCCTTATGGGATAGTTTTCTGTTTTATTTTTCTTCTTGTTTTGGTAGTACTCATAGTGCAGGAGCTAGGGGTGTGGGGGGTGCTGCAGGTTTTGTGCGGGGTCCCGGCCACCAACCCTATGCCCAGGGTCCTGGTGCTGCCGCTCCGCACCCAGGGTTTAGTTCCCAGCTCCGCACCCAGGGTCCCGGATGTCGCCAGCCATGCACCTGGGACTCTGTTCCTGTCCCCACACCTGGGGTCCTGGCTGCAGGAGCCGCTCCCAAGGCTCTGCTTCCGGGCCCGCACGCGGGGTCCTGGCTGCAGGACCTGCTCCTGGCCCCAGCTGTGGTCCCAACCTCAGCCCCCTTACCCCGTCCATCCCCCTACCCTCCGGGAGCCATGGCCCGGTCCTGGCTACAGCTTGGGGAGTGGGGGCATGGACAGGAGTAAGAGGGGTGCAAAGTAAAAAGTCTTTCAGCACCCTCGCTCCCGCCCCCCCCACCCCCCAAAAAAAAAGTGTTACAGCACCACTGGAGGGTGTTCAGCACCTCACAGATGTGCAGGGCATGATAGATCTCTTGCCTTTGCTACCACATTTGCTGTTTCTTATGAAGTCAGGCCTTCCTTCACTGCATCCAACTGGTTACCAAAGGGATGTCTAAATGAGGGATGTGGTAATCAGCTGCAAAAAATGGTATCAAGCATATTTGCTGAGTACTGTGTGTAGAGGAGAGACACCCCGGGGCACCACAATCTTACTTGTCAATTAAATGCCTGTTTATAGTTCCAAGCATGAAAACACTGTCACCTTAGCAACATGTTTATGTTCTCTTTGAGTATCTGAGCCACATTGTCAAGAAGACACACTCTTTGTTTAGTGAACTTTGATTATTGCATGAACTTGATTTGTTCTGTTGCTGGCTGTTATGATTTAATCTACCTAAACTCTTACTACACTGATGGCTGCAGTTTATCTCCAATTTTGTGGCTGCTCTTCGAAAAATGAATTGATGTGAATAGTGATTGTAAATTAATTTTAAAATAATTATTGTAAATTGTAAGTGTTTGGAGTTAGTTAATTAAAAAATAGTATCTTAAAACCTCTGTATTGATGTGATATTATAGGGGGAGCAAACTAGTCTCGTTCTGAAAAGGAAAAGCTTGCCTTCCTTATCTATTATCATTCTTTGCATGTATCAACAAAACATGGGATTATGGGGAGTAGAGGCATAATTTCCAAAAGCCTTTGGAAAAAGTCTCTTACAAGATGCTATTAAATAGTCCTGGGTGCAAAGTGAAGTTCTATGCTGGAGTAGAAACTGGCTAAAAACGGGAGGGTGGGGGTGGAGAGAGTAGAAAGAAATGGTCTTTTTTTTCAACATGGCAAAAGAATAATTGTAGATGGCCCTAAACATCCATACAGGAACCAGTGGTGGTTCATATATGTATTAATTAACAGAAAAAGGTGAGGTGTCAGTCTTCAGGCAACAATTTGTTGAGGTTGAACAACATTAGAGAAGACTGTGAAGAACTGAAGAGGGACTTGCCAAAGGTGAATAGGTACTATGGCAGCTGATGATGTTTAGTTTGGGAAAATATTTTCGACTACTTGTATGCATTACTGGGCTCTAAATTAATTCTCATTACTTAGGGAAAAGATCTGAGCATCAAAGAGGACAGTTCAGTGAAAACTTCTGTTCAATGTGCAGCAGGTGTCAAAAAATATTAGGTTGTATACAGTATGGGAGAGAAAGTAACATTGAAAATATGATGATGTTATACACATCCATGTCCTCTTCTGGAATACTGTGTTCAGTTCTGATCACACTATCTCAAAAAAGATACTGAAGAAGTAGACAGGAGTGAAAGACAAGAAAAGAAAATGATTGGAGGCACGGGCAAACTTCCAGAAAAGGTTGAAAAGTCTGGGACAGTTTAGTTTAGAGATGAGATTAATTACTTGGGCATATAAGAGAGGTATAAAGAATAATGAATCATGTTGACAAGATGACTTATGCATTTCTGTTTACCCTTTTTCATAATACAACAAAAGGGGACACTGGATGAAACTGAAAAGCAATACATTTAAAACTGATAAAAGGAAATACTTTTTTGACACAACATACAGTTAAGATGTGGAACTCGTGACAAGTGAATGAGCCCTAGAGCTACTAGGATTTAAAAAAGGATTAGAGTTATATCTGGATAATGAGAACACAATTATATTAGATAGGATAGCCATTTCTTTTTAGAAGAGATATAACTCCTCAAGCTTTGGAGCATAACCCAACCACCAACTGACAGGGATTAGGAAGAAACTTCTCCTATGTGCAAGTGGTTCTATCCAATCAGGAGGTTTTTCACCTTTGGGTATATCTACACAGAGACTGGGAGGTGTGATCCCCAGCTCAGGTAGACACATACCATTAAAAAGAGAGTGTGGCCATCATGGCACAGGGGGTGGCTTAGACTAGCCACCCGAGTACATACCTAGGAACTCAGACGGGATTGTACTTGGCTGGCTCAAGCAGAGCGTGTGCGTGTGCGTGCGTGTGTCTACACAAGCTGAGAATGACACTTCCCAGCTACTCTGTAGAGATAATCTTTGCCAGAAACAACAGTTATAGGCCACTGTAAGAACAGGATATTGGACTGGATTGACCTCTGGGCTGCCCTGTATGACCATAGAATCATAGAAGATTAAGGTTGGAAGAGACCTCAGGAGGTCATCTAGTCCAACCCCCTGCTCAAAGCAGGACCAACCCCAACTAAATCATCCCAGCCAGGGCTTCGTCAAGCCGGGCCTCAAAAACCTCTAAGGATGGAGATTCCACCACCTCCCAAGGTAACCCATTCCAGTGCTTCATCACCCTCCTAGTGAAAAAGTTTTTCCTAATATCCAACCTAGACCTCCTCCACTGCAACTTGAGACCATTGCTTCTTGTTTTGTCATCTGCCACCACTGAGAACAGCCGAGCTCCATCCTCTTTGGACCCCCCCCCTTCAGGTAGTTGAAGGCTGCTATCAAATCCCCCCTCACTCTTCTTTTCTGCAGACTAAATAAGCCCAGTTCCCTCAGCTCCTCCTTGTAAGTCATGTGTCCCAACCCCCTAATCATTTTTGTTGCCCTCCGCTGGACTCTCTCCAATTTGTCCATATCTGTTCTGTAGTAGGGGGCCCAAAACTGGATGCAGTAATCCAGATGTGGCCTCACCAATGCTGAATAGAGGGGAATAGTCACTTCCCTCGATCTGCTGGCAATGCTCCTACTAATGCAGCCCAATATGCCATTAGCCTTCTTGGCAACAAGGGCATACTGACTCATATCCAGCTTCTCGTCCACTGTAATCCTCAGGTCTTTTTCTGCAGAACTGCTGCTTAGCCAGTCGGTTCCCAGCCTGTAGTAGTGCATGGGATTCTTCCATCCTAAGTGCAGGACTCTACACTTGTTCTTGTTGAACCTCATCAGATTTCTTTTGGCCCAATCCTTCAATTTGTCTAGGTCACTCTGGACCCTATCCCTATCCTCCAGCGTATCTACCTCCCGTCCCCCTCGCTTAGTGTCATCCGTGAACTTGCTGAGGGTGCAATCCATCCCATCATCCAGATCATTAATGAAGATGTGGAATAAAACCGTCCCCAGGACCAACCCCTGGGGCACTCCACTTGATACCGGCTGCCAACTAGACATTGAGTTGTTGATCACTACCCATTGAGCCTGATGATCTAGCCAGCTTTCTATCCACCTTATAGTCCATTAATCCAATCCATACTTCTTTAACTTGCTGGCAAGAATACTGTGGGGGACCATATCGAAAGCTTTGCTAAAGTCAAGGTATATCACGTCCACCACTTCCCCCATATCCACAGAGCCAGTTATCTCATCATAGAGGGCAATCAGGTTGGTCAGGCATGTCTTGCCCTTTGTGAAGCCTTGCTGACTGTTCCTGATCACCTTCCTCTCCTCCAAGTGCTTCAAAATGGATTCCTTGAGGACCTGCTCCATGATTTTTCCAGGGACTGAAGTGAGGCTGACCAGTCTGTAGTTCTCCGGATTCTCCTTCTTCCCTTTTTTAAAGATGGGCAGTATATTTGCCTTTTTCCAATCGTCTGGGACCTCTCCCGATCACCATGAATTTTCAGAGATAATGGCCAATGGCTCTGCAATCACATCAGCCAACTCCCTCAGCACTCTCAGATGCATTAGATCCGGACCCAGGGACTTGTGCATGTCCAGCTTTTCTAAATAGTCCTTAACCTGTTCTTTCACCACTGAGGGCTGCTCACCTCCTCCCCATACTGTGCTGACCAGTGCAGCAGCCTGGGAGCTGACCTTGTCTGTGAAGACCGAGGCAAAAAAAGCATTGAGTACTTCAGCTTTTTCTACATCATCTATCACTAGGTTGCCTCCATTCAGTCAGGGTTCTACACTTTCCCTGACCACCTTCTTGTTGCTAACATACCTGTAGAAACCTTCTTGTTACTCTTCACATCCCTTGCTAGCTCCAACTCCTATTGTGCTTTGGCCTTCCTGATTACACCCCTGCATGCTTGAGCAATATTTTTATGCTCCTCCCTAGTCATCTGTCCAAGGTTCCACTTCTTGTAAGCTTCCTTTGAGTGTTTAAGCCCATTGAAGATTTCTCTGTTAAGCCAAGCTGGTCGCCTGCCATATTTGTTATTCTTTCTGCACATCAGGATGGTTTGTTTCTGCACCCTCAATAAGGCTTCTTTAAAATACAGCCAGCTCTCCAGGTCTCCTTTTCCCCTCATATTAGCCTCCCGGGGATCCTGTCCATCAGTTCCCTGAGGAAGTCAAAGTCTGCTCCTCTGAAGTCCAGGGTCTGTATTCTGCTGCTCTCATTTCTTCCTTTTGTCAGGATCCTGAATTCAACCATCTCATGGTTGCTGCTGCCCAGGTTGCCACCCACTTCTACTTTCCCTACCAATTCTTACCTGTTTGTGAGCAGCAGGTCAAGAGGAGCACAGCCCCTACTTGGCTCCTCCAGCACTTGCACCAGGAGGTTGTCCCCAGCACTCTCCAAAAACTTCCTGGATTGTCTGTGCACAGCTGTATTGCTCTCCAGCAGATGTCAGGGTGATTGAAGTCTCTCATGAGAACCAGGGCCTGTGATCTGGAAACTTCTGTTAGTTGTCCGAAGAAAGCCTCGTCTACCTCATCCTCCTGGTCTGGTGGTCTATAGCAGACGCCCACCATGAAATCACTTTTGTTGCTCTCGCCTCTAAACTTAACCCAAAGACTCTCAACATGGTTTTCTCCAGGTTCATACTGGAGCCCTGAACAATCATACTGCTCTCTTACATGCAGTGCAACTCCTCCACCTTTTCTCCCTCGCCTGTCCTTCCTGAACAGTTTATACCCATCCATGACAGTGCTCCAGTCATGTGAGTTACCCCCACCAAGTCTCTGTTGTTCCAATCACATCATAGTTCCTTGACTGTGCCAGGACTTCCAATTCTTCCTGCTTGTTTCCCAGGCTTCTTGTGTAATGACCATCACTATATTTCCGTGGAGAAGAGAGTAAACAATCTACTAATTGAGTTGATTGTGATGTTGGGGCAATTACCTTCTAATGATATCTCTGGGAGAACAAAGAGGGGATCACTACAAAAAATGTTGTAAACAATATTTCATTAAAATTTCATAAGTTTATCTTGGGAGCATTAATAATATGGACAAGGGGGGAGGATTCCCTTTGCTCATTTCTCTTTGTTCCACTGAGGATGGTCTTAAATAGCAAACACAAATATTAGGCACCTAACTTTTATGTAACTATTATTGACTGTTACCTTAAGTGCTGTCTGATGGCAGCATGTCTACATGGTAAATATGATACTGTAACTACAAAGTAACTGTATGGCTTTTTCTGCCTTCTGAAACCAAGTGCAATTTCCATTACTTTTGGACATATGTATAACTAGCAAAGAGTCTGCAGAAATATGTGTAGTTTGTGACATTTTACCAAAGAACTCATGTAGTTACCATAGACCCAATTCTGCAAGGTGCTGATGCTCTCCAATTCCCATTACCTGAAATAGGTCTTGGGCAGCGAACACTTCACCTTGCAGGATCAGGCCCCATATCTAAAGAGAGTGAATAGGTGTTGTTTATGCAAACAATTTTGCAGAAGACGCACTCAAATGTTATTGAAAATTTTGCCTAAACTGAATATATTTTGTGATGTGATTAGAAACCACAATCCAATTTGCATACAAAACTAATACCAACCAAGTGTTTTCATGACTTGGGCTTAAGCCAAGCCCCTCGATACTTTTTTCTTCATATATGTTTGCAGTATTTTGGGATAGATAATATACCTGAAGAGGACTGGCTAATTCATTTCCAAATGTTTTTGTGGTTGTCTATTAGGTTTTAGCTTTTCATCAGCAAAAGTTAAATGTTTTGGGTATTAAAACCCCATTAAATGTCCTTTATTTATTTCACATGTATGGGGGATAAATGAAGTGAATAAATAATCAAACATTATTTTTCTTTTACTGTGCTCCCTATAGTTCTGAAATGTTATAGTGAACATACAGTTTTATTCAGTGGCAATGACCAAAAAAAGTTGTTTGAGTTGGTTTCTGGATATGTTTTATATCCATTCTGGTTGTAAAACATAATAGGGACTGGTGCCATTTCTAGAGACACGCACTCCTATAGGCAGGAGGTTGACCCTGTCCCAGCACCCACCCTGTACTTTAGAGTGTAGTACCACAGTAAGACAATGCCACTTATTGGATGACAATGTGTGAGTTTTAGGAGAGAGCCTATTGTATAGGTGGTAATTTTGAGAATGACATTGCAGTGTATATAGGCTTAGCAATCAGAAATGCCTCTGATACATCAGACATTTTGTGAGTTTCATTAGTAATTATTTGTGATTGTCTTCTATGATTCAGAGTGATATAAGATCCACCTTTCTATGATGGCTTGCATTTCATTTTGAATATACAATATCTGGATGCTAAGGTCAGGAAATGAAAATTCCGTTCTTCCCTCCGTCTGCCTTCATAAAAGTAAAGGTGTATAAAACTTTGATGTGCTAAATTTGTTATGTTGCAACACATAATGTGTCCCTGGCCTGACGTTGTTCAGTGATTTACAAATTGGGAAATAATTACCCATTCTGCACAAAATTATTGTTAAATTAATACATTTTAATATTTCCATATATGGGATAGCTACAGCCAATCTCCTGTGTTCTGTATTTTATATTATTTAAGAGTTATATTTCCACAATTGTATGTGGTCCTGGACTAAATTCAACAATTATTTACTTGAGTGACATTCTAAACTGAGAATATTGCTGAGGTACTTTTGCAAAGGCCTGACCATGAAAACCTTTTTGATGGTCATCAATTCCAAGGCCAGAACACCGTGATCGTCTAGTCTGACCTCCTGTATAACACAGGCTATAGACAGGGCCAGCTCTAGGCACCAGAAAAACAAGCAGGTGCTTCGGGCAGCACATTTCTAGGGGAAGCATTCCGGCGCCAGCCATGTCGCCCCCAGAAATGTGCCCCAGCTCGCCTCTGCTCCACCTCCGCCTGCTCCCCTGAGTTCGCCGCCGCTCCACTTCTGCCCCCACTTCTGAAACAGCTGTTTTGTGCAGCAAGCCTGGGAGGGAGGGAGGAGAAGCCAAGAGGTGGCGTGCTCGGGGGAGGCGGCGGTGGTGGAGCAGAAGTGAGCTGGGTCGAGGAGCGGTTCCTGTACCTCCCTCTCTGTTACTTCCTGTGCTCCCCCCTCACCCCCACTCACCTCTGCTCCACCTGCTCCCCTGAACGCGCTGCCTCTCCCTCGCCTGAGAGGGGGCGGGGGAAGAAGCAGTGTGGCAGCGTGTTCAGGGGAGCAGGTGAAGTGGAGGTGAGCTAGATGGGGGGTTGTGGGAGGGGAGCCACAGGAAGTAATGCAGGGGGGAAATGTGGCACGCCCGGGGGAGGAGGCAGGGCCGGGGATTTGGGGAAGGGGTGGAGTTGGGGCAGGGGTGGGGAAGGGCATGAAAAAAAAGCAGGGGTGGCCAAAAATTTTTTTGCTTGGAGTGGCAAAAATCCTAAAGCCAGTCCTTGCCATAGAACTTCCCCACAATAATTCCTAGAGAAGATCTTTTAGAGAAACATCCAATCTTGATTTAAAAACTGTCAGGGGTGAAGACTCTACCCCAACCCGTGGTAAATTGTTCCAGTGGTTAATTACCCTCACTATTAAAAAGTTATGCCTTATTTCTAGTCTGAATTAGTCTAGCCTGAACTTCCAGCCATTGGAGTGGTTATACTTTTCTCTTTTAGACTGAAGAGCCCATTATCAAATATGTGTTCCCCGTGTACAGACTGTAAACAAGTCACCCCTTAGCTGCTACTTTTTGTTAAGTTAGACCCAAGGAGTTCAATCACTATAAGGCATATTTTCTAATGCTTTATTCAGTCTCATGCCTCATCTCTGAATCCCCTCTCCAATTTCTACAAGCTTTAGTTCCTATTACATTGAGAAGTCTGACTGCAGCAAGCCGTTTGTGTGTTTGGACAAAAAGTTTCAGCATAAGTCACTTTATGTAGATGCACTGTTTTATTTATAATATCCTATATATTTTTAAACAATATTCCATGTAAAATGACCAAAATGAGTCTTTGTCACTTTGTAGAACTCTTATCACAATGATATCTAAATATTAAATGCAAGAATTAGAATTTAAGGGTAGGGTTTTAAAAGCACCTGGCATTGGCCTAACTCTGCTCCCGCTGAAATCAGTGGTAAAACTCCCAGCGACTTCAGTGGAAAGAGATTTAGGTCAATATGAGTACAGCTGGATGAATAATTTGATTTTTTTTTTAGTTTGGCCAGGAACCAGAAAAATCAGAAGAAACATTTGGTTTGTGTGATTGGGTGTTCACCCCACTCCAACCCTGAAAGGGTTAAAGGTTAAACTTTTGTAGTCCTATTCTGGGTACATTAGGTGATAGTGGTCAACCATAGAAGTGACAAAGGTTATGGTCACACTGCAGAGGAGTGGGTTTGGAATGAGATATTCCTGGGCACTGCTGAAATTTGAATGCAGATGAAGAGATGCATGGAGTCTGTCTCAGCCACTGGATGTACTCAATAGAAGGCATGCATATTTCATACACCTTAGGTGTTACTAACAGAAAAATATAACATGTTGTATATATTTTTCTGTTATGCTGAATGGCCGTAGGTTTGAAAATGTTCCATTCCTTATTTTAAAACCCTGATAGAAACTGTAGCTAAAAGCTTCGTTGCATGAGTTAAATATTCTGTGGGATTAAAGACATTTTTTTTATTTATAGCACTTTTTCCATTAGTACTATGGCAATGTGAAAAATGCATTTAAGGCAAAAGAAATAGCATATCTTGGCACTGTGGCTTAAGTAGATTTCCTATTCATTGAACAGATAAATGAAGCCAATACAATGTGTTACAGAAAGTGTTGTTTTGACTGCTACTCTATTACCTTGTGATATCCTCCACATGAAATAGTCTATCACTGGTACTCTCTGTCAAATCCAGTTTCCAGCTGGGAAGCTGTACCCCTACATATATTTAAATGCAGCCATTTTTTCAGTTTTCTCTTTTATATGTAAAAATGTAATGGAAATATACAACTTGGAAACAGTCATTTCTTTCACAGCTAGTGACTAATAATGTCCATAACACAGCAAAGATAACACCACAATAATATGCAAACATTTTAAAACATGAGGGAAAATATCCCTAAGCAAAAAGAACAGGATAAACTTTAATTTCATTGTGTGTGAAGATTGTATATCTTATCTATTGGCCAGTAGTCCCTGTTCAATGTGCAAGTCAGCTCAAAGCGATGGAACACACTCAGATTGCCTGATTTTGGTCCTTCAAAGAATGTTTTATTCCATTAGAGAAGCATGAATCAAAATAAGGTTACCTCTCAAGAAGTTAAGCATATGATATATATTTAGTATATTATTGTACTGAATAACAGGTCAACAGAAAATTGCTTGATGCCTGTAGAAACAAAAATAAAAAGGTGTCCATATTTCCTCCTCTCATCTAAATTGTAGGTTGGCCAGTTTTAGCAGTATGGATTCCAAAGGGTAAAGGAACAAGGATGGCTTGCCAGTTTGAAATTAATTTCCATTTTGTTTCAGGAGAATGGGCTGTGAGGTTAGAAGCTGGGGACTTCTTTATTATTTGCAATATGAATTGGTTGTCTTGGTCCCCAGTGCAGTATTTTGATGGAGTTTGTTTCTTTGGCTTTCATTTTATTTAAATCTTGAGGATCTGCTACACTCTTGTGGAGTGATCCAAAGCTCACTGCAGTCTATGAAAAGACTCCTATTGAGTTGAGCAGGACTTAGGCCCTTGGAAAAGAGTGAATAGTTATGCAGGTTCCTCTCCCACCTCCAAGGATTTCTACAGTTTCTCTTACTAACTTTTAGAACCACTTTTGGTCTAGAATGTTTCATGTGGTCCCTAAGTTTTGAATCATTCAGGTCCAAATCATTTTTCTTTTTAAAAAGAAATGTTTGACTGTTCCTACTACAATTGGAGCTGATTTGAAAATCTGGGGCTACATTATGTTAAACTAAAATTGGATACCTGTAGACAACAAAATGTAATAATGCTATAGACGCTAGTTGGGTTTGTTATGAAAAAATGCTAAAGATTTTTGTTAGTAAATAAAACAGGATGATTTTTTAGTGTTTGAATCTTTGCCAGATAACTTAGGTATGATTTCGAATATCCTTTTTTCCCAATGAATGGCTATCATTTGTATTAAACTTTGTTATAACAATATATGTGACTATTTTTTAAATCTATCTCTTTGGGCTAATATTGCTCATGTTCAGAATTCTTATTTCTCTTATTCCAAAATTGGCATTTCTGTTTTCTCTTCCCTTATATTCTGGGCTTGAGTCCAGCTGCCAGAAGTGGGATCTTCTAGACTTATACTAGCATACCAGGATTTCACTTGCAGAAGTTAGGATATTATGTTGCCATCATTTAGGTCATTGGTATTCTACTGATAACCATCTTTATCCCTAGTCTTTCTCTCTTGCTTTGGCTACTAACCAGAAGGCAAAATGGCAGTAATAGCCAATTGCTAAACTGGGACCATTCCTGCAAACCATACTCTTGTAAAGCATGCCTATTAACATGAGTAAAGATGATTTAAGTGCATAAAATTGTGGAGTAGTGCTTTTGTTGAACATAATATTGTAATACAAAACAAGCCCTCCTTGAAAAAGTAACAAGAAGTATTAACTTAGGGAAAGTCAAAAATATACCCTACCATATGGGAGCCAAAGTCTCTGATGCTTTGCTGTCCAAGTTGATTATTTACTGATATAATATAAAGGTGCTCTGACCATATTAACTGGGGAAATATCAATGACTTATCTGTTAAGGGCTTCTAATTTATAGAATAAAATATTTAATCTGTTTCATTGCAATCAAGCTTTCCTGTTAATTTTCCAAAGCATTAGTGGCGACTGACAAAACAAACAAAACAAAAAAACAACCCACCTAACAGGCAAACCCTAGAGACGTTCTTTACAGGCCATGAAATGGGCTTTAAGGGGCTAGCTACAGAATTAGTGTAGCAGTGCTGAAAGCTTACGTACTTGTAATATTCTTGGTTACACCCAACTGAATAATTCATTTGGGGGCCTGTTTCTGCTCTGTTCTTGTTAATAGCAGGACTCCCATTGACTTCAGTGAAAACAGGATTGAGTCCTTAATGAACACTCCCCCCCCCCCCCCCAGGTGTACATTAATCTTTCCAGTTTGTTTTTTAACTACAGGGAGCTGTAAGAGGAATGTTTTGAACTTTCAACTTCAGAATAGGTGCTTTGTAAGATTTGACTGAGTTCCTTAAAAGCTGAATATAGGACTATGTTACAGCTCATTGTCTGTTCATTTTGTTCTTTAAAGGAGGAATATTTCATCAACTGGTGTGTCTTTATATGTTTTGAAATAAATCAACCTTATGCATATTTCTAATGTTCTGCCTCATGGGGGGATTTATTCAACTTCAGAGAGAGTTAGGAATTTGAAATAAGTCCAAGAAGGTAGGGCTTTTTATTATGTAATACTGAAGGCCTCTTTCTCATTTACTTTATCATAAGTGCAAAAAGGTACCTCAGAGAGTATCCAGAATAATGTACAACTTTACCATGGAAAAACATTAAACAGTACTTGTCTTACATCACGTTTACTAATGCTTAGTTCTTCTAATACAGCTCATCCATAGAGTTCAAATTACATTACAAAATGAATATAAATTTTATTCCCATTTTACAAATTGAGAAGCAAAGGCTCAGGGACTTGTCCACAGTCACACATCAAGTTAGTGGGAGAGCCAGGAGTAGAATTGATGTCTAATGATTCCTTGTCCTGTGACCTGGACAGCTGTCTTCTGGTTAAAATGCCATCATAATGGGTGCAGAAGCATTTTATGTTGTTCACCAGTTGGATATGCCTTTGAAAACGTGGGACCTTTCCACAGTATTCTTATTATAAATGTACCCAAAAAGCAAAATCGAGATCTGGCTCTGAGCTAATTTCCAAATGCCATAAAGCTTGCTGGTGTTTGGATCCATAGTTCTGGTATGGTCTGTAAAAAAGAGAGCAGCTATTTCTGAAATTTGGTTCCAGCTGTGGTTAGGATTTTAAACACCCCCAAAGTTCAGGGTGTTCAGATCCAGAATTCTGATTTCGTACAATCTACAATTTCTGTGGTGATCTGTAGTTTGTTTAAATGTAAAACATAAAAATATGACTTTTTATTGAGTCTGAATATAAACCTGTAAACAAAGATGAGCAGTAATCCAGATTCTGATATGAAGATCAGTACCTAGATTGAAGACAGAATATTGGATCCAGTTTACAGAGCTTGTAAAATGGTGGTTTTGTGACAAGCCAGTCTATCCTGAGGAAAGTCAATGCAGTGCTGAAGGGATGAAGGAGGAGACTTGTACATTCTCCCAAGGCAAGAGCTCGGGAGAGAGGAAATTTGATTAAATGTTCACTCCTCGCTCTGAAGCATGGAGGATATGAAAACTCTTAACACTAGAGCTGCAGTAACCCTCGTGCAGCTGTAGCAGAGGGGAGAAGGCAGAACTGCGAACTTGTTCAAGTCTTTTTTTGAGAGAGATTACATAATAATGTACCTACTGTGGGATGGGCATGGAGGTAGGGAGGCTTCACTAGCCGCCTCTCCTTTTATATCGTCCAGGGGTGGGAGTAGTCACATGCAGCCCAGTCAGTCCCTCCGATATCTTGCTGATCTCCATTTCACAACTGCCAGCCAAGAAGTGCAGTTATAGGCCGTGTGACCCAATTATGTCTGTCAGGAGGAATCCCATGTCCCCTCATCTGCTGGGACATCAAAAAGGGACTGCATGTTTAATGCTTTTTCACAAGTAATTCCTTAGCCCTTGATTACCATAAATGAGACAGGCTAAGCAGAGTCTGTGACCCAGTCCCTGGGAAGGATGAAGAGTGAAGCAGCCATATAAATATTAAGCTTTCTCTATCAAGGAATGTTTGTTCAGTGTAAGATAAGGTTATGCTGGAGGGGTTTTCCCTGGGGTCTGAATGCAAATGCAGGGAACTAAGTATTGTTGAATGGAGCTCTGTGTGAGAGAGTGACAAGCAGGAGGAAACACCACAGAAGCAGCCTGAGAATCTGAGAGAACGCTTTTGGGCAGAATGGTAACTGGAAAAAGGCTTGGAACTGTGAGCAAAGAACCTGTCTCCTGCTGTTTGATTCTTCCTGTGTCAGGGAAACAAGACTTTGTACATTCTTTGTAAATAAACAGGACTACATCAGAGAAATACCTGACTCCATCATCAATTTCTCCTCCTAATAGAAACGGTCTGCAAGACCTCAAATATTGGCTAACCGTACTGGTCAAAAGGATCAACGTTTATGCTGGTATAACTCCTCTGTGTGGACACTTATTCTGGTGGTGAGGACCATTTTCTATTAACTTATGTCTCTTGGGAGTGTGTTTTAAGCTAAACTGAAAAAGCCACTCATACTGGAGTGGTTGTCGAAATGTGTGATTGACCACTTTAACCATGTTGATATAACTGGTCAACATTTTCCTATGCAGACAAGCCCTTACTCAGCCACCTCAGGCAAGGGCTTTCATCTCTCAGGGTGCATGACTTACCTTTTGTGGAATCTGTGGTACTTGCAGGCTGTATGGCACAGGCACCAATGGGCCCAGGGCTGGATCCATATACTTCAGACAAGTTTTAAAATTCTAGCAAGATTTTTTTTTAACCTGTAAGACAACAGAAGAGCTAACTGTGTTGCTTAATAAATGAACAAGTGTATCTATCAAGTAAGTAATCAGTTTATGAAAAGAGGTCATAGGTGTAAATACAATTTCTATCTTGTCCAGTCATGCTCTGTCAGTGAAATTAGAAGTTTAGCTTCAGTATACTGTATTTACTAACAGAACAACTGTCTGAAAAGTCTCTGAACCTATTTTGCACTTGGACGAGAGAGCTTTCTTTTATTAATTGATATGTGTGCCTATTTTAATAAGGAATATGGTTGCTTTTAATAGTGCCTCTGGGCACGGAAAATATCACCCTGCACATGGTCTCAGCCTTTGTCCTTCCACGGACTGTAAATTTGACTTATGCTGGAGGGAATGTGGATAATATTTTAAAAAGTTACCTTGGCTTGAGCTAGTGATGTTGCTTTTGTAACTGCATTGGCAGATTATTTGCCTGAAAGTGCTAAACCTGCTTCCAATTTGCCCCTGCAGTGTAATGTATTGCTGGGCATGGATGCCTGTTTATTTAATGAAGTGTGTAAGTCTTTACTGGTGCATGTACACAGAGAAATCATTACCAGGGGTATAAGGAATATGGAAATAAAACAATTTCCAGTATTTTTCCCTAAATAAACTGCCACAGATGTGTTTCTCTATATTTATTTTAGGTTGCATGTGGGATATGTTGCACTGCAAAAATCTGAGAACAAGCTCCAATTTTTCTGTCCAGTGGAAATCTCTACATTTCTCTCTCTCCCTCCCCAGAAAGAGAGACCCAGCATGTAGAAATGTATAAATGGAGAGAAACATAGGATTAATCATATTGGACCAGAACATATGTGCATCTACTCTGGCATCCCACTTCATGCTTCTGATAAAAGGTGGAACAGTCACATAATGCATCTAACCAACTGTAATGCTGCACAGAAGGGGGAAATGTTCTTCTGGAAGCTTCAGTTGTCATTTACCTTATAGTTTTATCTTGGGTAGCTACACAGGTTGTTTGATCAAGAAACCATTTAGTCCTCTAAAAACTTAACCAGATGGTCTCTTGTGACATAGAATTGCATAGGTTCACAATATGAATTTCCTTTCATTTGTTCTGAATTTGTTGACACTGATTGCCCATGTATACTTACGGGGTAAAAAGTAAAGACTAAACAGTTTTCCCTAAGCCTTTTATAATTCGGGATATAGTACAATCATGATTATATGAATGTCATGTGTGATGCTGACTAAATATGGATAGTTGAGAGAATCTTTCAGTTATTAATAGATATTAGTGGTCATATTCCAGTTTTGGAGAATTAAGGTTTGGGTAATCAAAGTTGTACTATATCTGTCAAGTCCTCTGTAATTCACTTTTCCCCTTTAAGGGCTTGACAATCCTAGTGTTTGCTTTATATAACATTTAATTATAATATAAATGTATTTATGTGTGTATAGGGATCTACCAAATCCACAGCCATGAAAATCACATCACAGACCATGGAATCCGGTCTCCCCCATGAACTCAGGTCTCCAGCCACCCAGCTCGACGGCAGAGAGGAGAGTCATGGCTTCTGGCCAGGTGCCCAGCTCTAAATGCAGCCCTGCCACCAGCAGCAGTGCAGAAACTAAGGGTGGCATAGTGTGTTGTTGCCATACTTTCTTCTTCACTGCTGCTGGCTGTGGCATTACCTTCAAAGCTGGTACCTAGCCAGTAGCCGCTACTTTCCGGCCTCCCAGCATTGAAGGCAGCACCGAGTAAGGGTGGATATACCATGACCCCCCTACAATAGGCTTGCAACCCCCTTTTGGCTTGGGGACCCCCTGTTTGAGAAATGCTGCAGAGAAATCGCACGTTTTTCATGGGTTGGTCATGGCATAAATAGCCAATTTCGCAGATGTGTAACTCATCTGTGAAATTTGCTACTTATGCCATGACCAACCTCTGAAAAATGTGTGATTTCCCCATTATTTAAGTAGATCCCTTATGTATATATGTATCTCCATGCCACTCAGCCCTAAATCTCATTGGTTTATCTTAATTGTCCATTAATATGTGCATTTATACATTCATGTGAAGCATCTGGTCCTAGCCATTGTCAGGAACAAGCTTTTGAGCTAGATGAACCATGGTTCTAATCTGATATGGTAATTACTGTGTTCTTAATGTCCTCTTTTTTAAATGTTTTTCCATCAATTTCTTTAGATGAATGATTATCTTAAACTACAAAGATGATAAATTAAAGGCTGATGATTAAAGGCTGAATCCCAGTACAGTTTGGTTATAAGAATCCAAACTTATCTTTATTTATGGTAATTTTAATAGTATATTACAGGTTTATATAAAACTAAATTCTGCCTGCTAAGCAAATTCAAATATGAAACTGCTTATTCCTAACGTTTATATTTCAACTGTGAATGTTAGACTATGTAGCAGTAATTTAAGACAGCTCTTAGTAGAAGTGGACTTGAACTTTTAGTATTCTAGTGGATAACTCACAATATTTGTCTGCATATTACAAAGTGAGCACATAACTCGAATACCAGCAATATTATATTTCAAATGTCAAATTAACATTCGGCATGCAGAACATTTGCATAGGATATTTTGATTCTTAATCAACCTAAATAATTGCCTATCATCGGAAGATTTGGAATTTAAAAAATTAATGAGTCTTCTTAAGGCACAACAGGATGTCAGTTTCTTCATTCATATCTTTTAATTAGAGATGGGCCAGCACTTTAAATATCTAACCTGCCTAGGGACTACTGAGATACCCAAGGGGAGATGGTTTACTCAAATCACTTGCTACCTGAAAAAGCAGGGATCAGGTATTTTTTAATATCTGAATATATTATCTGAAAATAACTGCCTGTGTTTGGGCCAAGATATTGTCTCCTTAATCCTGTAGGATACATATTTCAAGTGTTTCAATATGTCTGATAGGTAGCCACTAGGGGCTGGTTTCACCAAGAAACTTAGGCGTGGTGATGCTGAGCATTGCCACACATAATGTTTAGGGGCACAGAATCACTAGGATTCACAAAACCTGAATTAGAGACCTAGACTCCCTATACACCGAATGAGGAAATGGGATTCACATTAGGTCCTCTGCTTAAGCTAGCCAATGGGAGATGCCAAGCTGAGGGGTGTGTGCTAAGCCCCACTCCTCTCTGAGCTAGGCACCTATGTCAGGGCTGCAGGGGGGCTTCTTCCCCTAAGTGGGGTTTTCAGCTGGAAACCCTCTCTTGGGGTGATGAGGAGGAGGAGCAGAGGAAGCAGCTCTCTTGTAACTTTCAGTCCAGTGGCTAATGCACTCACTTGGGAAGTGGCAGGCCCCTGGTTCATGTCCAGGCTTCACCTGAAAGGGGAGAAGGGATCTGTACATTCCACTTCTCAGGGGAGTGCTGTAACCACTGGGCTGTGGTGTAGTCTGATATGGGACTTCCTGAGTCTCATTTGTTGAAGCTGTTCCACTGTGATTGGGGGAGGGGAGGAGAGAGTCAGTAGCCTGGTGGTTAGAGCATTCACCTGGGAAGTGGACCCACCCAGGATCCTGGTCCAATGATTTTTTAAAATTATTTTTATACAGTGGAACAGCTTCAACAGGAGACAGTGAGGGAGCCTCTCATCAGAGTGTTCCATAGGGCAGTGGTTACAGCACTCACCTGAGAAGTGGCAGAGCCCTGTTCAAATCTGTTCTGCCCCTCGCGGGGAGGGCACTTGAACTTGGCATGTCCCAGGTGAGAGCCCTATGACTGGGCTAAAAGTTATTAGGGAGGTAGTCGTTATCTCCACCTCCTACCCCCTTGGTTTGTGCAAGCTTGCCTCTGGGGGTCCGATCTGGTAGGGGAGTTCTGAGTATGCCTACTGGATCAGGTCCTGCAGGTAAGTTAGATGGAAGAACTCCCATGTTCCTCCAGTTCATGCAGCACTCTGGGGCTTTGGTGTCCAGGTGGCTGGCATGGGGCTGCAGTGTGCATGCTCAGAGGCAGAAACATAAACACATTTACTGCAGAAATGTCGGTGCTGAGGCATTGAGGCTTGTATGGGGTTCAGGGTCAACTGAGCAGGGATCTTGTTAATCCTAGTGATGCCTGATTCAAGGATGTAGGTGCTTAAAAGTCTTTGTGTAACTCTAGCCCTAAGAAGCTAAGTTTAAGCACTGTAGTTAGTCAAAAATATCACATCTGAAAGCCAGAAAATTCTAAATGTTCAAAGTTTTTGCTTGTTTGTGTGTTTTGTTTTTAAAGTATAACATTCTTGAAATCTGTAGTTAAGGTTCACAGACGACCTTAACTCTGATCACCATCTCCTATTACCATATCACCATTTTTTTTACCCATTCACTGACCCTAATCTCTTGTACTATAATCTCTTGTACTATAAATTCAGATGTTGAGATTTCCTCCCACCCATTGAACTCATACACAAATATTCCTCTACTTCAGCTGCCCATGCACTGGCAGCAAGAAATACAAAGAGCAAGTTTTCATCTCTTATCCTTCATATGCATTTTAGAAAAAACACTATCTCAGGATCCATAATTACAATATAAGATAGACTGTCCAGTCTTCCTGAAACACCTTTCAAAATACAGTATGTAGTCGTAATGTTTTCCATATTCATTTCTTGGTATGGCTAATATACTGCACCAAGGAACTTCAACTCCTCCTGAAAATATGTAGAAAACATACCAGAAGACACTTCATGTGTACCTCTAAATCAGAAGTAGATGACTTAGTCTGTGGGATATGAGATCGAAAACTTTCAGAATACTTAGAGCTCAGTCTTGTGCTTTTATCTCAGGAAATGTACCAATTGGTTTTTTACACTGACTTTGGTGGGGACGTGATCCAAATAAGAGGGTTAGGATCCAGCCACTTTTTTGTATTTAATAAAATAGGTTCAAGTGTTTTATGTAGCTTTTATGGCACTTATTTTCCCCAGCCAAACGTATGACTATGAAGTTGCCTTTCAACAATTAGAGACATGGGAAATGGCTGTTGGAAAGGCATAAAAAGATCATATTGCAGAGGAAATATGTTTAAGAAGCCTGAGAAAAATCTATACTTTAGGGAAACTCCTCTGTAGTTTGTTGTGTTGAAGAGTCTTAACTGTTTGAGTCATCTGTAGTGGATATGTGACATATGCCTAAATGGATTATCCAAGGTTCAGATTTAGAGATACCCAATCTTCTTTTCAATGGTTCAACCCATCTCTACTTGTAATTAGTTTTACGATGGAAAAACAGAGAAATTAAAATGGTTGCTGCAGGAGAAAATCCACCGTTATGCTTGAATGGCTAGCTCTAATGATTGTGCAAATCAAATATACATACACTTCTTTTTTATTGCTCTGAATGCAGCACATACATACAATACATACATCCACCTACCGAGTGCCCTTTCTTTCATTCTCCATTAATTTGTGAAAAGGGAAGTGCAGTATTGTACTGCTAGAAATTGGTTCATTTTCCTCTTCATTGTTCTAGTTGGTTGATTGTATTTTGTCATTCCATAAGGTTTCCTAAATTCTTTTTATTTTAATTTTTTCAGACCATATCTGCTGCAGATATTCATTAGATAAAGAGAGGAAATGTATACCTAGACCTGAAGGCTTTTGCTGTCCTCTAGGTTATTTATTTAAGTGTTTAGGTTGTTTGCATGAGAAGCAGTTACATGTTAAATGAGGGTGGAAACTGACAATCATGCCCTCATTACAGATCTGATGGGTGGTTAACTATGCTAGGCAATCCATTCTAGGAGCATACAAACTAATCCTGGAAAAATCTTGGTCTTAAGACCCTCATCCCCATCCAGTAGAACCCCCATTTCAGTAAAACAAAACATTTAATATAGAAAGAAATTGAGAACCTTGGTGGTTCAGGTCTGATTACTACAGCTGCATACTGCAAACTGACGCTCTGAAACCTCTTAAAATGAAAATGAGTGAGCGACAGAATGAAACTGAGCATTAGGATAAAAGCACTAGGGTGTAGCCAAAGTATGGCATGAAAATTAACAAATTAGCTGGGAACACTGGTTGAGCTCAGTTGCTGTCATTTTCATTTTTGCTGAATCTCTGTGGTAAACTGGCAGATCACAGACAGGGTTCCAGCAAGATGGGCAGTCAGAAAAATAACACTTTCTTAAACTACTCGGGGAGTGTGGGTGGGGGAGTCAGTCCATAACTGAAATTAAAGGAGGGGGGAAGCAATAAACAGACTGCCTCCCTGTGTCACTGGAGTGGGATCAAGCTCTAAGCATTATTATTTGTATTTGTATTACAATGTGCTAGTCATTGTCCATAGGTTAATCCAGTCTCTGCCCCAAAGAGCTTGCTATAGAAATGAGTGACATCCTGGTAGACTGACAGCATCTGTGTCTCCTTGATTGTGTGCTACAAAACATGCACATCTTGGACGTGGCCTGTTTTTGGTTTGTGAGTTTATAACAAGAAAATACTTCAAATTAAAATTTAGCTTGGGTGTGCTAGAGGTATTTTGGTAATATCCATAAGAACTATTTATGTCTTCATTCAGTCTCCTCCATAAATTTAGTCAGCCAGGTATAATAAGTAAATCCATCAGCACAAAGGCATTTCTTTTAAGGATGAGCAAATTATCTGGGATAAAAAAAGGACCAACCCAAACGTTGACAAAACTGAAGCTGGATTGAGCCCCACTAACTTTTGAACGTTTTGAGGAGTAACCATCACTGCTTTCAGCTGGATAGTAATTTGGTCTTATTGTATTTGCTTCTTTTCTTATAAGCTCTGGTACTTCTGGAAGTAGGCACAGGTATCACCATAAAGGCAGAGCTCTTTCCACATCTCTTTGATTATATGGCTATTTCCAATGTAATGTCATTCTTCTCTTTGTAAAGTAATTTTGTTGCTTCAGTCAACACAGTCCTTTTAAACAATATTGAAATTGAATGAGACACATATTTCTTAGGGTTAGAAGATAAGTAGGTTTGAATTTTTCAGCAGTAATTTGTGGAAAATTGTAATGGAGAGGAAAAAATATTTTCAAGAGAGACATATAGAACTGCAAAGTTATTAATTATCCTAGATTTTCAAGAATTAAGGGTACCATCACATGCCACAGTACAACTAGGTGTTTCAAATGATATGTCACACGGATAACAAAGGAGCTATTTTTATGACTTGCACTTTTTTTGTTTATTTCTGAAGCTGTCAGTCAATGGAATTGAATTCTAATAAACTTTTCAAACTATTAAGCTGATATATACAAATATCTGACTGTGACTCTCATTCTTCTTATCTGTATTTTCCCTGATATGCCCCAATAAATTAAATATAAATCTAGTTAATTAGGGTAGTTATAATCTATTAATGGAAACCAACAGTGATTTTCATTTGTTGGTTAAACTTCTCCTACAGGTCTTTTTTTTTTTTTTTTTTCAGTGATGATAATTTAGAATCTAATTCAGTAATAAATATGTCTGGTTTCTACACTCTGGGACAAGAAAAATCCATTGCTAGTGGGCCTTTGTAATGCTGAAACTGGGGCTATTTTCTTCTAGCTGAATGGATCCATCAAGTCTCATTTTCAAGGGTAACATTTTTCTAGTTATTCCTGCGTAAATTACATTAATACTTGTTGGGTGAGAATCTTATATTATTATATCAGCTTTGCATATGGATGAACAGTTGCAAAAGTGGGTTAACCAGCTTGAGTAAAATCACGTAGCAAGGACCTAATCCTGAACACTTTCCAATTACTGGAGTCCTATGAATATATGGCTTCTGCAAGTTCACACTGCCCAACATGCCCTTCTCATCTATTCACAACTGTTTGGGAGGTTGGATTTGTTGGCTGCTGCACCATTCTCCTCCAATGGCTAACATACTTTAGAATGGTTCCATGTTTGTGAGGCACAGCACTCAGACATTGGACAAAATCAGTATTCTTGATTTTGATTTTGATTTTTTTATCATATAAGGCTGGAAAGAGAAATATAATTTGTTGGGATTCTGGATTTCTGAGTTTTGCAGGAAGCCTAGGTATGTGGTGAAAGGCTCTATTAAAAAACATCAATATTTTCTCTTGCAAAGGCATCTCCATTTTATTGGGACAACAACAAAATAATAAATAAACAAGCATTAGACTGGCATTTTCCTACAGCGGGAGGCTGTAATTCGAAGGTGTTGGTCATTAGCAAGTATTCTACTGTCCTCGATTTCAAAGCATAGGTTTGGTGGCATTATTAGGCAAATCCTAATGGAGCAAAAGAGCCTATCATATTTGAAAGGGAAAATAATTATTGACTGAGCCAAAAGGAATTAGGTGCCCAACTTCCACTGAAATTCAGTGGATGTTGGGTAACCAGATCCTCTGGCTCCTTAGGCAACCTTTGGCTAAAATCATATTTTCAGTTATCTGTTTTATACTAACTTCTAATAATTCGCCCTATTTACTACACACCCATCTCTTGACTTTCCCATATAAAAATAGTTATTGTAACCAATTCCTTAGGAGTTCTGCTGCATGAAGAGGCCTCTAAATGTTCTCTGCTTGGTTGTAAATTGTAGTATGTGCCACTGGATTTTCCACAAGTCAAAGCTTTCATTTCTATGCTAAATAGTATCCCTTGCAACTGCATAGATATTCATATAGGGGGCGGTAGCCCCTGACTGTTAGACGTTTAGGATCACACCAGAAAAATGAATGTCATTATCACATGTAATCGAAGTACAAAGTGGATGCTTCTGTGAGAAGTTTGCTCAGAAGTGCTAGATAAACTCACAGAAGAATTAGATAATTCCATCCTAAATATGTTTGGCATCTGGTGTGTGATTACACTGTGGGGTTGGTTTTTGTTGTTGCTTTTTTAAAAATCGAGAAAACAGATAGGTAATTTATATGCTTTCATTATTTAGAACTCTCTCTCTGTTTGGGCAAGAAAAGCAACAACATGGCAGAAGTGCAGGGTATTTAGCTCTACGTATAATACATGGAGATCAGTGTTCAAAGAAACCACTCCAGAACCCTTTTTTCCCTGCTAGTTCTTTAGGAATTCACCCATGCTTAGGTAGGAGGTTGGGGCATATTGCTTGGACAGAGTTGTGCCATTACCTGGCCGTTGCCTGTCATTTTGCAAGTAAATTTAAATCAGACGTGCTTAAAGATAAAACTGTTCTGTCATTTTTAGTGAATAAAACCCTCTAGGCAGCATTACGAAACAGCCTCCAGCAACATCTTGAACACAAACATGGCAGCAGTTTTTTTTTGATGTGAAGACAGTAGACCGCTTTTGTGAAAAGGGGGAAAGAAAGTAGAGGTGTAATAGGAGAAAATGAGAGAGAGAAAGATGTATGGGGAATAATAAGGGGGAGAGAATAGTGAAGACAAAAAATATTGGGTTAGCCCACTTAAACATATAAAGGAATAGATTAAGTGATAACAAGGCTATTATGCCATTAAAGGGTTTCTGATGTGTGTGATTCATACTGCAGGCATTGTTTACCCCTTATCTTACAAGCAGCCAGAGCCCCAAACAATCAGTCACATTTATAATGGTTACTAGTAAATAAAAAATCAAGCGAAACCTCCCTATGCTTCTGCTTAGTGCTCCAAGTTACTGCAACATCATGGAATCAGTATCAGATTGGGCTCTGCAGCATGAAATTTTCCTAACTTGTGCTGTTGTGATAAATCTGACCCACTCATTCAAACAGAAATGGAGCACTTCTCTGGAAACTTTTGAGTTTTTCTGGAACTGAGGTTTGATTTTTATCTGTTTATTCGGACCCTCCCAAGATGGAGGTAAGGATTCTTCTGAGAGCCTACTGCCCATGGTCCAACGTAAGTTTTTCACTGATAACAATACACTACTGAAGACTAGAATTTGAATCGATAGTATTCAAAATGTGGTTATACCAGTACTTCAGGCAGTTGACATTCAAATAACGGAGCAAAAATGCTGCCCCTCTGCTGATCTCTTTGCAATAGAATCATAGACTTACTGTCAGTATCGAGTCTGGATGTCTGTGAAAATGAGAGAGTGAATGTTGTGGCAGGGACTGAGGATAACATGATGAGAAGCAACAAAACCTGAAGAATGCATATTTTCACTTAGAATTATATTCTAAACCAAAGATCAAACAATAATCCTTTTAATGAGATCCTGTTGGGCTGTTATATTAGAAAGGTAAGGGCAGTTTCTCTAGACATAGTTTTCCCCAGCTTGCTCTCCCATCTATTTAATTCACTTCTTGCTACTAGATACCACTTACAGCTTTCCTCTGGTTGTTGACACCAATGTGTTGCTTCTGGAAGGGATCAGGGCTAAGTGAGGGAAACGGGGCAGAAACACAACTCCTCCTCCTCTGCTAAACACAGGAATAATTCTCCCTCCTATGCCTCTCTAGCTCCCCCAGAGCTGCTCCTCCAGAGATGAGGCAAGGAAATGTGAAGTGGGAGCAGCCAGAGAAGCTGGTTTCTTGTTAAGATTTTCTGGTGCTCCCAGACTTCCTGTGAATTACTAGAGCCTGACAGGAGAAATGCTTCAGCTAAGAGTCTCCTAATAACCTTGACTAAAGGAAGATTTATCCTCCTGCTAGCTCCTTCTGGGGAAAGACAGATAAATACTATGTAACACTTATTCTTTTATATAATCTCTTTTTTTGTTATAGCTTAACATTTTCTAAAATGCAAGAGATTGCCATTTCAACATTTTCTAGGGAAGAACCCCCCAGACTGCTCATTTTGATTTGGTTTTGCAACAATACAGATTCTCCATCTTGATAAAGTCTAAATGGTGGCATTTATGGGAATAGAAATAATACTTTGCACATGTGCACATACTCCCTTCTGTTTGGCTGGCTATAGGCTGGCTGATTCAGTTTAACCCTTTGTAGGTCCTCAACATACTTGAATATAATCTCTTATTCATTTATTTGGCAGACTGGAAAATGTCAGTGTCTTAAGGGTTGGCTTGCAAAGCTTGAATCCTTTTTATTTAGAGGTTGGCAGACATTTAACAGAAATTAACTGAATTCAAATTGAGCAACAACATTCCAAAAGACTGCCAGTTGCACACCCTGTAACATAGGGTCCTTCAAGTTCAAAGCCACAGAACTTTTGTAAAGTGCAGTGCTCACAGGAATATACTATCCAGTATAACATAACCCAGGGCCTGATTCAAAGTCCATTGAAGTTAGTGAGGTCTGTCCACAGATCTTAGTGCCCTTTGCATCAGGCCCCAAGGAAATTGACCAAGAACTTATTTCTCTGAATAAGTCCAAAGACCAAACAGTTACAGGAAGAAAATGATCAAGTGAAATTTCATGACAAGGAATCCTCAATGTTTTGATAAGCCTTCAGCAGAGAAATGGAACAGCTGAGTTGAAGACTTAACTTGGGAGTTCCTTGGAAAGAGCAATAATGAGCAAAGGAGTGGGTTTGTGATTAGCTGTGTGACCACAAATTTGCACGTGTAATCTTATTTGTGTGCATATTAGACTTTGCTGGTTAGTTGTTGTTTTTGTACTAAGCAGGAGAGTGTGTTGCAGGGGATGTTGATATTTTGTCTTGATACCAACACGAGCTGTGGAATGGTCACTGCTTTTGTTCCAGTTCAGGGATTGCAAGAGTCCTTTCTGCTTGCAATACCTTTGGCCTTGTGACCTATCCCAAAGCTGAACACAGGACTCGAAGCTGATTGTGACCATGGGATATGGTCAGTGTTGGGATATAGGAATGGCTTCAGGGTACACCTCACCTAGTACCCAGTTCTGCTCATGCAGGGAGGACTCAATGAGGGTTTCACTTTGGGGATTTTTATGATAGTTTTATTTTGTATGTGTTCAGAGGACCATTGAGCAGTGATTCCTCTGCACTGTTTTTTCCCCCCTGGTAATGGGTGAACCATATTCCTCTCTTTAGTTTTCTAATCTTTTTAATAAAATTGCAGCCAGCATTTAAACCGAAGTTACCCATGTAGAGTTGCTATTCGGCCACATCAATGCACTTTTTATACTGCTTAAAAAGAAATCAGAAAAAAAGACACTGAGCTAGATTCAGGCCTCAGTTTAGACCAGTGTAAATTGAAAATACTGCTGATTTATATCAGTCTAACACATCAGAATCTGACCCATTGTTAATTTAAAAAAAAAATCAATATGGCACTCTAAAAATCCGCTTCTAGTATCTGTTAAACCAGTTGGAGCCTTTTCCACTTTAAATTAAGTTTTCTTTATTTTACTGTAGAAACCAGATTTTCTTTGTATGGTATTCTTTAAAGAGGCTAGCAAAACAATTTAATATCTTTTATTAAGAATTTAGTGATAATTTACCATCCTCCATATATTGATTGGGCTTGCTTAACTTCAAAGTTGATTTCTGCAACATCTCCTGATAAACAACTTTTAGAGATTTATTACTTCACATATGTTCAGAAGTCCAAGCAAATATGGCTTACAAAGAAATATGAAGGATACTGGAGTTCATGCAATTTGCACTTTTATGGATGTCATTTTCTTAGATCAATTAATCAGAGTAATAAGAATATGACAAGATGTAGAGTTTATTGAATAGTGATGAGCGGAAAAGTGAGGAAAGTTGCAAGCCCACTGAGACTTGTTTGATAAAATCAATCATTTTGGAGAACGTTATTTTTGAATTATATTAATTTCCACGGCACAGTAAAGTTAAAGATTTTTAGAGAACTCTGAGATTATTCAGACTTTTTGATTCAGGGTTAACGCTGCTGTACTGAAATTGTCAAGTTTCACTACACAGTAATGAGTTTGGGTATAATCAGAACAATAAAATCAACAGCCGCAGAAGAAGAAGAAAGGGAATTTTCTTACGTGGTTAAAAAATGTCGAAGGCTTTAACACCCCTCTCTAGGAGTGTTTGTTGAGACTACAAAAGTCATGCGAGCTTCTCAATCCTTGGTAAATGTCCGTATCTTTCAGCTGTTCTGCAGCTGTTTTGGTTTTCCAGCTAACGCAGAATGACACATCTTCAACTAGAATCTTCTTAATGGACAGAAAATATTCTAGTACAGAACTAAAACACTTTCAGTTTACTTGGAAATGTGAGTGATTTCACACTTTCTTTATGGTAAATGATTATTTTCATTTCTTTGAAAACCAAAACCCCAAGTCAGAAAAGTACATTTGCCATCATGTCTACTTTACCAGATATTTTCAGGATTATCCTTAGGCTTGAAGGAGAACTATATACTCATGTATAAGAGATTCATAGAAACAGCAACAGTAAATGGGAAGAGTCGAAAAGATACTACAATTTTACATCATAAACTCTATTGAAATAAATTGTACTGTATCAACTTTAATATTTTTTCTCCCCAACTATTATACGCCAAAGGCCATCTCTAAACAAGATTACTTTTAACTCAGTTGGTTTCTGCTTTTCATGCTCAACTGCACAATAATTTTGACTAGAAGTGATTAAGCCTAGCGGAGATGTAAACCGTGATATTTTTTTCTACCTGTTATGTACTAGGCTTTTGGCTCATGCAAAATATTTATTGTCATTTTATGCTACTAAAAATCAAATAGTAAGGTAGATTTTACCATGTAATTAAGTTTGGTCTGATTCTGCAACTCTTGTTCACATTCAGTAGCACTTACTCATGTAAGTTTTAAGCAGTACTTGTTGGGACTACTCTCATGAGTTAAGGCTACTGACTGAGGGCTGAGTGAGGGCTGCAGAATCAGGCCCAGTGTTGCATGTTGGAAATTTTAAGTTCAATCTGTATCTGTTCATCTTCAGTTAGCTAAAGTTTCACAGTTAGAAAGTTATTGTACGTTGCAAACGGAAAGGTAAGTTTTATGTTGCAGAAACAATTTGACAGTATTGGTTGATGATAAACAGCATACATTTAAAGTTGCTTAGGCACTATACTGATATTTTTCTCGGTTAAAAGGGAAACATTAGTTACATTTGCATCTGGTTATTAAATGGGATAGGATAAGTTCTATGAATTTATTTTCATGACATCATCATAGAGTTACAATTCTCCAAAGAGCAAGACATCTTATCAGACACACAATTTTAAAATTAATTATATACATTATAATGAAGGGGGGAATACTGTTGTTGCACTGCCGTTCTGTCCCTGGATGTGTCTATATAATCAGTTTCCTAATACCTTCTTTCTGAACCAAATAATCTTTTGTGATTGTAGAATACATGTTGTTGTAGTAACTCTAACCTTCACCTTTATTAAATGAAGAATAAAATGACCATCATTACCAACTAAATGGAACACTGGCAAAATGTAATACAAAATGTTATTGATATTTAAAAAAATGCCTGATTTGTGAAACTTGTCTTCAAGTTGATTGTTGGCCAAATGGAATATCTGTTGTTTATTCCAAATCACTTTCTAGCAATGTTTCTTTTACAGAGCTTAAATCCTTGAAAAAGGAACTAAAATCAAAAGGTCACATTTCATTATAATTTTCTCTTTTGCTGGGGAAATTTCTGCAGATGTCCCACCCTCTCCAGGAGGGGCAGGTTTGGCTGCTCTGGTCATCTTTTCCCCCTTGCTCCAATCCAGAACACACATGGAGATTTGTGTCTCTGTGATGGAAGGAGGGGATTGGTTTCTCTGTCTCTCCCTGATGCCTTTGGCTGGGAGAGAGGGAGGCGAAAGGAGGGTTGATTCTCTTGTACTTTTTCCCTCCCTGGACATAGAACCCTCAGAGCACGCAGTTGCCATTCTGCTGCTCTTGCTACCCTGCATTCCCTGCCTATAGGAGGTACAGTTTGAACTGCATTTCCAAGATGCTGTGGATCTGACACAATCATCAGTGTTTGGGATCAGGAAGGAATTTTTCCTTCAGGGAAAGGTGTCTGGTGGGATTTGTTTTCCTCCTCACAGTATATTGGAGGCCCAGTTTCAGGTTAATAGGACCTAAGGGCAGAACTTTAAAGTTGTAAGTTTAATAAACTAAGTTTGTAGTTTTGTCACAACTTCTGGCAGGTGTCCAATGTGGGTGAGAGGCTCACAAAGGTAAACATGAGACCCGTGATTAGCCCATGCCAACGTCCATAGCTGGAAACCAGTCTGGCTCGTTTGTGTACTGTTAGTACTGTTCAAATAGTATTAGATTTATAGAGAAGTGTTTGGACTTTATGAAATGCTTGTGAGTTGCTGCATGTATTAATCTCAGTTGTAATATCTGTGCCCCATGTTATAAGGTAATATTAACATGTTTGCTACGTAACTATAAAAGTGTTCGCTATGAAACTGGACCTCCCCTCCCCCCAACCCCCAGGAGAGAAGCATTACCAAATGTGAAATACTAGTTTAGCACAAGAGATGCCATCCCCTGCCCAACAAAAGGCCTACTGACACAAGACACAACATTGTGGAACATCAGTGGACAGAAGACTTTGTTGTTTGTTTTTCCCCACACCCACGAAAAGGCGATGTGCACAAACACTCCTCCCATCACAGCTTGTGTGTATATTTACCTGCTTTAGCCTTTTAAAAAACCTCTCATTTCCTTTTCTAAGTTAATAAATCTTTAGTTTATTATAGGATTGTCTTTGGTGGGAGATCTGAGGTCCAACTGACCTGGGCAAGTGACCGGTCCTTTGGGACTGGAAGTAACCTGTATACTGTTGTGTTTTTTGGTGTAAGGGACCACGTGTCACAAAGGCAGCCTTCCCTGGGTGGCAAGATAGACCTGAGTGCCCAAGATGACTGTCTGTGACTCCATGTTAAGGCTGTTACAGTGTTTGAGGAGTTCACACTTGGTGCTTGGTTGGTGAAATCTAATTATAGAAAATGCAATCAATTTGGGGTTTGTGCCCTGGGGTTGACACCCACGTTCATGAGCCACTCCAGACAGGTTGACACCTGGATAAAGAAAACACTGAACGTGTCCACAACCTAAGTTACATCTGAACTGCCATTCTCCCTCACTGTGGAGAGCAGGGGTATTCAGAAGTGGACTGAATCATAGGGGTTAGGTTGAAGGGGGCCAACGGGGAATTTGTCATCAAGGCTGTTTAATACTGCACTGGACCCAAATAAATGCCTGCTATTTCAGGAGTGGGAGAGTGTGTATGTTTGGGTCCCTTCCCTCAGTTAAATTTGTAGGTTAATAAAGGTGTAGTCTTACACTTTAAAATCCATCTCTGTGTCTGTTATCACACGTGTGCTGATCAAACAGGAAAATATCATACGACTATACCAATAACACATTTTCCTTAGAAGCTTGGCTCTTGTGGGTCTTTTAGGGCCAAAACTATAAGATCATCCTTCTCCGTCTTCATTGCTTCCTTTTTCAAATGATCAAATAATTCTAATATAAGGCTAGACTCTTTCACTTAACTGATGACAGCATTCTAACATTGCTAATGGACACAACTACCTTGACACAGTGGTTCCCAAACTGGTGTTCATGAACCCCTGGGGGTTCACAGAATGTTACAGGGGGTTCGCCAGAAAAATTTCACTCATGGTGGCCAGAGGACCCCGGACATTGGAGGCAGCAGGTGGGACCTGGTTGCAGGGCTGGGCAGTTTGGGCTGGCAGCCCGAGCCCTGCCCCCATCAGCCAGGGAGCTGGCCACCCGAACCCCAGCGCTCTGTGCGGGGCTGGCAGCCTGAGCCCCAGGGAGATTGGGGCCGGGCAGTTGGGGCTGGCAACCTGAGCCCCGGCAGTCAGCAGGACCTGCAGCCCGAGTTCCGTGGAGCTCAGTTGACCGAGGCGGTCAACAGGGTCCAGCAGCAGGAGCCCCCACAGAGTGTGGAGCCCAGACCCCGGTGCAGGGCCCAGTAGCCTGAGCCCTGTGCTGGGCAGCCCAGACCCCGGTGCAGGGCCCAGTAGCCTGAGCCCTGTGCTGGGCAGCCCAGACCCCGGTGCAGGGCCAGTAGCCTGAGCCCTGTGCTGGGCAGGGAGGCAGCTGAGACCCCAGGCGCACAGGTGGCAGCAAGGGAATTTGGCATCGAGGGTAGAGTGAGCAGGGGCCATGCTGTATGTGGGGGGTGGGGGTGGTCCAAACTAATTTGTCGGTCACAGGGCACCCTCCTAGAGACTGACCTTGTGGCGGAAGTAAAGCTGTTTGCGAGCCAAACCAGCCGGAAGCATGTTGTAGCCACTACAGCAGTGTTAAGGTGCCTCAGTAATTGTCATTTTCTCTGGAGTGCTGTTTTGCTTAAGTGAGACTTGAGTGAATCTTCTCATTTTCTAGTTTGTTGGTTGTTAGCAGTCTCTCTGTGTTATTTTTTTAGAACTTTTGTACACAAGTTCAATGGATAAGTGGCTGAAAAAGGAAAGTGTAAAGATGCAAGAATCAACTAGTGGTTCCTGAAGTCCACGCTGTGGAAAATCTAAGTCTAATGATCATGATGGTCCTGGAAAGTCACTTACAAAGAAAAGAAAATATGACAATGATTATATAAAATATGGCTTTACCTGCATTGGTGATCAAGAACGTCCAAAACCACTGTGTGAGATTTGTGGTGATGTTCTAGCAAACAGCAGCCTCAAACCTTCTCTACTTGAGCGCCATTTAGAAACTAGGCATCCTGCACAACTCGACAAGCCTGTTGATTTTTTCAAGCGAAAATTAGCTGAGCGGAAGAGTGACATTACCAGTTTTATATCCAAAGCAAGTATTGATAATGAAAATGCACTTGAAGCATCATATCGTGTGAGCTACTGAGTAGCAAAAGCATCAGAAGCCCATACCATAGCAGAGAGCTTGATTGGTCCATGAATAAAAGACGTAGTTCATTGCATGCTCAGAGAAAAGGCTGCAAAAAGGATTGACATGGTACCTTTGTCCAATAATATGTTGTCACGAAGAATTAATGACATGCCAAATAATGTAGAGACCACAATTGTACATAGAGTGAAAAATAGTCCATATTATGCTATTGGATGAATCAACTGATATCGTTAATCTACCTATTTTGCTACTGTTTGTACATTATGTGAATGAAGGTATGGTTGAAGACTTGTTGTTTTGCAGATCATTGGAAGAACATACAACTGGAGCAGATATCTTCAATCTGACTAATGCATGTTTTCAAGAAAAGGGAGTAGATTGATCTCGTTGCCTAGGCATTTGCACTGGTGGGGCCGCATCAATGACAGGGAAGTGTAAGCAGTGTCAGGATGAGCTCCACCCTGACATCTGGTGGTGAGGTGTGGCAAGTTGTGGAAAAGAACTTCAGGGGCTGATCTCGTTTGCATAGGCACACCCACCCCGCCTAGCATGAGCCCATAGCTGCCCAAAAGGTCACTTTGGCTGCTGTGGGATCCCCAGTGTCTCTGTTATTGGGGCAGGAAGAATAAATTGTTATTACCCTGACTATGGGAACTGTGCTTGGAACTGTACTGGGCCTTTTGTTATGATGGAGGGACTCGCCATCAACTAAGCAGCACTTGGTAGGCAAGGGACATGGGTTCCGAAACTCTGTGAATAGAGAAAGGCTGGGGACAAGTATTAATACTTGGTGGCATGGGCCTCTTGGTGAGGGCCTTACATGGTAATTGCACTTCCTCCTCTCTCCACTGTGGAATATCAGAGCTAATTTTGATTCCATTAGGAGTCTAGTTACAGGCTGCTGAGCTCACTTTGGGCTAATGGTGTACTAGCACTGAGGCTCCCCTACTACAAGCTGAATTCACCTAAAAGCTGAAATCACTGAGCGTTGTGTTAAGTAGTGGGGGAGCCTGAAGATATATTGTGGAGCAGTTTGCAAGGAGTGCTGGAGTGCCTTGTGGACAGGCTGGTGGAGCAGTTCATAGGACGGCGGGAGCCGCTTGTGGGACGCGGAGCGGAGCAGTTCGTGGACCGGCTGGTGGAGCAATTCATGGGACGGCGGGAACTGCTTGTGGGCCGCAGAGCAGAGCCAAGCCGAGCGAAGCAGTTCGTGAGGCGGAGCGGGGCGGAGCGAAGCGAAGGCCTATGGAGCTGTGGGGCGGTCAGCTTCAGATCATGTAAGGTGCCCCTTACCTCTCTCTCTCTCTCTCTCTCTCTCTTCCCCCCGCACCCTCTCCACCCAGGATGAGAGGTAAAGTTCTGCAGATAAACTTTCAAACTCTGGGGCTGCCCTGACCAGGGACAGAGACTTTTGGGCCACTGGACTTTTGGGACTTTGGGTGATTTGGGGTTGCTGGACTCAAGAACCAAAGGGAAAGGGCATGCCCCAATTTTTGCTCATGGGTTGTGTTATGAATCCTGTTGGTGGTGTTTCCCCAACATAATGCCACATTGTTTCTCTCTGTTATTAAAAGGCTTTTTTGCTACACTCAGACTATGTGCTTGCGAGAGGGGAAGTATTGCCTCTGGGAGGCGCCTAGCGGGGGTGGTATATATTTGTCCCAGGTCACTGGGTGGGGGCTCAAGCCGGTTTGCATTGTGTTATTGGAATGGATCCCTTAGATATTGAACCCGGCCCTTGTTGCTGCCAACTCTGATGGGGAGAAGGGTTACAGAAGTATACTGGATTTGTAGCTCGAACAAAAAAGGTTGCATCAAAAGTCTCTTGGACTCATTGCAGCATCCATAGACAAGCCCTCGCAACAAAATGCATACCTGAGGGACTGAAGGAAGTGCTGGACAATGCAGTGAAAATGGTGAATTTCATAAAATCATGGCCAACAAATTCCAGAATATTTCACGTACTTTGTGAAGAAATGGGTAGTGTACACAATTGTCTGTTGACCCATATTGAAGTTAGATGGCTCTCACGGGGCAAAATCCTTGTGCGCTTGTTTGAGCTTAGAACAGAAATCCTAGTTTTTTTCAACAGCCACCCTTTCCACCTTGCCAGCTGTATGGAAAATAATGTCTGACTCCAGAGCCTAGCTTATTTAGCAGATATTTTCTCAAGAATTAATGACCTAAATTTATCTTTTCAAGGCCTCAGTATAACAGTTTTCAATGTGCAAGAACGAGTTGAATCCATGCAGTTCTGGGACAGTTGTTTGGAAAACAATCAAATGGAGTGTTTCAGTAATCTTCATGACTTCCTGGCAGAACATAAACTTCAGTTGGATCAGTGCACTAAAACCAATATAATTGCAAAGCTAAAAAATTTGCACAACTTTCAGGGAATACTTTCCAGCTATGTCAGGTGATAATGACTAGATTCTCAACCCTTTTGATGAAACCACTTTCTCAACACAGATATAGAACACTGAGGAAAAAGAGAAATTGATTGAGATCTCCTGTGATTACGAACTGAAAAGGAGTTTCAGAAATCTGTCATTGATCAACTTTTGGCTGAGTTTAAGAAACGAGTACCCCCTTCTGGCAGAAAAAGCTGCTGCAGTTTTGTTACCATTTTCAACAACATACTTATGCGAGAAAGCGTTTTCCTCGTATGCACATCAGAAAATCAAATACAGAAACAGATCTGATGCTGAACCAGACCTGAGACTTTGTCTTTCTCCAGTGGTTCTGAACTTCCAAGAGCTATGCAGAGCAAAGCACGCTCATCCATCACACTGAGGAAATTTAAACTTAAATCCCTGGAAATATTCATTTTTAGGAGGGGTTCACAAGATTTCACAATTTAGTGAAAGGGGTTCATAGGCTGTTTAAAGTTTGGGAACCACTGCCTTGACACAATATTCTTACTTCTTATGTATCTGTCTAGGATACAGGCCACCAGAATATCTGAAAACAAGGTCGAGATATTCTTAATAGCTTCTGCATGTACTATTTCCAATATAGTGCTCTGTGTTCAGCTTCAATAGAAAACAATACTCGTTAAAATAAATAAATGTAACGTTTAAGGAATGCTTCACTGATCTTGGTTCACTTTTAGAGTGTACCTTCTTTGGGACAGACTGTCTTTTCTGTGTTTGGGAAACCTGACACACTAGCACACTACTGCAATGTAAATAACAAATAATAATTGGCTTGTACTACAAAATAAAGTAGTCTAGTTGACGACAAAGTTCAGATAGGAAACCAATTTCCTTATAGATCAGAAATCTGCTGTCCTAGGCCTCAATTCAGGAAAACATCCCTAATAAGAACAGCACTTAGGCAATTCCATAGCTTTAAGCATCAGAATAGTCCCACTGAATTCAGTGGAACTTAAGCGCCTGTGTTTAAGTATCTGAGTTCCATCAATCCAGCAATTGCTTTGCTATAGCAGGGTTCATACCCTAACTTTTGCAATGCTAATCAAACTTCTGTCTGATATTCCCTAATGTATGATCACTTGAGCTGTTCTGACAAGGGTCTCCATAAAGGTTGTTTAAATTTAGAACAAATTTAATTAAGACTTTGACTAGATTAGCCCCATAAGCCTTTGATTAGCCCCATAAGCTTGACTAGAAGCCTATCTAAAAGCAGTGTCTTTGTTGGTAATATTGATACCAAGGTTAAATCTTTTAGGAGCTACAATTTACCATGCCACTAGAAAAATGCTGAGCAAGCTACTACAGGCACAAGGAGAAGTGGCTTGACTAATTCCACTAATATTAAGGCCTAGATTTTCTAAAGTATCCACTAACTTTGAGTGCCCCAATTTTTCAGTTCTCAGCTTGAGACATACAGGGTCTAATTTTCAAAAGTTCTAATTTAATTAGATTTGTAGGTGCTCCAGACCTTTAAAAATCATGCTGTAGCAATTTCAAGAGGGTGTACTATACTAGGCCTTTCTCAGTTTAAATTGTGGTCAAATACCAAACACATGTTGATACCCTCTAATCTGATACAAAGAGCCAAACAGAGCTGCCTGGGGAGAGGGAGGAGGCTCCTTGCTGGAGTAACTGTACTTGAGTGCTTGCCCTTCCTCTCTCCCCCTCCTATGTTGTGCCCCACCTCCCCTGCCACCCCCATGACATCCATGCTACATGGGCCATAACTTTCATGAGAACTCTTTATATTGTTTTAGGGTATAAAGGCCTTGTCAAAATGTAGTAGTTATTACTCATCAAAAGCAAACTTTTAAAAACATGTAACCGTCAAATTTCCCTAACTATTCTGTTAATCTGAGGGGTATGTATCTGTTGTAGGAAGAACAGATTAAACTTTGTGGATATTTTTGTCAGCTTCCCCTACCACCACCAAAGAAACAAAACAGTGAATTCCAGTGCATGCATTATTCCTGTCAAATCAGGAGTGGTGTTTGCAGTATACCCTTTACAGCTGTTTGACCTTGCTGCTTTTTCACACATAAAAGCCTCTATTCTCTTTTGAACTGCTAGCTGTATGAGAAACAATCAGTCAATTTTACAGATGCTACAAACACTTCAATTCACTACAAAGTTAATAGTATCACAGTAAATCTCGCATCATGGGTTCAATTTTCAAATAATTGACTTAGGAACAGGCATTATTTTGACCCACATCTTGTACACAGTAGTAACTTGGCTATACATAGCTCATCAAAGGGAACATCCGAGTGATATCATAACAAATGTCATGGTTGGCACTCTGGAATTAGGGGTCCTTAGGGGTCTTCGTTTGTGAGACTGTGGCTCTCAGTCAAATCACAGGGACGGCGTGCTAGGGCTGATGCTGACTGCCAGCTGTTCTACTAGTGCCCCCAGCAGCCAGTTCTCAGAGCAGCATTCATGTCTGAGAAATAAACCCCTGACATGTCCTCTCAGGGCATGCTGGATGTACATTCCTCAGCAATTTGGATTGCCGTGCTACAGAAGCTATACTATGCAAACATCACATGGGAATATTCTCAGACTCATAGTCTGAGTTTTTTCTCCTTCAGATTTCTAATTTTGGTATATATTTTGCATATAGAACTGGACTTAAAAAACGGGGGGAAGTAAGTCTCCTGCAGTGTGCATGGGGTCATCTGGCCCAGCGCACTATGCTGGGGCAGGACCAAGGAAACCTAGACTGTCCCTGGCTGGTAGCGGTCTGAGAATTCCTCTCCACCCTCTCTGCTCCCTGAAGGTGACCATGAAGGAAGCAGAGCTGCAGCTTTAGGAGCTACGCACAGGCCATTATATCAGTGGAGGCAGGTCAGGAGAATGGGGAGAAATCCAAGGGCTGGGGTGCGGGGGGAGGGAATTGCTGACAGGAGTAAAGAGAGAGATTTTTGGACCACTAGCGGAGGGAGAAATATAGGGAGTTTGGTGGGTGTGGGAAGGAAGGAGGCAGTAATATTGGAGGAGACAATTCCTAGCAGCAAAGAAGAGCGGGAGGGTGTTGTGTGGGAGGCAGAGCTATGGGGGGTGGGAAATCTGATTCTATGACATTAGGACTGAAATAGGGGGAGAAAGAGGGTGGAAGCTGACTTCTAGACATAAGCAGAGATAGAATGGATCCCTGGGGATTTTGTGGCCCGAAAGAGAACTGGGAGCATTCCTGAGGCTCTGGGGACGGTATCAGAGATGGTCTCTTGAAGGATTGGGCCCAAGAGGTCAGAGAAGGAGGGAGGAATTCATGGGGTGGGATCAGGGGAAAAAGGGTTGGGTCAGGGCACCAACACCAGGACTTTAAAAACAAGCTGCCACTTCCCCCTGCCAGTGCTGCTACCATGTTAATAAAGCAATTGTGTAGCTTTGAGCCTTCAGGCTACTTTAGTAATTCAAATTTGTCACTAGTTTTAGGCTCCCAGTTGAGTTTAATGTAAGCGGGGGAATAGTCCCGCTCTTGTGGGGAACTTTCCTGGCTTCTGCACTACCCTGGTGAAGTGGGCTAGAGAAAGGATCTGAGTCCTCGCTCCCACTTCCTTTACCCAGTGGCCTCCCTGCCCTTGAGGACTCCCCTTCCACTCTCCTGTCTGGCAGAGTCCTCGTAACCCCAACAAGGCTGGGGCCAGGATTCCTGGGGGGCTCGACCCCCAACCCTGCTGTGGTCATCTAGGACAGGGGCTAGGGTGTCCCCACTCCGGGGTACTCTCTCTGCACTGGGCACTTCTCTGACCCACTGACCATTACATACAAGTTAAAGCAAATGTGAGTTATTTAATCAACAATTAATTTTAAAAAGAATAAGGAAAAATGAGAAAGGTTAAAGGAAACACATCACCCCGCTCTGTGGCAGGGAACATCACAAACAGTGTCTCTGGAATGTCAGGGCAGTTCACAGTCTACTCCTTATAAGTCCCAGGCCTCCTTCTGAGGCCCTGGCTGTGCTGCAGGGATGCTGTGGGTCGGACACTTGCTCTGGTGGTGGCCACACGCTCTAAGTGGTAGGACCCTTCTTCCCAGTGTCGCCCCCACCCTGTCGGGGTTACGATCCAAGCCTGGCCTGCAGAGCTTCTTGGCTGAGGTGTCTCCCTGTGCTGGGTCTGCTGCCCAGGGTCCCCCTCGCTCTCCGCAGCTGCTCACCGCACCCAGCTCCGGACAGCTCAACCCCAGCTGCACCACTCTGTCTCAGCACGGCTGCTACTCTGCCAGCTCCCTGGGCTACTTCTTTGGCCCCTCTGCCTCTGGTTGCTACAGCTCTGCTCCCAGGACAGGTCTGCTCTGCAGGCTGCTTCTGTGACTCTGCTCCCAGCACTGACCTGCTTCCTGGGCTGCTTTTCTGGCCCCTCTGGCTCTGGTAGCTGCAGCTCTCCTCCCAGGGCAAGTCTGCTCTCTCTGGGCTGTGCCTCTGGCTTTGGGGCTGCAGCTCTGCTCCCAGCACAGGGTCTGCTCTCACTGGATCTCGTACAGCTCAGCTTGGGCCCCTGCTTCCTCCTTAGCTCGGCCCCACTCCGTCTGTCCCAGACAAATCCAGCTCACACGGAGGACGGGACCTCCCTGGCCTCCTGACTCCCTGATTAACCTGCTCGCCCTGTCATTCAGGCCGACCTGGAGCATGGGCCTCTCCCCATTGTTCCTGGGGGCTGTCAGTCTCAGGGTCCTGATTCCCCATCGACCCTTCCCCCTTTTTAGTACTGGGAGCTAGCAACCAAAACACCCCCAACTGAATGCTACTAAGGGGGCAACAGTCCCCTTACATTAAGAAGGATGGAGAGGGCCAACAGAGTGGGGATGAGAGGAGAAGGAAGGGAAATAGAAAGTGAGAACTGAATGTTGTTGTTGAGTCACAAACTGTTTTTGACGTGGGCAGCTGGGCTAATGGGAACGTGATGTGCGGGGGGGGGGGAATTATATTTGTGTCTGAGCATACACACAAAATAAGAAGGAAAGTATATATACCTTTTTTCTCTGTCCTTATACTTCTAGTGGGAGCCACTTTGCATAATGGAAAGATGTAAAGCGTAATCTCCTACCAAACTTGTTTCTAAAAAGTTCCTTGTAAATAAAAATATAAATGAATGAGACATACTCCCATAGCAACAAGCTCTGATATGCATTTGTCAGTTATCGGTACGCTCCTAGGTTCTCTAAACACAAGATCAAACTATGCATCTGAGGCGAGCCAATGTCTGAGTAATGTTCAACATGGGGTAGTTTATTGCTATTTTTTGTGTGTCTGACAAGAAATACATAAGCATGCTTGGGACTATGTGTTCAGTGGGTACATTTGTGTTTTCTCTAGTTGATGTTAACTTGCCACTGTCAAGTTATTTTCATAGAAAATTTAATATAAAAAGTCTGACTTGTAGGGCACAAAATATTTATCTTGAAACACCTTAAAATATTCTAAAGCTAAGAAAATTGCCATCTTCCATTTTAAACATTTCTTCCAAGAGATGATTCCCAGTTAATTTTGTTCCTCATGGTCACACCACCTTTCTCCCTGCATTTTTTTTAACATGTAGCTGCAACTCTGTGCATTCCCATTCCCTTCATCCTGAATGAAAAATATAACTAAAGAGGCCTTGAGAATGAAATTCCAGGGTTAAATAATCTGGAGAAGGAACAGACACTCAGGAGCTGTTGGTTGCTCTGTCTGTGTATCTCCGAGGTCCACATAATGATTCTATTGAGGTTTTATTCATCTGCTTCATCTGTTTCCATACAGTAATATTCTGTAAGATGGTCAAGGGAACTTCAAATACAGATGGAAGGATTTTTCTTTGTGAATATCTTTATATTTTCAAAAGTAAGTGAGACAAGAAGACATGCATGGTTGATGGTGAAGAAAAGCATGTTGGATCCTATTGCAGTACATTAAAGAAATTGTTCTTGGGCAATTTATTTTTTATTTAAAGATTAACCCTCAAATGCTGACAGTGTCAGGATCTGCAAGAGTAACCTGCCCAAGGGCTGACTTGACTTGTTCATTTGTTTTTTCTGAAGGTTAACCTTCTTGTCGAAGTACTCATTGCTCAGTGAGACGAGTGATGTATCTCTTGCTTTGTTCTCAACCTTCTTTCAGTTTTATACAAACCTAAAGTAGTTCACCACACTCACATTGAGGTCCTGATCTGACAGGTGTTAATCTCACAATTCCCACAGACTTCAATGGGAGTCACAAGCATTTAGAACCTCTCAGGATCAAACCATAATTTTCTGATTAAAACTGTTTGTATAAATTAAATAGGAGATTTGTGTCCTGACTATTTACTTAGTCCTTTCAGACAACAGTCGAAGAGTTTGTCTGTGCAGGGTAATATACTGACAGAACTATAATTGTATAATTATAATGCTATAGTTATTCTGGGATAATTCCCCATGTGGACACTCTTATAATGGTAAAGATTCTGTCCTTACATACATGCAATTTATTAAGTTTAACACTCAGACCCCAATCCTGCAAAGATATAAATTGATACTTATCTATATGGACATGAATACCCTCATTGACCTCAGTGGGACTACTTGTGCGTAAAGTTCTGCAGTATCACTTGGAGTTGATGGGGGGAATACTGTTCACTATTAATATTTCACCCAGTTCTAGTGATTGCACACTTGGTGCCAGTAGGCAAATCACCACTGTGTTCAATTTCCCTTTACAGACCTGTCTTCATTAGGAACCCCCTATGGATGTTAAAACATACTCGTTTCAGGATGTGTCTTAGATCAAAACCTCATGGTAGAAATAGATTTATAATCATTGTATCTACTCTAATTTGCTATATTTATAGCTAAATGTTGAGACTTTAATTGCCTCAAATTACGTAATCCCAGGGAACTCTGATATTAACAAACTATCGTTATAAGCAGGGAAAAAGAAAAATTATATCTGGCTGCTTTGATATTCATCAGTTATTCTCAATGTTTTGACATCAAAAAGTAAACCATTTTTGCAGCTTTGACTTTACCCGTTCGATAATGTAAGAAATTCAGTATGTCATATTATACCGTGTACTTACAAATATAATGTTCTCTAATGCTCTAGTGTTGAGGAAAAAAATTGCAGTGAATAATTTATTCAATGATATTTTCATGTGTTCTGTAAGCAACTCACAATTTTGTTAAAGGTAATTTATTTGAGATTGTTCACTGAAGTATTTTGGTGGATATTACTTTGCCTGTTGATTTAAGTCCAAGCAGTCAGTTGGTTGGTTTTCGCTAAGGATATTTCTCATGTTAGGTGTCAGTTCCTGTGGCTGCATGAACAAGGCCTAGAACTAGGCTTCTGATGTGAATCATGTTTTACAAAACTTGTTTCTCACAAATAGTGTCCATTGTTCACTGAAAATTCAGTTTTCATTAGTATCATTGCCAGTAAAACTGTTTGCTAGAATAGTAGTGGAACGCAAACACAAAAAGTGATGCAACCATAGTGAAATTATTTTATTTAAAAATTGCAATGAATCTTTCTTGAAAATGTTTTGCAGTAATATCCAAGCTGTAAAGTACACTGATATTTGCTGATCTGGACAGAATAACATGAATTAATAAGGTGTTCTAAAAGGCAAATGTTGGTTTAGGCCAAGCATTGTGTGCATGGGCAACATGCTTCCCCTCCCCCCCCCACCACCGCGTAGCTCTCCCAATACAATGAAAAATTGATCAATAATACATTTAAAAATTCATTCCATTGCATCTCATGAGAAGACAGTAAAAACTTAGTTATGCAGGTCTTTTATAATGTGAGCATAACTAATGACAAGGAAAACACCACCATACTTACCTTTCCTTGTACCATAAACCAGAATTTGAACTCAGGTCTGCAGTGGCAACAGCCACTGCATTAATTCACTTTACTACCTAGCCATACATATGAAGGTTAATGCTGAAACACACACTCCACTACCCACATCTGTTGTGTTATTTTTCATAATGGCATAAATTAAAGCTGAACACTTCAACTTTGCTTTTAAATACACTGGCTTTCATAGGTTAAAACTCCCTTTACCCTCTCCCCCTATTTTACTTTGTTTTAAATATATTGGATTTATCCAAATATGAAAAACTTAAGTTAAAACAATGTTTAGTCTTTTATATATCATTATTTAAATTAACCAACTGTTGAGTCTGCAAGGCTAGCTTTCACAATTAACCTTTGCCTGTGGTGATGTTCTGTGTGTGTGTGTATTTGTATAAGCAGCTTCTCTGCATCATATTTTCCACACATTCTGATACATTTTTGGAATGATTTAAATAGCTAGAGAACCTTATCTCCAAGCAATTGTACGGCCACCAAAACAAATCGCTCACCTTGAGGTTGGTGGTAAATTGTCATATCACTTGGATCCTGGTTAAAGTATAGGCAGCTATTGAAATAGTTTACTTAAGATGCAGCCAATTTTCAGGGTCTTTTAATAGTGTCTTAGCTAAATATGTCTTCCCAGATAAGAAAGGAAAATATTACAAATTACCATCCTAAACCATCAAGAGACAATTCCTGGATACTTAAATGGGTTGAGCCTGTACATCACATTGCTGATAAGCTTGCTGAACTTTGTATAGAAAAATGACATTTCCTGTGAATTTAATAATAGCTGATTTCTATAGCTTCCAAATGCAATTTAAAATATCCTGAAGTGCTTTGGCAAGTGTAGAAACCACCTGGCATTGGTGATGTAGATACTAGATGGATCTTTTATACGTGGACTATGATACAAATCTAAAAGTATTCAGGATTCACAAGTCAAGTATTTCTAATTAGCTTCATTTTGACCCAAGACATTAGAGTTTCCAATCCTAAATCTTTCAGTGATGCATCTGTCATGCTTCAGAGGGCAATTCAGACAAGTGAAGGATTGTCACCTCTTACCTTTTAACCCTGAGTGCCTCACAATGCCCTGCTACTGTAGCTTATAGCCTGGGATGCTCACAGCCAGTAGTAGGCATGCAGGTCACTCTCTGAGTATCTGTGTATAACTGCAGCCCTGGTATAGCAACTCTGACCCCCAGCAGCCTGCAAGCAACACCAGTCACACTCCCTGGTCTCCACCAGCCTCGGTTACAACCTGCAAGGTGACCCCAACACACTCCCAGTCCCGAATTTTCCCCAAATGACATGGTCTGAAGTGTCCAGTTCTCTTCTGGACAGCTTAGAGAAATAATAAGGTTTGTTTGTTCCTTTAAAGAGACAAAAGCACATCACAGCTTATTAACTTAGCTGGGGTAAATACACCCTTCCCTTTAAACACATCATTGAGTTGTTTTATAGTAAAAATAAAACAAGTTTATTAACAAAATATACATAGGATTAAGTGAGTTCAGGGAATGAAGGTCAATGTGCTTCTAAAAGCCTAAAACTTAATCAAACAAGGTATAGGCTTTGTTCATGATAGTTTCTCTCACCAAGCTTCCTTTTTCATAGCCATGGTTGACTTCTCCTCAGGCAGTTCCTTCCACAGAAGTACAAGACACTGGCTTCCCTTGTCTTCGTATGTGACAGATCTTTGCCTAAGCAGGTTTCTCACCTATATTCAATTTCCAGGGACTTCAAGCCCCTTTTGGTTTCTCAGAGTGCAAGAGTTCTGTTCCCTTGTGTCAGTCTAGTGGTGGATTCCAAAGATGGCTTCTGTCTTTGCTTATATCTTCTAAAGTTCAATGACTTTGTCTGAAGAGGCAGGATGACCTTATTGTGTTCTTCTAGTCCTGTGGACTTCCCATCACCTTGCTGATTTCTGTGTAACAGGGCTTCCATTTGCTTTTGTTCAAATCTTGCTTAATCTCATTGGAGACAGGTAGATACCTGCATTCTCTTTATTCTGGGCGGGATTGGCCACAGAATAAATTTAGCCACAGACTAAAAAGCATAATATTATGAGAATAGCAAAAATTCCTTATGTAGTGTTAGTAGGTACAATTCTCAGTATTAATCACTAGCGTATCATAGGCTTTCAAAAGTTACCTCACTCAAACTTTTATAATACAGTATTATTGTATGCAATCAGTTAATTCAATTGCTTATCACTTGAGGTTCAGACACCCATATTTATTGCTCAGATAAAGTCTTTCTTCCCTACTTTGTTTATCTGATATGTAAATAGACCTTCATTATTTCTGGATGATGAATGGGCTGGTCAGAGAAGCAAACACTTTCCTTTGTCTAGGGCAGATCTGCTTACCAACTCTCCCGACGTGTCTGGTTTAAACACACTTTAGTCATAATTTCAGCATATATCCATAACTCTCAATATACTCCGCGTACATACATCATGCAAGAATATCAGTATTATGATCAGGGTTATTAGTTTTCAAGTGAAACCTCACAAGACATATTATATACAAAAGATTATTACAATAGCACGCAGAGAATTAATACAGGGGAATTTAGGGCTTGTCTACACTGGCAATTTACAGCACTGCAACTTTCTCGTTCAAGGGTGTGAAAAAACACCGCCCTGAGTGCAGCAAGTTTCAGCTCCGTAAAGCACCAGCGCAGACGGTGCACTGGCACTGGAAGTCGTGCTCCCAGCACTGGTAGCTATGCCCGTCATGAAGGTGTTTTTTTAAGAGCCCAGGGAGAGCACTCTCCCAGCGCTCTGCTACAACTACACAAGCCACGCTAAAGCGCTGTCACGGCAGCGCTTTGGCATTACCCGTGTAGACTAGCCCGAAGTGTCACAGCATCCCACCAACCCTTCTTGGTTTATCAGCCAGGCTAATCATCATCTAATAACACCATACTTCACATGTGGCCAGTGCTTTCATTTTGAAGAACGATGTACACTCAATTACTTTGATCTAGATTTTGCTTCCTGCTTTTCACCAAAAAAAATTAAGCTTTCTCTTGTATTTTGGGAAAGTTTTTAGTGATGCATGGCACAGAAGATTACTGTGAAACATATTTTAGTTTCCACTATATTACACTTTGTATGGTAGCTTCTGAAATGAACTAGGAATACTCGAGGTTGCAGTCGTATCTGCCATTACTGTAGGTGATGCGTTAAAGGGAAACAGATTTCTTCACATCTCAACCTAATGCAGGTCTTTTCACAAAGTGTCCTGGATATGACCCTATATTTGAGTTCTTTTTTCCATCATGGGACCGAAATATGGTGCTGAACACTCTGATAGACTCTTCATGTCAGCCACTGGTTCCATTCCTCTTAGTCTTTTGACCTTAATTCTACCTTCCAGCTTGCTATATGTTTGGCTTGATGGGTTTGTGAGCTTCATGCTCTCCTGCTCCTATCCTCTTACACATTTTTTCCAACAAAGCAATAATAAGAATAGTTCTGGGATCTCTGCCAAAAGTGGCTTCCAACTCTGATAAATCATGAAGTATTTCTACCTTTGTTATACCCTAAGCCTCCAAGCTTCTCTGAGTACAAATTGCATTTCTGGATATCCACAGGGCACTTCAAACTTCAAAACTTTCCTTTACAGTACTAAGGAGGTTTTCAAACCAGGCTTCTTGTTTGCTCTGAATAAATATGGTAGCTATGCTTCCTAGATTACTAGAACAAGTGGATTACCTGCATCTGATGTCTTCAAAAGAAAAAAACCTCTTCCATACTTCACGATGGTATGTTCAACAAGGGCAGTAGACACTATTTCTTTGGGAAAAGTGGAAAGCTTTCCTTTAGAAATATGTGAAAGGTCTTCTTTGTCTTCTCTACCTATTTCCTTAAGATATGATAGGCTGTACAATTGGGCAACATTTGAAGATCGTGCCAGTAGCCAAATTTATCAGACTATTGATTACAAAAAAACAAACCCTAAAATCCATAGTTATATAAGCTTCACAGAGACTTTTTTCCTTAACTTTTAACTTTTCTTTCAGTTGCTTTTCACCAAGTTTATGCATGTTCTGCAATTTCTCTACTTGAACTTTAATGTAAAATGTAATATTTTCAGCACCTGATTCTAAAAGTGTCCCATAACTGTACCATATAAAATGTAAGCTACAAATTCTTTGAAGTAGTAAGCATCAACTCTCCACTTCTACCCTTAAATCAGCATTTGTTAAGTCACATTTACTAAAAAAAATTTCTCTTTGGAAGCACGAAAGAGCAGGCAAGCTTTGTCAGTTTCCTTACATAAAATTCTTGCATTGTTTCCACAAGTTAATGGATGTTAGCTTCCAAAAATTTGTGGAGATATTTTTGTGAAATTTCAGAGAAACTTTTCAGAATTCTCAGAGGAACAGATGTTTTTTTTTTTTTTTAGAGCTTTCCACCATTAAGATGGTAGAAATCTAACAAGATTTCCACCATTTAGATTCTGTCAAATCTAAGGTCAAGGTCTATCCGAAACCTAATTCATTTCTTAATAACAATTAAGAAATGTTATTTCTGACCCATCTGTTGTAATAATGAAGAAAACTATGAACAACATTGATAGGAACTATTTACAACTTCCTTCCTTCCAAATATTTTTACAGAACAGAGATAACAGAGATTTTTACAGAGATAAACTTACTACAGTGAGCAATGTAAAAGTAGTATAGTAAATGCCTCTAGAAATAACTAAAATAAAATGCCTTTAAAAGTTGTAACTTGATCAAGAGTACTTTTACTCCTGTTTTGGTATATCTTTATGTGGATGGATAATGGTAAGTTAGTGATTTATGCACTGGAGTAAAGGGAATAGCAGCAGAGATATGGAGTTTACTTATTTATGGTCAGTTCTGCACTCTTTACCATTATTGAGCCTTTCATTGAAAACCTCCGTTACTGGTGCATAATTCAGTGGCTCACTGAGTTTCCATCTTGAGTTTATTTTCTGTTTACAAGAGGCACTGAATTTTAGCTCTGTTTGTAATAATACCCTTTGCAAATTTAATAATAACTAATACAATAGTTTGCCACAATATAGATGGTATCATATTGCTATACTGAAGAAATAGACTGTATAAAAATCCATTTAATGGACTCTTTTGTCATCTGAAATAATATTTTGTATACCAATATAATAATGCCTTTTTATGTAGAAATGAATGTCAGCACAGTTTTAATGTGTCCCTCAAAGTTATTGTATTTAATCTTTCTAGCTGTTTCATAATAAATATGAGAGCATATTCACAATGAATGTATAATTTTTATTATATTGATGCAGTTTAGGCAAGTTTGGATTTAAACTGATTTTTGACAAGAGTAGTATCATTTATTTCAATGTTCAGTGCTGTCACATATGTGAAGAGAATCTGTTATCTGTAAATCTTGTTGAAAAAGCTAAAGCAAACTCTCTCTCTCCACCCTCACCCCCCCACAGTGTTATAGATTAAGATATTGGGTTGACATGCAGCATTTTAAGACAATATTCATTTGGACAGCTAATATACTAGAAGCTAATATACTGGAAGCTAATACACTGGAAGCTGGAATTTAACAATGAATAGGGTTGCAAGTTCATCGTACAGTGCAGTGAGTGCTCTTACCACAGAAAGCCAGCAAAACAAGAAAGTGGACGCTTGCCACTTGCATCCTGCATCATTTCCTTTGACCTTTAGTTAATGGCAAGCTACATAAAATAAAAGGAGTACTTGTGGCACTTTAGAAACTAACCAATTTATTTGAGCATGAGCTTCTGTGAGGTCTTTTCTTTTCGTGAGGTCTTTCAGGTCTTTTCTTTTTGCGAATACAGACTAACACGGCTGTTACTCTGAAACCTACATAAAATAATAATCCTGCCTTGAAATTCATATGTATGTATACCAGTTTTATGAAATGATAGGCTGTTCATGGTGCTGTTGCCATCTTCATCTTTTCCTAGGACTTACTGATGATGGTGTGAAACTTAAATGCTATTTAATTCTTGTTGAAATCTGTCTTGTAGATCTCAGGGAGGTGGGGAAGGAGAAGGTAGTAATCAGCAGGTCCTGGTCCTTTGCGGGGAGCCCTGAGAAGAGAATTTGTTTTTTAGGGAATATTTTAGTCTTAGGTTACTTGTTTAGTTTTCTTGCTTGGGGTTCAGGTCTTTAGTTTGCTCAGTTCTGCAACTGTTCTAGAGGCAGAACTCCCGTGGAAGTGAATGAACACTTTTTGGTATACTTTGCAAATGTATTTCAATCTAGACAAGTTTTTTTGAAAATGCATTAGGAAATGTTTGATTTTTACAACCTATTTTGACATGTCCCAGCTACTGTATTCAAAGTGTTTCAGTTAATCGGAAGTGCACCTAGCCAGTGCACTGTACCTTCATCCAATTTATTCTATAGTTTTTAATACTATACTTTGTACAATATCCAAATTAAAACCATCCAGTATTGTCTTCAAAACCACGTCTCCTATTGTTTCTTCTGTCTTACATGCAATCCTCCCCACCAAAAATAGGCCAGGATAAGAGAGAGCCTGTGCTGTGTGACTTGAAAATAAGGAAATTCAGATAGACCTGCAGGGAGAGCAAATTTCAAAGTCAGGATCCCTACACTGAAAATACACAGCTTCCAGTTCTCTCAAGTTGAAATCAAGGGGTTGTTTTATTGAGTGCAATGTCTGCTTTCACCTGGTGTGGTAACACCAGGACAGAGGTGGTCACTGAGCTGAAGATCCAAAACATTTGTCTTTAGGAGTTAAGACCAACAACTTATATTACTCTTGGAAACAAACTGGAAGTTAGTGCAGAGCACAGCACAGAGGTGTAGTGTGTTTCCAGTTAAAAACAACATTTACTAAGCAGGCAGCTATATTCTGCAGTACATTCAGTTTTCATATCCTCTTAAGATGTACCCATTGCCAGAATCAAGTCTCAAGGTAAATTTAGTGATTTGGGATACTGTAAACAGTCTAAGAACCACGTTATCCAGTGCACAAGTGTTTAGTAATTACAAAATGTGTCTTACAAATAGAATACATCTTTAAGTACTTCAAAAATCATTGTCCCGTAACAGAAGTCTTTTCCTCAGGCTCATTTAATCAATCCCTTTGGAAACACAGTGACCCCATAAATCCATTTTTAGTAGTTTTAAGCAACTTCATTCATTCCCAACTCAAAAATCTAATAATGGCTCGCTGGTTGCAGCTTTCTCCTGACTCCCTTAGTCTGTCCCATCAATAGCAAGTTCCTAGAACTGCCTCTGGGGAGAAACATCTCAGGGAGCCTTCTGAGAAACAGCCCCTCTGAGTCTGAAAACCCCTCTGAGAATTGTGTTCTTTTTTAAGTTTCTGTTATTCTACAGAAACAAACAAGTGCGTTTCTATTGTATTTATTTGTAAGACCCAGAAGGGGAGCATGATTAGTTTGCCAAATGTCTGATTGGGATCAGTGTTTGGATGAAAGTAAGATAGCTGAGGTTTAATCCTGGATGAGCAAAGATAATAGTAAAATTCTACTTCTTCTAATGAGTCAGCTTACTTATTTTTTTCTTATTCGTATTTGTCACTGGAGGATATTATTAGATTCTAGTTTTCTTTTGTATGGGCAGCCTAAAGTGTCTTTTACCATCTGCCCTTGATCAAGGGGTAGTGACCCTTTCTTTCAGATGTGGACCTTGCCTCTCATTGTCATTGTGTCAGAGTACTCACTTGCGCAAGAAAAGAGCCCAAAGAAAAACTTTGTTCCTTCAGCAGTGAAAATTCTTGATCCACCAGTGGACTTTAGTTGTAAAAGCCTCAGTATCCATCTGGACTTTAATTTTTATTCAATCTCTCTTACACTGGGGTACTATATTCTGTATTCATGCACGGCATATGGTATCTTTACATGAAAATATGTTGTAGAGGTAAAGAATTTGAATTAATGTTGTCTTCTCTATGTTCTGTCTGCCTTACAAATTTGTACAACCACCCCACACTGCAGTGTGTGCATGCTTTTCACATAACTATTGGGGTATACACTTTATTGCTTCTGTAATCTGCGTGCATTGCACGCATCTGTGGCTCCTACTTAGGGTGACCAGATAGCAAGTGTGACAAATTATGACGGGGGGTGGGGGAATAGGTCCCTGTATAAAACAAAGCCCTGAATATCAGGACTGTTCCTATAAAATCGGGACATCTGGTCACCATAGGCTTATTGTATTCTTCCATTCTCCTCCACCAGCTCTCATTCCCACCTATTTCAAAGACTCGTTGCCTCCCACCCCAAATGCCAAGGACTCTAGCTGACCCGCAGACAGGGTTTCCCATTCTCCACCTCCATGCTATGTGCTCTGTGTGCTCCCTTATCCCCGCCTCCACCAGATGCCATGGGGTCTGTATGTCCCCATGTCCACCTCCCTCATACCATTGTCCCGTATTCTTCCCCTAGGCCAGGAGCTTTTTATATCCCCAGTTCACCTCATACCAGGGTTCCCCCTTCTTCTCCCCTGCCCCCACCGCTGAGTCTATGTATACTCTCATTCTCCCCTCCCTGCCACCAATGCTGGGGACTCTGTGCGCATTCCCCCCCCACCCCGCCCTGGGCCTTTCATCCTACCATTCTTATTTTGTTTCTGGGAGTCATTCAGGATGTCATCATTTTTAAAGTGCATGGGGACGATTGGCAGAGCTGAGGTGAGGGGTGGTGTTGTGCCAGCACGCATTAATGGCTGCGATCAATGAGTTCTTGGATCTGTAAACAATTTACTGAGGTGGCTGAAGCTATTGGATCTGCTAACCAGATGCCTGGAGCTTCTTCTTTTCTGTTTTTTATTTAAACCAGAATCAATAGGGTTCTGGGGACTGATTCCTAAAACACTCTGGAATTTTGGAATTGAGCAGACATAGTGTTACCATCAAACAGAGTAATCAAGCTAAGTGTAAGGCCTTGCTTTGCTCAACCAAAAAAATTGTCAACGGTGAAGTTCCTGTCACTTATCAAGTCATAAAACCCTCTGCTTGGGTAGGGGTTTGTTTGGGTTGTTTTTGTTTGTTTTGGGGGAGGTGTTTCAGAGTGGAGGGGGAGATGAACAGTGGCTAATGTGAATGTTTTTGTGCTAGAAAACCTTTGCTAAATAAGGTTTTGCAATGGTTCATGAAAGTAGTCAGATTCTGGGTTTGTCTAATCTCCTCTAGAAGTTAATTCCGCAGCCAGACTGCATGATCTGGTTTCTCACAGAGGAGTGCAACTGTCATGGAATGGGGCATCCAAATACCCTGCTTCAGAAACTTTGATTGTTTCCTAGTGTGTTGTCCAGTAATTGGTAGGGTGTCTTATATGTGACAACCAGTTGAAAGGAAAGAAAATCAATTGATCTTAGAAGAAATATTAGAAAACCTTATTTTAAATAGCTTGTCCAAAGAAACATACCCATTATGTCATAACTAAATGCATTTAATTCTGTATGTTGAGCATGTCTCCAGGATAACGTACAGATTTTCCCTTAGTGATTTAATTCAATGTGGCCCTGAGGTAAAACCCAGTGAAGTTAATGAAAAGATTCCCAATGTCCTCAATGGGCTTGGGATAGGGCCTTCCAAGAACTAAGTAGTAGCATTGATCGGTTTCCAGTATTGCCCAAAACATGCTAGCTGCTGTTCAAACCTACAGATACACTCCCATCAGCCTTTGAATTACTTGGCAGTCATTGTTTTGTGTCAAAGCATAATGTCTTTTAACATGTCATTTTCAGTGTTAATTACGATGCGAACAACCAACTGGCTGCTCAATTACACCTTTGTAGAATGAAAAATTCTCAGCCTTGCACTATTTAGAATGCATCCATAATTCATTCATTCAAGGCCTGGTAGTGCAGTACTAGTGAGCAGTTCTGAACACAGTTCCACTGTTTCGCTTCTAACTTTACATTATTTTTTTTAAAAGAAAATAAATACAGTATCGATTAGGTCTGATCCACACTGCAATTGTTCCCAGCCTTTAAAATCAAAACTTTAAATAGTGGAATACAAGAAAACAATAGCAGCTTAGAGGTTCCAACTACTTCTTCCAATTTCCCTTTTTATTATCCTCTAAAGAAATGCATGGTAATAAAAAAGGCTAACTTAAGCACTTTATTTAGTGCATCGTATGTGTCTAGTCACTTGAGTCTGTACTAGGGGAACATAATGACTATACAGTATTTGAACAAAGAAAGAAACATTGCACCCCTCTCATCCCAATTGTTGTTGTGATTATGAATAAGAGGGACAGTCCGAATATGTTGTAGGATTTAGTGGAGTTTTGTTTTAGGATTTTGTTGTGTATTACAGTCTACCTCTTTTAGATCTATTGGTGATCATAGGACACTAGAAGAAAAAGGTAGAACTTTTATATGAAGGAGGAAGGAACAAGCAAGAAGATTATATGGGAACAAATGTGCTTTTTCTAATTGGTCCTGTGCCAACAACTTATAACAAAGACATTGTCTTTTAAATAAGTTTAATTTATGATAGCTTGAAGAACAAGTAACATGCTATTTTAAAGTACATTTAATAAGACTTGAGGGTCATAAGTGGAAATTAATGTTGAATACCCATGAGAAAGCATTTGTTCAAGGTGAAAATAAGTGTTTGAAACAGCCCACTGAGAAAGGTTACTGAGATATAAACATTAGGGTTAATCAAGAAAAACAAGTTGCTATTAAAAAAAAATACAGTCCTAATGGAATCAGATATCTTTTTAATTTTTACTTTACTCTCAGCTGTTTACATTTTAGAAGTCTAAATAACCAGCTTTTACTTTTGTGGTTCTAATATACTGTCCAGGGCATCTTAATGTTGATCTCTTGGGACCCATGATCCTCTGACAATGGGCTTTAGTGTCCCAAGGAAGGTGAGTTCAACTGTCAGCGTAACACTGTTTCCACTCCGCCTAGCCCTTGTGAAGATCTCTCCATAGCTCTAGGATTCTTGTGGAAGAGGGGGCAAATTCTATATTCTCCATCATTACTTTGAAGAATGGCACTAAAAGCCGTTTCTCTCTAAAATAAATAAGCCAAGAGGGAAATATGTTATCAAAGTCACATATGTAACAGAGAAGCCTGTTACGAAGTACTTTGGATAATTTTTATATTGCATTTAGGTGCAGGAACTTTTTATTTGATCTTGTACAGCAGTGGGCACAATTTCTTACCAAATAATAGTTTAACATGTATGCTCAAGTTTTGCAAAGCAACATAACTAATGCATGGTAGCAAAGATAAACATTGTTCAGCAGTAACAACCAATTTTTCAAAAAAAGGGAGCAATGGAAACAAAACGTGAACTTTCAACTGTCTTCTTAATGGCTAAGAGCCTGATCCAGCAAACTCTCATGCCTGTGAGTAACATTACTCATGTGACTAGTCCTATTAATTTCTTCCTGCTTTGAGCCAGTTATACTGACACATCTTGTCATCCTTAGATGTACGCTAGTTTGCATGGTTTTACATTTTCAATCTGTTCAGCATTCATGCATGTCTTATAGTATTTTCAAGGAATTCTTCTTAAAATGACTAACAAACTGGATTAAGAACAATGGGCAGAATTGAGGAAAATTGACAAACTGTGTTCATCTGAATTAAAAAATGCAATCAGAAAACTATCTCTGTCCTTTGATAAAAACACCCATCATAGTATTGAAAAGGCATTAACTTCATACTCCTTTTCATATACATAGTTACAAATTGTCTTAATGTCAGTAGTATTACTAGCTCATTTGAAATGAATTTAAAAAATCAATGGGAGCTGTCAAAATGCAGCCTATTTTTAATGTATAGAAAACATAAAACTAATTATTCGGAACCTTAAATCGCTTCCACAAAATGTAAAAAAACCCACGATTTATTTGCTTTCTTTGTCTTAGTGCCAATAATATCTTGCAAATATTAAGTAATTTTTAAACTCCTAGCTATAGCAATCTGGTTATTCAAGTGAAAAATTAGCACTTTAAGGGACTTCCAAGCTTACAGTGAAATGTTTCTTGTAACAATCTCCTTACCGTTAAATTGGATTCACTTTCAAGTCGGTCTTCTTCCACACAAAATTACCACATGTAATTAGCTTACATAGAGGCTTGCTTTATCCAAATTAGGCTGTCAATTTATACACTTAGTATATTGCAATGTGAAGGGTCAGAGACCCTCATCGTTACAACTCTAACAGATTTCTGTAATGATAATAATACCCTTGATTTTAAAAGTACAGAAGTTCACTTCCAGATAATCTCTAAAAAACTTGCCAAAAAAAAAAACCCAACATAGATTTTTTTTAAACAGCCCTTCAATCTCTAAGTTAAAGGCTTCTATCTTAAATTATATGCTTCCACAGAAAACATCAAATGAAAAGAACATTTTTGAAGGACATTTGATAACCCTTTCTTTGTGTGAGGAATAAGGGTCCAAATCAGGGACGCCATGTCTTGTGGAAGGTATTGAAGCATGCCCTCACCCTGAGAAGCACATCACATTTTAACCAGAAGCTGCCTTGCTAAATGCAACCAAGCCAAATTTCCTCTGTGCTGAAAGGATGTTGAGAGAACCTATGTGTTCACCAATCCGCAGTGTAGGAAAAGTCTCACGGCCCTATATAAAGGGCAAGGATGAGAGGGTCAGTAAAAGGGGATACTACGATGGTGATAACTTCTCCAGAAGGAGAACAAAATGCCTCAAGACCCCTGAAGTGGCCAGTTTGTTTATTTGAAGAGAATAAATATACTTAATTTTTTTCAAATTAAAATCATCCCTTATGTTTTGAGGTGAAAGAGCCCCCATCAGATGCCACCTTACAAGATATCCCAGCACGCTGCAGGGCAGGGAGCTCCACTAGAGCAGGGTTTCACCCGGTGGGCGGGGAGGATGTGTATGCCATGCTGAACCTCACTATTCAGTCCCATTTCCAGTAGACCAATACCAGAACCAAGTGAAGTAAGAGATGGTGTCATGACAAAACACAGAGAATTCAGGAAGCCCATCCTGCAGACTACAGGGAGAAAGACTTGAATGTCTTAGTTGATTGTGCTGTGAAAGTATCAGTACAATATCTTTGTGTGAAATAAACTGGGGACATAAAACACATGTAAAAAATATTCTAGCACTGAGTAAAGGACTAGCTAGGCCATAATGAGACTGGTGTGCCCAGGTTTGGGTGCCACTTGTGGAGAAATCCAAAAAAGAAGCACTGAGAATGACTTTAGCAAGTAGGAGAGTTAAAGCGCTAAACCGCAACAGCAGAAAAACACACACTAGTACAGCCTATTGAGAATGGATCAAATTGAAATTTTCTGGCAGTATAAGGAGATTCTGAAGGAAGAGGGAGATTAAAATATAAACCTGAGGACTTGGGGAAAGTATGTTACATAGTGCGCTGAATAAAAAGCTTGCTGGAGAAATAATTTTTAAGCTAGCCTGCAGTGTCTCAACAGAAATGAGCAGCATGCGAAAATTGTGTAAGTTGATGCCACACATCCCCCATAAAAAATTTAGGTATTTTCAAAATGCCCCATACTTGGCCTCCTGTAATGCCCGTTCCCACTGAGTGAGGTATATGGAGAAAAATGCTAGTTTAAAGTTTTATCTTCATTTGTATTCCTTGACATACGATCCCCAAATCCAAAGCCACTTGAGGAAATTCAAACAATTTTAAACAATCTACAAAAGAAACACGTAGTTGTGCTGGATACAATAAAGAAAATCTAATATTCTGTTGAATCAACCCCTTGCATATTAGATTAAAGGCACATCTCTTCTGAGCAGTCCTACTGAGAATCTTGGAAAATAAGAATTATTTTTCCATCTATCATGCAATTTTCCCGTGCATAGAAAGCGACCATGACCTGCATTCTGTGCAGGGAAAATTAAAATAAATAGGCCAAAGTGCAGAATCGCAGAGTGATTACCTCTAGAATTATGGGCACATTCTAATTTATTTTTCTCTGTTTACTCTATCACAAATTTAGCAAGAAACCAAATCTTCACAAACAAATAAAATGTAATCTCTGTCTTCCATTGTCTTAAGATATTTTCCAAATATGTTTGCCTCACATTTTTATTTCGTTTTTTCGCATTTTTTTTCTTTTTAAGGTGGAATATACACGGGGCAGAATCTTGAGGTCTTTGCACAAATTTTAAGGAAATCTTATTTTGGCAAGTCTCCCAATTAAAGCAATGGGCATTTGTCTGTGTAAAGCTGATTTAGACCATGGCCCAGTATTGGTAAGTATTTTGTTTTGGGGATTTAATATTATTTATATTATCTGCTGTCAGAGTATCTGGATGAATGTTTCAGTCTTCGATTCTTCATGCAGCTGTTCAAGCCTACACTGATGCAAGTTTTACTGAGTAGGGAACTAGATGTCGGGATTCCTACTTTCAGCACAGTCACTTACAGTGTGACCTTGAACAATTTAACAAGCCAGAGTGAATTCAAAGCAAAGGTCTCTCTCATCACATGTTTTAGCAGTGTTACTTGCTGAATTTTTCAGTCAGGAACCCTCCCCCTGTCCAGAGATCTGTCCTTTGTTCTTCAGGTGTTGTGGATGCTGTGGGTAGAGAGAATGGAGTAATAATTTGGGGCATCTTCCCTTTTATAGTCATTTCTCTTCTTTGAGCATCATCTTACTTTCAAATCATTATAGGCAAGACAAGTATTTCAAACTTTTCTGACAGAAGATTTCTATGTAATTTCCTTAAGATTTATTCATTCACTGGATTTCTAATAAACATCTAGATATTGTTTGTTATATTTGCCCATTTTCTTTGGTCCATTGTTTTTTCTTTTTTTCTTTGTTTGGGCTCCATTGAGTGGCAATCATCTGTTCCAGATTTCCTCAGCATAACACATCCTAAACAAGAATTGTAAAATCTCATTCAGTTGGCAGATGAACAAAATGAGGGCGTCGGGGGGGCGGGGAGAAAGCCAGATGAGAACACAAGGAATCATGCCCTGCTGCATGCACATCCTTATGAGATGTCCTCCTCTCATGGAAGGAAGTATACAAATTGGGTAGCTGAATTTGACTGAAGTCCTCTTTTTTCCCAGTCTTATTTTTTCATATATTCTGTTTCTAATATTTAAAATGTACATAATTTAGATTGCCTAGGAGGCTTGTTGTCTGAAAGTAAGTAACGTAAGAATCCTGCCCATAGGGAGTGGAGATTTACCGTTCATTGACTCTTATTATGGTCCATACACTCTGAAAGAACATTTTAATTATTAGTAGAACGGTAATAAAATTAATCACTATTAGACCTTGATGCTGCTGAAGCAAATAAAATAAAAGCTAAATTATGTTCCAATATCCTTGAATCCTTTGTTGTTCAGTAGTAAAACTGGATTGTTTCTTTAGCTTTGTTTTAAAGAGCAGATGTATATTTGCATAATGTCAAGATTTAGTTAGAGTTGTGAAAGGAAAATTACATCTCTGCTTTACAATGGGGCAAATATGTGTATAAAGGATTAGATAAAGCAATCCAAAAACAAGCATCTGATTTACCCTTTAGTTCTAAACCATCCTTTGTATTTCAAGAGGTACAAGATGTATGATGAATGTATAACACGACGGCTAATTCTGAATGAAGTACCTAAAGGTGTACGTCATCTGTAGCAAAATATTTCTTTAGCGTTCTTGGGAAATAAGATGAACGTTCTATGGATTTTATTCTGACTAGCCAATTTGTATTCCTTTGAGCTCCCTTCCAAATGTTAACTCAGAATCTGAGATAATAACAATAACCAATCAAGCTAGCATACAACTACAACTTCAGTATGAAACCAAATTTCAAATGTGATCCACTATTTCTAAATCCTGTTACAAAAACTATCACTATTACATTTCTTTGGTGACAGATTCTTCAGGCATCTATCTGCTCTAAACCGTTATGGCAAATTACAGTAAGAGCTGATTTTTGTTTATAATTTTCCTTTTTTTTATATGTATAGCACACAGTATGTTCAGCGCCATACCAAACAAAATAGAAACAGGAACGGTTTTTAAGAACAAGTCAGTAGGAGCTGCAAATGCTCTGTTTTCTGAAAATTGGGCCAGTTTGTTAGCTGCCTAAAATGGATTGTGGTCCATAATCTTTGATACAGAAATCTGAAAATTGTGGCCATATAATATATTATTGTAAACTCACTTTATGGACCTTGTGGAAGGAAGGGATGTTCAGGAGGACACTGAATGGAGAAATGTTGACTTTGTGAAATGGGGGAGGGACACTGTGACATTACCCAAGGTACATTCTGGACTGATGAACAGCTTTCCCCTCAATTGTCCAACCTGGGGTGCCTTTTACACTGTAAGAATCATGACTCCTGGTCTGCTCACACACAGCCTCTAACAGGTAAATTTTACTCCCTGTTATGCTGCAAAAGTGCTATGGCCAGCTACCCTTGAATTACACTTCAGAGCAACATCAGCAAATTCCCACTCCCAGACTTTCCCCAGGAAATGTATATCTTGTACTGTCCAGCACTCTCCTGGTCAATACAAGCTCATATAAAGTCCATCATTTTATTAATAGAAATTATGTTCACAAATCCTGTTATCCCAAATGGAGCTTTTCAAACACTTCAATCCAAACACACTGGTCTAGATAAAATAATAAAACAGGTTTATTAACTACTGAGCAATGAGACATAACAGTCAGAATTGGTTACAAGAAAACAAAACTAAATCGCAACTAATGCCTAATTTAACAAGCCAGAGTGAATTCAAAGCAAAGGTCTCTCTCACCACATGTTTTAGCAGTGTTACTGGCTGAATTTTTCAGTCAGGACCCTTCCCCCTGTCCAGAGATCTGTCCTTTGTTCTTCAGGTGTTATGGATGCTGTGGGTAGAGAGAATGGAGTAATAATTTGGGGCATCTTCCCTTTTATAGTCATTTCTCTTCTTTGAGCATCATCTCCAGTTGAGGGTCAGGGAATATAAATCTGTGTGGATGGAAAACCCCAGCTGTTTCTTTGTCAAGATGTAGATTTTCGCCCACATCCTCTTTCGTGCCAAAGAGTGGCCACTTAACCAGATGATAGTCCATTTGATTTTGCTGACAGCTGACCTGAGGTGTCTGCTAACCTTTTGTCTCTGGGGAACTGGTTTTTGACTCTTCCCCAAACTTAGAACATGTCTTTAGTAATACCATACAGTAGAATCCTATAACTTTACATACAATGTTGCCATACATATTTTACCAGGACAATAATGATCAGTAAATTGAGTTTTCAAATGATAGCTCACAAGGCATACTATGTACAACATTTATTGTAGTCTTGAAAACAGGGTGAACATAGGGATACAAGCTGTCACAGAGGCCATTATATTAGCATCATACTAATTTTACATCTTATTAATGAAGATGGTCATGCAAGGCCATGTTTGTGTTAAAGTGTATATGCTATGAAAAAAATGTTTCTTCATTTCCCTGGACATGGAAACAAATATCAAAGGGCCTTATTTGCCTTTCACTACCATTGCTGTAATCAGGAGTAACACCATTGACTGTAGCTGAAGTTACAACAATATAAAACAAGCCAGAGATGTGAATCAGAGCCAAAATCTCTTGTAACAGGGTGATACTGAAGTACAGATTATAGATGTTTGGGGGCAGCTGCAGATGCTGGTTGCGGGGTTTACATCGGGAAGTTTTTGCTTATTATTGTGCTCCATGCAGTTCTGGGGTGGCTGAGGGGGCAGTATATGTTACTCAGCTTCCTGGGTTCATCAGTAATCTCCCTGGAGTTCAGGGAGATTACTGATGAACCCAGGAAGCTGAGTAGCACATACCACCTCCTCAGCTGTCCGGAACCTGCATGGTGCCTAATAAAAGCTCAGGTTCTTTGGAAAGAGAGGAGCTTTTTCCGTGGGGTGGCTGGCGGGGCTCCGGATGGCCCCGGGCTCCTCTGGTCGAAGAGGGTGGGGGCTCGGGGCTCCTCTAGGAGGAGGGCCTCAGGTGGAAGGGGTCGGGCCATGGGGGCTAGCCTCCTCAAAGGTGGCTTTACCTGCTGCCCGTGTGTGTGGGTAAAAACGATAACAGTAGATATAGCTGAAAACGGTTTGAGTGTATTGATTTGATCTCAGGTTCATCACACTAGATAAGGGGTCTATGGAGTCTGACATGCACAGAAGGCAGCAATATATTCCTCCTTTGTCTGGTGAACAGTTCATTGTAAGATGACTCTTAGTACCTAGTAATGTCTGACCTTCAGCACAGACACACTCACTTCAACATTGTTTTAACTGATCCAGCATAATAGAAAAGCAAAGCAAAAAGAAGAATACAGTGAACCACGTCAGGAAAGCAACACAAAAATAAGCACACTCAACCATGTCACCGTTTTGACCTGCTCTAAATGCAACATTGTAACAACTTTCTTATTTGCAGTTATAGCTCTCCCTGGGTCAGAAACACTGACTCATTTCATATTATTCTTTGATTTATCATAAAGAACCACATGGAAGATGGGGGTGGAGGAGAAGAGATTTTGTTAAAGAAGAAATGAGGTCATATAGTAAGAGTAAGATAGCTTCAGGCTTTTAAATGCCATATAGAAATAGGTTTCAGAGTAGCAGCCGTGTTAGTCTGTATCCGCAAAAAGAAAAGGAGGACTTGTGGCACCTTAGAGACTAAAAAATTTATTTGAGCATAAGCTTTCGTGAGCTACAGCTCACTTCATCGGAGTGAAGTCTCTAAGGTGCCACAAGTACTCCTTTTCTTTTTTCATATAGAAATAGAACATCTTCAAAAAATAAAAAGCCTTCTCCACTTTCTTCATTTTATTGTTCCATACCACTTAAGAAATGTCAAATGTTTATAATTTGACAAGCATACCAAAACAGTTTCTAAGTTATCCCACTGGTTTAGATGAAGAAAAAAACATTTTTGGTTTTGACTTTCCTGTTTTGTGACACAGGGTTGGTATTGAGCAGATTCCTGTTCTCAGGGGATCTCCTGGTCCTTTAGGAACCTGACTCCCCTCTCTTGGCAGGTGCAGAGAGAGTTTGTCTGCTTGTATCATTAGTTGTTCAGTTGATGCCTTCCTACCCTTTGTGCGCACACACACACACACCAGTACAGACTCTACCACCAGCTCTGGAATGACCGCCAGTACTGATGTAACTTCCAGTACCCTTACAACTAGCCTCCCCAGTAGAAACAGGGTGGGGATTATATTTCCTAAGATTCTGAGGTCTCCGTGGCCCAAGGACCCCTTAATGCCAACTGTCAAGGGCTTACAAAATGGCCTGATTCTGGTATATACATTCTGGTTCACCAAAGAATGTCTTAAATAAAAGACAGGGTCACGCTGGTCATTACTATTATTGTGAAATGCATGGACAGGCTAAGTAAGGAGTTGTGTATATATAATGAAAATATGTTCTTAGATTGCATCAAGGTAAGAGTCACGAGCACAGGTGAAAAAACAGATTTTTTTTATCGTACAAGAGATGTTTATTCATCTGTCTCTGTCAGGATAGTAAACGTAAGCTAATGCAGTGGATGTCCATTTACATAGGCAGACAACGAAGAGATGTGAAGTCAAAAGGGAAGCAGCACACAGGAAAAACAAGCCACGGGACAGTTATTGTCTACTCAGACAGGATGAACTTTGGCATAAAGGGGTATAAGTAGAATGCAAAGAAGATGCCTTCTTATGCACACCTAGAAAGTAAACGGGCAATGTGTTTGCATTCATAAAAACATGATTTCAGCCAACTTTAATTGAAAATGCTATAGAGGACTTTGGGGAATGATAGAAACTTCTTTAGACAGGAGGTTAAGCTGTTAGGTAAGGTTAGTCTCTAAAAGTGTGTTATGATTTTAATATGCAACCTTTTGTTTCCAATATCCTTATTCACTGTCACTTGAATCTTTGATAAACTGATTCTTGTCTTCACTATAAATATATGGAAGTGCTGTGATATTAAGCAAAGTGCTGTACCAGAGCTGAATCTTACAAGCTGCTGTGTATACTGTTCCTTCAGGGACAGCAGGCCTAGTGTTTCTGTGAGTAGCCAGGGGCTGGATATCGCAGGGGAACACTTCAAAGGGACTCAGGAACTGGGCAGGGCAAGGCAAAGTAAGGGCCAACATAGCCCACAGAAGAGAGCTTGAGTGGCTAGAAAACTGGTGGTGTTAGGATGCTGATTCCCATCTAAGCATAGGCAGGGCGGTTACTCAGTCCCTGTTACCCCAAGAACTGTCAGTCTCTACTCCAGGTTCTTCCACCACCTTCCCATTTAGGCTTCCCTCCCCTGAAGTCTACTCCAAAGACCTCCCAGGAACAGTCAGTGATGAACTTGCCAAACACCATGGCAGAAGCACCCTTGGAGTCCACAACCATACCGCAGGCTCCACCACAGTGGGCCTTTTGGAACTCTTGGGCCCCATACAGAGACATCTAGGTCTCTGACATTCTAGGTCATCTTCCAGTAAGAAGACTTGCTTGGATGGGTATCCTCCAAAACACCTTGAACCTGACCCCCTTCACCTCTCTTTGTGACAGCCTTCCTGAAGAACACAATCTGGGAGTTGAAGAAGAGGCGGCAATCAAGTTGTCATCCTCCTCCCCAGAAAAGGTAATCATGCCCCACTCCCTCATCCTGTGCAGATGACCTCAAGATCTTTCAGGCCCTTATGAAGAGGATAACTGAGTTCTCACAAATCCCTTTGAATGAAATACAAGAACCACAGCAGAGTTTAGTGGAATTCCTCCACACTTTTCCTCAAAGCAGGGCTGCCTTTCAGATAAATTGTCCCATTGATGGCCAAGACAATAGGGTAAGCCCCAGGCATTATCCCTTGCATATGCAAAAAGGCTGACAAAAATTACTATGTCTCTTTGAAGGACTCGGAAGACTACTTCTCCCATCCCACTCCAAACTCTTAGTGATGGATGCAACAAATGAGAGAACCAGACTACATTGCTTCAGGTCCATGCCACATGAAAAGGAGCTCAAATGTCTAGACCTCCTTTGTTGCAAAAGTTACTCTTCAGTTGCACTTCAGTTTAGCATAGCTAACTGTCATATTGCAATGGCTAACTAGGACTATATGGACTACATCAAATTCACTCATCTTATTGATTATTTGCCACAAGATCAGAAGACCAATTCTAGGCCCTCATCACAGAAGGCCAGATTTTTGGCAACGCATCCTTGCAAACCTTGTTAGATGCAGCTGATACAGCCTCTCACTCAATGTAATGTGCCATACTTTATGTCTGTAATTCTCTGGGCTTCCTAGATTGGTCCAGAACATGGTTGAAAATCTCCCTTTTTGAAGTAATGACACAGATGAACAAAATGGCATCCTCCGTGCTGCCTGGGTCCCAAGAGGAATTAGTTCATTAAAATAGGGGCATGCTGGCATAGTGGACATACTGAGGAGACATTTTTGTCAGGATTGCAAATAGAACTGGGTTGCTCAGCTTCTATAGGGAATTTTCCTGAGCTGGGGCTTCCCGGAGATGGACAGGGTTGCAAAAAAAAACTTAACACAAAATGCTGCAAATTTTGCCCCTGAGGAGGTCATGGCTGTGATTCACTGGGGGATGCTCTCACCACCCTTTGGCTCTGAGTGCTGCGTGATGCTTTTTCAACTGACAGCTACTTCTTAAACTCCTGAACACAGTAAAATGAGAATGTGTCAAAATTGTCATTTTATTGCCAGCTTGGTCAAGGCAGATATGGTTCTCAGGCCTGCTTTACCTATCCCTGCAGCCATATCTTCATCTGCCTCTGTCAAGGTTCCTCCCACACTCTGAACTCTAGGGTACAGATGTGGGGACCTGCATGAAAAACCTCCTAAGCTTATCTTTACCAGCTTAGGTCAAAACTTCCCCAAGGTACAAAATATTCCACCTGTCGTCCTTGGATTGGCCGCTACCACCACCAAACTAATACTGGTTACTGGGGAAGAGCTGTTTGGATGCGTCTTTCCCCCAAAAATACTTCCCAAAACCTTGCACCCCACTTCCTGGACAAGGTTTGGTAAAAAGCCTCACCAATTTGCCTAGGTGACTACAGACCCAGACCCTTGGATCTTAAGAACAATGAACAATCCTCCCAACACTTGCACCCCCCCCTTTCCTGGGAAATGTTGGATAAAAAGCCTCACCAATTTGCATAGGTGACCACAGATCCAAACCCTTGGATCTGAGAACAATGAAAAAGCATTCAGTTTTCTTACAAGAAGACTTTTAATAAAAATAGAAGTAAATAGAAATAAAGAAATCCCCCCTGTAAAGTCAGGATGGTAGATACCTTACAGGGTAATTAGATTCAAAAACATAGAGAATCCCTCTAGGCAAAACCTTAAGTTACAAAAAAGATACATGGACAGAAATAGTTATTCTATTCAGCACAGTTCTTTTCTCAGCCATTTAAAGAAATCATAATCTAACACGTACCTAGCTAGATTACTTACTAAAAGTTCTAAGACTCCATTCCTGGTCTATCCCCGGCCAAGACAGAATATAGACAGACACACAGACCCTTTGTTTCTCTCCCTCCTCCCAGCTTTTGAAAGTATCTTGTCTCCTCATTGGTCATTTTGGTCAGGTGCCAGCGAGGTTACCTTTAGCTTCTTAACCCTTTACAGGTGAGAGGAGCTTTCCCCTGGCCAGGAGGGATTTCAAAGGGGTTTACCCTTCCCTTTATATTTATGACAGCCTCTGATGCAGTACTCAAGGAAACTGAAGCATTCTGACCTCTTCCAGCCACACCTCAAGGCTGGACTCTTGGACGGCTCTCAAGCTTAAAGATGGACTACTTCTCCAAAGTATGCAACATAGGGCTGAATAGTAGGAAACCACCCACAAGAAAGACTTATCTGCAAAAAAAAAAATTGGTGGTCATTCCACTCCTGGTGCACCCAAAGAGGATTGTTCCCTCTGGATTCCTGTCTCATTCACAGATTTATCTCATCTGAGCTAAAAAACATCTGGTCTTTTGCTGGGTTTCATCAAGTTCCACCTTGCAGCTATTACAGATTTTCACTCATCTGTAGATGGGGTTTCTGTATTTGCATATCCCACTATTCAACTGAACATTCAGCTTCATCTAGGGGTTGACCAATCTCTTCTCCCATGTCAGAGACACTACACTACCTTGGGAACTTAGTCTTGTTCTTAAACACCTTACGGAAATGACCCTTTGAGCACCTAGTGAGCTGCTGTCTCCTCCATTTATCTTCCAAGACCTTCTTACCAGACATCACTTCAGTTAGGAGAGTAGAGGAATTGGGCACCCTTGTGCCAGACCCATCCTACATAGTATTCTACTGGGACAAAGTGACTCTTTGCCCATATCTTCATTTCCAACCCAACATCTCCTCCGACTTCCATATTAACCAGGCCAATCAACTGTCAGACTTCTACCCTAAACCTCATAACTCCAGAGAGAAAGATAGTCTTCACACCCTGGATGTTAGAAGAGCTCTAACTTTCTACTTTAAAAGAACCAGGCCCTTCAGAGCTTCCCCTAGACTATTTGGGTATGTATACACTGCCAAAAAAGAGCACAACAACCCTGGCAGCTAGTCTCAGAGCTGGGATCATCTCACTCGGACTCACACTACAGGGCTAATAGTAGTGTAGATGTTCGTGCTTGGACTGGGAAAGAGGTTGGGTCTTAGTGCTCAGACTCGCTGCCGTGGTGTTCTGGGTTTTCTTTCCCTTTGCAGTGTAGATACACCCTTTTATCTTTTTTGTGAACAGAATATTTCCACCCACAGACTGTTAAATGGGTCTCAGGCTGCATTCTGTAATGCTATGAAGCTTCTGGATCACCTCCTTCCCTTAAACTGACTTGCTTATTTCACTGGGGCACAGTTCACATCTGTGACTTTTCCTATGATTACTCCCATTACACACATTTGTAGAGCCACCGCCTGGTGGTCTGTTCACATCTTCTCCCAGGAGTACACTAATTTACACACTCCAAGAGTAGCTGCAGCCTTTGGAACAGCTGCCCTTCAATTCCTGATAGATCCTACTCCTCTGTACTTGTGCGGTAGCCGGAGTTCTTTTAGGTCTTTTGTCGCAATGGGTGCTCCAGTGATAGCCCTCCTTCCTCTCTGCTTTAGAATCATGGTCTCTGGCAGATTTTGCAGGGGAGAAAGAACTGGAGCAGCAGCAGGCCCACCCTTCACTGTATGCCTTTAGATCAGAGCATGAGGATATGCAGGGCTCAGGCGCAGACCCACAGACACAGCTACCAAAAATCTCTATTCGAAGGCATAGTGGCACACGTGCACCTGAAGTGGAGCATCCATAGAAACAAAACATCTCCAAGAACTCAAGTGAGTAACCTGTAAATCCTAATCTGACTAAATCTGTTGTTTCTCTTCTATATTATTCAATGTCACTGTTTTCCATGATAACGGATCATATGGAAAAATAATACTCCAATTGATTTGTTTAATATAACTGATTTTAACTGTTTAACAAATCTGATCCTCATCAGTGTACCTTTGAAACTCCACAGACTTGAACTGAAGTCAGTGCTGTTCCTTGTGGATGCAAGGCTCTGCTCATGTGAATCCAATTGTGGATTCACAGTTGTTATAGATTATTCCAGTAATAACCAATTAAATTCTATAATTAAAAAGTTATAGGCAATATTTCCATTTTGTATTACATCATGCTAATTCTAGGGTGGTTTGCTATGATTCATGGGGTCCTATTTTTCATTGTTTCAGAGTACTTGAACAACACTGAGGCTCTAATGAAAATGTCTAGGGATCCCATGTGGGCTAATTGTAAAAAAAAAATCATAATTAACATGCAGTATTTATTGTTCATCTTTGCTATTAACTATTGGTGAAATTCAGTACTGTGCAGAGAGACCGTATGTACCACCTAAGTTCAGTTTGAGTCCTTGAAACAGTGCAAATGTGAACTTTAGTGTGTGAATAGAAGACAGTACCATAATTGTCCCTGAACTCATATCCAACACTGGAAATCGTCAAAAATGCCTTACAATTAGAGACTTAAAGTGCTCAATCTGTTTTGCGTATCAAAAAGAAAAAGAAAGTGACTTGATTATGGTGTTCAGGTACCTCCACACAGAGAAAGTACTGGGATCTAAGAGTCTCTTTAATCTAATGAAGAGAGGCTAAACAAGACCCAATAGCTGAAAGTTAAAGCCAGACAGATTTATATTAGAAATAAGGCATGATTATTTTTAATTGGTTGGGTGATACTACCTATGGAAGTATCTCTTGATGTCTTCAAATCATATTACCTATACCTATATGGAAGGTGGGCTTTACTCAAACATAAATTATTGGACTCTGTAGATCATTGGGTGAAATTATGGCCTGTGTTACACAGGAGGACAGACTAGATGATCTGAGGGTCTCTCCTGGCCTTAAAAAATAAAAATAATCTATGAATCTGTGCATTTCTTCCTGTAAAAATGCTGCAAATAAAACTTTCAGTGGGCATGATGGTTCTTTAGTAACAAACAGAATCCATTTGAATTCCACAATCTGATCACTTTTGTGCATATTCATAGACTATACTTCAATTAGGCTTATTTGTGATATATTTTTCTAAGAATTGATCCCCTTTTGAGGGGAGCCATTAGTAAAGGTAAGAGTGAGAGCATACTCATGTTCTCTGTGCTGATATAATTGTGAACCATCCAGATCACCAGTGTCTAAAAGCAATTCTGACAGCTTTGTGGAGTTTTCTTAACGTTATTGTGTGGATTGCATTGTTGGAAGTGGTAGTAGTAAGTAATACGATCCCACAAGGGAATGTACTAATTTATTTGTCAATAAGTTAGCATCCTTTAATTCTTCTGTGACAGATAATGAAGAAAAAAGGTGGTACCGTGCATGACAACATATCAGGACTGGTCATATCCATTTCTACCTGATGATAGTATTTCCATCTGGTTCTTTATAACTGGTTATGTCTTTTTTTCTATGTCAGATATAGAATTCTACTCACATAATAGACAGCAGCATTAATACAGTATTCTCAAATGTGTATTACATAGGTTCAGTCCATTGCCATTTGCTTGAACTTCCTGACTAAGAATGGTTTTTACATCTGTGTGTTCTGTTGTCATTACCATATATTAAATTTCTTCCTTTGTCTCAGCTAGTATTACTGGCAAGTGTTCCCTTTGGTCGAAATATTCTGCATGCTCTACTGCCACTTGCATATATTAACATTGTGTTCGTCATTTTCTAGATCTTTTGCTTTTGTCTCCTAAATCACATTCCTGAAAATCAGGTAGCTTCAGTCTCTGATTACCTGAGCAGTTTACATTTTGCACAAAATATATTTTGCATACAAATGTCTGGCATTGCCATCTTTAGTTCTCTGCTGCTGCTGATGGTGGCACTGCCTTCAGAGCTGGGTGGCTGGAGAGTGGCAGCTGTTGGCAAGATAGCACAGCCCCCCAATTTTCTGTCTACCCCACCTCAGTGCCCCCCCACACACACACACACACCAGGAAGAAGCTGGTACTGCCCCTGCCAAGGGGAAAAACAGAGTTGTGGGGGTTGAAAGACTGACATCTTAGCAGAGCCCCATGTTGGAGTTGGTGGTGATTTTTGGGAAGCTTGTAGCATGCATGTAGGTTCTTTTTATTGTTTTCATGTGTTATCTGCAATGCTTTTGACCTAAGAATGAATGCAATTTGCTTTGTGAAGGCTGGTTGGTAACTGGTGTACGCTGTCCCTGGAGAAAGATACTGGAACAAATGATTAAACAATCAATCGTGAGCACCTACAAGATAATTGGGTGATTAGGGTGGTGAGAAATAGCCAGAATGGGTTTGTCAAGAACAGATCCTGCCAAATGAACTTTTGACAGGGTTATTAGGCTAATGGATCGGGGGGGAATCAATAGATGTCATATATTTTGATTTTACTAAAGCTTTTAACATAGTCCCACACAACATTCTCATAAGCAAGCTAAGGAAATGTGGTTTAGATGAAATTATTATAAGGTGGATGCACAACTGGGTGAAAGACCGTACTCAAAGAGTAGTTATTAATGGTTTGCTGTCAGGCTGGAAGGGCATTTTTAATGGGGTCCCATAGGAATCAGTCCTAAGTCTGGTGCCATTCAATATTTTCATTAATAACTTAGAAAATGGAGTGGAGAGCATGTGATAAAATTTGTGGATGACACCATGCTGGGAAGGGTTGCAAGCACTTTGCAGGACAGTATTAGAATTCAAAACAAGCTTGACAAATTAAAGAATAAATCTGAAATTGACAGGATGAAATTCAAGAAAGACAAGTGCAAAGTACTTCATTTAGGAAGGAAAAAATCAAATGCAGAGCTATAAAATAGGGAATAATTGTCTAGGCGATAGTACTGCAAAAAAAGGATCAGGGGGTTATAGTGGATCACAAAATGAATATGAGCCAATAATGTGCTGCAATTGCAAAAAAGACTATCATTCTGGGATGTAGTTACAGGTGTATCTTATGTAAGACACAGGAGGTAACTGTTCTGCTCTACTGGGTATTGATGAGGCCTCAGCTTGAGTACTGTGTCCAGTTTGGGAGCTGCACATTAGGAAAGATTGGATAAATTGGAGAGAGTCTGGGAGAGAGCACAAAAATGATAAAAGGTTTAGAAAACCTGACCTCTGAGCAAAGGTTAAAAAAGCTGGGTATGTTTAGTAATGAGAAAAGAAGACCGAGGGGGGACCTGGTAGTCTTCAAATATATTAGAGGCTGTTGTAAACAGAATAGAGATGAATTGTTCTTGATCGGTGTCCATTGAAGGTAGAACAAGAAGTAATGGGCCTTATCTGCAGCAAGGGAGATTTAGATTAAATATTAGGAAAAGCTTTCTAACTATGAATAGTTAAGTTCTGGAATAGTTAAGTTCTATGAATAGTTAAGGCTTCCAAGGCAGGTTGTGGAATCCCTATCATTAAATGTTTTTAAAAACAGGTGAGGAAAAAATCTGTCAGGGATGGTCCATGTTCACTCAGTCCTGCCTCAGTGCAGGGGGCTGGACTTGCTGACCTCTACAAAGCCCCTTCAGCCCTATGTTTCTATGATACGATTATTCTAAAAGTACACTGTCTTGTATAGAACATCTTCAAATGAACACGGTGCATAATTTAATTACAAGTGGTAGGTAGGCTGCACTTTTGTTGAAATGATCACAGTAGTAGCTGTTGTACTATTTGAAACAAACACACCCCATTAGGAATTGGTTGATAATCTTGTAATTTTCAGTTGCTATGTGATGCTGCCCCTTATGAACATTTAGTTAGACCTCATTCATTATGCATGACCTATATCACGCTTGACACTCTGAAGTAAAACCCCAGATCTGAACATCCCAATCGTTAGGGAAGATCACATCTGGACACAAACTTTGAAGCTTGGACCTAGCTCCCATTTGGTCCTTAACAATAGCTTGACAGTGAAGACATCCATGGTTGATACTGGGTTAGTGAGAGAACTAGGTCGTACGTCAAATAAGGCCCCGTCTACACTGACAAGTTTGTGCGCACTAAAGCAGCTTTGAGCACTGTAACTCCCGAGGTGCACACACTGCCAAGCCACTTAGTGTGCAGAAACTGCGCAGTTGCAGAGCTCTTAAAAAACCATGCCGACGAGAGGCATACAGCTTTCTGCGCCAGGGCTACAGTGCTGCGGAGCTGATGTAGACACCATGGCAATTACAGCGCTGCTATTAGCCTCCGAGAGGTGTCCCACAATGCCGGTTCTCACCTCTCTGGTCATTGGTTTGAACTGTACTGCCCTGCCCTTGGGTGACCAACCGTCAGCTCCACCCCGTACATTCCTTGGCAAATTTGAAAGCCCCCTTCCTGTTTGCTCGGTGATGTGTGCAGTAATCTCCATGCATCTTTCCAGGTGGTCATGCCTGCTCCACGCACCAGGCGATCCCCTGCTTGGAGCAATGCTGAGCTGCTGGAACTCATCAGCATTTGGGGAGAGGAAGCTATGCAGTCCCAGCTGCGCTCCAGCATAGGAATTATGATACCCAGGACAGATTTCACAGTGCATGGTAGAAAGGGGCCATGACCGGGACATATTGCAGTTTAGGGTAAAAGTGAAGGAGCTGCGGAACCCCTACTGTGAGGCTCAGGAGGTAAACCGCTGCTTCGGTGCTGCGCCCACGAGCTGCCGGTTCTAAAAGAGCTGGATGTGATACTTGGTGGCAACCCCACCATTGCTGCAAAGGCACCTGTGGATATTTCATTGTCTCACATGCCAGTTGAGAGCAGACCGAGCCAGGAGGAGGAAATCTTGGATGAAGAGGGGGAGGGGGACCCCGAGGCAGAGGATGACTCAGAGGCCAGAGATGCAAGCAATCAGGAGCTCTTTTCTACCCGGAGGAGCCTAGCTAGTCACAGCAGTTGGAGCTTGGCATTCCTGCAGCCTGAAAGAGGCAGGGCGCGCAGTACACAAACCATTGAAAAATGGTGCCAAATGTGGACGGAAGCACAGCAATGGATGGGAGGCAAAGCAATGCATTACGGGGCATTGGGACTGACCCCAGGATGCCCCGCAGCCCCCTCTGCCTTCCCACAAGTCTTAGTTACAAAAGAGAAAGAGGTGCTCTGTAGGATAGCTGCCCAGAGTGAACCGCTCTGAATAGCGCTGCAACTGCCGCAAGTGTGAACACGCGATTGTGCAGGCAGCCGTCAGTGTGAACACACAACAGCGGTTTCCCTTCTGTGCCCTCTGAGCGGCACTGTAACTGCCGGCGCTGTAACTTTGCAAGTGTAGACGTGCCCTAAATGTACTTGCGTTCCAGCTCTGAGGACCTGGCCTCAGATGACACAATTCAAACATTAACTAGTAGCTTTCATTTCAGGTGTCTCTTCAAAAACCACTTACAAAAAGATTCATTAGTGTAGAACTAAGGTAGTCCAGTGGTATCTCATGCCCTTCCAGAACATCAAATTCAGCAAAACACAGACTTCTAAAAACCAGGAAATTAAGAGTTAAGCAATACACCTACCCACACTCCACTGCCCTCTCAGCGATGTCCCAATATGTCCATAACACATACTCACGCTCTGTATTGAACTGAAACTACCTACACCTGCTGTATATCCAAACACTTAGCCTACTCCTCTGAAAGAACACCGCATGTGCTAAATTTTACAGCCCTTTCAACTCTTTTTACCCCTCCCTCATCCTTAGGCACAAAATGCCATCTAACACTCTACTTTCATTTACGCTTCTTTAAACCTTCTTTAAACTCTAGTGACACAACTGTCATAAATGTAAAGGGAAGGGGAAACCCCTTTAAAATCCCTCCTGGCCAGAGGAAAAATCCTCTCACCTGTAAAGGGTTAAGAAGCTAAAGGTAACCTCGCTGGCACCTGACCAAAATGACCAATGAGGAGACAAGATACTTTCAAAAGCTGGGAGGAGGGAGAGAAACAAAGGGTCTGTGTCTGTCGGTATGCTGCTTTGCCGGGGATAGAACAGGAATGGAGTCTTAGAACTTTTAATAAGTAATCTAGCTAGGTATGCGATAGATTATGATTTCTTTAAATGGCTGAGAAAAGAATTGTGCTGAATAGAATAACTATTTCTGTCTGTGTATCTTTTTTGTAACTTAAGGTTTTGCCTAGAGGGATTCTCTATGTTTTGAATCTAATTACCCTCTAAGGTATCTACCATCCTGATTTTACAGGGGTGATTCCTTTAGAATCATAGAATCATAGAATATCAGGGTTGGAAGGGACCTCAGGAGGTCATCTAGTCCAACCCCCTGCTCAAAAGCAGAACCAATCCCCAATTAAATCATCCCAGCCAGGGCTTTGTCAAGCCTGACCTTAAAAACTTCTAAGGAAGGAGATTCCACCACCTCCCTAGGCAACGCATTCCAGTGTTTCACCACCCTCCTAGTGAAAAAGTTTTTCCTAATATCCAACGTAAACCTCCCCCACTGCAACTTGAGACCATTACTCCTTGTCCTGTCCTCTTCTACCACTGAGAATAGTCTAGAACCATCCTCTCTGGAACCACCTCTCAGGTAGTTGAAAGCAGCTATCAAATCCCCCCTCATTCTTCTCTTCTGCAGTTTAAACAATCCTGGTTCCCTCAGCCTCTCCTCATAAGTCATGTGTTCCAGACCCCTAATAATTTTTGTTGCCCTTCGCTGTACTCTCTCCAATTTATCCACATCCTTCTTGTAGTGTGGGGCCCAAAACTGGACACAGTACTCCAGATGAGGCCTCACCAATGTCGAATAGAGGGGGACGATCATGTCCCTCGATCTGCTCGCTATGCCCCTACTTATACATCCCAAAATGCCATTGGCCTTCTTGGCAACAAGGGCACACTGCTGACTCATATCCAGCTTCTCGTCCACTGTCACCCCTAGGTCCTTTTCCGCAGAACTGCTGCCTAGCCATTCGGTCCCTACTCTGTAGCTGTGCATTGGATTCTTCCGTCCTAAGTGCAGGACGCACACTTATCCTTATTGAACCTCATCAGATTTCTTTTGGCCCAATCCTCCAATTTGTCTAGGTCCCTCTGTATCCTATCCCTGCCCTCCAGCGTATCTACCGCTCCTCCCAGTTTAGTATCATCCGCAAATTTGCTGAGAGTGCAATCCACACCATCGTCCAGATCATTTATGAAGATATTGAACAAAACCGGCCCCAGGACCGACCTCTAAGGGCACTCCACTTGACACCGGCTGCCAACTAGACATGGAGCCATTGATCACTACCCGTTGAGCCCGACAATCTAGCCAACTTTCTACCCACCTTATAGTGCATTCATCCAGCCCGTACTTCTTTAACTTGCTGACAAGAATACTGTGGGAAACCGTGTCAAAAGCTTGCTAAAGTCAAGAAACAATACATCCACTGCTTTCCCTTCATCCACAGAACCAGTAATCTCATCATAGAAGGCGATTAGATTAGTCAGGCACGACCTTCCCTTGGTGAATCCATGCTGACTGTTCCTGATCACTTTCCTCTCATGTAAGTGCTTCAGGATTGATTCTTTGAGGACCTGCTCCATGCTCTTTACTTCTCTGCTGCTCCTGCTCTTTATTTCTATCTACCTCTATTTCTATTAAAAGTCTTCTTGTAAGAAAACTGAATGCTTTTTCATTGTTCTCAGATCCAAGGGTTTGGGTCTGTGGTCACCTATGCAAATTGGTGAGGATTTTTACCAAACCTTTCCCAGGAAGTGGGGTGCAAGGGTTGGGAGGATTTTGGGGGGAAAGACGTGTCCAAACTGCATTTCCCAGTAAACCCAGTTAGAGTTTGGTGGTGGCAGTGGTTATTCCAAGGACAAAGGATAAAATTAATTTGTACCTTGGGGAAGTTTTAACCTAAACTGGTAAAAGGAAGCTTAGGAGGTTTTCATGCAGGTCCCCACATCTGTACCCTAGAGTTCAGAGTGGGGGAGGAACCTTGACAACAACCTACACAATGCTCAAATGAGGCATGTTGAATTTCTCAAGGTACACATGCATGTCTTACCTTTGATCATAGAGGTGTCAGGAAAAGGGACTCTCAGACATCCCCCAGATGACCTCATGTTGTAATCACAGCTCTGCTAAGGTGGTCCAACTAATCCATCCACCATTCGATATAGCTACAACTTACACAGTGAATGCAGCTGAAATGCATGTCAATAATTCCCAGTGGCTATTGCCAGCTCCAGAGAGGCAGAGTTAAGGTTGTGTGGGTGCCTTGACTCTGTATTTCTTTTTTTGCTGAATTTGATCTTCTGGAAGAGCATGAAGTACCACCAAGCAACCTTAATTCTTTGGTATGAAGATTTTCATCAACACAGTGACTTCAAAGTGAGCTTTAATCAATGGAAGTTTTCTTTTAATAAGGATAGAATGCATACAGCAGTTCTGAACTCTTAGGATAGAAATGGAAACGAGTGCAATCCCATCATTGCTGGTATAATAAAACAGCACACAGTTTTTAGCCTAATTGAGAACAATTATGAGTCTCTGTTCCAGGCAGTACCTGATACAGAATAGCTAGGGTGTTGCAGGTCAGGGATCAGGTGCATTGACAGATGTGTTATGGAAGTGGCCACTCTTTCACCGTCTTAAGAATCAAACTGACCCACAAAATTGTCGGAAAAAATAGACATGGGATGAAGTTTTCCAAAGCCCTTAAGTGACTTAGCCTCAGTCCCATTTTTCAGTCAATCACAAGCCGAAGTCTCCTTGAAAGGCAGGGAAACTTAGGCTGCTAAGTGCCTAAGTAATTTTTGAAAATCAGTCTTAGGAGCCAAAGTCACTTGTGTGGAGGAAGAGGTGGTTAAAATATTACCTGTGATGTTCAAATGAAGTCTGTATGTCCATACTGTGGTGAAGAAATTAATTCTTCAAGCACAATTTATTCTGTTGAAACTATTGCCTTTTCCCCTCTACTCCACATGTGTGCGCACACTCTCACACTGCCCAGATTATGACTGTGACGGGTTGCGTCACAGAGACCCCCTTGGGACTGCCACCTGGTGTGCTGAGACGACCTCTGAGCCTGTTTTCCCTACCAGCTTGGGACTTCAGTACCCTGTCTTGTTGAGCCAGACACGCTAACCTGCTGCAAACACAGACCCGGGTCTGAACCACGTCCCACAGAAGCTGCAGACTTAACTGAAAACCTCTTAAGAAGTGTTCCTGTCTCTAGCATCCAGACACCCAGCTCCCAATGGTATCCAAACCCCAAATAAATCCGTATAAAGTTATACGGGGTAAACTCCTAAATTGTCCGCCCCCTATAACACTGATAGAGAAATATGCACAGCTGTTTGCTCCCCCAGGAATTAATTACTAACTCTGGGTTCAATAATAAGCAAAAGTGATTTTATTAAATATAAAAAGAAGGATTTAAGTGGTTCCAAGTAATAACAGTCAGAACAAAGTAACCCTTTGTTCTGTTCCACCGCCTTATATGGCTTTGGCACAAGGTGGGAATCTTTTGTCTCTTTGGGTCCCCATCCCTCCTTCTAAATTGAAAGCACCAGATTTCAGATTGATTCCAGTCCCAGGTAACATAGTCACATGTCCTGGGAGACCCCAAGCCTTCATTCTTCCTGGCCTGACTCACAGGAAGGATTGCAAGTAAACAGAGCCATTTACAACCAATTGTCCCAGTTGATGGGAGCCATTAAGATTCCAAACCACCATTAATGGCCCACACTTTGCATAATTATAATAAGACCTCAGAGTTATATTTCATATTTCTAGTTTCAGATACAAGAATGATACATTTATACAAACTGGATGACTACACTCAGTAGATTATAAGCTTGGTAATGATACCTTACAAGAGACCGTTTGCATGAAGCATATTCCAGTTACATTATATTCACACGCATTAGCATATTTTCATAAAAACATATGGAGTGCAACGTCACAATGATGCTGGCTGCCTATCGTCAGTTGCCCAAGTTAAAGCTGCACCATTTGTATTAGCTATGTCACCTGGAAGGATGTGTCATTGTGTGACAAGTTATCCATCTTTATAAACACATCCATGCATTATGATGGACAATAAAGTTGTATGAATTTACTATGTAAAATACATAAAAATAGCTTTATGTATACCCCATAAATCAACTCTGAAAATAGCCCGTCAAGGGTATCTGCATCACACAGTGAAACAGTTTCTCAAAAGAGAGCTTAAATCAAATTCTGATGGTTCATTACACATTTGTAAGCCTGTCTGTCCAAAAGTGACATACTTCTGTGGTGAATACCAGAATATAAATGAAAATGTGCACTTATGTAAAGAACGTATTGGTTCTTCCACCTTGTGAAATTTTTAAACTTGGCATATGGGAATAATATCAAATTTAGTAGATTGGTTGAGACAGTTTAGGGCTTGTTGTTTTTTTAAGGCATGGACAATTGGCTACAGCATAGGTAAACCCAAAAGGCCTTTAAACTCGTTTGAGGTCTTTTAAAACTCTCTTGAAAGGGTTTTATCCATTTGAATGTCTAAAATTCATTTAATCCCACTGCTATGTTTGTATTAAATAAATTCCACTCAATTGCTCTCTAACTTTTTTATGTAATTCTATTGAAATTCTGCTCTTTGTGTATTTTGACCTTTTCAAGAAAACCTGCTTCATTGTGAATTATGGGTGCATTAGGAAGGTAAACACATTCAGTACTCGTTATTCAATGAGTTTGGATTGAGAACATCATTGTCAATAGGTTAATCCTTTTGTACAGACAGTCTCTTTGGCTAAGAGGCATCTTAAATAAATAGAGGTTTTTACCAAAATGCTAATTTCTGAGTTTTTCTGTCAATTGTCAAAGAATAAATCTCAGCAGAGGTCTTAAAATTGGTAATTTCTAGTTTACATTTGCTTCAGGTCAGTACAGTTTTAAAGAAAAATCAGTATATATAAATCAAATCACAGATTCTTTGTGACCTCACCCAAGAAATCATTAAAATGCAGGATTTTCTTGCAGTAATTTACAGGTGGTGGTGAGGAGACTAATTTATTTGATTTCTTAAAAATATTTGAAAGTATTGTGCATAAAATAGTTGACCACAGTTTAGTGGCAGATTTACTAGGTACTTGAAAAGACGAGAGCATACACTCCTCTGGACTAAACATTAAGCGGATCCTTGAAATATATATCATGTCTTCTTTCTTCTGTTTTGGTATAGCTTGGGCTAGTGGTTAAAACATGGAACTGGGACTTAGGAATCATACAAAAATGTAAGAGCTGTATATAAAGAACCTTTAGCTCACACAGTTAAGCGCTCAAAAGTTTGGATATAGCTAAGTTAAGTCTCCCTTGACTCCTGTAGAGAAGTGTCTGCAATTCTGTTGTCCATGCTGGGGAGAGGGCAATCAGTAGGAGGGCTGTGAGGGGAAATGCGCAGATGCAGGAAGCAAATGGTGATTCCCCAAAAATGCAATACATCCAGAGGCTGTATTAAATTTTTAGGACCAACATTCTGTGATGGGGAGCCACAAAGGCAGCTGCAGCCAGGATAGTCCCTGGCAATGTGATGACAAAGATTAGGACCACGGGAGACCAAGGCCACAGGAAGTACAGGTTTCAGAGTAACAGCCGTGTTAGTCTGTATTCGCAAAAAGAAAAGGAGTACTTGTGGCATCTTAGAGACTAAGCAATTTATTTGAGCATGAGCTTTCGTGAGCTATAGCTCACTTCATCGGATGCACACCGTGGAAACTGCAGCAGATATTATATACACACAGAGATCATGAAACAATACCTCCTCCCACCCCACTGTCCTGCTGGTAATAGCTTATCTAAAGTGATCATCAGGTTGAGCCATTTCCAGAACAAATCCAGGTTTTCTCACCCTCCGCCCCCCTACACACAAACTCACTCTCCTGCTGGTAATAGCCCATCCAAAGTGACCACTCTCTTCACAATGTGTATGATAATCAAGGTGGGCCATTTCCAGCACAAATCCAGGTTCTCTCACTCCCTCACCCCCCTCCAAAAACCACGGGAGGAGGGGGTTGAGGGAGTGAGAGAACCTGGATTTGTGCTGGAAATGACCCACCTTGATTATCATACACATTGTGAAGAGAGTGGTCACTTTGGATGGGCTATTACCAGCAGGAGAGTGAGTTTGGGGGGGGAGGGCGGAGGGTGAGAAAACCTGGATTTGTGCTGGAAATGGCCCAACTTGATGATCACTTTAGATAAGCTATTACCAGCAGGACAGTGGGGTGGGAGGAGGTATTGTTTCATGGTCTCTGTGTGTATATAATATCTGCTGCAGTTTCCACGGTATGCATCCGATGAAGTGAGCTGTAGCTCACGAAAGCTCATACAGGAAGTACAGGAGCTCTCTACACTGTGCATATCACAGATCTGAGTATCCACAATGTTTATGGGCCAAACCCTGGCTTTTTTCTTATGGGTAAATCTTATCCATCCCTTGGCCAGAAAGCAGAAGGAATCTCCCTCCAGAAAGGAAGAGTTTCCTGCCGCAGGTGCAGGTATTTCTATTTAGGGCCACAGTCTGGTACAGTATATATAATTTGTATGAAATCTACTGTTTTAAATATAGAATATGAGCTACCTTCTCTTTTAATTACAAGACGTTGATCATATATGTTGGATTCTTTTTCTACAAAGATTATATGAGTAATTAAGAAGGACTATGGTTTTAAAATAAAATTATGAAAGGTTTTTAATATATGGGATTTTTCCTAGTCAGCAAAATAGGGGACTAGATTCTAGCTGTTGTAACTTGGTGTCTCTTAACTCAAGACAATGGAGTTATGCCAATTTACACCAGGGTGAGAATATGACCAATTGTGTTCTACCATATCGGTCTGGATGGCGTACGTTTTTCTGAAGCTTCTATGCACAGGTCATCTTTACCTACTGTCAAGGTTCCTTCCCCACTCTGAACTCTAGGGTACAGATGTGGGGACCTGCATGAAAGACCCCCTAAGCTTATTCTTACCAGCTTAGGTTAAAACTTCCCCAAGGTACAAACTTTGCCTTGTCCTTGAACCCTATTCTGCCACCACCTAGCGTGTTAAACAAAGAACAGGGAAAGAGCCCACTTGGAGACGTCTTCCTCTCTTTCCTGGGGAAGGCTTGATAAAAATCCTCACCAATTTGTACAGGTGAACACAGACCCAAACCCTTGGATCTTAAGAACAATGAAAAATCAATCCAGTTCTTAAAAGAAGAATTTTAATTAAAGAAAAGGTAAAAGAATTACCTCTGTAAAATCAGGATGGTAAATTCCTTACAGGGTAATCAGATTCAAAACGTAGAGAATCCCTCTAGGCAAAACCTTAAGTTACAAAAAGACACAAAAACAGCAATATACATTCCATTCAGCACAGCCTATTTTACCAGCCATTAAACAAAAGGAAATCTAACGCCTTTCTAGCTAGCTTACTTACTAACTTTTTACAGGAGTTCTGAGCTGCATTCCCGATCTGTTCCTGGCAAAAGCATCAGACAGCCAGACTCTTTGTTCCCCCCCTCCAGCTTTAAAAGTATCTCGTCTCCTCATTGGTCATTTTGGTCAGGTGCCAGCGAAGTTATCATAGCTTCTTAACCGTTTACAGGTGAAAGGGTTTTTCCTCTGGCCAGGAGGGATTTAAAGGTGGTTACCCTTATCTTTATATTTGATACCTACATTCTCCATTATGCTCCAAAACACGTTTACATACTAATCTTATTTTAAAATATGGTCAGGACTTTATACAGTGTTGCTGTCTGAATGCTAAATCATCTTGGCCAATTTGGGGGATAATTGTATAGATGCAGTTGAAAACATAGTATGTCCATTCTAGAGTCAAGGTGAAGCCCCATAACTGCTCTAGCACTATATAGACCGAATTACCATAAAACAGGTCAAGAAGGTGCCCGCTGTTCTGGGAATAAAAACGTGCTTCATTTTGTTCTTGAAAACATTTTCATAGGCAGGTAGAATAGAATTTGAGTATGTTTTCCATGGGTATTTTGTTTTCCCAAGCAATGCTTTATGGTGTGGATTGACTGCTGATTATTTCAGTTTTTTGGGGGATGGTAAAGAGTGTGTATAGTAGAATATAGCAAGAAATAATTTGGAAAACTGTGCTCTGTTTTCTTCAAATTACTTTATCCTGTTTTTCGTTTAAATGATTATGTAACTTTCTTTGATGGCTCTTGCAGTAGGTCATAAGAAGTCCTGATTTGGTGTCAAAGTGGAATGCAAAAGTTATCTTTACTAGATCAAATCAACCAGTAGCCATATTCTGCTCTGGAGGATTGCACAAAAATTCTATTGGCAGCAAGCCGTGCTGGAGATTGAGTGGCAAATACCCCTTAGATAATTTTATCTAGTAAAGCTAACTTGTGTTGTGCTGATTTTTGGTGTTTTTCTCCTCCTCCTCTTTGATGCCTTTTTACTCTCTTGTGTGCATTTTCTCTGTTGCTTTGGGTTTCTGTAGAACAGCAGAGGTACTTTACAGAAGGAAAGGTTGTGGAAGGGATTTGAAAAAGGGGCCAGTACTGTAAGTGCTCCTCCATTCTGTTTGTTTTATTCTTGGCCAGCCCTCGATAGAGCAGATGAGGGAAACATAATGATTTGTTTTGGTCCTGGAACTGCTTTTCTTAGGCAGGCATTTGCTAGCCATTGATGTAGCAGCTTGTTATGTTAGAAATGTTTTTCTGGTAATAACATAAATAACAGTGGATACATCAATAGAACTAGATCAAAACCAAGAAAACAATAACTTGGTACAGCAGCAGGAAAAGCCATGGTCTCCGCTGTGGTAGCATAGCCCTCAGACTTCTGACCAGAGCTGAAAAAATAATTTATAACATATAATTCATTCAGTGCCTTTAGCATCTTCTCTGTTTGGAATTTCCTGAAATTTATTTATTTTTCAAATGTATTTGACAACTAGCTTTTTTTTAAGTTTTCTAACATGAATTGACCCTGAATACTCAAAATTCAAGCAGTGCTATTTAAGTGTTATTAAGCAGATAAGTCCCAAAGTATGATTTCTGTTTCCTGACTGGATGAGTGCAAAACCACATGCAGTACAAATAATTATATGTATGAATTTAAAATTAGATTTCCACAAATACTCCAAAGGCAACTTTTATATTTTCTTTCCACTTTGTTTTTTTAAGAAAAACTTGGTGAATATTTGAATATTTCCCATTATAATCCTTGTTCTACTGCTAACAGTTGTGAGTGAATAGAAAACCCTCCCTCTTCCCCCTCCCCTCCCCCCAAAAAAAGGCACACCACCAGACTGGTACTGAATAATTGCCGCTGTAGTTTACCTTTTATTCTGTTTTCAGATGCGTTTCAGACAAGAAAGACATTCCCTTTGGACCACATTCTAATATCTTGTCTCAATTTGGGTGAAATCCTTTGACAGTTCTTGCTCTCGACTTTAGTGCACTCAAGATTTCACCCACTGAGTAATCTCTCACTCACCAAATGGTCCCATTCAAGTCAATGGAACTAGATGTGGAGTCAAGTGCTACCCAACATGACTAAAGGTATCAGCCTTGTATTTGAGACAGTTTCCTACTGTCCCTAGCCAGGGACTCCCCAACCCCACATTTTACAATAAAAGGTCATCTTTTTTCAAATCTATAAAATAAGAATTTTCACAGACGCAGTAGAGACATAATTATACTGCGATAAAATATATTTATTGCATACTCAAATGAAGTATGACTTGGTTAATGGTGACAATACAGTAAATAATAAAAAAAATTAGTGTTACCTATCTGTGGGAGTGAAGAGGATACATTGAAAAATTAGGCAGTTTCAATTTGAGTTCCTTACCACAGAGTGAAAGATTAACTGAAGACACTACTAAAAAGGATGGCAGAAATATAATAGTACTTGAAGTTTATTTACAAGTAGGCCCTGGTTCTGCAAACATATATACATATGCTTAACTTTAAATGTGTGAGTAGTCTCTCGGATTTCATTGGTGTTACTCTTGTGTTTTAAGATAAGTGTAAGTGTTTACAAGGTCATGGTCTTGGAGTTAGTATAATTCTTTTCGTTTTGAAACCCAACATATGTCCGAAGCTTTGATCTTACAGGTGGCATTTCTTAACAAGGAGAAGGCCAGTGTCACTGGAATTAAATTGCCATAATTTATATGATATTGCAGATGACCTGGCAAAGTGAGTAATAATTATGAGCATCTCCTGCTTTCAAGTGTAAGCGGACCAAAATGTAGTTTGGAAACATCCCAAATCTCATAAAGAAATATTACTTTTCAGAAGACAAATAATAAGTTTATAATCTAGACATTTCAAAGTGAAGAGTAATGAATGGCTCTAAGATAGCTATCCAGTCAACACACCCAATGCCAAAGATAATCACCAGAATGCTAAAAAAGAAAACACCTGAGTTCTGACTGGATGTGGAGATGGCACGAAGAGCAACTCCAGCATAATTTTAATATGAGGTGATAAATATCTGAGCATTTTGTTCCCAGGTTTGGGATTGTAAACTAAATTGTAATTTATAACTCAGTCTGCACTTTAGATATTGGGATTTCTTCATGAATACCGAGCAGCAACTTAGCCGATAGAGTTTCTTAAATGTCTGATTTACTGAAAGTTAGGGTGAAAATTTTTAGGCACATTGAATTTTCTCATGTATACAGCCTTCCCATACACTTTGTGCATTATTCAAATTATTTTACTATTTTATAATCAGATTACTAAGAATATGGTTGAAAGAGGGAAATTGAAATTTTGGATCCAGTTTTGTGCACATGAAATCATCAGCATATAGAGTAGGGGAATATTAATTGGCAACTCAAGACCTTTCAATCTTTTCAAATTGGGTTAGAGAACAAAGGAGAAAAGTTTAAATCCCTGTTCTGCTGAGTCTCTGTGTAAATAGTTTCGATTCTATGTAAATAGTTTAGATATACTGTATTTGCAAAAAATAATAACATCCAATCTTATTTTCCTCTAAAACAAAAGTAACAGAATTACTGAAGTAAATAAAAAAGAAAATCAGCTGAGGAACAGTTTTAAAATCTGTAATTGTGATAATAGCTGACTAGTTATTATATAGTTGATTTTCAAAGTGCTTTGTGGAGAAAGTAGGCATCATTATCCCATTTTACAGATGGTGAAACTGAGGCACAGAGGGGTAAAGAGACATGCCCAATATCACTCATCAAGCTAGTGGCTAAGTCAGAAATAGAGCCCTGATCTCCTGAGTCCCAGTCTAGTGTTCTATTCACTAGACCATACTAATAATGCTGAATAATATTGAGATAATTTAAGAGGGGCATGCTCCCCTTTGTAGTTTAATTCCCTTCCCCGGAAGTAGAAACTCCACAATATTCAACTAGTAGTTTCTTCTGTATTCTGGGGTCAGATTTACCCCCACTCCATCTCCCCAAAAAAGCTCTGAGTATCAACAGTTTAAAATGCCACTAAATCTGCCACAGGCAAGGAATTTTGTGTAGGTCACCTCACCTCTGCACTGCCAGCTGCCTTCCAGTCCTCACTACTTCCCTTGATATGAATGTGACTCGCAGAGTCTCCCTCAAGAAAAGGAATGGGGAATCCAACAGTGTGGCGGGGAAATCCATGCTAGTTACTGGAGACTCTGGGCTAGGTCGCCCACCGTATCTAAACCTCCAAAGGCGCAAAATGGACTTAAAATTGTCTGTCTGACGCCTGAGAAATCCTTGGCTGGCGTAAAGCCTTCATAGGCAGTTTACACCACCTGCTTCCCTCTTCCTCTGACGTAGATGGTATGGCATGGGAAGGGTGGGGTGAGTTGCCCTCTGGTGAGAGAAGAATACAGGAGAGTGCTCTCTGTGCTTCCAGGCTATATTCTAGCTAAAAGTTAGTAGATTCCAGTTACAGACTTTGTGGCTATGTATCTACTATGTACTTCGATCAATACTGAAATACCTCTGTACCTCTGGCAGACATTTTGAGGGAGTGACACTGCCCAACACATTTGGGAAGAGCAGTGTAGAAGCAGGCTGAAAGTGTACATGGAAGACAGCACTGCTATATTCAGATTTATAAAGAGAATCTTGTTTCTCATGTTCATCATGTTTCTTATCAGACATATCCCTCTGTAGAAACTATTCAACAGTATTGTGACACTATGAATATACTTGCAATGAATGACCTATCTATAGTACAAGGACAATGGGTTCACATCCTGACTAGGGTATGAACAGATAATTATATGGTATGTTCTGAGAGAGTCAATTATATAAATAAAAATAAATACTGTGCAATTTTACAATTAGATCTTTCAACCAAGACAGAGTATGACAACACAGTCAGCTCTTTAATGGTTTGAAACACCATCATACTCTAATTAATATGCTACAGTAACATCAACCAAGGAGCATGTGGTCTAGACCCAAGTATCGTATCCTGAAGTTCTTTAGACAGACAATAGTTTCAACATACTGCCATATGAACTAAGAAAGCAATTGACTCGATGTCTGATATCTTTGGCATACTATTTAAACTTACTTATGAGTGAATTCCTATAAAGTTATGAGGATATTTTGGGTTTGCTGATGTGAATCGAGACCCAGACACTTTATTATTAACATCTTTTTTTAAAATGTGTATCTGCATTTATATTACTTTGGCAAGTGTGATGAGTGCACAGTATATAACATTTCTATTCTTCCAGTCTTGGGCCATTCCTGAGTATAGAGTATAAACAAATGATACCATAATGGGTGATTGTTTTTTAATGTGGCCAAACGTCATTTAAGGGAATGTTTCATAGATTCAGAGGTAAGCCCCTTCATTTTCAGTTTAAACCAAATTTTACCAAAAAAATCCTGGAGTTTACAAAAAAGTATCATTCATTTTTTCCTGATTTTCATCATACTTTTGTATCATTCAAATATATAAAAAATAACTTATTTTATTAGGAAAATACAGTACATTGCAGGAGATGTATGTATTAAAATAATACATTCGTCTGTGTGTCTATGCAAAGCTGCCTGTTAAAGTAAGGCTATGTATTAGTCTAGAAAATACACAAAATAAACAAATAGGCACACACGCAAGCTCTGATGTGCATGTGCATCTGAACATATCGATGAATCTCCTGCCCACAACATACACATTACAAGCTGTTAGCAGATAATGGTTTAAAGATCTGACACAGTAAAATGGGAGGAAAATGAAAATCTGTATCAGAATACGTTTCAGAACACAAGGAAGTGTTCAAAATAAAAAAAAAAACAGGAGAAAAGGATAAAGTTGATTGTATGTGCTGCAGTTGGTGTGACCCAATTATTAAATATAAATATTTATAGGCTAATCGTTCTAAGTGTACAACAGTAATCTGTTTATTCAAATGAAAAGTTTTTGGGGGGATTAAAGACATATTGTGGCATTGTGTTTTGACTTCCATTTTAGTTCTTCAGCAAACTACATTGAATTCTATTTCTCAGAGCATTAATCTACTGAATACTTTTTTCTCCTGTCCTTCCACCCACCAAAATAAGCCCTGATATTCACCCAGAAAAATTATTAATAGCTTTTTCCACTGATTTTCCTTGGTGCAGTAATAAACACCGATAAATTCCCAGGAAAATTTAAATAAAATAAAACCTGAAAATGAAGGGCCTTAAAGGCATAGGGGCCATTGCGATCATCTAGTCTGACCTGTATAAGGGCTTGTCTATATGAGATGTTACTGTGTGGTAAGCCAGGGCATGAATCTACAGAGCACTAGCTTGCTAACGTGAACTAAAAGTCCCAGAGTGCACTTTGACTATTACTACTTGTAAAGTATTTTAGAGCACTATGGAAGTGTCCACATGGGACATCACTGTGTGCCCAGCCAGCATGCTGTAGATTCACACACTAGCTTGCCATACAAAATTGTCCCATGTAGACAAGCCCTAACACAAGCCATAATTCCTGTTTGAAATAAAGTATATATTTTAGAAAAACATCCAGCCTTGATTTTAAAATTTCCAGAAGATAATTCCTGTTTGAACTAGAGTGTATTTTTTTAAAATTTGAGCCATTGGATCATGTTTATACTGTTTTTACTAGATTGAAAAGCCCTCAATTATCAAATATTTGTTCCTCAGAAATGAATTATTTTGATTTTCCATTCTAAAATGATGGTTCATTGAGAAATGCTCTTCAATTGTATTGCAATTAAAAAAAAGTAAAATCCTAAAATTGAAACAAAATCTTTTAGTTCACCCCAAAACATTTTTTTTTATTTATTCACACTACTCTGGTCATGTTTACTTGTATTTAATTATTAATTCAGTGATCAATTCCCTTCTGTCTCTCAAGATGAGGTGTAATAGAAAATTTCCATGTGTTTGAGTTTGGAAATTTTCATCTTTGATTGTCAGCAATTCCAAACACGTTAGTTAATAATAGCAGCATGAGACCTCCAGCATATGTCATTGAGATTGAAGTCCCCATAATGCAGGGTTTTTTCCCTACACATATAGGAAGGTGCTCATGGAATCAGTCATGTGATTTGGTCGTCTGCAGCAGACACCAACTAGTACCCCATCTCTTGCTTTATCTATTAGAACAGTGATCCACAAGCATTCAAGATCATTTGCTTCTGAGATGTCAGAAATGGGAAAGCCAAAAACTTCAAAAGTCTGTACTAGTGCAAGTGCCCTGTCGAACGTCCTGACGGGGGCTCAGTGTTTGTTTGGTCACTTGGGAGAGTCTCAGTCAGGTATTTAGTTATGCTGCATTCCCCTGAGCTCTCTGGATGCTAATCACTCCAAGAGGGCAGTTCCAGTGCTGAATACTCCATCAGCAATTTTCAATTGTGCTAAGAGACCCTAGAGAGAGATTTCGCTTCTCAAAATAAAGTTCACATGTTTGCACCAGACTGGTGGCATATGCCCCTAGGAAGATTAACAGGATATTCCTGGCATGTTGCACAATTAAAAACAAAACATGGTTAAAACTTAGCAAGACTTGGACAAATGTTAAATAAAGGCAGGTTTTAAAAATGCCATTTTAAAAAGTGGAAGGGGGTTTTAAGCTTTTAAGAAAATCTTATTTGCACCCTGATATCTGTACTGATAGGGACATCTAATATTTCAGTCTGGCAGCATTTCCAAGGTGATGTGAAACGTTGAGAAGATGAAGCATGAGGGAGTTGTTAATTACAGGTAGGTGTGTGATCAGAGTTAGTGTGACTTAAAATAATGGAGTTCATAAAGCAGTAATGAGCACAATAGTAATAGTAATGAGTTTGTGATCCATGTCCAATGGACTTTAGATATGGTTAATAACAGATCCTAAATTAGTTTTTTAATTAATTGTTCAGAAACAAAATATTTTGGTTTTCCCTTCCTCCTCCTTTTGCTTGACTGCCATTTTTTCATCTCATCTGTATATTCCCACTTTCCTGCAGTATTTCTGCTTTGCAATAATTGCTTCTGCTTTTCCTTTAGCTTCCTTTCTATAATCTTTACATCATTACACTGTGGCGTCTGGTCGCTAGCCAGCAGTACGTCCCATGTATCCACTGCCATAAAACATGCCACAAGTCCCTTGCATTGTCAATCATTAGGCAATGGTTGTGAACTGTGTACCAGCCTTCCCAACTTGTTAGGGAAAAAGGGTTTCCCTCCTGTCTAGGGTTGGGAGGGTAGCCTTCCCTGGACTTCTGTATTAGCCAAACAAACACAGAGTCAGGACTCTTAGATAAAATGAGGCACTTTAATGCTAGCAAGTACGACAGCTGAAGGGCTCACCAATTCCTACACAGAGGAAAATGGCGAAGCCCAGAACAAAGAACAAGGTAGAGCTTTTATAGCTTGGTTCAACATACTTTGTGATATCTCTTCCAGTTCAAACCGGTCAACCCCTGTTGGCTTGAGTCCTGAGGTATGAACATGGAGGCCCATCTGTATAAGGAATTCTTTCCCCAAACGGGGAGTACAGGTTACACATAGTTCAAATTCTTTCTACCCATAAACATAGGGAAAGGACAGATAAGCATAGAAAAAAGACAGAAGCCTAGCTTTACATGATTATAGGGTTGTTTTCTGGTTCTTTTCTTTATCAGACTTATTCTCACACCATCTGCTTATTAGCTGGTTTGTGTCTCAAAGATATATTCCTAGTGTTTTCATTAACATTCCTTATCGCTGACATTTTTGCTTTCTCCAATTATACTTCAAATTGGCTTAGGAGACATATAGCAGCTGGGCTATGCTCTACTTTTAGCAGGAGACAGCCAGTGAGCTAAATATTTCCCCTACCTCTTATTTTAGTATTTTAAATAGTCCAATACTTTGGGAGTTCCCCTCCTCCCCAAAATGATTTTGTTGTTCCTCCCCACAATCCTTGGGCTGGCATAGCACACTGAATAGCAGTGTCATCGCAGGGCAAAGATACAGGTGCTTTCGGTGGGAGGGCACAACACAACATTTTCTTGCAGGCTCACTCAAAAATGCTGTATCTAGTCCATCTGTCTATCTGCCTATTTTATATACTTTCTGCATCTCTCTCCAAGTATTACCATACACAAAAAATAAGATGTATGTGTTCTCTCTCATGGCAGCGATGGTGTTCCTCAGATGGAGAATCTAATAGAGGCTCCCTCACTCCCCCCATACCCCAATCTAATATATCCATCTAGATAGCTTTATATACTATTCTTGCTACCATGGTCTCAGACCAACTGTAGAAGTTCTGGGAGATGGAATCCAGTGGTAGTCTTTTATCCATAATGATGCAAACTCTTTGATTCTTGGCTACCGATTGCATCTGAACATGGCACAGAAATGAGCCTGGAGGTGTCACAGAGCTGTGGGAACCTTATGATTTTAAATAATAACGTCTCCACTAGCATAAACATACTACGGGAAATGGTCTATTGGCTTCCAGTAAATAGAGAGATTAATTTTGCCAAGTTGAAGAATAATTAGAATTATTATGATAGCTGAATTTTACAATATCTTCAATTATTTCTGTCCTTGTAATTTGTCCTCACTGGCTGTTAAGAAATCTGTCCTCTGTCAGCCATGACAATGGTGGCATAATAAGATATATTTATAGCCGCACTGTGCTTTAGTAGTAGAATCCCTTTAGAATTTCAGTCTCCACCCTGTGGAACACAGAAATAACTTCCTCCCTTCCTCCTCAGAAGCATGGTTCACTTGGGTGGTATAATGCCACCAGTCTCCTTGACAGGTCTGGGTCCTACACACCCTACAACCCATGCTCTATCTCCACCAAGCAGTGTTACAAACCAGAGAAGAAGTTAATGCTTCTCTGGTAGTCATTCTTCTGGCATGAGGTCATTTCCAAGGAGTTTGCTTAAAAAAAGTCATGGACTCCTGGGGAAGGAGAGTATGCGCAACTCCTCAAACCAGACACTTGACCCAAACCCATGAAGCTCCCGTCAGCCAGTGCTTGCATTGAGGGGCTTTGATGGGCTTGTGGGGACTGTATAAGACTCCAATCTACTCTTCAGCCATTATTTAGGCATTCCTACTCCTTTTTGTGCTTCCCTGCTCCCCTCCATTCTGCACAAGGCAAAAGGAAAAATAATAGTCAACAATGTGGACAATCTACTGAAAGGCAATAATGGTGTTTTTTAATTGCTCCAGACTAAACATTTGAATTATACATATCAGAAATAAATCTGGTATTCTGCATATGACTGAATTGTCAAAAATATTTAACTCATATGAGACACTATTCCTCGAATTTAAATGTGATAAACAATTATAAATCAAACTGAGCTTTGAACACTTGTGATGATGTAAACTGCCTGACTGGAGCATGACTGGATTGCTTATAATTAAAATTCATCATACAGTTAAAATAATTAAAATTGAAATGTGTCGTGCCCCTGTGTCAAATTCAATTGAATTTCATTTGGAAAAAAATCAAATTGAAACATTTTCATAAGGTTGAAAAGGAATTATTCTATTTTGTGTTTTCAAATGACTTTTTAAAAATTATAAATATAATATAAATTTTAAAATAGAATTAAATGCATAACATTTTAAGTATAAGTGCAATAAAAGATAAAAATTAAATTAAAGAAATAAAATTTAAATCAAACTCAAAACAAAAAACATTTTAATGTTATCAAAACAAAACTTCGATAGATCTGAAATGACATTTTGAAAAAACATGTTTCTCAGGAAATAGAGAGGGCTTTTTCAGTTTTCTTTTCCAATTTGTAACAGAAATTCTAGTCCCTGACCAGCTCTAGTAGTAGACATTTAGTAACTTTCCCATTTAAAAAAAAAAAAAAAAAAAAAAAGTTTGCTCCTAACCCAAGACAGTTAATGGTCAGCTAGTTCTAAAGAGAAAGCCTATTCTATATCTGCCTGTAAATTCAGGTAATTTTTTTAAAGTAACTTATAAAACATTATTTCCCCCTCACAAGATTGAAAAATCTTAAAAGCAATTAAGGCAAGCTCTATGTTCACTTTTCACCTAGTAAAACTGATACAGCTGCATGTGATGTATCATAATAAATGGCTTATAAGCACGTGCTTGTATAATGTCAGGATACATGGTTCAATTAGATGGTTTCGAATCTCTGCTCTTCCTGTCGCTTTCCTTTATTTTGTAAAAGAACAATCAATTGAACATGTTGTTCTTTTTGAGTAATGCCTGGAAAAAACAACCATGCTAGATGCAGTATAGAAACAGAGAGTTGTTCTAAAATGGGCAATTATGTTTCATTTGTTTTCTATTACACAACAGAGTAAAACAGCCTCAAATTATCCTGTGTCTGAAGGCGTGTGTCTGTATATATACACACAGACACACACTTTTGTTTGTTTGTTTTTAATGCTGGGAGCTGGGCAAAACATCACTGAAGATGATGGTGTAACAGCCACTCTTCATTTAGGATAAATACAAAAAGCAACCGAGTTCCTCTTTGAAATACATAGCAGAAACAATAGGAGCCGCTGCACAAAACACAGGCCACATACAAAGCTGGAGTAGGAGTTGAGCCATGTGGCCCAAGGGATTTCCTAGAAGTCTGATAACAAAGACGGGGTGGGGATTGATTGGATTGCAGCTGGATGTCTGTATGCGCGAGAGGGAGAAATACCATAGAAAGACATACAGAAAGCCAAAGGGAAAGGTTTTGCCTAGAGGGATTCTCTATGTTTTGAATCTAATTACCCTGTGAGGTACCTACCATCCTGATTTTACAGGGGTGATTCCTTTACTTCTATCTACTTCTATTTCTATTAAAAGTCTTCTTGTAAGAAAACTGAATGCTTTTTCATTGTTCTCAGATCCAAGGGTTTGGGTCTGTGGTCACCTATGCAAATTGGTGAGGATTTTTACCAAACCTTTCCCAGGAAGTGGGGTGCAAGGGTTGGGAGGATTTTGGGGGGAAAGAAGTGTCCAAACTGTGTTTCCCAGTAAACCCAGTTAGAGTTTGGTGGTGGCAGTGGATATTCCAAGGACAAAGGATAAAATTAATTTGTACCTTGGGGGGAAGTTTTAACCTAAGCTGGTAAAAGTAAGCTTAGGAGGTTTTCATGCAGGTCCCCACATCTGTACCCTAGAGTTCAGAGTGAGGGAGGAAACTTGACAGGATTAAAATTCAAAATGATCTGGACAAACTGGAGAAATGGTCTGAAGTAAATAGGATGAAATTCAATAAGGACAAATGCAAAGTACTCCAGTTAGGAAGGAACAATCAGTTGCACACATACAAAATGGGAAATGACTGCCTAGAAAGGAAAAGGAGTACTTGTGGCACCTTAGAGACTAACCAATTTATTTGAGCATGAGCTTTCGTGAGCTACAGCTCACTTCATCAGATACATATCTGATACATACATGATGTATCTGATGAAGTGAGCTGTAGCTCACGAAAGCTCATGCTCAAATAAATTGGTTAGTCTCTAAGGTGCCACAAGTACTCCTTTTCTTTTTGCGAATACAGACTAACACGGCTGTTACTCTGAAACCTGCCTAGAAAGGAGTACTGCAGAAAGGGATCTGGGGGTCATAGTGGATCACAAGCAAAATATAAATCAACAGTATAACACTGTTGCAAAAAAAGTGAACACCATTCTGGGATGTATTAGCAGGAGTGTTGTAAGCAACACACGAGAAGTAATTCTTCCGGTCTACTCCACTCTGATTAGGCCTCAACTGGAGTATTGTGTCCAGTTCTGTGTGCCACATTTCATGAAAGATATGGACAAATTGGAGACAGTCCAGAGAAGAGCAACAAAAATGATTAAAGGTCTAGAAAACATGACCTATGAGGGAAGATTGAAAAAATTGGGTTTGTTTCATCTGGAAAAGAGAAGACTGAGAGGGGACATGATAACAGTTTTCAAGTATGTAAAAGGTTGTTAGGAGGAGGAGGAAGAAAAATTGTTTTTCTTAGCCTCTGAGGATAGGACAAGAAGCAATGGGCTTAAATTGCAGCAAAGGAGGTTTAGGTTGGACATTAGAAAAAACTTCCTAACTGTCAGGGTGGCTAAGCAGTGGAATAAATTGCCCGGGGAGGTTGTAGAATCTCCATCATTGGAGATTTTTAAGAGCAGGTTAGACAAACACCTGTCAGGGATGGTCTAGATAATTAGTCCTGCTCCGAGTGCAGGGGTCTGGACTAGGTGACCTCTCAAGGTCCCTTCCAGTTCTATGATTCGCACCTCTGTTACTAGCCAGCATTATTTATTAACCATTTAACAACTTAAACCTCATATGAACCCTGAGGATCTGGTTGTTTTGTTAATCTGAATGGAATGAGAAATAGTGGTACAGAGCTGTAAGAGGGCCACTTGGCTGGATAGAGTCATAGGTCACTGAAGGGGTTAATTGCACGAATTTAACTTTTTATTTCAAAGATATGTTTATAATAAACCATTTTACACCATTTAATCCTTCACAATAATGTTACATGTTTTAGTTTCCAAATGTACTAGGGTCATCAGATTTCATAGTCTAACAAAATTAAGGTGTCATGCCTAGTATTAGTGGTGGATAAGTCTTATTCTACTTCTCAAATCCATAAATGTATAAAATCAAGGTAAACTGCAAAATGTTTCCAAATTAAGAACATTTTTTCTCTTTACATGGCCTTGCAATATGGACGATAGAGGTGTGAGTCGCAATGCGCACTAAACTGTTGCACTGTAACTTCCCTGAATAGATTCTGCTAGCACGAACTAAAACACTAGTTCACGTTAACATAGTTCTGTTTCAAACAGGACTACGTTAATACGAGTAGGTATCTTTTCATTTGTTTTTATCAGGGTGTACATAGGGCAGTTACAGTGCAACACTTTAGTGTCTGCTGAAATTCAGACCTCCTGTAGTCTGCACTGTGAAGCTGTGTAGGCATTCCCCTAGTGATATTTCAAACATAGCCAAGTCAAAATCAAAATGGAGTTAGGGATGGTTTGAAATGGTAATTTTTTCCACCATTAAGCTATCTTATTACCTTTATTACTTCAGTATTTCACTCTTGAGACACCTATAATGCCCTAACCTTGAACTAAACATGAATCTAGCTACTAGCTAAAATCTAAATAAATTCTATTTATAAAAGGTGTTTTGAAGCACAAGTGTGTAAGTGAATATTTTTTACAAAGGGTAGAATGCATACAACTATCCTTGGATTTAGAAAAAGACCAGAATAACCCAAATCAAGAGAATCATAATTCAGAAACAGTCTTCAGTCCATTTTGTCAATCTTTTTAATGAACTAAACTCTAGAAAAAAATCTCCTTTTCTTTCCATTTATTGATTGTATCTCCTGCAAAGTATTTCGCTTAAACATTACTCACTCAGCTATAGCCATGCTAACTCAACTGATAAAGTATTGAAAAGTAGCATACTTGGAATTAAATATGTTAAATGCAACCTCTACAGAGACTTCCAATAAACTACATATTACATTTTCCTTGTTTTAAAGGCCATTCTTTAAAACCTAAGATGTTTTGTTCTTTTTAGAAGCATAACAGGCTTGTCAGTCACAGAGCATCACAAGTTAGGTACATAAAGATAGCCTCTAAATGGTTTCCTGACTGTAACAAGTAGAAACCCTCCATGACTTAACCTTCTTAACAGCCGACATTCTGTTATTTAAATAGCTTTCTTAGAATATGTCTATAGAGCAAAGAGAAACCTGCAGCTGGCCCATTCCAGCTAACTCGGGCTCACAGGGCTTGGGCTGTGGGCTCTTCCATTGCTGTGTAGACGTCTGGACTTGGGCTGGAGCCCAGACTCTGGGATCTTCCCACCCCGCAGGGTCCTAGAGCCCGAGCTCCAGCCTGAGCCCACGTGTCTACATGGCAGTGCAACAGCCCCACAGCCCAAGCCCTAGGAGCCTGAGTTGTCTGGCATGGACCAGCCACAGTGTAGACATACCCTTAGAAACAAAAGGGGTTTCAGGGGCTACTTTCCAGTTTTGATCCTGTAGGAGGTACCACAACCATAACTTTTAAGCTATTACAGTATTATAAGTGCCTATAATTGGCAATATGCAGTGTTGTTATAGCCATATTGTTCCCAAGATATTAGAGAGACAAGGTGGGTGAGGTAATATTTTTTGAAGAATTTTGTGTACACTCGAAAGCTTGTCTATCTAACCAACAGAAGTTAGTCCAATAAAAGATATTACCTCACCCACCTTTTCTCTATAATTGGCAATGCTGTTCAGCACCAGCTGTGTATATGGTTTACTATCCTGAAGGCTTTCAATTTACTTGAACTTTAATATATTGTAGAGGCGGGTTTTTTGTTTTTTCTTTTTTGTTTTACTTTTGGCATAACCAGTTTTCTCTGAATTATTATAGCACAAACAGCTACTGGCAGGTAAATTATTCAGAAGAAACTAAGTGGTACCTGAGAATTTTAAAAGACCTTTTGGTTTTCTTTGTTTTAAATTTGCAAAAGTAATACAACTGTGGGACTGGAAATGAAACTGGAATGCTAATATATTATTTACCCTGGTGCTGCTTTATAAAACTTATTATTTGTATCTTTCTCTGTGGCATTGTTTTACTCATTACAGCTCTAATCAGAAAAAAAAAGGTCCCTACATTTTATACATAAAAGCTCTAGGATTTACATGGATGAAAAAAAGTGAGAGACACTCCAAAATTAGGTTTTTCATGATTTTATTATTCATTGAATGTAGTTATTCTTTCATTGAGTCAATAGACTGTACTGAAACCTCTTGTCCTTTCTCCTTCCCCCAGAAAGGTTATCATTAATTATTATTTATTATTTGAGTGCTTATAGTTTGCTCAGCACTGTATAGACCTAGAGGAAGCCATAGTGTCTGCCTAAAGAACACAGCTAAATTAAGTAGTGAGAGACAGATGCATAAATCGAATTCCAGCCTATGAGCAGTTCTGGATTTAAGGGGGGAAATATATATATATATATATGTATGACCAGGTCCTGTGTTGTTCCTGGCAGGAGGCACGCCAAGAAAGGCACAGTCCAGGAGAAGTAGGGGTAATAGTGGCTTTAAACCATCCTTGTGCCTCCTTATTACTGTCTGTTCCAGGGCCTGATATGGTCCTCAGCTCTAAATCATGACACCTTGTGCGTGGCTATCTCTGGGTTCCTGACTCTTTCCCCCTCCCCCCCCGCCCCCAGCATCCCTGGCCACATTCTAACTCAATAGTTTGTAATTGGAGGCAGCTCTACCCTTCTGTTGCACTCAAGGAATACCCCAGGTGGCTGTTACATTCCCTTTAAGCAACAGGTACCATAGCAAAGGCCAGAAACGCACAACATACTTTTTAAGATAAAAGAAACCTTGCACTATGTGAAATTTGGTCTTTCAGTTTACGTATCTCTTAGTCTGCTCTACATTGCCTCTATATAATTTAGGTGGGCTCCTAGAGGCAGGCACCTTTTCATTGTCTTCATCGATGTGTGATATTATATATCTGTAAAAGCTGTATGTATTTGCATCTTTCTCTCTCCCCCTCCAATGTTATTTATATTTCCATCTGTATTGAAATGGATTTCCTCTCCTCCATTAGTTCAGTTGCAGATGGTGGGGTTAGAGAAAAAGTGGGAAAATGTGAAGTGAAAGAGAAATTCTTGGATGTGATTATTTCATGTAGCCATCTCCAAGGGAACGAGGTACTTTGTGTGAGGGGAATGTCTATATTACATTATTAAACTATTGTTAGATTTAAAGACACTGGTCTCACCATTCAATTATCCCTTATGTTACTGTATATAAAATGGACATTACTTGGTGGGTTAACATTGATAGGCCTCATGAATCATATGTATGAAAGTAGGAGCCCTTTGTGCTGGGTGTTTTATCAAACCATATAGATACATTCTATGCCCTGAAGTGATTACAATCCAAACAGACAAGACAGACAAAGAGCATGAAGGGAAACAGGTGCAAAGAGGTTAAAGTCCAAGGTCACTGGGATACAGCAGGTCAGTGGCAAAGCCAGTGCCATATCCACAAGATCAAGCTGCGTCTTTTGAGTTGAGTGAAATGAACAGGTACAGACAAGATTTTTAGTGGTGAGGGGATGGGTGACTGAGATTGAAAGCTATAGAAATTGAAAAAAGTAGATTAGAATAAGATTTTTTCCCAACCCATAATGTGTTGGCCAAAAAGGTCAGTTGATGCCTTATTTGCATTAACAAATAATATGGTAATTTTTTCTAATATCTGTATTTATGCACCCCTGATTATTTTCAAAGATTTATATCACCGGTATTGTTCATCTTTTAAATCTGTTCTCTCATGAAAAGCAGATACTGCCTTCCATGTTGTATACCATTGATACTTGATGAAAGAAACCCATTGGCACTATATGGTAGGTTTTCAATAAACAGTTAATTCTTCATTCTCTTCTGAAAAAGAGGGGGAAAGTAACAACACCTAGTAAGAGAATAGTCTGGATGTTCCTTTTCCCACCTCGTCCCCATTGATTAATAAGAAGGGTCTTATTGTAAGTGTGGGCTAAAGATTTCTGGGTATGCAACCATAGTTGCTTGTTTCAATGGTAAATGGGTCAATGTAGAAACTGTAAGAAAACAGTTTACACTATCTCATCAGCAGTCCAGGATGGACTTTCTTTTTCCTGGTAGCTACTGAGCAGTTTAAAGAGAAAATCCCTAACCCACAAAACTAGTTAGAATGTGTTATTTTCTTGGATGATCTTTTACAGAGTGATCAAGAGGCTTTCATTTAGTGAATACGTTTGCTCGCTCAGTTTTGGAGAGTCGCCCTTCATTTATTCTTTCACTTTAGAAGTACTTTCGAGTGCAAATTACTGCTATCAGAAGCCTTGAACTGAGAGGCTATTATTCTCCATGCTCAGATTAAATTAATTTTGAACAGTTTAATGCAGCATGTCCGAGCTGCAAGTCCAAGTGGTGTCAAATCTATTTCTCTGCTTTTTTAAGCTGCACCTTCAAGGACAGTATGATTCATGGTGAATGTGTTCTTCTAATGTCTTGTGCTAAGCATTATTATTTTCTTTCATTTGCAAGTCATGAGGCTACAAATGTTAACCATTTTCCTCCTAAAATTATATAAAGACTGCATGATTTTAAATCATTCTGATTCTCCAAAAGGAAGGTAATTACATTCACTTGATATACAAGTGAAATAATGAAAAAAAGTAGTCTCGATCAAAGCAAGAAGTTTAAAAAGCTAATGGAGGGGAAAAATAGAGCCACTAACATCGTTATGTTAGAAAGGAATTATTGTGATTGAGGTCTGCGTAATAAAAGAAAGTTTTGGTTTTTTTATAATGATTGGCTATATAATTCTATTTGTGTTTTTGCCGAGTTGCAAAAACACAAACACACACATAAATCTACTTATCTTTTCTCTTTAAGCTGAAGCAATCTACTGTCTCTCCAGTGTTCTCTCTAGCTAAAGTGTCATTGAAATGCAGTAATGAAACTTTCTACATGTTTTTGCAGTGCAAATGGTCAGAATAATGCAATCAATTCATGACAGGGTAGAAGATGTGTTTTAAACAGTAAGAGGCTTAAGGCTGAAATGCAGTTTCTGTGGAGTGTTTAATGCCAAACATAAACCTTTATAAGGCCAGATTTTCAAACACTGGTCTTTGATTTTATACTTGTAATTTGCGGTTCCAATTTTGCACTCTTTAAATTAAGGTCAGTTAGATATCTCAGTACTTTATTAGATGCCAGAGTACTCTTACAATAACACTCTGATTTCCTGTTGTCCCTAATTATTCTTATTTTTTGTTCTTAAATTCCTATTGTTGTTTTCATTATACATGTCTTAAGAAATCCTATTGGTATATATTAACAAATGTCTCTCTGCAGTGTCTTAGTAAATGCTGGTATCACCTGTTCATTTTGGGTTGTTGTGCAGCATCCTCACAAAAGTGAGAGTGTTCCTGGGATTTTCTAAAACATCAAGCATTGCCTAGGTCAGCAAGGATTGAAAGTGCTATAGTCAGAGTTCATTCAGCAACTGTGGCCAGGGAGTGTCTGGTAGAAAAGCAACTCCTCCAGCCAGCGCACATAAATCTTCTTTGGCTAGATGGATGGTGACTTTCAAATTGAGCAATGAGACAGGATGATTGAAGCTGAGAGAGATGGAAGAATATACAGAACTCGGAAGCATGTAGATACTTCCCCTCTCTAATCTAAATCAAGTGTAAGAAGTGTAACATGAATCTGCCCCCATCTCAAGTAGCCATCAAAATAAAGGTGTTTCTTATAACAGATTCCCCTTTCTTCCCCCTGAAGAAATTATTCTCTTCAGTGGTTCAGGTAAAGAGCTGGAGTCCTTGGGTGGAGTCTTTAAAGCTAAGTGGCTAGAAATATCTTGCTCTCCAAACTCATGTATGTTAAAATTGCACATTGTACATTGGAAAAAAAATCAAAGAAATCTTTTGTGTAATTTGTATGTTATGAATTGCCAGGGCCTCATCCTGCAGCTCTTACCTGACCTGAGCAACATTTACTCTCACAAATAGTCCCATTGAAGTCGGAATGACATCATTTATTTTAATAAATAACATCAATGAGATTACTTGTGTGATGAAGGATTATCAGAAGTGAACAGGTCCCAAGATTGAGTCTTTAGGGCTAGATCCTGCTCTTATTAAAGGTCAGTAGTTTATCTATTGAGTTCAAAATCCAGATCAGAATTTTCCCTGTCCTAAGGCCATGTGTGCGCTAGGAGTGCTTTGCAGATATAACTGCACAGGTCTACTATGCCAGCAAAGTGTGGATGCAGCTATCCTGCCAAAAATGCACTTTTGGGGTTCCTGGATTCCACAGTCAGCTTCCATAGTGGAATCCTACAGACAATTTATATACAAGAAACCTATGGATCATCTCAATTACCTTCTCCAATCCAGTAACCATCCCAAACACACCAAAAAATCTGTTCTCTTCAGCCAGGCACTCCGATATCTCAGAATATGCTCCCTGAACACTCTTAAAACTGCCTTCATCAAACAAGGACACACCACCACAGACGTAGATTGCATCATGGAGTGGGCCACCCCCTGAGACAACCTGCTTCAATACAGAAACCCACCCGCCTCCAGTGGCATGCCCCGAGTTTTTAACAGAACAAGGAGTAATGGTCTCAAGTTGCAGTGGGAGAGGTTTAGGTTGGATATTAGGAAACACTATTTCACTAGGAGGGTGCTGAAGCACTGGAATGGTTTACCTAGGGAAGTGGTGGAATCTCCATCCTTAGAGGTTTTTAAGGTCAGGCTTGACAAAGCCCTGGCTGGGATGATTTAGTTGGAGATTGGTCCTGCTTTGAGTGGACTATATGACCTCCTGAGGTCCCTTCCAACCCTGATATTCTATGATTCTATTTGTCACCTTCCACCCCACACTCATTCCTGAAAGAAACCCATACTCAGTCCTGAAAGGAATCTTTCCCAAACCCCCTGTTCTGGCCTTCAAACAACCCCCCATCCTAACGAAGTTCATCATCAGAAACAAGCTCCTCACAGACCAGGACTCATCAACTCAAAGCAGTACCAGACCCTGCCGGCATATCCCCACAGCAGTGAGAAATAATGCCCCCCTACACACACACAACTCACTTTTCAAGTTCCATGGGTCCTACACATGCTTATCATAGCATGGGATGTACCTTATCCAGTGAATAAAATGTCCCAGTAACAACCATTGAAACCAGACAATCACTATGCTCACGAATGAACTCTCACAGAAAAAATGATAAAAGACATAACCACCATGTCACCCATGGCGAACACTTTTCACAAAACAATCGCTCCATATCTGACCTATCAGTCCTCATCCACAAAGGAAACCTACACAACACCTTAAAGAGATAAGGACCTTAAATTCATAACTTTGCTAGACACCAAAAATTATGGTCCTAATAAAGACACTGGAGTTATGGCTTATTACAACAGTCTGTAACCCACTAACTTCCCCCTCCCATTTTTCCCTGTGACTGCAGAGGTTTTAACAGGTCACTTCCCCTTGAATGACCTCTTACCATGTGTGTTAACTACTTATGCTTGTCTCTCTCACCAACAGAAGTTGGTCCAATAATAAATATTACTTCACCCACCTTGTCTCTCTAATATCTTGGGACCAACATGGTTATAACAACATGGCAAACAGCTTTTACCAGTGTAGCATATTCCAGCCTTCCCTGAGTGAAATAAGCTATATAGGCGAAAGTGCAGTTTGCCAGTGTATCTGCATCCACCATAGGGGCTTTTGCTGGCACAGCTAAGATGGTCCGGGATCACACCTCTTTACATACCTAATCAGCATAGCTATGTCAGCATGTTAGACCTGGGCTAACTTGGAACTATTGCATGGTATTCTACATAATTAAATATTTCTGCCAGTGCAATGGTACATGAAGTAATCCCTATCTATAATTTATATTTAAGATTGTGAAATTTGTAAATTGCTTTAGAATCCTCCAGCTGCAAAGCATAATATAAATGTAACGTTGTTATGGCATCATGTTGTCTTATCAACCAAATGGTAGTTTACAATGAATAATAGCTTCCAAAAGACCATGATCATCAGTGACCTCAGGACATTATTGACATCACTCTTTTAGTCTTTCATTTCTACCCTTACTATGATTTCGTTTCTCTGAGACAGCAATTTAGTCACAGCAGCATGACACTTTTATAAATGCTGAACTTACCCAATAACAGGCAAGTGACTCATTATTTTGTTTGCTACTTTTAGATGTAAAGTTAAATTCTTAGATAATTTGGCAGTATCATGGGACATTAATTGTTCAGACAAGGAAAGCTGTAAGGGCACCTTTTCAGTTTCAAGTGGCAGGGAAGAATGATGTTCACAGTCCTTGTATCAAGAAGTTGCTGATCGTGACAGAGTCTATCAAAGAGAGATCTGTTGGAGTAAGGTTAACATATAGTACAGAAAAGAGAGTCTGCAGATTGATAGCATCTTTTTAAAGAAATGAAAAGCAGGAAAGGAGTCTACAACAGGAAAAATCAAAGCTGTGCTAATCACAGTGGAAGATAAAGGAGAAGCAACACAAACTATAATGCTGATGTAGTAGTAAAGGATAATGCAGAGATGGACACATCAGGATATTTATTATCCTTATATTTATTACTGTTAAAATGGTGTATGACAACAAAGATTTTTAACAAATACACATGCATTTGTAGAGTAGTTTGAAATACACATAAAATTCACTTTGTTGTCTTCTGATTTGACTATGCAGGCACATAATATAGGGTCGGATAGTTAAAAATTAATAGAATCACAGAATTATAGAAGATTAGGGTTGGAAGAGACCTCAGGAGGTCATCTAGTCCAACGCTCTGCTCAAAGTGGACCAACCCCAACTAAATCATCCCAGCCAGGGCTTTGTCAAGCTGGGCCTTAAAAACCTAAATAAATAAAAACATTTTAATGGAATTGTTTTATGCAAAATTGGGACTGTGAATTCTTCATATGTCTATTGTACTGCATTCTAAAAGGCGTGTGCGTGTGCTTCTAAATTCTTGCTAGGTCCTTGATTAGTGCTTTATGCATCACCCAATTGATATCAGTTGAAGAGTGTTCAAATTCATTAACAGCAGCAGATTGTCTAAATTACCGGACACGGGTGGTGGCTCCTTTTATAGTATAATAATGCTGTCCCAAATCATCACAGTTCAAAGACAGAAGCATGTGTACATCTAGAACAAATCCAACAGGTGCTCCATCTGTTCAGGTATCCAGTGGTAAATTCAGTAGGTCCAGACATTCTCGTCTTTTGGACATGATTGTACACAGGTAAAACTCTCTCGTCTTGCCATGGAAATTCCCCTTTAAGAGGAGTCTGGAGAGAGGTGTCAGATGGTTAAACTGTGGCAGAGGAGTTTTTCAGAGCTATGTTGCCAGGAAGAAAGGGGTGCTGGTGTTTCAGGAATGTCGAGCCAGTATTTAGGCATAGGGCCTAGTCTGTTTTCTTCTCACCTAACTCCTTCAAGCACATTTAATTAGTGTGAGGATTAATGTACCATGGTAATATTCTCTGATCAAACAGTTGTTGTATCACCAATAATTTGGACCACCAATCACTTACTGAATAAGGGACAGTCAAAGAATAATCTAGTGTATTCAAGAATACCAAAGAGCAAATGGAACATACCCTGTCTTGCTGTCATGGTGAGGTCACCTCTTTGCAGTTCCAAAGACCAGATCTAGAGTGAGCTCTTGGAATTGAGAATTGTCCAACCACGTAGCGTGGCAGGGCATGTTATAAATGAATGTTTTTAAAATTTGATGGTGGGGGAGTGCCTGTGATGATTAGTTTTCATGACATTATGTAATTCCTGTGCTACTAATATGATGTGAGTCTGATTTATAACAGCAATTTTTATAGGGCATTCTGAGCTCTACACCATTTTAAAAGGTTTGGTCTCTAGAAACAGCATAATGAAACCACTAATATGATAAGAAAGTCTCTAACAAGATAAAAGGAATTCTCATTCTTCTTCCTGTCGCTGGCAGTGTTGAAAATGTTTTCTTTGCCCTCCTCATCAACCTGCTCTGTTCCCACAGGGTGTGTGTTTTGGCAGCTGCAGTGCCTGGGCGCCAAGTTTTGGAATGCATTTTTCATGCATTGGTAACTAGGTCTATTGCAAGCTGCGTGAGAGCCTAGATGCTAGTTTATGTAAATTGTATATGATTTGTGAGGAATTTAGTCATTGTTACATACTCAAGACTAGAGTTTTTCACAAAATCCCTCATGAGCTCCGTGTACAAGGTCATACAAGATAACTTAATTATGAAAAGCAGTTATTCCTGATGCTTACATTTGATGCAGAAATAAGTAGCTCAACACCATTGTTGTTCACTTATAGATTCAGGTTTAGTTTTATCATGAACTTGAAAGAGCCATTTATTGTACTACGCTGTCCAAAAAGTTAAAAAAGCCAAGGGAGCAAAAAGCATAAACATATATTTATATAATTAATATATACATAAAATAATTATCTCTATAGAAAAATACAATAAGCTGCTATAAGATGGCATAACATCACATTAGGAATCTAATTAAACAAGCTGCTCATCAGCATTGTGATCTCTGGCAGAAAAACTCCCTTTTCACCCCTTAAAAAGAAAACCTAAATAAAAATTGTAATGATTGTTATGCCACCAAGTAGCTGGAATATTTATACTGCCAGAAGTGCATGGGTGGACAGAGGTGTTGAAATGTACAGTAACATTCAGGAAAGGTCATGACAAAGTCAAAGCACCCTCTGAATTTGCTTTATTTAGGGGGGTAGCAGGAAACTGCTTGTGTGGATGTGGGGGGGACAAGGGAAATATGTTCTGATCTCTTCTTCTTGCTTCCGTGTGCTGTATAACCAATCAGAAAAGTTACTTGCAAAAGCCAATTTCAAAATGTCACTCTCACAAATCTACAAGGAAAAATACAGTGCTGAAGTAAAAGACTGTTCAGAAAAGCACAGAAATTCAAACATATGTCTAGTGCCATAGGATCTCTTGTACATAACTACAAAAAATGAAAGAAAAAAATTAAGGATATGCCGGACTATGTGCGGTACCAAAGAACAAGGGATACTTACAAATTTGGATTTTGAATTTAGATACTGAGGGAATTATAGTCACATATCTTTTATTTTTTTTAAAAAAAGCTTTTATAATGGGAATCAGGCACTTAGTTCAGCTTTCATTACTTTTCTAGACTTAAATGTGAACTTAATGTTAGTTTATATCTGCTTTGTTTATTTTTGGGATGGGCAGGATTAAAAATTGCAGTAACAAAGAAAAGAGAAGGAAAAGTCTTATGGAGGTGTAAAAGACATCAGTTACATTAAGGTTATTGCATTAGGGATATTACTTAATATATAGTCTCAATGGAAGTGAATGAGACAGTTCGTTCCACTCCGTTGAGTCAATCATTTTATTTCAATAGCTCAGTGCCAATGGAATTGTTTCATATCAAGGGTTCCAGTGAAGGTGAACTCAAAGTATAGTAACATAAATAAGGGCTTAGCTACACAAAGCAGCAAGGCATACTTCAGAGGTGTGATTTTTAAAGTGCACTAACATGTCATACATCGTTGGTTCATGTAGACCCTTTTGGCGCATGCTAAAGGTTCCATAGTGCTTACATGGACCAATTATGCACAACACGTTAGTGCACTTTAGCAATCATACCCCCATCTGGCATATGAGCTTACTGTATATACAAGCCCTAAATAGTACGTGGTGAAACATATCTACTGCACATTCCCATAGGTCCTTTTAAAACTTCTGTACTTAAAGATTAAATAAACTATACATGCTTTGGGTCCACGAGGATCTAGAATCTGTTAGCACATACGTATCATGTATCTACAGTTTTTGTTTAAAAAAATTACATGCATCAGTAGCTTGATGAATTATGTAACTAAAATGCACACAAGGGAGCTCTAAGGAAGATGGGGGTTAGAGGATGAAGCAAGGGATCTTGTGGGAAAACCCCAAGAAAGAGGTAGTCAGATCTTCTTCTTAAACTATGTTTTTCAGTTTGTTAGCTGAGATTTTCCTATTAGTATAGATGATACAGCCACACATTTTCCTTTAAGTCTAATGATGAAAGGTGTGTGTCCTAAATCCTCTGCACTGCTTTAAAAACCTCAGCAGTGGTTTTGGTAAAAGAACAGAAAGGGATGTGAATTTTGGGCACTAGCTCAGCATGTCCCGTGCTGAGAGTTATAATGGCCTTTTACATTCCATAGGAATTTTCTGCAGTGACATGGGGAAAAGGGGAAATATTCCCTCTTAATATCTGTTCGACTCTGAAAGCGGGCATAATTTGGATACCAACATCCATGACATACACCTTTGTATCAATGAAAATAGGCCCAAAGTGCTTCTTGTGACCTTTTTATTTTCTCTTAAAATGAGAACAAAAGAGAAACTTAAACTATTAACTGTGTTTTTAGTGTTCTTTCCAAAGTACTTGTGTCAATTTTGTCCCCAGTTTACAAAAATACTTGACCCTTGGTTCTACATTCCAAAATCAAAATACAATACTTTGTTTCAACAAAGGAGAGAAAAACAAACAAAGAAACAAATCCCCACACTTCAAAGCAGCAGTTTATAATAAAAGCATATGGCTGAAGCTAAATAAACCCTGCATAGAGATTTATTTTTTAAGAAACCTGAATAGTTGTTGCTCATCAAAAAGCATAGAGATTATATTGAACACCTACAAAAGATCAAAGAACTTTTCATTTGTATGTCAATTCTTCACTTTTAGCTTAACAAGTACATCAAATAAATTATTCTTTGGCTTTTATTTGAATGTGCAGTACAGTAATCAGTGCTCTAAAGCTAATCTGATTATGAAGGTTATTTGACTGTAGTAGTTCTAGCTCCTTTTCAGTGGAAGCTGGTCAAAAATCAATTTATTGTCTCATAACTTGAAAATGGAGAAACATAATGAGTGCTAATTTTATATTATTGCCAGAGCGTGTTTACTGCACTTCTTTAAAAACATTTAAGACAGGAAAACCAAACAAATGGTACTCTGGCATTTGAAACAGGCAGCATGTTGCTATTGCTAAATTACTGAAGAATTAGTAAAAGCCTAATCATCACCATGGGCAAAGATTGCAGGAAGCTGCAGGTACAGTAATTTCCTTCATTATTACTCTTTGGGCTTATGGAGTGAGAACAAGTGCCATGAGAATGAGACGAAAATAATACAGTATTTCTATACATGTATAAGAAGGAAAAATTTACACAGAGGACAATTTCCTTCCCTTCCCCATTGTACTTCAGGTCTGTTTTTGTTCTACATAATTTTTTTAAGGTATGCAGAAAACACCTTTTAGGTTTCCTATATCTACTTCAGGATAAAAAATTGGTTTTGTTTTTAGAATTAATTATTAGAAAATCATTTGTGGTCATTAGTGAATTCCAAACCACTGACCGTTCTGATACTGATACAGTGTGTATGGTTTGGAATTTATTGAAATAAGTAAATGTTTGAGGAAACAAGGACTTTCCCATATAGTGTTCATTTTCTCATGGTAACAAATATGGTAACGTATTACAAGCAGCATTTTGTTAGTTTGAAAAGCTTCCATTATATTCTTGAACGAGAAAAGAGTTATCTTCTGTCTCTGGAAGACTGCATTGGTTGACAAATTATGCTGTCCAAATTCCTTTTTCCAGTATGTTGTGCCATATTAATACTTTATGTAAGCCCATTGAAATCAATGGATTTACATTAGGACTGAATTAAACCCCACTACTTAAAAAATTCATATAAAAATAGCTTGGGTTTATTCCTGCTTCCGTTGAAGTCAGATTTTTTTATTTGTTAAAAATGTTAATCCAACCTTGCCACACAACTGTATATAATACAAAATAATACTCAGGTTTTGCCCCATGCATTTTATTTATTATACTACTTAGCATCACATAAATTACAGATGTATGCTTTCTATTCCTGTCTATCCTTGTCCCAATATGACTGTATATTCCTCACAGTATATATTCCCTTGTTTTCTCCAGTCGAGTTTTACATGATGCAGATCATAAGGTTTCCTTTAGTAAAGTATTATTCACCAGTATATTTGGATATTTTTGTTCAGCCTAAATGTTGATTTGCATAAGTATAGCTTAAGATTCCTGGCTGTAACGCCTTGCAGCACCCTAAACAATTCCTTTTCTTCCTTGATGTTTAAACCTTTTAAGTATTTGCTCGCATAAGCTTCAAATCTATTGAAAGATGAATTTTGAATTACTGATGTTGCTTTTATATACAGTGGAGTGTTCATTCCTCTGGGTTATGGGTTTTTTTGTTTGTTTGGTTGGGTTTTTTTGTGGTTACTCATATCAAAATCAATGACTAGGCTCATGAAAAAGATAAAACCTGGTGTTTTAAAATGTGAATGCAAATGCCCATAGTACAGCAAATGGTAAAGGGGCTAAGGTAGTTAGGTCTCTGCAAATTCTGTAAGGTCTATTTACAAATGCTTTGAGATCTGTATCCTGTAGTTTGGTTTGCAAGGGTTGGAAGCAAGCCAATCTGACCGGGTTTATTTGAAGGTTTGAGATTGTTAAACTCAATCTCCAAGAGGAACCTAGCAGAAGTGCCCTCCACAACTGCCCTCCACCACTGCAGTCCTCTTGAGAGATGAGGGAGGCTAGCTATTGACAGAGAATATTGCTGGCTTCCCAGGAAGGCAAAACTTGCCTGTTTGCACTGAATGTTTGATGCATGAGCTGAGGTTTCTCACATACATCAAAATTCCAGTCTAACTACGGGAGTCATGGAGGTTCATTACTAATATTTCACATAGCTTCATGGGTAACCCATCTGTCCCCAAGAAAATTAGGAGTAAAAATGTCCTTAAATTGTTTTTAAGGGGGGGTGAGGGGTTTGGGGTACAGTAGGGGGCTCTGGGCTGGGGCAGGGGGTTGGGGGCGTGTGAGGGCTGAAGGCTCTGGCTGGGGGTGTGGGCTCTGGGGTGGAGCCGGGGATGAGAGGCTTGGGGTGCGGGAGGGCACTCTGGGTTGGGGCAGGGAGTTGAGGTGCGGGAGAGGGTTTGGAGTGGGGGGTTCTGGCAGTGATTACCATAGCGCCGAGGAAGCAGCCACCAGGTACCTGTGACCTGTAGGCGCATGGGTGGCCAGACAGCTCTGCGTGGTGCATGCTGACTCTGTGCCTGCAGGCACCACCCTCCCTTTCCCCCTGGCGCTGTGGGCAGGAGCAGTTTGTGGAACCTCCCAGTCCCTGGCCACCACAGCCCTTAGGGGCCACAGGGACCTGGCAGCCACTTCCGGAAGCCGCGCAGAGCTAGAGCAGGCAGGGAGCCTGCCTTAGCCCTAAGCCCCTGACCGGAGCCACCAGGGTCCCTTTTCGACCGGGCGTTTGGGTCAAAAACCGGACTCCTGGTAACTCTGTTGTTAACCCTCTAACAGGGAAGCATAGGCAATGTTAAATATAGCAAGGGGAAATTGGGAGGAAAAAATAATTTCTTCTATTTTAATTGTATGTTTTGAATGTTGTTTTGATTTTAGCCAAACTGTTTTAGTTAAGTTGTCCTAACTAGTCTGATTCACCAACTTTTCTTTACATGTAGTAATGGGGAAAGAGTCATTTATATGTTACTATTCTCAGTTTTGTATTTTCTTGTAACAGGTTGGTTTGTTTGTTTTTTTTTAAATCTATACACTTAACTGCGTGATTGGTTAATCAGTTACCCGACTGACTAACAGTGATTTCAGCAGAGAGTCTGCTTGGATTCCAACTGAAGATTCTTACAAGCAAGTGGAGGGAAGATGTTGTTCTAGACTCAGCAGACTGGATAGACTTGGTGATCAAAGACTCTGATTGAGACTTAGGTGAACTCAACCTAAGCTTTTGGGAATTCAGTTTCTTCTCACTGTGTTTCTGCGGGGACTGAACTGTTCAGATTTTAATTTCTTTTCTTTCTTTATTTTTATGTATAACTGTGAAAGTAATAAGAAAAGGAGTACTTGTGGCACCTTAGAGACTAACCAATTTATTCGCGCATAAGCTTTCATGAGCTACAGCTCACTTCATCGGATGCATACTCTGAAACCTGTGAAAGTAATGTCCGTGGATTATAAAATAGCCATGTTATGCTGTATAATTAGATTTTTTTTATCATAAGATTTTATAAAGTTGTTTAATTAAATTCATTTCTTCAGTTCCTTTGGGGATTTGAATGTGGGGAAGTTGACCCAATACAATCCTTGCTGAAAATCCTTAGAGAATGAACTCTGGGTCTCCAGCTACTTTTCTATGGGAGTTGGGATTTTTTTTTTTTAGGCACTGGAGAAGGGCAATGAAGTGAACTCTAGCTCACCCAAAGGTTACAATATTACATGATAGCTTTGCAGTTTAACAGTATTGGCAATCTCTTCAATAGGATGAGTAGAAGGGTTAATGCAGGCAATGTCTGTGGGATTCTGGCAGCACCCTTCCAGGAAGGATGCCAATATTTGACTGCACTGTGTGACCTCTAGCCGAATATATCATCCTTAATTTTCATGAGTATGAAAACTCATTTAAAAGGTGGATGAGGAGAGTATGTTTATTTTTTTAGTTATTTGTATTTTGTTTACATACAATGAAAATATTCCAAGAGCTGTGAAATTAGCTAATTAGATGTAAACATTTTAAAATACCTTAATTTATAAAGCTTTGTTATTTTCTTCACTTAAAAAAACCAAAATGTAGCAGCCCTGAAGCACCTTTTTCTTTTCCTTATTCTGCACACACTTTAGCTCTTGGCATCATTTCAATGAGAGGACAGTTATGCAGCTCTTATTCAGACTGTCTAAACTTGGTATTTTGCCATTCAGCAGTCAGGTACAGGTTTTTGCTTTGTTAAAGTTGTGCCTGTGAAAGGTATTCATCCAGTAGAAATTACCTGGAAAGAAATACATGAAAAATTGCAAATAGGAGGACATATTTATCTCTGTAAGCTAGAGCTGCCTGTGTTAATGACTCTTGCTTTTTTCCTATATTTGTTTAAAAGCGTTCTGAAGGCCCTTGCTCAAATATTCGTCTAAAACTGATTTTTGGCCTGTGGTTAGAGGTTGAAAAATTGGAAGTAATTCCCATGCCCTGGTCTAAAGCTTATCTTTTGATCTGATGTCAGGGATCATCTTTCCCCTTGGTGGAAAGGACCTGGTTTGACTGTCTGCCTTTGGAAACTGATGCAACCAGTTTGTTTTCAAATTACTCTAGTGAAGCGCATTGTGCATCTGAAAAACTACCCTGTCTGTGGCCTGGTGGTGCAACCTGTTAATCATCTTTTTGTCCTTTACTCTCAGTGTAGTGGCCCCTAAACATGCTTTTTCACAGTTTTATCCTGACAAGTAGCCACTTTATTCTGATGACTTGTGACCGGTGAAAGAAGAGGCAAAAGGCTAGAGGACTGGTGGTGAAAATTTAATGACAAATTTGACAGACGGAGGCACAAGCTGTTTTGAATTTTTGAAGATTGGACGTCTTTCTAAAAGATGTGCTCTATTTCAAGCAGAAGTTATGGGCTGGTGCAGAAATCACTAGGTGAAATTCTATGGCGTGTGTTATGCAGAAGGTCAAACTATATTATCATAGTGGTCCCTTCTGGCCTTAAAAATCTGTGAATCTATGAAAATTTAGACACAGAAATGAGCGTATATTTTCACTTTCACCATATCAGCAAAGGCTCCCAATCACTGGCACAGTTCCATGAAGATTCACGTAGTCCGTTTACATCAAGAATCAACAGAGTGCAGTGTTTCTTGCTCTGAGGTCATTCAAATTTGGACTGGGCTGTCTGTGTCTGCGCTTGTTGAGCTACGTTCCCAAAGACTGGAAGAAAGCGAATGTGCAATATTTTAAAAGAGTAAATGGCCTGACATTGATTTTGGCCAAAATAATGGAATGGCTGAGATAGGACTTAATTAATAAAGAATGAAAGAAGGGTAATATAATTAATGCCACTCAACATGAGGTTTTGGAAAATAAATCTCGTATAATTATTTGATATCTTTTTTTAAGAGATTATAAGTTTCGATGGTAAAAGTCATAGATGTAAATAAACTTAGACTTTTGGAAAGCATTTGCCTTGGTGCTGCACAGCCTTTTGTTTCAGAAACCAGAATGATACAAAATCGACATGACCCACTTTAAATGGGTAAAAGACTGGCTAACAGATAGGTCTCAAGGTGTAATTCTACATGGGGAATCATCATCGAGTGGGTGTGTTTCTAGTGCAGTCCTGCTGGATTGGTTCCTGGCCCTATACTATTTAACACTTTTGTCAATGAGTTGGAAAAACACATAAAATCATTACTTCTAATGTTTGCAGATGATACAAAGATTGAGGGAACAGTGAATAATGAAGAGGACAGGTTACTGGTACAGAGAGAGATGCAGATTGCTTGCCCAGGCAAACTATGCATTTTAATATGGTTAAATGTAAAGTTGTATATCTAGGAACCAAAAATATAGGCCATATTTACAGGACGACGGCCTGTATCCTGCGGAGCAGTAACTCTTTAAAAAAAAGCAGTGCGGGGGTGTCACTTTCTCAGTACAATGCTGTGGCCATTAGGGCTAATGCAATACTTGGATGTATAAACAGGGAATTATTCAGTGGGACTAGAGGAATTATATTATCTCTGTGTTTGGCACTGGACTAGTATGACCACTACTGGAATACTGTGTCCAGTGCTGCCGTCCACAATTCAAGAAGGATGTTGATAAAATGGAGAGGGTTCAGAGAAGAGCCACGAGAATAATTAAAGGATTAGGAAACATTCTTCATAGTGATATGCTCAAGGATATACTCAATCTGTATATTTTAATAAAAAGAAGGTTAACAAGAGATTTGACCAGTGTTTATAAGTATCTACATGGGGAACAAAATGTTGATGATAGAAGGCTCTTCAATCTAGCAGAAAAAGGTATATCAAGATCCAATGGCTAGAAGTTGAAACTATACAAATTCAGAGTAGAAATAGGGAGCAAATTTTTAAACCATGAGGGTAATTAGCCATTGGGACAATATACCAAAGATTGCTTAGGATCCTCCATCACTGGAGATTTTTAAAGCCAGGTTTGATGTTTTTCTAAAACATATGCTGTAGGTCAAACAGGAATTAATTCAGGAATGTCATATGGCCCACGTTATGCAGGAAATCAGATAGATTCAGGCATCCTTATAATCTATCAATATGTTTTGGAGGGAGTTAGATACAGCATCTTCTCTATTTGAGTTTGTTGATCTTTCTCACTGAGGTTCTGGAGGTGCTGACAGATCTTTGAGTTAAATCCATTACTCTCCTAAACTGACTGCTCGAGCTTTCTTATTGGAGACAATGGTTGACACAACCGCAAGAGTGGGCCAGACAGACTCTATCTGGAATGTCTACAATCACTTCCGAAGTGAAGCTAGAGGATCACTGTGGACAGTTGTGCCCAGAGGTCTCATTCATGTAAGGTTGTACAGGGAATCTCTCTTATCTACTCACCTGCTCAATACACGGAGCTGCTGGTCAGGTTAAACCTACACTCACTATAGAGAGCAAGTGTGGGCTGAAGCCAAAGGGAACCTTTATTCATAGATAGACATGTGAAAGACATTCCATTCTGTGTGTCCATCTCATTCCAGTGTAGTTGGTGCAACTGACTGGTTTTGACTTAGTGTGCCTAATAGAGGTTAAGGATTTGATGACATTTAAGCTGCCGGAAACTCAACCCAGATAAAACTGAAGCTAGTGAAGCTACATGTGAGATGAATTTGGATCAAGAAGACAAAGAAAAATAAAATATATTCAGTACAAATAAAACTAGTTATGGAATCTAATGGATAATACCCACTGTAATAACTGGTGTTGTTTATGCACTGAGGTTACAGTTCAAGTGTGAGCTGCACCTGGATCTCTCTCTCTGTCTTTCTATGGGTGCTTCTTGCCAGTGACAGGCCTATACCTGTACTTCTCTGAGTGGAATCCTACAATTCATCCCAGTTTTGATTGGACTGCCAGTTACAGCACCCCCTGTTTACCAAGCTCTAAGCAAAAGCTTGGCCCCAGCACTAGAATCCTCTCTGGGAGCTGTGACCAGTTGGTAAAAGCAGTGACAGAAAACACTGTGTTAAAAACAGAGTATGATTATCCATAGGAATACTATAAGCAAAGAGAAAGGGGTAAAAATAACAAGGCTATATGCATATTGTCTTGTCTAAGGCTTTGTCTACACTACCAAGTTTTGTTGACTACGCTTATATCGACACCCAAAAATAGACTTAATAAAAATTGGAAAAGTTTGTTCACACTAGCCCCCTCTGGCAACAGATCACGTCCACATTGGGGGCACCATCATCAACAGTGTCAGCAATGCACTGTGAATATGTATCCCACAGTGCAGGGTGACACCTTCTGTCTCTAGGTGTGGTGGGAAGGCGGAGCAGATCATGGTATATCCTGGGACCATGCTAAATGTCCCGTCATGCATTGCTTGTGTCCCATTCGTCCACTGGCTTCCGGCTTTCTTTCATAACATTTTTTCAACAGCCATTCTTTGCTGTGCACCCCGGTATGTGTAGTGAGAAGGGATGGATCCCGCACTCCTCTCCTATGCTCTGTTAAGTGTCATGAGGACATCACGCTTGGCAGTGCAGTTAATAGTGAAATTACTGACATAGGAAGACTTGCAGGCGCCCAACCATCTGCATGATATGGATAGCAGCAACTTTACATTGCTTTTGGCATTCGCAGAGCAGCTGCATAGGGTAGACCGTCATTTTTGGGCTAGGGAAACCAGCACTGGATGGTGGGATTCCATCGTCATTCAGGTGTAGGATGAAGAGCAGTGGCTACAGAACTTTCAGATGTGTAAAGCCACCTTCCTGGAACTGTGTGCTGAGCTGGCCCCAGACCTGCTGTGCAAGGACACCAGAATGAGAGCTGCCCTTTCAGTAGAGAAGTGTGTGGCAATCGCTGTCTGGAAACTGGTGACTCCAGACTGCTACCGGTTGGTCTCAAATCAATTTGGAGTGGGGAAGTCTACCACTGGGGCTGCATTAATGCAAGTGTGCAGGGCAATAAATCGCATCCTGCTACGAAGGACTGTGACTGTGGGAAATAGTGGATGGCTTTGCAGAGATGGGTTTCCCTAACTGTGGAGGGGCAATAGATGGCACACGCATTCCAAATTTAGTACCAGCCCACCTTGAAACAGAGTACATCTATCGGAAGGGGTATTTCTCCATGGTGTTGCAGGCGCTTGTGGATCACCATGGGCATTTCAAACATCAACACGGGGTGGTTTGGAAAGGTGCATGATGCACACATCTTCAGGAACACTGGCCTGTACAGAAAGCTGCAAGCGGGGACTTTCTTTGCAGACCACAAGATTACAGTGGGGGATGTGGAAATGCCCATAGTGATCCTGGGAGATCCAGCTTACCCCTAACAGCCCTAGCTCATGAAACCTTACACAGAACAACTGGACAGCATTAAGGAGTGTTTCAACAACCAGCTGAGTAGGTGCCAGATGACAGTTGAATGTGCTTTTGGTAGATTAAAGGCACATTGGTGTTGCCTTTATGGGAGGTTAGACTTTAATGAGGAGAATATTCCCGTGGTCATAGCTGTGTGCTGCACTTTGCATAATGTCCGTGAATCTAAGGGTGAATTGTTTTTTCGGGGTGGAGCGCTGAGGCAAAGCGCTTGGCTGCTGTTTGAGTAGCCAGATACCAGGGCTGTCAGAGGAGCCCAGAGTGTGGCAATTGAAATCAGGGAGGCTTTGAGGAAGCACTTTGACAATGAGCAGCAGCAATGTATATCTTTAGAGTAGCCACCATGGTGCATTCCTTGTTTTTTTCCCTAGGAGGCTAACTTGTCATTAGGGGCCAAATATCCCAGTAAGAAAATGATTAAAATGCCAGTACATGTACTGATCGTACAGTACATGTACGTAGTGATCGCAATATGAATTTGTAGAAACAAAATAAAGATGATTTATCATTATAAAACTTTGCCTTTATTGGTCAAGAAAAAGCACAGTGACACTCACCAAAACACACATGCTTGCTAGGAAAGGAGGGACTCTCAGAGGACAGACCCTCACAGTTGTGTGTACATCCAGCTGTCATTGTGAAAGTTGCATCACAGTGTGTATGCACTCACAGTTTTGTTGCCAAAAGGCAGTTTTTGGAGACAAAACTTGTTAGGGTAGACAAAGCCTAAGTTTGGCTGTCATTTGCAAGTTTAAGTAGGCACACACTTATTCCTTGTACTCCAAATCTAGGGATCATGCTGCAATCTGTTTCTCTTCAGACCCTCTGTTCCTCTTTGAGTGCTTCCAATTTTTAAACCCTTTCAAATTCTTAAAATTACCCTGCAGGTTTCAAGCTGGGATCTTACCCGCAACCCCTCAGCTGGATCCCATATTGCTGGAAGTGCACTTTAAAGAAATTAACACCCTGCATTTTCTGTTTGGGTACCAGCAATTGTGCCCTGTCTAGAGCCATTGTTCTGGTTCCTGCAGGATTTAAATTTGTTAGCTTTTAGCCAATAATGCAGTAACCACCAACCATATAGATAGATATAGCATTCATAGAAATTAATGCAGATAATTCCCACATTCTTTTTCAGCTATTTTGGATACAATATATACTATATATTGTGGATTATTACCCCTTTTTGCCCACAGTAATGGGTAGTTGCTGATGTCTGTCTATGAATAAAGGTTCCCTTTGGCTTTAGCACATACTTGCTCTATATAGTGAGTGTAGGCTTAATTTCCAAAAATTAGTGACACCCATTCTGTTCAAATAGAATGAAAGAAAATAAGGATATTGGAACTGCTAACCAGAATAGAACAATGGCTCCTCTCGTTCAGTATTCTTTTCTCTGGCGTTGGCCAATGCCAAATACTGCAGATGAAAGCAATTTTTTCCAGACCCCATCTGGTAATCAGTTTATGCCATGGTGCTGCTAGTTTTGACAAAATGTGTTCTTGGCAATGTTGCACTTGTTTCTCTCTGTGATCTCTCTGAGGCCTGTAAACCTTACTACTTAAAAAGAAATGACTCCATCTCTATAGTTGCTCTTCTGAGCCGCTGTCTTTGAAAGTTCTTCAGTTTCCATAATTTGCCTTTCTTTGATAACCTTGAGTAATATATTAGTCACTGTTTAAAAGTGGTTGTTGTTTGAACAGTAATGTTTACAGTGCAACAGTTCAACATGCAGTAGAGATTCCTTACAGCTGTGGACAAGTTCCTGTGAGGAATCTGATCCTCTTCTGTACGTACTAGGACCACACTTCCCTGTGTTCTGAATGATCCCACAATAAGAACCAGGAGGCTTTTTAATGGGGGTTATGAAAGATTTTCAGGGTAGCAAGATTTTAAAGCCATTATACATTACAATACATACTTTTAGCATAGTGCTAATGTAGCAACTGAGATTACTTTCAAGAAATTGCACTTGAAAAGGTTGCTTTTTCAGTTTTAGCCATACATTTATTTTTAAAATCCATTTGAATATTCTATAGTAAAAGCATAGACATTATTTTACTATTGCACAGTTAAAATCTCAGGCAAGAAAAGTGAAAGTTAAGGTTTCAACAGCTATGTTAACTCATTCTTTATATTTGGTTATAACCCCAAAACTACAAAAGGGGTTTTGTTTCTGTGCTTGTGTGCTCTTTAATTTTGTGCTGTGCTTTGACTGCATGGTGGTAGTTTATACATTAAAAAAAAAAAAAAACCTATAACATTTGTTAATACCCACAAGAATTCAATGTCAGAAAGAGACAAAGCTTGACAGATTTCAGGCAAAAGAGTAAAAGTTTTGGAAAGTTACAAACATACAAAAGTAGTGTTAAAATGGGGAAAACTTGTTTGCCTTTTTAGCAAGAGCTATGAGATGTCCGCTGGAAAATAATATCATAAATAATGTAACTTGCAAAATTAGGACATTTATAATTAATATTTGATTGCTTAAAAATAAAGTTATTGTCAATCCCAGCTGTGCTTACTGGCTAAATTAAAGTAGCTGGTCTGCCTTCTGGAGTGCTATGTTTTTTACATCTATTGAGAGGTTTCCCTGCTTGACCTAAGAGGCTATTTTCTCACTAGATTCAATATTGAGAAATAAAAACAAAATATGTAAATAAAATATACCCAAAAGCAAAATATTAATTTCCAACACAGATGGGTTTCGGGAGGTCTGCTGCCAAAGATTTTAAAATTCTTGTGCCAGGGGGCACTTTGTTTGCAACAGAGAGAAAATGTATCCTATTACTCTCATGAAATTATGAGTTTCACTCCGCAAACAATCATCACATGGGCCATTTTAAATGAGGGTACAAGCAATGACGATCTGATTCTTATACCCTTGGGCGAATCATGGATTCAATCTGTGTTGCTCCCCGTCATCCCCACTCCCATGCCCCAAACATGAAGTAGGTAAGTAAAAGGGTTGTAACTTAATAAACATTATACTGTAGATAAACATTAAATGCAATTCTCTCTCTACATAGTAAGAAGCACATGTTACTGAAAACTAACCTTTCCACCCAAGATGATACTCCCACCCATACCTCTTTGAACTTATGTCAGTAGTTCCGTTTCATTTAGTAAGGATTTCACTTCATCCCAGGTTCTGCTGCTCCCTTTATTCTTCATGGCTGCCTGAGCTAATGCAATCCTGTTCAGCTTGACATCAGATTTTCCAACAGTCAATGGCAAGTGTAGAGCAGCAGGGTACCAGTGGAAATGTGTATGCGCACGTGTGTGTTTAATGCGCTTTGTGAATGAGACTTATAGTATACATTGGGTCTTCCCTTGGGTCTGTGGAATGTTTTGCAGAGTTCAGCTGCTCCACTCCCCAGACCTGTCAAACTCATGACCTTTTAATTGTAAATTATTCCCCAGTTGAACCATTGGTTATGCTAAACCAGCCTTTGGGGCCCATGCAGCCTGCAGCTTGACCCTCCCTCCTGCACTGAAGTTTCTTTGGACTTTTCAACATTTTAAAGTTATTTTACCAGTCTTTCTGTTGATGCGTCTTCAATATGTGTGTGTGGATCAGTAAGGAAAAAAGTTCTTCCTGTTGATTTCTCTGTGAAGATCACTGGCTACTCACAGTCCGATACAGCCATCCAAGGCTGGACCTATGAAATCATCAGCCGTGTGCTGCACAAGTTCTGAGAGTACCACAATTCAATTCCTAGGTGCTGGCCAGGCTGCTAATACTGGCACTAGGGATTTTGGACAATTTTGGTATGTTAATGTAAATTGGATGTTCTGCTTCTTTGCTTAAACAACTGTAGAAAAGATAGAAAAAAACCAGCGTCAAAGTCACCGGAGTGCACATAATATCCACAGGTGCACTGGGACCTAGCAGGGCCCTAGATCTCTCATTTATTTGGAAAATTGTCCTTTGATTTGTTTAAATGTTGCCTATCACCAGTACAAACAGCTGGGATCTGCTTCTCCTGAAAAAAGAGAAACCTGGCAGTTGCTTGAAAAATCTCCTTCCCACTATACCAGTGACTTGATAGGTTTTATAGATTTTTTTTAATAAAATAGAGAGTTAGTCACTGACTCGTGACATCTCCAAGCAGAGCTGGCCTTAGCATTTTACAGTGAGATTATGAAACAATTTCTTATGATCACCTTACTGCTCCCCCATGCTCATCTTCCAAAACAAAAACTGGCTTCTGTTCTGTGGGATAGCAATGTTATACACAGGTCCAGCCAAAAGATTTTGGACTGTGTCACTGAGATGGCTCTTTTGGTGCCCCCAAATTTCAATCCCACTCTTTTAAAGCAATTTTATCCACAGACCTATACACTTCTATTGACTCTTTCACACCAAATACCTACTGTAGTATCTCAGAATCTGCTACCTGATGGTTATTCAGTTATTTTTTCTCATAAGAAAGAGATGTAAATGGTTTTTAAACTTCAATTTGTGATGCCATTGAATCTATCAAGGAATGATTTAAGTGGCTGACAAACTCATATATATATAACTTTTTAATAACTAATTCCTTGAACTCTTCTCCGAGTACTGCTCCTTCACGGGACTAGATGTTGTGAATCTTGTTTTACTTTTGATTTGTTCTATCTAGATCAGAGGTGGGCAAACTAGGCCTGAGGGCCACATCTGGCCCACAGGACCATCTGGCCTGGCCCCTGAGCTCCTGGCCTGGGAGGCTAGCCCCCAGCCCCTCCCCCGCCGCCTCAGCTCTGGGACGAGCTCCTGGGGCAGCTCAGCTGCGGAGCCCCAGCCTGCCCCGGAGCAATGTGCTGTGCAGCAGTGCGGCTGTAGCACTGCCAGCCACCGGTGATCCAGGCAGCACGGTAAGGGGGAAGGGAAGTCTGAGGGGGTGGTCAGGGGCTAGGGGTGTGGATAGGGGTCAGGGCACTGGGAAGACGGGGAACGGGGGGGTTGAATGGGGCAGGGGTCCCGGGAGGGCAGTCAGGAAGGAGAGGAGGGGTTGGATGGGGTGGTGGGGAGCTGAGAGGGTACAGGGAGCAGGGGGGGTTGGATGGGGTAGAGTCCCGGTGGGGGGGCTGTCAGGGATTGAGAAGCAAGGGAGGGGTCAGATTGGGGTCTGGGGGCCAGGCCATGTCTGGCAGTTTGGGGAGGCACCTCCATACAATTTTGGAAACCCAACGTGGCCCTCAGACCAAAAAGTTTGCCCGCCCCGATCTAGGTTATGCAGCTCCTTTAACCTTGAATTACTTATCTGAATCTCAATCTAAAATAGAAGTCCCCTTTGAGATGAGATTAGGAATGATTATCAAAATGGACAGAGAATTTGTCCTCTGTCACCTGACTAGGGCTTGAGATCAGATGAGGAGAAAGTTGGGAAAAGAAAAGTCCATTGGATTGTCAGTTACAAAAGACTCCAGGTTTCCACCTTTTACAATTGTATTAAAAAACTGGTGGAAAATAGCATTAAATATGTACCTATTTTGATAAAATGTATTTGAATGTATGCCATCATGTGTTTGTTCCTGGAGGAAGCATTGTAAGAGCTGAATAAAACCAGTCTCATTCTAATATTCTTGCTATAAATCAGGAGTAACTACAGAAATCAATTGTAAACTATAAATTGGTTGTCAACAGCATATTTTCTGCCTAGATTTATTAGAGCTATGTGAAAATACAACAAGCTAATTCTGTAATGATAGGCAAAATCCATGATTTACTTCCGGGGTGCCCAACTTGCGACCCCCGGGCCATACACAGCCCCCCAGAGCATTTCATAAGGCCTGTGGCCTGCTTCAACACAATATACTAACAACCGATTCATTAGAGTTTTGTCATCATGTTTACGTCATTTTAGTTTACCCAACTGTGTGTAAGACAATACATAGTACATAGAAACAACCTATTTAAATACATATGAAACAAGCTGAACTTAAAATAGAAATCAATACAGATGACTTTAAGTCTTATTAAAATATGTAGAATCTGTTTGGCCCACAGAAGGTTGTGCTTAGGTTTATGTGGCTCTCCTGTGTAATAAGATTGGACACCACTGATTTTTACTTTATTTATGAGTGTCATTGTGCTTGAAGGGCCCAAATCTGTCACCACAGAACTCGAGAGAAAATTTGACCGAATTTGGAATGCGATGAGACTCATAGGGAGGGATTTAAATTACAGTAATTAAAATCCATGGTGGCTTATTTTTACATTGGCCCCATGGCTTTGTAGATTTGTCAACATGGGTGATTATTAAATATCTTATCCAGACACTAGCCTTAATTTAAAGCGAGCAGCCTTGTTGGAGATGAGATATTATGTGCTATTTAATTGTTTTATCCATTGTTAGGCTCAGAAATGTATGCTTATTACACCAAACAATGTAGGTTTGGAGATATATCCCCTATGTGCTTGGTCCACACACCAAATGAGTGCACAGTTATGGTCTTGTGGATAGAGCATTGCTCTGGGACTATAATTAACCTTTAGCCACAGACTTCCTGTGTGTCCTTGGACAAGTTAGTTAATGTACCCTGTGCCTTAGTTCTCCATCTGTTAAATGGGGATAATATTTCTCCACCTTTCTGGAGTGTTGGGTGGATAAAATCTACCAGTAATTTTAAGGTACTAGGGTGATGACCATGTCAGTAACCAAGTAAAGGCTCTAATTGATTTAACTGGGCTTTGGATCAGGCCTTAAGCTCACTTTTCCCTGCAAAGGAGAATGTACTCAACCATCTAAACATTTTTCAGATAAGATTCTGAGCTGAACTTGATTTGATTTGAAGCTTCATAGCTGTCTAGTGGTCCATTCTGCAATACATCCCTTTGTGTATGTAATGTATGCTACAATGACTGGAACTAGTATTAGGATTGCTGGAATCTAATGGTAGTCTTGTGATCTGCCCATTCCAGAGGAAATAGTTAAGAGGTTTATGCACAAGGAAAAGGATTTTAAAATTATTTTGCTCCAAGAAAAAATGGGCAATCTTGCATAGCTCAGTTCTCTAATAAAATGCCCATTGACCTGTGAAAGACTTAAAAGTTGACAAAGCCATCCTTCTTTAGCAGATTTCTAGGAAGGCTTTGTTTTTGCCCTGTGAGGAGTATGCTTTAAGTTGAATAGGAAGAGTTTATTTCTAATCATGACAAAATCATTGTATTTCCTTGTAGCATTCAATAACTTACCATGTCTTTTTGTGTCTAAAAAAGAAAAAACAATGTAATACTTTCAGTCTGACATTTAATTCTGCTCCTAGCAATAGCCCCATCTGATTTAATGCAGCTATAATCTAGGAAATGAACTGCTACAGTATCATGGAAGTAAAGCAGATGATTTCAGATTGTTTCCCTGACTTCCGTTGTTTAGTTATTTTTAAAGGATCCTATTTATTGTAACCCTGTTAATATATGGTGTACCCCTGAATCAGAATCAGTACTGAGGCTGTAACATGTAACATACTAATTGCTATTAATGACTAAAACCCCTCTACAAATTAATACTACATTAATAAATCACCATTTGCATCTGAATTACAAAATGTATCTCTCAAGTGTACCATCTTTAGAGCTATGGTATGGGATGAAGATATTCTCCCAAGTTGAGAAACTGAAGTGGTATAACATTCTCATAGAAGTATGACGAGGAATAATTAGCCAATGTTTGAAAAGCACATCGAAAATTATAAGTCCTATAGAGTGGTTTCCTTTAAAACCTTTTCTAGTTTGACTTTTCAATTGGATTGTTTCTGCAGTTCCCTTTACTAAATATAGGGAGTATCTGGGGAATACTGCAAATCCATGAATACTGCAATGACCTTAATTATTTGCAAATGTAATTATAAAAATTGTAGTGTTGACCTCTGAGGTTGATGCAGTACATTCTTACTAAAGTAACTGGAACTTAAGGTTCAAAAATATTATATTTTAGAAAGTGTTTTACATTTCAGATACAAATGTTAGCTCCAGTTTAGTTTTTACAGTTATGATGGGAATGTGACAGACTGACAATCTCCTGTAACATCCTGAACACACCTTATGGAATTAAGACAAACCTTATAGAATTAGGGTTAATACCTTTGGTGTCCATTGTATTAAAAATGCAGTTGTGTATGTGTTATTGTGGAATTGCATGCATTTCCCTGGAAAGTTTAAATTGGAGAACATAAGGGTGTGTTTAGGCAAAGTCACTCAGTTTGTAATATCGCCAGAGAAACCACCTCACTGGAAGGGTTTGCATATATTAGTTCAAACTGGATTTTCAACAGACAAAGCTGTTTTAAACAGACCATCTTCCTGATCCAGCAAATGGACAGGACCCTGATCCTCGGACAGCCCCAGTCGTTAGGAGGTAGGGTTGAAAGGACTGGACCTGCCAGAATACTTTGTAGTGTTGGGGTTAATTCTGGTAAACCTGTTAGTTCTTTTATTGTTTTTAATATGTTTTCTCTGTAACGTGTTTTACCTTAAGAATAAAGTAGGCTTGCATAGCAGGGTAGCTTTTATATCTGTTGACAGTCACTGTTATCAGTCTCTGAAGAGAAAGCAAGCAGAGATCATTGGGCAACCTGTTTGTTCTTGGGAAAATACATGTAAGGCAGGGAACTATGCAGTCTGGAAATACCCCTCAGAAGGGAGAGATTTGTCTTTCATGATGTCATCCCTTTTTTTTAACCAGACTCAGTGTCCTGCACCTCATTATACAGTCTTTCAATGTGAACAAAAACATTCTTTAATCTGAGCCTATTGGTCTTCTCCCTATAAAATCAGAGAACTTAATGTAAAACTGTTGCACATGTACTTTGTGATATGATTCAGGGATGACATAGTGAAAGACAAATCTCCAAGATCCAGATTATCCTCTGTATCTAGTCCAAATAAGAATTTGCTAATTTACAACGTTTCACAGTAATCACATTATAAAATGAAAGACAGATGCCATGAAAATACAGGGTTGCAATATTTCATGGAAGAGGCTCTGCTGACATCATGGAACACAGCAGCATAGCTTGGTGGGTTTAGATGTAGAAGGAAATCCATGTATTCAATGGGTGGCTATCCATTGTTGTTTTTTAAAAAAAATCCAGTAACTATGGACATTATCTTGAGATTGTCTAGCCTTGCCTGTTCTGAGATTGCAGCATAAGGTCTTATTGTGTTGTGATTCTGAAGTGTCATGTTTATCACATTGCATGCTGGTTTATTTTCTTTAATTCACTATATGTGAATATATCCTTTTCATGTGATCTAATTTCTTTATATTCATCTAGGCACTATCCCACATGCACAGACACACACACAGGAATTGGTGCAAAATGTGTGCCAGGCTCTTTACACTACAAGCCTTTAAATATCTTAAGAGTCCACAATAAGGTCAGGATATATTTAGAGTAAAAATGGCAAGATTTCTACAAGGCACTGAAAATTGATTGGTGGTTGTCTTGTGGTACTGCACATGTTATTCATACATTTCTGATGTAAGTAGGGCTTTTGTTGTCTTTATAGCAAAGTATTTAGGGTTTCTTACTAGTACATAATCTCACAAACCTGAAGTCATTTCTTTGTAGAACTCCAGTCTTTTGCAATTTTGCAAGAATGTTTTATTTTTTCACATTTAACACACACACAAAACAAATCAAGCGGACACGTATTGATGCATGTGTGTGCTCAAATATATGTAGACACACAGCTATACAGCTATTACACTGTCTATATTGAAGCTAGATTGAAAATCATTATCAATATTATATGGTCTGATTTTTCAGTCTAGCCTTAAACTAGTTTCCTTTGAACATTTGCAGTTTTGCAGTGCACATAACTTTTTAAGTATAGTTTTGTGCCTGCAGTTATTTGTGAGTACAATTTATCACTTAATTGGTGCAAGTGATGTTACAGGGAGGTCTAAGTGGTTGAAAGTGTACAGTATATTAATTACTTCCACAGATAATTGTGCATGTGAACTGGAAATCCAGACTTCAAGAATCCTGCCCATGGTATATGGTGGGAATATCCATATGATAAATTGCATGTATTGTGAACATTTGCCAACCTCATTTGCACTTTGCTGATTAATCTGTATCTTGCAGGACTACATTCCACACTTCTAAGCAGCTTCAAATAGCTGCCATTTGTTTAAAAATTACAATCTGCCACAAAAAATGTCCATTCAAATATGGAATTTTCAGGACTCATTCTCCATCCTCAGCCCCCTCACCCTCCACAAAAGAATTACATGCACTTGTAGTGCTGAATGGGAAACATTCAATTCTGCACCAAAGACAGGTTGAAAATAGAGTAACTTGCAAACTGTCAGGGATAGAGACAAGTATTTAGTACCATTGGACAGGTGGGAATTTCACTCTTCCAGTGTCAGCAAACATAAAAAGCCAACATTAACTCACAGTGTAGACTATAATATCATAGCTATTCCTTTTCTATGTATAGGGAAATTTTGTGGTGTGCCAGACACCTCTATTCAATAATCATGGGCAATGATGACTTTAATTAAAAGTACAAACAGCACAAGGCTTTTGCTTCTAGCTCTAGTAAATTATAAGACATATTTCAAAATCACACGCTTATTTGCAGATACCAAAGCTAGTTTGGATACATTTTAGACACCTTTAGTTTTAAAAATTATTTCACTTTGGCTCCCTCAGAGGTCTGTACATGTGGACTCAAGGCAAATGGAAGGATTAAAAAAAGATCCATACAGTTTAAAAACCATTCTAAACCATTTCTAATATAGACATCTGTAGAATATGTGGCATATGCTACATAGGTAGAATACATGAAGTTGTGGGGTATCAAGCTTAGTAGCACTTGTTTCAAACAACCAGATAATTTGCGATTACCTAAGTAAAGCAATCTTCTCCAGCACATGCCAGTCATAGTTTTATACCACACATTAAATCAGGGGTGGATGGGTTGGGGGGAAGTAATATAATAATTTTCTCAGTAGGCAAATATTCAAATCATGAGCACAAACAAGGCTGGCCAGACTGGGCTACATGGGCTTGCCCCTTATTGTCATGCTAGCGTGTGCTAGTGAAATCATTAGTACGTGCAAATTTGTTCCTACCATCACCAAACTGCTCAATATGAAACATGAAGGAGTTGGGAGTGGTGAAACTATCACAACAGCTATGATAACAGATGGGAGTGTGCAATCCTGATCTATACAGCAGAGAACAGTTCTATAAGAGAGAGCAAAAAGAAAAGGAGTACTTGTGGCACCTGAGAGACTAACCAATTTATTTGAGCATAAGCTTTCGTGAGCTACAGCTCACTTCATCGGATGCATTCAGTGGAAAATACAATGGGGAGATTTATATACACAGAGAACATAAAACAATGGGTGTTACCATACACACTGTAAGGAGAGTGATCACTAAAGGTGAGCTATTACCAGCAGGAGATCTTCCTGAAAACACCATCCAGGCCACTATGGATGTAGAAGCCCCCCCTCTACACCAACATTCCACACAAAGGTGGACTACAAGCCGTCAGGAACAGTATCCCCAATAATGTCACAGCAAACCTGGTGGCTGAACTTTGTGCCTTTGTCCTCACATTTGGGAACAATCTATACCTTCAAATCAGCGGCACTGCTATGGGTACCCACATGGCCCCACAGTATGCCAACATTTTTATGGCTGACTTAGAACAACGCTTCCTCAGCTCTTGTTCCCTAATGCCCCTACTCTACTTGCGCTACATTGATGACATCTTCATCATCTGGACCCAGGGAAAACAAGCCCTTGAGGAATTCCACCATGATTTCAACAACTTCCATCCCACCATCAACCTCAGCCTGGACCAGTCCACACAAGAGATCCACTTCCTGGACACTATGGTGCTTATAAGCGATGGTCACATAAACACCACCCTATACCGGAAACCTACCGACCGCTATTCTACCTACATGCCTCCAGCTTTCATCCAGACCACACCACACGATCCATTATCTACAGCCAAGCTCTATGATACAACCGCATTTGCTCCAACCCCTCAGACAGAGACAAACACCTACAAGATCTCTATCAAGCATTCTTACAACTACAATACCCACCTGCTGAAGTGAAGAAACAGATTAACAGAGCCAGAAGAGTACCCAGAAGTCACCTACTACAGGACAGGCCCAACAAAGAAAATGACAGAACGCCAGTAGCCATCACCTTCAGCCCCCAACTAAAACCTCTCCAACACATCATCAAGGATCTACAACCTATCCTGAAGGACAACCCATCACTCACAGATCTTGGGAGACAGGCCAGTCCTTGCTTACAGACAGCCCCCCAACCTGAAGCAAATACTCACCAGCAACCACACACCACACAACAGAACCACTAACCCAGGAACCTATCCTTGCAACAAAGCCTGTTGCCAACTGTGTCCACATATCTATTCAGGGGACACCATCATAGGGCCTAATCACATCAGCCACACTATCAGAGGATCGTTCACCTGCACATCTACCAATGTGATATATGCCATCATGTGCCAGCAATGCCCCTCTGCCATGTACATTGGTCAAACTGGACAGTCTCTACGTAAAAAAATAAATGGACACAAATCAGACGTCAAGAATTATAACATTCAAAAACCAGTCGGCGAACACTTCAATCTCTTTGGTCACTCGATTACAGACCTAAAAGTTGCAATACTTCAACAAGTAAATTTCAAAAACAGACTCCAACGAGAGACTGCTAAATTGGAATTAATTTGCAAATTGGATACAATTTACTTAGGCTTGAATAGAGACTGGGAGTGGATGGGTCATTACACAAAGTAAAACTATTTCCCCTTGTTTATTCCCCCTCCACCTCCACTGTTCCTCAGACATTCTTGTCAGCTGCTGGAAATGGCCCACCTTGATTATCACTACAAAAGGTTAAGGAAATCTCCCTCGCTCTCCTCCTGGTAATAGCTCACCTTAAGTGATCGCTCTCGTTACAGTGTGTATAGTAACACCCATTGTTTCATGTTCTCTGTCAATATAAATCTCCCCACTGTATTTTCCACTGAATGCATCCGATGAAGTGAGCTGTAGCTCACGAAAGCTTATGCTCAAATAAATGTGTTAGTCTCTAAGGTGCCACAAGTACTCCTTTTCTTTTTGCGAATACAGACTAACACGGCTGCTACTCTGAAACCAACATATGCAAGTAATTTATCTATCAATATGCCACAATTTCCTCCTTGGTCTGGTTAGGGATATTGGTGCCAAGCTGGTCTGGTCTGTCCTCGTAAAAATCAGAACATTAGTCCCCGGGGTTATTGCTACACATTCAGCATTCTCCATGCGCAGCCACTTGCTCTAAACATGCCATATGAAGCCATTTCCTGCTTACACCCCTGAATAAATGATCTGGTTGATATTTGTATGCATGTATGCATTTGAAAATGTGGTCATTGCTGCCTATGAAGTATTTTAATGTTCTGAGTAAGCATGTTAACGAACATAATGGTAGATGCCCAGTTCTCATCTTATGTGGAAAATATAGAAGTATCCACAGTGACCACAGGGCATGTAACCATCAGTAATGTTTATGATGATATTCAATGATACTCTTGGCTCAAGGATTTTGCTGCTCTCTAGGGACAAACTAATAGCATCAGCCATTATTTATTTCTCCATTTCTTTTTTCTGAGACACTTATTAACTGTTAAATGTCAAAGAACACAGGAAATTTTAAAACATTAATTTAACAGAAAAGAGAGTTGTTTGACTACAAATATCTCACTGCCTCTGTCCCCTACTGCCATAGGACCAGTGGATAAAGAGATACAGTGCATAATGAGTTCAGTATTGCACTGTCTTTGGCTGAGGTATAATATGCCATTTGGCAACTGTCCTAAGGGAAATGGAACAATTTCAGGACTAGTTTAGAGAAATTTAGCCCTCTACGTCACACTCTGAAATGCAAGCGGCTGAGAAACCATTTTCAAAGCAGTTTGAGTTGGAGTCTGAAGCAGTGCTTATAATGTTTTCCACACTGGTGAACTCTGCAAAAAAATTATATTTTACAAACACCTTCAGAGTAGCTCTAATTTTTTTCTGAATTTATTTTACTTTTTTCTTAATTGATTATTTATATATTTGTATATAAATAGAGTTTTTCCTTTAACAATCAGGCCTTTCTTCTTCTTCCTGCCCAATTACTTTCCTCACAAAATAGTGTTTGACATCACAATTCAATAGTTCTGACTAGCATGGAAGTGACTCTAGTGTCACGAAAAAAACTGAATTGTGAAATAGCTGAATGAACAAAACACTGGGAGAGGACTGATTGCCAGTGCAATTCACCTTTAAGAGAAATAGCAGAAGGAAGCCCACATTCCTTCCTACTTGCAAGCTGACCCAGCCCTTAAAAAAATCTAAAATCCTTTAGCTAACTGCAATACTTTTTATTATTATCTCTGCCAGACATCAGCTCATCCATTTTTTATATCCCATGTTTGAAATTATTTGCATTGGTTTCAGGAGCTCCCATGCAGTGTTGTTAGCAAACTAGTTGTCAATTAGCTTTGGGAAGGATGTTGTAGATGAGGCATAGGTCTTAGCAGACCTTGCTGCTATTCCGACACTAACTCTGTGACTTCGGGCAAGACACTTAATCATTCTGCACTTCAGTTCCCCTGTCTGTAAAGTAGGTATAATGACACCTGCCTTACATTGTAAAGTATTTTGAGAGATACAGATGAAAAGTTACATAGGGGCTGAGTATTGTTGGTTTCCTGCACCCTTTTTAGAGAGGTCCATAAGCAGGCTATCAGATCATTCTCATTGGAAATGTACAACATTTACACTGTTGGCTAACTTCCATACATGACCATCATGTGTGAGAGTTCTAGAATGGTAGTGCTCAATCCAAAGTGTACGAGTCATATGTGGCTTTCAGAAGCCATGAGCCCAATCAGAGCTGTATTCATTCATCGGTACAGGGAAGGCTGAGTAAATGGACCACTAATGTAGACAGGTGGTTTTCTCTGTAATCACATGGCAGTGGGAATAGGAGCAGTCATCTGCATCTTCACTTGCCCCTGCAAACATTTGTGAGATTAGGAGGAGAGAAGGACCTTGATGAAGGGAGAGAAGGGAAAGAGGAGAGGAGAGCATATGTGATGAGTCACAAAATTGTTAGATTTATTTAGGATAGATTCTGCAAACCAATGCAACCCCAGTTAAGCAACCCCGCTGCCTGAATGTAAATCAGGGCAGATTTTGGCCTGTTGTGCAGTAACATGGTGTTGTGATGATGCATGTACTGATGGTATGTTGTAACTGAAACACTAATGCAATGGCAAGCTGTTGCGCTATAATTATTATTCTAATTCAGTAGCTGGTTGTGGTTCCATTTTATGAGTGGACTGGCTCTTCAAGTTCAAATTTCTCTGATCTGGAATATAATAATATTCAGCACTTCTATAGCACTTTGCATGTTCATGGAATTTTATGAAACTTAACTAATTAGTTAATATGAATATATATAAATAGCAATGAGTGGTGACAACCAGGAGTCCAGAGACAGAATATGGTGATCATATGAAAGAAACATTTTGACTTATAAAGCAGGAGTCAATTTCATTGCTGCAAGAGCTGAATCCTTTAGAACTCCCATAATAGCAATCACAAAAGCCTAATTTCTGCTGAGACAAGCCTCAAAAGAATAGTTTGCAAAGAGATTAACTACACGTTTGACATGCATGCAAGCAGATAAAAATTTAACTGAGAACTATAACTGCACATTTCAACCCACTGTGGCTAGCAATTTCTAGTAAATACTGGAAGAGGCTATTAAAGTGAGTCATGTTACCAAAAACCATGCAACAAGTGTTTTTTGAATAATACACTTGAAAAATACCAGTTTAGCAGCAAAAAAAAATTGGATATTTACCCACAGAACTGACCCAGTATGTAGGAGAGACAATGCAAGTCCCTCACATTACCCCTCAAACATACCTTAATGTTCAAGAATAGACTTTCTACATTGTTGTTTAGTCTCCATGCAATTTTATTCTTTGGTCTCTGAAACTACCACCAAAGGTGTGAATTTTGGTGATGTTAGCATTTTGGCAATGTTAGCATTTTTGCGCAATAGAAAATGGACCGACACCCGCACTTAGACCTGCAAACAACCTTTGGACAGTATATTTTTTTAGTTACTACCGAGCTGAGCCTGGTTTGAACCATTCAGTTAGAAGTGAAACACTTTTATTACCAGTCTATTGAGCTGGCCAGTCCTCAAATCATCAATGTACTGAATCTTCAGGTCACAATTCAACCATTATTGCTATTCTTTCAGAACAAGAGTGGCAAATGTCAACCTTCTTTCATATGCCATTTGGATGATGTCATTCTCATCCTTGATTAAAACAATGCATTAGTCAGTTACCTGATAGCATGTTTATTTTTCCAGATAATCCATGTATTAATCGAGATGAATCCATTTAATCAAATGACAATTGAAAGGATGGGTAAAATACCAAAAAAAACCATGAAATAAAAGGTGATGGTTATGATAGACAGTCAGACTCATCAGAATAAAAAGAAAAATATGTTCAATGACTACACAGCAGAAATATTCAGTCTGTCATCCCAGACTGATGTTATGGAAAGTAAAACCCATAGATATAATTTGAGGCTCATTAGGTTTGCTAGAAGTTATTTTAAAAGATCATTCTAAAAAATAATTCTGCTCTGCTCTGCTCTGCTGAAGATACATGGCTCAGATGAGATGCTTCTGTAGGGAAGAAATGGGAAGAGAGCTAGGAAGACTGCAGCAAGCAGTTCAGTTGAGTTTCTGTTAGCCAATTACTTAAGACTTCATTTGCTTGACTTGATTTGACCACTCACTTACATGAACACGTTGCATCCTCTGCATATTTTTGCATTGTAACACTCCATCTAGTATTTGCTGTTCATGATTCACTGTTCCTGCATTGTAACTGGTCACATAAGTATGGTATGGTACATAGTATGTTTCTTCCGCATGACTGGATGGCTTCTAACTCACTAATTGTTTAGAGATGGCCACATGGACAGGCTAATGTAAATACTCGTGCAAATATCTAAAATGTATAAAAGCATTGAGTATTCACACGTACACACATTTGCATGAGTATTTATTATGCTTTCCCACAAAGAACATTCTTGGAATGAAAGAGATTGTGATTTACCCTGAGAGTGAATTTGTGGTTTTTATTCAAACAGATATTCATGAATGCTTACTTTTCAGTATTCATACTGGTCTAATTTAGCTGACTGAAACTTGTTAATGTGCTGATTCTGGGAATAAGGAAGACAGACTGGTATGAACTAATGTGTTTTAAAGGGTTTATACAGAAGGATATAATCTTATGGAAGCAGAATGATCTTAGAAATTCAGTGAAGAGGCACAGAGAGAATATAGGCAGGAGAGCTCAATATCAGGCTAATAATATATCTTTGTTTATAATCTTTCTGTGACATCTGTAAAATGATTGTAATACTCTGATGTGTAACTCATGAAAAGGCCAGAAATCCTAAACTGAGGGGAGCAGAACTCCCACAGACTTGAAAAGAGGTTAAGATCACGTCAGTGACATATTGTAAAAACAGGAGAGGAGCCAGATTGGATGGTACAGCTGAGAGCATTATGGTGAAGTGACAGATCGAGCTGATGTTATTACTGAAGAAAAAAATTTCATCACAGGCAGGGAAATTGTTATAACACAAAAGAATGTGGAGGCAAAGGGGGAAAACAATGCTGTACTGAGTCAAGAACAATGGGAAACACGCAAGAAAATGCATGGAATTATAGCACTAAGATAATATAAAAGAATGAGTGTTGTGTTTTCTCCATCACCCCCTTCTCTTTGTATAAATTCTTGCAGATAGTTTTTGTCCAGAGACATTTTTGTGGGAATACTGTACTTGGACATATGATGCTTGATCATTTTACTGTATTAGCCAACAATATTTCTTCCCAGCAGTGGGGAAAAAACAACTGACATGAGAAAGGGAATAATTATGAACAACGTGATCCAAATTAGTCTCTGGTGTGACTCTATTCAAGTCATGGAGTAATACCAGGGACAATTTGACTTATCTGCTGAAAAGTGGACTTACTTATGAATCGTGTCTGGAAAGAGAGCCTACCTTAGTGATGTTGTCAGTAAAGTAGTGTTTTATTAAGTGGCTCTGTTAGCTCTTTCTACATGTGGAACAGTTTGAATTTCCCAAAGGCCTAGTGGCATGATTCGGAAGGTGCTTTTTAGATTTACTCTTTGATCATTACTTTAGACTTACTCTTCCCATCATGCAGTCAGGCTCACAGTAAAATGTGAGTCTTCAGTGGGAACAGCAGGAAGTGGATGAGTTTGAAGAGCTTATTTGCCGAAATACTCAGCTCTGGTGAAGAAGTCCCTGGAGCTCCAGTATTAATTTTTATGAAGCAAGAGGAAGAAGGGGAATAGAAACAATAGAATAGACTAGACATTAGTTTTATTTAGCTACCTTCATACTCTAGTTATGTCAGAACACTTAGAATGAAATCCTGGTCATATTGAATTCCATATGGCTATGATTTCATGTCTAGGGTCTGTTTCTACCCTCAGTTACCCCTCTGGGGTTGTATAGAAGTAATTGGGAACAGAATGTGTCCCTTTCCATAGTAGTACATATATGATATGTGAACAGCACAGATATTATGAACTCATCAGCCAGTTATTCCTACACAGTTGTGGACATTTTATTTATTTTATATGTCAAAATTAGGAATCTAGATTTTGTTTTAAATTACATTACCTTGCACTTTTTTTACTAAAATGATTATAAACCAGGTAAAATAGACGGGGTAAGTTGCGCTTAAAAACTTTACTGGGTTGTAGACAACCCTAAAGGGGCATCTATTTTTGTAGTCTGGATAAAAACCTTGGAGAAAGAATGCTGGTAAGGTCAATGGAGTTAGTCAGATATTTCTGAAAGGAGTCATCTGAGCTTTCATTTCCACCTAGATTGCCACAAGAGACTAGCAACAGGGACCTCATCTCAACATCTTATCTGAAAGATTGCACTTTTAATAATGTAACTTTCCCTGCCCTCTTGTTGTTGAACTATAATCTCTGCATTGGGATAAAGCCCAATTCGTGATGTGAAATGTTTTAGTTAAGAGTCATTGGGACCTGATACAAAGCCCTTTGTAGTCAATTATGGTCTCTCTGCTGCCCTCATTGGTCTTTGGATCAGGCCCTTGATTATGCTTGAGAAATCCAAAACTGAAAAAGAATGCTCTGGGCCATAGATCCCTGTGACTTGGCCACTGTAAAGCCTAATCATAATTTCTGAGCTGAAAGTACTTCGTTTCCAAAGTCCCACATGTAAACACTGTGATTTAAAGTTTGTCACACATTTTTCCTAAAACTCGCTAGTAATCATGGTCTTATCTGCAGTGGCACAGAACTGCTTTTAGGTGGGAACTGTAACAAATTATGGCTATAGGGTCCTCAATTTTTGGAAGACCCCAGATTGATTCATGCTAGTTGCTCAAAATGCCTGGGACTGATAGAATATGGTCACCATAAACTTTCCTAGTCAGCTGCTTGTAGCTAGAATTGATCCTCTGCTGAGCAGCCAATGTAAGTGACTTCTGGCTGCAAAGAGGGCAGCTCAATGGGATGAGAGGCAGTGTGGTCTGATGTACTAAACATAGAACTGAGAACAAAGTAACTTGCATTTTAATTCAGTCTCTCACACTGGAAGTCTCTGTTTTGATCAAGTCACCTACAAAAAATTATCCCAACAAGCATGCCACTAAACTTCCATTTTGATCCTGATGAACAAATGTTATATTCAAATTAGATAACTTTAAAGAAAATTAGTTGTAAACTTCAGTTAGATTGTTTTAATTAACCTCCTTGTTTGTTTGTTTCCTTTTTAATATAACACATAGTTCAACAACTGTAATTTGGTCTGATGATTTTATGGCAACTAGCCAAATGGTGCTGATCAGTTCAGTATGTAAAAATGTTTTGAAAAAATAGAATACATGTTGAATTCTAATTAAAGACAAATACAAATTAAGTGTGTGTGTGTGTCTGTCTGTATGAAAATTTGAAGTAGATTTTGAGAGTATGTTTCTTTAAAAGTTAAAACAAAATAAACATGTGTCTAATAATATTTGGAATTAGTTTTCATGCTGACCGTATGGCTTCATCTTCTTGTCCCCAAACTCAACTATCTAAAGATAAATATATTTTTCTCACATTGTTTGAAATAAACATGACCTGTGACTCGTTAAAGGCCTTACTATTAGGATTTTATAACTAAATAATTTTAATCTATTGTTTAAGTACTGTACTTTCTTTAAGTGGCTGCAATGTTGTTCAGTCACGATTATAGCGCTGTATACATTATATACTATAGTTGTCTTGAAGAGATTTTTATATCACTGTGCAAAATACTGAAATCTTTTCAGTCTCCTTATCAGTTGTGGTATACATTTTCTTTCCTCTATAAAATAACTGCTATATAGCAATTTCAGTTATTCACATTCTTTTATGAATTTTGCATGGAACAAACCATTTTTAAAACTTACTTTGTTTTGACCTGTGTAGTTTTAATTATTAAAATACTATTCTAGTAAATATTTTGTAATCTATTTTAAGTAATAAAGTCTTTTTAATGAGACCTCATTACAGCACACTTCTATTGTGTCTTTGATAAGAAGGGAAAGATGGGCTTTTAGTTTGTGAATTAGGAGCTTGTATTAACGAAATGTAAGTTAGTAAAGTTCTACTGTACATCTGAAGATGTAACCAATCCAGCAGGTATCAATTAACCATGGGTGATTTGAATAGTATGATTTTATACCTGTCAGAACATGGTAATGACAGAAAATGTCAGCAAATGCATCACAGCCTCTTGGAGGTGCTAATTACACTGCTTATAGCCGGCAGGCAATAGTGTTGTGATATCGCACCCCAAATATGCATGGGGAGGAACTCTGCAAACAAACCTATCTCAGGTCACAAGACAGGGGAATTGGCTGCCTGTGGAGTGTTGTCTCCCCTTTCTGTAGTTTGTGTAATGCTCAGTCGTGTAGGCTGCAGAACGTGCGCTGGAGGAAGGAGGTAGGGAAGGGCAATGCAGGGCAGAGGGGCTGTGCATTGTCCCTATTCCCTTATCTTTCAGGGGAGACTTATCAGAACATCTCAACTGGAGCTGTGCAGACAGAAGCTAGGGGAGATATTGGAGGAAGCAGACTTATGATAGATTCCTGGGATCCACTGGTCAGCCACCCCTGCTTTCCATGCAGAACAAAACCTCACCTTTACCACCACTGGAAGAACACAGGGCAAGCTCTTTGAGGAGAAACTGTTTTCTTTCTGTGTGGAACCTCCCAGTGTTTTTTCTGCAGGAAGTGGCAATCTGGTCCAGGATATGGGAGACTCGATTTTGCTTCAATTTATAGCTGTTAATCTCTGGTAGTTCCATAGATATCACTAGAGTTACTCTGGTTTTACACTGACACTATTCAGAGTAGAATTTAGCCACTGAGACATATGCAGGGGTGAGTACAAGATATGCCTAGTGTTGTCTTGTTTCAACTCAGTTCTTAACTTGAAGTGCTATTGACAACTAGCAACTTTATTAAATCACCATTCTGCCTTGTCCTGTATCTTAGGCTTTGTCTACACTGCACTTTTGTTGTTAAAACTTCTGTCACTCAGGGGTGTGAAAAAACACACCCCTGAATGGAAGAAGTTTTAATAACGAAAAGCTCTGGTGTGGATAGCGCTTCGTTGGTGGGAGCCACTCTCCCGTCCATGAAGCTACTGCCCCTTGCTGGGGTTTTCTTTTGTCGCCGGGAGAGCGCTCTCTCCAAACTTTAGCCTGTTAATTCCACCAGATCAGAGCTATTCCTATCTGCTTTGCACTGTGGTGTAATAATCACATTTGTTGATTCTGGTACTTCAGCTTTGTTGTTTCCAGCTAGATATGTATATCTAAACATTAATTATTTTTGAGTTGTAATGATTATTTGACCTTGAATTTGCCTAAAAATTATGCTTAACCTCAGAATACTATTTTTTAGGACAGAAGCAAAGTTGTAGTAATGATTTTGTTAGCTTCTAAGGTGACACTATATTTGATCATATTATTCTATCCAACCTATTTAGTTCCAGCCTAACTTCTCTTTAGCTTAAAGGTTTTGATATTAAATTGAATTATAATTCTTGCAATCTAGTTCATTGAGTTTATACTTGGTGACCTGACGCTATGTCTTGGTTTATCTAGTTATGCTGCTTAGTTACTAATTAATCTTAATTAGGGTAGACAACCTGTTAATGCTGTTAGTACCCTAAGTAATTAAGTTAACGCCATTGTACTTAATGTTCATTGCTTTCTGAATTTTATATTCAGTTTTATAACACTCGTGCATTCAATGTAGTTAACCAACCTTGTTTTAGTTTGCTTTGTTTTAGGATTTTGTGTTAAGAGGCTCTTTTAAGAGCTGCTACATTGTATCACTAGTTTTATTTACCTTTTTTAATTGTGTATTTAGTTTGCATAAATCCTTGTCAATTTAATTGTTTGTTGGTTTCTTTTATCATTTTTGATTACTTAACTAAACATTTTCTCTATTTCAAAGTCAAGTTCAATTGTTTATATTAGAGCCCCTCTGAGTGTATAGCAAAAGAATCCTTGGTAACTTTTTACATGGTTACCCCGTACGTGTAGCCTCATTAATAACAATAATCAATTATTCCATGCTTTTTAAATTTAGTTTTCGTGAATGAATGAGAAGCAATTAATTAATATTTGCGTCTAATTAACTTTCTCCCAATTCTCAATATTGATGATCAGGGTGGGTGTAATTTTAGTTTGAAAATTGCCTGGCATCCAATACGTTTCTACCCTACATCACTACTTTTCAGTGTAAATAGGTTCAACAAGTTTCCACAGACTCAACAGATTTTGGCAGTCAGCATATGGATTTTGTACTGATTTGCAACTAATATATTTTTCATATGTCACCTAAATAATCCACAGTTATCTGTGTATATTTAATATGAAAGATGTCTAGTGACTCAGGTTATGTCTGCCAAATATACAATATTGTGGAAAATGGACATTAGGCTTTCATAGGTAATTGAATGGAAAAAGTACCTCGCCATGTAGTATGGCTATTCACTAAATAGAATGCATTGTCATTACTTGGGAATTATATGTCTGAGCTCATCTTTTTAAGAAACTAAAATCTAAATGAAAGGGAAAATATATTCGTTCTAATAAATACATTTTGGTGGCCCAGGTGTGGTAAAAGTTGTTTACGTAGTAGTCCTCAACATTATTTAAAATGACATTTTTATTAAGCTGGCATGAAGTGTGTTGTTGAGTTGCTTTTAATACGATAATGTTTGCAGTTTACCATACCATAAGTGCAGGTTGGCCGTTTCGTGGATGAAATATTCATGTAAACTCAAGGCAATGAATCTGTAATTATAAATAGACCTGCTACAACAGAAATAGTCTGATGATTCTGTTGTCAGTAATTTTCCAAGGAAGTGAAAGCAGGTTAAAGACTGAGGGAAAAATTTTCAGCTGTAGAGGGACATCTGAAGATAGCTTGAAATTGTTGGGCAATTAATACTAAAAACATTGACAACTAGTTCTCACTGTGGATTAGTTCAAGTCAGCCATAATGCTCAAATTGGTGCTGTGGCTTCCTCAGCTATGCACTTTTTAATTTAGAAATATCTTCAGTTATTTGTGACTACTGCAACAATACAACTAGATGTTAATAGCATGATGTAAAGATCAATAATCTAAGACCAGGAGTGTCTCTCTCCTCTACCTTTATGCCTTTCACCAATCAACTTGTCTGACAAATTGAACATAGACAATAAAGATTTCTCTGAATTTCTCTGAGATTATTTATTCTTTCTGTTGAATTTGTGCAGATTTTCATCAAGATAAATTGAGGTATCCAGATGTACAGAAGAGAGCAGGAAGGGGTAGATACCATTTGGCACCATATTCCTCAGGCTGAAACCTAATGTCATGAACCACATATGGAAACAATTAGCTGCATCATTGAAATACTGACTGCCAATTAAGGGAAATTCAACCATGTTTAACTTAATGGTCAACAATATTTCAATCCAGTTTCTGTTCTCATCTCCTCTAGTCTTCCCAGAAACTAAGGCATAAAGGATAAAAATTAGACCTAGGTTGAGGCTGCAACATCCTGACCCAGATCAGGATACCCATTCAAAAATACACTCATGTTTGGTGTGTTTGAAACTGGAGTATTTGGTTTGTGGATACAGGAGATATTTGCAAAATTCCTAGGTTTTAAATTTGAAACCTTCTCTTTGTCCTCCAAGTCCCAAAGTTTGCAGGCATTGGGATCCAAGGTTTTGTTTTGGGGCCCATCTCTACTAAAATATATCTTGTATAAAGCTGGATAAATGGCAGCAATATTCAGAGGCATTCAAGGATACTTAAGCAAGCTGTTTACTCCTTTGGCTGAATATTCTAACACAGATACAGTTGCAGGCCCCCTAAATTATGCAAATTTACTGCATTAATAGTGCTGATGGCTAAGAAGGGATAATTCTGTGTGATTACAGCCTTCCATTTCTCCATGTTTAGTTTCTGAGTTGGGCAGGTTGAGATTTAGAGAAGTTAGCCAAGTTCTTTAATGAAGATTCTAACAACATAAAAAACAGTACTAAAAACATTCTCTTTTTCTGTGGTGAATTTAGCTGCTGCTTCCATACCCAGCCTTCTCCAACAACCTCTCTGTTCTAGACTCACTCACTCAGCAGTATTTTAAAGTAGTTGCATTGTTAGATTTCTAACAGCAAATAGAAAAATTGGACTGAAATGCATTTCTAACCTGGGAACATAAAAACTATGAAAAATACAAATAAATACAGAGCTGCCAAGCTTGGGGTACACTCTTAGGCCTTACTAGTTTTGCTGGTAAAATCAAACAAGTGTAGCACATACTCTCCTTATTCCAGATTAAAAGAGTCCACACAGGTTTAACTACACTGGTCATTTCAGAATAAGAGTGCGTACATGGTGAGTTATACTGTTATAACTACATTGATTTGTGCTCACCCTTTACCTTATACTGGTATAATTTTCCTTTTTAGACAAGCCCTTAGTGATAGCTACTGTGGATGATGTAAACACACCATAGACGCTTTTTTTTTTTTGACGGGGGCAGGGAGGGAGAGTGAAAAGCTCATTCCTGGCTTGAAACTATCTTGTGTGTGGTTTGCCATCAGCTCTTCCCTGTGTGATTTTGGCCACAATAGATAAGAAGAGAATGGGAGAGGACAGTGCAGCAGGGGTGTGGGAAAGGAAGTGGTACAGATGATGCCCCATTGGGAGGGGAGGAGTGGGAAGTATCAGTGGGTGGAAAGAGCAAGGGATGGGGACAATGATGTGGCTTCTGGACTGCAACTAAAGGAAGAACAGTTTCTAGAATGCGGGGGTCACAGGGAGGGGGAGAGCAGCACTCCCTGCTGCCAGAAAGAGCTAAACCAGCTGAAGTCTGCTAACTTGCCTGAAGTCCCCTGCAGTCTGGCTTAGAGTCAGACTCTGCTGATGCTGCAGGCCATGTACTCAATGACAATATTTCAGCTACGTCTGCAAGAGCGTGATCTAACTGTGTGTAAGATAATGTGACATTGAGGGAAAATACATGATACCATACAAATGACATGCAGCATGCATGAAAGTAGCATTTCTTGGGTGTGCTAAGCTGCTTTGGTTACATCAGTTTTTCTTCTATCATTGCCTTATCCTTTGTGACCTGACTTCAGAGACTCTGTAGCTTCATTGCCTTATCCTTTGTGACCTGACTTCAGAGACTGTATAGCTCCCAGCAGCTCTGGATCCTCAGTCGGTATCAGTTCCCCAAACGGGCAGCAAATTGCAACCACTTTAAACCATCTGAGGCCTGTTCACATCATGGAACATACAATATTAATGGGCTTACTAGGAATATCTTTTTTTTTTCTGTGTCTTTTATTTTTATAAGAGGAAAGGAAGTTTGTTTTAATTTGTGCTCAGCATTTTAGGAATTCCTTAAGGTCTTATAAACTGAGAAAGATTGGAGTTTTGTTAAAATCCTCACATCACCCACACTCTAAAACTTAAGTACTACAGCACATACAGTACGATAACCCATTGTTTAGATTTCCCTCTGATTCCATCGTTCCAGCAATGTATTAAAAAGACAACTTTTGCTCTTAACTATTTTTGCTTTCCTTGGTGAGCTTTTTGTAAAATCTTCTTCTATACCAATGGGTGATGATTCTATTCACTAGTCAATATTGTTCTTTTGTATGTAATAATTCCACTTGCTAAAATCCTTATCTTCATAGTTGAAAAATGTTTCATGACTAGTACCTGAATTTGCCTTCAATGGCAGCTTGATCTTTTTAAAAAACGAAATACAGCAGCACCACAACTAATCATCTATCAAATTCTAGGCAAAGATACATATGTACAATTTTACACACATGAATAGTCCCACTGAAGTCAACAGGACTGCTCATGTGAGTACAGTTATTTGTATCTGTAAGTCATCTTTGCAGGATCAGGGCTCATTTTATAAATACGAGATAGTATTGCATTGTACTGCCAAGCAAGGGTTGTAAATCAGTAAACTTCTGTTTTCTTTAAGCAAATGAATAACTTAAACAGTGTAATCGTTTTAACGGTTTTTTAAAGTTGCTGCTCTACCGAGATGCTGAGACTGGCTATTCAGTTTAAGGCCAAATACTTCAAAACCGCACACTGAAGGTGCTTTACTCACATGAGCAGTCCCATTGCACTCAGTTCAACGCCATTAACACTACTCCTTGTCTTCAAAAGTGGACAAGATTTGGCTATTGTTGTGAACTTCATAATGCTGCTCCTGAATCTGCCTGACTTCTACTTGTTCTGGAGTACCTGCTACAGGTTAAGAAATAACAAATAAGAAATCAGGATTGTTCCTTAATTATATCAAAGTTCATCAGGCAGCCCTAACAGTTTTTCATATTACTATTGAGGGGTTTTCTCTATTTGCTCACCCCACAACCATGATATTCATGAAAGGTTTGGGGAATTTCTTCCTGTAGATAATGGTCCCTACTCCTGCTTGGGACATGAACTTGGTACTCAAAAGCGTCATAACACCCCTGTTTGAACCAATGGCCACCTGCTCCTTACTGAATTTATCAGGGAAAACAGTCTTCCTCATGGTGATTACCTCAGCCCACAGAGTTGGAAAGATTGGGACCTTAATGGCAGACCTTCCTTTCACAATATTGCACAAAGATAAGGTGTCCTTACAGCTGCATCTCAGGTTTCTTCCTAAAGTAACTTCCAAATTTCACCTGAATAAGACCATATGCCTGCCAGTTTTCTTTCCAAAACCCTATATTTCTAACCAGGAGATTGTTCTTGATGCTCTAGATGTCAGGAGGCTGTTATTCTTCTATCTGGAACTAAGCCATTTCGTAAATCCAACAGCCCATTTGTTTCAATTGCAGACAATTCAAAGAGTTCCACCATTTCTATCCAGAGACTCTCAAAATGGATTTCCGAATGTCTTATAGCTTGCTACTAGACTGTCGACATCCAACTCCCTAGCAGCCTTTGGGCGCACTTGACTAGACCGCAATCTACGTCCATGGCTCTCCTTAGAAATGTTCTCATTTCAGAAATCTGCAGAGCTGCCACATGGTCTTCCATACATACCTTCTCTAGACCTATGCCCTAGTTGCTGCTTCCAGATTTGATGCTACAGTTGGCAGTGCATTTCTCTCTTCTGTGATGGAGTCCATTCCAAATCTGCCCCCTTCTTACTGGGTATATAGCTCGGGAGTCACCAAGAGTGGAGCACTCGTAGGGACACTACTCAAAGAATAAGAAGACATTACTCGCCTGGTGCAGTAACTGAGGATTATCAGGATGGGTGTTCCTCTACATGCCCTCCTTCCCCTCTGCTTCAGAGTTTTCTCTGAGGCTCAGCAGTGCAAAAGGAAATGAGGGGGCATTTCACCCATGCAGCCTGATATAGCCTCAGTGCAGCTAATGTAAACCTCCGATCAAGGGCACATGGGGCTCATGTGTGCACCAAGAGCCGAGTACCCATAGGGGGACACATTTCAAAGAACTACAGTTACTGCACAGGGTGAGTAACCTCTTCTTATGTAGGAGGATATACTGACAGACTTATAACTGGAACAGCATGCGCATTCCCCTATAATTACTGATTGGGTGAAAAGTGATTTATCCAGACCAATTTTATTTGATAGCTGTGATATTAATTGCCATGGATACATAAAATGAGAAACAGTGATGATCTGCTATAATGCTATCTGTTATTAAGCTAGATCTGCCATAAACTACTCCACTCTGGCTTCCAGCATCCCTAAAGTCTAAAAGTTTGCTCTCAGTTACACCTGTGCAATTCCCTAGAAGTTAATGTAGTTTTACAGTGCCTCAAAGAAATATCCCTCAGTATATAGACATTTATGGAGAACTAAACAAATCCTGCAGCAGAATGTTAGTTATGGATAGCTGTATTTTTGAAAATTATTAATAAGAAATAGAAAATAGGAAAACAGTGTTTAATGGCTTTCTAGTTTGGGGAAAGTATAATTGCATTAAAGAGAAGAAAACTTACAAAGGGAAAGGAAAGTGATGGTAAATAAATGGAATAGCTACGTATTGAGGTAATGCTATATCAGGAGGCTGGCGATACTGTAAATATGTTGTTTAGATATAGGCAGAACAGGAAAAAAGAGAGAAACAATTTTAAAAGATAATTCCCATGGCGGAAATGCGGGAGAAGAAGGGACTTTTAGGGAAAGATGTGAAAGGGAAATGGAGGGGGGAGTGAAGCTGTAGGGCAGGTAAGAACAAAGAGCATAGTGGCTCACATGGGTGCCACAGACGAAAGTGGTTTATTATTAATAACCTGGAAGTGAAAGAGGAGAGTCAGCATTGCTTCAAGGTGCACTGAGGCTAATGGTATTAACTCCTAAGTGCTTGCTGGAAGAAGAGGACCAATGGAAGGTGAGAAGCACAATGACCCAGGAGAATGAGAAACAATGTGATCTAGTGGACAGACTACAAACCTTAGGCTTAAGAACTTTTGAGGACCAATCCTAACTCCATTCCTGATTTGTTTTTTGACAAATAACATAATCTCTCTGTCTCTTGGTTTCCTTAATAATCTTTGCTTGCTTCTGTCATAGGGGTATAGGAAGGATTGAATATTTAATATTTGTTCAGCACTTTGAAAAACATAAAGTGCTATATAAATACTACTTATTTATTATTTATTGTTTGAGCATATTCGCTAACCTATCAGGAGAGTGGACTTTTCTTGATGATGTCTTTCCTATAGCAAAAGACAAAAATAATAATATAAAGTGAAGAGAAAAAGAATTACTTCAGTCAATGTACTGTTCTTTCAGTTAAATAGCTTACATTCATGTGCATTAATATTGGTATTAAAATAATCATAGAAAATAATTTAGCTACTTTGCATGTGAAAATCTCAGATTTTGTCCATTGAATAGAAAAAAAAACATACAAGAGATTTTGAAAAATGGCCAGGTGGATAATGGACAGATATGTTGTTTATCTTTTGTCCTTTCAATGGACAAAATTCTTCATCTGTGCAACCCAATGAAGTCAAAGGCTTGTACAAGCATAACTCCCTCATAATATGGTCCCAATTAATTAAGCAGTTTTCACAGGAAACTTTCTTATTTCAAAATTCCTCTTCAGTTGTGTTGATATTTGTGAAATTAATTAATATCTCTTTACGTACATACAAGTTCTTCTGAAAGATTCAACTTCTCATTTACTCAAAAATCCTTACAGTAAAGGTAGATTGCATAAAAGCAGAAAATGACTTGCTTTTACTATTTCTAAATGGTCTTCTCAAAAACATTTGCATTAATGCAGTTGTTTAAAAGAGAGCCTATGCAAATTTTGACAGGTTGCTGCATAAAGAAAATGTTAAAAGAAAGTTAAAGCAGATCTATCCAATGATATTGAGTAGGATTCTTCAGTAACTCAGAGGTCAAGGCTGTTGTGTAAATTCATTCAGTGCTTGAAGACTGAAGGTCCGATTCTGCTTTCATTTACACCGGTGCACATCAGGAATAACTCCACTTTAAATCAGTGCAGTTATGCTGGAATATACCTGGTGTAAGTGAGATCAGAATTGGGCCCTGAATTTCATAAATTATATCTTCTAACTTTAAAACAATTCTAGTAATAGAAATGGAGATGGGCTCAAGCCACAAATTTTAGATACAAATCCAGGTCTGTATAATGGTTCTTTTGGGGGTCCATTTTGAAAGGCTAGCTCTCATTCTACTTGAAATCAGTAGCAAAACTCCCATTCAGTACTCAAACAGTAAACAAGGTACAAGATGGAGTGAATGATCTGGAGGATGTTAGTTCCTAAACCTAGTCATCTTCCCCAGGCCACAATCATCCATGACTTTATTTTAGTTCAATCAATGTCAACATGCATTCTCCTCCAATCAGCCAATTCTTAGTCAGAATTCCTCTAGAGGTCTCTCTCCTCCCTCTCATTTCCTCCTATTACTTCTAGCTCCCCCCCCCCCCCCACACACACACACGCACTTTAAGGGACATAGGTGCTGTCATGGGGGATGATATCAATCATTTTTCCTCAGGGGTTTTTTTTCTGCTTCTTTCAGAAATATAAACAATAAACTAATTGTTCTTAGCCAATTTTTAACTTTTTTTTAAGTGTTAAGGCAAGTCGAAGTGTTCTGGACTGTCTACGATGTTACTCTCCTCAGTCCATGATGTGACAGGAAGGCATAAATGCAGTGTGCCAACCCTGACTGAACTAAAATATTAGTAGTGGGTAACTATAGCTCTGAGAGTGGCCTTGTTTGATTTCCTTTTCTATAGTGAAATTTTTTATCATGTTTCTGGATAGTGTCCATAGTACATATTGCTGACATCATCACACATATATATTCAACATGACTGGATTCAATCCTTCATGGATGGTAACTCATTCTACACAGCCTAAGAGTAATATAAGAATGCATATAAGAAATAAAATAAAATTGAATTTGCTCTACGTGTGGTTCTCCTCCCCTACATAAGGTATTGCAAACTTTTGGGTGGCATTCCACACCCACTTATACCAACGTAAATCCTCCCTAACTCTAGTGAAGTCACACCTTGGTTTAAACTGCTGTTTGAGTGTGAAATTTGGCCCTTCATCTTATGTGGTTATATAAAAGTTAATCTCCATGATCACATTTGAAATACCCTGCCTTTTATGCATCTGCTCAAATCCCATCTGCAAATCAGATTTTGCCTGTGAATTTTTGACATTAAAAGATCAGAATAATGTGTAGAGTACATACTTATTCTAACACAAAGATCCACTGAGAACCAAAGGATATATATGCATAAACACAAATGACAGAATAAAATGCTTAGCTCTATGTTTTCAAAGACTTTCACCAGGATTTAATCACAGAGCTCCCAGTAACTTCAGTGAAAGTCACATGGCTAAAATCCTAAAGAAGTATGAAAAATAGCAGCTTAGAGTGCATAATGTTATGCTATAATATGCTTTTCATGCATATGAGATGAAATTTTCCATGTGGCAGAGGAGGGGAGATCTGACAAGGAGTCAGGATGTGGGGAGAAAACTGGAACTAGCTGGGACAAGAAGCTGGATGGGTTAGTGAGATACTAATATTGGTTAAGGAGCACACGGAGGGAGATTAGGACTTGGGAGCCAATGGGAACATGTATTCCCTAACTGTACTTCATACAAAATATTCATGAATCTTCGCTTTGATAAGTTTCCTATTTTCTAATGCTAAAGATAACTTCCACTTTGAGAAGTGTTGTTGGATGCTTGACATGAGTGAACAAAATTGTGGGTTAAATATATTCAGTTAATGTAAATGAATATTATATATATATGTAACTATATATATAACAACTATATATATATGTATAACTAATAGATATTATGTGCATGGTATTAATGATATATAATATATATGATTATATATATCATTCTATATAATGTAGTGTATACTAAGCCTAATATATATGTATTAACTAACAATATTATGCAGTAAATTAGCCACGAGGCCACATTGAGCAATGAGGATAAAACAAAATACTAAATACCCGCTCATTAAGTGAGCACGGTCCATTATGTGAACTGAATAAATGAGAGGTCCGATGAAAAAACAGGATATGATGCAGTATTTAAAGAGTCTATCAAAGTACACTAGGAAGCCAAACTAAGACTATTCAGGCAGCATTAATTCTAGTATTTCCTAACTTTTGACTACTTGACTTTGTGACCTTAATAATGTTCTATTAACATAGTTTGTGTTGGTGTAATTATTGTATTACTTAAACCAGAGTATTACTGTATTTCTTGGAAAATACACTATATATTGTGTTTTTATATACAGATCTATCAGTATAAATCAGATAATATAGATATGTTAATATTATAAACATGCTCTTAAATATTCTGGCCCTGATTCTGATATGTGCTGTGATGACTTCATGTTGCATTGCCAGTGGAGAGTAGCTCACACATCAGCATTCCTGGCGACAGTAGCATAACCTATTGTAGTGGGATCCAGTGGTGTATTGGTTCTATACCACCATCGACTGGTAGCCAGTATAGGGAAGTGGCTGGAACTTCACTGCCGCTTGATAATTCCCAACTATTTTATTGGGCTATTGGTAGCCTGCATCAATGGAGGGCCTCTCACATTGCTTTGATTTCAACCAACAGCCTGGCCTAATTCACAGATGGCCCAGGATCAAGGGAGCTTAAAGACATTATTGTATTCCCCCCTCCTAAGTTGTGCCATGCACTCCTCGACTAGATTCAAGGATCTGGGCCCACTTATATATCCCATGTACCTTTAGGTACATGAACAAAGGTATGATTATACATTCATAATTATCAGGGATGTGTTGTTGCCTGACAACATAACATATTTGCTTAATTATATAAATGTCAAGTTTTATTCATCCATGTAGATGGATTTTTTGAGAGAGCACACAAATAAAACTCTCGAGGAGAAAAAAAATACAGCAAAACAGGGTAGCATCCTTGAATTTTCTTTAGCTATCAAGATCTGTATCTTTGCTTGTTGGGTTCAGAAAATGTATCTGAAATAAGAGAAGAACAGCATCAGCGAATATATCTTAGAATTCTATAGGATAATAACTTCTGACTCAAACAGAACTTATGGTATATACATGATATTGGCTAATAAATGTGACTAATAAAAGATTTTTAATTACATGCACTGCAATACTAAAAAGTTGTTTTGAATGAAAATGTTTTGAATGTTTATCTGAATTGATGGAGAGTTTCCATTGTCATGGATTTGCTTACGGGAATTGAGGGGGGACAAACATGGGTGGAACTTCCTCTTGGGGAGTAAAAGGAAGATGGGTATGTGACCTCCTGGATGATATCACCCTTTTCCTGTAGTCTTACAGAAGCCCCTCAGTGGATGCTCTGCATGGTAGTCCCAGTGGTATTCTGATGGGAGGCAGAGTTAATTCAATCAATGCTGCCAAACCTGCAGCCAGATCCTGTGTGAGAGCCACATCCACTAAGGACAGGTTGACATAATTGGATTTTTTACTGCTCATGTATCCTGTACTGCCTCAAGCGGGTACACAAGCTGCCTGATACTGGCTGAAAGCTCTGTAGATAACCTGAGCCCTTTGGGAAAATTATGCGCAGCAGTCTTGTTCTGGATACATTTGCTATTAGTGCCCATTCTGTGGAACCAAGATCTCCCTCCCTCATCTGGCATGGCAGAGCAGTTTAAGAAGGCTGATTGAGAGAAGACCACATCCCAAATCTTGGACTTTGCAAATGGAAATCCAGGCTAATGATTTTGCTCCAGATTTATTTGAACCAGTCAGGGTGGTGAGGGAACGGGAGCAGCAACTCGGCGACTCCCATGGCACATTTCTCTGCTCAGCCTCGGGATTTCCATGAAGAAATCCTGTCATGAGTCAATGCCACTTGCAGCAACATTAACTCCTTCAGCGTTCTCTCTACTGCTGTTACTGAGCACCTGCAAGTCATTCAAACAATAGCAGCGTGTTTCCAGGAGAGCTGGGGGAGGCAAGCAGGGCTGCTCTTCCTGTAGAATGATAGCATCGTAGAACTGGGAGGGACCTCAAGAGGTCATCTACCCCGTCCCTTGCACTCATGGCCGTGTCCGCTTCCTGTACAGACTTTGTGGCTTTCTTTGATGTGAATCCCCTGGATTTATGGGGTTGGGAGCTTTCACACCCTATCAACCAGTGGAGGAGAGTCTTCCGAAAAAAACTCTGCAGTGGAAATCCCCTTGGCACTTTCTTGCAATTTTATGTGTAGGAGGTGTCAACCTGTCCCAGGGTGACTTGCTGTTGAACTGATATATTATTTGATTTATTTGAATAATATCAACAATTTTATGAAGCTTTTGAGTTATCACCTCTGGAAAAAAGCAATAAAACTTTTCTTTCCGGAGAAACATATTGTTCTTGTTCTAAAGGCATGAACTATAAAAAGCATTTTATCCTTGTTCTCAAGACAAGGATTGTTTTCTTGGTTTTTTAAAGTCTTTTTATCCCCTCTCATCCAGAAGTATAATAGAAACTCACTGGCAGTTCTGTATTTGTGACTGGATTCCACAGAAGACAGTCATAGTTTTAAAACTCAACATGGGCCCAACCCCAGTCACCTTTGAACAATGAAGGGTTAGAAAACTAGATCCAAAAGTTGTAGTTTTGAACCATTTCTATGATGGTTTACTGGTGTGCACCATATTCACTTGGACAGCAGACTTTGATACACATTCCTGTAACAGGGTGGCCTGCTGCATTAAGGGCCAGATGCCTCTGGCCAGCCAGCTATCATCAATTGTCAGACCCAGGTGGGAGGAAAATAAGTGATTATAAAAGCCAGCGAATTATTCAAATAGTGACAGTTTCCTTCAGTAGTCCCTGAGGAAGGAAAATTCCAGGTGAGAGGCCTTGGATATTTTGGCTGAGTCGAAAACCCCATCTAGGGTTTTCTGTTTATGAGTTTATGCTCATTTGGGCAATAAGTGGAGCCCAGAACCAAGGGCCAAAGACTCGTTTGGTGTGGCTTTTAATTCCCCAGGCTGGGGAGAAAGCCATTGTCTCACAATTCCCGGGGTAGTACATTCTCAAAAACGGTGAATTAGGAATGGCTTAATAGGGTGATGAGCCAGATTCTATGCACCTTAGTCATGTGAGAAGTCTTTGCTGGGAAGCTTCCCATGAGTAATTCAAGCAGGAATTAGCCTTGCAACTTCAAAAGTAAAAACATGCTCCTTTTGGGTTCAAGCAGAGGTGCATGATATTCTCACAGCTTCTTCAGTCAACATCATGTGCCACATGGTTTGTTCTTCAGTAAAAATAACTGTTCAAGGTTTCAAGCTGTCAATTTACACATGACTTTCTGATTGATGCAATTGTTGCCTCCCTCAGTTTCCTTAAGCTTGTTTGACCTAGTCCCTGTTCTATCTACACTTGGGTTTTTTAATCTGAGTGATAGAGGAAGGCTTTCCAAGTGATTAGGGTGCTAGTTTAGGACATAAGAGATTTGGGTTCAAGTCCCTGTTCAGCCACCGAGGCTGACAAGGTGGGGAGAACAGTTGTGCTAGGTCCTCAAGCTCAAGAGCAGGGCAAAATGTCTGTAACTGGGGTGAAATTGGAGTGAACTGGGAAGAGGTGGGGGTCCAGGAAGCAATGTACTGGGGCCCCAGATTTCTCTCAAGGGGCTTGTCTGCCACAGACTTGTATTAGCTTAGCCAAGCCACGTGGCCATACTGTGCCTCAGTTCCTCATCCATAAAACAGGGATATAATACTTCCTTATCTCACAGGTGCACAGATGCTGTGCTAATGAGGGCCATATAAATACCTGTAAATAATTGTGGTCCAAATTCTGCCCTTATTTGAATTGTATGCATTCCCATTCAAGATAATGAGCATGAATGGGATGTATTTGAGGTCAGAATCTGGCCCTGTAATATATAGGCATACAAGCTGAAAACTGTAAGCAATCAATACAGTCTGTTTTACCCCTGTCAGTAATAATATAGGGCTTGATTCTGATCTTGCCAGTGTAAATTAGGAAAAAGAAAAGGAGTACTTGTGGCACCTTAGAGACACACACTTTCCTTCTCTACAAAAGAAAAAGGATACTAATTTTTAATAGTCTCTAAGGTGCCACAAGTACTCCTTTTCTTTTTCCGAATACAGACTAACACGGCTGCTACTCTGAAACCTGTAAATTAGGAGTAACTTCATTGACTCAGTGGAGTTACAATGGGGCAAACGAGAACAGAATCAAGCCCCAAAGTGTTTCCTATGACAACTGAAAAATATTTATAGTAAATTATTTACCATCATTTATGTCAGAATCATGTTTGTTTCTCTTTTATTAAAACAACAAAACAAAATGAACCTCTTTTCATTTAATTATATGTAACAGAACAGAAATGCATAATTTTCTGCCCTTATTTTAGACTGGAATTTACTATTTTGATCTTTTAGTTTTTCTTGGGTCAATGGTTATACCTGTCTGATAGAAGCAGAGTGTCAAATTCTATTTTAGATTGTCATGCTAAATATTACAGAGGAAAAATGTCTTCACAGAAGAACCTTGCAATGTTTGGTTCATCCTTATAATTCTGATATTTGACAGATGTATATAAAATATGTATTACTTCCCTAAAGGAAATATTGGGCCTAAGTTATACCTGGGTTTCAACCACATAGTTCTGAGCCATCACTTTTTTTTCCTACAGTAACACTGTCAGTTCTGAGTGAGATTTTCACAAGTGCTCTGCACTCTTTTCCCACTAATATGTCAGTGGAAAGAGAGTAAGGCCAACACTGAGCGCTTTTGAAAATTCTACTGTCCTACCAGTGGACAGAATTCTGGTCTGTACTTTCCACCATTGATAAAAATCTCATTGGAGTTATTCATGGATTGAAGAGGCACTGTTTTTTCTACTAATACCCTTCCAGATCCAACTCTCTTTTTGCTTTTTTGGCCTGACTGTTGATGACTTGTGACTTTACCTGCTATGCAGAGAGAGCTGTTTTTACTCCTGTCAATATACTGATTTTTGTAAGAGCCTTCAAAGTTAGAGCTCAATACTCCTACTTAACTTGAAAATTCTGAATATCTTGAGTTTTTTCTTACAAAACACAAAACCCAGAAATAAAACATTAATTTTCTTTGTTAAAGTCCTGTATCGTGTTTACATCATGCCCATGTATCTGAGGGCAGGGTCGAACCCTTTCTTTTTATCTATATGGAAAACAAGCTTCCTTCCATCAATCCTCATCAAAGTTACTTCTCTATTGGCTTGTGTATACATGTTTTACTGACTTCTTCTAGAGTGTATTATATAGATTTATTTCTAGCCTAAACTCATAAGAGGGACAGTAGGTAGATACTCCATTTGTAGAATTTAAACAAATTCATGGCATTCTTTAATCTAGGAGGTACAATTGTACAGTTAAACATTTAAACTAGAGAAAGTGAACAGGGATTCCATTGCTTGCTTTCATTCCTACTAGAAAATATTCCTACTAGAAAAATCTGTTATTCCTTTCATGACTCTTACACTGTTCCTTAAAATAGGCTTTCATATTATGCTCAGAGTAGGATACTGAGATGTAATGTACTGTTCACCATCTCTGTTGTGCTCTCTGTTACACCAACTTAGTTGTATGTAATTATCCTGAAAAAATGGGTCACTTCACACATCCAAAGATTAGAAGTCAATTTCACACACTTCCCTATTTGAAACTCAGTAGAGTACTATCCATAACAAAAGAACAGATAGTCATAAGGAAGATGATTATTGTAAGGAACAAGGTTTCCTGGGGGTTTGTGCTAAAGTTCTTGACTTTAAATTCTGTTTCTGCCTTTTGAACTCTTTCTGTATGTGTAGCTAAAGTTCTTGACCCCAATTATCTGCTACTTCATTCATCTGTGGAGGGATACAGAAAACGTGGCTTAAAGCATTCTGTATGTTCTTTGTGTTCTCAGACAGTCCAGGCCTCTATACAGATTTAGGGTGCTCTAATTTATGCTCTGGCTGCAACGGCCCTCTTACTGCTTTACGCAGGCAGAGAATAGTCTTAGTGCAATGCACACCAGCCGTGCCCTCTCCATTCTCTGCACCATCTGAGAATTACATGGGATGTTCCCTGGAGGCCAGTTCTGTACCCTTAGTAGTCCCTTTATGCCATGAATATGTTACAACAGCTATTGGACCCCTTGACTTTAGGTCTTGTTGCTTCTTTTGAGAGAAGGAGAGTCCTGTCTGTCTGTCTCTCTCTTGGCATGATCTGGAATCCAGCTGTTGACTTACACGTCTGTTACTTCTAAATAAAGCTGCTTGATTTATGTGGTACATTAACCTGAGCACTGATGTTTATGCTGTAGGATGTTCCTTTGTGTGCTACTACCTTCTACTGATGTGTGATTAATCTGTATTAGTTCCCTCTGCTAGTTCCCTTTAGTGGAATTCCTTTGTGATTTCATGCGATACAGGCAAGTATGCATCCAGACTTGCCTGTAACAATAATACTTTTTTAGTTTGTCTAACGAAATATGAAAGAAATCACAAGGATACTTTGAGTCCATCATTACTGGTGAAATCAACAAGTGCTCAATTATCAAATGACATTAAATATATATTAAGGAATAAAACCCATTCAATCCCAAGATCACAAACATAATTTTATTATTTGCAGGGTCCCTCAAGAGAGATGCCATTGACTTCCTGAAGATGTTCTGAATGATTGTTAATCATCTTTAAGTGAAGAGAAGTTTCTGAATCGAATACATTGAGGTACCTTTATATTCACCTATACGTACCCTAGAGTTGGGTTTTAAACCTTTTCATATAAGGGACACCTTCCCATCTATCCCAGACCCCCATGGCATTGAGCAATATGGGAAGTGCAGAGTTGTCCTGACCCCCATGAGGGTCACAAACCACAAGTTGAAATTCCTCGCTGTAATTGATTTTCAAATTGAAATGTATTATATTCATTGATTTTAATGCATAGCTTTGTTGGATCCAAGAAAGAGATAGACATAGGAATATTGCCGTCTTGTTGGATGTATTAATGCAAGTAACTCCCTTTCATGCCAGTGGGAATTATGTATGAACATCTGTATGAGTCAGAATCAGTATATATACCTTTTGTACTTGCAATAAGCCTTGACGATGATCCTTGGCGCAGGACAGGGAGAAGTAGTATAGTAGCGGACATATTAGTTTGCACTGAATCTTTTCTTGAATTTTACTATTTTTGGTATGAAAATTAAACATTTTGGACCAAATTATTCCTCATTTACACAGTGGCAACCCCAACGACACGAAGAGAGTTGAAAATATGGCACATATATTTATTGGATTCTGTACGGTCTGTTAGGGTACATATTTAACTAAATGCCCCAGAGAATAAAGGCTTTTTCTGTAGCTATCAGGTCTCAAGTGTATGAAGAAGACTTGCATTATCAAGAGCGAAACTCTGTCATAGAACACTGAATGTGAAAATTGTAAACAAATGGGTAAACGCTCCGATTGGACACACCCGAAACTTTGACGGAAGTTTTTTGTTGCTGGCGTGATTTGCCCAACACATGTTGAGGTCAGTTACTGATGAGTCTTGCAGATGTATACTTGCAAAAAGTGGAGGAGGTTTTAAAAAATAAAAAACGTACTGAACAGCCAGAAGGAGGTATAGTCATACTTTCTCTTAGTCCTCCAAAGAGGTAAGGGGTGTCAGTAACTCAATCTGTTACACGTTCACTTACACATATAGACCAATGAGGCTGTCTGTTCATAGGATAGAAGTCAGGCATGATTTCTAAGAATGAGTTCGTAAATTTATTAAGTTTGTTTTTATCTTTTCCTGTAGATTATTTGCAATCATCACTTATTTTACCTAGTCTTAAATTGGATTGTAAACTCTTTGGGGTCGGGGCCCATGCCTTCCTGTGTTTATGTACAATTCCCAGCACGATGGGATCCCAGTCATAATTGTGGTCCCTAGAAGTTACCTTAATATGAAAGATGAATAATACTAATCATAATTATGTATTGAGATTTAGATTTAAATGTTTGAAAATATCCTTTATAGAAAGGATGATATACTACTATAATGTGGATTCACAGGGAAAGTGTTTTTGGTTTTGGGGTTTTTTTTAATCATCATTAACCATGGAACTTCAGAGTAACTCTTCAAATCACCATTTAAATGTAGTTGGCTCTCAAACCCCAAATACTGTATGTACATTTTTGTTTTAAAACTGAAACCATTAAGTATCTAGTACCCACATGTCTGAGTTTTGGCTTCCATTAAAAATTTTGGACCAAGTTTTTAGACAAATAAACTGTACACTAAATTAGACTAGTAAATTAGAAAAGCTTTTAACCTTTATCTTCACTTTTTTGCCATGCACAAAATATTTTATGAATGATTTTATGATAAGACACTCTTACTCTTCCTACTGAAAAGATGAGTGCACCGTATGTGGTATCCATCATTTCGAAGAAACTAACCATAATGGGGAGAGAAAAAATATATATAAACTGCCCTGGTTTCTTTTTCCTGATGAAATGTCTCCCTTTGTATTCATAACAGTAAGAGAGCCATATTGTTTTTTGTTTAGCTGTTTGACAGGCAACGTTGCAGCATGATGTTGAGGGGAAAATGGAGAAAAACAAGGAAAATGATTCTTTTTTAAAGAAAAGAAAGAATTCTTTCTAACTTCCAAATATATAAAGACCAGTTCTCCCCTATCTTCATAGTGTGTATGTCAAACTTACTCGCTGTGTAGCTTGACTTTCAGAGGGCCAAATGAATTTTGAAAACAGGTAAGTTTTGCAGCAAATCATAAACATGTGAGTTAAATCATGGTTTAAGAATAGAAATTCAGACTTAAACAGATGTTTAGGGAAACATCCAGAAGTAGTTGTGCCAATGGTCAGTTGTAGCTGAAAGTATGCATTAACCTCAACAAACAGTAAGCAATTTGTTTTTCCATGTACAGTTCTCAGTGATAAAAAAGTGTAACTTACCAAAATATACCATCTTGAGATATCTGAGTTATTGCCATACTTCCCTATATTTTGTCATGTCTTCACTGCCAGGGAATGGTTTGTAGAATGCAAGATCTTCAGAGCTGGAACCGTATTTTCTTTTATGTTTCTGCAGCACCTAGTACATTGTGGGCTCTACCAAAAACAAAGTAATAGTCATGATAACTGTATTAATAAATGGTGTTTTCCATGATGATTCCTGTAGTGATCAAAGGCAAATCCCAGCATTAATTTTGTACAGCATTGCCAATACAACAGCATATTCATGAGGATATACTGGAGTATTGAAACTCATAAGTATTAAGAATAAAGTTAGTTAAAGCACTGGGCAGGGATGAGTTAAATCTATACTTCATATAGGATTTTAACAATAAAATAGCTGTGCCATTATGATTTTTAAAACATCTTTTGATGCAAGAGTACCAAGTAGCTGGAAATCAGTGACTTTAGTTACAGTTGTTAAAAAGAAAGGTTATAAGAAAGAAGTTAAAAATTAGACCTGTAAATATAACATTTTACAGTATGCTAGCAAAAAAAAAGAGAGAGAAATTATGGTTTTGGATGGCATAAGGATGCTTTTGGAAAATTACAACTTAAAAGGTATGAGTCAGCAAGGATTTGTGAAAGAGTAAATCATGTCATGCAAATGTGATTATTTGTAAAATAAAATAACATTCGATCTTCATAAAGGAAAAATTTGATATTTAATGTATCCAGATTTTAAGAAAGCTTTTGCTAAAGTTTCACATAACAGATTCTTGTAGAAGTTCTTTGTTCTTTGGAATCCGATGAGTAGTAGAGTCCTTTAGTTTTCTGTATTGGAACCATTACTCTTTAACGTTTTAATTATTGATTTAGGTAAAGTTACAACATGTAGGATAATAAATATTGCAGAAGATACTCAAGTAGGGAGAGTGGTTAGCCTGCAGAAGAATGTAGGGGTTTACAGTGTAATCTTGATAGACTGGGTGCATGGGCTGAAAAGTAGAATATGAAATGTAATGGATACAATTGTTAAGTGATGCTCTTGAATAGGAATATCCCACAAATTAAGCATTGTTTTAAATAAAAATTGAATTAGTTAATAGGGAAGAGAAAGCAGAACTGTGTGTATTTATTGTTAGAGCCAGCATTAAAATTCCCAGACTAGCATGTAGCAGCAATAAAGAAGACTAAATTATCCCGATGGACATCTAATATAAGTACAAACCTATTGTATCATCACTGTATAAAGTGACTGTTAGGCCAAATTTCCCAGCTTTGGTCCTCTAATTTGAAAGCAAGTATCTAAATTATTGGGAATACATTTAAGCTGATAAAGTAGAAGACCACTGAGAAATGTATAACAAGGTGAAGGGTAACACTCTGGTCTATGATGAAAACCTGGGTAAGCCCAGCTCAGCCTCCAGTTGTATAGGTATTCAGTGGAAGGGCTACACGTTACTGCTTGAGAGACAGAGGGATGAGAATGTCTTTGGGAGACAATTGGGCAGTCTCTCTATTTATTGTCTGGTCATATTAATTTATTTGATGTTTTTGTTGTAAATGTCTCCCTGAAATCCTCAAAAATGAAACCTGAGGAAGAGAACTTGCTGATTAAGGCTCTCATCCTACAAATAATTATGCATATACTTAACTTGATGTATGTGAGTTGTCCCACTAAACTCAGTGGCACAACTCATCTCTAAAGGTAATGGCATGCATAAAGGTATGCAGGGTCAGATTCCGTTGATCATTTTTCTGTTGGAAATAGCTGATAACCCTTTATGAGGCTCAGGGCGGAATTTCCCCTGCTTTTTCCCTAGTTTGGATTGTTTGATCCAGTGGTTGATTTGTTTCTATAGAAGTGTTTTTATCCTCTTCTAGCTGTTTTTTTAACTTACAATTTTTTAAAGTAGATAGCATAGAGATGGCAGAGTTACCATCAAACCATTTCCCTAATAGCAGTGTTTATAGACATGTAGGCAGATGGGATTATTTTGCCCACCTAATCTAGCTCTAAAGTCTGATCTAAATTCCTTTGGGTGGAATAGATGTGTAGTGGGCAAAATACTTATGGGCAGGTAGGCCAAGTATCTTAGTTCCAGGCAAAGTATAGTGACATTTACTTTGGTATATCACATTTGTTATGTCTAATTATAGGCATTCAGTAGGGTTGCAGGGGTCCTTCTTGCCAAAATATTTATTCCCCACTAAACTCTGTGAATAGATAATCTCTGCATTCTTTAGAAAATATACCTGGAAGTTTTGTTTAATTATTCATCTCTGTTGACTCATTTTTGCAAAGAAACAGTCCATGTTCTTTCAGTTCATGCTGTAGATGCCCAGGGCACGAGAGCTGGAGAATTTTTTCTTCAATATCTGTAAGGGGGGCAGCACTCATGCCTTGTGGTCAGAGCCTCTCTCCCGGCTATATGGGGCGGCACCATCACAACCTCCTCAGTTTCTTCTTACCTCCTGTGGCTGGAGTCAGAGCTCTGTGTGGTTCTTAACCTCACAATTCCTCAAAATCCTCTAAACTGGTTGTATATAGTTAGTTAATACACTTAGTGTTAGTATTAGTTAACTTAGTTAACTGTTTTTTTCCTGGAGATGCCCTCACCAGGGTTCAAATATTGTCCGTCGTATGGAGGGGGCTATCCCCAACAATGACCTTCACACAAGGTGCTTACTCTTCTTAGGTGAGGCCCACATCAAAGACCAATGGTTGATATGTAAACCATTCACAAAACAGACTGAGTGGCTAGAGACCTTCGCCTGAAGCAGCACCTGCTCAAACAGGCCAGGAGGTACCAAAGTCGAATCGGAGGTCACCCTCAACCTCACTGAGTGGTGCTGGCTCATGCTATGCAACCGCCGCCACCTCTCCAAAGAGACGCAGAAGGCACTTTCTTCTGAGTGCACCAAACAAAAGTTCTCATAAGACCAATCATGACCACTCCAGGCCTTGTGGAGACGCTTCCTCTTCAAGAAAAGGTACGGCTGCTGCCATCACATGGAATGGAGCAGGTCCTTCCAACTGCTCCTCAGTACCGCATAGCGATGCCGAGAGACCCCATACTATCAACTCCTGTTCTTGCCCCAGGGTATCTGTTAAGTCCAGTGCTGACAAGGGCAATTCTGGCACCAGCTATGTCCACGTCAGTGGCACATGAGGCAGCAGCAAACCTCCAATGCCTTTCCATCCCAAGCTCTGATTTGAGTCAGGTCTTTGCCATCCACAGCCTCACTGCCTGGCCAAGTCGATGATCCTTCGAGTCTATTGGCACCACATCCTGATGTTCCCTTGCCAGAGACTGTGGAAGTGAGCCCAGTGCCAGGACTGGCACAACGGATCTCCTCAGCAGCAGGAAACTCTTGGCACTGCTGCATTCTGTACCACCAATGTTACCGTGGCAGCACTCCCCATCCTCCTCCTCAGCACCAGTGTGGCTTTGTACCACTGCTGACTTTGGTACTGACAGAGCACTGAAGTCGATTGAGGAGTACTTGGTGCGGGCTGTACCATTTCCACAGTCTGCAGCAGTTCCTCCCAAAATTTGTGTCTAAAGTGGTCTCTCAGTTTCATTTGAACCAGGCAGGGTATTTGCATGTGTTTTTTTCCTAAGCTGCTTTCACCCCTTGAGGAGCAGTGCCTTCACACATTAGACATTGGATGATGTCTAACCTTCTACCTGACAGGACTAAGCCCTTCATCTGTGTTTTCATATGCAGATCATATGAAGGGACAGGCAATCTTCTCACAGACTCTAAGTGGTTAATAGCCTGCATCACAACTACATACGAAACAGCTTCACCTATGCCCCCTCAATGGGTGTGAGTCCATTCTATGAGAGAACAAGCTGCGACAATGGCAGTTTTAATTGATGTCTCAATATTGGACATTTGCAGGGCTGCCAAATGGTTGTTGATACACAGGATTACGAACCATTGTGCTATTACCGAGGTGTCCAGAGAAAATGCAAACTTTGGGAAGATGGTCCTGTAGTCCTTATTTATATAGAGTCTGAGCCCCATCTCCCATCAATACTGCTTGAGAGTCACCTAAGTGGCTGAATCTACTTGAAGAAGAAGAAATGGCTACTTACTTTAACCATGGTTCTTCGAGATGTGATGCAGATATGTATTCCATGACCCAACTTCCGTCTCCTCTGCATTGGAGTCTAGTCTCAAGGCATTCAATGTGAAGGAATTGATGGTGGTCAGGGCAGCACTGCCTCATATTGCTGGATTGGGAGAGGGAATATGGCCATGAGGTGCAAGCACTCCCTCCCTCCTCTCCCCCACCCCCCCCAGTACTGCTAGGCAAAAATCTCCAGCTCCAGTGCCCTGGGTGCTCACATACCGACATGGAATACACATCTGCATCACATCTTGAAGTACCACTATTACAGTAAGTGTTTCTTTTATATAGAATACTGTGTTCCGGACTTGCGTATCAGTGAGCTCTCCAGTTAATACCAGTGACAATTCTCAAGAAACAACCAAAATTCTTATATCACACTGACAGTTTGGGTGTTTTGACTTGTAAAGATCCAATCACTTTATAGAAAGAAAAGAAAGAAATAGATTTTGTGTTTTGTAACTGGTCATAAATATACACATTGAATTATGCAGACCTGCAGTCGGTAGCTAGGACGAGGTCCACAGAGTGGGAATGCCCCCATCATATTCCCTTCTGGCTGTGGCCTTACACATTTATGTTATATGTAAACTAAGTCATATTTTTGCCTCTTGTATCACTTGTACATTATACAAGCATTTAGCTGCAAGCAGAAGGTACATGTGAACATGGATAAATACTGAGGGCATGTTTTTCAGAGACCTGAGCAACTATCAAGTCCATTTGAAGTTAACAGGAGCTGTGGATGCTCAGCACATCTGCAAATCAGCCCCTTAATAGCCATTTTCCCCTCTACTAGTCTTAGGGCATGTTTATAGTATTACATAGAAATGTGTGCAGTAAAAGGAGACTGGGGCCATACAACAGCTTGCAAGCTTGTGCTAAACTCCAGGCAACGCCAAAGGGAGTTCTGTGTGTAGTCTAGTTATCCTTATTTAGGCGCCTATGCTATGCCAAGTAACATATACACCCATTAGGGTGCAGTGACTTGTGGTAGATGTGGAATAGCAACAAAAGAGTGGCATAAAATAAACTAATTAACACCTTCCGAAAAACACATGCTCCTCTGTCAAACAAATGTTTTTAAAGTCATTTCCCCTCATTTAAATAACTAACTTTTGTTTACACACACACACACGGCAAAAAAGGAGTGAGGTGTTAGATGTTGGGAGGCAATGAATATTTTAAAACAGAAATCATTTGGTTAAATAAAATAAAAAAGTTTCCTTTCAAGTGTTTGTTTATGGACATTATTTTGCTTTGCGCAGTTTTAGGAATGGCACAACTCTGTATCATGTTGACAGATTGTTTCTTGATGAGGGTGTCTATCTGAGAGATGGCAGAAGCACAATGTGGTGTGTGGCACATTGCAGGGAGAATCGTTTAAAAATATATAGTTGTATTTATTTATTTCCTAATGAACGGTAAATGCTGTAATCATGTAAACCCGTTGTCTTGCCTTGACTTTCAACAGTGTTTTACTGTCCACTAACATACAAACAAGTAAACTGCAGCCTGCCATGTCTTTATTGTATCACTCTTCAGTAACTTTTATATACTGTTTCCTTTCATAATTTGAGAAATAATGATTTTTGTTATAAATTTCTTCATAAATATTCTTACTGATGGCTGATGCATTTATTTAAGCATCAGTGGGCAAATAAAGTTATCCACGGGTGACTAACAACCTTGAATAAATACCATTTCACTCAGCAGCTATCCATAGTACCTTTGCAATGCAATTATATGCTGGGACCTATTATCCCAATTAATGGACTGTTTTATATTCACTGTGCACTATACTTGAAACACTTTAGAGGCCTGGCCTTCACATAGCCACAGGCAAAGAAGAAATTTATAACAAATAACCAAGAAAAGGCTTTCATTTACTTTCCAAGATATGTAGCATGTAATTATACTTTAAGCATAACTAGGCAGGCCTCAGAAATGCCCTTTGATTTAAGTCATAATAAAACTATATATTAATACCATGATAAATATAGCTGTCTAAATTCCCAAGCTATTGTGGGTAACTACAGAAGTAGATACTTTGTTATCAGCTCTCTGCATCATCTTTTCTGTAATTATTTTGCCAAAGGTTAACCTTGATGAATATAATAAATAACCATATCGCTTTCCAGTTTTCTAAGCCTATAAAGTGAATGAGCACCAATTCATGGGGACCTTGAATTTTGCTGGATGGGTGAACAAATAAGACAGTCTGCTAAGTAGTACACAACCCCTTGTTGTGTTGCTCCTTTGTAAAATGTCAGCCCTGGGCTATGTTTTACAGCTATGGAATTTGACCACTAGAGTTTAACTTTACTCCCTCTGGTGGTTTCCAAAGCTATAAAATAAAACACAGTTGTAATTCTTCTCCTTATTGTAAGAAGCATTGATCGCCTCTGATTGTATATTATAGCAAAGGGGCAGTCTATTACATAAATTTATTGCATTTTCTTCCTGATAATTACTGGAAGTTATTGAACAAGGCAGGGAGTTATGACCAGTAAGTTCCTGCTATAGCTGAGAAAGCAAATCCACAGACATTTAGCGGATCTAAACAGCTGTAAACAACAATCCTGTTTACAATGTACTAGGAATTTACAACTTACAGTGCATTTGAGGGAGTTTTTAGGAATCACTTCTACAAATTCAGACTTGAAATATGAACTGCAGTAAAATGTCATGCTATGTTGTATCATATAGGTGCCCTTTGTCAAGGAATTTGACAGTAGTAAACATGTCAGATTAGACACTGGATTCACCATTTCTCATATTCAAAAATAATATTACTGTTTCATGACCGCTTGCTTAGGAAGCCGCATCAACGCTACATTTGTATGTTGATATCTGCTAGCTCTTTTTGAATATCTAACTGCAAATTACCAATGGCAAAAATCAATAACATGTACATTTAGTAAATTCCCCAATGTGTCTGTGGGTGCCAATAAAATACGAGAGATTGAGTCCTCTTTAGGAAAATAAGCAGTTGCTCATCACTCAAAACCTATTTATAGATTTGTGCCAATCATGTTGTAAGTTAAAACATACCTGATGTATGTAACTGTATGAGCCTTTAATATTTCTATTACTGTTCCGTAGCCTGAAGTGGAAATGGGCCTGATCTACGAAATGTGGACGTGGATCCAGATACTCCAGCTCAGGAATGCTTGAAATCCAGTGCTTTGATGTAGCTGAATATAGGGATAAGAGATAACTTGGTACTTCAGATTGGTGTATAGATCCAAGTCCAAATTTGGAACCCTCCAAATTTCATGGATGTTTTAATACAGTGTTTTGGCTAGGACCATACACTATTCTGAAATAGAATTATACATTATGCCAAGCATACCGTATTTGGACAATGTTTTAGTGAGTATTTTTCCTTAAATAAGTGTATAGAAAATCTTTGCGCTGTTTTCAAAAATATCTTTGCTAGTAATAATTGCATTATACCAGAGACAGTCACAACAAAGTGGGAAGTGGAGATCTGTTCATATATAAAATCCATTGTTGCAAATGCTAATACATTTGTATCTCTTCAATTGCCTAACATTCCCACTGGTGCAATATTGCAGCTGTAATCCCATTGTCCTGTTTCTTTTTCTTTCCAGTAGTTACTTATTTAAAGAAAAGGGATAAAATGTAAAGTGGATTGGAAGCAAAAATGGTAAGCATATGACTGTTTAGCCTCCAGCCCTAAATATACAAAGTAAATTGTGTAATAGAAATAAATTAGGGATTATTTTAGCTCTATTTATACATAGAAGGGTTTGATAAATGCTACCTTAATAAAAATATAAGTGATCTTCATGTAACTCTTTATTTCATTGACACCCCCATGCTATTTTGGAGAAGATTCATCTTCCACAGAGGACTTTTATTACTATAATATTTCATAAGTGACTAGCCAATTTCTTCCATTATCTTAATATTCACAGCCAAAATGAAGAACTAAAGTTTTCCCTAATGGGTATCCATGTCAGATGTGAAGACAGTGAAGGGGAAAATCCCTGTTCCAGACACTACAGCATCATACTGCCTTATAACCATGAAGGTTGTCTCTCAGTGATTAGTGGCTTTTCATTTTTGTTATGATTGGTCAGAGAAAGCACGTGCCATTGCTTCTGTTCTCCGATCGCGAGTGGACAAGCACTTTTGACATGGAATTTCTTTGATTAATTCTAATTTCTTTCATTTAAAATCTTGTTTTCCACAGATAACATGCTTGCACACTGAAATGAACTTTTGGTGAACATTTGTGCTGATAAAAGTAGATCACTTGAGGATTCATGCAAACTGAACCCCAAACAGAGTTGCAAACAGTGTCAGCACCCTTCAGTCAGTTCTATGCTTTAGTTCTCCAACTAATGAGAAGTGTAACAAAAATACCAATTTTGTCTTGATGATAAAAATATTTATGGGCCTATAAATAAAGGTTCACAATTTTTACAAATTTCAGAGTAACAGCCGTGTTAGTCTGTATTCGCAAAAAGAAAAGGAGTACTTGTGGCACCTCAGAGACTAACCAATTTATTTGAGCATAAGCTTTCATGAGCTACAGCTCACTGCAGTATATAAATGTCCCATTGGAATTTTTACTAGAAGTTTTAAAAGCACTGATTGAATTTTGGTCACACCCTAGTGGTGTAGGGTGATCTTGGTCAGTACACATAAAAATACACTGTATAAGCAGAGAGCATTATTACATTAATGCTGAGTATTATTACTTTAAATAGGTAAGCTGCAGTGAGCTTATATGGAATAAGTTCAAGTTTGAGGGTGTATTACTCTGCTATATTTCAGACTACCAGGAAGGTAGCATATTTTGCTTTTGAATCATGCAAAAGATTCTTAATTTGTGGATGAATGCAGCTTTTATCAAACCAAATTACCTTTCATGCCATTTCATTATCACAACAAGACACTTCCAAGCATGTGGTGCTGTAAGGTAGTACTTTTCTTGGATCATTTAAGGACACTGGGGCATGCGTTATCTCACTTTAACACACACCTTGTGTCTTTTTGTTTAAGTAAAAGATGGATGCTTCCAATCTACCAGCTTCTTTTGTTTACAGAGCAAACTAAAATAGGTGAATAATGTGACCATGGGAATCTTTTAATTTAAAAAGAAATGTTTCTTAATTAGAGATAATCTTAGAGCTTGGCAGGAATGCTCATGGTATGAGCAAAAACCACCAGCTGCTGTGCTACTGTATAGGGTGTACACTAATTGTATCTAGTTTGTTACTTTGGCTGGTGAGTACCATATCTGCTCTAGTTCTGCCTTTTATCATTTTTATTTATTTGTGCTGTGGTGGTGCCTAGAAACCTATTTGTGCTAGGTGCTACCGTGACATTTCCCAGGACACTCAGGGCTATGAGTCACCTTGTTGCCCCCTGCCTCCAGGATTTGCCGATACCACTGAGTGTTAGCTACCTAACACAATCAGCCTGTCAGACATTCAAGCACTCTCCTCTGGGCTACACCAGCCCTGCTGGTTGGCAGTAGATTCACCCAGCCTCCAACTCCCTTCAAAGCGTCCCCCTGTGCAATCCAGCTCCTGGTTATTGGATACCCAGAGCAATCCTGGATCCTCTGTACCTAAAGGAACTTTTCTTCTTAAAGGAACAGTGTATTCCAGTTTACCAGTTAATCTTAGACCACCACTCCTCTATCTCACACAGCACACAAATTCAATTCAAGCAAAACAAACACATTTATTTAAGAAAGAATAGAGATTCAAATAGAAATCAGTGAGAGTGATGGAAACAAATGGTTTCGTACAAAACAAAATAATAAAATGGGCCTATATTTATCAATAGTTACTTTTCCTACCTAATAAAGTAGATTCTCACCCCAAAGTATAGTCTTTTGCAGTGTTTACTATCCCCAAGGAGCCAGGATCCAATCTTTCATGAAGCACCCTGCTCGTCAAGGTAACTTCTCGGTGTATGGATGCAGTCTCTTTCTCCACCCTGTGATCTATTGAATCAGTCTTTTGTCTTTATTTACAGACAGAATGGTCTCTTTGATGTCATATGGTTTATCTTTGACGGTTTACCATTGACATTGTTACAATGGTGGACAATTGAGCAATACATTATAATCGGCTTGCCAAGGTGGGGTGACAACATTTTCCTGCTTCAGTGGGCCATGATCCCAGGACACATGATCCCTGGCAAGTCACTTTCAGTCCAAGATTCAAGGACATAATTTTCAATATACAAAGTACTCCCATGCATCTGAAACCCTCTTATCCAAACCTCCACCCTTATCCAAATCCCTTTCTTGTCCCGCAACTTGACATACATGCTGTATCTCCTGGGGTACAAGGAAGGGATGTGGATAACTGTGGAGGTTCAGGTACTAGAGCAGACCCCTGGCCAGGATTTTGAGGAGGAATAGGAGGAGGACAGCAAGCCTCCCCCCTCACGGCGGAATGGTTCATGTGGCAGCGCAGGGAGCCCTCTGCAGCCCCGCTGTCGTGGAAGTGAGCGAGGGGGGCAGTGACAGCATAGCTGCAGAGGTTTTCCTGTGCTGCCACAGGGCTGATGATACCCAATCCCTGCAGGCTCAAGGTGAGGTTGTGGGAAGAGGGGAGACTGCAGTCCTGGTGGGGCAGAGTAGAGACTCTGCTCTGCCTGGCCAGAACTGCAACCTCCCCTGGCATCTTGCACCTACAAGGATAAGGTGTCACCCTCTGCAGTCCTACTGTCATGGGAGTGAGTGGGATAGAGCAGAGAGACCCAGCCAGGACTCCAAGGAGGGGGAAGAGGAGGACAAGCCACAGGCTGTGGGGGAGGCCACCCCACTGCTGAACAGCTGAATGGCTCCTGTACTCCTGATTATCCAAATAAAATTGATGTTCCCTATTTGGATAACTGAGGATGTTATGTAGCTACGTTATTGCTTAAATATTACGCATACACACATCTCACAATGATTTTGTATTGACAGATTACACGCTTTCATTAAATGCTACTCTGTATGGATAAATATCTTGAAAGTGCTATGTTAGATGTAATGAGTTTGTCAGTTCTGAAATGGTTTATTTTTAAAGAACAGTGAGCCCTTTGCCAGTTGGCCCCAATGGGCCTCTGTATTTCAGCCACACACAAAAGAGGGTCCATATCCCGAGGAGTTTACAATGGAGCCACAATGGTTTTTTAAAAGATGATATATAAAAACATTGAGAGTTACCCTGATAAGGAGGTAGCACAGTCTAGTGATTGCATCAAGGACCAGGACTGGGGCTCACGATACCTGAGCTCTATTCTTAGCTTGTTCTGCGACCTTCAGCAAGTCACTTAACCTCTGCGAACAGTTGTCCCGTGCAATAAAATGGAGGGATTAATACTTTTGCAGCTTTATGAAACAGTTCAAGATTTCCACTTGAAAGGCTCTATATCAGAACAAAGTACTATTATCGCACAATGGGTCCCCGTTATCAAGATGGGGAACAGACTCTTTAAAACAAAAGGCCTTTGTAGGGTTTATATTGTTATTCTTAATAAGCAGGATCACTCCCCACTGCATGCTAGCTATGGGGAGGAGAAAATGGCTAACTTTTTCTTTCTAAGGAGCTCTTGAAATTGTTATTGCCAACTGTTGATAGTAATGAATGGTTAGGCATTTTCCCTCTCTCGGGCAGAAAAGCAGAGTGCACTATAGTTTCGATTGATTCTAATATTTTGCTTTAGAGTTCCCCAGTGCTGTTTGTGAAGAGCTTACATGGGCTGCCTTTGGTGTTTGTGTCTGAGGTAATGAAAACGTCAGAAGTGTCCAAACTAATTATTTCACTTCTCTACTGGAAATAACTCAACCTCCCTTTCTGATCCAAGTAACGTTTTGAAGAGCAATATATCGTCTTATGTTTCTATTACAGCAACAGACTTTTCTGTGGCCTTGACAAGTGCAATTTTGCCCCACTCGTGTCCATACAGAACGCTGCTGCAAAGATTATTTCCATAGCCCATCTCCTTGACCGTGTCACCCCTCTCTTGAATCCCTCCACTGGCTCCCCCTTCTCTACTGTATCTAACAGAAGCTACTTGTCTTCACTATCAAGGCCCAACCCTGCCCTACCTATCATCCCTCATTTGCTGCTGAGTTGTCTGCTTCTGCCTCTGATCAGCCCATGATGCCCTCCTCCATCACCTACTTATTAAATTTTCAAACAAGCACTTTCATGCGTTCCTCCATGCTACCCTGTAAAAATCCGCAAAACTGACTTGTTATCCTCTTTCAAATCCCTCCTTAAAATTCTTCTTTGTTATGCAAAAAACTTGACAACAGTTAGGCTGCTGGTGTGCTAAGCTCACAGCCTGTCAGGCTGGCCAATACTGTCTCATTGTTTCCTTGTACTCCCACGTCCAACTGTCTGTACCCATCTGTTGTCTCTTGTATTGTACTAATATTGTAAGCTCTTTGGGGCAGGGCCCATCTTTTTGGTTCGTGCTTTTAAAGCACCTAGCACAATAGGGTCTGTGACTAGAGCTCCTAGAATGCTATGGTAATACAAACAATAAATAATAATAATTCTCCTTTCCTCACCATTGTGAGAGTATGAACTTTTTTTTCAGGTTTATGACATGTAATGTGTATCAAATGAACACACACACATACACCTCTTTTTCCCAATGAAAGTCAGAGAACAAAACCCCTACACAGCAACGAATACAGTCAGTGTCTTTCTTTACAACAACTGACGTGTGTCTATTGATTTTGGTACAGTGCACTTTGCATTCTGGGGGGATGGCTTGGAGAGGGGTGGGGGGAGTGGTGATGAGAAAATGACTAAAAGGAAATTTGGACCAAGGAAGGGGTATTCTTGCCTGCTAGAACTTCCACACAAAATACTCTGATTTGTTGTAAATATGAGATGACCTTGAACATTGTCTTGAAGAGATTACCTCCAATTTGTCATTTCATGGCTATCAAGCTGTTGGCAGGCTTCAGAATAAATAATCATGAGAATAAAAAGAATGAAGATATAATGGTGACAGCATTAACAAAAGATGCTAACGCCCTATTTGGGGAGACTAATCCTAGGGAAAAATGTAGAAATATTATACAGTGGGTCAAAATCTTTGGTCTGAGGCAAACTGCATTCATTTCAAGCAATAAACAATGAGGGGGAAATACATACATAATGTACTGGCAGTGAAAAATATAGGTCTTAAGTAAGACCCTGTCATTAATGAAGCATCTTTGCCCAGCGCTGGAGGGAAATTGCTGTTTATTATTGGAATTGCCTACTATTGAATGCTTACCTACATTAACTGGAACACCCGAGTCTGTTCAGTCTGGAAAGAGACTGCTTGACCAGATAGTTGAATAATTTGTGCTGGAGAAAGGCATGCTACTGAAAGAGGGAAAAAGTCATCTGGTGCAAGAAATCATAAATGCCTTATAAAATCACTATCAAGTATAATTACATCATAATCTTTAAAATATTCTTTCAGGGACTGGGAAGATAATGAACAGAAGAAAGTGATTCACACTGTTGTTAGGGCTACAATTTTTCAGCTCATGGTATGCCATGTTTGTATGTTGGGTAACCTATTACTGTGCCTGGCTAATTATTTGAATAGTGTAACCTGGAAGGTCTTCAAAGTCAGCTGCTTATAAAGACAACAAAACTAGATCCAAACCCCTCAAGCTCTTAGTTGTAATTGTTGCTGTGGCATTCGTCCTGAAGTATCATTTTTCTGCTAACAGCATAAGTAATTTCTGCCAATGAGAAACATGCATGGAGTGAAGGTTGCATGTGATTTTAAATTGCTACAAGATTAGGGGTTATCCATGTTCTTACACTGCCCCCATCGCCAGAGTACCTGAGCATTAATAAATATATCTTCACCTCATTCCACTGAGCATTTTTGGAAGTAGGAGGAATTGGGATAATGGACATTGACCTTCTATCAAGTGATTTTGAGGAATAGGAAACTTCCCACTCATATAGTGACCCTAAAACTGTGTTGCGTGTACCTGACGCATTTTTAAGGAGGAGTCACATTTCCTATCAAACAGAAAATACAGTAGAGAACAGTGGTCATGCTTAATTCATGTCCCTTGCCTTAGATACTACTACATTACTTCAGTCTTTGGAGTTTTCTTTATACCAGTATTTTCAAACTTTCAAATGCTGTGCCCCCATTAGTTCTGTGGTGTGGAGTTAAATAAACTGAAATAGTTAACAGTGGTACCATTTAAACATCACTGACACTAAGTTAACTCCATTGAAATGAATAGTGCGGTTCACATCTGAAACCTATTGTTTCAGGCTCTCTGCAAACTCAGGCAGACGTTATTGCATCTGTTAGGTCACATTTTCAAGGTATTTTTCACAACCGTAACACTTAGACTTACTTTCTCTTAGAGGCAGAACAGACTCTGGAGAACTATTTGACTGGTCCTGTCTGTGTCCCTCAGGTTAGCCCTATGGGCATGCCCCACATTTTAGAAAACACTGCCCTATATTAAATATAGGGACCACTGTCCTGAAAATACTTTATCTATCAAAGGCAAAATTGGAAAGCCTTTAAATTTGATCATTGTATGTGTATTTTATACCAAACCATACAGAATAACTTGTCAGATTTTAGTGAATATTATACGTTGCTAAAACAGTTTAACCTTAGTCATGCTAATTTTATAGAATAGCATAGTCTCTGTCTGTCTGGTTTATTCTTTTTTTATTACTATTGGTACAAAGTGTTCCATAAGAAAAAAAATGTTGATGTCCAGAGAACTGCACTGTGCAACTATCTCTGGCACTAATGGATGAGCTTGAATCCAAGGAGCTATTATTTTAGCCATAGTTACGTCCTGATTGCATTTTATTCTTCTGTGTTAGCAATACTCACAATGTGATGTTTATTACAGTGTATTTTAAGATTTCACATGGTGGCATGTCACTTATTTGTCTTTTGAACTGCAAACTGTAAATCATGCGGAAGTTACACTGAGGTAAAATCCCAGTTTCATAAATGCTGACTTTTGTTTCCTTTTTGAGATCCTCAAAATGTAGAAAAGATCAGACTATAAGTAAAATCAGACTAAAGCAGGCTAACATCAGGGTGTTTCAGCTAAGGTGAAACTGGCTTCTGAGTCCTAGTGTCAAGTCATAACGGTCGAAAATCCTAGTATAATGTCAATGCATTTTTAACACCATTGACCTCAATGGAGTTATACCAAGGATGCATTTGGTCACTCGGTTTATGTATTATGTTACTTATGTATTATATTGAACTCCAGAGAGTGAAACTCTTTTACGATCTCACTCTCTGCCATTAATTGTCTGTAGTGATTTATTAACATCAGCAGCTGCTAATAATCTGGGTCCCCAATGTGGAAGAGTCTTTTATCCATGGCTAAATTAAAATGTGATGCTTTGGAGGTGGAGCGACAGGTATGCTGGAAGAGTTACAAATGTAGAAATGTTTGTCGTTTTACAGGCCAAGAGTGATTGGCCCCATGTCTAAATAAAAATAGCTTGAAGCAAACTAAGGCCCGGTGTACACTACACAGGCCAATGTTAACGCAGCTTAATTCAACCTAATTATGTCTGTGTACACTCAGCAGCCTTGTCCTGCCAGTATAAGTGCCCGACATAATAACTCCACCTCCATGAGAGGCGTAGTGCTTACCTTGGTGTAGTTAGGGTGAGGCTGTTGGCTGTCTTGTCAATTTCATGGCTCCATGCTGGAACTGGGAAATTGATAAGAAAGCTGGGTGGCTATAGCCCGGCTGCCCCTGGCTTCCCACTCCCAGCCGGGCTGCTGCCAGGGAGCCAAGAAGCCTGGGAGGCTACCCCCAAGCTCCTGGCCGGAAGCAGGGAGGCGAGAAGCTGGGTGGTGCCCCCCTGCTCTCAGGGGGAATAGGTTGACTTAGGGTTGTAGCGTACACATGCCCTAAATCTCACGAACAGCAGATTGATTTGCTAGAAGTGAATTTGCTGCATGTGTCCAGCTGTTGTTTGCTACTGGCAAACAGCCTAATTAATCTAAGCCTTATTTAATATAAAACAACTTGTGGCAGGTATAAATAAAAGATAAATATATATATATTTTTATCCCTTAGAACTCTGTTCATAATTATAATCATGGCATTTTAAATGACATTAATGCTATATTTCTTTTAAAATTGCATGATTGGACAGAAAGTCTGTCACTTATAACATATATATAAATTCCCAGAGTCACTTATTTACAGATTCTAAAAGTACTATGTGTAAATTTCCCAATTTCAATTTTGTGCTTCAGCAGAACAGGAAAGGAGAGATTAGGAATTTGCCTATTCAAAAAATATCCTCTACAATTCATTACTCCGCCTCCTCCTATCATTTTAGGTATAGCATTTTCTGCACAATTCACTTTTGAGCATGTTTTCCCAAGATTCATATTTGGGGGTGAGAGACATGGTGGGACCTACAGTCCCACAGTAGCTGGGTGTTTTTGCTGGGGTGTTTAGCATTGTTGACTGACCGTGTTAGATGGCCCATTGTAGTAACAGAGGCACCTCTCAAATGACCAAATGTTGAAATGCCCGTGCAAAGAGCAACTGCTACGCTGTGGCTTTTAGCTAGAGCCCTGCAGTGGGGACAGTACACACCCATACGACTTCAGCAGGAACACTGCGAGGCCCTGTGGTACATAAGGATCCTCCCTCTGCTACAAAAGGAGTGCAATATCCACTGCCTTGCTTGGTTGGGCCAGCCAGTTTCACTGTCTGGTGTACCCTCTTCCACAGGGCCTCCTGGAACACCTGCTTTGAACCCATGAGCGTGCAGGGATTGTAACTGTGGCTGGACTGGTGCAAGATAAGGGTTTGGTCTCCTTGTCTTGCACACTTGAGCAGGCTCGGGCCCATAATGTATATTTTAGAAATTCTCATAGTCTTATATCAGATCATGATACAAAATAATCATGCAATATATAGACCAAATATTGGGTTAGTCATTTTTAATGTTCTTGACTAATATAGGAACATCTGATAAGATGATTTTTGAACAATTTAACATTTTGGGCTCTATAGTTAAGTGAGTTAGCTAGAAGCTGATATAAAGGGGGACCAATAGAACAAGGCTTCTTATAAGATAATACAGATTGCCACAACAGATCAGTGCACACTGGTGAATCTATTGGTCTCTAGTAGTAGGTAGTACGCCGATACTTCAGAGAACTTTACCATCTCCTCTAATGCTTTTAGCCAAATGGACAATACTGGACTGGACAAAAATGCAATTTATAAAGAACAAATATCAGAAGTGATCTCTGTCTAGAAATGGATCCAATTCAATTCTTTTGAAGGATCAGTGAGTGCTTCCAAAATACCATTTGTAATAAGATTTTTGCGTCCCTTCCTCCTCCTGTGAGAAAATAGTTCTGGAAAAAGTACAGCAAAGTTATGTCAAATTCTTCTAAGGGAGACGGGATATCAGACATGGACTGCTGCTCTGTTTACCTTTATATTATATTACAATTAATTTAGTTTCTTCAATATATTAAATATTTTATCAGTGAAACAAATAGTAATTTGATAGTGGTAAATTCCAAATATAGAAACAGTCTTTTGTTTAAAAATCTTTCCCCTACTATCTTATTTTCAGTGCTACCAGTAAGCATAATGTTATGGCATATGTGTATTTTCATATGTATAATGAAGAAGAATCCTTAGCATTTATATAGAACTTTACAAAGGCTGTCTCATTTGCAGCCCCCTTTGTAGTAATCATGTAGTCATTATCCCCTTTCACATGAGAAAAATGGAGACAGACAATGAATAACTTGTCCAAGGTTGCACAGCAAGTTAGAACTTAGGACTGCGTAGCTCCCAAATCCTGTGATCATTCCACTAGACCACACTGCCTTTTATCCCCTGGCATGCTTGGGTAGCTACTGCAGAGAGTTTTGAAATGTCCTGAGTGGCACTAGTATAATTCACTCACAGCCCAGATGCCTACAAAAAGTAATAATCCAAATATATAACTGTTTATCTTTTTTTTCTGAATCTGCCTTATTTCTGCTGAGCTATGGCTCAGTGATATGCTTGTGTGTATTTGAATTAAAAGTAAAATTTATAAAATACATTACTGTCCATGTTCTGTAATGCACAGTTTTGTTTAGAACACAAGAGGATGCAAACTCTCTGTTATCTATGATCTGGGAATTAACTTGGTAGAGAATGTTGTCTGTTTTAGTAGTCGTCTAGCTGCATTTTCAGAAGATGTATCGATCGCTCCTTCTATGGCAAATCAAATATACAGTGAAGTTATTTTTTTAAAGCAGAGCTGTTTGGTACTCTGTGCTATATTAAGCCTAAATCTTGTTTTGGTCATAATTGCTCATATTAACGTATGGGGATTTGCTCATATTGTTGTTACACTGAAATCTGTTTCCTTACTTTTGACTACTCATCATGTGTTTAAGACTTGACTATTTTTCCCAGCTAAGTTTATTGCTTTTCTTTTCATAAAAAATAATCTACAAGCTGAGACATCACATTGGAAATGCAAAATACAAAACAGATAGTTCCTTTAGAAAATTGCTTCCCCATACCCAGGTTCTTGATGGTGAGTCCTAGAAATTGTTGATGAAGCAGTGATGCTGACTCTTATTGGAGAGCATTGTTAATGTAGATGACTAATTTCAAAGCTGTCATGGCCAGGTATGGTTGTCATCCATGGAGCAAGTTGCCTATACCTTAGAAACAATCAGATAATCTGTCTATGTGTACTTGGACTTGGCTATGATTCTTTGGCGTTGTACTGCCAAGAAGCTAGAAAGGATGCGTAGGGGGTTCTGGAGCCAGTGCAGAGGCACAGGAAATACACATAGATGGTCCTTTACATTCAGCAGATCCCTTATCGGAGCTTGAGGATCAGACCTGTGTTGCTTCTTTGCTATGGAAGAAACTGTACACCCTATCTCTCATGGAAGCATCCAAAGGAAACTCTACACAGAGAAACTTTACAACATTTTCCTCTCTCGCAACCTCGCCTAGTTAGCAGATCATGATCTAGGCCATTGTTATCTTCTACTTCTGTCCTTTTAACATTACTATGTTAGATACATCAAGACTATTTATTGGGAAGAAATTAGGGTGAAAATATATTTTGTTCCTTGACTCCCATCATCTATGTTATCAAACAGAATTACAGTAATATATAGCTTTTTAGTTATAGAATGTGACTGTCTTTACCAGCCATTCCATAGCACTATGTTGTCTCTGGTTATTTTTCTAAACTGAGCCTTACTTAATTGAGACCTCACCCATGATCCAACGTAGGCTGTATTTGGCATAATAGTTTTTGAATAGTATATTGTTGCTTTAATGTATCACTGTTGTTCAATGAATATGGTTCATATTGGGAGAGGAGGTCTGTTTGGAAGAGCCTTCCTATGTGGGAGTACTGTAACGCTTAATTCCCTTTGCAATTCAATGAGCTCAGTTAGATTGAAAATAAGTCTGTCAAAACAAAACTGAAGACTGACTGAAAAAAATCATATAAAGGAAACAAGCAAAAAGATACTAATGCCCAGTCGATACTGAGATGACTGCATTGTGGACACAAAACTGCCAGCAGTTTTACTCCATCGCTGTTACATTAGCAGTGCAATGCAACATTTTTCTGCCTCCCTTCATGGGCATAGTATGATCACAGCAGGAAAAAATACATATGAACAAATGATAGAATTAAAAGAGGAGGCTGCCCTTTTGAGAAGGGCGCAACATGGAATGGAAGGATTAAATCTGATTAAAAATAGAAAAAAAGGCTGCATCATCCCTTCCATCCATGGGGAGAGGATTCTCGGATCCAGTGGGTGCTGTCTCAGAGTATAGAAGCTTTGAATGCTTTGCTCTCTGACTCAATCCAGGCCCTGGGAGAGTGCATTTATAAGGCTGAGAGGGAGCCCCTACCACCACCACCACCATTTTGTTGGAACCATGCTGTAGGATCTTCAAGAATCTTGCGGGATCCACCAACTTCAGAGAATAAAGCCAGCCTGCTCACTCTGTAGGGGCAAAACCCTTCAAGGAGGACCACTGAGAGGATTTCAGTTTCCAGCATGGGTTATTCCCATAGGGATGGGACAATGTAGCCCAAAGTTAGTTATGACTAAGGCAACGATTTAGTCACAGAGGTCATGGAAGTCACGGAATCTGTGACTTCCAAAGACCTCTGTGACTTTAGCCCTGGTGGCTGGGAGCTGCAGGGTCCCACAGCTTCCTGCAGCAGCAGGAAGCTATGAGGTACCCCCGCCGCTTAAAGCAGCATGCCCCCAAACTCCCAGCCGCTGTGGGTGGGAGGGTATCTCTCAGCTCCCTGGCCACCACGGGTGGCGGGGGGACCCCTGCACCTCCCTGGCTGCCAGCAGTGGCCGGGGAGGACCCCCGCGGCTCGCCAGCCTCAGTGGGATCCCTGTGGCTTCCCAGCCACAAGTGGTGGCAGAGGGATCTGCCTGCCGCCACCGGTCGCAGGGAGAATTCCACGGCTCCCTGCACCGCAGAAGGCAGGGGGACCCCACAGCTCCCAACCGCAGGTGGGGGAGGGGCCGGAGCTCCCAGCCACCCGGCATTTTTATCATGGATATTTTTAGTAAAAGTCAGGAACAGGTCATGGGCTTCCATGACTTTTTCTTTATTGCCCATGAGCTGTCCATGACTTTTACTAAAAATATCCATGACAAAATCTTAGCCTTAGTTATGAGAGATGTGTGTACGTGTATTATTCTTGAAAAAGCCTGAGAGTAGGAATATTGCACACTGCATTTTCTCTTTTCTGATTTTATTTAAAATAATTGTTTGCTTTTAGATAAGTATAGAAGCACAGGTGTGCTTTGCAGGCAGTGATTTAAAAACGAAGACCTTTAAGTGTTCTTGACAAGTGTCCCCCACCTGTTGTGCACTGCAGCCCTAATATGCAATCAACCAACTTCCCTGGCACAGATATGACATGAAAAACATTTGAGGGCTATTGACCACTGTGAATTTTTACAATACATCACAATTGCAGAAACATCTGTGCACATAATGCATATTAAAAAAACTCTGACAAGACCATAAATCATTGAAATGCTGAAGACTAAAATATCGGTTTTGCAGTTAGTCATTAAATCAAACTCATAATCTATGAAATTATACATTCCAGTGTAAAATGAAATATTTCACTTCACAATTAGAAAACTAGATGATCACTGTTCCTTTCTTCCACCAAAAACAAAGCACATCAACAAAGATATTTCTGCCAGGGTAAATAAAGTGGCCCTATCCATCATTCTCTTGACAGAAACAGATAAATTCCAAGTTAAACCTTATTTTTCTTATACATATTGCCAAATCTAAGGGGCATAGTCTATGCTTGTTTTGCCTGTATAAGTCCTAGAGAGATCACTGGTAATTCTGCACATGGACAAAATGTAGACTATTCCCCTAAGGGTGGTCTTCATATGACTTATGACTACTGTGCAGATTTAAAATTGTGTCTATGTAAAACACTCCAGAAACATTTAATGATGGTTCCACGTATCTTTTTTTTGTATTTTCATGAAATACACAATTACTAGATGACAAGAAATGTCATCCATAAAACATATTGTGACTGTATCTTGTATTTCAAACCTTCTCAGCTACCTAGTGGTGACAAAAGAAAGCTTAACTAGAACACACAGTCTTGAGGAAAATGGTTAACTAGACTGAATTGGTAGTAAAGTATAACTTCATTTTGCTGCTGTGATCTAAAATCTTAGGGATGAATCAATTTCAAATTAAAAAATAAATGATCCATTTTGAAGTAGTGTACTCACGTTATCATTAGTAACATTTTGCTATTTGCAAAACATATAATGGGTATGGAATAGGTGACAGAAGGTTTTCTTTTGCAAACAAGGAGCCCAAGTCAACCAATTTGAATAGATAACCTGTACACTTGCACTCTGGTCTGTGATCTCATCTCATCTCACAAGTTAAGCATACTTGGACGTAGTCAGTGGTATGTGATCCAAGGAAAACCCAACATAATACATGAAGTAGTATTTATGGCACAGGGTGGGATGGGTCTTTAAGAGAATTGGGCTTACCTCCTCCTTCTCCTCCCCCCCATCTGTGACTGATCAGCAGCCTCCAGGTGATGCTGTGAGGCCAGTGATCAGAAAATAGCTTGATGATCAGCTGTGTTTCATAAAAACCAGCAAGTAGCTCAGTTGCCCAGGACTGGTTCAGGGGGTAAGAAGGACTATTTCAGGAATCAGTGGAAAGAACCCAGTTCATATGGGAGTCGAGATAGATGGTCTGTGTTGTCAGATGTTTGGCTGCATGTGTGTTCACTCTGTATGCTGCCCCAGCTCTGCACAGATAGTGGAGACAGCAGACTTTGATTGAACTGCCCAATAAATCCACAGACTCGGTTTGTAGCAAAGGCACTTGGTCAGGTTTATTGTCAACAAAGCATGGTCCTAATGCCCTGGCTCAATGGTTACAGGTACACTAACACATGTATGCCCGCTGCAATGGACTAGCTCAGTTAGTGGCGGGACTTTCCAATGTCCCCTAGGCTAGCCAAAGACACACCCTCTGAGACTTAATTTTGTACAAACGATACAAGAAGTTACATATTGTGTCTCTGACATAGTTAGTTATTGCCCTCTGACATGGGTTGTTACCACCAATTACCTCATACATGTTGGTTCGATCAAAACATCTCTATCCATCATGCTATCCTGAACTTATCTTTAGGATGGGTCAGCATATTCTTATTATCTTTAGGGAATGTGTTAGTATTGAGGTATTCTGGTACGATCCTTCTGAAATATGTTTGTTTGAGTGCTCTGTGCCTAGCACTCCTTAGGAATGTGTGTTTTTGCAATGTCAGCCCTGTTGTTGCCAGATTCTGTGAGCAGGGCCTTCCTCCTGTTCACAAACTGACTTTGCTTTATATCGTCAAAGCTTTGACCACTACTTTATCGCAGGCCTCATACCAGGCCTATGATATAAGGGTTTATGTTTCAGGCCCTCTTCCCACTACAGTTTAGTCAATAATGATCCCCTTGAAACTTTTAACAAGAGAGGAGATGTTATACTAGGTATGTTTGCCAAATTCCAACTTAGTCATTCTACCTGACTAAGTTCCATCTGCATTTTCCATCTTATATAGGAGCATGGCCCATTTTCTTCTTCAAACTGATGTGTAGTAGAGCTATATAGTATTGGCTGCTTTTCAGTCCAGATACAATATGCTTTAGTGGTGGGTAAAAGTGGTCCCCTTACACTTATGGGGTCATATTTTGAACCCTGATGCCCATGTATAGCTCCTATAGGAGCCAGTGGAAACCATACATGTGTTCAAGAGGAGAATTTGGCACATGCTTTGGACAGCAAACTTTATTCTGTTGTCTATTCCGTACCCATTTTCTGTTCTGCAATACAGAAAAGTATTCTTAATTGTTAGAGCTGATTAAAATAAAAGACGTGAACAAATCACAAGAGACCATTGTAGATGAGAATGGGTATTCCCAAAGGCTATTTTCTTTCCCCTCCACTAATAGAAAATGTTGAAATAAAACTAAAATACATGAGGTGATATTAGTAGCTATATAGGAATTACAGAAAGGAATTCCACCTTTTTGTAGATTTAAATAAAAAATCCCAGTCCCTTTGTTCATAATCCGGGTTACAGAGCTGATTATCTGCACACGCTATTTCTGTGTTCTGGAAACTTTGTGCTCCAGTAGCATTGTTTAACCTGAGACCATGGATGTACACTCAAAATGAAATTGTGGAGTGTTTTTTGGATCTCTCTCAGCCTGGCACAGATTTCAGAGTCCTGAAAAAGGACATAGTAAAAGGACATAGTACCTTCAGATGGTACAACAGGAAAATAAGTTACCCTGCAGCATTCAAAGTAGTAGCACCCTTCTACTCCACAGCATGCAATAACAAGTAACAGCCCCAGAATGGACATATATCTCTGATTCTACAGGTTGGTTATAAATATGAGAGAATGAATATATGTGCCATTCATGCAGTGATTTTCATCTCAAGCCACTTTACAATCACAAAGTGACAAGAATCCTAGAAATGGGCTGGTAATTAAAGCAAAGCAAGAGGGACTTCAAGGAATATCACAGTTCTATAAACCTCTGATTAGACTATATTCAATGCTCATTTTAATTATTCTCTGTTCTTCTACTGTTTTTTGTTTTAAATCCTATTTTGTTTTGGGGTTGTTATTTTTTGCAGGGGGAGGAGTCAGGATCATGTACTGGCAGAAACTGAACAAAACTATTCTTACTCACTCCTTACATTTTTAGACCTTCTATTTAAATTCCAGATAATCCTGTTGACAACTAGACAAAGTTCAGGATTGTAAGTGATGTGACACAGTGAAGTCAGTTCTGCTTCAATACATGATAGATTTATATACTGTGCACTCTGACCAAATAGACTTTCTCTGCAAAACATTCTTATAAATGAAGCTGATGACTATTTTCATAAAGAATAAACCCAAGCTGGCAATTTGGATCCAGAGGTTTTTGTACTTGAGTAAGGACCACTGTGGGTTTTAGCCCCTGGAAAAATGCAAGAGGCATTTTGCCCCTGAGCACTCAGGAAACTGTTATGGTTGTTTGGAGATGCATCTTGTCTTTCCCTAGTTGTTTTAAATAAGGACTCAGTTGACCCAAAACTTTGAACCTGAACTCCTAGTTCCATCCCATCCATGCAATCTGTCAAGAGTAAGGAACCACAGCTAGCCTGCTTACCTGCTAGCTTAAGCCCCATGCAGTCTAATGAACGCAGCTGGGCCACAATTGAATTGCCTGTTTGGCTGAAGGGATCAGCAGCCCTGCTCTTAAGGGCAGCAGCAGGGTGCTGGCCACTCAAAGCATTTGCCTACGGCTGTGTTAACTTTTGTTCCTGACATATGCCAGTTGCACTCCTGCCTTGTTCCAGTCCTGACCCAGCCTTGCTCCTGCCTTCCCTGACTCTAGTTGATTCAGATCTGAACTTCAGCTCCAGTTCCTGACTTCTGAGCCTGGCCTCTGGCATCTGGCCTCTGACATCAAGCGCCTATTTCCGGTTACTGACTCTGCTCCAACCACTACACATGACTGCCCATGTCCTGTTCTCTGACAGAATCTTTTACAAAAGCCACCTGCTCTAGTTTTGCTCATTCCAGCATCTGTCACTCTATCAAACTGTGGATAACCTCACTAGCTAGAGGGTTTTTGCTAAAATATTCAGGAGTTAACTATTTAACAATATTTTAATTGTTCTCATTAGGTTTCAGAGGCAATATACATTGGGATGAATAGAGAATTTCACACTTCTGAGTGCTCTTTGTTTCAGGCAGTTTGCAGATTCAAGAAAGCAAGACTTTCATTTGGTTCTTGTTTGGTTTTCTCCATTTTTAAAAAAAGATTGCCCCTTTGCTAATCAGTGGCAGATTTGGGGGCTTTGGAGGTCCTCTCTCAATCCCTTCTGAGAAGCTTTGAGACTCTGTTTAAGTTCTTTCTGGGCAGCTTTCATTTCTGCAAATGCCTGACTTATGTGTTCTGTCACAGTTTAATAGAAACAGCAGCTTGTGATTTCTTTCTGTGCATGCTTCATCCCACTTCTCTGCCACAGGTGTTGCACCTTAGCTGGGCAGTATCAGATTTGGGGGTCTTGCATGTCCTTTCCCATTGGAGGAGAAATTAGTGACAGAATCAGATTATCTTCTTAGGGGAACTTCCCTATTTACAAAATGTACACTACTGCTGTTTCCTTGAACCGAAGGGCTCACAAACTGCACAAACTGCCATTCCTCTTGCAGAAACCTCTGCTAAAGCACCACCATTTCTTCACCAGAAAACAACTGTATTGACCCAGGTTGCTCTTGGACTCTCTCTCCAATCTAAATGCTGAGTATATTGTTCACTCTCTCTGAGCCTGAGACTAAGAGCTGTACCCTGGAAACTCCCAGAGCCCACATGTCCTCACCTCAGACGCCATGGCCTAGGCAGCAGCCCTTTTTGGTACAGCTGCTTCACAACGGAGAGTGCTTTAGCCCACACAATCTCCTTAACAAATGTCTGGCTGCTTATAAGTCAATGAACCCTAATTTGCCAGCTATTAGCACCTTTTCCCATAATAATAGCTACAATCTTTTATCTCCACCCCTACATATATATATATATATATATTAAGGAAAGCTATGATCCAAGAGCACAGTTCTTTGCCAAGGGATGGCTACTGTGGCAAATTCTATGGCCAAGGAACCCCAGAGTGCACGCCTCTATTATAGAGTGCCAGCATGATGATAAAAGTATCCTATTTTCTTTGATTTGCCCTAATCCTACAATACTATTCAGTAGCATGGATTCCTGCACCCACACAGAGCCCAAGTGAAGTAAATAGGATTTCACATGGGCAGTCATACTCAAAATGTGTATTTTTAAAAAAAAAAAATGTGGTAACCAATTTTTCCGATGCCTTAATACAACCATTAAGGAAAAAGTGCACGTACCAATTCTTCAAAGTTCAAAAAGCTCAATATAATACAGCTTAGTGATTATTAGTTTTTTCCCTTTCCTTTTCATTATTTTCAAATAAGATTTCTGCTAAGCACCCAGTTACAAAACCTCCATGATTTACAGATTATTGCGGTTTAAAGGGAAACTAGAAAATATGCTGACAGGAATAATGCTGAATTGACAGGCACTAATGACCTAAATAGGTCTTTAATGTTGCTAAGTACATTGATCCTTTGGTTTAAAAATATGTATTATTTTAATATGTACATGGATGTGCAAGCAACTAATTAAAGAGATTAATGTAACTTTCTTGTTCAGTTAGTGACTCTCTTATTTTGTTGCTCTAACTCTCGTTAGATTTACAATAAATCTTAAAGGGTTAGACATCAACATTTCTTAACGCTTCCCCAACTCAGGGTCAAAACCAGCACCATTTCTTTGTGGATGGGTGATGATGCCTGCTCAAGGAACGGCCGGGGAGGATAGATGTGCTGATGTCAACAGATATTGTGATGAGAACCATATAAGCAAGTGGACAGATAGACAAATAGGGATCCACGTGAATTTAGATGCACCTGCAGAACCCAGGGCAACTTGTGCAGAGATCCAGAACTAGCATAGAGCATCTTGGATCATCCCCTTCTCTCATGGCCTCACAGCTCCCTCAGCAAACGTGATCACACATTTTCAAATGTTTGCTGATCAAAAAAGGATACAACACAATGTATATGGACTACAAATTTAAAACGTAACTAGATTCAAGCCTCACTATGAATGTAAGTAGTTCTTCTGGGGCTCTGCTTGAACTGAATTAAACAAAATCAAGTAACACAAAGGTCCCCCTGCAGGGTTCCTGTACTTAACCTACAGTTTACCAGTCATGACTGTCTCACTCAGACCATGAGTCAGACAGTTCTCTACTGCCATGGAGACAATTAGCCTATCAGCCTCTAGTGTTGGGTATGTATTCCTAAAGTTCTGTTGCATGGAATAATCCTTCATCTGTCAAATTACCAACATGAGACACATGGATTACTTTTTCCCAGTTGAGGTCTGATACTGGATTGGATTTTTATTATGGTGGCATGCTGAAATTACCATCTGATATATTATTTGTTTGCATTAGTGGTTCCTGCCCTGATTTTTTTAAATCTAATGTATAGTTTGAGGTTGAGATTTTCAAAGCAGTCTAGAAGTTTGTACATGTCCGCCATTAATATTAACAGATGACCTGCCTAAAATCCATAGAGAACTTTGAAAATGTCAACCTACATATATAAACATTGCCAATATGAGAGAGCAGACAAACCACCCACAGTTTCCTGCAATCATATTACAATAACCCAGCAGAGAAAGCAGTGCAAATATCAAACAAATTACACTTACCAGAAGAAGCATTACATTTTTTCAATCCTTTCAAATAAAACAGTGCTCCAGCTCATGGATGTGCAGATGGGAATAGTCTCCTAACAGAGACAGGCAGGAGGCTCCCTTAAATAAAGGGCCCAAGTGTGGGCCTGTTCTTTAACAAGATTAGTAAATAGTAGGCAAATAGGGAAACCAGTTCCATTATCCTCTGCAAATCAGCATGTTTTGACTGGGTATCTTGCTAGGAATCCTGGGAAATTGTCCCTGACTACTTATCAGTGTAAAGTGCACTGGCTGAGGGTGGGAGTTCTGCCAGGGCTGCAGGGCCTTAATGGTTTAGAAATAATGATTATAATCAAATAGCTTAAGTGTCTAATTGAATTTCTGTACATCTTTTTCTTCCAAGCAGGCTTAACCCTGAAAATCTCTATACAAATTATCTGTTCTTTAATTCTACAGTTCTGCAATCGTAGGTATTCATAATTAATGAAGTCCTTTCATATTTCAGAGTATGTAAACTGGTCAAACTGACCTAGGGTGGGAAAAGAATCTCCCTGAATTTATTCAAGGATGTGAACTGAAAGAAAAGCTGGTCTGTCACTGTCTATTAACACATTCTTTCAGTTCAACAATTGATCCTTTCCCTTCTCTAAAAAGAAAAGGGGTCAAATTATTCTATTAGTTACACATATATGCCAACATTTTAAAGTTTTAAAGTCCTGAACACCCACAGTCCCCGTTGATTTCAAGTTTGCAAATGTGGGACTTAATACCTGGCTTTATGTATTTTCATTCAAAAGGTGATAATTTTTCATATATCAAGTATTGGGTACAACCAGCTATGTATACTTTAAAAGCCAAAATCACCTTATTACTCTATTTTTATGTACTGCCTCATAAATTATGTACTGCCTGTTTCTACCATAAATTCAACCAAGGATAATTTATAGTGAGATACAATACTAGATAAAATATAATCTTGTTCTTTAACATCTTTTGCAACATTTCTGTTGAAGACTGTCCTGAGGTGGGGTGTGCTGCAATGCAAAGCAGGTGTGAGAAAATAGGAAAAAAATTATACTGTCATATCCAAAATTGAATAAATTCAGATTTAGTTAGGATTATATAAGAAATACCAGGCACACAGATGTCTCTCCAAAAAATGAAAAGGAATATTCTTTTACAAAGTGCAAAACTGAACACCCATGGAGCAGACAGAAAATTACTAAAAACTGGTATTACACTCAGACGCTTCATAGAAAAATCAAGTTATTTGATTTTGTGTATAGAATCATAGGATTAGAAGGGACTGCAATGGTAATCTAGTCTAACCCCCTGCCACAACATAAGATTTGTTGTGTCTAACCATCCAAGACAGATGGCTATCCAGCCTCCTTTTAGAAACCTCCTGTGAAGGAGCTTCCACAACCTCCCTAGGCAATCTGTTCCATTGTCCTACTGTTCTTACAGTTAGGAACTTTTCCTGAGATTTAATCTAAATCTGCTATGCTGTAGTTTGAACCCATTGCCTCTTGTCCTGCCATCTGTAGCAAGAGAGAATAACTTTTCTCCATCTTTTTTATGGCTGTCTTTCAAGTATCTGAAGACCACTATCATGTCCCTCCTCAAGCTCCTCTTTTCCAAACTAAACATACCCAATTCCTTCAGCCTTTTCTCATATGGCTTGCATTCCATCTCTCTTTCTCATATTCCTTGTTTTTTGCCCCTTATATACCAATGACCCGATCCTTGAAACAGTATGCATGTGCTTAGCTTTAAGCATGGGACTGATTATTCAAGTATATGCTTACCGCTAAGCACTAAGTGCATAAGTGTTTTCAGGATTGGGGTCTTATTATCCAACTTAAAATTCTGTACATGACATTAAACCCCCACCCATCATAACTGGATAGAAGGAGGGGCCAGATCCTGCAAATCCTCTTTCACGTGAGTAGTCCTCACTCACATATTTAGGCCTGTTGACTTCACTGGACTTCCCTAAAACTGGTCATGTGCTCAATGACTCATGGTTAGTAATCCCTAGTATTGGGACTGTTGACACAACTTTTCAGCAAATGCCACACATGCACTTCCTAGTACCAAAAATAAAGGGGCAGGAGAGTTTTGTAACTGTGCCCAGACATGATCATATTAAATACAAACTTTATTTTCTATAGTTGTAAGGGCTCTATGGCCTATGACGCTGATACCATGAAGTGATGTTGTGGCACTAAGTACCAGAAAACACCAAATAAATAATTACTGGAATTGCTTAGTGAGGAAGCACTGAAGCATGCTGTGATGAACTAGAAAATGTGTATGCGCACCATTGCCCTCTTGGACAGAAGCAAAATTGCTCAGGTGTGTGACCAACATTCTGCTGTTAACAACTAGCAGAGACTTTCCTTTAGCTTAAGCAATAGAGGCCTCTATTTTTGAATGAGGAGAATCTGCTATGAAGCTTAGCAACAACTATGAATTCCCAAGAGGACCTGAGTTCGCTACAAAATGTAAAAGATACTGGCAGGGAAGTCTTTACAGATAACCAATAAAGCACTAGAACAGGGGATTGACCCATAATACAGCAAGAAACAAACAATGGCATTGGAGCAATCCACTGAATGTGGTGATGCTCACGACTATATTTCCTCACAGAAAACAAGTCACTCAGCTAACTGAGTTATGTCTTAGGCTGAACATTCATAGGGCTTTATAATATAATTCACAGTTTATTCATGGTGTAAAGTAAAGCATACACCTTAAGAACTCAGAATCCACTGTCCTGAATACCTGTGTCAGCACAATTACTGAAGAGTGGCAAATGTGGGGGTTTAAATGACACCCACTGTACTTGTCACCATGTGAATTCTAATGGCAGCTGGGTAAAAATTCATACGCTTTGCTTTTAAACAGTGATCCTCTGTAATACCTCTCATTTGTTTATAATTTGATTTTGTTGAATAAATATTTTAGTAACATTGAGTCTAACTTAATAATTAAAGAAAGTCATTAATACTTAGTGTTTTACGTGGTGTGCCATGGGGGTGTGGAGGGTGGAATCTTCATTTAGACTGTGGCTTGTTGATAATATAAACTCACTCTAATTCAAAGACTAAGCAGTATGACTTTTGAAAACTTTAAATTAAGCCTTCCCTAATTAGGGATCTCATTAAGAGACGTAGAAAAGTTTCAGGTAATGTGTATTCTCAGCATTTTACTTAAATTTGGCACAGTTCCTTAGATTTAATTTAAGCAATAGCTTTTCTGAACATTTTTTTAATCTTATGGAAAGAATGTTAATGTATTGACTTGCAGTTAAAGTTGCTACAGTAAATACAACCCATATGCAAAACACATTACAAGAAAATCGCACTTAAAAAAACCAAAACAAGCCTAAGCCTTATAGGTATGAAAGTAACGAATTAAGAGAATTTAAATAACTGTTCCATAAAGTTTATGGTTCACATATTCAGTGACAGGTATGAGAAAAGGTCCTCTTGCACATTCCAATAATAGCCTTGATTCTGACTTGCAAGACATACTTAAGCTCTTTAAACCTATAGCAAATAATTATATAGTCTCAATACCCAAACATATACATATAATATGATGCATATATTGGAAGGCTTTGTTACTCTGTCATCTGCTTAGAAATAAGGTTGCACTCCCTGCTCAGCACTGACTCAGCTTTGTTTGCTGGTGTGGGTATGGGGAATTTAGAGTTGCTAGGAACACTCAATCGCAATTGTGGCTCGTGTAGGAGCACAAATGGAGGTGGAAAATGTTCCTCTTGTCCTCTGTTATCCCTGTTATCTTGCCTAGGGAATGAATTGCAGGATTAAAAAAAAAAAAGTTGACATAGCAGAAGACTTTCTGTACAGGCAGCACACACTTTGTAAATTAGGAAGAAGTGACTAGATCTAGCATATAAAGTGCTTTGATCCTTAAAGTGCTTTTGGCAATAAAAATATTACCTTTAATTTTGAAGTATATTTTCAATAATGTATATTTTTTATTTTGTAGATGACATTGAACACTGGGAATACCATACTGAATGCCACAGGCTATGCGGAAAAGGATTTTACTAAAGAAGTAGTAATAATAACTCCATTTCTACCTTAATTATATTTTCTCAACTTTTCTTTTTACTGTCTTATCATCCTGGAGTGCCCTTTAAATCAGGACACCGATGACACTTTGTTTCCAATTAACAGTAAAAACCTTCTTTGATCCTTTGACTTCTTTATGAGATGAATTTATATTTTCTAGACTAACATGCATGACAACATAATCTCTACACTCATTGATATTCAACTTCTTCACTTTAATGAGGGAAAGGAAGAAGAATATAATGTCATTTGCTTATCTGAAGCAGCAAGGACTTTGCTAATATTCACAGACAAGAAAGTATGTTTAAATAATCTTAAAGCTATGACACAGTTGGCCAAAAGCAGGTCATTCAAAGTTAAGCCTGACACTCACAGTTAAATAGGCCTACAGGGTTTTCCAGCAGAGCAGGTAGGAAAAAATCTGTGCAGTTGGACTCACTGACTTTCTTACTCGATCCTTTTAGGTTTAGGATTAAGATTAGTGGAAGGGCATGAGAATACCCTTTGAATAGCCTTTGAAAACCAGAGATCCGCAGGGATCTGCTAGTGCATATGTGACAACACGCTGCTGTGCTTCAGCACTGCCTCTTATCTTCTCTGTGTCCAGTGGCCAAAACTTCATGGGCCAGATCTTCAGCTGGTGTCAATCAGCATAGCTCCATAAATTTTATACCTGCTGAGGAGTTGGCCCCATATCTCTCTGCAGTTGAAACCTCAGGAGGATAAGGAGACTTTGGATTCCGTTTTGTCCCAATTGACCAATTGTCTCATTGCAACAAATTTCATCCAAATGTTACTTAACATTTTTCTACACTTCCCAGCAGCTCAGTTCAACTACAGTATACATGTACTTTTATGTCCCTTTGATACTAGCATAAAATTATTCATTTGCAACTTATAACTGATTTAAAACATTAAAAAAGTAAAAATGAAAGTAAAATAGAATGTCTGCTTAGTCACTTTTTGGGGTGAGGCAGACAAACAACAAAAAACACAACCAATTTATGATCTTAACAGCCACGTTAGCACCAGAATTGTTGATGTGGCAATTAGGTCTTAAAAACTCCAGATACAGAAGTTTGAACAATTAAGGTCTTTCTATTAAAGTTATAGAACATTCTTCAATGTAATAGGAAGAAAATTTCCCTAAAGCTTGTCCCATTAAAGCTGCTATCCACATCCCATTTAAATTCCTTGCACTATATATAGACAACAATAATAAACTCAGCCAATTATAGGAGGACTATCTCATCCAAGTTAGGAACCCAGATTTGTATTTTTTTGTGTGAACTTTCACTGCATGGAATATCATGAAGCTCTACAAATGAACAGAGAGACCTGTACCAGTAATACATTTTACTGCACAATGAACAATTTTAGGTCAGCAACATTACAAATAAAACACAATATATGGCACAAAACTGTCAGAAAAATTCTCCATTAACAGCAAGCTTGAAAGCCTGGAAACAGTCATGACCCTATTATTGTATAGATGGAGTTAAAAGGAATATATAAACCTTGCAGTCAGCTAAGGACGAAATAAGAATAATGTTGAGATGTAATTGAATAAAGAATCACAAAGTTAGGTCACCCTGGACTATTTAAGATGTTGTTAACATGGTGAATTAATAAAATAAGGTTTAAAAAAGAGTCTATGTCAGAACAATATATAGGGAAGAAGCAATTATTCCTTTTTTGGGAAATAATCCTTTTAGACAGTGCACTTTGCAACGTATTCTATGATATCACATGCTAAGATGACGTCTCTTCATCCTAGCCAGACATATCCTAACAGCATCAAAATTTGACAAACCAGAGGAGACTAGAAAAGTTATAGCAATTCAAATTAAAGACTAATAGGCCAACTATCATTCTTAGAAGACTGAAGGAGCAGCTATGTAAGCTCATGTTTCCCCTTTCTATTTGTTTTCCTATCATCACATCTTCTCATTTATCTGAAATTTCATAATATCAAATGTGCCTTTTACAAAGCTGGGAGCATATCCTGCTCCTACTGGAGTCAGTGACAAAAATCCCATTACTTAAATCGGAGAGAGTTTGTCTTGCAAACAACTGGTTGAATTATTCCCTGTGAATATCATCAGTTGTGAATTTACACCTACCCCACTTTTTTCCCTGTTTGCAAATTGTGAATGAACCAAGCCTGATTTTTATGCATATATTCCCTGTTCACCACGTAGCTTGTGAATACATCACAGCCTATGGGTTCACTTTGATTATTCATTATCTGTGTTACTTGCCACCTAAGTCACATGGCATTCTTTTTGTTTACTGGTTGGATGACAAAAAAATGTTTACAGTAAGACAGTGATTAATAAAAAATAATGTACTTTTGGTACAGATTTTGAAATAATTAATTATTCTAAAATTTATGAAACTTTCAAAATGTGTGGATCTTTTCACCAACACCTGGCACCTCTTCAGATTTATTTGTGGGCTAGTATTATGAAAAATTACTGATTCCTTCATTGTTACTGAGCCCCGGCATCTCTAGGCTTTGTAGTTCATAGCTCTGGCACCTCTGGGCTTGCCATGTCAGTTCCGAAAGTAAAAAAATTCTTTGAGCCCCGGGCACCTAATTGCTTGAGCCCCAGCACTTATTTCATTACAAATTAAGCACCAACTTCTCTACTTTCTTTGAAAGAGGCAATGCCAGTTTAAACTATATAATGAAACTGATCGCCATTTAAAAATCTTATAGTAAAAATTTAAAAAATGCAGTGGAAAATCATATTTAATTTTTTAAAAATAAAACCATTCTAATACACTGCTGCAAAACAGCTATTCCAGTGAGTTTGCCCTTCATAACTCAGGTTGCAGTACTCTGTCTGTCATGCAGATGGGGAGTTCATGGGAAAAGCAATAGATGTAACAAATAGATTTTAAAACAGGAGTTATCAAAAAGCAGTGAAGATTGGAACACGGTAAGGGCAGAAGAGTGTAAGATCTGATTTCTTAGATACTAAAAGAATGAACTGAGAAATAGGGAATTATATTTATTCCTCAATATTCATTGGCAGCATATCAGGTAGAAGACTTACCTATATTTATAGATTTAGGCATATTTCACACAATATGGATTTTTTGAAAAATGAACTGTTGTGTTTCTGACAGGTGCTAGATTTGACAGAACTGGAAACCATGGTTTCCACAGAGAAGGTGCAGCATACATATAGCAGCAGTGCAATGTTCCCCATGCTACCCTGCAGGAGCCATTATTAAGGGCTACAATATATCTCCAGTTCATCCTTTTTTAATCCCCAGCCTCTTTTTAAGGCTAACAACAAGGGTGTCACTTCATGAAATTGTTATGGTGTTTGTGATATGGACACACGTCTACTTGAAATTTGCCTAACCCCACCCTGATTCGTTTAACATACATCTGCTGCAGTCAGCAGTGTGTGACTTTAGGCTCTTTTGGTGAGGCCTGGGGACAAAATCATATTTTTGTATGCAAATCCCAACAAAAGGTATTTTATTTGCTGTACTGTTGTTCTTGCACCATGGGGTGTAAGGTGAAATGTAAACGCAGCACATGAAAAATTCATAAATGAGAGCCACAAAGGCTGTGTTAAATTTTCTAGTGTAACTGATGGCAATTGAACTGGTGGGATACCACTGGTGTAAGTACCAGTGATTCATTATGAGCATGCTAGCCCCATCGTTTTAGCTGTAATTTTGTACTGTGTCTGCATTGTACTGTACCTTTGCATTTACACTCCTCTGTGGGTATGCAGCTCTTAGTCCCCAGCACAACAACCTGAGACAGGGGCTTATCCAAAATTTCACAAAGCCTACTGGTAACCCGGGGGATTTGTACAAGTAGTGTGCTCATACTTGTACAAATATTCTGGGGATTCTCATACTTCCCAGGTACTGCTGCCAGTTCCTAGTCCTTTTCTCAAAATGAGGTCAGGATGAATGTTCAGCTTTCACTCCTTGCTTGGCAAGAAATGTTTCTGTAGGAACATCTGAAGAGTGTTTCAAGACTTTCAGATAGCTGTGGTGAGGTAGTGGTAGAGGTTGTTCTAATAGACCTAGAGGCTGAAACCTAGAGGCTGAGACCGCAGTTGACAGACTACTTACTGTAACATTGTGTATAGCCCCTAGACCAGAAATAGCTGGCTTTGTGCAGTACTTGAAGGTGATGTTCACCAGATGAAGCATTGCTTTTGGGCCTGCATCAAAACCATAGATTGGGTGGAACCAAGTTGATTTCAAGACTTGGGATGAGCAGCAGCAACTGCTAAGCTTCAGGAAGAAGAAAGACACATTGATTTGTGCCTATGTAAGGGGACCGTTGGCCCCTTACTGAAACTTAGTGGGCATTTTCAGTTGGCCATCTCCCAGGACCAAAAGAGAAGAGAAGGGCCGATGAGAAATCCGGACCCTGAGATTGACAGTCTCCAGGGCCAATGGGGAGAGGCCAACGCTCCAGGTCAGCCCGATTGAAAGGATAGGCAGGTCAATGAAGGAGCCAGGATGCCAGGAGTTCTGTCCTCCGTGTGAGCTGGAGCTGCCTGAGCCACAGCCTGCCGAGCTAAGTAAGAGAAAAAGAGCCTGTGCTGAGCTGGGGAGTGGAGCCACACAAGCCAGAGTGAAGTAGAGAAGCAGCCTGAGGTGAGCAGAGCTGCAGCAGCCAGAACCTAGAGGAGCAGCCCAGGGAGCTGAGCTGGAGGCAGAGCAACAGTAGCACTGAGGCAGAGTGGGGCTGGGGCTGGGATTGGAGCTGAGTGCAATGGGTAGCTGGGGAGAGTGAGGGGGATCCTGGGCAGAGGGCCCAGCACAGGGAGATGCCTGTGATGGGTTGGCCTCCCCTTTCGGGGTGCCACCGGATGTGCTGGGGTCCCACTGAGCCCACCTGTCCCAGCAGCCTGGGTTTCCCTTATTCTGTGTTGCTGTGACATGTTCTCAAGCCCCTTTCCAGCACACACACAGGTAGGAACACGCCCAGCTGTAGAATTACACAGAGCCTGTGATCAGCTCTCTGTCGGAGGACTCAGCACAGGGAGATGCCTGTGATGGGTTGGCCTCCCTTTCGGGGTGCCACCGGGTGTGCTGGGGTCCCACTGAGCCCACCTGTCCCAGCAGCCTGGGTTTCCCTTATTCTGTGTTGCTGTGACATGTTCTCAAGCCCCTTTCCAGTACACACACAGGTAGGAACACGCCCAGCTGTAGAATTACACAGAGCCTGTGATCAGCTCTCTGTCGAGGACTCAGCTAGGGGATTGCCCAGCACTCATGTGGTTACCTCCTTTGGGCTGTAAACCCAAAATAATACAGTCTTGCGCTGTATAGAGAGATCTGCACAGCGTAAACTCATAAAAATCATCCCCTCCATCAATGTGGAGGGAGATATGCACAGCTTCACCTCTCCTCCCCCCGACCCCCGATATGAATGGCACAAACTGGGTTTTGGTATAAACAAGAAATAAGTTTATTAACTACAAAAAGTAAATTTTAAGTGATTATAAGGGATAGCACACAGAAGAAAGCAGATTACTGAGCAAATAAAACAAAACACACAGCCTAAGCTTAATTCATTAAAAAAACAGGTTACAAATAGAAATTTCTCACTCTAAATGTTGCTTTAGGCAGGTTGCAGAGTTTCTGCAGCTGAATTCCAGTTATTTCACTTCTCAGGCTAGACCCCTATCTCAACCTGGACTCAGCCCTTGTCTTTCCCCAGCCTAGTTCCTTTATTTCTTCAGGTGCTTTCAGCAATCTTCCTTCTTGAGCAGGGAGGCAAGAGCCCTAATTGACTCACTTCCAAACCTTACATAGGATTTATACAAGGTGGGAATCCTTTGTTTCCAGTGGAAAAATACCAGCAGAAAAATACCAGGTGGTACTCCGTATCGCATGACCCTGCAGTGTCAAAGCAACATCTCAGGAAGGTGGGAGATTAGAATCTTCGACATTCTCTTGTCCTTCTTAAATGGCCCACTTAGGCTGATTGCCTACTGGCTGGTTGGTGTTCCCCCAAGTACACACACAGTTGTAATTGTTACATAGTCAATATTCCTAACTTCAGATACAGAAATGATACATGTATACAAATTGCATAATCATATTCAGCAAATCATAACCTTCCAATGATATCTTACATGACCCATCTTGCATAAAATATATCTTAGTTATGCCATATTCATATCATAGCAATATTTTTATGAAGAATATGGGGTGTAGTGTCACATCTCTCCCCTTAGCTTACTGCTGGAGGGTTGGTCACTGACCAATGCAAAGGCAGTATCCCTAAAATTCTCCTTAGTTTTTGGTTATCTAATTTCTTGATGTTTACCAAAAGTTGTAGTGACACCCACAGATATTTTTACAAAGTTTGGGGTGCCTTTTTCTAAGTTCCATGAAATCCTTTTAAAGTACAGCATTGTTAACACAATGTAGATATTAATATATTTTAGAGTGTAGGTGTCTTGGCATTTAGCTACCAATGCCATGAGATGGTGTGCCTCAGTTTCCCCTTCCACACAGCAGTCTAGATTGGTTATGCTTTTTCTGCTGTGCCAAGCTCTAAGCCTGTTTACAGGTAATAGTTGAGAAGCAGTATTCTTGTAGGACTTCCTTGTTCCCACTCTTAGTCTATACCAAAGTTTCTTCCAAAAATCATGCATGTTACACATTTTTGAAGTATTTACCATCAATACCAAATTGTTTGTCTTAACCCATAGATTGTGTAGTAAGAGACATAAAATTAGCAGCAAATTCATGAAAGGGAGGTGCTTCCAAGTATGATTATCATACACTCCTTCTGTTTAGACAATCCAGTTTGTTCAGCATTTACTATATTTCTCATCCCATCCCTGTACCATGGTATTTGTTTAGATACATGTTTTCTCCTTCCTTTAGTAAAGGTTCTTATTGCACATATGTCTTTGGGATTTTGGCAAGGAAAGGGTGTATGGAGACTTGCATGTCACTGGCCCACCCCCTGCGGAGTTGCATTTCCTCTCAAGGTTAAGCCCATGGGAAGAATGCAACCCCCTCTGCCTGGAATTCCTTTGTGTTGCTCACTCCCATTACTCAGTGTTCCATGCTTAGCTGCTGGGAGGGGTTTACCTGCCCAGGAAATGGCTGTCTCCTCCCCTTTGTCAGATGGGTCATTAGCATTCTTACTGACACAGGAGCTATTGGAAAGATTCTCATCGTGCCTTGAAGAGACAGAGTTAGTTTTCACAAATACAGCAGGAATAACATTTTGCAAAAGTGGGACCCGGTTTGGGGTACCCTCTGTCAACCTTCCTCTCTCTATTCCTAAGAGGTCAGCTGTATGGCTGCTCTCCTCCAGGAGGACAGCTACACAGTTCCCTCTTAAAACCTGAGTCACAGGTTGGGTGCCTGGGAGCCCAGATGCCACTCCAGCAAAATCCTCCTGGGCAAACCCTTCCCTGTAATTAGTGGGGAGACATTCCTATACTCCCCCACATTCCTTCTTAACTTCCTTCTTGGGGGGCCCCCCTCCGAGGCACACACCTCTGTGCTCTCTAGAGTGGGATCTATCCCCTGTTCATCTGTGGGCTCACAGCTAACATCCAGAACAGACCTTGCACTGGTAAGCACTGTACCCTCCTCCCTCTTTGAATTGGGTTTGCCTCAATCACATTCACATTCCATTCACAGCCAATGGAATCTGCACCCACCGCAGAGGTCTCTAGGATTCCACCAGCCTCCTCTGGGCTTCCTTCCAGGACACATTTCCCTATTCATTCTAGAGCAAGATTTGTGGTCACTGAGGAATTTAAAAATTGGATTTTTCTCACCTTTCAAGAACTATTGATCAACCTATGTGCCCATTCTGTGATCCTCCAACATGTCCACAATTATACTCACAGAAATGAACACTACTCAATGATGATGCAGCCTTAGTGGATCATCACATCTATTTTCTGGATTTGTGCATAGATTGGCAGGCAAAGTGCATGTTGCCAGAATTTTCAAATTTGGACTTTTCAGGAGCTGGCAAAGGAATACTCTTTCCCACTGAACAACACTCACACTGATGTTAGTTTCTCTATCCCCACGGAAATTCTGGGTGCTCCTTCTGTCACAGACCCTAGTGACCCTAGGTTTGCTGTGAAGGGAATCCAAACCCCGTGCTCTGGATTCCCTGGGGTGTTTCAAGCTCCTGGAGCCTGAATAGATCCAGCCACTATTCTCAATGTCTGCATCCTTAAGCACAGAGCACAGACCTTCTATTTGGCACCCCACTCTGAGCATTGAAACCCACTTGCCAGATGTCTAGTCCAAGATTCCTCAATACTTGCACAGATCCTTTCCGAGAACTCAGAAGGTGTGAAGCTTCTGGTTTACAGTTTAACACTCTCAGAGGGATGCAGCAGTTGTGAAGCAGTGAACACAGACACAAACTTTGTACAGTCTAATATCTTTATGCTCTTTACTTAACCAATAAAGGACAGGAGAGTACAAATCATCAAAAAGAATACAAAAAATCCCCAATGAAACATTCTAATTGCAACGTCCCTTGCTAGCTCACCCTTCCCTTAGAGCAGAGGTTCTCAAACTTTTTCTGTCTGAGGCCCCCCTCAACATGTTAGAAAAACTCTGGGGCCCAGCAACGGGAAGCCCCGCCAGGCCAGGGGTGGGGCCCTGGGGCATAGATGTAGTGTGACTTCTTTTTGGGGGTGGGGAGAGAGAGCAAGGGCCGGCAGGACTCAGGCCAACTCTGGACAGTGGGGCCCAGGGAGGGAGTGCCGTCTCCTGCCCCTGACTCACCTCCTCAGGCCACCCACCTGTCTGGGGCTGTGTGCCGGTGGCTACTCCCCCAGGGCTCTGCTGGGCCCGGAGCTGCCTGGGCAGTTCTGACTGGCTGCGTGAGCAGTCAAAGGAGGCTGGGAGACTCAACGTCAGGCACCATCAGTAGATGGGGGAATGCCATGGCTGCCCACTCCATGGCACCACCAACCGGAGGAGCAGCTGCCCCTCACTGTCTGCCTCTGTATTCCTGCCTAGGATTTGGCCAGAAGGTGGAGCCTGAGGGGGCCTGAGGGAGAGGAGGAGGTGAGGGGTGGAGCTGCCACTAGGGCTACACCACTCTGATTAAAGCACTGCAGTTTGCGGGGGGTAATACCCTGTGCCCCCTCAACTCTGCCCATGGGCTCAAGGTTTCTGCCTGTGGTGGTGGGGCTTCAGCCCCACCGCTCCTGGCTTCAAGGGGATGGGGGGCTCGGGGTTTCAGCCTCGCACTGCTCCCCACTTCAGCCCTGCTGGAGGGGGTATGGCTGGGCTCACAGCTTCAGCCCTGCACTGCTTCCCGTTTTAGCCCTGTGGGGGGCACCAAGTTTCAGCAGTGGGGTTCCATGCCCCCCATGAAAGGGCTCATGGACCCCTGAGGGTGAGTACCACTGCCTTAGGGGATCTTTTGTGTTTCAGCAGGCAGGTCGAGTCCTCCCTTCCCTTTGCCTACTCTGTCTCTGAAGCAACCTTCCTCAACTTAATCTAATGCAAAACAGCTCTAGCTTCTCAGGGTATGTCTCCATTGCGATTTAAAAACCCACAGCACTGAGTCTGAGCCCCAAGCCCCAACATCTATACAGCAATTTTATAGCCCCATGAGCCCGAGTCATCAGACCTGGGCCAGCCGCAGTCACCGTACACATCTTTTATTGCAGTGTAGATGTACCCATAGTTTCTCCACAGTTGCCTTCTCAGAGTCCTTTGATAGACTTCTGCTGGTGTCACCTGCTTCTTTGTTCTCCTCCTGGTAACTTTCCATTACTTCCAAACCCATCTCCCTTCTGACAAGAGGAGAAAGTGTTTTCTCCCATTTAGAGCAAACCCATTGTCCCAAGGTGTTTTACTCTGACTAGATGAATGTTGAGTGCTGAACACTCACCATTGTCTCTGGCCTGGAAGAGACATGACATGATCCTGCTAACTTAGGGTGGATCCATATACATACAGTCTTTTCTTGCCACAGTAATTTCATGATAGAAATTAATAAAATCATTCACAATCCAGAAGTGGTATAGACAGAACCCCAATTCATCACACCTACATTCCCACAACGAGTTTGGTGACAAATGTACCGATTATGTTATCAGCCTGCTGTATCTTGCATAAGGTATGTGAAAGCAAAGTGATACAGACTTTTTTCAAATTATTAGCTCTTTGGGATAGGGTTTCTCAGTAACTTTTGTGTTTTATACAGTACACATTGTTGAAATTTACCATATATTAGTGGTAGGACTTTAAACAAAGTTTACTCACTGTAGCAATCTTCTGCTATTCTCAGAAATCCTTCTTATGCCATCTGTGGCTCCCACATACTCTAACCACACATCTCAGGGCAAAACAAAGAGCATGCTATTTAAATGTTCCCCATTCATATATCAATGGGGAATCTAAAGTACATGCCAATTTTTTTTCAGGCATGTTATACTGTTAAGAGCTGACATTCAAAATCATACACTGTTTCAAAAGGGTAGTCTCCCTTTCCACCTCCACTGGATGCCAGCAGTCGGTCACAACAGGGATACCAAGTAACAAAGCCAAGACGTGCTCCCTTTCCAAAAAGCCAGTGCTATTATGAAAATGTCTCTGCAATGTAGACTCTGGGTGAAAGAAGAGCCATGGAGAAGTGTGCATGCAGCTCTTGGTGTCTCTCCAACACTGCCCAGCTACAGAACAGTGGGAGAAAAATGACTTGCCCCTCCTAGGCAACCATTTAACTCCTGATAATTACTCTCCCTTTTCTATTATTTTTCCCCTTTGATTCCCTCAGCAACTGTTTGCTTCACTATGAAGTCACTTCGCAGCCATCAGTGATGTTCCATCACTACCAGACTTGTCCACATTTGAAACCATGACCTAGAGGTTCTGTATCCCATTTGCTGTCCCATCTGAACATCCCTATAGGACCAAACCTGGAGGTATGTTTTTATGGCTGCCCACTTGTGTAGTGGTTTTGCACTAGGTCCAGGGTCGCTGGTACAGAAAGCAACAACTTTGTTTCCTCGCTTTTAAACGAAGGGAAGTATTAACATGTTTATTATTTGTAAGTAATACGGAAAATAGGCCAAATGTTGTTTTAAAGGAAAATCTGTAGATAGCTAGGAGGGAAAAGATTGTAGGACATTAAAGGAGATGAAAGTGTGTATCTTCGCTAAAATATTATAGACTGTTCATCTTCTGGAATAAATCACAGGGAGAGCCCAGATTATTCCATCTTGATGATGGGGTTTGTCCCCACCACACATGGATCTTCCATGAACCACTTGAAGGACATGCCCAATGGAGGTACGCTGCCAAGAACTCTCCTGTCCTCCACTACCAGTGTAAACTCCTCAGGGGACTCTGTGGATAAATTAACAGCCTCAAGCCTCATGCATATCCTCTCGTCTCATTCATTCTCCACATGTGGATCCCAGAGCCTACAGAGAGTCATGCATGATAACTAGGGAAGAACTGACGGGAGATTGTGTCAAGGAAATGACTCCTAATACACAGGTAAAGCTCTGTTTGTAGAGAAAATAATACCTGGTATTTTTGTCAGGCATTTGCTTTCAAAGGCATTTAGACATCTGTCTGTACCTTTGGTTGCTTTGCAGCTTTCATATCTATCTGTTAAGAAGGAAATAAAATTTGAGTTGAAAATTTTCTGTTTTTACTTTTTTACCTGTTTTACTTTTAGTATGTTGCAATGGTCATTGTGACTTGCCATCTCTTCACATTGTCTTTTTGCAACATCCTTTACAGACTTTATTGTAGCCATTTTTTACTTCTAATTTCTCTACACAGTGTTTGCATTATCATCTGTCTCTCAGCTCTTTTGTGTGATGGGGTGAAGAGAAAAGCAAGGGTTGATGTTTTGCCCACACTTTGCCTTTCTATTGTTCTGCTCATTACACAAAAAGATGCAAAAAATGTTTAATTAATTAATTATTTCTTACTCATCTTTAAACTTGATTGGACCCATCACTATTCTAAAATGCACATCAAGATTACATCTCTACAATATAGGCTCATAGACAAAATACCGTTATCATCCAAATAATTTCTATTTAAACCACATAGATTCTTCCCTGTCGGCTTTATTGACTCTTTCTTCTCCACAAAGGTTTTCTGAATAGCTTCATATAACTTGCTTGGGCAATCTGGGGCAGAAGAATATTTTGTACTAGGAATTGAAGGAAGATACCTTTTTGAATTGCATGCCTTCAGTGCAAAATTGGAGTTCAGTCATCTTACTGCAAGGCTTTCCTATTTATTTATATGTTTTTAAATGTAGAAAAATGCATGTATCGTGTGTCTCTAAGCAGGCACAATACATTCCAGATTATAGATTAAAAATGCATATTAAAAAAATGAGCCACTATTGATTAAAGGGTGTGGTAAAAATCCCACCCAAAAAAACCCAAACAACAAAATAAAAACAAAAAAAACCCCTTTTCTACCCACCTTCATCAGACAAAAGCCTGAGCCTTGCACTGGGGCCTGAAAATGTATTGTGCTATCATGTTTTGAAACGTGAGCAAATGCGTATATCTTTCTGTATAAGTCTCTGGTAACTCTGGACTGTAAGGGTATGTCTACACTGCAGTAAAAGACCTGTGGCATGGTTGTGGCTGGCCAAGGTCAGCTGACTCAGGTTTGCTGTGCTCAAGCTGTGAGAATAAAAACTGCAGTGTAGACGTTCAGGCTCGGGCTGGAACCTTGGCTCTGAAACTTGGCAATGGGGGTGAATGTCAGAACCCAGGCTCCATGCCCAGCCCTTGCCCCAGCCTGAACATCTCCACTGCAATTTTAGCCCCAGTGCCTGAGTCCTGTAAGCCCAAGTCAGTTGACCTGGTTTCTCAGACATGGTGTTGGAAGGGGTAGGTGTGATTATTCCAGTGTAGACATACATACCTGAGGAGAGGAAAGACAGTTCTGTGATTAGTGTCCTAGGCTGGGTTGCGGGAAACCTGGGTTCAAATCCTGGTCCACTACAACCATCTTTGGCAAGTCACTTGGTCTTTCCATGCTTCAGTTCCCCATCTATAAATGGGGGTAACAGTGCTTCCCTACCTCATAGGGGTGTCGTCAGGAAATGAGGAGAAAGGATGTTGCAACTATATGGCTTGTGGCATCTATGTCAGTGAAGGAAGAGGATAGCTGGGGAAACAGAATCTGACAGAGACATTGTTATATTTTCTAATTTCTACAACTGTGAATTCTTCTGAAAAGATTTTTTGGGCATAAGCAGAAATCACTATGCTGTTAATATGAAAGTTACTCATTCAGTTATGTTTCACTCGACACTAAGTTAAATATTTCCCCATGTTAAATGAATTAGTAAAAGGAACCAGAGAGACAGAAGTAAATGAAACTCTACCCTGTGCAAAGCAAAAACTCTTGATGAAACGACAGATTAAATCCCTGTCTCAGAATGACTATCTGAACAGAAGAAGCACTTCAATAAGATTAAAAAGAATACCCCAGGCAGAACAGCAAAAATGTCCACTGGAAAGCACATACTCCCCAAAGAAGAAAACTCTCCAGAAATCAAGAACTAAGATAAGGAGCACAAAGAATCAAAGCATATATTAAGGATATTAAAATCAACTAACTGAACAAAGATCCTAATCCACAATTAAGCACACTTGTCACTTATCAAAGTATTCTACGAATAAAACATATTACTCAATGGAAACATTAGCACTCCAAGAGGATACACATACAGCAGATAGACATATACCAATTCCTCATGAGAATATCACATTTTCAGTTAGAAAACACAGGCAAAACACAAAAGTGCACCTCAAATCATTTTTTCACAAATGGCAATTTTGAGTAAAATATTGACATGCCTTAGAAAAGCCTCCATATAGCAATCACAGATAAAGTTCTAGTTTTCTTTTTATATATTTTCACTAAAATCCATTCAAGTCCTGTGAAACGATGAATTTAAGAACAGTGGCTGGTCAGGACCGTATAAAAGTATAGGTACGTTATACTTAATTATAGTAAGATGTACTTTTACTCACATACAGCAAATGCACTTTCATTTCCATTCATTCCATTAATACCTCCATAACTTTCTAGCACACTTCCTATTGTCAATTTTAAAGGAATGCTTTCAACTTAAAAATCATATGTTGCAAACACATTTCTTTACTCATTATTAACACCTGAACTTACTCTAAATATCCAGATCCTCCCCTACCTTACTCTGCTTTGAATCCCAGGTAACTCCAGTGAAGTCAATGGAATCAGAGCTTTGTAAAACCAAAGTAACGCAGACATGACAAAATTATAACATAATTTCAGAATTTTTCATTTATTGTCTTCAACATTTGATGTATTTTTACATTACAAAACTCTCATTTACTGCCATGGCATCAGGACTGAACCCTCTATAAATGAGCTCGACTTTTAAAGGATTTGTCATTTTTAAGTGAAAATAAAATATATTAAATACATAATGTAGCGAGTCAAATTCATCCTTGATGTAACTCCATTGACTTCAATCTCTCTCCATTAATTCCTAGTTTATCTTGCTGCATATAGAATAGGTACTAATCCTTTTCAATTGGAGCCCAGTCCTCCAAGTGCCGTGTCTCCTGTGAGTTTTGGTTGCTCTCAGCTCCCAACACAATGAGAGTACAAGTGGCTCTCAGCACTTTGTAGGATCAGGGCCTGGAAAAGAAAACTTTAACTTTATTCAGTAAGTAAAATTATAGTTTAGAAATGTACTCATTTTTCACCTGAAGAAAATGAATCTTATGAAAGTCTACAAGGTGGCAATAACAAGGAGTCCAGTGGCATCTTAAAGACTAACAGATTTATTTGGGTATAAGCTTTCGTGGGTAAAAAAACCATTTCTTCAGATGCATGGAGTGAAAATTAGAGATGCAGGCATTATATAATGACACATGAAGGGAAGGGAGTTACCTCACAAGTGGAGAACCAGTGGTGACAGGGCCAATTCGATCAGGGTGGATATAGTCCACTCTCAATAATTGATGAGGAGGTGTCAATTCCAGGAGAGGCAAAGCTGCTTTAGTAATGAGCCAGCCACTCCCAGTCCCTATTCAAGCCCAAATTAATGGTGTTAAATTTGCAAATGAATTTTAATTCAGCTGTTTCTCTTTGAAGTCTGTTTCTGAAGTTTTTTTGTTCAAGTATAGCTACTTTTAAATCTGTTATAGAAGGTCCAGGAAGATTGAAGTGTTCCCCTACTGGCTTTTGTATGTTACCATTCCTGATGTCCGATTTGTGTCCATTCTTTTACGTAGGGACTGTCCAATTTGGCCAATGTACATGGCAGAGAGGCATTGCTGGCACATGATGGCATATATAACATTAGTAGACGTGCAGGTTAATGAGCCCTTGATGGTGTGGCTGATGTGGTTGGGTCCTCTGATGGTGTCGCTGGAGTAGATATGGGGACAGAGCAGGCAATGAGCTTTGCTACAGGGATTGGTTCCTGGGTTAGTGTTTCTGTGGTGTGGTGTATAGTTGCTGGTGAGTATTTTCTTCAGGTTGAGGGGCTGTCTGTAAGCGAGGACTGGCCTGCCTCCCAAGGTCTGTGAGAGTGAGGGATAGTTTTCCAGGATAGGTTGTAGACCGTTGATGATGTGCTGGAGAGGTTTTAGCTGGGGGATGTATGTGATGGCCAGTGGTGTTCTGTTATTTTCCTTGTTGGGCGTGTCCTGTAGTAGGTGATTGCTGGGTACCCGTCTCGCTCTGTCAGCCTGTTTCCTCAATTCCCCAGGTGGGTACTGTAGTTTTAAGAATGCTTGATAAAGATCTTGTAGGTGTTTGTCTCTGTCTGAGGGATTGGAACAAATTCAGTGGTATCTTAGGGCTTGGCTGTAGACAATGGATCGTGTGATGTATGTCCTGGATGGAAGCTGGAGGCATGTAGGTAAGTATAGCGGTCAGTAGGTTTCCTGTATAGGGTGGTGTTTATGTAACCATTACTTATTTGCATTGTAGTGTCCAGGAAGTGGATCTCTTGTGTGGACTGGTCCAAGCTGAGGTTGATGGTGTGGTGGAAATTGTTGAAATCCAGGTGGAATTCTTCAAGGGCCTCCTTCCCATGGGTCCATATGATGAAGACGTCATCAGTGTAGTGCAAGTAGAGGAGGGGTGCGAGGGGACGAGAGCTGAGGAAGCGTTGTTCTAAGTCAGCCATAAAAATGTTGGCATACTGAGGGGCCATGCTGGTACGCAGAGCTATGCCACTAACCTGAAGGCATAAGTTGTCCCCAAATCTGAAATGGTTGTGGGTGAGGACAAAGTCACAAAGTTCAGCCACCAGGTGTCGTGGCCTCATCAGGGATACTGTTCTTGACAGCTTGTAGTCCATCTTCATGTGGAATATTGGTGTAAAGAGCTTCTGCATCCATGGTGGCCGGGATGGTGTTTTCAGGAAGATCACCAGTGCATTGTAGTTTCCTCAGCAAGTCGGTAGTGTCTCAAAGATAGCTAGGAGTGCTGGTAGTGTAAGGTCTGAGGAGAGAGTCCAAATAGCCAGATAATCCTGCTGTAAGAGTGCCGATGTCTGAGATGATGGGGCGTCCAGGGTTTCCAGGTTTATGGATCTTGGGTAGCAGATAGAATACCCCTGGCCGGGCTCTGGGGGTGTGTCTGTGTAGATTTGTTCCCGTGCTGCAGTAGGGAGTTTCTTGAGCAGATGGTGTAGTTTCTTTTGGTACTCCTCAGTGGGATCAGAGGATAGTGGCCTGTAGAATGTGGTGTTGGAAAGTTGCCTGTTCATAATCCGACCTGTTCATTATGACTACAGCACCTCCTTTGTCAGCCCCTTTGATTATAATGTCAGAGTTTTTTCTGAGACTGTGGATGGCATTGCATTCTGTACAGCTGAGGTTATGGGGCAAGTGATGCTGTTTGTTCACAATTTCAGCCTGTGCATGTCTGCGAAAGCACTCTATGTAGAAGACCAGTCTGTCATTTTGACCATCAGGAGGCGTCCATGCAGAATGTGGTAATGTGGTGGTATAGTGCCTTAAAAATCACTCTACTGAAATTAATTACTTTGTGACTGAGTAAGTTCAGAAGGTATGCACATTGGTATAGTTTTATAACATTTTGTGATTTTGGAAAGGAAGATTGAAAAGATATCAGTGCAAAATAGAAGTACTTCTCCCTTACTACCTGATAAACTCTGAAATACACATCTCTTTATTTAAAGATGAGTAAAGGGCCAGATAATTTCCAAGCATTCCCTTTTGAAAGGGATCAGTGATACTGAAAACCATGGAGATGCAAAGATATTAAATGTGAAAGGAAAGGATATAGTTGAATTTGGCATTCGCTGTAACAAATATTTAGTGACACATTAGGACTAGTTCTTTGACAGATCACTTTTAGTAGAAAGAAAAGGAGTACTTTTGGCACCTTAGAGACTAACTGGTTACCACAAGTACTCCTTTTCTTTTTGCGAATACAGACTAACACGGCTGTTACTCTGAAACCTGTCACTTTTAGTAGGTGTCCTTTGCAGGAGATTGCTTAACTCAGCCCATTTAACAACCCATTCCTTTCCTTTGCTTTTGAAAGAGCATTGACATTTGCCCTTCTTATTTCTGTAAGCAGCCACACAAATCCAATAGACTGGGTCCAACTATGGAAAACAGCAGTGTCATAAAGCTTAATTTCAATAACAAGCTTCAGCAGCTCAGAAAATGCATAGCCTTCATTCCTCTTACAATGGAAAGAAGTATAATTTAGCCTCTAACAAGGAAAGGGGTAATGAGGTAAAGATTTAGTGTTCATGTTTATAGGAGGCTTGTGTGAGGTTAACCAATGCAGTGAGACCTAAAAAAAGGAAAAAAAAAATATTTCCAGCCACATTTTGAAGTTAAAAGATGTTTATTTGAAATAATTTAATTCCAATTTACTCTTTTAAAGAATGCGTAAATTAATAACTATAGTGATTAAATTAATCCTCCCAGCAAATATTACAGACATTTTATAAAAGTAACTAAATAACTGAACATAAAAAATGGTTGTTCTATTACTTTGTTCACCTGTTATTACTTCAGATATAATAAAACCTAGCTCTTATATTGCGCTTTTCATTAGTAGACCTCAAAGCACTTTTACAAAGGAGGTAAGCATCATCCCCATTTTACAGATGGGAAAACTGAGGCACAGAAGGATGACGTGACATGTCCAAGATGAACTGGGCAGACTAGTGGCAGTGCTGTGAATACAACCAAGTTCTCCTGAGTCCTACTTCAGTGCTCTGTCCACTAGGATCTACTACCTCCTTTCACAGAGCTGCCAAGATTTGGCTAATTGACATTTGACTAGATTTAAAAAAAATAAATACATGTCCCCTTGTGCTCCTTCACACTTTGTTCTTGTCCACGGTCATTAGGCATTCTGAGGCCCTCTTCCTTGAGTGCAAGCGCTCATTATGGGAGAGGAGCTCTTAGTCTGTGTAGTACTGACCAATAATTCCACATGCAGGAGGTCCTAGGAATCCTTTCTCTTCTTAGAGTTGGAAGATCTTTATCAGCTGTCTAGGACAGAATGTGTGAAATTCTCAAACAATTCAGCAGAAAGAATGAGGAGTACTTGTGGAACCTTACAGACTAACAAATTTATTTGAGCATAAGCTTTCGTCGGCTAAAGCCCACTTCATCAGATACACGTAGTGGAAAATACAGTAGGAAGATATATATATACACACACACAGAGAACATGAAAAAATGGGGTTACCATATCAGCTCTAATGATACCACTCGATTAAGGTGGGCTATTATCAGCAGGAGAAAAAAAACTTTTGTAGTGATAATTAGGCTGGCCCATTTCAAACAGCTGACAAGAAGGTGTGAGTAACAGTAGGGGGGAAAATTAGCATGGGGAAATAGTTTTTCGTTTTATTCAAGCCTAATTTAATGGTGTCCAGTTTGCAGATTAATTCCAGTTCACGCCAAAGAATAAATGGACACAAATCAGACGTCAAGAATTATAACATTCAAAAACCAGTTGGAGAACACTTCATCCTCCCTGGACACTCAATTACAGACCTAAAAGTTTGCAATTATTCAACAAAAAAACTTCAAAAACAAACTCCAATGAGAAACAGCAGAACTGGAATTAATCTGCAAACTGGACACCATTAAATTAGGCTTGAATAAAACTAAAAACTATTTCCCCATGCTAATTTTTCCCCCTACTGTTACTCACATCTTCTTGTCAACTGTTTGAAATAGCCCACCTTAATCGATTGGTCTCGTTAGAGCTGGTATGGCAACCCCCATTTTTTCATGTTCTCTGTGTGTGTATATATATATATATCTTCCTACTGTATTTTCTACTACATGCATCTGATGAAGTGGGCTTTAGCCCACGAAAGCTTATGCTCAAATAAATTTGTTAGTCTCTAAGGTGCCACAAGACTCCTCGTTCTTTCTGCTATTACAGACTAACACAGCTACCACTCCGAAACCTGTCAAACAATTTAGGACTCTGATAGGGTTATAGTAAAAAAAGATTTATTGAAAGAGAAAATTTGTAATAAAACCACAGAAATGGCGCTACACATATAGTCTTAAACTCTGCAAAAACTTCTCTAGATATATACAAATTAGGGTAATTACAGTGCAAAACACATTTCCAAAGGAGGTATCCTCTTTTCTCCTTTACCCTGGGCTGGGTAATGGGTCTCTCATTATACTTCCATCAACTCCCAGTATTGCTAAACATATCTAGTTAATTTGATGTACCTGTTATAGTCTCATACTAGGAAAACCTCACTCAGGTGTATTCCCAAGTGTTTCTACAGAGAAAGATGTTACTTTGTCTCAAATAGTAAACAGATTTAAATTGTTGTAAAGTGAGGTTTTTTTGGGTACCTCTTTTATTTCAAATAAGCATCTCCTGTTCGTAGAGGTATTGTGCTTTGTTCTAACATAATGACCATGCCTTTGCAAGTAAATACTCCTGAATCCAGCTCCCTCAGCTTGCCTTGAACCTGAGTTAAGAGACAGCTTTCATATATTCTTATAACTCTCTCAACATTAATTGTATTTATATAAACAAATGAATTAGTGACAGACTCTACAGTTGATCTTTCACAGTCATGTCTGAGCATTTTAGGACATCCTGGAGAAGAAAATGCAATCTTGCAGCCTGCACAGTACCTAGAAGGCTATGGCAGGGCCCAACCTCTTCTTTGGGAAGATAAAAGCAAAACAAAACAAAAACTACTTAATACTGAAACTGTGCTTCATAGAGAAATATAGCTATGCAGGGGAGGAGAGCATATATAAATAACTATGGTCATCAAACGAAAAAATTGCCCCTCATCTCCCCTCCTCCCCCCACACACTCCCATGTGCCTGATTATGCAGCATAAGTACCAAAGGGGGCACCCTCATTGAATATCAAATTGTCACAAAGCAACTCGGAGTTGAATAGGACCCTAAGAACAGCAGTTATTCATGTATTTTCTATCAGACATCTGAGAATTTAATTATGTTAGGCATAATACTCCATATACTATATAACTGGGGGGGTTGTTTGTTTTTTGGAATTTTTTTAAAAAATAAAATACTTGAACTTTTAGCTCTTTTTTGCTACTGTTTCCTAGTACAAGGGAACAAAATGGTTTCACTTTCAATGCTATATTCTTTTGGAACAGTGATAATTGCAAATATTGCATGTTACAGATGGTTTCTTTTTCTTTTCTCCCCCCACCCTTCATACCTGCTGTGTTATTCAGCAGCTAATTGTTTAATGTATGATACTTCCGTGGTGAAACTGAAGTAATGTACAAATTATAGTGGGACCAAAAGGAGTAACAACTCTAACTTTCACTGTGTATGAAGGGTTAGATTAACATTCACGTGAATAATATGAATAATAAGAAATTACTAGGTTTTACTTATTTGAAGTGGTAGTGTAGCCTTGTTGGTTCCAGGATATTACAGAGACAAGGTGGGTGAGATAATATCTTTTACTGCACCAACTGCTGTTGGTGAAAGAGACTAGCTTTAGAGCTACAGAGAGATCTTCTTTGGTTATACTTAGAGTAGATTCAACTGCTTTGAATCTCTGGCAGTTTGACTTAGTTATGGCAGTTCAAATTCTAGACTGCTAGCAAGCTTTCCTAATGTATATAAATTAAGGCTGTAGCCCACAGAATGTCAGCTATTAGTTCTGCAATACACTGCAGCTGTCCATTTTTTAAAATTATGTAAAATCTCAAAAACCTGTATTGAACTGGTGACCTGAGTTTATAAACATTCCTCCCAATGACAGTTCATTATCTCTTACATTGCACACTATGGGCCTGATTCTCATTTACACTAAGGCCTCTTCACACTCCTTTGACACCTTTACACTATCGGAATGATATAAAGCAATGTAAAGGGGCCTTAGGGGAAAAGAGAATAAATTCTAGAACTATAGGGCATTTAAATTATATATATACACACACACACGTAAATATCATTGCAGCATTTGTCCACTGCTGCCTTGGAAAAAATTGGAATCAACACGAATTTGAGTTTGAAAGGGAAAAATGCCAAATCGGTTTATAAATTACCTTAGATAACCCAAAATTTAAAGTTTAATGCAGTGCCCATATTGTTACACATTACTTTTTCAGTTTCATGCACTTATCACATTTTCCCAGAGGTTATTGCAGGTTTAGGTGGTGGTCTGCTTTGTGGTAGTAATTGCTTGTATACAGACAAAGTACTGCTGATAAAAAATTATATATCAAACAAATTAGATGTATGTCAGAAACCTATAAATAATTAATTAAATACTGGAATACTCATAAATATTACAGAAAAGAGCAATAGGTTCCAAAAGAGAAATTCCCTTACCACTTCTTGTTTAAACCACCAGGACATGTTGCTGTTTAGAGACTGAATTAAATATTTCTGGGTATATAATTAGTCCAACTAGTAACCTTTGCTCTGCTTTCTGTCTTTGGTGATACACAGTACTCTAAATATGATCATGGATGACCGCTCCTAGAATCATTATGGTTTTAAATAAATACCACATACATATTTTATAATTATTTTTTATTAACTTACACAAGGCCTGATTCTCTATTGCCTTGCACCTTCTGTAGGCATCTATACCTGTGTAAGGTGGATGTAAAACTTTACCAAATCAGCACTTTCCTGTCACTCTCAGTGATCATGTTTTATATACATTCTGCACAGATGTAAATGAGTGCACAAGGGGTGAGGTAGTAGATAGTCCAGCTTTTGTGGCAGCATGCCTGTCTTAAACTGTAGGCACACTTACAACTAATTCTTACAACAAAACTATAATGTTCTCTTCATTATGGGACAAGCATGGCCTAGCATCACAAATACGCATGCAACAGAAACCAGAAGCAAGAGAAGGGGATGCAGCCACTGTTGGCTCTTCTGTAAGATCCTAGGATCTAATTCGGCTTTCATGAATACTGAAATCATAGTACTGTAATTCTATTGGCTTGGATCATGCCTTCCCCAGTTCCACTAGTAGAAGAGACTTCATGTGCATCGATCACCAGATTCTCCAGGTGGAGGTGGATCAACCACCTCCATGGCACCATTTCCATGCTCTCCTCTGAACATCATAGGTCCAGGACTGAAACTTGGGGAAGGGAAGAAACTGGTGTGGGTGAAGATGCACTTACTGTTCCACCTGCTGCTCTGTGGACATTCTCCAGAAAAGATAATACAGCCTGGATTTGAGGTGAGGAAAATTGCCAGGAAAGCACAGGATTGTACGAAAGCACAGGAATTTGCTAGGTGTAAGGAAGGCCTTTGAAGTCTGTTTAGTGAGAGGAACAAAAAAACCCATGTTCATTTTCACCACAACTCCACCAGAAAAAATAAGGGAGCAACTCATCAAGGCAATCCTCCTTAAACTCCACACTGATAGGTTTTACCAGGGGAGGGGATCAGGGCCGGGGGGCTTCCAAATAGAAGACAAGAAACAATAGCTTGATACAGACGGAAGGTGGAGTATAAGGAAACAAAGAGACCATATTGGTCAGCCTGACAGGCAGTGGTTTCAGCACACCAGAAGCTTAAGTGTTGTCAAGTTTTTTGGAGGCATCATGGGAAAGGAAAGTTTTGAGGAGGGATCTGAAGGTGGATAATGAGGTTGTTTTTTAGATGTTTAGGGCAGGCACCTCCGAAGCATGTGGGGCAGCATGGGAGAAAGCACGAAGATATTTGTATGAGAATTTAACAAGTAGGCAGTGGAGGCTAGCATCATGGGCCAAACTGAGGCAAGCACTGACAACATAGTAGTGGTGAGAGATGATACATAAGGTGGGCAATGATTTCACAGGTCTTGAAAGTTAAAACAGGCAGCTTATGTTTGATGTGATGGAATAAGGGGGAGCCAGAGGAGGGATTCAGAAAGAGCGATTGCATGGTTAAAGTGACAGGCTAGGAAAATGATCTTAGCAGCAGCATTTTTATGGATGTACACAGCTCTGGCTCCAGTCTGGTTTCTACTCTCAGACCCATGCACAGATTACTGCTATTATTAGAAAAAATGAGTTATGTGCAAAAGCCTCTGCATATAGTTGACGACAATCAGTAAATGGGTCCACATCAATGCTGCATTGTAAAACTGTATCTTTTCAGAAAAGCCTGCCAGAACACGGCCCAATCGTACAATTAAAGTAGCTGCATGTGCATTTGTAATTTGCAATCCATTCAAAAGCAAAGAGGGAGAATTATACAGCAGTTCAAAAGAAATTTTTCTTTAAAAGACAAATGTGGTGTTATAACTGAACAGTTTAAAAACTGTTCACAAACAAGTCCTATTCTAAAATATTTCTATATTAAAGATATTTTAATTCATCACTGTCTTAGTCTCATTTTTAATTTTAGTACTTTGGCTTTGACTATAGGGATTTCAAAAGTCTAAACTGACTACATATTTAACTATTAGGGCTGTCAATTAATCGCAGTTAACTCAAGTGATTAACTCAAAACAAACTCAATTTAAAAAATTGTGATTAATCACAGTTTTAATTGCACTGTTAATAATAGAAAACCAATTGCAATTTATTACAAATTTTTTTTATTCTACATTTTCAAATATATAGATGTCAGTTAAAACACAGAATACAAAGTATACAGTGGTCACTTTATATTATTTTTATTACAAATATTTGCACTGTAATAAAGATAAGCAAAAGAAATATATTTTTCAATTCATCTCATACAAGTACTGTAGTACAATCTCTTTATCGTGAAAGTGCAACTTACAAATGATTATTTTTGTTACATAACTTCACTCAAAAACAAAACAGTGTAAAACTTTAGAGCCTACAAGTCCGCTCAGTCCTACTTCTTTTTCAGCTAATCACTAAGACAAACAAAAAGAAAAGGAGTACTTGTGGCACCTTAGAGACTAACCAATTTATTTGAGCATAAGCTTTCGTGAGCTACAGCTCACTTCATCGGATGCATGCAGTGGATGAAGTGAGCTGTAGCTCACGAAAGCTTATGCTCAAATAAATTTGTTAGTCTCTAAGGTGCCACAAGTACTCCTTTTCTTTTTGCGGATACAGACTAACACAGCTGCTACTCTGAAATAAGACAAACAAGTTTGTTTACATTTACAGGAGATAATGCCCACTTCTTATTTACCATGTCACCTAAAAGTAAGAACAGGCGTTCTCATGGCACTATTGTAGCCGGCGTGGCAAGGTATTTATGTGCCAGATATGCTAAACATTCATATGCCCTTTCATGCTTCGGTCTCCATTCCAGAGGACATGCTTCCATGCTGATGACACTTGTTAAAAAAAAAAAAAAAGAAAAAGGGTTAATTGAATTTGTGACTGAACTCATTGGGGGAGAATTGTAGGTCTCCTGCTCTGTGGTTTTATCTACATTCTGCCATATATTTTGTGTTCTGGCAGTCTCGGACGATGGCCCAGCATATGTTGTTTGATTTAAGAACTCTTTCATTGCAGATTTGACAAAACTCCAATAATAGATTTCTAAAGATAGCTACAGCACTTGACCCAAGGTTTAAAAAAGTCTGAAGTGCCTTCCAAAATCTGAGAGGGATGAGGTGTGGAATATGCTGTCAGAAATCTTAAAAGAGCAACACTCTGATTTGGAAACTACAGAACTTGAACCACCTAAAAAGAAAATCAACCTTCTGTTGGTGGCATCTGACTCAGATGATGAAAATGAACATACATCAGTCCGCACTGCTTTTGGATCATTATTGAGTAGAACCCATCATCAGAATGGAATCATGTCTTCTGGAACGGTGGCAGAAGCATGAAGGGGCATATGAATGTTTAGCATATCTGGCACATAAGTACCTTGCAATGCTGACTACAACAATGCCATGAGAACACCTGTTCTCACTTTCAGGTGACATTGTAAATAAGAAGCGGGAGGCATTATCTCCTGTAAATGTAAACAAATTTGTAAACAATTGGCTGAAAAAGAAGTAGGACTGAGTGGACTTGTAAGCTTTAAAGTTTTATACTGTTTTGTTTTTGAGTGCAGTTATGCAACAAAAAAATACTTCGAAATTTGTAAGTTGCACTTTCACGATAAAGAGATTGCACTACAGTACTTGTATGAGGTGAATTGAAAATGCTTATGTCTTTTGTTTATCTTTTTTACAGTGCAAATAGTTGTGTTCAAAAATAATGATATAAAGTGAGCACTGTACATTTTGTATTCTGTGTTGTAATTGAAGTCAATATATTTAAAAAGGTAGAAAACATCAAAAATATTTAAATGGTATTTTGTTGTTGTTTAACAGTACGATTAAAACTGCGATTAATCGTGACTTTTTTTAATCTCGTGATTAATGTTTTTACTTGCTTGACAGCCCTATTAACTATTATAACCACCCACCAATTATGCTTAGCTGCTGCATTCTCATCTAGAAGCCTTGCAATCTTGGAACTGTGCATATTGGGATTTCTATGGAAGTTAGCATTAATGAAATAGACTGTTAAATTTCCCTAGGCTCAACCTAGGCATTAAGAATATAAATGTAAATTAGCAGAGAAGAACTAGGAGCCTTGAATACTAACAGATCAGATTCCTTTTCATTGAACGTGTATGCAGAAATTGGGGAAACAATCTTTGCCACCTTCCAAAATTACCTTAACAGCTTTGGCAATGTTCCTTTAGAAAAACATTGTGCTACATCATCATAATATTCAGAAAAACTACACATTGAACAGATGCATATGAGCAAGATTTATTGGGCTCAGGGATGTTGGTCTTCAATTTTGGAGACTTGCTTACAACATGTTAAGAGATTCTTCCCTGTATTCTAATTCAAAGATACTGAATTATAGCTTAAACAAATATGGTCTTGATATTCCTCTCCAGCATATCAGCATAAATTCAATGTAATTCCATTGAATGTATGAGATCAGAACGGTATCCACGTGGCTCTAATTTAATTAAAAACTAGCTTCTAATCAACCAATGTTGCATTTTTTTTGTTTGAAATATTTAAAATAACAGTTGGGAAAATCACAGGGTAAATAATGGTTTCTGAAGTCAAGGCAATCATAGGTACTATATAGTATTTTGTCTGTAATGGTATAACAAATCTCACTTATAGCTTTGCCCTATAAGATTTATGTTGTCCCCCAATATTCATTTTTATCACAGTATGTTTCCTATATTTTTATGTGTTCACACTGTTGAAGAGAAATGTTTCACTATTCACTTCAGTAGACTCTCTGCTGCCCTCTTCCCAGCCAATGATTGTTGCTGGTAATCAAGTGAAAATAAGATCTGAAGAGTTAGAAGGATATGTACAAGGATTAGTCTTGTACATATATTACCTGCCTAGTGTACACAGACTTTGAAGAAATTACCAACTTTTACTAAATATAGAAACTCACACCTCTTTTTGATACATTGAACAATAATACTTAATTACTGTATTAAATCTAGTTATTATCTAGCTCTGCATCCTTCAAGAAACATTCCATTTAAAGTATTTGATGGCAGTAATTAAGGGTATGCTATTGTTAAATCTTTATTATGGCCTATGTATATCTTAATTTTAGAAACACACAAAACCTTTTTTTATTTAAATATAAATTGATACTTCTGACTTAATTACATGGCAATAATTCACTCAAAAGATTATGGTGATACCATAAACAGAAAGTTTTGAAGTTCAAGTAATTGTTAAATGCCAAAAGTAGTTGTTTCCTATTTAGGAGTATAATCACATTGGGAACATAGGTTGGAGTAGGAAAAAAAAATCTTTTATGTTACAGCCTGTTACGACTATAGCTGTTATGGCAGATTTTGGAAGCAGGTGTTTTGTTTACATTGTTCCATTTTGATTTCACGATTTAGGATGAGAAATCAAAATTTAACAATAACAGAATCATTTACTCTATAAGATTGATGGATAGATTTTGCCTTTTTTTTCTATTTTAAATCTCTCTAAAGCAAATGGTTTGTATAGACAGTGTTTTAAACTATAAAACCCCTCCATAAATTTCAGAGAACTAAATATGTAAGATTTTACCATAATTTGCATTAATTGTTTTAATGGGCATCTGAATATTTTTAATTTGTATTAGGTATTATAGAGAATTCAGGTAATAGCTCCCAAAAGAGTATATTACTCTGTTTCACGGGATACTGTTGCTGTTAGACTTTTTGAAGGGTGTGTCTTAGTACTTTCTGATGCAGAACTGAAAACTCCAAAGAAAAATAGAAAACCATTGCATGTATTAACAACTAGAACATCTGACAAGCTCATCTCTGAATGGGCTTCTACTCTTAAGTGCCAAATTATTTGCCAGCTTGACTCCACTGGACCTGTTGAGGATTTCAACCTAACATTTTAGGAAAGTAAAATAGGACATACACAATTAAGGATGAAGATACTCTCATATTTCTACTAAGCTGTAAGCAAAAGACTGAAGGAGCTCAAGCTGTTTAGCTTATCAAAGAGGATGCTAAGGGGTGGCTAACCTTGATGACAATCTATGAGTACCTACATGGGGAACAGAAATTTGATAGTAGAAGGCTCTTCAGTCTAACAGACAAATGAGTAACAAGATCCAATGGTTAGAGTTTGAAAGTAAATAAATTTAGACTCCAAATTAGGTGCGCATTTTTTAACAGTGAGAGTAAATGACGTGTTGTGGTTTATTCTTCCTCAATGCAAATCTTAAAATCAAGACTAGATTTTTTAAAGTGTGTGTCTACACTACTGCTGGAAGCATGCTTCCCATCTTGAGTAGACAGATGCGCTAGCTCTCATTGAGCTAGCATGCTAAAAATAACTGTGTAGCCAGGGGTAACACAGGTGGTAGCATGGGCTAGCTACCTGAGTGCAAACTCACCCAGACTCCCTGGGTACATATTCGGGTGGTTAGCCAACCTACTGCCCACACTAGCCTCAGATACACTGCTATTTTTAGCATGATAGCTCAATCAGAACTAGTGTAAGTCTCTCTTCTAGAGCTGGGGAGAATGCTCCCAGCTGCAGTATAGATGAAAGAGACACTCAAGTTGAAACAGGAATTAATTTAGGGAAGTCCTATGGCCTGTGCTAGGCAAGAGGTCAGACAAGATGATCAGTGTTCCCTTCTCACTTTATAATGTAGTAATCTGAGCCAAAGAAGAGATTTGGATCTTGTGTCTGTATATTTGCAAAGGTAGGAGAAGTAGATGTGTGAAGAGAAGAGAAAGGATTGAAATGGAGGCAATAAGGAAGAACAGCAGCAGAAACACAGGAAAGGAGAATATGAAATAAGAAGAGGAAAAAAGAAGCAGGTTGGACACGTGGTCCTTCCTAAAGCATATTCACCTCCAAATGTCATAATGTCACTGTCACACTAATTTTTTTGGAGCAGTACATGATATTGTGGTAATGTTTAATAAAGGAAAGGAGAGAAATACAGAGGAAATGGAGGAAGAGGCACCAATTTTTTAAATTTAAAATTTTGACAGCATACCTGTAAAAGAAAAGCTAAAAGATCTTCATAATTGAACTGTTCTCTGTGAGAGAAATTATTTTTCTAGACTAAAAATGTGTGACCAAATGATGCATCCAAAATACCCTGCAAATTACTGCTTCATTCTTCTCTTCATTCTTCATTGTAATGCTTCATTCTCCTCATATTCGCTTCCCAGCTGGAGGATACAATGAACAGCCTTTTCAAGTTCCAGTTTCAGAATTTAACTTATAAAATTAAAAAATAATTCAGGTATTTAGAAACTTTAAACTCCCTTTAAAACTCCTTTCCTTTACCACCCAACTGATGGAAAGGTGTATAGAGAGCCAGCTCTTACCTTCTGAAGCTGTTCAACCTACAGCTCAAATATTCAAGAATGAAATTGATTCAATATTTTTTCAATACTGATTTTTAAAAATTACAATATTCACTTTTCTCAGCAGAAAGTTTTTTTTTTGTCTTCTACAATGCCTAGTCTAGATATGCCTTTCTCTAGTGCGAAGTAATCTTCCCCCCAAGGAAAGGGAAGTGAGTGAACTGATGTTTTCCTCTCTTCCATCCCCAGCTTTCCCTTACATTTCACTTACAGTCAGAGAGAGCACTATGTGCTTCACATTTTTACTGTAGATGATTTTAAACATCTTACTTTGTGGGAACTGAAAAACATTACAAAGCCCTTTCTGCTGATCATGATCGTCTTGTCTTTTCTTGCCATATACTCTGTTGGATCATGCCAACTAGTGACCAATCCAGTGGTGTGTTTGGAACTTTGGTAAACTTGAGCTAATAAGGCAAAAGGCGACGACTGGGAGCTACTGGTCAGTATCTTAAACAACCTTCCGGGTAATTATTGGAATTACTGCTGGACCATATGCATGCTCCACTCCTTCCTATGGCACCCACTCTGGCAGCTTTTGTCATACTGCCTGTATTCAGTGTCACTTTGGTTGCTTCATGGAACATCATTAGCAGTCTTTCATACTCAGACTCCTGCACCACCCATCCTCAAATACATACCACATGACCTCGGTAATAATCCCTCCCAAACTCACAAATGTAGAAGAGTCAACATGGTATGTTGTTTTTCCACAGACTGTGCCCGAGTGTCTTCCGCCAGTCATCCTTTCTGAGTGTAGGAAAGGCTTCTGCATCTTTACGTGCAGCTGTTTTTCACAGTGGAAGAAAATGCATCACTGCCAGATTTTGCACCCAGATACAAATTATGACATTACATTAATATCAGTTTTTTTCTCCTTTAAAAAAACTGCAACTTGTCTTTAGTCCTTGACCTTGGGGATTCAATTTCTGAAGAATGATAGGGAACTGTGCCAGATTTTGCAACTCCTCACTTGTCCCCAGCTCTGATCCATGGGATGCAGTTTCTGATGGAAAGTCTAGGTCAAAAAGTGCTAGTCCTGGCCCAGAGCTCTGATTAACCTGGTGATAAAATTTCTTATACAGTGTGTCATCCATCAGAAATTATGTCCCTGATCTGTCTCCATCCTAGGTTTAAGGAATAGTTTGTAATCAATGAAAGGGAAACACCTTAGAAATAGCTTCTCCCACCTACTCTTTGCTCTTGTCTGATGAGTAACAATTTTTTCCAGGTGTTCCCCCAAGAAGTTCAAACCCTTCTTAAGCAAGGGTAAATTTTAAAGCAACAGTTTCATTTTAAAAGTTATAAGAATATCATTATCTTCATTTAGTTTTAAGTAAACATTATCTTTTACTTAGAACATTTCATGGAGTCTAAATATATTTGGAATATCTTTTAAATTGATACTGTAAAATGGTGTAATTTATTAACATTCTGTTTGGGAAGGATACCAGAATCAAAGCTATATAAACATACACATAGTAATCTTCATCTTTCACTACTTTTCACCTTGTGTAGCTGTTTATACCTCTTCAAAGTGAGGGGGGGGGGGTGCACAGCAGCTGTAAAATGCTGCCACTCTGTTTTGGTAATGTTTTACATCCACTTGTCATTTACACCTATGCAAAGTGGATATAAAACATTATAAAAAGGTAGTATTTTATACTCACTTTGCACACAGAGGTGTGAATGATTGCACATGGTACAAAGTAATGGAGATTCAAGCTCATTAGTTTTATCAAGTGCAAAGAAATGAATATTCTGTCACAACACGCCATCCTTAAGTCTGACCCATGGTAGATTAATTTGCTTAATGCATTTTGAAATCTTGACTTATTTTTTTACAAGGGATACCAGCATATGATAAATATAAATTTATATGTCAATTGACAATAGAATTTCAGGTAACACGGGTATTACTGTTTCTTAATAATGTTGTATATGTACTTTAATAGGAAGTTTTTATAGGAAATATAGTATTTTTGACTTCTGGCAAATTTAAATATATATGTGGAATAGTTTTTGAGGAGGTTCAGTGAATTGATATATAATTTTGGGGTTTTTCTTCCAGAAAGTATTTTGTAATATGTTCATGAGAATATTTATTTATTTTGGGTCAGAGTTAAAGTGATTGTGCTGTGGAATATGCATGTTTGTGCTGTTGATAGGAATAACACATCCTATCACAGGCTTATTTAGTCTGATTTTCAGAGGTCCTGACCACTCACAGTGCTTTTTGTCTTCAATGCCTGCTCTATGCCAGCTGGGAATCTTCCATGCCTGTTAGCTGGAATCCTCAGGTACCTGGATGAGCTGGGTTTCCAGATGCTTTGTGCTGAGTAGCACAAAACAGCAGGAGGGAGGCAAGGATTTGGCACACAGTTTTGTAAAATGTTAAATAAACTAAACTGATTGCAAAAACTCTGACTTCAGTGTGCCCAGGATTTCACCCAAGTCTTTTCATAGGGTTGTACAGCACTTAGCACAATGAAGCTAAATAATGGCTGGAAAGCAACATGCATATTGGCCTAGTAAATTTGAAATTGTTGTGGAAGTAATCTGTCAGCAAAACAAAACTGTTTACAAGCAACAGGACATCCCTGGTTTTAATTGGTATAGAAAGCTCTAGTCCATGAAAGTGCACTGTATTGCACAATGAACTGTCTCGCTATCTTTGCTTTGGCCATTGAAATAATTCAGCAACAACCAAGCTATATTCTCCACCCACGTTTAGTTTTCCCCATAAGTTTGAATGGCATAACAATCTGTAAATGTTGAAGTGGCAATTTCTTAAAGATGGCCTGAAGAGGAAATCTGAGTTTGTACCCATGTTTGCTGCTGCTTCAAACAGAGAAGGGCTGAAAGGTTGTTCAGGTTTTCTCTTTATTTCTGTCAGATTGTATTTTACTTCAAAAATATCAGGAATGTTAAGTTGGGTCTTCCCTGTTTTTTGCTGGAGAACTGGATAGAAGACTCAAGTGGGCATTGGGAGCCTTCTCATCTTTTAACTGAAGAGGGGATGTTGATTCTTGAAGCAACAGATCTTTTCTTACAAGTGTTTTGAGATAAATAGGTGTCATAAAAACAAAACTGTTTAAACTGTCTGAATAAAATCATTTCTCTGAATCAAGTGCTTAACTGCAAAGGTAAGGATTTAGGCCACAATCCTGCAAACTCGCAGACACATACTTAATTTTAAGCACACAAGTAGCCTCACTGAAGTCAATAAGCTCTTACTGAGTGCACTATCTCCATGTACACATTGGGGAGACACAATGAATGTTGCAGATACACAGTGTAAAAAGGATGTTTTTCATGAAGAAGGGTCTGTGCTTTAGGCCAGCATGTCCACTCAGCCAGGGCAGTTTTCTTGTTTAATTTTTATTGTTGTTTACGAGAAACTCACAACACAGTTACGAAATTATTTTCCAACATCAAAACCACTTCTGAAAAGTGTTTCATGTTCTCAAATGTTTGGGAACGCACGCTGAATCAAATGCCAGTGGGCACGTTTCTGTTTTACTGGCAGAGCAGATACTGACCTGAGTTAGGTGGGCATCATGTGTACTTCATGTTTGAGTGAATGAATATGATAAGGTGAGGGTGCTAACTTTGGTTCAACCCTTAAGATTAAGTACTTCCTCCAACATGTAACTTACAGACACTCATGTAAACAAAAAGAGCAATCTACTTGAGATACATGCTAACAGCAAGGTATACATTATGAGGAGGGTTAGATTGGAGGCTCATCTACACATACATTTGCACTGAAATAAAACCCAAAAACAGTGAATTAAAACTGACTTAGTTATTTGGTGCAAGTGGTTTACTTTAAAATAAAATGTTTTTTTTTTTGAAGAGAGTATCCCACACATAGACTTCCACTGAAAGGTTTTCAGAAAGTGATTGATTTATAAAATTAATACAAGGTTGAGTGTAGACTAGGTCTGTGATCGCTAGAACCACCAGAAATATCACCTACAGGAAGCCAATCATTTCCAGCTCTTCTCATTCCTCTGAGCAAAAACAATCTTAAGGGTAATTGCTGGGGCTCAATTTAAACCACCCCTGCAAAAGCTGTTTTGGAATCCCCATTATCTGTGTACTGTTTCTCAAGATTGCTGAATCCTGAAATTACGGAGGAGCTCATCTGAAGATTAATAGAACTACAGTCTGTGGATGGAGGGCTTGAAGTGATGAAGTATAGGTCAGCCTTCAGGTAGTGACATTTCCTACAAGGTGTAGTGCCGCCCTTTAGGATTTTCAGTCTTTGGGGGCTTATTTGATTAAACTACGCGTTAAGAAACCGCTATGGGGTTTCCCCACCACCTACTCGCTCCTTAATACTGTCCTCAAATTAAACTTTGTCATGTAACCCAACTCTGTGGTTGGCAAGGGTGGTACAAGAGGGGGAGGGGAGGTGGCCGCTACCCCCAGAAACCCTGTGAATGAGCTGCAAAGGTTTGAACATCCAGCTCAGTGGCTCTCCGTGCGCTGGTTGCTTTCGCTCTCTCCGCCACCTCTCCTGCGCCCTGCAGTGCGTTGCAGAGCGGGGATGCGTCCCCTTCTCTCCACCTGCGGGCGCGTTCCCACCGCCCAGCCCCACAGCGCGCGCTGGGAGCTGGCTCGCCTCTGGGCGGGAGCAGACAGGGTCCCACCCGGCCTTAGGAAGTGGGGGGGGGGGAGAGAGGTGCCCGTGGACGTGGGGTGCGCTCTGGGGTGGGGGGCGAACTGAGGGCAAAGCCCGCGAGCTGCCCTGGCAGGGATGCTCACCGCTACCCCGCGGAGGGGCTCTCCCCTGCCCGCGGCTCTGAGTCCCCTCCCTGGCCGCTGCCGCCTGCACCGGAGAGCCCACCGGGGACCCCCTGCTGCCGCCGCCCTGCCCGCGGCCTCGCGCCCGCCGGGGCTCGCGCTGAGGGCGGCGGTTAGCGCGCATGCTCTGTTCGCTCGGGCATGCTCGTTAACAGCCAGGGAAGCAAAATGTAACCGTGCGGAGCGAGCGGCTTCTCCGGCACTCGCCCAGCGGAGAGGAGCGGCACCTGCACCTGCGGCGGGGGCTGAGCGCCAAGCCGCGGCTCGCCTCGGGCTGGCTTCCCGCTGCCCTCTGGCCCCCTGACCCGCCGCCGCCGCCGCCGCCGCGGCCGGTCCCGAGCGAGCGGGGAGCCGCGCGGGGATGCGGGGCGGCAGCGGCGATGTGGATTTACATTCGCCTGCGCTGTAGCCGCCGGGGAGCGCCGCGAGGGCACCGGAGCTAGAGCCCATGGCTCGCGGCTCCCGCCGGGGCTGAGCCGTGGCGCTGCTGAAAGTTCCTGCCCGACCCCTCCGGAGGGGTGAGTTCGCCTGGGAGCCGAGCCGAACTTTGCCTCTGCTCTTGGGGCTGCCCGGGGAGCGGACTGTGTGTGTGTGTGTGTGGCGGGCTGCCGCTGCGTGAGTGTCTCATGCCTCCAGGCTGCTCGCCCAGCCTTGACCGCTGCATGCCTCCGACGGGTGACAGCTGCGGGCTTTTCCGAGCGAGGGAGAAACGCACCCGCACCGCACAGCTGTGTGTGGAGCCGTGCGCCGTCCAGCTGCCTTGGGCGTGTGTGTGCACATCTGTCGCGGCTGTGTCATGCGCCCCCCCCCCCATGGTATAAGCCTGGAAACGCGTCTTCTATCCATAGCTGGGTTTATAGCGAGTGTGGCTGTGTAATCTAGCTTCCGCACATCAAATATAGGTTGTGTGTGTGTTTAGCTCTGTGTAGGATGGAGGAATAAACTCTCTTTTTTTTTTTTTTTTTTTTTGCCTATAGGGGGTCTCCTTTGCTCACGGTTGCTGTTCTGCCAGAGCGCTGCGCTCTAACAAGTGGACTGGGTGGATGTGCAGGGTGGCGGGGCTCGCGCGCTCTCTCTCTCTCCGGGCTGGGCTCCTCGCGCGCCCAGAATGATGCTTCCATTGCCCCTCGGTAGGAATCATGCTGCTGCCTAATTGGACTACATCCGTGCCAGACGGGGGTTTGGGTGTGTGGCTTCCCCTAACCGTGCTGGAAGCGTAAACTGGGATCTCAGTAAACTTAGCAGAGATACAGTAAGTCTGCAGTATTTCTTCTCGTATTTAAAATTGTGGGGGAGTAGGCAGTAGTGTGTGTATAGCTTCTAAGGGAAGTTTTTCTTGAGACACTTGAATTCTAGTTGTATTATTTTTATTAGTACTATTATTTATTTATTTAAAGGGAGATGATAGTACATTTCACATCAAGACTCAAATCCTCGGTGAAGTCAGAGGCTGAGAGAATGAAATGGCTTTCTTTCTGGGTCAGCAACACAATGATCTCTCTCTCCCTTAGTGAACAGGGGATGGGTCTATCTTATTTCTGATTGATCCTTAGAGGTAATCACAATTAAGAATATATTTAAACATTACTGTCTGCCCACCCTTATGTGCTCTGGTCATTGGACAGTTACAGGGGCAATAGATACAAGTAAGAGTTGTAGTGATCTCCGCTCCTAATGCTTTCAGCTATTTGTGTTTTTGTTTTTTCTTTTGTTTTCATGGCTTTCAGCTATAGTTTTAAGTCAAATACTTTAGGCTTTGAAGATGAATGCTAACGCTGTCATGATAATTATATGTAGCCAGAAAGCTCTTTCTAATTGTATGTCACTACAGTGTTGTACGTCAGCCTATGTCAATTTTTGTTAGTAGAGACTAGTAAGTGTGTTTTAATTTCTCTGATCAAATACAGAAATTTCCTCTTTATCTTTGGCTTTAAATTAAAGGTACCCATTCATATTGTGAGAATTAAGCATCTATGGGTTACTGTTTCATTGATCATGTTCATAGTAACCAAAGCTTGTAGATATCCGTCTAGACTGTGTGCTGTTTCTGTCTAGTTGTAATTAACAAGTCAGATGTAGTGTATTGTGAAAACAAACAGCAATGACCAATGTTGTTGTGCAGACACATCACAAATGTCTACTTTATCTCCAAATGTTTTCATATTAACAATTCTGAACTGTATTTGTGTATTCATGTTCTTTTGGCTATTAATTGCCAAGCTTAACTACAAAGTGTAAATGCTTTCATATTTAGAGCACAAACATTCTTGGTACTGTCAAAAAGAACAGTTTATGAATCATAACTAAGCTATACATCAAAGAGCTATACATCAAAATGAGAGGCACATCCTTAACTTACCTATTTTCCTTCTGCCCCGTGTGTGGTTTCTTTCTCTTTACATCCTGTTTTGTGTCTAATTTCCAGTGTTCTGGGTTACTTTATATATTTCCCTCAATTAAATATAAGAATAAAAATATAACTAATGACCATTTTTCCTGCTTGAGCCATATCTGTAATACAAAACCTTTATAACATGCTGAAGTATTTGTAATCTTTGTGGTGGTTTTAAATTAAGAGCTCTTAAAGTTCTTGAGAGTTGAGAGCTCTTAAAACAAGTAATGTGGGTATCTTTCAGTGTTTTTGAATATCACAAATGCATTTTAAATATTATTCACTTTTCTCCCTAAAATTAGTATATACTAAGCAGTAGTTACAAGTTTTCAAGTTGATCTCAAAAGGATATTTTTTTAAATAAAAGGTGTTCTTTGACAATACTTTGTCAAAGAAATAACTGAATGCCTTTTTAAAAGAAAAGATAAACATACCCATATTTCATTTCCCGATTTTGGATTAGGTAAACTTGTCATATAATAAACTAGAAATTAGAAAAGTGATTTTCAGAGGTAAATGAATTATATGGAAAACAAATTACCAGCCTGAAACTTCAAGTGTTAAGATAGGGATGGGGATGTGTTCAAAGTGGCCTACATAATCAAAGTGGCCTACATAAAAATAGCATCTAAATATACAAATGTAAAGATGTTCTATTACAGATATATGTAGAAGCTGTAATACCGTGAAGCCATGGTTATTCATGTGAACGGTTGCTGTACTTTTTATTGCAACAAAAGCTTGTGCCAGGAAATGATGAACATACACACATACCAGCATAACTGGTTTAACGTATTTTTAAAAATAGGCTGTGTAACCTCCTCTTTAAGTTCATGATACTGCTTCCACTGAAGTTGGAATTCTGAGTATTGGCATTGATGTTAACTGGAAGTGTCAGTATATGATGCTATATGTGGTTCATGATGTTTAAATACTAGGAGTTTAATTTAAAATAATAATTTTAAACTGAAAGGACTTAAAAATGTTTATGGAATAATAATACTTTTTTGGGTGCTTTAATTAACATTTGTACAGTACTCTGATCACTCTGTTAGAGGAGGTGCAGTCCCCATTTTACAGATGGGGAGAATGAGGCACAGATTTTTAGGGTCCCAATCTTGCATCTTTGAAGTTCATGCCAACTTTCAGTGACTTTAGTGGGAGTAGGATTGAACACTAACTTCCCAAAGATCTACACAGTGAATCAGTGACAGCCATGATTAAAGTATAAGAGTCCCTGACTCCTAATCTGATACTTGTATATGTAGATTCACCTGTGTCTAAAATGCATATCCATCATTCAACAAAAGAGAGTTTAACATTAGTGCTTTATGGCAGTGAGAAGCATCAACACAAGGAGATCTGAGTAGAGCTAGGTATGTCTAGCTAATGTATCTTAGCTCATCCAAACTTTTATCAGGTCCTTTGTGCATAGTTTAGTAGTGAGTTAAAATTAGGAGTATATAGTCGTCCTGATCTTTCATAGCCTCACTTGCATGATCAGGCAAGAGATTTTCAGGATTGGGCCCACTATGACTCTCCTCTAAGACATGTAGTAACATACAGTCATGCTTTCATCCCAAGATGATCAGATTTTTCTCTTGTGATCCCTTTCCTTACTTTTATACTTTTTAAATATTTTCATAACTGAAATTGTTGATGATACAGAAAAATTCTAATCCACAGAAACTTTACTATTAAGTAGCCAAAATATTAAAATATGTTGAAAAAAATAAGTTTGTCATTCTATCATTGTTTGTTTTAAAAAATCCTAAATATATATTTTTTTCCAGAACATAGCCAACAGATACTTGGTAGTGGTGGTTTGTTTTTGTTTTGTTTTGTTTTGCTGTTGCATACATTTACTTTATTTACTTAAACTTCAAACTTCAGGTTTAATCTGCTGTTAATTTATTTCTTATTTGCCTTCATTTCTATGACAATATGGTCTGTTATGAATTTGGATTTAAAATACTATAAAAGATACATTTTAAAAAATAAAATAGACCAAATATATGTTTATAGTTGGGTGACTAAAGCTGTAATATAGAAACTAACCAGTTTCAAATCAGTTGGCACTAGATGGGGAAACTTGCCATTGGTTTGTATTTAATTTTTCTAGTATTTTAAGTTGCTGTTCAGATAATAAAATTTTCTGAAAGTGAGAAATGAAAAGAGACTTGAACTATTCCCAGCACAATATTACCTTCTCATTTAAGTATATTTTTGAGTAAACATGCTCCTTTACGAGTGTCAGACTAAAATCACTGACAGGCTAAGTGTTAGCTTGTTGCTTTGGAAGCTTTCACTGAGCACTACTAATTTCTTTAGTCCTAATCGGCAATAGCCTCCGTTTTCTAGTTCATGGCCTCTTATCAGTAGTTACTTCTGCTTATGCCAGGCTGTGTATAGAGTGTTTGTTTTTACAAATGTAGACTACTATTTTCTAGGGATTACAAAGACACTATAAAGCTTACATTTTTGGACCTAACATTTTGATTCAGCCATCTTAACATTTTTTTCCACTCTTTGGCCAATATTTATGATGCAAAGTTTTGTTCATGTGAATGTACACAGAGAAAATTTTAGGCAAGTAGCAGAGATATGTTTAATTAAGAAGCAGAATTTTTTGGGGGATGAAAAGAAATTTATTTCATATGGGAGTATATAACGGAGCATCATCCAATAGTTGAAAAGGAAAAATATCATGTGAATTACATGACAATTCACATAATGACTTACGAATATCAAATGTGGGAATACTGCCTACAAATAGGCTAAAAATCACAAACATTGGCAAATAAATAAAAAATACATAAAAACATTGATCTAGTTGTAGACAATTTGAAGAGGGAAAGGGGTTATGGGTCAGATGCTTAGCTGGTTTAAATGAGCATGGATGGATTGACTTAATAAATCATTAGAAGTGATAAATTTGGCCTGCTCTATTAAGAACATTGCATCCAAACACTTCAATTAAAAAACTTTATTTTTCCAATTTTGAAGTATTTCAAACTAGGCTCATTCTTACAGAAATGGAAACTTGTAGAGCTCCAACTCTCATCTATTTCCTTCAGTTTCCGTGGTAACTGATAGCGAACTGTTGAGATTAAGATGAAGACTCCGCAAAAATAATGATTTTAAAACTTCCTTTTATCTTATTTTCTCCTATCAGACCTCTGTTTCCATGGAAATAGTACTGAAAGGCAGTAGGCATCCAGCAGCTGAGTCAGAAGTCACACTTAGTAGTTTCAGATTCTTGCTGGGAAGTGAGACTCCAAGGTGGCGAAAGTCTGTAGTCCTTTAAATTTGGCATAAAGGTAGATTTGTAAAAGTAGTAGGGAAAAATGCTGGCCCCTTCTGCTTCTTTTGATAGTTACAGTCGGAGTTCATTTTATTAATCATTTTACTGAGTTCACAATGCCCATTTTACCACAGTCAATTACGTTATTGATCATACATACTTTCTGTAGCATAAATATGTGGGGACAACGTCAACCAAAGCAGTGAGTTTTTTTGGGAGAGCCCCGTGAACAGGAGCCATTTGCTTGAACATGGCAATGGGAAGGGAGGCTCTCTGAGCTATACTTGTTTAGGGGAAACATGCCATATAAAAATAAGACACATGTGGCATTGTCTGCCTTACATACAGTTTTAAAAAAATTAGGAATAAATAATATGAGCGTAAAGCTGATATCAAACACTGTACATCAAACATTGGTCAGGTGTTCTATGGTATATCTTAGCCATCAGTGCTTAGAGACAGAGAATGAGTGGGATAACGGGGATGGGGACGCAGGGTGGTGAAGTCCAAAGCTTAGGGATCTGTTTATGGCTTTAGAAGCCACTGCCATGTTAAGAGGGGAATCACACCAATGGCAATTGCTTGAAGTATTCTGCCTAGGGAGAGAATGGGCAGGCAGAATGCTTATAGAAGTGCTGAGTGAGTGAGTGCATTCTGAAGTGGCAATTACTGTATCCTTTAAAAGAATTGTACATAACCTGCCTTCAAATATTGGCAAATGTGGAGGGAGGACAGGGCTGTAGCTACACAGCCCCACCGCACCCCTTTTGATGTACAGTACACCTTGTGGCACTATATCTTCTACTTGGGGAGCAGAACAGCAGGATTCTGGATGTCCCTTACGTGGGTGTTCAGGTGTCTTAATATACCATTCTCCCCCGTCCCCATACACACAACTTTTATGCATGCATCTTCATAAAGACGGTCAGAATCTGCCCCCTAGTGAATATTAATAGCCCTTAACATATATTTAACCTTTTAAGTGATCACTAATTTTTCTGTGGTTTTTTTTTTGGTATGAAAAAATAGAAGATAATAAACTAATAACTAATTAACATTATAGTGGTTTCTGTGTTTTCAAAACACACGCCAGTAGTCACAGTCTCATCACATGCTGTATTTAATTGCCCTAGAGTCTAACAATTTCTTTCTTGATTAGTGCCTACAGCCAAATTTCTTCTGTAAACTTTTAACCAATAACCCTTGAGCCACCTCTGTATTGAGGGACAGTGATTAAAAAGAACACAAAGCAGGAAAAATGAATCTTGGTTTTGGAGGAAAGCTTAAAGTCATGGTGCAAGTGTACACTAAAGGTTCAAATACCCAAAGGTAAATACACTTTGAGTTCTTTTTAAAGTCATGAGATTGTAAAATCTCTTGATTTTTGTGGTTGTTGTTTTGGGTTTTTTTTCCGGGTGAAGAGGGGCTTGACTTACGATTTTTGAATGCTTGGGACTGGCAATGCTGCACATTTAAAAAAAAACAAACCCTGCCCTTTGTTCTTTCAGAATTGTGGATTTTGTGGTTTAAGATCTTAAAGTGGCTTAATTAGTGTAAATCAAACCACAGTTCTATTTAGACCTCTCTAAAATAATTTAAGATCTTACATCAGTTTATATTGCAGGCATGGGAGGCACCTGTGTTGCCTGAACTGTTCCCTTTCCCATAGAAGGATATATGCATATACACGTATGAAAGCCTGGAATACTAACAGATGCTAATCACCTTTTGACAAGCTTGATTATCAGTGCACAGTTTACTAATAATTATGGAAGCATTGAGGTTTGCAGATGAAACAGAACATTCTCCGTTCCACACTCTAAGGACAGACTGTTGTCTTTCAAGTGTACATGCTAATTTTTTCCAGGCCATTTGAATTTTCAGTTACTTTTTTTTTTTCCTATAACATTTTGTAACTTTGGCAAAGAAAACATTTAAAAATATTCACTATTTTAAAAACAAATTCCCCAAGCATTTAATTTTTTTTGTCTCCCTTTTACATGAAATACCAATCACCAGGTTCTCCAGACTATTCTCTCACATGACCTGGTAATATCAGGGATATAGATCACTTCTCAGAATCACATCAGCCACACTATCAGAGGCTCGTTCACCTGCGCATCTACCAATGTGATATATGCCATCATGTGCCAGCAATGCCCCTCTGCCATGTACATTGGCCAAACTGGACAGTCTCTACGTAAAAGAATAAATGGACACAAATCAGACGTCAAGAATTATAACTTAAAAAGCCAGTCGGAGAACACTTCAGTCTCTTTGGTCACTCGATTACAGACCTAAAAGTGGCAATTCTTCAACAAAAAAACTTCAAAAACAGACTCCAACAAGAGACTGCTGAATTGGAATTAATTTGCAAACTGGATACAATTAATTTAGGCTTGAATAAAGACTGGGAGTGGATGGGTCATTACACAAAGTAAAACTATTTCCCCTTGTTTATTTCCCCTCCTACTGTTCTTGTAAAGTGTTGGAAATGGCCCACCTTGATTATCACTACAAAAGGTAGCCTCCCCGCCCCGTTCACCTGCAGGTAATAGCTCACCTTTCCTGATCACTCTTGTTACAGTCTGTATGGTAACACCCACTGTTTCGTGTTCTCTGTGTATATAAAATCTCCCCACTATATTTTCCACTGTATGCATCCGATGAAGTGAGCTGGAGCTCACGAAAACTTATGCTCTAATAAATTTGTTAGTCTCTAAGGTGCCACAAGTACTCCTTTTTTCTTTTCTCAGATTTTAAACTTGATTACAAAAATCACTTATTTTCATCTTTGTTCCTCATCACCTAATTGGTTAACTCCAAGAAAAGCCAACAGAAATTCTCATCCCTCAACTGATTCTGTTCTCTGACACTGTGTGGCTTAGCTGTGCACCCTGCTCCATGCTCCCCAGTTCTGTTTCTCACACACAAGCTAGTCATTCACTGATCCCGAAGAGGCAGGTTAATCAGTAGTGTTAAGGAGGCAGCGTTGGAGAACCAGGTGACATGGAGTACACTTGCTTCCTGCTCCCTACCTATCCTACTTGCTGGAGCACTCTACAGCTCATTGGCCCTGCCCCAGACCCTCTTTCTGTTTCTGTAGCTTCCCCAGCGGAGCACAGTATCTATATGTTCATGGTTCCTCCTTTGATCCCCACTGATGCATGTCCATGCACCCATTGCCCACAAAGTTCCACTTCTTCTGGCCAGTGGCCAACAGTCTCTTTCCCCCCACCCCCACTCTCTTCTGGTGTCCCTTCACCATCAAATTCATCCCCGTTTCCAGCCTCTCTGTAATGCCCACCCTGAGCATATTTCCTAGCCCACTCCACCAGCTCCCTGTCATGATCCTCTTGTTCCCACCTGTGTGTATTTCTGATCTGCTCCAGTTCTGAACGCCCCCATATCTCCAAGTTATACCCTAGTAGCTCTGATCCTACCCATTTCAGAATGTCATCCCTCAGTTGCATTGCTCCCTACATACATTCACCACTAAATATTCCCACTGCTGCTTCATCCTCATCACATTTCCCACCCATTTCTCCACAGCTGTAATTAGTTTCCAAACAGCTACTATCCCCTCGTGCACAGCTTCCCTAACTCTCCCCCAGCTCCTCTATAAGAGCTCCCAACTCTCCCACAGATTGTTAAACCTTGATGTAAAGCTCTAGTTCCTACATGTCCTTGTAGCCACCTCTTAGAGCTCTGGCAACACATCCATTCCAAATCCTTCAGCCCAACTGCCAGCACAGCTTCAGCGCCCTCTCTTCACAAATTTGATCTTACCCATCTCAAACCCTACCCTACCCCATAGATATCCTCTCCCCCGACTCACACAGCTCCTCATTCCATAGTGCCTTTCCACATCCATCTGTAAGTACCACACTCTCTCCCATGCTGTCCATGGCACACTACTCTGTGCTGAGGAATTGCTACAGACCATGGAAGAGGTTCCCCAATATAGAGGAATTGATAACTAAAGTTGGGACCTTCTTTGGGCAGAAATCTCACCAGTCCACGGCAGAGTTAACTCAGTTAACCTCTTTTCTATGACTGACTTTTTCTACTTTCTAGGGCCTCCTTTGGTGGCCCCAGCTACTTTCTGCCCTTCCCCCATAATATGTCGCTCCTTTCTCCCTCAATGTACAGCCACTCAGAGTGCCTGCATCTAATACCTCAGAATTGCATTGAAATGCACAAGCTGAGCACCAGCCTCCACAGCAATAACACGTTACCGGCAGATGAATTTTCAACGAAAAGCTTGTTGTGATGTTAACATATATGAGGTTAGACAAACTGAGGTGGTGTATTGGATTGTGATGGTGAGGAACTGGACATGGTCACTGTCCATATCTTTGTGGTGGGAGACAAAGGGAGTTTGTTGGGGACTTGAAGATATGAGAGTATTTGGTGGTTTTGACACTTGGTTTACTTTTCTTTCTTCTTTAAAATATCTAGGGAGTTAAATACAAAAACTACAAAAAGTAATTCTCTACTCTAGCCTTGCCTAGACTAAGATTTAAGGTTGTGGTATTACAACAAGCCAGCTAATGCATTGTAACCAATTAGACTGAAAGCAGGGGCTGTCTTTTTGTTCTGTGTTTTTGTGTAGTGCCTAGCACAGTGGAGTCCTGGTTCATGACTGGTGCTCCTAGGTGCTACCACAATACAAACATAGTAGATTACGCATATTAGCAAGCCCTCAGTTGCCAGCAAAAAGTTGCCATTATTTGGTACTTGCCAATAAGAAGAAGGCAAGTTTGTGGGGCTGCAGGCAGGGAAGGAAGCATTGGGACATGCCTTCCCTCGCTGCATCCCTGCAAACCTGCCTGTGGGCAGGGCAGCATTGGCGAGAGGTGTGTTGCAACTCCACAGGCTCTGACCACTCCCACTCTCCATGGAAAGCCCTGGTTTCTGGGCTGCAGCCCTCCCTCCCCGCTGCTGCCCTGCCCACAGTCTTCCCTCCCAGCCTGCAGTGCCGGGACTTCAGCAGAAGTTTCCCCGTTGGGTGGGGATACAGGTGCCCAGTCCCATCTCCTGTGCAGACCTTGAGTTCAAGCAGTTTGTGGGGCTGCAGTCAGGGAAGGAAGCATTAGAACATGCTGAACACTGGCTACAGCCCCCTCAAACCTGCCATGACCTTTCTTCCCTTAAAAAAAAAAATCACAATAAATGGCCTGTAATTAGTAAGATCCAAATCCCATTAACATTAAAACCAATGGGATGGGATTGGTTCTTGGCAAAATGTTGTTGTTCACTGGAAGTTGCTAGCATTAGGGTTGCATTAAGCGGCATCCACTGTAATAAATAATGTTTGCAAAGCCTACTCTAGATAAGGCAGTGTATACTTTAACATGTGCTAAACTCGTCAAGTTAAACTCTAGGTCTTTTTTCTTAACCAGTGTAGCATGTGTTGAAGGCTTGTATAAACTAGACACATATGATGATCTCACTAACTGTAATGTATCTTTTTATCCTTTTAGTCCAGACTAGTCCGTTCTCAGCATAACTTTTGCGGCAAGGTCCTCTGTTTTATTACATCTGTTCTATCATTTCAATAAATCAGTGGAGTTACATCAGAATAAAACTCACGTAAGATAAAGGAGGTTCTGGCTCCAAATGTTCATGGGGGCCCAAAACTGTATCGTTAAGTGCTCAAAGGTTTGCACAAGAAGTGCAAAAGTTAAAGATGAATGCTGAAGTTTTACTCTGCCACCTCGTGTATATTGTGCAATACTATTTAAGATTTAGTCATTAACTTAATCTTGGATAAACTTGTGTATAACTTGAAAAATAATCTGTTGTACTAATTGAGAAGTAATGGGTCACATTCTCATGTGGTATAAATTTCCATGTTTTTATTGAAAAACAATGGAGTTATACCAACATACATCAGTTGAGGATCTGGCCCAGTATGTGTTCACATAAGTAGCTGTTGCGGGACAAATTCTTCTCTAAGAGCAGCACTCTTATACATCTAGACTGATTCCATTAATTTCCATGGACATACTACAAATTCACACAAGTGTAACCAAAAGCAGAATATGGGCAAATCCGTGCAAATATGCTGGGGGCAGAGTTAACAGCCGTACTTTAATTTTGCAACCCTTAATATTTCATTAAATATATGCTTTTTACATTTTATTATAATATGTCTTTCTTTGAAAATATCAGATTGAATTGGCTACTTACATTCAGTACTTTTTTACATTGGTAAAGCACTGTGATTTTACTAATCACTCTTAAAATACACTGTTTGTTTTAATTTAGATTAATTTCAGTAGATTAAGTTGTAAATTGATAAGAAATTGCCTTTTTAATATTGCTTATATTCAGTTTGTAACACTTTTTTGTAGCTGATTAAGATTTACGAAATTCAATTTTGGAATCACAAAGCATATATGGGCTGCACTGAACTGCTCAAGGCAATTCATGCTAAATTTTCTAGAATACCAGCTACAGGCCATGATAAATTACATTTTATGTGTTAATGTTCCCAAACACAAGTCCGTAAAGTATCTGAGAGATTACCATAAACTACTGCACTTCTATTTTGAGACTTCATTTAGAATATATATTTACAAGGACGGTACTGTCAGTAATTGCATTATATGTTCCTTTTTTCTTTTGCAGTTCAGTTAAAATCTTTTTATATTAAGTGGTGAATCTCTAAGATTTTTCTAACATTACAAAGATACAAACCTGTTAGGATCTACTCTCCTCCATTCTAGTTCAAAGTAATCACAGCCCTTTGACCTACATAGAAGAGCCAGGCATGAATGATCTCGTCCCTCCATATTTTTTTCTTTTGCATTGTCACTAGCAACTTTTATACATCACAGTGTGATTGTGGCCTGTCATTCAAGGTTTTCAGGGTGAGGAGAGTCAGAATGAGCCAATCCATTATATCCATCATCATCTTTTCTTCTTAGAATTAGGAGCATGGTTATATAGGGTCACTCATCAAGATGCTACAGTAAAGTAGAACTGTGCTTTAAAATACATTCCAACCTCTCAGCTGACATTGCTATTTTATTCCTAATACCGAAAACATGATACTGCATGCCCTACCTGCAAAGTACACACTGTTTTAACAATTGGATGAACCAAATCACTAATCACTCATCAGATGTATGTACACTCTAATCCTTCCTGTGCCACAATATGTCATTTAGGGAACAAACATCATGCTATTTGCTGGAATGGCTACCTTGTTGTGTTTCTATATGTTAACTTTTTACAAGACTATGTTGTTGGCCTATCACTCAACCCCCAACCTGGAGGACCAGCGGACTGCTTTTTGTCTAGTCCCTAACCTTTGACCTCTCTGACTTTGGTGGTCCTACCAGTAGTCAAAACTCCTGCTATCATAGCTCTCAGGGTCATTGAAACACATACACCTTCCTATCGCATCAAGGCACAGTCCCCAGGAAAGGATGTACAGTAACTGTAGCAGTTCAGAACCATAGGCTTGTAAGTCAATGTCATAACAATTTACATTCAAGTTAGTTTTCATAAGTTTCTTAACAAACATAAATAATGACTGTAAAGCTGAGGTAAATCAGAAAATAAATTGAATGATGGTTAGTATAATCCTGAATCCACTTTATATACAATTTTGCTGTTATTGCTGTGAAATTGTTCATCATTTTAGTCTAATAAAATGCCAGCACTCTGTATGTGACACCATTTATTTTTGGTTATGAATCCTTGAAGTGTTAATCAGGGTGCTACATTTTTTTTCATTTACTTGTTGTTTTTCTCATTTGAGATATTGCCTGGCTAGACAACTTGTGAAAGTGAAGTAATTTTCATGAAAACAAACAGAATTCAGAGAGAAGCAAAATTATATTAAAGGACCAATCCTGCTCCCATTGAAGTCAGTTGAAACAGGATCGAGCCATAAATGTAGTTTAACAAAGGGCAATGTGTAGAATTTTAAATATAATTCTGTAAAGCATCACTGTCACAATTCAGTAATACTTAGAACATTAGTTCCTTCTAGTTTCAAAGTAATGTACATATTAATCATTATAACACTACTGTGAAGTAGATAAGTATTTCCGTTGTACAGACTGGGTGTCCATGGCAAAGACTTAAGTAATTTGACCAAATGAGTCATAGACAGAGCAGGATTAGAACTCGAGTTCTTTTTCCTAGATCCATGTTTCTGTAATAGATAAGGCTACGCTCTGCTTTTTACAAGTGGCTGCATGTAAAAAAGAAGTGGTTACTGCCGGTATAGTACTACTAAACATCATGTAGTAAAAGCAGTCAAGTTAAGTAGATTATTGATTACATTGATGTTTGGCTTCTGTAACCCCAACAGATAAAAAGAAAAATAACATTGGTGAGATTTGACAGGTCTGATAACTGGAAATGTTCAGCATGCCAGGAAAATGATGTTGAAGCCAAGAACCTACCTTTGTATGTCGTTTTTGTTCAGAAAAAACAGAATACTGTTTTTAAATGGGTGGTGCTCTTGTGTGAGTAATTACTAGAAAATGTATTGCAAGATAATATTGCTACACTTTAATACACTTCAAGGGTGAAGTCAATGGTACAACTGCCATTAACTTTAATTGAACTGGGATTTCCCAATTTTATTCAGATGGAAAAGTTCTATTAGATTACTCAGTGAATTTCTCACAGTCTTGGGTATTTTTGTGCTAAATGTGACAATGTTACTTAATTGGTTTAAGAAGTATTTTTGAAATGTCTGAACATCCCATTAAAATAGTTATCTCACTAGCACATTATCTATCTCTTATGTCAATTAATAGGGGGTGGACTTGGCCCCCAAAGTAGCTAGCTAGCTAGCTTCATAACAGCTATTGGTCCAGGGCACTGTGTGGAATTATTTGATTGAACCTTTACTTAGGCCCATATTGAGATCTCCAGTTATGACTGCATAATGAACAGATTTAGTTTTTGTGATGCTAACTGTGCAGTTCTTCCTGCATGTTCTCTGTGCTGTCCTGTGACATTTTGTTGTATCAACCAGACAAGGTACTAACAAGCTTCAACAGGACTTTATTTTCAAAGTGGAAACCTCTATACCAAGCTGCTGCTGCACCCTCTGTAGCTTTCTCCCAGCCTCTCAACTCCTCCCTCCTCCTCCCTGTTTCCTGTCCTTTCAGACTCCCAACAGCAGTGCTCCCAATTCTAATAATTACAAGTAACATCTAAACACCACACATTCATACTTTAGGGACATATCACAAAGCTGCAAGATTTTTCCTGATAGACCCATTCCTGAAAGTCAGTCAGTTAACCAAAAGAGAGATGTAAATGTTCAACATGCCCCAAAACAAAATGAAGTGCAGAGCCTAGAGATTGCAGTAAAATCTCAAATGTACAATGTAATATTTCTGCTGAGAAGGAAACCAGGTTTTTGTTGTCTCCACTTTTTACTTAAAAACAGACATTATAGCTAGGGTATCCACCCATATTCTTTTTGGATGGGGCAAAACATTCTTGAGAATTGCATGCTATACGAGAAGAGCTGATTTTCATAGGTGTCCACCTCCCGGCTACCTCTGCATCTGTCCATGGTTGAAGGTACATAAAGGGAAGTGTAGTTGGTGGCAGGTGGGGTGTGGGCCCACCCTACTCCACTGACCCAGGGCCCTAATAGTGGTGGAGTGGTCCGCCACTGGGTCAGCGGGAATCCCAACCGCAACACTCTGACTGTGCCTCAGACAAAGCTGTAGCTGTAGGGTCGGCTATCCCTGGGCCACCTCCTCCCCGCCCCTCGGGTGTACCTGGGTCAGTGGGGTGTCCTCCAGCTCTTCTGGTTAGGTGGCCCACGGCAGTCCCGGCAGAACCGTGGCAGAAGCAAGTTCCCTGGTTGGCAGGGTGTCGCTGGGCTTCGCAGCCAGGAGCAAGAAGGATCCGTCTGCCTGCTTTGGTGTTCTAGCCTCAACTGAGTGGGAGGCCCTGCCTTGTATACTTCCTGTTACGGTGTACTTCCAGTGGGAGGGGTGAGGCAGGCCTGGCTCCGCCCGCTTGGACAAGGAAGGTGGTTTCTCCCTCTCTGGCTCAGAGGGAGGCCACACTGCCTCACTACAGGCAGTTTATATTTTTTTAAAGTGTTTTTACTAGTTATCGTACAAAGTCAGCCTAATGGGTGTGATGCCAGTTTCTACAACCTTGTTCTAGTTTGTGCTACAGAGCAGAAAACGCTTTCCACAGAATGCAACTTCAAGTGATTTTTTTTTTTTGTAATGCATTCTTCTGAAAGCTTCTAACCCATTTAATATTTGACATAACAGAGCATGAAAACTTGTTCAGGACTTTTACCATGAATGTCATTTCAAATGATGGAAAATTTGTATTAGTCAGTTAGATACGTCTAATCAAGGACACAGTAAAACTTCCGTACAAAATAAATGATTTATATATGGTATATCATGTTGCATAAATTATGGGGACACCATTAGAAGCACTGTAATATACTGATATCCGTGATATAATCTCAATACAGTTTTACTACAAAAAGCAATTTAGATGTTGGCCTTCTGTTTGAGGCAGCCTGTAGGCCTTATCCTTTTACTTAAATCATTACATTAAATGTCAATGGTAATATCTCCTTGTACTTTTAATACATTTTGCACTTATTTTTGCTAAAATATTGCCAAAAATGTAAAGCTGGTGGAAATTGAGGTATTAATTAATCAGTGACACAAGGTAAATTAAAATGCCAGGGAAGAAAAACACTCAGAAGGTGGAAATGTTCAATTTTTTTTTTTTGGGGGGGGGGTGTTGTAATTTACCCACTTGTTTTATGCAATTTCATAGTGCTTCAGTAACTGAAAAGAGTTATGAAAGCTTTATTTTAAATGTGTGCTTTCCCAGTATTCAGAAAGTTCCTCATGCATCTTGTGCTCAGTTTTACCAGTAAAATACATGACTGGAATAAGGGTAGGTGCAGAATTACAGTACCCTCGGGGAAGCTGAGGGAGGTGGGAGGGATTGGTACAATCCTTCCTACAGTACTCTGGCATGCAGAAAAAGAAAGCATTATATGCCATCCCACAGGATGATGCAGTGTTAGGCCAACAGAGTGAAGGAATGAGTAGTGCGTGTCTTGTGGTTGGTATTCCTCTTCCTTGTCCTTTCTGTGTATCTAGAAGGGAGTAGTCACTGTGCTCTCCACAGCAGAGAGCATATGATTATGTCTGCTCCTTGGAAGGAGAGAAATGATCCATTAGTTTAGTGTTGTGCTTTCTAAGGTAGCTAGATCATGCTGATGTGTCTTACTGGTACATGCAAGATACCTGTAGCTCAAAATAGACTGAAATGGATGAGAACAGGAGTATTTTCCCTGTCTATTGCTGTGCCACTCACCCACCAATACTACCAAAAGCCATTTTTGTGCTGTGACCTGGTTTGAATCCTGATTTCAAGGATTCCAGGATGATGATATACAGAAGGCATTGGGATGAAGTTGCTGCCATTTTCCATAATAATATGGAATGAACCCGCATAGAGAAAGCAGTGGAGGAAAACAAATAATGAATGAGTTCCAGAGGTTATTAGATTCATCTCCTAATGAAGAGAGGATTGGAGGCTGTGGTGAAAACCAAGACATGAGATTTAAATTGCAATAAATCCAGGAAGATTGACTGTCCTTTTCATGTTCCTAATGTCTTATATTAATTTGGATGTTGAATGAAATGATTTCTGGAATCTAATTGGCTAAAATACCATAACTGTGTGGCTAAAATACAAAAAAATGTTTTATCTAGAAGTGTTTGATGTGGGGAAAGTAACTGATATTACTAGAGTCATTGATTTCATGTACACATTCTGTTACAGATATGCCACATGCTCAGATTAGGAAAACTGCCAGGACCCCAGAAAATATTATTTCATATTACATTAGATGATGCAGAAGATTGGTAATGGAAGATGTACCTCTAAATCACTGGTTCAAATCTGGCCCAAGTTGATTGGCGGCAGGCTTTGGTCACTAGCTTATGGCTTTCAGTGGCCTATACAGAATAATTACGTATTCTTTTCAGAGTAACAGCCGTGTTAGTCTGTATTCGCAAAAAGAAAAGGGGTACTTGTGGCACCTTAGAGACTAACCAATTTATTTGAGCATTTTTACGTATTCTTTGTGTAGTGTCATAGGCCAATATAAAAGGCTGGCCCTTGAAATAAGTTATTGCAGCCTACTTCTTTGTGAGCAAGTGTTGCCTCTCAAAAATCATTATTGTGTTTGGCATTCAATGACCTCTTTGTGTCATTCTCAGAATTGAGACAAGCTATTTTCTTATGCCTGAAGGGTGGTCCTTCAGCGTCAACTCAAGGTAAGTACATTGGGAGAAAAAAAGAAACTGAGTGCTACAATCCAACGTGAACCTAGTCTGTTGATAAATGGATGTTACATCTGTGTACTATTAGAGCACTAGGTTAATTTAAAAAGATGTATTTACACACTTATCTCAAGACAGCAGTTACAACCTGGGTGCAAGATAGTTGCTGGAGACAAGTTACAGAGTTAATGGTCTGAGGCATAGCAACTCCTCTCAGCCATCCTGCAGTCCCTTAGAAATGCCCTGCATCTCAGCTGTTACTGCTTAAATATTTGCACCTTTTTAATTTCAGATCATACAGCAGCTTAATGGCATAAGTAATTGAGCATTAATATATAATAATAATAATTAATAAAGTGCTAATAAAATATAAACAATTCCAGAACAATATGAAGGTGAGTTTCACACTAGAACATGAGAAGCAGCAGCAAATCAAAGTAATTAATTTTCATATTTGGAAATGCAATACAAATAAGAGCCAGATGTTTAGGGGAGTGGTTCCCTTTCTTTGCTCATCATCTCGCTGATCAATGGCCCAATTTAGAAATAATAAATTATGCCTCTGACATATTTTTAAAATGGATTGCTTAAACAGCGTGTGTTCAGCTTTTTTTTTTTTTTGCTTTGTCTTTTTAGTACTGGAGTATACAACATACCTAAGGGATAATCATGGAGCTGTAGATCAAATCACAAATGTAATATAAAAGCATCAAAACGTTCTGCCAGCATAAGCATCATATCAGTTAAAAATACCACATTAAAAGTGTATTAAGGCCTTGGCTTCTGCTCACAAATAAAGATTTAATCTTTAATATCTTGTCACAACAGGGCACAGTAAGGGAAACATTAGGGATTTTGTTCCTTTGTAACTAGAAACTGAACATCTCTCCTGTAGATGTCTATGTTTTTGCAAACATTTTGAAATCTGAATGTATTAAAACATTGTTTTCTGCACATGCTTAGTAACATTTCCTACAGATTCACTAAGTAAAAATACAAGACAGTCCCTCCTCTGTATTTACAATATAATCAAGATAAGAGTAGACATAACATAGTGGGAAGGCCAGAGAGAAACAAAATGCTAGTTTTTTGGGGAGGTTTTTTTGATTGCTTATGTTTCTCATGTGCTGTTTATTTATAAAGTACCATTGCTGTACAGTAAAAAAGGTCCCTGCTCTGCGGAGTTTATAATCTAAATTAGATTAAAAGGATAAATTGACAACAGAAAATAAATGGAAGGAGAGGAGACAATGAGAAAGGGAAAATGCTCTTGGGACAGCGCTATTAGGAAAAACTTATAGATCACTTTTTATTTTGTGTTTATTGAAATAGCTTTGTTTCTGTTTGTTTGTTAGCTGGTATGATCAGGTGCAAGAGAAGGAGCAGAGAGTTCCAGAACTGAGATTAGTCACAGAAGGCTAATCAATGGAAGAGAAACTATGAGGAGCGGGAAGCACTTAGGCCCAGAGTCTGCCTGATCATTGCAGAGGTGTGAAGTAAAGAAGTCTTCCTTTCTCTCCTTATGTAGCTTCATAAACACTAGGTAGAATTACAGCCCACATGCTCTGGGGCTGCTCCATCCTTACAATCCTGGAGAAGAATAGTGCCCCAAAGGGGCAAGAAGAAGGTACGTGAGGCAGCGCCTTGGCCCCATCTACACATTATCCAACCATGTTAGGGTGGGGGGAATAAACTGCATCCACAAAGGGAATGTGATGGAAGATGCATAACCTCCGTTTGTCTTCTGGTGCTGGTACTATGGGCTGTGCCTTAATGCACAGGAGCAGACTGTTTCAGGCATACGAGGTAGTATGGAAAAGCTGTTGAGTTTGTGATTGAGTAAGAGATGATTAGATGTGTGTTTAAGGTGAGAAGAGTGAGCAGAGTGCAAAAGGGGTGAAGGAGGAAATGAACTCTGATACAGGACAAATTAGAATGATTAAGAACCTTGAAGGTGAGCACAATGCATTTGAATTTGGTGCAGAATGACAGGGGAACAGAGATGACTGCAGGGAAAAGTGACATGGTTGGAGCAGTGGAAGAAGAAGATGACTTTAGCGGTAGTGTTTTGGATAGAGTGGGTAGATGTGTGCTGTTTCCTGATGTCAGGTATTGGAAAGTGGTGTTGGCAGATTCGAACAATGCCAGTTTGGCTGAGACTGAAATATAATAAAACACAGAACCATTTATCTAGATATTGGTAGTGATGTGAACATGGTCTTCCCCCTGCTCTTAGCTTGCTTTGGATCATAGAATGATCTTCTATACTCAGCTTGTTGTAGAATGCCCATTTGTGTGAGAGCTTACGGGAAAAATCATGGTAATGGGGTCATTTTCAACCATACATCTGACTACTTTTATTGGAACGGACATTGAATTGCAATATTCAGCAAGATCAGCTTGTTCCAGTTTGAAGCTGTACTTGTCTTTTACGGCCTCCACTTTAGAGAGTCTTACTTTGTATGGGATTTTCCACTTGCATGCAGCTGCAGAAGATGCCGTTACTTTCCATTTTAGTTTCAGAACAGTGTTTCCACGCTAAGAAGTTAACCCCTCCACCCCGCCCTGGAAACCGTAGTATTTTTGCGATGGGGACTGGTAAGTATTTCAAATTTGAAAAACTTAGAGGATATCCAAAAGGCAATGGAATATCTTTTTTAGTCACCAATCAGGAGGGAAAGGACTCATCTTGTGTTGATGAAAGCTAAATCTATAGACAAATGGCTGGTCCCATACCTTAGGTGAGCCATATAGACTCAGAGGCTTGTGACAATGCGCAAACATATTCCATTAGGAAGTCTGGATTCACAGTTTTCCAATGGAATTTTGATGGTGTTTCTACCTTTAGGTTGTAAGATGTGAGACCTTAAAACTGTCCTATATTGTTTGTCCTCGATCTTGGACCACTGTAATTTCTAAGGAGAATTCTGTCCACTGGAGGAAACACATACATTTTTGTGGCATGTTTGGGTGTTTTTTAATGTGCTGCCTGTTTGAAAGCTGTTCAGAGGTAGATAATGTTAAAAGTAGAAAGGGGCTTGAACCAGTACAAAAAATTCATCACTACCACCCTTGAATCTAGTTCTGGATTCAAACTCCCTGGGTTGGGCCCATCTCTAGCTGGAAATAGTCCCGGACAAAATGCATTAGTGGGCAGACTGCAGATGTATAAAATTAATTAATGTATTTTACACTATATTTACTATACTTTATACTTTAATATTAAAGTATAAAAATTAATTGTTCATCCCTCTTTTCGGAGAAGACCAACGAGACATCATAGTTTGAAGGATTTGAGGACCACCCTCAAATCCTTGGGCCTCCATACCCTCACTACTCAGCAGAAGCATTTCAGGCCACAACCTCCTCTGAGGTTCTATCAGCTGCAGAACTGACAGGATTTCTCCTGGAGGAGAAATAGGAGAGGCAGGAGGAGACCACACCCTTCCTCGGGCCAGCGCTCTGACCAGTCCAAGCCATCTTCGGGCCAGAAGCAGGCCTTTTGAAGGTGTGCTTAATGACGATACACTAGCACCACCATTGGATCCACCCCACCTTACCTTCTCGTGCTGACTATCCCCTTTCTACCATTCGTGGGCCTGTATTACATCAGACCGCTGGGTACTCTGCACGGAAGAAAGGGGATACTCCCTCCAATTCTTGGCCCTCCCATCCTTCCATCCCCCTTCCCTGTCCCTCTTCAGGGATCCTTCTCATGAGCAATTCCTCATACAGGAATTCCTCATTCGCTCCTATCTCTGGGGGCAGTGGAAGAGGTTCCTCAGCAGCTGACGGGCAAGGTGTTCTATTCCCCGTATTTCCTAATACCGAAAGCCAAAGGTGGCCTCAAGCCCATCCTAGACCTACGAGATCTCAACAGGTTCATGAAAAAGCTGAAGTTTCGCATGGTCTGATTGGCCTCCATCAACCCTTCCTTGGATCCAGGGGACTGGTATGCCGCCCTCGACTTGAAGGACGCTTACTTTTACATTGCAGTCACACCAGAAGATACCTCAGGTTTGTGGTGGACCACAATCACTACCGGTTCAGTCTTCCCTTTCGACCTCTCAGTGGCCCCTTGAATATTTACCAAGTGTATGGCAGTCGTGGCTGCATTCCTGTGCAGGTGGCAGGTAGAGGTGTTTCCGTAGTCAATGACTGGCTGATTAAGAGCTGCTCCAGGGCGCAAGTGGAGGTGCAAGTCAGCTTCTTAAGAGCATTGTTTGACGAATTGGGCCTTCTCCTGAACTTGGGGAAATCGACTCTGTTACCTGTTCAGTGGATAGAATTTATAGGGGTGGTACTGGACTCCACGCAGGCCAGGCCGTACCTCCCGGAAGTTTTCAGGCCCTAGGCAATATCGTTCGAAGTCTCAGGCAGTTCCCTACCACCATAGCAAGGAATTGCCTGAAGCTTCTGGGGCAACTGTCTAAATGGGCCATCCTGATTACCACTACAAAAGTGTTTTTCTCCTGCTGATAATATCTTATCTTAACTAATTTATCCTCTCACAGTTTGTATGGTAACTTCCAACTTGTGTGTGTGTGTGTGTGTATGTATATGTATATAATCTTCTTACTATATGTTCCATTCTGTGCATCCGATGAAGTGGGCTGTAGCCCACGAAAGCTTATGCTCTAATAAATTTGTTAGTCTCTAAGGTGTGTGGCGGGGTCGGGCCAGATGGCTACAGGAGAGTAATAGAAGGCAGCGAGGATACCAGACCACTGTTCTCAGGGCCAAGCCTCCCGCAGGGCTGTCCTCTCAAAGGCCAGGAGGTATGCCTCTACATCATCCTCCCGCGTCATTTTCTGCAGCCAGTTGCTGGCCCGTATGATCTGTGTCCCATCATGGCCACGGTTCAGCTCTGTAAGGGCCTTTACCTGGTTTACCAGTTCCCACAACATAGCCCGGTCTTGAGCAGCCTGGTCCATCAGCAGGCTATTAGTCTCTTGCTGCAGCTGCACTGCCTCCTGTTGGGCGGCTGCCTGGACACGGGTAGCCTCCTGCTGGGCAGCCGTGGCTTGTATCAGTGCACACACTACCTTCTCCGTTGTGGTGAAAAAAATAAAAATAGACCCTCTCCCCTTTTAATCTTTCTACGCTGTGTGGGAGTGGAGAACAAATCTGGGGATATTTCAGAGAAGGTTGGGGGTTTATAGTCTACTGTGGATGCCTCCCTACTTTCAGGGCTTCCCCCTTTCTCCAATTCCCCTACCGGGAGTCAGTCTCCACACCCTGGAAAGTCCCTCCCTATGAGCACCGGGAATGGAAGTTTAGGGACTACACCTGCTGCTACCTCAGTAGTGTTCCCCTGAATCTTGATTTTTACTGGGATGGTGGGGTACTATCGACAATTTATTCCCCATTTTGCTACCAGAGCGAGTCCCCTGACAGACCTGATAAAAGCCCAGTGTCCAGACATGGTGAAGTGGACAGATGCCGCAGAGAAAGCATTCATGGATCTACAGACAGCCCTCTGCAGTAACCCCGTGTTTATAGCCCCAGACTTCAACAAAGAATTCATTTTACAAACGGATGCATCTGAAGTAGGATTGGGAGCTGTCCTATCGCAGATGGTCGGAGATAAAGAACACCCAATCCTCTACCTCAGCAGGAAACTCCTCCTGAGAGAGCAGAAGTATGCCGTGGTTGAAAGAGAGTGCCTAGCTGTGAAATGGGCCATGGAAACACTACATTATTACCTTCTGGGATGACGGTTTACCCTTGTGACCGACCATGCACCCCTCCAGTGGATGCAGTGAAATAAAGAGAAGAATGCTAGGGTGACCAGATGGTTCCTGTCCCTACATCCTTTCCAATTCACCATACAACACCGGGCTGGAAGCCACCATAGCAATGCAGCTGGCTTGTCACTAGTATACTGCCTGATGTCCCAAGTTGCCCAACCCTGTAGTGTTGAGCAGGGGCGGGATATGTGACGGGGTTGGGCCAGATGGCTACAGGAGAGTAATAGAAGGCAGATATATTAGCCCCAGGTTAAGTAGGTCCCTTTTCCCTGGGTAAGGTAACAAGGAAGGTTCCAGAACAATCAGGAACCTTCTGGAGACAATTAAGACAGACAGGCTGATTAGAACACCTACAGCCAATCAAGAAGCTGCTAGAATCAATTAAGGCAGGCTAATCAGGGCACCTGGGTTTAAAAAGGATTTCACTTCAGTTTGTGGCGTGTGTGTGTGGGGCTGAGAGCAAGAGGCACTAGGAGCTGAGAGTGAGAATGCATACTGTTGGAGGACTGAGGTGTACAAGCATTATCAGACACCAGGAGGAAGGTCCTATGGTGAGGATAAGGAAGGTGTTGGGAGGAGGCCATGGGGAAGTAGCCAAGGGAGTTGTAGCTGTCGCACAACTGTTCCAGAAGGCACTCTAGACAGCTGCATTCCACAGGGCCCTGGGCTGGAACCTGGAGTAGAGGGCGGGCCCGGGTTCCCCCCAGACCTCCCAACTCCTTGTCAGACACAGGAGGAGTTGACCTGGACTGTGGGTTCACGAAAACGGCCAAACTGAGGGCTGCCGTGAAGCTCCAAGGTGAGCAAATCTGCCAATAAGCACAAGACCCACCAAGGTAGAGGAGGAACTTTGTCACAGGTGCCACAAGTACTCCTGTTCTTTTTGCTTATATAGATAAATACTATACATATCTATGGTGGTTTAATAGTAATAATTCTAAGGATTTCTATAGCAACTTCCATCTGGTAATCTCAGAACTCTTTATAAATATTAATGAATCAAGATTCCCAATATTCTAGTAATGAGAGATCAATAAACTCTACCATGTCCATATTACATAAGGGAAAAATTGAGGCACAGATAGGTTAAGTGACTTGCTCAAGGTTTCTCATGCAATTTGTGGCAGAGCCAGGAACATAACCCAGATTTCCTTACACAGGGAGAGAAAAGAGCCTCTCAGGTTGGGAAGGGTTCACAGAGGTGACCTGTGGTGTTTATACAAATGTTATTGTTCTCCGATTTCTTTTTAGTAAGATTTATATTTCCAATTTTCAAATAGTATATCAATGAGCACTGACTCCGGGCCAATGGGGGCTGCGGGAAGGGCAGCCAGCACGTCCCTTGGCCCATGCCGCTTCCCGCAGCCCCCCCGGCCGAGAACGGTGAACCGTGGCCACTGGGAGCTGTGATTGGCCGAACCTGTGGACGTGGCAGGTAAACAAACTGGCCCGACCCACCAGAGGCTTTCCCTGAACAAGCAACACCCCTAGTTTGGGAACCTCTGGTGTAGATAATATGGCTGAGAAGCATTTTCTCATTCAAAGTAATCTGTAGTGCCAGATTCTCACAGCCATATATGTTGCTCCTTGGTAATACTGCTTTTGCCATTGCTGGGGTTTGCCTTCAAAGCTTCCATTATCTCATGGGACCCCGTACTTGCTACTGTCAGCATAACATAATTGTATCTACCGTAGAACCTAAGGGTTATGAACACCAGAGTTACGAACTGACCAGTCAACCGCACACCTAATATTGAACAGGAAGCATGCAATCAGGTAGCAGCAGAGACACTCCTCCCCCCCCCCCCGCAAAAAAAAAAAATCCAATACAGTACAGTTCTGTGTTAAACATCACCTGTTAAAAAAATAGTAAGGGGAAAATTAAAGAAAAGATTTGACAAAGTAAGGAAACTTTCTGCGCTTGATTCATTTCAATTAAGATGTTAAAAGCAGCATATTTCTTCTGCATAGTAATGTTTCAAAGGTGTATTAAGTCAATGTTCAGTTGTGTGGTTCTTTCAAAACTTTACAACATTTTGTTCAGAGTTATAAACAACCGCCATTCCTGAGGTGTTTGTAACTCTGAGGTTCTATTGTATTGTGTTGACTCTGACTAAAGCTCCAGGACTGAACTTAGGTGTGGCTCAGGTACTCCAGTATTCTGTTGTTATTGGACCATTATAAGACTGACTTGTGATGGTGCTGCTTCTAACGTTTCTAGCCCTGCCCCAGAAGAAGTCACACAGGTCCTGGGAAGTCACAGAATCCGTGATCAGCGTGACAGAATTGTAGCCTTAATTATTACTGCTGCCTGTTGGCTTTAATTGTGTATTACACAGGTGATAATGGGCCACATTTTATGTTGATTGTTTGTTGTCTAAGCTAAACTCTCTAGGCATTTATACTAGGCTTAACACCATTATATTTGAGTTATGCCCTTTTGCAGATGCGTCTTTCTTCTGCAAAAAATGTGTGCCCATTTTTCCCCAGCTTGCATTTGTTTTTTCCTCTTTTTCCAGAATTTTTGTGTTAAATTAAATTATCTTCACAATGACTCTTCTTTATCATCCCCTTGCTCTCCTCCTAACTTTATTTTTCTTTCTCTCTTTTCCCCCCCCCCTTTTTTTTGCGGTTTGAGGAGAAATTCATGCAATATATCATAGATTTAAATCTTGGCATTTATACATGTAGCTACTTGATTGTGGGTTCAAATCAGTTAGCTGTGTAATTGCTAAGATGTGCGCCTGGGCCTCTGCCTTGATCAGAATTTTATTGATATCTTGGATTCCGGGGAGATTTTGAGGAATGCAGGTCTTATGAAAATAAACACTTCTCCCCAGGTCTTCCTGTTTAGCTGCTGCTTACCTCCAGTTCCCACTAATAACTGCAGTTTCTTACTTTGCCCTGGTCTACACTAGGACTTTAGGTCGAATTTAGCAGCGTTAAATCGATGTAAACCTGCACCCGTCCACACAATGAAGCCCTTTATTTCGACTTAAAGGGCTCTTAAAATCGATTTCCTTACTCCACCCCTGACAAGTGGATTAGCGCTTAAATCGACCTTGCCGGGTCGAATTTGGGGTACTGTGGACACAATTCAATGGTATTGGCCTCCGGGAGCTATCCCAGAGTGCTCCATTGTGACCACTCTGGACAGCACTCTCAACTCAGATGCACTGGCCAGGTAGACGGGAAAAGAACTGCGAACTTTTGAATCTCATTTCCTGTTTGGCCAGCGTGGCAAGCTGCAGGTGACCATGCAGAGCTCATCAGCAGAGGTGACCATGATGGAGTCCCAGAATCGCAAAAGAGCTCCAGCATGGACCGAAAAGGAGGTACGGGATCTGATCGCTGTTTGGGGAGAGGAATCCATGCTATCAGAACTCCGTTCCAGTTTTCGAAATGCCAAAACCTTTGTCAAAATCTCCCAGGGCATGAAGGACAGAGGCCATAACAGGGACCCGAAGCAGTGCCGCGTGAAACTGAAGGAGCTGAGGCAAGCCTACCAGAAAACCAGAGAGGCAAATGGCCGCTCCGGGTCAGAGCCCCAAACATGCCGCTTCTATGATGAGCTGCATGCCATTTTAGGGGGTTCAGCCACCACTACCCCAGCTGTGTTGTTCGACTCCTTCAATGGAGATGGAGGCAATACGGAAGCAGGTTTTGGGGACGAAGAAGATGATGATGATGATGAGGTTGTAGATAGCTCACAGCAAGCAAGCGGAGAAACCGGTTTTCCCGACAGCCAGGAACTGTTTCTCACCCTGGACCTGGAATCAGTACCCCCCGAACCCACCCAAGGCTGCCTCCTGAACCCAGCAGGCGGAGAAGGGACCTCTGGTGAGTGTACCTTTTAAAATACTATACATGGTTTAAAAGCAAGCATGTGAAAGGATTACTTTGCCCTGGCATTTGCGGTTCTCCTAGATGTACTCCTAAAGCCTTTGCAAAAGGTTTCTGGGGAGGGCAGCCTTATTGCGTTCTTCATGGTAGGACACTTTACCACTCCAGGCCAGTAACACGTACTCGGGAATCATTGTAGAACAAAGCATTGCAGTGTATGTTTGCTGGCATTCAAACAATATCCGTTCTTTATCTCTCTGTGTTATCCTCAGGAGAGTGAGATATAATTCATGGTCACCTAGAGTGCTTTTCTTCAGGGGACACTCAGAGGAGCCCATTCCTGCTGGGCTGTTTGCCTGTGGCTAAACAGAAATGTTCCCCGCTGTTAGCCACAGGGAGGGGGGAAGGTTGAGGGGGTAGCCACGCGGTGGGGGGAGGCAAAATGCGACCTTGTAACGAAAGCACATGTGCTATGTATGTAATGTTAACAGCAAGGATTACCCTGAAAGAGTGTAGCCACTGTTTTATAAAATGTGTCTTTTTAAATACCGCTGTCCCTTTTTTTTTTCTCCACCAGCTGCATGTGTTTCAATGATCACAGAATCTTCTCCTTCCCAAAGGCTAGTGAAGCTTAGAAAGAAAAAAAAAAACGCACTCGCGATGAAATGTTCTCCGAGCTCATGCTGTCCTCCCACACTGACAGAGCACAGACGAATGCGTGGAGGCAAATAATGTCAGAGTGCAGGAAAGCACAAAATGACCGGGAGGAGAGGTGGCGGGCTGAAGAGAGTGAGTGGCGGGCTGAAGACAGGGCTGAAGCTCAAATGTGGCGGCAGTGTGATGAGAGGAGGCAGGATTCAATGCTGAGGCTGCTGGAGGACCAAACCAGTATGCTCCAGTGTATGGCTGAGCTGCAGCAAAGGCAGCTGGAGCACAGACTGCCACTGCAGCCCCTCTGTAACCAACCGCCCTCCTCCCCAAGTTCCATAGCCTCCACACCCAGACGCCCAAGAACGCGGTGGGGGGGCCTCCGGCCAACCAGCCACTCCACCACAGAGGATTGCCCAAAAAAAAGAAGGCTGTCATTCAACAAATTTTAAAGTTGTAAACTTTTAAAGTGCTGTGCTTAAAGTGCTGTGTGGCATTTTCCTTCCCTCCTCCACCACCCCTCCTGGGCTACCTTGGTAGTTATCCCCCTATTTGTGCGATGAATGAATAAAGAATGCATGAATGTGAAGCAACAATGACTTTATTGCCTCTGCAAGCGGTGATTGAAGGGAGAAGGGGCAGGTGGTTAGCTTACAGGGAAGTAGAGTGAACCAAGGGGCGGGGGGTTTCATCAAGGAGAAACAAACAGAACTTTCACACCATAGCCTGGCCAGTCATGAAACTGGTTTTCAAAGCTTCTCTGATGCGTACTGCGCCGTCCTGTGCTCTTCTAACCGCCCTGGTGTCTGGCTGCGCGTAACCAGCAGCCAGGCGATTTGCCTCAACCTCCCACCCCGCCATAAACGTCTCCCCCTTACTCTCACAGATATTGTGGAGCACACAGCAAGCAGTAATAACAGTGGGAATATTCGCAAAAAGAAAAGGAGTACTTGTGGCACCTTAGAGACTAACCAATTTATTTGAGCATGAGCTTTCGTGAGCTACAGCTCACTTCATCAGATGCATACCGTGGAAACTGCAGCAGACTTTATATATACACAGAGAATATGAAACAATACCTCCTCCCACCCCACTGTCCTGCTGGTAATAGCTTATCTAAAGTAATCATCAGGTTAGGCCATTTCCAGCACAAATCCAGGTTTTCTCACCCTCCACCCCCCCACACAAATTCACTCTCCTGCTGGTGATAGCCCATCCAAAGTGACAACTCTTTACACAATGTGCATGATAATCAAGTTAGGCCATTTCCTGCACAAATCCAGGTTCTCTCACTCCCTCACCCCCCTCCAAAAACCCACCCCCATACACACACAAACTCACTCTCCTGCTGGTAATAGCTCATCCAAACTGACCACTCTCCAAGTTTAAATCCAAGTTAAACCAGAACATCTGGGGGGGGGGGGGTAGGAAAAAACAAGAGGAAATAGGCTACCTTGCATAATGACTTAGCCACTCCCAGTCTCTATTTAAGCCTAAATTAATAGTATCCAATTTGCAAATGAATTCCAATTCAGCAGTTTCTCGCTGGAGTCTGGATTTGAAGTTTTTTTGTTTTAAGATAGCGACCTTCATGTCTGTGATTGCATGACCAGAGAGATTGAAGTGTTCTCCGACTAGTTTATGAATATTGGTTTCGCTGAGGTCTAAGCGAGTCAGTAAACTGCGCCAGCACACCTTTAAACGTCCAAATGCACATTCTACCACCATTCTGCACTTGCTCAGCCTGTAGTTGAACAGCTCCTGACTACTGTCCAGGCTGCCTGTGTACAGCTTCATGAGCCATGGTATTAAGGGGTAGGCTGGGTCCCCAAGGATACATATAGGCATTTCAACATCCCCAACAGTTATTTTCTGGTCTGGGAATAAAGTCCCTTCCTGCAGCTTTTGAAACAGACCAGAGTTCCTGAAGATGCGAGCGTCATGCACCTTTCCCGGCCATCCGACGTTGATGTTGGTGAAACGTCCCTTGTGATCCACCAGAGCTTGCAGCACTATCGAAAAGTACCCCTTGCGGTTTATGTACTCGGCGGCTTGGTGCTCCGGTGCCAAGATAGGGATATGGGTTCCGTCTATGGCCCCACCACAGTTAGGGAATCGCATTGCAGCAAAGCCATACACTATGACCTGCACATTTCCCAGGGTCACTACCTTTGATATCAGCAGATCTTTGATTGCATGGGCTACTTGCATCACAGCAGCCCCCACAGTAGATTTGCCCGCTCCAAATTGATTCCCAACTGACCGGTAGCTGTCTGGCGTTGCAAGCTTCCACAGGGCTGTTGCCACTCGCTTCTTAACTGTGAGGGTTGCTCTCATCTTGGTATTCATGCGCCTCAGGGCAGGGGAAAGCAAGTCACAAAGTTCCATGAAAGTGCCCTTACGCAAGCGAAAGTTTCGCAGCCACTGGGAATCGTCCCAGGCCTGCAACACTATGCGGTCCCACCAGTCTGGGCTTGTTTCCCGAGCCCAGAATCAGCGTTCCACAGCATGAACCTGCCCCATTAGCACCATGATGCATGCATTGGCAGGGCCCATGCTTTCAGAGAAATCTGTGTCCATGTCCTGATCACTCATGTGACCGCGCTGACGTCGCCTCCTCGCCCGGTATCGCTTTGCCAGGTTCCGGTGCTGCATATACTGCTGCATAATGCGTGTGGTGTTTAATGTGCTCCTAATTGCCAAAGTGAGCTGAGCGGCCTCCATGCTTGCCTTGGTATGGCGTGTGACCTAGAGGAATGAGTCCCCTAGACAGGGGAGGGGGGGAAGCAAATGAGTACAAAACAACTCTGGTCTATTTCTTGTTTTGATCCACTCCATCTATCTTTTACATCTTTGGCTGGCAGCAGACGGTGCAGAAGGACTGCATGCCATCCACATCTCATGGCTGCTCGGCAGAAGATGGTACAGTACGACTGCTAGCTATCCTCATCTCTTGCCTGCCTGGCAGAAGATGGTACAATACGACTGCTAGCAATCCTCATCTCTTGCCTGCCCGGCAGAAGATGGTACAGTACGACTGCTAGCAATCCGTATCGCCTGCCTGCTCACCATAAGAGGGTTCAATAGGACTGACTGCAGGACTAAAGAGAACGACCTGGTCAAGTCACTCCAAATTTAGTCCCTGCGCCCTTGTCTGCCCAGGCGCTCCCAGCCGACGTGGCCAGGAGCACCTCCGACACGACGATGACGGCTACCAGTCGTATTGCACCGTCTGGTGCCACAAGGCAAGGGGTTGCTGCTACTGTGTAGCAAAGCCGTACCGCGTCTGCCAGCACCCAGGAGACAAAGGGTGACGGTTACCTGAGAGGGCTCCATGCTTGCCGTGGTATGGCGTCTGCACAGGTAACTCAGGAAAAAAGGCGCGAAACGATTGTCTGCCCTTGCTTTCACGGAGGGAGGGAGGGAACGGGGGCCTGACGATATGTACCCAGAACCACCCGCGACAATGTTTTAGCCCCATCAGGCATTGGGATCTCAACCCAGAATTCCAATGGGCAGCGGAGACTGCGGGAACTGTGGGATAGCTATCCACAGTGCAATGCTCCGGAAGTCGACGCTAGCCTCGGTACTGTGGAAACACTCCGCCGAGTTAATGCACTTAATGCACTTAGAGCATTTTCTGTGGGGACACACACACTCGAATATATAAAACTGATTTCTAAAAAACCGACTTCTATAAATTCGACCTTATTCTGTAGTGTAGACATACCCTTTGTGGCATTGGGTTACCCATGTGGAATTGCAAGCTAGAGAAATCTTCCCTTTTTGTAATTCAAAATTCCCACAGTGGCTTGGAGGATGGATGCTGCAATCCACTATCATAAGTGGAAACTTGATGGATAATTATTTTTAAAATCCACTTCTTTGTTGAACATTTTCCCCCTTGATGAGAAAAGGAGTGATTTTTTTTTAAACTATTTTATCTCAATGCTACAATTTGAATAAAATACAAATAACTGGACTACATTCCAACACCATTTCCTAGCAATTGTGTAGAACTCTGGAGAATTATTGAAAATCCGAAAGTGACATTATGAAGGTTCCTCAGATAGACTTTTAGCACATCATCTCCAAGGAGTAGTAAAATGTAATAATTATTCAGACTAGATCTTGAATTGCTGAGCTGCATTGTGCCGTATGATGCATGTTTTAAAACAGGAAATTGTTGAGAAGTTGTAAAAAAACCCCAACATACTATATGAAAGGGAGAGACTTTTTTAATTAAATCATTTTTATTTTATTTTTGAGAAATCATAATACTACTTTTTCCATAAAGTAGTAAATTAGATTTTGCTCACACTAAGCTTTGCAACATGTTAGGGTGGCAGAATAAAGTAGTTGAGTGCCACTCTGCATAATGAAAAGGAGCACTTGTGGCACCTTAGAGACTAACAAATTTATTTGAGCATAAGCTTTCGTGAGCTACAGCTCACTTCATCGGATGCATTCAGTGGAAAATACAGTGGGGAGATTTATATACACAGAGAGCATGAAACAATGGGTGTTACCATACACACTGTAAGGAGAGTGATCACTTAAGATGAGCTATTACCAGCAGGAGAGCGGGGCGGAGGGGGGAGAAAACTTTAGTAGTGATAATCAAGGTGGACCATTTCCAGCAATTGACAAGAATGTCTGAGGGAAGGGGGGAGGTGGGGAGGGAGGGAGAGGAATGACATTATTGTCAACTGCTGGAAATGACCCACCTTGATTATCACTTCAAAAGGTTTTCTTCCCCCCTCCCTGCCCCCCTCCTGCTGGTAATAGCTCACCTTAAGTGATCACTCTCCTTACAGTGTGTATGGTAACACCCATTGTTTCATGCTCTCTGTGTATATAAATCTCCCCACTGTATTTTCCACTGAATGCATCCGATGAAGTGAGCTGTAGCTCACGAAAGCTTATGCTCAAATAAATTGGTTAGTCTCTAAGGTGCCACAAGTACTCCTTTTCTTTTTGCAAATACAGACTAACACGGCTGCTACTTTGAATTCTGCATAATGAGCAGACCCATCATTTGGGCCCAGTTCTGCCATTCTTACTCGTGATGAGTAGTACCATACTTGGAGTAGTTACATTGAAATCTGTGGGGTTAATTGGTAAGTAAGGTTGTGGGGATCTGTCTATTTGTTTTTCTAATAGCATACCTAATACTTTGGCTTTGTACTGACTCGTCCCACAAATCTTTCTTCATTGGCATTTGCAACCCTTTTGTGTCTTTCTGTTATGTCATAAGCCACTGTGGTGGCCTTACCAAATCAGAGGTACTCATTTGGATAGAATTTGAACAGAAAATTTCTACATTTTCAATTTGCAAGCCAAGGGAATGGAAGAGTTTAAGGGCTTGATCCAGCAGGAGTTTTTCACATGGATAATATCCTTCCAGTGGCTAGCTGAGTGGGCATGATTGTAGCCACAGAAATCAGTGAGACTACTTATAGAAGGAAGGGCTGCAATGTTAGAGCTATGAGTTACTGTGGACTCCAGGTGTACTTTTATGGAATTTGTGTTTTTTCTCTTTGAATTAAAAAAAAAAATTTTTTTCCTGAAGTCCAGCTTCCTCAAAATCTTTTTTTCCTGGTATTTTAATTTCATCAGGTGCTTAAGTAATTAAAGAAATACAGCTATATCTTTTTTGTTTATTAAACAAATATGTGTGCAGTACATGTTGGAATTAATGTGATTTGTATATACATACCAAAGTGCAAAATTATGCTCACTTTCTGCAAAATATAATTGAAATAATGCAAAAGGCTACAAGCAAACTTTTGAAAATATTCCAAAATGTGAGTCAGCTATCCAGTATGATAGATGACTAAGAGCAAGTATAAAATATACTGTGATATGAATCAGTATTCGGTACAGCATACAGTACATTATTAGAATCACTACCCTAGCAAGCTGCTCAGTATGTCCATACCCAATTACAATAAAGCATTGCATAGTTTCAGTATTTGTAAAAGAAATCTTTTGACAAGGAATCCCAATTTTATTTCAGTTAAAAATCATCCAGAAGTGGGTTGGATGCTACTTTTTAAAATATTTTTCGTTTTTACACTATGGAAAGTTCACACTGATATATTCTTAATTTAGTTGTATGTTCACATAATAAGGCACATCATTTTCATATATATGCATCCAAAACTCCAATTTCTGTGGCTTTGGACCTAAATCTCTGTGGACTTTCCATAAATAGAGCCTGAACCCGAAGGACAAAAGAGCAAAAGTTTTGTTATATTGCTCTGTCTTGGGGCTCTGGCATTCTGACCCTTCCACATGTGCCAATAAACAATGTAAGACTGACTCAGCTGGGCATGGTCAGAGACAGCAAGGTCACACTGACCTAGATGAGAACTCTGAGAATCATGCAATATCCAATGCTGTTTGCTGCTTTTGTGGAGCCATGCTTTCTTGGAGCCATGCTCTGCCTAGCCCGTTCTGAGTAAAGAGGGAGGGGCCAGGCCCAACTGACCTTTTAAACTCCACATTCCTATGTGGTGAGTCATTTACCAGGCTGACTGCTCTTTCCAGCAGATTTAGGTCTTCCCTCCTCCCCCAAGCCAGAAAGCATTGCGGCCTTCTCCCACCAGCCAGCCAGCCAGCCAGCCAAACTCCTCCCTGCTTAAGTGCAGGGTGGCGAACCTAGATGAGAACTCTGAGAATCAGGCTGACAACACTGCACAGTCCATCTCCTTTTTGGAAACTCTAAGTGTATATGGGATTTGGTGCTCCAAAGAGAATTTATGACATGGCACGACTATATTTTTGCCTATTTTGTCATCTTTTTCTAAGAAAAGCAAGAAGATGGACTTAAAAATGGATTGTTTGTATTATGTTTTATTATAAATAATTGGCATTTGCATAGCTTTATATCTATTCAAAATGCATAGCAAGCATTGACTAATTCTCAAAACATCAGTGTAAAATAGGTGAGCAAGCATTATTTGCTTCATTTTACTGATGGGAGAACTGAGGGCCTGAGTTTGTAAAATATTGAGCACCCACCACTGCCATTGAAATCGATGGAAAATGCACATGCTCAGCTTCATTTTGGATCAGGCCTTGAATTAGAGAAGCTAAGTGACAAGTAATTAAAAATTATTTGGACCTATCAAGTAATACTTATCTAAAGTAATGTTCACTCTGAAATATGAACTCTAAAATCCACAATACAGATGCTATTATAAACACTGGAAAGAAAAGGTAATTTACATTACAAAAACTGAGTATTTGAATTCTAGTTCCACTAAGGCTGGGCCTTAATTTCCAGTGTCAAACATAAATAATCAATAACTCCATGTTTGTTCAAAGTACTAACAATAATAAATACCCATCCCAGTGATAATGAGGTATAAAATCCTTAGGGTTAATGGTTTGTGTATAAACATTGAGAAGAGGATACCATCTTCCTCTAACAAATAACATTTCATTTGCACCTATCAGCATTACATCCTTCCCAACTAAACAAATGAACAATAGTGGTGGGTGCCCCATTACAGGGTTCTAATTTTAATTACTGCATTGAAGGTGTGCTTTGGTGTCTAATGCCCCTGCACAACCCTTCCCCCCTTTCCCCCTTTCTTTCCCCCAACACTCTAAGCTGCTTTATCCTGCAACTTCAAGTGGTGCTGCCCCTCTGCCAACTTAAGGTCAGACTCTGTCTTGATAGGTGTCTTCCGTGGTTGCTCAGGCCATTCTCTATTTTGTAGCTTTTCTCCCCCTTCCTGTCATTCAGCTAAATCACTTACTGTTTGTATTAATTTGTATATCATGATATTTGGAATGTTAAAAGATATTGTTCAAGTTTAGTTCATGCAGCTGCATCTGGGGCATCTGCACTTAAGTTGCTCTTGCTTTGAGAGCTACATCCGTTTTTTTATTTCTTGGTGAGTTGACAGCTTTCAGGTGTTATTTCCACAGAAAAGTAATCTTTGCCTCAGGCTCTTAGCCCTCCTACTTTTAGTTATGAAGTCCTCAATTTTAGTTCAATATTTAGTTCAATATAGAAACATGAATGCAGTCTCCCTGTGTACTGTCAAAATTGTGCCCCAGTTCCATACTGATGTTGTAGTAGACAAATGTACAGAAGTCCTGAAAATGATATGATTGCATTGATGATTAGCTGGGCCTATAATAAACCTAGTTAAGCAAAGCATTTAACTAGTATTTCATGTTGTTAGTTCTGCATTTGCAGATGAGATGAATTGTGTAAAGCAATTTAAAAAAATCCTGTGCTCTTTTGCAAATGTGCATTGTTTCCTCACAAATATAATAAAAATATCATTAAAAGGACAGTTCAAGTTTCACTGGTGTAGAATTGAAAGTACCAGGAAACTATGTTGGGAGGGGGCATTTCGATGACTTCTCTAAATTCAAAACTATGTCTGCAGTGTTAAAATATCAGTTCTCTTTGTTTGATGTACCACATACAGGAGTATTGTATTTATTTTCAGCCATGGCATGTATATACATCTTGCATTTGTCCTTTGATATCCCTTAGAATGGCAATGAGGATCTTGTAAATAAGCTCACTGTTTGTTGGATTGCCTATGGAGATCAGCACACAGAGGGACTTAGGAGTCCATTGTGTGCAGTTACCCCTAAACTGCATGGAAGAGGGGCTCATCCTGGGTTCTCATGGAAGGCTCCCTTTTGGGGTCAGAGAACGATAGGCTATTGGGTCCAGGCCTGCCCAGTCCCTATTTCTCAAAGCCTGTGCAATGGGGAAACATCCTACAAGTGGGGTTTCTGGGGACTCCATGATCAGGTAACTACACTGCCAGGAAGCAGGCTTGGATGTGGTAATGGGAGAGCCAGGGTCCCTAGAACTGAAGCACAGAACCCATGCCTATTTTTCCAAGGATTCATGGGATTTGGGGCACCCATGGCTCATTCCACCAGGGGTTAAACCATGCCCCCCATAGAATAAAGTTGCACAAAGAGGATCATCACAGATCTTTCTTTTGTGTCCCCTTCTGCAGGTACTTCTACAGGAGGTGGTGATCTGTGCTTTTGAGATTAACCTTAAACTGTACTTGGACATTTGTATTCAGATCATTCTGACTTACACTGACTTTGTTTTTACTTTATGCTGTAATGTATTTGGATCTGTCTTTGTCACATGCTGTACTTGGACTCTGTACTTCCTTTATCCTGCAAGTTCTGCTTACCTATTTATTTATTATTTGTGTTTCGATAGTATCAGAAGGTCCCATTTGGGAGTGTGGCTCTATTGTTCAATGAACTGTACAAACACATAAGAACATGGTCTCTTCCCCAAAGCATTTACAGTCTACAGATATGTTCTCATTCTTAGTTCCATAATTTTGGAGACAGTGATTCCATGTGTTATGCTGAATATGTATCATTTTAAGACTAGCATGATGATGTATTTGGATCAACACTTTCATTGTTTTGCTTCATAGATGTAACCAGCATGGTTGGTTTATTCTGAATTTCCAGGGGAATTTTATGTTGTAGACATTTAGCCAATGTAGCTTTTTTAAGTTGTCCATTTTAGTGATTTATTTCTTAAGCTTAGCTTTTCAGTACAACTGCTATTTAAAACTGTGAAAAACTTGAAAAAAATCATATATACTCTAGAAATGTATCTGTCCACCAAAATGCATTTTTCTGACATTCAGGACTATTTTATATAGACATGGTTTCCTATTTAGAGAGATGTTAGATTTTCTTTAAACTTCTTTGTGCCATTTAAGTAATAAATATCTGTATATGAGCCTGTTTGACTTTCTGCTGAGAACTGCTAAAAGCATTTTAATAGAAAACAATGGGGAGTGTCAAACACTGAATCAGTATCTTACTGAAGCAGTTTTTCTTGGAAAGACCTTCATTGCACAAATGTTTTAGCTTCCTTGCTAAAAATCTTGCTAGAAATGATAGCTAGTTAAAATGTATAGGGCCAGTTTTGTACAAATGCCAAAGAATAGCCAATTTTGAAGTGCATGGAGGATAAAATACCTAGAAATTTAAATACATTATTTTTTATTCTTCATGTTACTTTTGCATTCTACACATTTATATTTAAAGTTCTCTAACTCCTTTGCAGTTACAGAAGATCACTTTTCTTGTCTTAATTCTAAAATCCTCATCTGTTATGCAGTAGTGAACTGGGGGAATAAGTAAATGAGTAAGTTGCCAAGTGTTTACTTCTCTATTTCTTGCTCTTCAGATAAAGTTGTAGCTCCCCCTGAGCACAGTCATGCAAACATGTACTACTGGGCATAATCCTATTGAAGTCAATGGTAGTAACCATTGTGGCCTCTTACCAAGTGCTTGCAAGGTCAGGCCATATGGAGGGGAAGGAAGCGTTACTCTTTTTAGGGTTCTATTTAGTACAGCAGGAGTTGGCAACCTTCGGCACGTGGCCCATCAGGGTAATCTGCTGACGGGCCATGAGACATTTTGTTTACATTGACCGTCTGCAGGCACGGCCCCCTGCAGCTCCCATTGGCCGGGAATGGTGAACCGGAGACACTGGGAGCTGCTGGGGCCATGCCTGCGGACAGTCAACATAAACAAAATGTCTCGTGGCCCATCAGCAGATTATCCTGATGGGCGGGCTGCATGCCGAAGGTTGCCGTTCCCTGTAGTACAGTATAGGTGAAAGCTAGTGGAGGCAGCAGGTATTATTTCTGCGGTATATCAGGGCTTGTCTACACTTACTGGGGGATCGACATGCGGTGATCGATGCATCAGCGGTCGATTTAGCGTGTCTAGTGAAGATCTGCTAAATCAATTGTAGATCGCTCTCCCATCGACTCCTGTACTCCACTTGAATGAGAAATGCAAGGGGAGTCGACAGGAGAGTGTCTCCTGTTGAAATAGTGTAGTGTGAACCCCACGGTAAGTAGATCTAAGCATGTGGACTTCAGCTACGTTATTCAAGTACCTGAAGTTGTGTAACTTAGATTGATCTCCCCCCTTAGTGTAGACAAGGCTCAGTCTGTTCAGAAAACAGGTTGGCCTGCTGCAAAATGAAGAAAGAAAGAAATGCATGTTGAGTACTGAGGAACTCAGGATGAGAGGAGGTCCTATACAAAAAAAGTGATATAGATATAGATTTGCTGTGTCTATATGATAGCAATAATGTAGATGTCTTAACTCCTTCTAAAATGTTTTGTAGAAAAGTGTTTCTTCAAGCAAGTTAATTTCTTTATCTGTGACTCATAATTCTGGCCTATCAAGAAGGATCCAGTTGGCAAAAACAAATAGACCAACATCCCTCCCTGATAATTTTCCTTAAACATCAATGTGATTAGGCTTTTTAATTTCTTGATAAGGAGTGGTAAATGAAAAATGCAAATGCATCATTTTGAGCTTGAATTTTAAGTGAGGATTTCTTTGAGAGGAAAGTGATGCAGACTTTAGTTCAGATGATGCTTGTAAAGCCCAATCTTAACTAATTGAGATCTGCATGGCTCTGTAGTAAAGGAAAAAACAAAATAAAACTTAATTGTGGGTTGTGTTTTTTTTTAAATTTCCCACGGGAACTTCATTCACTTCATTACTGATATAGAAACTGGCTGCAAATTCAGATAGGAGTTGGATTTGAATGCATTTAAATTTGTATGCTGTGCTTCAGTGCCAGTTTTACATTTTGTCTTCAGAAAATGTGATTAGTTTAGTCCTCAAGAAAGGCAAAAGACTGCCAGCTGAACCTCCTCTGTTGCCTGAAAGCTGTATAGAGCAGTAATTTTTATTCAGTCTTCGGGCATCACATTTTTAATGTAATCACGTACTCTGTAATGAGTGACTACGCTTTAAAGCTTGCTTTGAGTCGAAAGTGAATGTAGTATGTAAAGTTTGTATGTGTACTCCAGTGGAGGCTTATTAGGAACATTTGTATTACTCGGATATGTTTTTAACCCATTGTATTTTTTTGAAAAGAACGTTTCCTCAAACCTCCCTCCACACAAACCTCTCCATAAGAATTATGTTTTTTTGGGAGGAGAATTCTAGTTAATCATGCTCTGGTGATTACGAGAGCACGTGTGATGATCTTCTCTATCATCTGTATTGAGTATCAAGTGTAAGTGTTACAATAAAGTAAGGGAGGCAAGATTTAAACCACAAGTAGACTGCTCTCTCGTATTCCTAGGGTTCAGCCACTTTTTCAAAATCAACTTATCTTCTGTTATTTTGGGTAGGCTATTTGAAAAGATGAGGTTTACACTGGCCTTTGACAGTGGATAAACTAGAGTGTATTCTGATATCCTGCAGTATGCCTTGTTTCCAGCTCCCAGGAGCCTTCTTTTGGGCTTTACTAGTATCTGTGCCTTTGATAAGCAACAACAATATTGGGCTGTGTCTGTTATAGGCTTTTGTCCTGCTATTGTTCTTTCAGTTTTAGTGGTGGTAGTAATGATTGGAGTCTAGTATGGTAAAGGCTCCAGTAGCTCCTAGATGTTTTTATCAAGATGTTGTTTAATTCTGCCCAGAACAGAGGTTAGAATACCCAGTGGTGAAACCCAGTGCTTTGTCTTTACTAGGGATCTCACTATTGTTGCAATGGTAATCTTGCAACACTGGGGGTAGAGCGAATGGGAAACTGCTCAAAAAGGCCTAATTTAAACAAGACTTTGGAGGTCACAAATGGAGGCAGTCCCCAAAGTAGCTGGGTGGTCAAGGACTTAAAAGACTAAGGACATGGCTACACTTGCAGATGCAGAGCTCTTTGAGTTAAACCAGCCTTCAGAGCGCGCAGCAGGGAAAGCGCAGCAGTCTGTCCATACTGACAGCTTCAAGCACACTGGCGAGGCCACATTTGCAGCACTTGCACCGGCATTGGGAGTGGTGCAACATGGGCAGCTATCCCAGATGCAAGTGACTGCAACTTGCTTTTCAAATGGGGGGTGGGGTGGGGTGGAGTGGAGTGTGACAGGGAGTGTGTTGTGTGTATGTGGGGGGAGAGAGAGTGGGTTTTTGGGGGGCTGAGAGCATGTCAGCATGCTGTTTTGTAAGTTCAGAAAGCAGTAGACTCCACCCCCACCTCTCTCTCTGTCTCACACACACAGCATTCCACACTAATAGCTTGCTTTGTCTTGGAGCAGATAAGCAGCCGGCTGTCAGAAACGGAGCTTTCAAAGGGCATATCCGCATTCCTACAGCAATTCAAAAACAATGACAAGAGTGTCCACTTGACTTAAGGGGATTATGGGACATTTCTGGAGGCCGATCAGAGCACAGTAATGCAACACGTCGTTCACACTGGCGCCGTGGCACTCCATCCGGGGCGCAGCAAACGTTATTCTGCTCGCCGAGGTGAAGTACCAGCAGCGCTGTAGTCGTGGGAGTCAGAGCACTCTACGTGCTTTGCCAGTGTGGATGGGTAGTGAGCTAGGGTGCCCGGGGCTGCTTTAGTGCTCTGTAACTCGCAAGTGTAGCCAAGCCCTAACATCAACACGTTGAATTAAACCTTGTGCTAAGTGAAAAGCAAGTGGCTATGTTTTCCGTGGCTAATCCCACTCAGGAGGTGAGCTGTGGTATGTTGGACTAACAGCATTTTCTTGTTCTTTGTGATTTTACAATCCAAGGTAGATGGAGTTGCAGTAATCCAGTCTTTTTAAAGAACAAATTTCTGTACAAGAAATGCTAAGCCCACTTTTTAAAGGAACAGGATTGGTGTTCTGCCTATCCATAGGTGAAGATGGTTTCCGGTTACCATAGTTCTCTGATTCTTAGGAACTAGGTGGGGTGGAAGAGTCGGGTAATGCTCCTAGGATTCATACTATTTTGACAGTTGTGGGGTGGATTGTCATGCTATCTGGAATGGTTCATGACTGTGAGTGCCAAGCAGGGCAGACTGTCAAGAAGCAGGGCAGAAACCCAAACTGGTTTTGCATTCTATAACCAGATTTCACCAACCCAGTAACAAATGTAAACTCCTAAGGCACTATGACAGTCTTTACATGGAGTCTCAGACATTCCAGTCTATCTTGCCACTGGACTTAGTGATACTTGGGGCATGGCTACACTGGAAACTTCAAAGCACTATTGCTGGAACAACAACTCTGTTCATGTGAGAAGGACCAGGGAAGTAAATGGGTGAAGGAATAGGCCCCCTAACAGCAGCTCCCACTGTCTGCGGTTCATGGGGGAAGCGGCATGGGCCGAGGGATGTGCTGGCCACCACTTCTGGCAGCCCCCGTTGGCCTGGAACCGTGAACCATGGCCAACGGGAGCTGGGATCGGCTGAACCTGCGGACGCTGCAGGTAAACAAACTGTCCTGGCCCGCCAGCGGATTTCTCTTACAGGCTGCGTGCCAAAGGTTGCCAATCCCTGGTATAGGGCACAGTGCTTACTGCTGTAAGCAATCTCATTGAAGATGTTCCAAAAAAATTACTAAGTAACAGGCTATAATTATTGAGACTACTTCATGTTGGTATGTGTTTGCAGCATCAGGCCCATATTTTGTGTCTAGAATGAAAAATAATGGTCATTCTTTTGTACCTTTTAGGTAATATATTCAGTTTGGGGAATCGCTGAAAAATCTCAGGAACTGAAAGATTCTACATAGTTCAGAAACTGATATATATGAAATAATAGTTTTTAGTTTTGCATATAGTCGATATATACATACACACTCCCAGAAAGCGAGAGAGAGAGAGAGATAGTCTTTGTAGTACTTAACAGAAGTTTAATGCATTAAGATGTATAAGCCACTGCCAGTGTAGGCTTCCCAAGAACAACTCCTCTTTCAAAATAGTCTACAGTTAAGCTAATAATATTAATGTAATGTCACAACTGAGCCTGTATGAGGAAATATTTCATGCTCTGATATCATTTGTTACAATAACAACCTCCCCTTTAAATAAAATTACAGGGAGTCAGATCCAAGATTGGGGGTGGGGGGAAGAAATTGGGAAAACTCTGCCTAGTGGAGACATGTACTGTTGCTCTTTTAGGAACATATTTATCTCTGACTCTAAGACTAATCATATTATTAATAGAAATACACACTGCAGGCAACTTGAAAAACAATCGATTTGTTCAGTTCCAGAAGGATCCACAGAGATAACTTCTTTTGCTTGAAAAGTCCCCAGACTGACTCTACCATTTTATAAGATTATAAAGAATTTTTCTATTCTCTGTCCCTCCCAGCCCCCAGATTCTTATTCATCCCATGCTGATTCTTCAAACTTGGGTTGTTTTTACTGTTGTTTGTTCATGGCACTTAAGTGTACGGGAGGCTTATCTGAACAAAGTATATTGTCATCAGTTGACTGTGCATTGGTCAGTTCAGTAATATAGTTCTGTTTTTTCAAGGGATAGAATGTAATTGTACTAATTAATCCAGGTGCTAATTAATCCAAGTATACATTATTGTTTGCTGTTGACAGAGACCTATAATTGAATATTTCTTTAGCATTAACAAAAACGTTTTGAGATCATTCAGACTGTTGTTCAATTCTGATTGATTGTGGAATAATGTGACAGTTACCATGGAAAACTACAACTATGTCTCTATAAACTGATATTTATTGTAGACATTCACAGTGGAAGTATTTCAACCTTATTGCCAAAAATGAGAGGTTGGTTTTGGAGAGTAGGAAGGCCTTGTTGGTTCTGGTATATCTCTAAATACCTGCTATATAGTGACTGTACATGTGGTCTATTCTGTAGATATCAAAGAGTGATGATATATGAAATTTCTCCTAAAGCAACTTTGTTCATATTTTCCCTCCTTGCCCCTCCCTAAAATACACTAATATTGTACAAGTTGCATTTATTTCTTATAGAATCCTGTAGTCAAAGTTTAGAAGGCTTATGAATGTCTGTATTTTATCATAAGTGGATTGAAGTTTTGGAGCAGAGGATTTAGTGAGAAAGTGTGAAGCTGAGTATCCCTAATGTAATATTAGACATTTTAAAGAGAAAAATAGATAACATAATTTATATTATTTATTCTGGGTCAACAGTTGCTTATAAGCTGTGTTGATTCCTGTATTTGGAAGAAAAGGCATGCTGGCAAATTGCTAGAATTAAGAGGATTAAAGTTCTGTGCTATATGGCCATGTCTGTTGCTTTCCTGTGGTTCCAAACCACTGGTAAATTGCAGTGGCACTGAAAGTACATTTTAACACTGTCATATTCATCACACTATGAAAAAATATCCCCTGAGAATAGCTATATTATGCAGGTGAAGATTGAGCTTTTACTTTGATATTCTTCAAAGTCTTCGGTAAATAATTCCTCCTCAACTGAGAGTGACTATTGGGGAGAAATCAGTGCCCATTTCTCTTTCGTTCTACACATATTTGGTATGAGTAGTCCTCTTAAGAAAGACTAAAATATGGTTAGCTTACTCTGCTTTTCAAAACAACAGATAGTGAATATCAGGGTATCATGTGGTTTTAAAATTGTCCAGGAACAAGCTACAGTACAAAGCAATCTTTTATTTTAAATTTTAGTCTTGTGTTATGTTGTGCTTTGTCACTGTGAGAAGAGGCTGTAATTAAACACACTTTAATGACCTTTTTAACAAAATACCTATTAAAATAAAGGTGTTATGAAATAGTCTCCAGAGATGATATAAAGTAAGTAACACAGCAGAATGCATTAACCCTAAATGAGGAGTTTCACTTGGAAAAGGCATCGGTTTCCTTAATTTTTCAATTTGAGAATCTTTAGATGTTTTCAGTAAGATTTTGCTTTTTCTAAGGCTTAGGTAGAAGTATTTTTTTGGGAGGATTCAGCATTTTCATGGAACTGAATTATGTTCCCAGCAAATGTTCTTTTGTAAATAAATTGCTTTAATGAAGGGTGATGTATTAGTAAATATGTTCTGAGTATGCATTATGTAATTAAGAAAGGGCTAGATAATAAGACAAAAAATACCATATTGCCTCTGTATAAATCCATGGTATACCACATCTTGAATACTGAGTGCAGATGTGGTTGCCCCATCTCAAAAAGAGATATATGGGAATTGGAAAAGGTTCCAAAAAGGGCAACAAAAATGATTAGGGGTATGGAACGGCTGCCATATGAGGAGAGATTAATAACACTGCGACTTTTAAGCTTGGAAAAGAGATGACTAAGGGGGATATGATAGAGGTCTATAAAATCAGGACTAGGGTGGAGAAAGTAAATAAGGAAGTGTTATTTATTCCTTATAACACAAGAACTAGGGGTCACCAAATGAAATTAATAGGTAGCAGATTCAAAACAAACAAAAGGAAGTATTATATTCACACAATGCCCAGTCAACCTGTGTAACTCCTTGCCAGAGGATGTTGTGAAGGCCCAGACTATAACATGGTTCAAAAAAGAACTAGATAAGTTCATGGAGGATAGGTCCATCAGTGGCTATTAGCCAGGATGGGTAGGGATGGTGTCCCTAACCTCTGTTTGCCAGAAGCTGGGAATGGGCGATGGGATGGATCATACGGGGATGATTACTTATTCTGTTCACCTGGCATTGGCCACTGTCAGAAGACAGGATACTGGGCTAGATGGACCTTTGGTCTGACCCAGAATGGCCATTCTTATGTCACTGTAGGATCTCTAAAAGATAATTAAATTAAGTTTTACTATGTTTTTTGTCTTGGTAAAGATGTGTGGAAAATCCACTGGTTGATTGTAGAGCAACTGCTGGCTAAGGGTGAAGAAATAGAAGCAAGCTGTGTGTAATTGATGATATTTGCATTTTTATATCATCATACTCTGCCCTGAAAACATGAAAGAGTTTGGTTTTTTTTCTCAAGAGCCCAAGGCAAGGATTTTGATAGAGGTCCTACTAAATCAAATCTAGAAACCAAGCACAAGTAGACTTAGTACTCTTCTGACCAGAAGGTGAAATTCTATATACTCACTGTATTGTCAATCCTGCATCATTGCTGTACGTATTTGAGATGCAGAAACAGAATCATATAGTCACTTATTGTAATAGGGAAGAACTCTGTGAGCAGGACCAAATAAATAATTACATTGTGACAGAGGCAGTGGAAATCTTACTCAAAATACTTCACTTTCATCCAGACAGCAGTAATGATTTAGCAGAAGACACATATCACTTGTTAGAAAGGAACAAGCGTGTACGTTTGCTATTAAGTGTTAAGCACATAAGGCAAGGATACATGGACAAGTGGATGAGGTTTTTTTTTAAGGACTTGAGATACATTCAGTCCTCATGTAAGTAGGTTCAAATCCACTGAGTTATTTTTCTTTACTAAATTACTGCAGTAAAATTATGTGCATGTGAAATTTGAAATTGCTGTAGTTTTTAAATTTGGGTTTGTGTTTAAAAATAAGACAGCATCGCTGTATGAAATAAAATTTCATGCTACTACTTGATATCTTCAGTGATTAATTTTTGTTGAATTTTCTGGCTGTTCTCATGTCATTAATCAAGATAATGAACTTTAAGTCAGCTACACCATTCTCAGTGCTGTTTCACTGTGTTCTAAGTTCAGTGTTCATTTCTGATTTGAGCTATCAGGTTTTAGAAAAATATCCAAAGGGTTAAAATAGTGCAGTGTTTATTTTAATAGTTGGATGTAATGCCTTCTGTATTTTAGATCTATAAGAGAACTTTACGAAGTGATGAGTTACTCTGACATTATGCCTTCAGTAATAACTCCTATGCAGACTCCTGGATGTTGGAACCTGTTCCATTGCAAAAAATGAATGTTAGCCACTTAGCCAGAACAGAAAGTTATCCTTTTCATCTTAAACAATTCCATGGGATTTTTAACTTCCATCTGGATAGCCAGTGGAGACTATCAGAACTGATTCCAGTTTAACATCTCTTCTGAAGGATAGCACATTTCTAACAGTGCAGCACCTTTGTATCCCCCCATTGGAGTAATTCATTGTGCATAAACCCTAGATTTGGCAATGTATTTGATTGCATGTCCTCCTGATCCAGAGGTCAGAGTATTACCCCTTGCTCAGACTGATACTATAATAAACCCCTTTTATCAGTATTTAGCTATAAAGAAATTAGAAGTAAGAAAATAAGGATTTTGTTGTACAATCAGATTTTAGTCAGAAATTGATGATTATTTTTTAATGGTGATACAATAGAGCTCTGAGTATTCAGGAAGGTATATTAAAGAGATACGGTGGCTGTATGAATGTGTTAATGAAATAGCCAGTCTTTAAAGCAAAACAACAAAAAAGTGGGGGTGGTTAGCACCGTATACTTTATTATTTATGAAAGTGAAGGACTAACAACCATTAGCAAAGCCTGACATATTGTATATTGGCAGAATCTTTACAAGCTTGTTGACTCAATTCTGCATATGCGCTTCAGTTCTAACTGATATTCCATGTTCCAGTTGTAAGCCTCTCCTTGACCTCAGACTGCCAGTCATATTGCATTGAGCCTCATTTAAATGGTGTGTCTTTTAACCAGGAAAAAAGAGAGTTTGGATCTTATCCATATGCTGTATCTGATGTTGATTCTACTTTAAACAGATGCTGACCTCTTTATCACCAACTCAGAAGAGTCAATTATTCTGAAGCCAAATTCCAAATTTTGAATAGCTGTACTTACCTGGTCTTACGTTGCCAAGAGACTAGCTCTGTTTTGTTGGAGCAATATGACTCTTGCAAACATATTTATGTAATTAAGCAGTATCTGTAAAGCTTGCAAGTATGATATTAGTGATAAGGTCCTACCTAGGATGTGTCATGCTGAAATATTGTGGAGCCTTGAGCATGTTGTATTGAGCAGAAAATGAAACCAAGTGTCTTTGGAGAACTTAAGTCTGAAGTTTCTTTACCATGTCACCTTTCTATCAATGGTTGTTATGAAGATAGAATCTGAAAAGTAAATGTAGATGCTGATGTCTTTATACCTAGGACCTCCATCAGTTAGCCCTTAGGCTTTAGTTCTGCAAACAAAGGTTACAATAGATTTGTTGTAGCCCGTATCTACACAAGAGTGAAATTACACACATGGCCAAATTCACTTCACTTTATTTACCCAAGTGATCCCACTGAAGTCAAAACATGCCTGAGTAAATTTTATGAGGTTTGGATTATTCTCTGGAATGCCTGGGAGCAGCTCTTGATTAACATCCAATAGACATTGGAGGTGTTTATAAAATATTAAAATTATAGGTTTAAAAAGTGTTTCTGAACATATGCATATAATTTAGTGCTTTTTCTATGAAGTATTGCAACCAGTGATAAAGCTATTTGGGCCTTAATCTCCACTTTCCATCCATCCATCCATAACCTTTTACACTTCTGCAAAGTCGGTATAAAATGTTGCCATTCTGATATGGTAGCCGTTTGCACTCAGTTTGCGCAGTTCGACTGTGTGTGGTGCATAAGGGACTGTGTATGCCTCATATCGGCTCTGTAAGGAAGATGATTTGACTTGACTTTTTAAAAAATGTTGGTATATGGTTTTAGTTTTTTAAACCCAAGTCTGCTCTTCTAGAAATGCACATATGGTTGAGTCAGAGTTTACAGATAAAGATAGTACAACATTAGGGTTTTAGCTGGAAGTGCTAGTAGTAACAATAATGTGGATAAAGCCTGTCATACATATTCTGTAACACTCTGTAATCTGAGAAACATCAAAATCAAACTTGTAGAACTGAAGTAGAGATGTGTGGGTATTAAAATACTCTGTTCCCTCCCATTTAAACGCAGACCATCTGTTGTTTCCAGATGTACTGTTTCCTGAAGCAGTATTCTGGGAATGACATTACAGCACCAACAAATAATTGTTTCTGGTTCTGTAGCATCATTCCCAGAAGTACAGATCTACCTGTCATTGATACTACTTTTCTAGTTGATTTTATATTGTGATAGGAGACATAACATAGTATGGATTGCTAGAAGTAGAAGTGTCAAATATACCTACTCTGTTTAAAAGTCAGCAAGAAACACCACGACTGCTGCTATGCAAATGTTTTCTGAGCTTTTTCAGCAGCTTTACATTGAATAACAATATCCCTTTCCTTAAATATAGTTAGATATATATAATGTATCCCAAAAAAATTAAAACATTGGGCTAGCTCCCTTAATCTTCATTTTAATAAAAAAAAGTTATATAATGGTTTGAAGGCTCCAGTAGTATGCTTAAAACCATGTATATCACAACACCTTACTCTGCTTCTGTCTTTAAAGCAACGGGCTGTCACCTCCCTCAAGACCACTGCTTGCCTCATTAATACCACTAGAACAAATTATCACTTCATAGCCCAGAAATCTTCTATAGCAGTTGTGGTGATTGATGTAACAAGGCTAAAAACTAATGATGAAACGCATGTTCCAGAAGACAGATTCAAATGGCAGGATTTTTAAAGTCAATTAAATGCGACACAGAAGGAATCATCCTAGAATAATGTATTTTCAAATAAATGGTAAGATGAGTATGATAATCTACTCTACTCTTGTTATACTTAAATTAGTTTTGTGTGCAATAATTATCTCTGAAAACTAAATGTCCAGGCAAAAAAAGTTTTAAATTTTTTTTAATACATTTAAAAATATTGACAAAAGAAATAGAATGGAACTGGTAACTGTCCACTCTCTATACTAAGTTATCCTGCAAATTACACTTTTTTTAGAGTTGAGACAAATCATGTCAGTGCTTGAGTCCGTACAACAGTAGCAGTAAATATGATGTTGTAGTAATCTAATATAGTATTTCTAAATCTTATTTAGAGTTGAAGTGACAACTTCAAATTTTGTATTCTGTGTAGATTTAGGAGTAGCCCCCAAATACCTGATGTAACAGTAGATTCTGAGTCAAAATATATTTATTTATGGTAGGTCCTTGTATGTCAAAGGATATGGAAGTACTTTACAAAATGGGCTCTGGTCATGAAAACACTGATGCACGTAGGTAAGTTCGCACTTGAGTAGTCCCATCAATTTCAGTGGGACTACTTACATGTTTAAGTAATTGCAGAATTGGGGTCTGTGAGCCCATTCTTGCAAGTTTGTCTAATGTGAGTTATCCCGTTGACATAAATGGGACTGCTCATATGAGGAAGGGCTGCAGGACTGGTCCCTGTACTTGTATGTATACAGGAATTGCTTCATCTACTACTGAAATGGAGCCTCCTTTATGGAGGAAAGTGGCAGCTATTTACTCTCACAGTAAAACTTAAAAAAAAAAAAAAGAGAGAGAGAGAAGAAGAAATCTGACCATCACACATAGGAAAAGTGGAAGTACAGGGTAACAGTTTGGTCAAGATACCAGCACTAATACCACTTCTATTCTACAATGTGTCATGTAATCTTTAATGATCACAGGTGGTCAGCCTCTTAATTTTATACCTCATAAGTAAGATCTCACTTCTGACAGCACAGTACCTCTAATACTAGTTATAACTCAGAGGGAAGACATAACCTATTGGACTACCAATGTCAGTTTACAGTACTTAGGCTTTCCTTGGAGGTCTGATATCCAATTATTACTCTAGCCTGAACCTACTTAACTTGCGAGATCTTATAAGGTTATCGGGGGCACACAGTATTTTATTTCCTTCTTGGATATATGTACCTCCTATAGGATATGATGACTGACACTCTCTGGGACATTAGTCTAGATTAGAAGTATTGCTTACAGAAACTTCTGGGAATAACCCAGACCAACTAGCTTTATTACTAGTGTGGTAATGAAAATATTTTTAGAGAGGACTTCAGCTATTCCTCTGATAACCCTGGCTTCTTTCTACAATCTAATAACACAAAGGAAAATTCTGACTAAATTAGTCTTTTGTTAACCAAAAAACCCTTTTCAGACCTACTTAACCTATTTTAAATTTTGTTTTGGGAGCTCCTGCATTGGAAAGCTGCCTCAGATAATCTTGACTCCTCCCCCTAGAAGGCCTGTACAGTGTTTGAAATAATATTCACACACTCATTTTATGCCACATGCTGCAATTTTATTTAAAGAACTACTATAGTGTTTGCTAGGGACAAAATCGACAAAGTAGACAATTTAAATAAAGCTGTAGCTCTTGCTGTATTTTTGAGGGATAACTCAGAATGCAAGCTAAATGTCTGGCCTGACATTCCTATTGTCTCATCCTCTTGTGAGTATTACGGTGACTATTTAGCAGTTTTAAATCGATTTAACCCTGCACTCGTCCACACGACAAAGCCCTTTTTTTCAACTTAAAGGGCTCTTAAAATCAATGTCCTTACTCCACCCCTGACAATGGGATTAGTGCTGAAATCGGCCTTGCTGGGTCGAATTTGGGGTACTGTGGACACAATTAGATGGTATTGGCCTCCGGGAGCTATCCCAGAGTGCTCCATTGTGACCACTCTGGACAGCACTCTCAACTCAGATGCACTGGCCATGTAGACAGGAAAAGGCCCACAAACTTTTGAATTTCAATTTTCTGTTTGGCCAGCGTGGCAAGCTGCAGGTGAGTGCAGAGCTCATCGGCAGAGGTGACCATGATAGAGTCCCAGAATCGCAAAAGAGCTCCAGCATGGACCGAAGGGGAGGTACGGGATCTGATCGCTGTATGGGGAGAGAAATCCATGCTATCAGAAGTCCGTTCCAGTTTTTGAAATGCCAAAACCTTTGTCAAAATCTCCCAGGGCATGAAGGACAGAAGCTATAACAGGGACCCAAAGCCGTGCTGCGTGAAACTTAAGGAGCTGAGGCAAGCCTACCAGAAAACCAGAGAGGCAAACGGCCGCTCCGGGTCAGAGCCCCAAACATGCCGCTTCTATGATGAGCTGCATGCCATTTTAGGGGGTTCAGCCACCACTACCCCAGCCATGTTGTTTGACTCCTTCAATGGAGATGGAGGCAACATGGAAGCAGGAAGTAGATAGCTCAGAGCAAGCAAGCGGAGAAACCAGTTTTCCTGACAGCCAGGAACGGTTTCTCACCCTGGACCTGGAATCAGTACCCCCCGAACCCACCCAAGGCTGCCTCACAGACCCTCCAGGCGGAGAAGGGACCTCTGGTGAGTGTACATTTAAAATACTATACATGGTTTAAAAGCAAGCATGTTTAATGATTAATTTGCCCTGGCGTTCATGGTTCTCCTGGATGTACTCCCAAAGCCTTTGCAAAAGGTTTCTGGGGAGGGCAGCCTTATTGTGTCCTTCATGGTAGGACACTTTACGACTCCAGGCCAGTAGCACGTACTCGGGAATCCTCGTAGAACAAAGCATTGCAGTGTATGTTTGCTGGCGTTCAAACAACACCCATTCTTTATCTCTCTGTGTTATCCTCAGGAGAGTGATATCATTCATGGTCACCTGGTTGAATAGGGTGCTTTTCTTAAGGGGACATTCAGAGGTGGTCGTTCCTGCTGGGCTGTTTGCCTGTAGCTGAACAGAAATGTTCCCCGCTGTTAGCCAAAGGAAGAGAGGAGGGATGAGGGGCCAGCCACGTGGTGGGGGGAGGCAAAATGCGACCTTGTAACGAAAGCACATGTGCTATGTATGTAATATTAACAGCAAGGTTTACTGTAAAAGAGTGTACCCATTGTGCTATAAAATGTGTCTTTTTAAATACCACTGTCCCTTTTTTTTTCTCCACCAGCTGCATGTGTTTCAAGGATCACAGGACCTTCTCCTTCCCAGAGGCTAGCAAAGATTAGAAGGCGAAAAAAACGCACTTGCAATGAAATGTTTTCTGAGCTCATGCTGTCCTCCCACACTGACAGAGCACAGACGAATGCATGGAGACAGACAATGTCAGAGTGCAGGAAAGCACAAAATGACCGGGAGGAGAGGTGGCGGGCAGAAGAGAGTAAGTGGCGGGCTGAAGAGAGGACTGAAGCTGAAAGATGGCGGCAGCATGATGAGAGGAGGCAGGATCCAGTGCTGAGGCTGCTGGAGGATCAAACTAATATGCTCCAGGAGGGTGGTTAGCTTACAGGGAAGTAGAGTGAACCAAAGGGTGGGGGGTTTCATCAAGGAGAAACAAACAGAACTTTCACACCGTAGCCTGGCCAGTCATGCAACTGGTTTTCAAAGCTTCTCTGATGCGCACTGCACACTCCTGTGCTCTTCTAACTGACCTGGTGTCTGGCTGTGCGTAACCAGCGGCCAGGCGATTTGCCTCAACCTCCCACCCTGCCATAAACGTCTCCCCCTTACTCTCTCAGATATTGTGGAGCGCACAGCAAGCAGTAATAACAGTGGGAATATTGGTTTCACTTGTGATCCACCAGTGCTTGCAGCACTATTGAAAAGTACCCCTTGCGGTTTATGTACTCGGCGGCTCGGTGCTCCGGTGCCAAGATAGGGATATGGGTTCCGTCTATGACCCCACCAAGTTAGGGAATCGCATTGCAGCAAAGCCATGCACTATGACGTGCACATTTCCCGGGGTCACTACCCTTGATATCAGCAGATCTTTGATTGTGTTGCCTACTTGCATCACAGCAGCCCCCACAGTAGATTTGCCCACTCCAAACTGATTCCTGACTGACTGGTAGCTGTCTGGCAATTTCAAGCTTCCACAGGGCTGTTGCCACTCGCTTCTCAACTGTGAGAGCTGCTCTTATCTTGGTATTCTTGCGCCTCAGGGCAGGGGAAAGCAAGTCACAAAGTTCCATGAAAGTGCCCTTATGCATGCAAAAGTTTCGCAGCCACTGGGAGTCCTCCCAGACCTGCAACACTATGTGGTCCCACCAGTCTGTGCTTGTTTCCCAAGCCCAGAATCGGCGTTTCACCGCATGAACCTGCCCCATTAGCACCATGATGCCCACATTGCCAGGGCCCGTGCTTTGAGGGAGGTCCGTGTCCATGTCCTCATCCCTCTCGTCACCGCTCTGACGTTGCCTACTCGCCCGGTTTTGCTTTGCCAGGTTCTGGTGCTGCATATACTGCTGGATAATGCGTGTGGTGTTTAATGAGCTCCTAATTGCCAAAGTGATCTGAGCGGGCTCCATGCCTGCCGTGGTATGGCGTCTGCACAGAAAAAAGGTGCGGAACGATTGTCTGCCATTGCTCTGACGGAGGGAGAGGTGACTGACGACATGGTTTACAGGGTTGGCTTATAGGTAATTAAAATCAACAAAGGGAGTGGCTTTGCGAGAAACAGAATGGCCCCCTCAAGGATAGAACTCAAAACTGGGTTTAGCAGGCTGTTGATTTCACGGAGGGAGGGAGGAGAAAATGAATACAAAACAAACCTTGTCTATTTCTTGTTTTGATCCACTTCATCTATCTTTATACATCTTGCTGGCAGCAGACTGTGCAGTACGACCACTAGCCATCGTCATCTCCTTGGTGCTCGGCAGAAGATGGTGCAGTATGACTTCTGGCCATCGGCTTCTGCTGATTGCAGATTAAAAGACAGTGCACTGCCGGTAGGATTGAATCACCATGAAACGAAACTTAAAAGGGAAATGACCTGGCTGAGTCACTCCCATGTTTGCCCAGGCGCCCCTGACCTCATCGAGGTCGGTTAAAAGAGCACCCAGGACTACGTTGACGACGGCTACCAGTCATACTGCACTGTCTGCTGCCAAAAGGCAATAAACTGTTGCTGTGTAGCAATGCAGTACCGTGTCTGCCAGGAGCACCCAGGAGACATACAGTGATGGTTAGCTGAGCGGGCTTCATGCTTGCCGTGGTATGGCGTCTGCTCAGGTAACTCAAGAAAAAAGGTGCAAAACGATTGTCTGCCCTTGCTTTCATGGAGGGAGGGAGGGAGGGAAGGGGGGGCCTGACGATATGTACCCACAACCACCCGCGACAATGTTTTAGCCCCATTAGGCCCTGGTATTTCTACCCAGAATTCCAATGGGCAGCGGAGACTGTGGGAACTGTGGGATAGCTACCCACAGTGCAACACCCCAGAAGTTGACAGTTGCCTCGGTACTGTGGACACACTCCGCCAACTACATGCACTTAGAGCATTTGTGTGGGGGGACACACAATTGACTGTATAAAAACGTTTTTCTACAAAACCGACTTCTATAAATTTGACCTAATTTCATAGTGTAGACAAGGCCTTACATAAGCCACAGGTTATAAAATAATGTGAAATTGTGTTGCAGATTCTTAATACAGACTATCACAAGTTCTGTGAAACAGAAACCTAGGAAAAGTAAACTTTTAGCTGAATTTCAACCCCCAAAGTCTTACACTTTTTTCTTGTGAAAGCTCAGAAGGAGCTAGTTCATATTAAAGACCTGCAAATTTTAAACTTGAAAAATACTGCTGTAACTAAATTAGAAGAGCATAAAGTAATTAACCTGGTGAGTGTGTTTTAGGCTTTATATACAATATGTTCCACAGAGAGCTGAAATACAAGGTCTAACGTTAGAGTGATTTTTGCCCCACTCTTTCTGTTTTCAGTTGGTTGGCCGGTTTTAAATCTACAGTTGAGTAACACTTTCCTCCTCCACCTACCCCCTGAAAAGCAGAATTTATATTGAGAGTAACAGTAACACAAATGTTGATGAGTTCTCTGCTGCATCTCATTTTGGGAAGAACCAGGAAAAAGTAACATACGTTCAAAAAGGCTGAATGTTGTCAATTAATGAAACTCTCAAGTCCATTACTTATAATTTCAAATAGTGGAAATCTGCGTCATATGGAAAATTAGCACGCAGATAAGATATTCCTTGTTCTAGAAAGGAAAGAATGAAGAAAAAAGTTGTCTTTGGAGTGAATCTCCTTTTTTAAAAGTTATTAGGATGGGGTATACAAATAATGCACTAGTAATGAAAGGGGAAAGCAACTACTCTGCACCCAGGCAGACTGACCTTGCCACACCTTCATGGCTTGGAGGAGGATCTCAAAGGAGAGTAGGCAAGCTCAGTAGGGCAGCAGATAGTGGAGGTGACCTGACCTACACTCTGAGCTCCTGAGAAGGAGTTCCTGCTACCTGAGGCCTGACTATAGCAATGTGGCTAAACCCACATGGAAGAGACTTGGGATTCTTAGGAGGCCTGAGATTTCCATTGATTTCTAGTTATTCAATGTCTTTACTTTAGCTATGGTGAAAGAAGAGTCTGGTGGGAAGTGGACTGGTGAAGCAGTAGTATAATATTTTGGTGGTGCAGGACTTAGCTGCTTACACTGCAATCTGGATTGAAACCTGGTGGAGAGGGTGGGCCCAGGTTCCCCAACAAACCCTTAGAGGGTGCCAAAGGCAAAAGCTGACCCCCTGATACAGGGAGAGAAGGACCTGAGGACTGAAGGGTCGCAACCTCAACCAGAGGAAACTTGGAGACTCTTGCATACGTCAGAGGCTATCATTGCTAGACTCTTTACATACTACAAAAGGGAGGATATAAAACATGTTACCTGGCCAGAGGGCTGAGTTCTGGAAGGGACAGACCATCACAAGACTAGAGCAGCTGTCAACGAACGCACGGGGAAAGAAGAGGACCTGCAACACCCTGCCTGACCACTGGGTGGTGCCCGGAATGAGTAGTGAGTAATCGCTTTCACAGTAATACATTACTTTAAAATTATATTCTGTCCATGAATATTGTGTAATAAATTCAAAATTAATTTTCAATAAAAAATCAATACGATTGATATCACCGTTATGCCAAAAATCAAGATAACTAAGCCATATTTTGTTTACATCTAATGTTGGGTGTGTGCTATGTTACAGAATTTAGGTTTTATGATTTTACAGATCAGTATAATTTGATCTGTAAAATCATAAAACCTAAATTTTTCCTACAATTTGAAATACAGTATAATTTGTCCACTTTCCAATCCAGTTATGGCCAAATCCTAAGCCACTGTGAAAGTTATCCTGATCATACAAAGAAATCTCCATGCAGCCCTTCGGTGGATCTTTTGGCACGATTAGGACCAGAGGATCTGATGCATTTCTTGATGAAGTCAGTGGAAAAACTGACTGACACTACCATGAGCATTAGATCATGTTGTAATCGAGGTATCAGGAAATGAAGTGATGAATTGTTAAAAGCTTCTGCTGTACACGTGATACCATTCATGGCATGCTCTGAGCAGGTCACCCACTGCATGAATGGCAGTACAAAAATCAGACTCTGTTTCTGCAAAGGAAAAGAGCCTTTCAAAAGCCTAGTGAGAGGAGTTATGAAGGGAAACAGCTACGGATGTTGGAGCTGAAAATGTGGGAGTATGTATTTATTTCCTTTAAAGGCAAAGAATGTGTAAGGGTTTTGAAGAGGAGAGTGACTGATTTTTTGATTTTTTTTTTTTTGCCTAATGGTTTCAGATCCTTTGTCAGATTTTGGTTGGTATGCTTATAGAATATTTTTCTCATGTGAGTCAGAATGTACTAGAAAATCATTTTTCCAGGAACCTACAAATAGCCCTTTAAAATCACAATGAACCAGATAATTGTAACAATGAAACATTCATCTATCCACTGCTGTTCTGATACTTTAAAAAACCTCATTGGTAGTTTATGATGGTAACATAGTAACTGATGGTAACTGATTAAATTTAGGCTATTGAAGCATAAGGAGTTCTGGACTTTTTTAATTTTGGAAGAACTTAAGCCATCTGTTGCCTTGAAGCAGAGAGATTTAGTAATCAGGCACATCAGTAAGAAGGAATTTATCTGGGGAGGCTATTAATTAACAAGCTTGGATAGGGTTCACATCTTCTTGCCTTAAAGTCAAGGCATCCCTAACAAGTCTTTTGGACAATCAGATATATTTCTCAGGCAGTTACTATTCTCTAGAGTAAGATGAAAATAAAGAATATCTGACCAAAGACTTATTTCAGTATTCTAACTGTTATATTATTATTATTACTGACTTTCCTTCTGGGGGATGGGAGGGCAAAGAGCACACCCAGAAAATAAACTGGGATAACACTTTCCTTTTAGGAAAGACTTGCATCAGATACACAGAAACTAAATAAGAGACTTGAGTGTACAGTGGATATGCTTTAATGTACTACAGCCGTGTTGTAACTTTCCATCTGTTCTACAGGAGAGCAATATCTTTTGCTACTGGAATTTAATGTTGTTCAACAGAATTCGCCCTCCAGGTCAGGAAATCCCCAACAGGAGAAGTGGAATTTTAAGGCTCAAGGGCTGTATGTGTCTGCAAATCTTTTTGTACATGAGCATTTTCTCACAAATTCATTGTAAACTGGTTTTCAGAAAATCCAAGAAAAGTGGAATGGAATGCTCATCCCCCTACATTAAAACCTAGATCCTCAGCTGATGTAAATTGGCATTAATGAAAGTCAATGGAGCTATGCTGACTTACATCAGTTGGGCATCTGATCTGGTGGATTCTCCATCACTGGAAACTCAAATCATGATTGGACTTTTTTCTAAATGAGATGCTTTAGTTCTAAAAGGAATTAATTCTTGGAAGTCCTTTGGTTTGTGTTATATAGCAGGTCAAATTAAATTATCACAATGGTCCCTTCTGGTCTTACTTGCTGAATAGATACAAGTACACAAATGTACAAAAGTACTCCTTTTTTGCAACATAACTTCGTCATAACCTCACATTCACTATTCACTCAACAAAGCCAGTTTAGTCTCTAAAGCCTGGCTGTTGTTTTCTTTGAAGTTTGGTGTCTGATGTCCACTAACATAAAACCATGTTCTGGTCGCCTATATTATGGTACCAAAATATGCAAAAATATACACTGAAAAATCACTTTTTTTAAAATTGTATGATCATATTTTAATCAGCAGTGCCCTGAGCCCTCACTTATTTATTCCACTTTGTGTATGAATAATCTGAGGGGGTGAATGTAGGGCTGTCATTGCTGAGTCAGATGCCTCATGGGCTCTTCTATTGCACAGGACAGTAAAGCAGCCTCACCTGAGGGCTTGGGGTGGGGGATCAGAATCTTGATGGAAGTTTTCCACATCATGTTCACTCTTGGTGGTTTTTTGCACCTCAATTCACATAGTTAACATAGCTTTGTAGTTTTAGGGAGTTGCTGAAGTCTATAATTACCCTGTCATAGAATGAAGTATAAGAAGAAATTTCAATGACTATGTTAATAATGTGACATCAATGTGGGTGTATTGATTGGTTTGCTCATGAAAAATTACGCTATAGAAGAAAAAGTTAGAACCAGTACTCCATCCTCTTGAACTGTTGGCTTCTTTTAGCACCACTGACCATTCTCTGCTTGAAATCTTGTCCTCCCTTGGTCTTCATGACTCAGCACTCTACTGGGTCTCCTTCCTCTCTAGTTACTCCTTCAGCCTTCTCATTCTCCCACACCCAACTTTCTGTAGGGGTTTATCAAGGCTCTGCCTTTGGGCCTGTGCACGTCTTCCTCTATACCTTGTCTCTGGGCAATCTCATTTTCAAACACAAGTTCAACTGTTATCTCTATGCTTATGACTCAGATCTACTTCCCTATTCTGGATCTGTCTCTGCATGTACTAAAATCTTGGATTGCCTGTCGTCCAGTCCTGGATGGATGTCCAGTCCTCAGCTTAAACTCAACATAGCCAAAATGGAGCTCTTACCCTCCTCTAAAACTCCAAGCCATCTTTTTGTCCCCCACCCCACTTTGTTCTCAATCACTATGGACAATACCAGCATTATCCCTGTTACTCTGGCTTGTAACATAAGGATTTTTTTCAATATGTCCCTCTCTCTAGTTTCTCACTCCCAGGCAGTGTCTAAATCTTGTCTCTTTTTTCCTGAATAACTCTAATATCCAGCCTTTCTTCTAGATCCACACAGCTAAAACTCTCACTCTGTCCTTCACCCACTCACATCTTAACTACTTGAACCAACTCCTTTTTAGTGTTGACAAATCCTTACTCTACTTAGAGTCATTAAAAACACTGCTTCAAAGATCATTTTCCTTGCTCCTCACTTCAATCATATTGAATCCCTCCACTGATTTCCCCCTTTTCAACCTCATCAAACACAAATAGCTTGTCTTCTCTTTTAAGGTCCTTCATGCCTATCTTTGCCTTATCTCTTATTCTCCTTATCCACATCTATTTATATGACTCCCAAATCTGCTTCATCACTGATGCTAGTATTTGTCACCCATGTATTAAACTTTTGGACAAGCACGTTAGGGCTTTCTCTCGTCATCTCACGTATATAGAAGAGAAACTCTGGATATAGCTACATTGCAGTTAGACACTTACGGCTGGTCTGTGCCAGCTGACTTGGGCTTCCAGGGCTCGGTCTAAGGAGCTGTTTAATTGCGGTGTAGACGTTTCGGGTCTGGCTGCAGTCCCTTAGCCCAAGGCCCTTATCCTAAACCAACTGGCTTGGGTCAGCCATGGGTTTTTAATTGTAATGTAGACATACCCTCTGTAAACAACCTCTAATGCACCTCCTTTAAAGCTCTCCTCCGTCAAAATGCCTATGAAAACCTGACCATTATTAGGCAGCTGGTGTGCCATATCTGCTAATTATCATGCTGACCAGTATTGTCTCATCGTTTCCTTTGGTTCCTCCGTCTGTTTGTATCTCTTGTTACCTCTTATCTCATGCTTAGATTGTAAGCTCTCTCATGCAGAAACAATCTCTTTGTTAGAGGTTTGTACAGTGCCTAGCACAGTGCAGCTCTGCAATTCCTCTCTCTGAAAGAGAGTGAATGTTCACAGCGGGAATCAATGCTGTTTGAAGCAATATTAACTTCCATGTAGTTAAGATGGCTCCCCAGCATTAGCTCCTTAAATTCTTAGCATTCTCCCCCCACCCACCCACAGAATTCAGACCTTGCAGGATTTTGCTTGAAAGGGCTTTAAGAGCTGAGAGACTAGTGGGAGAGGACTGCAGATATGCTACTCTTCTTCCCCTCTCCCCGTTTTTCTTAGCTCCTGTTCCAGTAACACCAGCCTCTGTTCCTTCTTATCTACCAGCAGAGCTGGAATGGAACATCTGGCCCAAAGCAATATTTAGTAATCTTGAGTTAAGCCATCATATCATGCAGATACTTAAACCAAATTTGCTAAATGTAAAGATGTTGCCCAGCGTATGAGAGTAACATTTAGAATTATCTCATGATCGGCAAACTTCCAAGTGTTGTAGCACAGAGTTTAAGGTTGCTGTCCAAGGTAGTCTTCTTAATATCACCACATATCTCTTTCAGCTGCAAATTCAGTGTTTTAACAAACATGTAAGATTTACATACTAACTGATTAGTGTTTTTCATTAATTCAAAGGATTTACTGTCTCCTAATATATTAAACAGTAGCTAAAATTGGTCAAGTTCTAACTTTAACTTTACATGAAGAAATAATAGGTTGACCTTGTTAATTCTGTTAATAAACTGTTTGGTACCTGGCAGAGTTAGGCAAACTATTCTGCCTTCAAGTGAGCTCAGGTAAACAATCTTCTCTGAGTTCATTGCTGTTGGGTTACCCAGCTTGCTCTTTGATGAAGGCCTGAATATCTCCATTATACTTACAGTGAAGATGGGACTTCTTAAAAATTGTGATAAATCACACCACCAAGCCAAGGAGAAATTCAAACACTTGCAAGCATGGGAACCAACAGAGCTGATGAAACACAAAGGTAACATTAAGAATAAGATCTCTGTGTCACTCTGGAAGCAACATAGAACTATAAATGTGCCCAGCCTGCATGATGAATGTGCAATAGGGAAAAAATTAACTTAAGGAAACACCATGCAATATGTGTGTCAAGAAAACATAAGAAAATAAGAAGAGCCATAGGGTGTCAGAACAATGGTCCACCTAGCTTGTTTTCCAACAGTGGCCTTTGCTAGGTGCTTCAGAGGAAATGAACAAAACAGGCAGTCATAGAGTGATCCATCCTCTGTTGTCCAGTCTCAACTTGAAACTTGAGAAGAGAGGTGTTTTTTTTTAACCACGAATTCATTTTTAGAACTAAAGCTATACAAATTTAGTATTAAAAACATGGCATTATATACATAAGAAAAGATTTACCTTCTGATTTCCAAAAATTAAACCAAATATTTGCAGTTTTGAGTGTGTGACTCTGTTAGGAAGTATGATTCAGCCTCTGAATTTACTGAGGACTAGATGGTGCCATTAAGGTACAGGCAAATGTGAATGTGATTGGCATCTCTAAGAGGTGTGCCTGCTGCACCATACTGAATTGCTGACTCTTAAGGGGGGGCAGGGGAGGGGGTAAACAGGTTCCTGCTGTGTTTGAGGAAAGCACAGGGAGGACTACAATTGTGCCTTGCACCTGTCCAGGCACAAAAGGAAAGTGAAAGTTCTTTGTATCCTCCCCTTCCTCCAACCTTTGTGTCTGTACTGTATTTGTAAATCACATTATAAAAGAAATTCTCTTGTATGGAGTAACTTCCTGTAGCATTTAATAATTGTCATGTTCCTGACAATTTTATGTAAGTCTTGGCCCATAATTTGCTGACATAACACTGTCTTTTCAGTGTTTTTGTAAGGCTGCTGATGAGGTCATAGAGAATTAACAAATGTGCCCTAAAAGCACAAAATAGAAAATATTCTTAATAAAAACTGAGTGTAAAACATGATAGATTACAGGCATTGCTGTTATCTGGTCTCTCTTCTCTTCTCCTGTGGAATGAGTGGGTGGGTGAGATTGACAGGAGGCTTTCAGGCACTGGGTGTGATGTAATTAGTCATAGATTTCAGTCAAGTCAGAAACAGTATGGGAGTAGATTCACCTCATGTATTTCAGTATTGCTGCTTTGACCTGAATTGACACTAGAAAGTGCATAGTCAAGTAAAAATGTAACCTCTCTGTTAGATTTTTTTTTTAGTTACAATCTGTACTTTCCCAAGTGGCCAGTGATTATGGGTGCCTCACTTTTGGGGTACTCAGTTTTCAAGCTAGAATTTCAGGTGTGCTGAGCATGCACAGGCTGCACAAAACTGTACTGAAGATGGACTGATATGGAACAGGCTTAGGACTCAGGGACTGAAAACAGCTCTTTGTAACCTCATGCTTACACTCATGCAACACCGTAAAGAATATTAGGCACAACTATGTTGAACTGTTCGTGTTTCCTCTTAAACTGTCAGGCTGCTTTGTTGAGCAAAATTTAGTACAGTGTTTGTTTCTTTAAAGCCAACGAGACACTGTCAGTCAGGAAATGTTAAGGAGACAGTCCTATTTTGAGTAGCTAATAGTGCCTTGATTCTTAACCGTAAATTTCCTTCCTTGTGTGGATTTAAGCCAGACATTTAACTTGTTTCAATTTTTTAAAATCACTTATTAAGCATGACATTACAGAACCCACTTGTGATGAGGCTACATTACATCATATGATACCCCAGTTTTTATTATTCTCAGCTAGTCAGATTCACCATGTGAAATAAAGCCAGTAAAGGAATCATTTTAATACATTTCAGTTTGGGGTAGGATACCTAAAGGGTATGGTGAGTTTGGGGTATTGAGTGCACAAGTTCTTTTTTATCCAGTGATGAGAGTTACAATGCAAACTATTAAAGTCGTGTCTTATCTTTGATATACTAAATAGCAGTTGACACAGGATTTACACTCCTTAGTCTGTGCAGTCTGATCTTCCTTCTTCAGTCTTGCTAATGTCTATTCATCATGGAAATAACTGATGTGGTATCTGAAAAGAAGTCTTAGCTACATTTGTAAATGTTTGAGAATTCAAGCTTGTGATTCACTTTTGCCATAGTGCAAGGAAAAGCTTACACAATAAACCAGAATATGGAAATATGTTCTCAAGGAAAAGGGAGGAAAAAGGGTAATTGGCAGACTAACTTGAGCTTGAAAACAAATTTCATCATGTTCCAATGGTAACAAATGCTTCTTTTCTCTCTCTAAATAATTACACAATGGTGGATAGAGGAAATGAGGTAGAATATATTTTGAATTCAGTATTCTTAATCTGTCATTAGTTATCATAGATACTATTCTGCAGTATACTGTTCTAGCAAATGTATTAACTGTAATTTTTAAAGTTAGTAGTACTTTTATCATTCAAGTTTTTAACCATTCCTAGCAGTATAATTTGTTTTTCCTGATGTGACTGGAATCAGAATGTAGGTTTTTTTATAACAATGGTATTATTTTCTGCCAGAATTCATTAACCTTTTAAAAGTTCTGAGATGATAAGGCAGCATTGTCACCTCCAGTTTTGCAGATGCACATACTGCATCCTAAAAAGAAGAGGCAGATCTGATAGCATTCAGCGCCTATGACAGCTGCTTTCTTTGGACGCTTGGTCTCTTGAGGTATAGTGGAGATATGCAGCAGAAGTGGAGCTGCCTATGATCTGATAAGTTTCAGTTCTTTTGTTGCAGCAACACATTACAAGCCCTGTTCTGTGATAAATGTGATTTATTAAAGGGGCTGTATCAATCTTTTTATTGTTTAAAAAAATCTTTTTAGGGTCAGGATTCAGTACAAAAAATATGGCAGCTGCCATACAGTGGAAGGACACTAAGACCCTGAAATATCAGTTTTTCAGGGTTTTCGCTGCTTTCCAATCATATACCCAATATAGTGTCTGGATGTATTTTGATTATTCCTTGGATATTGTTAGTGGCTATAGGTTTTTGGTGGGTTTTTTTGTTTGTTTTGCAAACAATAGTTCATTATTTTCTTTACGTAAAAGCAGAGTAGCCGTTCATCATGTTCAAGTTGCTAGATAAGATAATTGGTTTCTTTTTTTAAATAAAAAGTATAGCTTTCATTTTGACATACAACCTTAACAATAAATTTAATTAAAATGGTGTTGCAATAGCCACAGCCCCTAACTAACAGTTGCTGTTAACCACTGAATACTAAGCATACATTAACTTCTTTAATTCAACTTTACCATTTAAATGTCTAATAACAATACATTGTTACCAAGTATCAAAAATAATTGTCTGAATATTGTAATATATGACAGGCTCCTGATGAGACGCGTAGATGTTTGAGCATAGCAGTACAGTAATTCTGCATTAGTCCTTCTGAAGAAAAGAGTAAATTCATGTTTAGTTCTGTATGACATGCAAGCTGTGCATGATGACTTGCATTATTTCTTTGTTCCACTGGATTTATATATAGACTAACTGATAGTTTAAACTATTACTGATGAAGAGAGATCCATAATATGGTCAAGATGGTGATGACATTTAAACTATTGATTGTATTTGGCTACCTGGTGTGTTCCATGTTCAGGTAATTGTTAATATACAAAAATAGGAGGAAATGTTCTTAATCTTAAGTGCTTGAACAATTTCCATTTTCAGTTTTAAACGAATGGGTATTCGACCTCAATTATAGTGTGAACTCAGTATACACACTATTTTGTAATTGTGACCTTCTCTTCAGAGAAGACACATTGTCAATTTTCAGTGTCACAAGTAAGGAAAATTACTTGAATGGCCCACTCCAAAGCTCATTTAGATGTCCTAAAAATATCTGCTAGGAGTTACAAAACAAGTAAACTACAATCTTTTCCCCCTGCAATTCCTGCATTGTGGGAAGTTGTAGGAGTGATTTTCCTATATGTCACTGGTTTGTTAATAGCGCTAAGGTCTTGTAGTTTGTGATTTATTTTTTTTCAAAAATGCTTAAACATTGGTCTAAATCTGTTCCCACTGAAGTCAGTGGTAAAACTCCTATTGATTTAGCAAAGTGAATTAAGCCAATGCTATATGGTTTTGCAAATCCTACATTGTGTTTTTTCATTCAAAGATCGCAAAGCACTTCAGACATATTATTTAGTTCTCAACAGGAAGTCTTTTCAATATTTTTTATTAGATTTTATTTCCCTTTTTTAAAATTAAAATAGGGAGTTCTTTTGATAAATGTAATGGCTTATCAGTCTCCAAAACTGAAGACTTCTATGACTGTGGACTTTTTGTTTGGTTTTTTTTTGTGTGAAAAATGTAACATTGAGTTGTATTTGCTTTTGTAACTAAGCAGTTAGCACCCAATGCAACGTTTTGAGTAGATTTTTATATTTAGTCTGTAGTGTTCTATATTTGTATTGCAAAATGTTATCTGGAGGAGTCATTTTAAAAATAAACTACATACGCTAGTTAATGAGTTTTCTTTTTAAATAATAGATTTCATTGGATGTGGCAGGTGAAAGGACCAAAAGCAGCTTTTAGATTTGCTATTTAAACAAAATTATCCTAACAATAATGCATTGATTCATTCATTGTGTGTGTGTGTGTTGAGCGGGAAGCGGTGTCCAATGTTGTGTTTAAAAGGGAAAAAAAAATATTTGTCCAAACTTCAGTCCCAATAATGAAATGAAAATTTCTTAAGTTCTTTTCAATTTATTTTCAAATGTCTGTTTAGAAATTATTTTACTGTGTTTTTAACACAGAATACATTAAGATCCTGATTCTGCAGTTTTTACGCAGACAAAACTTCTGTTGAGTTTAGTGGTTTTGCCTGTGAATGGACTGTAAAACCAAGGCCTATAGATAACAATTTTTAGCAAGCATTTCAAGTTGTGCTGGTAGTGTTTTTCAGATTTTGGTACCAGATTGATTTCTGAAATCTTGCTTAAGATGCAAGTTATCAGTAAAGAAGTTTAAGCATTTAACAACTGTGTCCATTCTAGAGTACCTTAGAGCTATTTGTATGAAATGAGAAACAATACACAACACGCACGCAGAAAAAATTCAGTACAATACTTTTCCCCAAGAGCTATTAGTCTCAGGAAATCAGCCTTGTAAGACTGAAACTTAATCCCAGTGCATATACTTAATAGGCTAGAGTGAGGACTTCCACAGGGTGCCACTGTGCCCTAGTTGTGGGACTTCACTGTAGCCATTACTGCAGCCTTTGGCACGTAATAGCTCTCTCACCTCCTATGTTATGGAAAGAAATTGCTGCTGTATCCACCTCTTTGTTCTACCTTCATCTCACTCAATTTGTTGCAATAATTGGGCCTAAAAGTTTGCCCTAATAGTGAGCTCAACTGTAAAAAGTATGTGAAAGTTCATAATTTATTACAATAACCTGTATTAACGAATGTTGGTAAAGAGGTCAAGTTGTTTTCAGTAATGAATGTTATAAACAGGTGAAAGGAAAAACAGACTAAATTAGTCTAAACAAAAATGGCCTACTGATGTGGTGGAAGAACTATGTCAATTATGCTTGATAAAAACAGAAAATGTTGAACTGGAAGTTAATGAACCAAAATTGGTGTATTGGTTTGTAAGCCGAACTGGTGGACAAAATAACGAGGGGATGAACTATGTCACCCTCTCTTTTCCCCTTATTGGAGTTCTTAAAAAGAGACTTTGAAAAATCAAGCTCTCATCTTGTCCCATCTCATCTTCTTCAACCACAAGACAGAGGGAACAGACCAGACTGTAGGATTTTCTTCCTGAGAGGAAGGCCATCAGGCCTTGCTCTTGTTTAAGGAACTTTATTTTTCACCTATGAGTCCTGAAAATCATGTCATGACGTCCTGTCTTCAGCCCATCAGTGGAGATACATGCTTCTGTGTTGTAGGCAATTAGGTAAGATCCTGTTCTGTCTCCCTTTCCTCTTGTTACTTTTTGCCCCATTATTTAGTCCTGTCCTATTGCTCCATCTCTTGGCTTTTCATCAAATGCACTGCATCAGTACAGTGAGATGAGATGGCCACAACCCTGCTCTACATCCCTTGACAGGGCCTCTGTGGAACCTCCCACAAACGTTTGTGTCGCTGTTTTAATGTTGGGCAGTGAGTTTATAACACCTTTAACTCTTTTGGCCTTTGAGATTAGTACAACAGTCTCATCTACAACCTCTCGCCCCGAATGTTTGTAGAGTGCATGGAGCCCTGACAAAGCACAACAACATGGGATGTAAGCACCTCTATTCAGGATGTTAGACTTCTACACCCGCCTCTCATTCACTAAAGCCATGCCAGTTTTAATGTAGTCATAGAGTTCTGTGGATGTGGACAGTAATAAAGCAGGGTTTGCTACATACTGAATAATGACACATTACAGGGCATAAACTCATCTCAGTGTTATGCACCTACTTCCTGCAAATCAAAATAAGACTAAAGCCTATTACAGAATGTGTGTGTGTATGGTGTTTCCACATTTGAAAGTACATCATTTTATATCTGGAATAACGCCACTAAGTCAATAGTTACTCCAGATTTACATCAATATAACTCCGATCAGAATCTGGCCCAAGGAAATTGTTCAGAGCCACAGAATTATTTTAAATCTACTGTATAATATCATGAGGGATTGGGTGAATCATTGTTGATTTGATATAATATTTGGAGCCTTAGTTTGTTTGTTCTAATCCAGCTCAAGTAATTAGTGACTAAAATACTTACCTGATATCTTTCCATTGGCAAATTGTATTGCAAAGGAGTTTGTGGTATCATTTTACTGAACTAGGAACAGATCACCAAAGTCAGCCTTCAAAGCTGGTCATTGACTAAATTCCCTTTACTACCTCCACTTGGCTCAGAACAAATATAACATGAGCAGTGGCACTGCAAGCTTACCTTCCTGCAGATCCAGAATATTTATATTCTGAATTGAAGAGACTGTCGTTAGGGATGAGCCTCCAAGGGTGGCAACTATTATGGTAGCTCTTGATGTGGGCAAAGCTGTTCAGTCAGAACAGTGACTTTCTGAAGGCCACACAGCTGGTCGGGGCAGAGCTGGGAACAGAAGTGAGGTCTCCTAAATCCTACACAGTGTCATTTCCACTGCTCTGCATTTCCTCTCAATACTGAATTCAGCTGCATTTGAACCAGTGGAGTAGTGTTGAAAGGCGGTATAGCCTGTTACGCCTGTTACCAGGGCCCTTAGCCAATCAGCACCTGATGTTACAGTTTTCAGTTATTCCGTGGACGAAATGATTTTTAGTCTGCCTCTTTATAAGTGTGGAGGGAAAAAAATGTTGTGTATATGAAGCCAAATACTGTATTGGAATGTGCATTTAGCTATTCTATAGTATTTAAGCCATATGTATCGCTTCAAATTATATTGTTTTTTTTTTCTTGCCCCAGGAATATATACCATGTGAAACTCCTCTGAAAATCAGAATGGAAAAACAATATTGAGTGTGACTTTGGTCTCTTTATTTCTAAGCGCTGTCAGTGATGCAGAGTTGAAAATGGAGTCAGAGAATTAAGAATCATTCATCTAATAAAGAACAAGATGATGAGTTCAGTACACAGTCTGTTTGGGAAGGTGAGGTAAATAGAAGTCATGTTAAACAGTTGCTAAAGATATGGAAGGAACCAATGGCAAGAGATAGATGGGGAGGAATTTTAGACCAAAGAAAAACAACTGGATGGACACCCTATATTTTTCCTACCTGAGCAAACCATTGGCGGATGCTTATATGCTGGGCCACGTAAGTTTCAGAAAAGAGAGGCAGGATAAGTGAATCAGGACAGTAGTGCTCAAATGTCACTTATCTGAAGTGAGCTAAAGGAAAACAGATTTATTTTGATATTCATCTTGGATTAGCAATTCAGTTTCTCATAATAAAGAATAATGAATCACTGCTTTTCTTAGTAGTTTTAAACAGATGGGCATTGCCATAGCAATGAAAGAGCTAAGATGAGTCATTCTGAAATTAATTCTATCATGTTCTTCCCCTCATCCCTTTACCTTCTAGCTTCATTGATTTTTAAATCACACTAGTCTGTGTGGAAACTAACATCCAATTAAGATATTTGGAGTTGATAGAGCTCTTTCTTTCTCTCTCATAGTTAGATTTCTGGAGAGAAGTCCTGTTGCCAGAGACTATAGATATATAAGTATAATAAATTATTCAATCAATTCTTACTAAAGGCCTTGGGCATGTCAGTTGTTGTTTTCTACGCTTCAGTGCTCCATCTCTGAAATGGGAATAATGGCACTTTCCCCTCCCCTTTGTTGTTTTTTCTATTTGAATTACAAGGTATTTTGGTCAGAGACTGTCTCTTGCTGTGTTTGTGTTCATCTTCTAACTTGGTGGGGGTCTTTTCTCAGTTGGGTGTTGCTTTAATACAAATAGGTAATAATGTGTACCAGCTGCTGAAAAATGATTTATTGCTCCTGTTCAGACTCCATGCACTGGGGCAGCACCATATCAGTGTGGCACAGAACCCTGAGCAGCCTTCTCCCAAGTTTCCTGCTGACTTGGGAGGAAGAGTGATCAGCATGTCCAGAAACTGCTGCAGGTGGCAGGAGAGAGGAGTCTGCCAGGTCCCTTCCCTGGACCCAGGCATAATGGAGACAGTCACAGGTAAATTATAGGGTATTATGGATAGAATTAATAATCTAAGAAATACATGGCTAGGAAGGGGAGAAGAGTATTTATCTTAGGTAGTTATATTACTGTATAGTATCTCAGTCTTTAGTACGTTTATTCTTATAATAGCACCGTGAGGTAGGGAATTACTTTTAGCCCCATTTTAGGGATCGGTAACTAAGGGAGAGAGGCACTAAAGCCTGATCTATATATGGTATTTGTACTATTGAAATATTTCTCTTTAAGTCTTTATTTATTTATTTATTTATTTAACCAACCAAAATAGCTAAATTGGTACAGCCCCTAATGTGGTCACAGTTGTAATGGTATATAGGTGCCTCATACTGGTAAAGGTTGTTCCCCTAAATTTATTTGATACTGGAAGGTTGTACTATTTTAACTATATAAGATTCAAACTGATATAGGTTAAGCAGCACACACAAAAATGTATATAACAAACTCTAAGTCACTTGCTCAGTGTCACACAGGAAGATTGTCGTGGAGAGGGCGTTGAACCCAGGTTTCAGGCTAGTGTCCCAACATTTGATCATCTTCGTCTCAAATGGAATCAATAGAAATCAGTCTATTTTAGATGTAAGCTCGTTATGTAGGGACCTTACATGTTTGTAAACCAGTTAGTATACTTTTGAGGAGATGCAACATAAATAAATAGTTTGTATGTAACTGTTTTTGCTAGCATCTGATACTAATGTGATGTAGACAACAGTGTCTGCATCTTGGACATCCTATTCCCATTTTAGTGTATGGAATAATTTTATCAAGTTTTTGTTGTTCAGGTATTCACATTTCTTGAAAGTATATCTACCCTCTCTGTTTTCCATCCCTGGAATGTGGATTGCTTTGTGTGTATTGGTAATTTAATTATCTGAGTTGATCTAGTACCCTCTTTATTTAAATAAGCAACCACTCTCTGGTTCTCTGTAAATACTTGCACATGAGCAGATTGGGGAATCTGAATGCATGATAGACAATTCCAGGTATCAGCGATTTGAGGCTATTTTGTCTTGTTCTCAGACTAAACTGCTCTCCTAAGGTTTGCTTTCATGTAAGCACTCAAAACTACTTCTGATACATCTGCTAATGGAAGAAGCAGTAGAAATTATTGGGGTTGTATGAACTTCTACAAAGAAACATCCTTCCATATCTCTATCGCTCTCTATTTCTCCAGTCTACCTGACTTACCTTTCTGAATTCAGAAATCGTCTGCTTAATGTTCTTCTCTTGTTTGAAAAAAGACCATGGAGCATAGATCATCAAAGAGACTGATAAAGAAGTGCAGGGTGATGTGCAGAAATGATTTGTTCTGATCTTTGCAGGGGTTCTTTCTCCAGATGGATGATGGTGGATGCTGCTTATTTTCTTTAAATACCCCACCCTGTGATAATGTGGTACCTTTTTATAAATGTCTTCACAATTACACTAATACCTTCCAACACCTTTTCAGAGGAAACTGATGATACCCATGAAATTGGTGATGGAGGGTTATTCAGTTCTGCTAGGGGCATTATATTAAGGTACAAAACATCCACTGGAAATGAGCTGGGTTTTTTTTGTGTGTGCGCCTGCTGGTAGGCATACATTAAGTAGCATGTGTTTTATTACTTACACATCCCTAATTAGTACATGCAGCTGTTAAAAATTGGAGCAGAATGAGAATAAAAGACTTTATTTTTGTGCACAGACAAAAATGAAAATTACAAGTTATTTGTAATATTAAAATAAATACAGTTTTTGTGCCTATCTGGAGGAATAATTCAATAGGGGGATGAGGGAGACTGAATAAGACAATGTTTTTTTCCAGTAATCAATTTTATATTTTATAATTTTTTTTCCAGTAATGACACAAATGGTGCAGAACACCTTTTATCGGTATTTTTATATCAATATATATAATGCATTAGTCATGGTATTTGAAGTCGGTAGGAGTTGAGGATGCAGAAATTGCTAAGCTTCTTACAGGAATGTGACCGTATCAATAAGTGTCTAAAGTATATTGTAGTGTTTCAGGTGTCATGTTACAGGTTAATTGTCTCAGCATTTTCATTGTAAATCTTTTTTTAAGTGTTTTTATAATGTTTACTTTAAAGTTTCACTTGGGACTTTAAACTTGACAGATATTTTCTTTGAGGCAAAGAGTATATTATCTTTTAAAAATGTGATCAAAGTTGTAGTTTGGCCCAGTATCTCTGGCTTCAGCGCCTTGTTTTCTTCCAGTGTTTTGGTGTGTGTTACAATAATTGAAGGAGAACAAATCCATATCTCCCTGTAGCCCATTGGCTATACTGTGGGGGGAAGGGACAGCTGATTGGCTCTTGTGATCCACCCCCTTTTACTGTCTATAACGCTCTCATGGGCATGCAGCAGTCGTCCTGCTGCTGTTCTCTTCCAGTCCTGTAATAAAAGTATAGTTTAAACTGTGTATTCAAGATGCTGTGGATCTGAATAATTTGTCAGTTTGGAGGATCAGGAAGAAATTTTTTTTTCTGGGCAAGGCTGGCAAGTTGTCCAGTGTTGTTGTGGGGATTTTTTTTGGGGGGGTGGGGGTCGGGGTGGGTGGGGGTTTGGTTGTTTTTTTGTTGTTGCCTTCTTTGTGGTGTTTGGGGGCCTGGATTCAGGTTAATGAGTAAGGACCGATATTTAAAGGTCAATATGCGTAAAAGCCCCAGAATATAAATGGTGTCTCCTGTTAGCCTGGAGGAAGAAGGAGACAACATTATGCCTTCAAAGAGTGAAAAACCCTTGGTATGTACCCTCATTCCTCTTTGTGAAGGGTGGGGTCAGAGGATTCAAAGATGGTCTGACTCCTAGGGGTTAAGCTGAAGGAGGCAAACCCTGGATATTGGTTTACTTGGCAAGCAGACCATTTAATAATGCACAGAACTCAAGCAAAAGCCAGGTATTAGCTTTCTAGTCTTCAATATGTGACTCTATTCCCAAGCTCCTTTCTCCGCCAAAACCACAGAAAAGCAACAAGATTTATATTCATAAGTAGGACAGCTCAGAGTGGTAGTTTGTTTGTTTGTGTTCTGTCTCTAAGCTCTGGGGAACAAATTCTCATTTGCACCCTGACAACTGTTCCTGACTTAGAAATTGAAAAGTATCAAATTAAAAACTGATTAAAAAGAAATGCCACTTTTCACATCACATAATTAGGTTGTGGAACTCATTGCCACAGGATGTCATTGAAGCCAGGAATTTACTAACATTAAATGATGGATTGGACATTTATGTGGATAACGGTATCTAGGGGAGTTGTAGTACATAGTTGAAAATGCAGCATTTTAGAAGGGACAAAATATAATGCTTCAGGTATTACACAATCTAGTTATTAGAGTGAGACTCCTCCAGGGACAGATTAACTCACATCTGCCTAATGGTGGGGTCTTGCACTTTCTTCTGAGAGATCTGATGATGGCCACTGTCAGACATGATATACTGGACTGATTCCATGTGGCAACTCCTGTATTCTAGTGACTTTACTGGGAGGTGTACAGGTGTGATTAGTAGCAGAATTTTAGCCTGGATATATGATTTTTCTTCCTATTGAATGAGATAGGATTCACAACCATCTTTGGAATTAGCACACCTATTTTGCCAAGTTGGATGCAGTTGACTATGGCTGGTTGAATATTTTCAGTCAAAACCATTTCTGACATAAAATTGGGGTTTTGAAAAATATTTTCTCAGAATGTCTGCTTTTCATAGAAAATGTTGGCCTTTATCAGGTTTTCACTTTTGATGAAAAAATAGAAAATTTTCAAGTCAGATATGCTGCTGCAGTGTCTCATGTCCCATTCTTCTCTATGGTCTAGAGTCCCCAGCTGGACTTCATCTCCCATGATGCAACATGGCTATGGACTGTCCAGGGCTGTCCTGCCTCCTTTCACTAAGAGGGAGACTGTCATTCATAATGGCAGATATGGTCCAATCAGTGACCTGGCTTTTAGCGCAGAATGAGAGTATGAGGGACTGAACTACTCCCATGAAACACCATCACAGAATTTCTGAATGAATTTTGCTTGAAATATTTTTTCTTGATTTTTTTCAACAAAAAGTCAATATTCGTCAGAAGAGGAATACATTTTACAATCACCTTATACTCTGTCAAAGGGAGTTCTGCATAAATGATGCGTGTGTTGGTGAATATGGTACTAGACTACTGGTGTTCTATTCCTGGCTAAGTTCCTGATCTGCTGGGTGATCCTGAGCAAATCACATAAACTCTGTGTCTCAGTTTCTCAGTCTGTAAAATTAGGATCTTATCTTTGTGACACGCTTTTGAGGTCTACAGATAGAGTGCTATGTAGGAGTTTGTTCTACCCAGCAAGCCACATAAAGGATATATTTGTAGGAAAAAACAAAATCATCTATGTAAGTAAAATGTGATAAACATTAACTACTTGTTTTCAGAGAACTGTGTAGGATTTTGAAGGTTGATGTCTTCAGAGCTATATCTTGAAAAAACACTTTCTTTATCTTGGTCAAGCAGTAAACATACATGCAGTAAGATTTCTTTTATACTGTAGCATTGTAGAAAGTTCAAGTTCAACTGTTTATTAAATTGTGTTCAACTTACTACGTTTGTCTCATCTTTTCTTTTTATCAGAAAGCAGCATTTTCTTGTATCATTAATTGTCAAAAACAAGTGAATCTGTGAGAGAATACTAGTGTGTGTTTAATGAAAGCAATTGATCTACTTTTTCAGGTATCCTTTATGTTATATGTTTATTTGAAGTCTAGCTCTTTGAACAGGTCTCCTATAGTAACCTACTAATCAGAAGTTCATCTGATATTTATACTGTCAGCATAATAAAAACACCTTTTAGTTATGCTGAACTGTATCCAGCTATGCCCAGGATTTTCTACTTATCGGAATAAAACTTTTTATGTGGTGATAGCCTTATTGGATAATTTCTGTTTTGTAATGTTTTCTGATGTATGTGATTAATGAATAGATCATAAAGGACCAGAAGCTGATATCCTTATTCAAATTGATTCAGAAAATAAGTAGGACTTCTTGCAAAGTCAAATTAAGAAATAAAGGCAAAACCTAGCCCCAGTAAGGACCATCAGCGGTGGTGTCATGGGATTTGTACTTTGTAATTTATGTATATTTTTCTCTCTCTAGGTAGTAGATCCAAGAAATGGTTACCATTAAGAAAGATGATGATGTATTGGTGCGGGAGGAGGGTGAGTTTGCAAGATAAGATCTTATATTTCATATCTTACTTGAAAGACAGCACTTGTAGAGGAATACCCCCTAGTAGCATGGCTTATTTATTTATTACTGTTCAGCTAGGATTAGTATCTGAATCTCCAGTTACAATCCAGGATTCTTTAACATAAATTTTATTGTCTCTAATTCAGTCCTGACAATCTAAGTGGGAGCTTTTATGGTCTGCTATGTAAAGATTCCTTGTAATCTGTTATGACAATCTGTTTTAATTTAGTTATGTGCATATTACACAGGGGCTCTGAATTGTATTGTTTTGGGGCAGTGATTGCTGAACTAAAGATTCACTAAATAGGCCTTTACACAATAGACTATAGCAGATCCTTTGGAACTATTAGCATACTTTGCCAAAAATCCATGTTATACACTTTGAAAAACTGGTATATTTATCCAGTTTTCCAAAATAGTTCCAAAGAGTTGTGTCAAGGTTCCTCCCACACTCTGAACTCTAGGGTACAGATGTGGGGACTTGCATGAAAAACCTCCTAAGCTTATCTTTATCAGCGTAGGTCAAAACTTCCCCAAGGTACAAAATATTCCACCCTTTGTCCTTGGATTGGCCGCTACCACCACCAAACAGATACTGGTTACTGGGGAAGAGCTGTTTGGAAACGTCTTTCCCCTCAAAATACTTCCCAAAACCTTGCACCCCACTTTCTGGACAAGGTTTGGTAAAAAGCCTCACCAATTTGCCTAGGTGACTACAGACCCAGACCCTTGGATCTTAAGAACAATCCTCCCATCACTTGCACCCCTCCCTTTCCAGGGAAATGTTGGATAAAAAGTCTCACCAATTTACATAGGTGACCACAGACCCAAACCCTTGGATCTGAGAACAATGAAAAAGCATTCAGTTTTCTTACAAGAAGACTTTTAATAGAAATAGAAGTAAATAGAAATAAAGAAATTCCCCCTGTAAAATCAGGATGGTAGATACCTTACAGGGTAATTAGATTTAAAACATAGAGAACCCCTCTAGGCAAAACCTTAAGTTACAAAAAAGATACACAGACAGAAATAGTTATTCTATTCAGCACAGTTCTTTTCTCAGCCATTTAAAGAAATCATAATCTAACACATACCTAGCTAGATTACTTACTAAAAGTTCTAAGACTCCATTCCTGGTCTATCCCCGGCAGAAACAACATATAGACAGACACACAGACCCTTTGTTTCTCTCCCTCCTCCCAGCTTTTGAAAGTATCTTGTCTCCTCATTGGTCATTTTGGTCAGGTGCCAGTGAGGTTACCTTTAGTTTCTTAACCCTTTACAGGTGAGAGGAGCTTTTCCCTGGCCAGGAGGGATTTTAAAGGGGTTTACCCTTCCCTTTATATTTATGACAAGTTGTCAGGGACTTTCGGGAAACTTATAAATGAGGAGGATTTTTTTTTAAAGAAATAGGTTATGTTCCTTAGCCATTTTAATTAGTACTGCAAAGAAAACAAAGGAAATCTCTTCACACAAGTAATACAGAATGTGAAAGTTTATTGCTTCTGAAATTGTCATTTAATTATGTAAAATAAAACCTGAAATATTTTGAGCTCATTAAAATTAGAGATTAATGGCATAGAAAGTAATGTTCATTTTTTTAGATATTTATCCATTCACTTTCAGAATACTTTTCCATCTGTTCCCCAAGCATATGTTTATTAGTGTATCCTATTTCCTTTTAAAATCACAGATCTGAAGGATTTGCAACTGAAGAACTGTGATATTTTCCTTTGTAACTTCACTTAATGTTTAATAAGGTCTTATCAGTTCATTAAAATTCAGCACAAAATTAAAATGTATTGTTCTGCTTTGTTCTGAGGATCAATGTCACAAAGATTTAGCAGTTTTCCTCTTTAGGTTCTCCAATGTAATCTTGCTCTTTTATTACAAACGAATTTGGTTGTGATATTTTCTTTTCAGTAAGTTACTTCTTTACATGCCTTTTCCCCTTCCACACCGCCCTCCTCCCCCACCTTCCACTAGGCTTTTCCTTCTGTCCAAGTTGGCTCACTCTCATAGCCCAGAGTACTTTCAGGCTATATCAAGGGATCAATCCATTGCCCTTAGCAGTGGGGCTCCAGGCAGCTGGCCAACAAAACTAAAAACAACAACCCTCTATAACTTGGGGACATAATATGTAGGAACTGTGGAGCCATGTCAGACAGGCCATATGATATCAAAATCATGCTTTTATTTTTCTCCCCGTGTCTTCCCAGATTTCACTTTTATCTTGACCGAACAGTTTAGTGATTATGACTTACTGCTTTTAGAACTAAACAGATGAGCTATTATTAGTTTGATCACATAATATGGATATTTGAATCTTGGCACTCAAGATATATCCTGATAAATTACTGACAAATTACAATAGGTTGCAGTTGCTACAGTATTGACACAAGTAAAAGAGACTGTGTCATATTGTCCTCAAAGGCATCAACAGATTGATTTTAAGATAGTGGCAAAATAAAATAAACACATGGGATACCTTGTCAATAAAGAAAACAAAAACTACTAGCCAAAAAAGCATTATCAATTGATTTTTAACTCTGAATGATAATTATTTTTCTCCTAATTTTGGTGATGGATGATTGCACACAGGAGGCAGAAGAGTAAAGAAACTTGACCAAAATTTGTATGTTTAGTTAAACCAGATAATTGTTAATGTGGAGAATAACATGCTATTTCTGTGTAGAAAGAAGATACACAGTTTTAAATAATTGTGCAAAATTATTGTGTGATTTGTGTTAATTCATATTTTATACATATATACGTATAATTTTAGTGATCTCAAAACGAAGCATTATGAAATGCTCCTCCATTCTCTTTATATAAACTTTAATTATCCAGTATAAGTGATGCATAAAATATTGACAGATGTCCATATAGGTTGTGCATATTAGTACAAATAAAAATTTAATAGATGCACCATTGTAGCAATGTTGAGGCATTATGAATCAAAATCTGTGCTACTGACTTCTGTGGGGTGCACCAGATGTAGCTCAGTATAAAATTCGGACCTGCAGATTCAAAATTTTGGTGTTAGCACAACTTAAGCCCTCCTCATCTCCCTTTCTAATGAGTTTGTGTCCCAAACAGAACATGCAATATTTATTTTTATGTTTACATAAAATAGATGACATACTACACTTCATTGCCTTAGTGGTTAAGAAAGTTATGATGGGGTTGTATACTGAAAATTAACAGTGATGCAGTTAGAAAAGGAGTACTTGTGGCACCTTAGAGACTAACAAATTTATTTGAGCATAAGCTTTAAGCTCTAAGGTGCCACAAGTACTCCTTGTCTTTTTGTGAATACAGACTACCACGGCTGCTACTCTGAAACCTGTAATGATGCAGTTGTATTCATAAAATAATTATAACACCATTCATAACCCTGGAAATGTCATCTTAGAGTAGTAGTGATGTCATGTGTAACTTGATTCCTAGGCCTGCGCAGCCTACAAGAATTTTTCATGTAAAACTGACTTCATTTGGAGTCTGAAGCTGCTCTAGTGACCTAGATTAGTGTCAAAAAGGCAGAGAGATATGAAAAATGAGACTCTTTGAGGGTACCTGTCTAGACCGTGTCAGGATCATTTTGAAAACCCTTCCTTTTTTTTAACTGACTGGTAATGATACATGAAATAGTGTGTGTCAGTCAGTGATTTTTTTTCACCCTCTACTAGATGTACAGTGACCACCATTACAAAATCAGCATGTGACATGAGTAACCGCCTAGTCATGTCTGAAACACTGTACCCTTAACCAATAGGGAGACTAGGGAGTAACTCGTATCAAAGATACAAGTAGGTGATATCGATTTTAAATGTTATTTAAATGATCAAAGTTCATTTGAATTAATATGATGGTTTATCTTGAATTTACTGAAGCAGGATATGAGTCGGGTTTAAAAAAAAATTAGCAGCTTCACAGCATAGACAATCTTGGGAAAAATAAATAAGAATGAGGTTAACCACACAGAGGGTTCTTCTCCCCCGACCCCGCAATGGACAGTTTCTGATTGGAACTCTCTGCCCAAGCTGTACTGCTAGGATCAATCTTAAGTAGGATCTGAGAAACTATGAGCCAATCCTCCACAGTATCTTAGGGTATAAATAGAATTATATGATTTCACCATGGTGGTACTTGCTCCAAATGTACATGGTTAACCGGACTGCAAATTTTGGGTCCAGGAAAGACTCTTTCCAAGAATATATTGTTAGGAAATTGCAGGAGCAGACAATCTGGTGGTCAGATAGTAATTATTCAGTGACAATAGGTGCTGATACTCAAAAAGTTAAAGCTTTATAACAGTTAAAAGAGAAATTGTCAACATCATATGTCAAATATAGTAAGTAAATACCCTGAAATTAAGTTTCAAGCAGCATTTTTCTTTTTTTGCCTATCTGTAAAAATTTTGATTGTCAATGGAAATATTATTTTTATCTGTTTGTGTGTGTACAGTAAAATCAACGTTTACTAATAAAAATCAAATCCTTTCAAGCCTAGTCATAAGTTAAATTTGAGCCTAGTACTTTGAAACAGGCTAACATTGACAAATGACATGATATGGTGTTATATCTGGGAAAATCATCAGGTACAGATTATTTCAGACCTATTGTTTAACACCAGACTTCAGACAAATCTTTTCATAACAAAAAATGAATGGAGGCTACATAATGGCTTTGGTCTCTTTATACATAATTATATGTTTCTCGGAGGATAGTTATAATTGAATTACAGGGTGCCTTATGAGTATTCTAACTGGTGGTTAGAGGATGGTGAAGGGAAGCTAAGAGATTTTCACTAGCCATAATGTGAATGACACCCTATAATTCAATTATAAAAAGCCCCCAGGAATCATGTATTTATATTACAAAGTGGTTTGGGGGAAATGAAAAACTGGGCATTTTTGAAAGAGAGACACTTTTAAAATTTACATATGATTGATTTTCTTTTTTTAAAATTTACATACACACAGAGTCACTGCAAACCAACACATCTAGAGTGTGCATATCCATCAGTGGAATTCTTCCATGCTTGTCCCTTTCCAGGGCTGTCACATCCACTCAGAGGTCAGTTAATATAAACCTATAACCACTAAAATGATGGAAGGAGCTTGTCTTCTGGGCTTCTTAGATCATCATCTTAAAATTTTAGCACCAAACTGAAGGAAGGCTTACCGATTTTAACCTTTCCCTTGCTAACTTAACTCTTCCAGCGACAATATTTCTGAAGAACATTTTTTCCTTTGCAATGGATCCAATTTGTATTCCCAAAAAAAAAAAAGAAAAGAAAAAGAAAACATGGAAGATAAATCACTGTGAATGCATGTATCCCAGATAACATAGGTTCTTCGAGTGATGTCCCTGTGGGTGCTCCACTTTAGATGTTGGTTTGCCCCTGCGCCCATAGCCGGAGACTGAAGGAAGCAGTGCCCATTTGGGTCACACATGCACGGTCCCTGTCTCGTGCCACTTCAGATGGTTAACTGGCTTTGTGCCACCAAACCCCCCACCCTCCAGTTCCTTCTCTACTGCCTTTGGCTCGAGTTGGAGCGCTTAGCAGCGCCTTGCAGCTTAGAAATAGCTTAGCTTTCCCTTAGTTTTTAGTTAGAATAATTAGCCTTCCTATTTTATTGCCATTTTTTTCTTTAAAAAAAAGTTATTTTAATTTTTCCTCATAGGGCTGTAGATTTCCGTTTCTACCGCAGCAATGCGGTTATTGTACCTTCCCCCCCCTTTTTTTTTTATGGGGAGAGTATGCTCCCTGAGGGGCATGCCTGGCTCCTCCAGGGTCAAATGCTGCACTACCTACAGGCTTTCTATACCTCTTTCGCGCGGACACTCTCAGTGTATCCGGTGTCTCGGTGAGACACATATACCGCAGAAGTGTTCACAATTTGAAAGCTCACACTGGAAAGGCAGGAGATCTCCAACTGAAACTTCTCTCCACTCAGCCTCTAAGCCTGAGTATGCACCCCACCCGGCCAGAAATTGCCATCGGCAGCCTCTGATAAGGGCCTTTCCTCCACAGCATGGGCTCCTGATCAACCCACCAAGAAGGTGGCAAAAAATGGGGTACCATGTCCCCAACTTAGGGGTTGACTGAGAAAAGGCACTCTGCTCACAAGCTAACACTCCTGGTACCAACCGCACTGCCCATGTCAACGGCCAACACAACGGAGCCCTCCAGCACTGTTGGTACCAAGAAACCAAAAGCTCCCAAGCAGCCAAGCTCAGTCACAAGCAGCAAGGGAATATGAAACCCCTTGCCGCGGTACCAGTGGATGCTAACAAGCAATCGGTACCTAGCACCTCAATAACTCCGATGCTAATGCTGCCACCTAATGCGGCGATCGCACACTCCAGTCATACACCAGTGTCAACAAGCAGTTTCCAACATGTGGTACCGTTTCCTTCCATGCCAATGGTCCTCATACCAAACACGTTGCACCCATTCCTCTACCACAAAGACCTCTCTGTTTCGTCAGTATGGATGGTACCTCGGTACCCGGAGCACTTAGCCAACCCAGTTCTCTGCCTCTGTCTGCCCCACAATTCTCCAGTGAGGATGGAGAGGGAAATGAGGATGCTGAGTGCTTTCTATCATATTTCTTCCCTGTGGCTGCTCCTACCATGCACACCCTTCTGTGCACGGGCTACCCAACAACTGTTCCGAACCAACCCTGGTTTGGGCAACCCTGGATGCTCACTATGCCCTTCCAACTACAATGGCCTTTTTGGAACCCATGGGCTACATACCAACAAAAACAGGGCATACATGTTGGCCTTCCCACAGCTGACACACATCAAGCACCTTTATCAAGGACACCAAAAGGCCCACCTGGCACCTCTGAATAGGGGGCTCAAGAGGAGGAGGAGGAGGAATTCTCCGATCAAGACAGTCCACCTGAAGTCCACTTCTCCTCATCCTCACCGGACGACACTATTATGCCCTTAACGCCCACCACAGGTGATGATTTTAAACAGTTTCAAGACCTCTAGAAGAGAGTTACCACTTCACTGGACATCTCCCTGGAAGAGGTCCAGGAATTGCGACACAAGTTATTTGACATACTGCACCCACTGACCTAATCTAAAATTGCCCTTCCCATGAATGATGCAATTATGGATCCTGTGGAGTTGCTCTGGCAAACCCCTGCAATGATTCCACCTACCTGTAAGAGGTCTGATAAAAAAATACTACGTGCCTACAAAGGCCTCTGCTTTTCTTTTGTTGAATCCCACACCAAATTCATTGGTGATCGATGCCGTCAATGAACAGGGTAGGCAACAATACTACAGAAATACTCCATATGACAAAGACTGGAAACGCCTTGACCATTTCGGCCACAAAGCACATTATACTGAAACCTTACAATTGAGAATTGCCAACCACGAGGCCTCATTGGCAAAGTATGACCACAATAACTATGTGAGTCACTCTGAATTTACTGCTTTTATGCCAGATGACAAACAAGAAAAATACAAATTGCTCATCACAGAAGTTTAACTCATAACCAGAGCAGCATTACAAGCTGCCCTTGATTCAGCAGATTCAGCTATGAGATCCATAGCAACCACAATTGTTATGAGACGAGCCTCCTGGCTCCATCTATCTGGATTCCCAAAGCTGGTACAGTCAACCGTGGAGGTCTTACCGTTCGAGGGATCCAGATTTTTCAAGGCCAAAACAGACGAGTCATTGTACACTCTTACAACTCAGGGACTCGAGAGCGACATTGTGATCTCTGGGCATCCAGACTCCTAAGATCAAAAGACGACAGGGCAGTTGTCAAGCCGTTCAACAATTCTGACCCCCTTCCGTATAGACAACACAGTAGGTACTACAACCATCAGGGTCGAAACAGAAAACTTTGAGGAGACTGCAGTCTGCTCCCTCGAATACTACTTCTCAACCATCATCTTCCAGATGACAACATATTTCAGGGTCGAGGGCCTGAGAACCCCACCTCTTTCAATGCTGGAACCATCTACAACTTTCAAGACCTTTGGAGATTGCCTGACTCTGTTTTACCTGATCTGGCAGAGTATTACAACAGACAGATGGGTAATAGAAATCAAAACTGGTTTCTTCATCCCCCTACCAAATTTGTGAAAACACAGCAATTCAAAATGGTCACGCTCAGCACCATAATTCCAGCATTAAAGACAGGTCTGGTTCTCAGCCCTCGACCTCCAGGATTCATATTTTCATATATCCATCCATCCCCACATCAAAAATTCCTATGAATTGCAATAGGACAGGACCATTTCCAATATAAAGTGCTACATTTTGACCTTTCCACTGTGCCTCTGGTGTTCTCAAAGGTACTAGCTGTAGTAGCTGTCTATTTACGCAGAGAGGGAATTGTGATTTTTCCCTACCTGGATGACTGTCTGTCGAAAGCACCAACAAGGCAGGTGTCCACTGAACACACAATAACTCTGTTTACCAGGTTAGGCCTTCAGATAAACATGCAAAAATCCACTCTAACACCAGTTCAACACCTGGAATTTATTGGAGCGGACCTCAGCTACCTTGAAGCAACAGCCTCCCTACCAACAAAATGATTTCTAACTCTGACCAATTTGATCTTCACAGCACAAAGCAGCCCACAAGTGTTTACCAGAACCTGTCTACAAATTTTAGGCCACGTGGCCGCCACGACCTTCATTGTCCAGCACGCAGGATTACATATCTGGTGCCTAAAAAGCCTGGCTCCAAAAAAATTATGTCCCACATAAGTGTAGTATAAACAAGCGCCTCACCATGCCAGAGACAATCAAAGATTCTCTTCTGTGGTGGACCAACCTGGACAATGTCTGCAGGGGAGTGCCCTTCCTACAGAACCCACCACCAATCACCATCATCACGCATGCTTCCCTCGTAGGGTGGGGAACACATCTGCAACCTCACTCTATACAGGGCCGATGGTCCACAACAGACCATATATATCTTCATATAAATCTACTAGAACTGTGAGCGGTTCCTACAGCTAATTAGAGACAAAAGTACAGTTTGTCACAGACAATGTAGTTTGCATGTTCTACATAAACAGACAAGGGGAGCACGATCACCCTCCTTCTGTGTGGAAACCATGTGCCTTTGGCAATGGTGCATCAAGCACAATGTCCATATTACAGCTTAATAGAATCATAGACTATCAGGGTTGGAAGGGACCTCAGGAGGTCATCTAGTCCAAAGCCCTCCTCAAAACAGGACCAATCCCCAACTAAATCATCCTAGCCAAGGCTTTGTCAAGCCTGACCTTAAAAACTTCTAAGGAAGGAGATTCCACCACCTCCCTAAGTAACGCATTCCAGTGTTTCACCACCCTCCTAGTGAAAAAGTTTTCCTAATATTCAACCTAAACCTCCCCCACTGCAACTTGAGACCATTACTCCTCGTTCTGTCATCTGCTACCACTGAGAACAGTCTAGATCCATCCTCTTTGGAATCCCCTTTCAGGTAGTTGAAAGCAGCTATCAAATCCCCCCTCATTCTTCTCTTCCGCAGACTAAACAATCCCAGTTCCCTCAGCCTCTCCTCATAACTCATGTGTTCCAGTCCCCTAATCATTTTTGTTGTCCTCCGCTGGACGTTTTCCAATTTTTCCACATCCTTCTTGTAGTGTGGGACCCAAAACTGGACACAGTACTCCAGATGAGGCCTCACTAATGTCGAATAGAGGTGAACGATCCTCAATCTGCTGGCAATGCCCCTACTTCTACATCCCAAAATGCCACTGGCCTTCTTGGCAACAAGGGCACACTGTGGACTCATATCCAGCTTCTCGTCCACTGTAACCACTAGGTCCTTTTCTGCAGAACTGCTGCCTAGCCATTCAGTTCCTAGTCTGTAGCAGTGCATGGGATTCTTCCATCCTAAGTGCAGGACTCTGCACTTGTCCTTGCTGAACCTCATCAGATTTCTTTTGGCCCAATCCTCCAATTTGTCTAGGTCCCTCTGTATCCTATCCCTACCCTCCAGCGTATCTACCTCTCCTCCCAGTTTAGTGTTATCTGCAAACTTGCTGAGAGTGCAATCCACACCATCCTCCAGATCATTAATGAAGATCATTCATACCTACTTGGGCTGCCTGAATACCATGGCAGATACACTAAGCAGGAAGTTTTATCGGACTATGGGGGGGCGCGTGGAACACACCAGTAATCCTAGACATTTTCTGAATGTGGGGGGTTCCGACAATAGATCTTTTTTGCAAATGCACAAAACACCACATGCCCCCAGTTCTGCTCCAGAGCAGGACTCAGTCCACAGTTTCTGGGTGACACCTTTCTCATCAAGTGGAATGCTGCCTTACTATATGCCTTCATTTCCACCCCACTCCTAGCTGGGTGCTTCACAAGATCAATGGAGACAGATCTAGAGTGATTCTAACAGCCCCTCATGGTCATGACAAACAGGGTACCCTTACCTTCTCCACATGGCGGTCTGCCCACCATGCACGCTGCCGCTTCTACCTTGGCTGCTATCGCAGGACACAGGTTGCATCATCCATCCAGGTCCTCAAAGACTCCATCTCAAAGCTTGGTTACTGCATGGCTCTCAGACTCTGAATGACATGTTCCACAGACGTACAAAACATCTTGTTAAACAGTCGTAGGACAACTATTCGACTAACATACATACATAAGTGAAGGCAATTCGACTCATTGTCCCGACACAAACAGACTACACCTCTCTCAGCCATTTTACATCTCATTCTAGACTACTTGCTGGAACTCAAACAGATGGGCATTTCCAAGAATTTCATATCTGTGCATCTATCAGCCATCACAACATTCTATCATATAGTAGACAGATTCTCTACTTTTATGCATCCACTCACTAAATGTTTTCTTAAGAGCCTCTCCAATTCCTACCTGGAAGTTTGGATTCCCACCCCTCCATGGGACCTCAACTTAGTCATCTACGCCCTCACCGGCCCTCCCTTTGAGCCCATGGCTACCAGCTCCTTGCTACATCTTTCCATGAAGATTGCATTCCTAGTGGCCATTATGTCCGCCAGAAGGGTGAGAGAACTGGCAGCTCTTATGGCCGATCCACCTTACACAATCTTTTTCAAAGATAAAGGTCACATCCCAACCTAAAGTTGTCTAATCCTTTCAACCTCAATCAACAAATACACTTACCGACATTTTTTCCTAAACCACATGTGGATAAACGACAGTCCAGATTACACCCCCCTTGATGTCCACGGGGCTATAGCCTTCTACATTGATTGACAGAACAAAATATTTCCTCAAGTCTTCAAAACTGTTTGTTTCAATCACTGAATGATCAAAAGGTAATGCCATTTCCAAATGTCTATCCAAGTGGATATCAGACTGCATAAAACTGTGTTACCTCCAGCATGAATGACAACTCCCTTTGGGGATCTGCAAGCATTTTACCAGAGGCCTATCAGACTCCATAGTGTTTCTTAATAATGTTCCCATCATGGACATCTGTAGGGCCGCAACCTGGGCCTCTCCACACACATTTACCAAGCATTATGCTTTGCAACAACATGCATCTTCCAATACTCTGTTCGGATATACTGTACCTTCATCTGCTACGACTTCAACTCTGAAGTTCCCTTCTTCCATCGGAGGGCACTGCTCTGAATTCACCTAAAGTGGAGCACCCAGAGGGACATCATTCAAAGAAGAAGAGAATGTTACACACCTCATGCAGTAACGGAGATTCTTCGAGATTTGTGTCCCTATGGGTGCTCCACTACCCTCCCATCTCTCCTCTTCTTCAGAATTTTATTACTTCATTCTGCAGTAGAGACGGAACAGAGGGGAGGTTAGTTGCACAGTGTCAGTTAACCACCTGAAGCGGCATAAGACTGGGACTGCACCTGTGCGACCCACCCAAGGACTGCTACCTTAAATCTTTGGCAATGGGCTCAGGGGTGCACTGATACCTAAAGTGGAGCACCCACAGGGACACGCATCTTGAAGAACCTCCGTTAACATTCTCATTTATTGCAGATCAAAGAGAAATGGTTTTTTGGGAGCCCCCTTTTAAAATATTAAAACTACTTCACATTCCCAGTGAGGGTTGTCTATTACAAGGGATCATCACAAACCATTTATCCTCATAAAGGAGCATAACACAAATAACTCTTGACCTGCAGATGTGCTAGGAAGGTAAGACAGGAAGATAAACTAACTGTATTTGGCACCAGGTACCAAGGTGATTAGTAAGCTAAAACTAAGTACATCAGTAGGTAGGTAGGGAGTAAAAATAAATTAATTGTTAGGCTCAGGCAGTTTTCGGATCCAGATATACTGTATGGGTTTGAAGCCAGATCAGGGCCAGCATTTAGGTCTTGGTAGTTTCCTTATTACCAATGTATCTTGAGCTATTATAATGAGATTTCTCTTATAATAACAAATTTCTCTCAGGAGTGGCTGCTCTCGTGAGATTTTTAGCCACCTGTAAATGGAATAAAAAAACAGACCTGTTCCCGTTTTGTATCAGACCTAGAGTTATAATGAGAAGTGAAAATTTGTATCCCATGATTCAGATCCATAATATTCTTTAAAGAATTGAAAGGGGTTTGGTTTTTACATTTCAGGATGGGCTGATTTCTGATAAAGACTCATATGATTTTTATAGGTATTATTAGACGCTGCAGTCATGAGCATCATGAGAAAGTCGCAATAAACAATGTATGAAGCTTTGTAACACCTCATTTGAGATTGAGAATTATTGCCTCCTTTTTATAGATGGGCGGGGGGTACTCTGAAGTACAGAGAAGGCAGATGACTTGCCTAAGGTCACATAGGAAGTTTGTGGTGGAGTTGAAAATAGAAGCATGATCCCTTGACTCCCAAATCTATTTCAACCAGAAAATACTCCTTTATCTATTCTGTAAATTTGCTCAATACCTAGCAAGTGGAGGATATTTCTGTAAGTGTCCAGGATTGTAGTTTTCAATTTTAATAGAATCCTAGTGAGGTGGTGGTTGTGGAAGAAAATATAGAGCTTGTTTTCACTCTAGTGTTAGCTTTAGGTATAACTTGAGTCTTGCTCCTAACCCAACTCTCGCTCACAAACACTATCTCTAGCTCAAGTTAAGTGGTGCTTTAAACTGGAGCTATGTCACTTGTCGAGAGATGGGTGGAGGCAGTAGTGTTGCTGATAGTGGAGGCAGTAGTGTAGTGTGGACTCAGTTTGGGTCTGAACTTGAAGTTTGGCTTTCTGATTTTGTTTGTTGACATTCTTTTAGGAGATTTCAGTTTACATATTGACTTCCTCATTTTGACACTGATATTTTGCCCATTCTGTTTTGATCTGAGACTTTGGTTCCTTGAAGCTGTTTCGGGGAGGCAGAGATTTGGGCATGAGCTGAGTTATGAAGTGTCTTGAGGGAGGAAGCTTAAGTTTTATAGAACAGCAGAAGGAAAGATCATGTAAGATTTGTGGTAGACAGGGGGAAGTGATCCAGGTGGTGAGAAGGGAAATAAATTTGGTGGTAGTGTTTTGGATGTAGCGTGAGCAATAGGAAAATGTAAAGATTGAATATTTATGGAATAAGAACAGGAGATAGGGAAGAAGATTAGAGGGGAGTTAAAAGTTGCTAGTAAAAGGCCCTATTTTTCTTCAAAGTAGAGAAAATCCCATTTACTGATCTGGAGATGGTTAAGGATACTTTTGTTGTTTTAAGTTACAAAACATTGGCTTCATGTTTCTCCTCAATTTGAAAAAAACAGCAACATTCCTGGCATCTCTCTAGTATTTTTGTTTCTCTTTTAAAGTGTTCAATCGTCCTACATTTTAGTAGTGAGTATAGACTATCTAGTGCCAATCAAAGGATGTTGCCAATGTGTGATGTTGCCTATGGCATGAGCCTATGTGTAATATACACATGCTATATACCTTGTCAGTTTGGAGTAATAATGAATAGGAGTAGGGAGATGCTAGTCAAGTGAAAGTCTACCACCTGCTTTTTAACACAGATATGATATTCTAACTCCTTGGTAGTTCTTTGCTTTGCTTTTACTGGTGGCTATTTTTTGTCAATGATAGAAGGTTGACCTGTGCTTTTCACTTACTGTGGACACCTCTGTAGCATCTTTTCCTTAGATCTCCATTCATTTGTTAAACTTTACAATATTCCTGTGAAAAATGTAGGTAAATTCAAAAAAATTGCCCCAAATGGCTTCCATACATGAATTAAAGTAAGGCTATGTTTTAGCCATAGCATTTTTAGTGAAAGTCAGGACAGGTCACAGGCAGTAAACAAAAATTTACCACCCATGACCTGTCCATTACTTTCACTAAAAATACCAGTAAATAAAACGGGGGGGGGGGGGGAGGGGCTGCCTGGGGCCCCCATGGGTGCTGGGGGAGGGCAGTCTGGCTGCTTGGGGTGGGGCAGGCGGCGGTGTGCAGCCCAGGACCCCTGCTGTTGCTGGGGAGGGGGGATTGGCGGGGCTGGCAGGCTCCCTACCTGGCTCCGTGCCTCTGCACCCCAGCAGCAGCAGAGTTTGGGTGTAGAGGGGGTAGGGGTTTGGGGCATGGGACGGAGTCAGGCTGGCTCTGGGCAGTGCTTACCTGGTGGGCTCTCCAGAAGCGGTGACCTCCCCCTCACTCAGCTGCTAGGCGGAGGTGTGGCCAAACAGATCTGCGTGCTGCCTCCACCTGCAGGCACCACCCCTGGAGCTCTCATTGGCTATGGTTCCCAGCCAATGTGAGCTGCGAAGCCAGTGCTCTGGGCGGAGGTAGCCTGCAGAGTTGCCTGGCCATACCTCCTCCTAGCAGCTGACTGAGGAGGATGTCGATCCTTCCAGGGAGCTCCCCAGGTAAGTGTCGCCCAGAGCCCGCTTCACCCCATCTGGTCCCCCTGCCCCATCCCACACTCAAACTCTGCTGGGGCTGGGGAGGCGCTGGGGTGCAGTGGCCCGAGACAGCCCGAGCAGTGGCCAGCGTGGCTTCTGTGACCATCTGTGACAAACTTGCTGCCTTAATTATGAGTAGTTCAGCCAGGGACTATGGGAGGGACAAACACACAGAGACAGAAACAATTGAAAGCACCATTGCACTGTTTGAGGGAGTCATTTTTTGTGTGTGTCTAACCGAACAACATGTCTATCCAGATACTTCAGTGAATAAAGGTTTTTACTCATAGGTAGTTGAATGTTAGGAGGCAAAGCTAAGCCTGGTACTGAATTATTTTAAACGTTTTCATTACGTTTATTTGAGCTATTGTTACAGTATTTTAGTTTTCTCATTTTTCTTTGTTTTTAACCTTAACTCTATTTCCTAACCTTTGAATTTTTTTAATATCTAAATCTTTCTAATTATGTTCTTTTAAAGCAATAGATATTTATTTACAACCTAAACTATGTCTTATCAAAGGTTCTTTTGTCTGGGATATATTACAGTTCAGTGGAAATCAGTAGTTAACACAAAGTGATGAGACACAATACTCTTTGCTACAGGCTATTGTCTTCCAGGCTTTCTTGCCTGCTTTTTTCCAATTTGGTTTCAATCACCTTCAGCCTCTAAAATAAGCTAATCTATATTGTATTATTTGAACCCTAGAGTTAACTTTTTTTTCTCATTTAACCTGCTGAGCAATTTTGTAAGTTCATATTTCACAAAGGAGAATGCATGCTGTGGGATATAAAAAGCTACCGGAATAAAAACAAGAAATCATTTTTGTTAGTGTCTGAATGATTCATTACAGTTTTGTAAAGGCTGAAGCCATATACATTATTAGATCTCTTTGGTCTATAAATAATGCAAGTTAAAAATGGACATCAGACAGCGAAAAAAAAGGTTTGTTTATTTTAGGGAATGTTTCAAATAATGCAGGCTCCAAATCTAACAGGATCTAAATCTAAAGCTGTCAATTTTCTTTAATCAAAGGTGCTTAATGCAGTCTCCATGAGCTGAAATGTGTGATTAACATTTCATCAAAATCTGTAAAATGTCATTTCTGTGCTTTCATTTGCCCCTTAGAAACTGTCATCTTTCTCTAATTGTATAATTTTATCAAACTTTCCACCACCATTAAATGCCTAAAAACTATTTGGCTTGGACACTCTTCTGCAGACTGTTCCCTCCATGGCTACTAAACCTTCCCTTTTTGATTCAAACAATGTACTGAACTTTTCTCAGTTGACACCTGGACAGAGAAGGTGACTGTTGGTCCCCTTGGCTTTCCCTTCCGAACTAGTAGCATTTCCAGTCTTTTGCACTCTCATGTACTACATCTTGGGCTATTATTTAAGAAGTAAAACTGTTGACTGATTTTTGGTTGTGAAGTGCCTAGAGCTAGTGTTCTTATGTGGCTAATACAATAGAGATTATGTAGGAAAGGGCCGCACAACTTCATTTTATGCTCAATGACTGAGATTTAATACCAGAATTTTAAGGCACATTTGTTTTCTTCTGAATAGACTTTCTGCAAGTGCACATATACCAAAGTTCTTTTAGATGATAATTAAAAGTAAGTAATGGCTGAGGTTGCAAATACATTCAGCTATATCCCATAGATTTTTGACAGGTTGCAGTGAAAAATTTCTGTCATGATGAATGCATGGACAAGTTAAACGTTTTTTTTCCCTAATGATATGCCCACATAGGAAGAAGTATCTATTCTAACAAAGGCATGTTTATGCCTACCATGATTTTTTTCCCCTCGACATTCAATTTCCATGTGTAAAGGAGAGATTCAGTAGTGTAGTGACTCTACTCAGAATTCTGTTCACTTGGAACTCTGGTAATTGGATTTGAAATTTTGGTGTTTGTTTTAAACTGTTCACTCCCAATCCGGTCAACGCTCATGCATATTGTTAGCTAAACCTTGTGAGTCGCCATGCTTTGGTGGGCAAATGTGTAAGTGTTTGCAGATTGGACCTTCCACCACAGTTATTTTCGGACATTTATTTCTCTTACGTTCAGGCCAATTGACATGATTAAAACATGGTTCTCTTTCTAAAGTTATAGTGTAAATAATTCATTGTCTTCACTGCTGGAGATGACAGATTATCTCTTACCTACACCAAAGTCACGAAGGAGTCTGAACTAATGATGGTCAGGATTTCCATTGTAGAGTTTCCGCAGCTGGCATAATGATAAGGGTAGCTCTTCTTTCCTACTCTGGAGATGCAGATTTTAATTCTCAGTAACAATTAATACAGATCAACCATAACCACACGAGGCTAGAGGATCAGTGAAAAAGGGATGGCTCATAGTTTCCCTTGTGGCAATAACACACATACACACGCACCACAAAAGATATGAATCTTAATGAAGATTTATGTTTGTGGTATATCAGAGATGCTTCTTGACAAAGATTCACAAATGAGAGAACAGAAAACATTTGGCATAGTTGTTGAGTAGTTACAGTAGGCAAGTTGTTGACTTGAGATAAAACAACCTGCTGTCATAGTCAGAAACAGTAAGGTAACTAATATAAAGCTGAATTTGACATTTACATCATCTGGCAGGCTCTGAATGATTTATCAGTGTGTTGGACTGCCCCACCCAGGAAAAGAATGGTCCATGCATAATTCACTGTAGAAAGATGACTTAGGCTATGTAACAGGGTATCTGGCCCCTTAAATGAAATTGGGCTCAGCTTTTCTTTTCCAGTCCAGGTGTACCCTAGTGTTATGTAATGAGGAGGGTGGGGCTGCCCCTGAGAGTTATGAGTTCAGAATCTTGAGCGGGGAATTCAGAATCCAGAGTCCTAAGAGAGAGAGCGTAGAGGGAGAGTTTTAGAACCAAGAGTTAAGAAAAGAGAGTCCAGATTTCTGAGAGCTCAGAGGAAGAGCAGAGTTGGGTCAGGCACTTCAAGGAGGAGATACTCCTGAAGGAGGGAGCAGTTAGTTCCCAGATTGAGCAGTGGTGCCAAATCAGGTTGGAGAAAGCAGAGAAACAATGATGGGATCACCTATAAACTTCCCTCAGCCAGAAAGGGCTGAAGGCTAAGAGCAGCAGAGGGAGATAGCCCTCTGGCTCTGCTGGCTCTCTGAGTTAGAGAGCTGAAGCAGGAGAACATAGAGGGCTGCAGGCTGGGGAATGATGGAGTGAGCCCAAGGATGTCTCCAGGCAAGAACTGAAATCCTATGTGGGCAGGAAACAGGTGTAGTGAGAAATACTGGAGCTGAACTTGAGAGGTGAGGTGAGGAGAGGGTGTAGTGAGAGATACCAGAGCCATACTTGGTGTTGGACAGAAGTACTGTTTGGGCTATGCTGGGGTTATTCTGATTTATGGTAGTGGAACTGTTGGTAATAGTCTTTTAAAAAAAGGACTATTTATATACTCTGAAGAATGAAGAGGGGAATTGAGGCAAAGGTTGCCCTGCAGGCATGAAGGGGATCCTGAGAGGAGGCAATGCATTCACAGGCTGAGTATCCAATGTTTATATATTATATAAGATATACCATCTCAGTGGTTTTCAAACCGGGCAAGTTCATTTTAATAGGGTTGCCAGTGCCAGTATTAGACTGGCTGGGGCCTAGGGCAGAAAGCCGAAGCCCGAGCCCAGCTGCGTGGGGCTAGGGCTGAAGCCAAGGCCCGAGTTTTTAAGTGAGGTGAAACTTGGGGTACGCAAGACAAATCAGACTGCTGAAAGGGTTACCATAGTAGTCTGGAAAGGTTGAGAGCCACTGAGTAATGCATACATGTGACATTCTTTCAAGCTTAAATTGAACTTTTAAACCTCCTTTTGCTTAACTTCCTGGGAGGGGTTTTATTCAGTGTACACTTTTTAAAAGTAATTAAAATGAGCTAGCTCAAACACACATTTCTTTTTCATGCATAACACCAACCCTAAATCTCAATTTCCAGTTCAGATTGATCTCTTTTGCAAAGTAGATTGGAATTTATCAAAGCATGGGGGAGGAGATTGTGTTTCTGAGGGGGATTTTTTGGAGTGTGGGGAGATATCCAGTTTCAGAGTTTCGGTTTGAACCCATTTCTACTTTATACCACAATTGAAAACAGAAGTAGTTCATGCTGGTTGTACGAATCAGGAGGCTCAGAAGATGTATAGGAATTGCCATACCTCATCAGACCAGCTAGTCTAGAGTCCTGTCTCAAACAGTGGTCGGTAACGAATGCTTCAGAGCTGAAGGCTATCCTTTCCTCATTCTGTCTCTGTATCCCTACTATATCTGCTTTAACTGTTTTGAGCTAGGGTGACCAGAACTAAACATAGTATTCCAGGGGAAGGTTAACATTGACTTATGGCATAACGTTTACAGTTTTACTTTCTATCCATTTTTTACGTGTCCTAACATTTTGTTTGTTTTTCTGCTCAGCAGATGTCAAGAAGTTTTAATTAAGCTGTCTACATTGATGGCCAAGGTCTTTATCCTGAATATATATAATTAATGTAGAACCCAGTAACGTGCATTATCTTTCATTTGAGAGATAAGAGGGGTGAGGCAATATAGTTTATTGGGCCAACTTCTGTTGGTGACAGAGACAAGCTTTCAGTTACATTTGCATTTGTCAACAGTAATCTGTACCTATTAGTAGCTTCGTTCTCCTCCAAAATGTAATACTTTCCTCATCTATAAAAATAGATCCATTGCCATAAACAAATAATCTTGCAACATGAGACATTAAATACTCTGATTTTTCTTTTCTTTTTTGTTAGCTTAAACTAGAGTAGGAATAAATAGCTGTGAATCAACGCAAGAGTTTGTTGTTTTTTAAAACACACACATACACGCCCACACACACCGCTTATAAATACTGGACTGCATTCTATTTTTGATAACCCTGATGTAAATCCAAAATAATTCCATGGATACTGTGAGTTAATATGATGTGAAAACGCAGTGGACCAGATTCTGGGCTCATACTCATAAAAACCTGGACTGACTAGATTGAAGTCAATGGAGTGACATCAGTGTAATTCTAGTAAGTGAGCAAATGAGAACAGTCCTGAGCTGAGTCCTCTCTGTTCAAAAACCTTGCTACGATAGGTTGGATGTACCATTGTGGATGAAACAAAATTAGTCATATTAGCCTGATTCTTTCAAAGGACGTTGTTTTATTTAGTTTTACACTGTGCTCTTGTCAAATTAAAAAGCACAAATTAAATTAGTACTTTAAACTTTTTAAAAGAGGGCACAACATAAAGTGATTTTCCCTTATTTGATATGTGTAATTTAGTTATATGTGGGTAAGGCTTTCTATTCTGGTGAAAGAAAGAAATATTTTAAATGGGCAGCCATCAAGAAAATGGACATGGTGGTTTCAGATATATAATGGATAGGAGAAGAACTGAATAATTTTTGTTTAATCTTGAAATCTTAAAGATTTCTGGAAATGGTATTTTTAGTTATTTTGCAGTAAAAACAAGGAAGTATATATGTTTTTATGTTGCTCAATAGTTACAAGAATATCTGTGTGTGTGAATGCATGTGTTAGGGTCATAAGCCTTGAAAGTTGCTTTGTGATATCAATTAAGAAGATAAGAGAGAAACTAATTTATTTGGAGCCTGATCTTCAAGGTGCTGAGCTCTTTAATTGCTGTTAAATGTAGGTAGTGCCTTGCAAGAATGGGCCCTGAAGTCCTTATTTTGTAGTAAAGATCAGAACTTACAGCACCAGTAAAGAGCCCCTTAACAATGACAGAATAAACATGTTCTGTGAATGGTCTGAAACCAGACTGATTTTGTTTACTAGACTATTCTGTACCAAGTACAGACACTGTTATCTTCTATATAGATTCTTATACTATCTTTATCACCATAGCATGTGATCATCTTCCAAAAATGCACTAAATGACGTGGTAGAAAACATTTTCTTGCATCTGTCACAATGTGGTAGCTTAGCATCAGCAAGGAATCCAGGAGGACTCCTAAACTATGGACTGAACTGATCAGTTGTGGATATGTACCTTCAACCAAACAAGAGTGCACTTTGGCTGCAAACTCTGTATAGGCTCTGTCTTCTACCAGCATAGGCTCTTCCACCAGCATAGGCTGTCTTCCATTGGTTCAGCTTTAACCACCTTCTTGTTCATCCATGAGTTGATCTCATTCAAACACTGGGCCATCTTGGTCGTAGTGACATAGTTGTATGAGGAAAGGCAGAGCTGTGTGTCATCTGCATATTGCTGACACTGAGTTCGTGTTACCCTGAATAGGACTGGAGAGAGAATTGATCTTGGTGGGATTCCAAAAGTGAGTGGTCTAATGGTGGAGGTGCAGTTTCTCATCATTGCTGTTTATGTACATCCCTCTAGGAACGACTTAAACCATGTTAGTGCATTCCCCCAGACTCCTGCCACCACTCTCATGTGAGACAGCAGTATCTCATGGCTGATAGTATCAAATGCTGCAGAGATGTCCGGAATGATGAGAATAGAACAGCAGGAGATGATCCATTAGTTGCTGTTTGAGCTGTTTCTGTCGTATGCCCTGAATCCAGATTGTGCTGGTTCTAGGATAATAGCTTTAATGAAATCAGTTTGTAGTTGGGGTTTGCCTACCTTCTCTATGAACTTGCTCAGGAACAGAAGATATGATTCTTGAAAGTAGTTTTCTGTAACCCATGTATCCAGGATGGGTTTCTTCAGTGTTGGTTGAACTACTGTGTTTTTGAAAGAGGAAGGGAAAATTGATTCCTTGATTGAGGCAGTGGATATTTCGGTCATGAGTGGCATCAGTTGCTTATGACTCTTTCACCAGCCAGGAAAGACATGGGTCAAATTCACAGCTCTTGGGTGGTGATTCCTTTAGGGTGTCCAATGCTTCTTGAGGAGTGAATGTATTATACTCCAGGAATGCAGGAGGGCTGTTGTTAATTGGTGTACATGGGGCAGATCCCATGCTGTTTGAGAAGACTTCCCAAAAGTGACTGATCTTTTCATTGAAGTAGGATGATAGTTCTTTGCAACACTTGGTGCTGTGTTTGTTGGCAGTGACTGATAATGGGTAACGCATACAGATAAAATTGGTGGAGATAACTGTTCATATTCAGTACTCAAAGTGGATGTGTACAATAAATGTCTAGCAATTTACTAATTTAAAAGAACCAAAATCAGAATTGAAGGCTAAGATCATATTTCAGCAGAATATTTAGATACCTGGTGTCTGGAAAGTCCAAAATCGTTTAGTTTCTGACAGATATTTTTTCATTTTTTCTGAAGAATTAACAAATTAATTTCCTTGAGTTGTGAGAGATTATGGGCCAAATTTTGGCAGTCCTGGCTGAGTATAGAGTTGAGAGGGCACAAGTAACCTCAGTCCCGGGTCTCTCCCCTTGGCTTAGGGCACAGCAAGTCACGATCCTATTAAGGAATACCAGATGGTGGTGGTACTCTGCTTCCCAAAGGAGCCGGTTTGTAGTGGAAGCAGAATGTGGGACTTTGGCTCTGCCACCACCCACAGGAGCTCAGTGTGGCCCTTCCAACATGGCTTGTGGAATAAATATTTGGGTGCGTCAGATTGCCACTGGAACTAGACAACTACTTAGTCTTAACATCCACAATATAGTCCTGCATTTGCGAGGACATTTCACTTTATGATAAATTAGTGGGGAGGAAATTAAAGAAAAACAAGTAGAATCTTCAACTGTGCATTTTGTATATGGTGACCATCGTGTTACAGACAGACAAAGGGAGAAATGCCATTGAGTTGAGCATTAAGCCTCACTTTGCTCAGCCAGCTAAAGTCCTCACCAAGTCTATTCATTAGAAGGTCACAATCCACTTTATGTAGAAGAAGAGATGCCAATCTCAGTGGCCAGGTCTAATTCCTTTTTGGGTAATTTCATTTTGTCTCCCGTCTTGTGGGTTTTCTGTACGATTGCAAATAGCAGTCGTATTCCACTCCAGAAGAAACTAAGTAGAGAGGTAAGTGATCCCTACGTAACTATTCATAGATGCAATACTGGCCTCCTGGCAGGATCAGTACAAAGAGGGCATCCTCAATGTTTCAGAATGGTAGAGACAGATGGGAGAACCGTGACTTGTGGAGAAACTAATGATCACCATCTGAGGTTCTTAAAATGGAATCTCAAAAAGCCTCTTATATTATACAATACCTTTTTCTTTTGTACTTCATAAAATGCACTTCTGAAAAGTGAAGTACAGGAAATACAATAGTAGTTAACTTCTCTGTATCTAATGGGTAAGAAGGTATATTAATGCCTTTCCTTAAGAAGGATTACCAAGCACTTTACAAATGAGATATGGTACGTTGATTCACTTCACCCTTCTATGAAATATAATCTCCTCTAGCAGGAAAAATAGCAGCTCTTAACAGTGTGTAAAAATAGTTCCCAACAGTTTAAACTGAGAAGTGAGATTATTCAACAGAACCTGTAAGTGAATTTAGGTATGAAACATGTAATTATTCAGCCCACACCAGAATTGCAGGTGATTATGTTCTTTGGATATCTGTAACAACAAAGACCACTGCATACAACACTGATGTAAAAAATACAAGAGAGTGAAAAAAACTATAATTCTTACGTACAAAGTGGAAGGAATGAAGAAAGGAGCTGAAGAAATAGCAACTGTATTAAATCTAGTCCTCCCTGCTACCAATGCAAAGTGTAATCCCCATATAAAGAATTTATTAAATATTAAAGTGTAACATATTCTTGAAAAACTGAATTACATTAGTAGAAACTAACTTCTCAGCTGTGGGAGAGAGTGCAAACATCGAGCCTGCAGTGCTAATATAAGCAAAATTTCCCTTTTAAAAAAAATGCCATAGACTATCCTGTTAAGATATTTCCCTGGGGACAAAGGGAGGAGTGTACAGGTATGCCAGTTCACTCAACTTCTTTGATGTGTATCAGATTTTACAAGACAGATACGGGACTTTTGAAAAAATGACCGTTTATCCACCCAGATTTTAATACGTTAGAGTGATTATTGTTTCTCCATTGGTCTGAGTTGCCCTCACATTCCATTTCAACGTGACTGATGTAATACAAGCTGCTTTTATATAGTATTTAGAAATAATCACAGCTAAATTTCAGCTGATGTGTCATGTAAACTCAGATGCCAGATTGTCAGAGCACTAAAGTTTAATTGATAATAAAAATTATACCATGTTACGTTTATCTTGTAACTTTCATAGAAGGATCCCCAACCTCCGAAAAATGTGGCTCAGTGGCATATGGCATCTCTATTTGTGATGGCAGTCCTATGAAAATGGACACATTTAGCAAATCAGTTGGTTTATTACTGTGCTACCATCTGAAATAGGTAGATCAATTTATTGATTATAAATTACTGTTAATTTTTTTCTAGAATAACTCTTAAGCCTCTTCAGATGTAGCGCCAATAAAGAATTGTCGATGGCATGATATTTTAAACTTGTTTCAGCTAAATTAAAGATAAAAATTGAAGCCTAGTTTTCAGGGCCATTATGTAGATTTGTAGCACACCTTAGAGAGGTTTGGATCTTTGGGTAAACCAATAACTAGTTTACAGTCATCTGATAAATGTAGTTCATCTGTGGCAGTTTATATATAATATCTTTATTTTGTTTTACTGCTACAGATTAGCATGATTCTCTGAAAAGTGCTTATAAAAATGCAGTGCCCATTGGATAAGTAAATTGCATTGCTGGGCATCACATACTTTGTCATCGATACAGTCAAGAAACAGAATTTGGAAAATGGAGATAAATTATATGTATTTGTTGTATTTATTGGTTATTCATAAGTGGTAAATCTATTCAGATCACACAGTTTCAGCAGCAGATATGACTAATTATATAACAGAAATGAAAGCTGCTATAGTGGTCTGCATTTTCTAGTAAAGAAATGACTAGACAATTTGAACTGGTTGTATAGTGAGAATGAGATACATGATAGACACATAAATATGCCTGTGGAGGTAGATGTATATTGTTGATTTAAATACTAGCGGGCAATGGTAGTGGGCCAAATTCTTTAATGGTCTAATTCTGTTGAAGTCAGTGGAACTATGGCAGCAGGGAATTTGGCCTTCTATTTTTCCTGAAACTCAAATGAAGTAGCCCCATGAAGAGATGAAACTGATGCGATAATCAGGTATCTAAGTATTGAATTCACATCCACAAACATCAAAGGTCTGCTTGTTCTATACATTTCATGTGCTGCAATCATATGCGTGGATGCCAGAAAAAAATCTGTTATGTACTTTTATTTCAAAAGTAGAAAAGGGAATAAGTGGGAAAGAGAAAAAAAATTCTGTCTGGTAATATTTTTAAAATGGTAGTTTCTTCCCACCAGATGAAAAAGTAGCTCAAGATATATGTGGTGATCCTAATGAACCACCACATCTTCAAGAGACATCATATATAATCGCTATTTCAATATTGCATCATCAACTTGCCAGGTCCTCCACTCCATGGTGATAGAGAACAATATCACCGGAGATGAAATCTTTAGGAGGATTTGAAAATTGACTCTCCTAGCCACCTGTTCTCATTAATGATCCCATGCACTTTCTGAAAGTGTGGGAATGTTAATTCCTGTTTAGTGGCCTAATTCCAAATCACGTAATTACCTTCTGACTGTCTTTATTTCCCCTTCTGTTTTGACAGGATGCTTGTCCTAAAACTGATTCATTGTGTTGCTATAAGTATGTGTGCTTTAAGAGCTTCTGTGTTTCACTGGGAGGTGGTGGCATTCCAGTAGCAGTTCAAACAGACACCCAAGGTACGTCTACATTGTAATTAACACCTGCCGCTGGCCCATGTCAGCTGACTTGGGCTCATGCGACTTGGTTTGTGGGGCTGTAAAACTACAATGTAGACTTTTGGGTTAGAGCCCGGGATCTGGGACCCTCCCCCCTTGTGGGATCCCAGAGCCTGGACTCCTGCAGGAGCCCTAACATCTACACAGCAGTTTTGCAGCCTCAACCTGAATCAGCTGATGTGGGCTAGCCATGGGTGTTTGTAGACATACCCTCAGTGTAGTTTCCATATCAGTTTAAGTTTATAAAGTGCTTTAGGATGAAAGGTGCTATATCAATATGAGATACCATATATACTTGATCATAAGCTGGTTCGTTTATAAGCCCCCCCCCCAAGATGGAGACGTAAAAATGGCAAATTTTTATAACCCATTCATAAGCCAACCCTATAATTCAGGGGTCGGCAAACTTTGGCTCCCAGTCCCTCAGGATAAGCTGCTGGCGGGCCGAGACAGTTTGTTTACCTCGAGTGTCCAGAGGCATGGAGGTAAACCTAAATAAACAAAATGTCCTGGCCCGCCAGCAGCTTACCCTGACAGGCCGGGGCAGCAACTGGTGGGGAGAAGTTGGGGGTCAGGGCAGTAACCCCTGTGACCACCCCTCACATGACCCTACCCCTAACCCAGGACCTCCCCACGTGATCCCTAGCCCGGGACCCCCCCCCATCCCATCCCTTCCAACCTTACCTGGGGCGAGCCAGGGGAGAATGTCTCTGGCCCGGCTGGAGCTGCTCCAGCAGGCCGGGTGGCGCAGTGGCAGCCTGCCAGCCCTAGAGCTGCAGCTGCTTCAGAGGCTGTGGGGAAAGGAGCATGACCAGAAGAGGAGAGACTCTGGCCCTGTCTCTTCCCTTCTGGCTCTGCTGGCTTTGCTGCCTCTCCTTGCCCCCTCTGTTGGGGAGGGTGGGGGCTGTGTCCCACCTCTCCCCCTCTCTATACCCGTCATAAGCTGATCTCCTTCTCTGATGCTTCCCTTTTTTACTAAAAAATATTTGGCTTATGAATGAGTAAATACGGTAATTAACATTAAAATTAAGTAAATGAAAATTGACATTACTGTCTGTGCCTCCTTTTTATTATGATTGAACTTTAGCCAATGTTCAGTATTGCAGTTAAACGAGAGATTAATGGGATTCCCACAGTTAAGCAGGGTGGGAAACTGTCTATGAATCCTTCTCTGGTGGGTTGTAGCTATGATGATTGAAACACAGTTCCATGTTACCTCTCTTTGATGTTGTCTTTTCATAAAAGAATTTTTAAAAAATCCCTACAGCTCTCCTTGTTACACTGACACCCAAATACATTTCTTATCAGTTGAGACTGCACACTTGGATTCTTCTTTCAATTGTTACTAATACAGCCTAAAAGGAAGATGAATCTGGTTCAGAAAATAACAAAAGAATATTGCTATGTTTGAATCCCTATCTCATTGTGCAATCATTGTACTATCCTTTCTCTTTGAAGGTTTTGCTTTGCTTTATAGACATATACTGTATAGATATATAGGCTTAGTAGCGTTAGGCCTTTACTCTGTCATTCTTACTAGGTAGGATACAAGAATCAAAAATGTACTTGGGAAGGTGATTTGGTATGTTTTGCTGTTTTAGGTGAGCTTTATTTGAGAATTTTAGCTACATGAGAACAATTAATATATTGAGTACTGACAGTATAATCTACAGGGAGGCAGCTGCCTACTTCTTAGAGTACAATACAGCGATGAGCATCAGGAGATGCAGGGTATTTTCCTCATTATTGCTATTGGTTTGCTCTGTGACCTTGAGTAAATCATGTAACCTTTGTGTCTTGGTTTCTCTATTAGTGAAATGGAGATAATGATTTCTCCCACCCCCACCTCCTTTGTAAAGCATTTTGGGATCTGTGGAGAAAAAGTGTAATTTAAGTACAAAGTGTTGTTATTAGAGGGTTGCCTCTTCATTGCCATACACCCATTGAGAGAGCAGCATATTAAGTGGCTCCTTGTGATATATGTAGGCAGCAGCAAGGAGTGTCCAAGAGATTCCTCTGCTTGCAGCACCAAATGGTCACTTTGTGGGCCTGGTTTTCTTCTCACTTACACCAGTGACCTGATTCTCTGCTTTTCACCAAAATCAACAGGAGTCTGTCCACTGGTGCCTAAAACATTCCCTTACTTTTTGAGATTGATTGGCTAAGTGTCCAAAAGTTATCATGTTGTAGCTGACAAATAGAGAAATGCTAGCAAGTTGAAAGTCGCAATAGTAGTCTAAGCTAAAATTGCTTATTTGAATTGACTGGCTCTAGCATATCCAATGCCGATCAGAAATGTCAGAATATAAATAAATCACTTCAAAGGGCCATGATATTGAAAGATGTAAAATATTTTGATGCTGTAGTGCTGTTTCATGGGCATACTGTATCTACAGTGTCTATTGGGAGAGTCATTCTGAGCACTACATTAATTCCTAGTACTGCATGTCTAGTTTATAAAAATGTTATTCCATCGAAGGTTGGAATTTACTTGTGAAATGAGCAGGAGGTTTGACCTCTAAACTCATATATGTCCAGCTATCCACAGCAATCCCACATGGACCAGGATCATCTGAGCAGACACCAAGGACTTCCTTAAAGTGCTTTAGCTGCCTCAAGACATCTCAAAGGGGTGTGTGTGGGGGGTGGAGGTGGGGGGTGGGTATTGCATAGGACCCCATGTTGGCAGCTGCACCAATCTCCCGATCTCTATTTGCCATCCTCAACTGATGTTGCTTGCAGTCTGGATAAACTGAATTATACTTCTCCTTTCAATGTAGATGTTATCTTAAAGTGTCCTGTAAAAGCATGCAGGTTGGATATATCTGAAATGTGTATAGGTCACAAATTCTGCCATGTGAAATTTGGAAACAAGAAAACTAAGCAAAATTAAAAAATACTGACGTATTGTACATTTTACACAATCTAAATTTCTGTCACCTTGATCACCTTTGAGATTTTATATGTGTATATAATGTGTGTGTCTGTATACAGTCATGTTTTAGATATTCCATATAATACTATTGCCACCTGTTGGTGGAAATAAATATTGCCAATAATTAATGGGAAAATAAAAGTACTGCAGAAAAAAGCTAATGCCTCCTACTGGTAAGGCTATTATAGCAAATGATTATGCATATTTATTAATTGTGTTATAATAGCTTTTAGAGGTACCAAACAGTGATTTAGGGTACCATTGTGCCAGGTGCTATACAGAATTCATGCAAAAAGACAATCCTTATGCCAAAGAGATTACTATGTTGGACCACAATCTTGCAAAGACATAAGCAGATACATAACTTCACACATGTAAGAAGTCCCGTTGATATAGTGGGGCTACTTACGTCAAACATTAAGCGCATATTTAATTTGTGGAATCCGTGCCTTTTTTGGTTATTTGCATGAAGCTATAACAAAGAAATAACTAATAATTATTAGTCTGCTGTTTAAGTAACATGAGTCACAATATTTATGAATATCTAACTATTGACTCTGTACTTAGGATAAATGTGTTCAGATTTAAAATTGCACACCAAAAATGCAGTGGAAAATGATATGGTAATGTAGAAAAATACTTCAGCTTAGAGGGATACAGAGCAGATATTAAACATGATGCTTTTAATAAAAAATGAGTATTATTTTGGGAATTAGAAGCTATCTATATTTGATTGGGATTTTTTGTTTCCACGGTTTAGGAGAAAAGGAAGTTCCTGCCTATTTTTAATGTATAAGAAGCCAGAGATATTGAGGGCCAGTGCGGACTAATCAGATGTTTTCCAATAGCTACTCACACACAAACTTGTAGTATATAATATACCTGCACAAAGATTTATAGCTAGGGGGAAAGTATTTGACCAAAGCATTACTTGTATCTCCCGTAGGCTGCACACATTTTGAGTGTGTCTATGTTCCATCTAAATGGAGCTGTAAACTTCAGGATGTGAAATGAATTGCACAATTACTTCCATCTTTCAGGCCAAATTCAGTTGATTTTCCATAAGAGCTATTTTACCATAAATTAATTCCAGGGAGGCGTCTCTAACGTTCAGGTAATCTGTTCTGGGAGTGTGCATTGGCCAGGTGAGGAGTGGGTGGGTTGTGCTGGGTGCACATCATCCCTTCACTACTTGAGCCCAGCTGGATTTCTGTGGAATCCCTCGTAACTGGAGATCTCCCTTTATGGAGAATTCCTGGCACACTGCTGGCTAAGAGGCATCCCTGGTAGCAAAGCATTAGTAGTTCTTGTCTTCAAGTCTGCTTGGGCTCTGCAGGGTTTAAGGGTGGATCCTGTGCCCTGTTCATTGGAAAAAGGCAAAAACCTATCTCCACGGAAAAACAAAGCAGGGGAATCTAGCTGAGACTTCCTCCTCCTCCTCCTCCTGAGATTTACTAGGGGAGGGGTGGGCTATCCGAGCAATTGTATATAGTTCTTTCCATAGGAATACCTTTTGGAATAATATACTTTACAAGCTAGCGAGAGACCCAAACTGCAAAGTCCAAATCCAGATTCTGAAGCATTCGGACTGCCTGGGTCTAGATCTATTTGAACCTATCTCTATCCCAGACTCTGAGTTTTCTCAAAAACTAGTTCAGACCTGGCTTGACATGAGTAATTGGATATGGGTGAGGCCTCATTGGGAGACAGGATTAGGGAAGTAAATGGATCAGCAGACTGGAAACAGAATGTCTGTATTAGCTAAAATAATGGTGAACATCCAGGGAACCATTTACAATGGACAAGGTAGCAATGGATAAAGTAATCCTGGATTGTAAAATGAGGTGAAGAGTAAATTGTGCATGGACAGAGCGAGCTGTACAGGGATTGGTTCCTACAAATTCTCCAATACTGTCCCAAAATCTGTGTAGCATTGTATAGTAAATGCAATGTAATGTGTAAATATATTATAAAAGAAGAGGTTTGCTGTGTAACTTTGGATGTGTGGTATGTCCTGTAAACTCCCCACCCCCAGCTTGAGTCTGATCAACTCAGTGTAGTGTTGCTGTCTGCTAAATAAAGGAATCTGAGTGGCAAGATTGGAGTTGAACTTAAATTCTGTGGAAACCAAGTGGAAGAGGTTTGGCGGAATCCCGACATTTACTTAATCTCAGCAGAAACAGCCTCACTGAACATGAATAGTCCCACTGACTTCAGCCATTTTCTTGGAATTTTGTTACAGTTATGCTGGGGTTTGGGTGAAATCTCCTTGAATCTTGTGGGTGTAACATCTTCCCTTTATTCAAGATTAATGTAAGAAACAATTAGGCTGCTTTATGGAATGAGTTAGCTGAACCAATAGGAGCCACGACCCCAAACATAGGCCATGTACAACTCTAGTCAGGAATCCAAGGTAGGTGGGTGGGGAGTGTTGAATTGTGGGCTGAACGCAAATGTGGGGGAGGGGCTGTATGGTTTGTTTTTGCCAGAGTTGTGTATGTGTGAAGAACAGTAGGAATACCGAAGGAGTAGAAACTCAAGGTAACAGCCAGACATGGAGTGTGGCCCTCAGAAAAAGCCTACAGAAGCTTTGTAGGTAGAGTGCTGGTTAAAAAATGCTTAGAAATTATGAGAAAAATAATTGTCTCCTACTGTTTGATTCCCACTGTTTTCAGGGAAATAGGACTTTGTGTACATTCTCTGTTCTTTGTACCATTTGCAAATTTTGTTGGCCTTACGTTTTAGGTTGATATTACATCTATAATGGAAGAGTGTATATAGTCTTATGTGTGGACTAAATTCTGTTATGCTTAACAGGGTTGTCATTTTTTATTTGTAGTTCTAAAGTGTTTCCAATGTAACACAAATATCAGCATAACAAAGTCAGCGATCTGTGAGAACCGCATGGTCTTACTTACCTTTCATTTGTCAAGACTTGATAAGAAACATCTATATTGCTTGTTTAATCTGCTAATTGTATGTTTTCATCCAAGCTGAACTGACAAGGTGAAAGGCACCCGCTAATATTAGTCTATGAGGATATTGTCAGTAAGGCAATGTAAACTACCGCACACGTAATCTGTATGGTGAGCCATTTCTAATTAAATGGTATTTTGAAAAGTTATTATACTATCATTTCTAATTTCTGGCAATATAAATGAGGGAGAGATGGTATATTCATGGCAAAGTGGTTTTCTTGGTTTTATAATTCAGTTAATAGATAAAAACTTTGTGGAAGAAGTTAGTATATGGACACAACTTTAATTTAAAATGTAACTTTGATTGTGAGCTCCCTCCCCGTCCCCTTGTTCATCCACAGCAGTCATACAGGTTTTTGTAAGAGTTTGGGATTCTTTAAAATCTTTTCTAACTATAAAAAAATGCTTAACTTTAAAAGCTGAGACCGTACAAGTATTTATCGTTCAGCTTTCTAGGGCCTGTAAAATACTGTAATGTAATAGTTACGAGTAAAATAGGGACTTGCGTATGATCAATAAAACAAGATACACTCTTGTATGCAATGTAATTGTAGCCGTGTCAGTCCCACAATATTAAAGACACAAGGTGGATGAGGTAATATCTTTAATTTGACCAACTTCTGTTGGTGAGAGAGACAAGCTTTTGAGTGTACGCAGACCTGAAGAAGAGCTGTATGGCTTGAAAGCTTCTCTCTCTCTCTCCAACAGAAGTTGGTTGAATAAATATTACCTCACCCACCTTGTCTCTCTAAAGTACACTGTTAAACAAAACTAAAACAATCTAATATAAAGAGAACATGTAAAATAAATGTAGAGCTTTGTCTTAACACCAAAAAACAATGTCATTTAGTGATAAGGTTGCCACCTAGTCCTTTACAAAACAGAGAGAATATAAAGGCTATATTCAAGTCCTAAGCATTTGTACCTTCATGACCATGTTAATACGTTAAAGCTGAAAAAGACACAGTAATGTGAACTTGTATTGAGATTCACCATGGGTTTATGTACTGCCCCTCTCTCCCCATCTCAGTTATTCCTGCAGGGACATGAATAAATCTGTTAGTTATAAGGGTATCCATGGCAATCAAGGTACGCATGCACTAAAATGCATGTGCCACAACCCCAGAGCCTTGCTTTACAGGAATTCTGTAGAAAACAAATGTTGTATCCTATGGTGGTTCTACTGTTTGCCTATTCAGATGCGCATCTGTGCCTATCCTAATGACTGAACTTGTCAGTGTATGTTGAAAATCAGCGAGGGGTGAAATTTCAGTTACATGAGCTTTGATTTTAATGAGTGTCCGACTGTTTTATTCACACAACCACTTTACATATTTAAGAAAGAATGTGCTCGCTCACTCTCTTCTGAGACTTGCCATACCTAGCCAAGAGGAGAGGTGAGTTGAGAATGTCAAGGTAGCCTGGATCTGAACTTTGTTCCTTTAAGTTAATATTGGTATGTAAAAAGCTACTCTAAATGAAAATGACTTTAAGATATTACTGTGGCAATAGATATTTAAGTGTTAGCTGCAATCTCCTTGCTTCAAATGCCCATGGGCGTACACTGTTGGCATTAGAGAGGGATGTTTATTATGAGAGAGCAGATTAGCATCTCAGTTGTTCCAGCCTTAGGAAAGTAGCTCAAAGGTCCTTGTTAATTCTCCACAGATATTTGTTTCCTTTCCCAGGTTTAGTGTCTTGCAAAGGAATATTTAATAGAAGTGCTTTGTATCATATTATCCACTTGTGGATTAAGTTTGCTGAGCTGCTGGAAAACCCTGCAGTAGTCCAGGGTTCACAAACTTAATCTGATTAGGTTGTTTCTGCCAATTTAAATTGGATTTATTTATTTATTTTAAATCTGAGAGACCTTACCTTCTTAGGAATCTGCACATCTCTGCTCAGATCAACCTAATCCTGCTAATAGAACCATGAAATACAAAATCTTAAAATGACTTTTGAGTTTAATACCAAATGTGACTCAGTCAGTAGTACATTTTTCATCATTTTGGCATATGCAGGACTATATGCGGTAAATATGAGAAAATTGACAGTTGGGCTGTTAGGTTTTTATTTTTTTAATTATTAATATTTGAGTAATGTTGAGTTGATGAAAGGGGCCACAAAGCACAGGAATACATTGCAATGGACCCTTCCCCACTAACGTACCTTTATCCTAATCTGTGGAGACTAGCTCCAGACACACAGCAGTGATTTTTATCCTACATATCTATTCATCAGTACTTGGGCTCTCTTGTCTGTCTGTACTGCTCTCAGCACCAGGACATCCGAATGCCCATTGAAACTGCCCACAAAGGTGCCAATTAGTAAAAGTGATTTTTGTATTGGGCATCTGTCCACTAGATACTGGACTAAGACCATCAGTGCATTTCACATAGACCAAATATACATATATCAGATGGATTATAACTTTCTAATCACTGTCAACTTGGGTGATATATGAACTGGTAGCCTATGCTGAAAGACTATGTATACTATTAACTATATCCTGAGCCGGTCACCCTTTTAGATGGATCGAGGTAGGTTAGTATAGAGTATTAGATTCAAATTATGATGGGCTGGTGTACTGTATGTCTCATTTCTTAGAACAAAACATTTTAATGGCCACTGCCCAAATCCTTGTAGTTTCACTTTGAAGAACAAGTAGTTCAAGTTCAGCAGAATGAAGTCTGATTGACAAAACCAGTGTATTTATCAATTTATTTAAAACCTTATAACATTTTATATACTTGATAACATTGCTTGCTATCTTAACTGAAGTGTAAGTATTTTATAACCATAATATTTATGGCATAAGAATTCTGTTGTCTTTAGATTAGACTTATCATGGAGATAAATTTCTGACTGTTTTGGTCAAGTAAGTAGTTTAGGAATGGTCTGCTATAACATTTGGATTCTATCCAAAGGATGGAGATAAATCCCGAAGCCTGCATTTGTTTTACATTTTAGTAAAAGAGAATTTTACATGTAAAATGTACGCTTGTCCTTTCCCTTTTTTTAAGGACCTGGTGGAGAGGGATTTTTATTTCCAAACTCGTTTGAGATCCCTTGTTATCCAGACTGTGGTTGGATTGAAATAAGGCTCTGTATACTTTAAGGAGAAGCTTTTGATTCAGTTGGACCTCCAAATATTTGGAAAAGTGGAATAGAACGAGATCTGCCAAGCTTCTGCTAAGACAATACCTTTAATGTTCATGCCACTGTCTAGTTAAAGGGGTTCTGTCCTGACTCATGATTCTGTTATTTCAGCCTCTTGCTAGTAGTGCCTTTGGAAATGAAGTCACAGTCCTTGACACTGATTGTATTCCAGTAATTCCAATGTTAGATCAGAATAGTGCATTTTTATCTTTTAAAACACATTATATTGTAACGTTAAAACTAGCATAGGGGACTGCTGGGGGCTTCTGCTGTGTTCATTAATAAGGTAAGGTGAACTTCCACATTCCAACATTTTCACTGGTCCAGGTCAGATTTTTTTTTTCAATTATTAAAATGGTATTATTGAAGACAAGCACGATTTTTATAACATACTTTAAATTTGTAATTTTAATGCCTTAATTTGTGCTGGACATGAATAAAAAAGCGACCACTTATTAAACCTGAAGAGCAAGAGATGTTACTAATATAATTTACAATATGCTGTGGAATGGGATTCATCACTGAATGTCTTCCACAGACAAATCCAGGAAGTTTTTGGAAACTGTAGGGGACAATTTCCTGGTGCAAGTGCTGGAGGAACCAACTGGGGCGGAGCTCTTCTTGACCTGCTGCTCACAAACCGGGAAGAATTAGTAGGGGAAGCAAAAGTGGATGGGAACCTGGGAGGCAGTGACCATGAGATGGTCGAGTTCAGGATCCTGACACAAGGAAGAAAGGAAAGCAGCAGAATACGGACCCTGGACTTCAGAAAAGCAGACTTTGACTCCCTCCGGGAACTGATGGGCAGGATCCCCTGGGAAAATAACATGAGGGGGAAAGGAGTCCAGGAGAGCTGGCTGTATTTTAAAGAATCGTTATTGGGGTTACAGGGACAAACCATCCCGATGTATAGAAAGAATAGTAAATATGGCAGGCGACCGGCTTGGCTTAACAGTGAAATCCTTGCTGATCTTAAACACAAAAAAGAGGCTTACAAGAAGTGGAAGATTGGACAAATGACCAGGGATGAGTATAAAAATATTGCTTGGGCATGTAGGAATGAAATCAGGAAGGCTAAATCACACCTGGAGTTGCAGCTAGCAAGAGATATTAAGAGTAACAAGAAGGGTTTCTTCAGGTATGTTGGCAACAAGAAGAAAGCCAAGGAAAGTGTGGGCCCCTTACTGAATGAGGGAGGCAACCTAGTGACAGAGGATGTGGAAAAAGCTAATGTACTCAATGCTTTTTTTGCCTCTGTCTTCACGAACAAGGTCAGCTCCCAGACTAATGCACTGGGCAGCACAGCATGGGGAGGAGGTGGCCAGCCTTCTGTGAAGAAAGAAGTGGTTCGGGACTATTTAGAAAAACTGGATGTGCACAAGTCCATGGGGCTGGATGCGTTGCATCCGAGAGTGCTAAAGGAACTGGCGGATGTGATTGCAGAGCCATTGGCCATTATCTTTGAAAACTCATGGCAATCGAGGGAAGTCCCGGAAGACTGGAAAAAGGCTAATGTAGTGCCCATCTTTAAAAAAGGGAAGAAGGAGGATCCTGGGAACTACAGGCCAGTCAGCTCCCCTCAGTCCCCGGAAAAATCATAGAACATGTCCTCAAGGAATCAATTCTGAAGCACTTAGACGAGAGGAAGGTGATCAGGACAGTCAGCATGGATTCACCAAGGGAAAGTCATGCCTGACTAATCTAATTGCCTTATATGATGAGATAACTGGTTCTGTGGATGAAGGGAAAGCAGTGGACGTGTTATTCCTTAACTTTAGCAAAGCTTTTGACTCGGTCTCCCACAGTATTCTTGTCAGCAAGTGAAAGAAGTATGGGCTGGATGGATGCACTATAAGGTGGGTAGAAAGTTGGCTAGATTGTTGGGCTCAATGGGTAGTGATCAATGGCTCCATGTCTAGTTGGCAGCTGGTATGTAGCGGAGTGCCCCAAGGGTCGGTCCTGGGGCCGGTTTTGTTCAATATCTTCATAAATGATCTGGAGGATGGTGTGGATTGCACCCTCAGCAAGTTTGCGGATGACAGTAAACTGGGAGGAGTGGTAGATACGCTGGAGGGTAGGGATAGGATACAGGGGGACCTAGACAAATTGGAGGATTGGGCCAAAAGAAATCTGATGAGGTTCAACAAGGACAAGTGCAGAGTCCTGCACTTAGGACGGAAGAATCCAATGCACCGCTACAGAGTAGGGACCGAATGGCTAGGCAGCAGTTCTGCGGAAAAGGACGTAGGGGTGACAGTGGACGAGAAGCTGGATATGAGTCAACAGTGTGCCCTTGTTGCCAAGAAGGCCAATGGCATTTTGGGATGTATAAGTAGGGGCATTGCCAGCAGATCGAGGGACATGATCGTTCCCCTCTATTGGACATTGGTGAGGCCTCATCTGGAGAACTGTGTCCAGTTTTGGGCCCCACACTACAAGAAGGATGTGGAAAAATTGGAGAGAGTCCAGCGAAGGGCAACAAAAATGATTAGGGGTCTGGAACACATGACTTATGAGGAGAGGCTGAGGGTACTGGGATTGCTTAGTCTACGGAAGGGAAGAATGAGGGGGGATTTGATAGCTGCTTTTAACTACCTGAAAGGTGGAACCAAAGAGGATGGATCTAGACTGTTGTCAGTGATAGCAGATGACAGGACAAGGAGTAATGGTCTCAAGTATCAGGACATCAGAATCACCGAAATGGGTAGAATTTATATCTTCCTGCCCCAAAAGTATAGTGAAGTAAAGGAGAATAGGTGCTTTTGAAAAATTTACCCCAAGTCCCATTTTCAAAAGTGACTTAGGCTCATAAATCCCATTGGCTTTCAATGAGATGGTATGTCTACACTGCAATTAAAAAACTGTGTCTGGCTCTTGCCAGCTGATGCTAACTATGGGACTGTTTAAGTGTGGTATATATGTTTGGGCTTGGGCTGGAGCCCAGGTTCTGGACACTGCATCTACACTGCAATTAAACAGCCCTGCAAGCCTGAATCAGCTGGCATGGGCCAGCTGTGGATGTTTTCTTGCAGTATAGACATACTCTTAGGCTCCTAATTACCTAAGTCACTTTTGAAAATGGGACATAGGCTATTAAGTCACTTCTGCACTTGTGAATTTTTACCCAATACCTTTTAGCAGTAAATCTAGTAGGGCTTCTGTATGATTAGAACTAGATGAAGCTGGTGTGTTTTTTGCACAGCATTTTGGATATGTTCCAGTTTAATTTCAGGTGACTTCCTGCAGATCCTGACCCCAATATTATTTTCCCCTGAAATTTGACTGAAGTGTTGTGCCCAATTCAAAACCATGCAAACATTCATATTTCAAACTTTGAATTTACAGTATCTGACTGTTCAGAAATGGGTTCCTTTTCACTGGAAAAGGAGCCTATTTTCCAAAAACAAATTTGCAAAAGTATGTCATTCCCCTCCCCGCCACCCGCAAATGGGCATGTTTTCAAGTTTGTAATGAAATATGAGAGCACCTCAAAACTTTAGTACCTCCATCTTTGTCTCACAAGTACTTTGCACACCTGTCATGTTACATGCTTGAGTATGACTATCATTGAAAGAAGTAGAATTCAGTGGTACAGCAGCCAGGACATTACAAGATTTCACAGGACTCAGCCATAAAATCTTACTTATTGGAAAATTAGACAAAAGCTGGAAGAAAATCCTGCATTAACCGCAACTGTTCTCTCCCTTAAACAATGAGACTGTTCTGTAGAACATAAAATAGTAAGTCAAGCAACTGAAACCACAAAATTCACACACAGACCCAACAAATGATTACAGTAATAAATATTCTCTAGGATTGCTGCATTGACCTTGAAAATAGATTGAGACATAGCAGTGTCTGAATAACAGGTTTTCCAGAAGGAGCTAAAGGCAAAATCATCATGTATTGTAGCTTTTCATTAATAAACAGCCTTAGGCCTTGTCTGCACTACTCCCCAGACTGCTGCGCTGGGCAACACAGCATGGGGAGTAGGTGGCAAGCCCTCTGTGGAGAAAGAAGTGGTTAGGGACTATTTAGAAAAGCTAGACGTGCACAAGTCCATGGGGCCGGATGCGTTGCATCCAAGAGTGCTAAAGGAGTTGGCGGCTGTGATTGCAGAGCCATTGGCCATTATCTTTGAAAACTCATGGCGATCGAGGGAAGTCCCGGAAGACTGGAAAAAGGCTAATGTAGTGCCCATCTTTAAAAAAGGGAAGAAGGAGGATCCTGGGAACTACAGACCAGTCAGACTCACCTCAGTCCCCAGAAAAATCATGGAGCAGGTCCTCAAGGAATCAATCCTGAAGCACTTACACGAGAGGAAAGTGATCAGGAACAGTCAGCATGGATTCACCAAGGGAAGGTCATGCCTGACTAATCTAATCGTCTTCTATGATGAGATTACTGGTTCTGTGGATGAAGAAAAAACAGTGGATGTATTGTTTCTTGACTTTAGCAAAGCTTTTGACACGGTCTCCCACAGTATTCTTGTCAGCAAGTGAAAGAAGTATGGGCTGGATGGATGCACTATAAGGTGGGTAGAAAGTTGGCTAGATTGTCGGGCTCAACGGGTAGTGATCAATGGCTCCATGTCTAGTTGGCAGCCGGTATGTAGCGGAGTGCCCCAAGGGTCGGTCCTGAGGCCGGTTTTGTTCAATATCTTCATAAATGATCTGGAGGATGGTGTGGATTGCACTCTCAGCAAATTTGCGGATGATACTAAACTGGGAGGAGTGGTAGATACGCTGGAGGGGAGGGATAGGATACAGAAGGACCTAGACAAATTGGAGGATTGGGCCAAAAGAAATCTGATGAGGTTCAACAAGGATAAGTGCAGGGTCCTGCACTTAGGACGGAAGAACCCAATGCACTGCTACAGAGTAGGGACCGAATGGCTAGGCAGCAGTTCTGCGGAAAAGGACCTAGGGGTGACAGTGGACGAGAAGCTGGATATGAGTCAACAGTGTGCCCTTGTTGCCAAGAAGGCCAATGGCATTTTGGGATGTATAAGTAGGGGCATTGCCAGCAGATGGAGGGACGTGATCATTCCCCTCTATTCGACATTGGTGAGGCCTCATCTGGAGAACTGTGTCCAGTTTTGGGCCCCACACTACAAGAAGGATGTGGAAAAATTGGAGAGAGTCCAGCGAAGGGCAACAAAAATGATTAGGGGTCTGGAACACATGACTTATGAGGAGAGGCTGAGGGAACCGGGATTGTTTAGTCTGCAGAAGAGAAGAATGAGGGGGGATTTGATAGCTGCTTTCAACTACCTGAGAGGTGGTTCCAAAGAGGATGGTTCTAGACTATTCTCAGTGGTAGAAGATGACAGGACAAGGAGTAATGGTCTCAAGTTGCAGTGGGGGAGGTTTAGGTTGAATATTAGGAAAAACTTTTTCACTAGGAGGGTGGTGAAACACTGGAATGCGTTACCTAGGGAGGTGGTAGAATCTCCTTCCTTAGAAGTTTTTAAGGTCAGGCTTGACAGAGCCCTGTCTGGGATGATTTAATTGGGGATTGGTCCTGCTTTGAGTTGGACTAGATGACCTCCTGAGGTCCCTTCCAACCCTGATATTCTATGATTCTATGATTCTGACTTTGGTGAATGCAGAATATGTTGGCATACAGCTGCCAAAGTTTGTACATCACTTGGGCATGTGCATACTTGGCTGCTTGTGTTGGCATTGCACATACTCACCAAGAGTGCGTGTTATAATGCAAAGTGAGATTCACCCTGGGTAGATATCCAAGTGTGCCAAGCACAGTGCCTTTCAGGAAATTTTCAATGTGTGTTGTGGGATAGAATTGATTTGCCCAGGGATCTCTGGGAACTAGAGGTCAAGTTCCCAGTGTGCAACCTTCTCCATCCCATAGTGCCATCTATAGCACATAATTTTGTTCCTTTTTAAAAAAAATCCCACAAACCTGCATGGCACTTTTCTGTGTCCACCATCTCTGACAGAAGCATGGAGCATGTGGTAGTGTTGTGAATGTTGCGAATATGGAATGCACGATTTGCCTGTATTTGCAGACCTATGAGAAGTACTGCAACAATGGGGGATGTAATGGACAGTTTGCAAAGGGACATAGTGAAATATCAAGGTCATTGTTGGCGTTCATGGAGCAGCTGCAGACAGTGCTCTTCTGGGCCAAGAAACAAGCACTTACTGGTGGGACTGCATCACAATGTAGGTTTGGGATGATGAGTAGTGGTTGCACAAGTTTTGGATGTGAAAGGTCGTATTCTTGTATGTGTGCTAAGCTCATCCCAACCCTCCACTGAAGGGACATCAGAATGAGAGCTGCACTGACAGTGGAGAAGCGAGTGGCAATAGCACCCTGGAAGCTTGCAAAGCTGGATTGTAACTGGTCAGAGGGCAATCATTTTGGAGTTGGAAAATCCACAGTAGGAGCCATTGTCATATAAGTGTGTAGGGCCGTTAATTGTCTCTTGCTCCACGGGACTGTGACTCTCGGCAGTGTGCAGCATATAGTGGATGGATTTGCAGCAGTGGGGCAGTAGATGACACACTGTCGCATATTCCCTAGTTTGGCACCAGCCCACCTTGCCACTGAGTAAATCAACAGGAAAGGCTGTTGGTTTATGGTTATGCAAGCTTTGGTGGATCACCAGGGATGCTTCACTGGTATCTACATGGACTGGTCAGGAAAGGTATATGACACTCACATTTTTAAGAGCACAGGACGGTTGAGAAAGCTGCAAGTAGGGACATTCTTTCCTGACTAGTGGATTACCACTGACCATATGAAAATGCCAGCAGTGATTTTGGGACACCCAGCCTACCATTTTGCCCCCTGTCTCATTGGTCACCTTGTCAGCACCAATGAAAGATTCATCTACCAGTTCAGCAGGTGCGGAATGACTGTTGAATGTGCTTTTGTTAGTTTGAATGGATGCAGGTTGGAGGGCAGAGTTGGAGTGTCTGTCTGATTTTGAACTGCCCAACACAAGGGCCATAACAACAGCCTAACCTGGAGCTATGTGGTTGAGAGAGGCTCTGAAAGAGCACTTTAACGGTCAGCCACAGCCCATGTTTTGTGCTGTAGTGTTTTCTGAGCCTGGACTTTTTGGTGCTGCTAAGAATTGTGTAGTGCTTGCAGTTAATTTACAAATATGACTGGGTGTTAGCTTGAAGCTATGAATTATTATATGGTGCTTGTACATTTACAAGTACTGTTTGCTTTGAATATGACTGCACATTCTGCAGTATGTATTGTGAACTAATAAAGGTACTTTTATCCTCCAAAAATAGGATTTTATTGAGTGGGCAGAAAAACAATGTGCAAAAAAACATAGGCAATGTAATACAAATATTTAACATAAAGTAACAGAGTGGAACTTTTAAAATTGGAAACGCAGCAAATATTTCTGTCCATTTCTGTGCACAAATATAGTCCATTCTGACCTGTCAGAACCATGTTTCATGTATGCGAAACTATGGTTTTCTTTGCAGTCCCCTTGTGTGGAGCTGTAGATGCAAGGATGCAGTCCCATGGTATGTGGAGGGTGTAGAAAGCAGTGATAATGGAGTTCTCCAAGGGTTGCAAAAGCTGAGGACTCTGGGATTTTTTGAATCAGTAGATCAGCCAGCATCTGCAGTGTGTGGGTTTGCTGCCTAAGAAGACCCATTATGTCCTAGTGTATTTCCCTCTCCTTGACCTGCTAGGACTCCTGATCTTTTCTCCTTTCCTCTTTCTTTCTCAATGCTGTCCATCATCTTGGCCCTCCAGGCTCTTTGTTCACTGTCCGATGCAACACTGGATTGTAGGATCTTGTTGGATCGTGGTCCTCTACCATCTTCTTCTTTCTCCTCCTCATCAGGGTCAGGTATTCTGCAGGTGTGGAGGAGGCACCCCTCAAGGTCACCATGCCAAAAGCTGCTTATAAAAACAGATAGATGTACCATTGGATTTACAGTCACAATGAAAAGGGAATAATAAGTTTGAAAACTCTCTTCCCTTATTTCTTATTTTTTTTAATAAGAAATATTATTGACACTTCAGCTTTGGAGCACCTCTGCACAGCACCCTCTCCAGCCCCAGCCATCGTGAGTATGGCAATGCCAGTGGCGCAGGGGGGCGCGAGTAGAGGGGAGGATATTCTATTTTGTGAAGCAGTGAAATTTCTCTAGTCTCTATTCCGTGGGCATGAATACAGGGCAATGGCACTGAATATTGGCACTATTTTCAGCCGTCAGTGGTGATTTTAGCAGATATCGCACTTTTGAAGGTAACAAAGGCACAAAAAGCACAGCTGCTCCTGGTATCCCAAAGCTGTCTGGGCCCTTTGCTGCGAGCTTGATTTCTGCAATGGCACCCATTGCACAGTGGCAAGGGAAAGTATCCTACTGCAGAGGAAAAAAATAACATGGACATCCCTAGAAATAGCAGGAGAGGATTGCAGAGTATCTCTATAAAAGCTGCATTGAGATCTCTCAAGACAATACAAGTGACATCCTATGTACATAAACGATCCTCCACCCCCTGACTCATCGCCTAACCCAAAAGGGGAATGAAAAGCAGATGCCACTTCTATCTCTTTTGTACCTCTACCTCTTCTCCTATGAGTGAAACAATGAAAAGTTGAAATCTCTGTCATGTTACTTGCGGCTGGGATGCATGCCATCTTTAAATTTAAAAGTTGTAAGGAAAAATGCACGCACACACTTAACCAGGTTCCCTTCCCGTTCATCAGGCTCATAAGTGGTCACCTAAAGGGACTGGCTAGACTGGGCAGAGTCTTGAACAAGTCCTGGATTGCAGCATGGCTGGAGCCCTCCTCCATGTCTCTCCCTCCCTCACTGTTCATGGCAGGGGTCTCTGTGTTGGGCTCCTCCAGGGTATTCATAGTTGTCCACGGGGTGGTAGTGGGGTCTCCAATGAATATGGCATTCAGCTTGTAAAAGCAGCAGGTCTGTGCAGAATCCTTCACTTTCATGCAGCACTGCTGCCGCTCCCTGTCCTCCTCCTTTTTCTGCATGCCCCATAAAATCTATTATATATATATATATATATATATACAGATTTCTACAGCTGGTCTGTAGTTGTGCTTGAACAGCCTCTCTCCCCATGGACTCAGGAGGTCCAATACCACTTCTCCAGGCAGGAGTGTGTCTAATACATGGAGCCGGCAGGGTTGGTTGGGCAGCGTCACACAAAGAGGGTGAGCTGCTATGTGTAGGCAATCAACAAGGTAGGCAATCAGGAAAAGGCATTTCAAAAACATGTGGGGAGGTTTGACAGAGGTTTGTGTAGCTTCCGGTTTTTGTGACCCCTGGACAGTGGAGTTTACATTGTGACCAGAGTGATTGTGATTGCAGGGAATGGGGCATTGTGAGACAGCTGCGGGAGTGTTGCACTAATAAAAATGATACTAACAGGCTCTTGTAAGAGGGACAAGGCAAATTGCCACGTTTATTGTAAATACAACAAAATATTCCTATATGCAATTTCTAAATAGATCCATTCACACACAGACATTAACACAGGTTCTACATAAAGGTTGTTATAGTTATCAGCCTAGATGTTGCTCGTGCCAAGTCACTGGCCAGGTGGCCTGGACACGAGAGTGGAGCCGAGTCGTTGTCATATGCGCATCCGATGCTCCTGGAGGGTGGTCGTAGAACCAGACTCAAAGAACACAGTCCCTGGACCCAATTTTTATAGGTCTCTGGTTCAATACAAGTCTATGGAAGTTGCTTCATCATGCTGAATTTACAGTTGAGATGACCATCAATCAGCTCAATCAGCAGGTGGTACATCCATGACGGCTCCATGATGGCTAGGTGTTATCTTCTTGTTCTTCCTTGGTGCGTTTTGGGTGGATTCCGGTTCGCCCTCCGGGGGTCATCCAGTTATCTCCACTTTGCATATTCTTCGGCCCATCGTTATCAAGGTTGAAATTCTTAGCATTAGGCTGGCACCATTTACTAACCAATTATTTCCCTGCTTCAGGCTCTCACTTCCATGCACTCATCATTCATTCTTTTACTTAACAACACCATCTATGACTCTTGATTCATTTAACAAATTTTATCCCACTATCTATTTTTCCCTCTTTGGATAACAAGATTACCTAGGCATTACAAGGGGCCCCTGCAGGGGAAGAGCATTAAGGTGTTGTTTTAAAGAACAGCATTGTTTCCTCAGAGTTCTTATCACTTTCCAGCACAGACTCTTTGTCCTGTACTGGCCTGAAATAATTAGCACTTTGGCCTTGCATTTGTTACAGAGTGAAATTCAACAGCATGGAACTGATGTTCATACCTTTTTACAATACCTATATACTCTTTTGTCTATCTTTATTTCTACTACTACATAATTAGAATTATATCATACTTATATAACTTTGAGGGGGACCCAACAGGAGGACTTGACACAAGTCACAAAGCCACTAATGGACCTCAGTAAGTTGACCATAGCTCCATTCCATTCAGGGAGGTGGTTTTACTGCATTGCTGTAATGAGATGCTTACATCAGCCAGAGACAAATTTGAGTGTAGAGACATTCTCAAATAGGTCAAGGCAATTCAGTTAACGTCAATCTAAGTTTGTAGTGTAGACAAGGTGTAAATGTTGAAACAATGTGTCACCTATGTTAGATGAGCATGGTTCTATTTCAACATTCAGGGTCAGCTATACCTAAACTAAGAGTACTAGATACTATGTAGCAGCCATAATTTGAACCTAAATGTTTGTTTTTTACACAAAGTCAGTCGTAGAAGGAACACTATTCAGTGCCTGTCCCTATTTCCTCACTGTCACTTAACACACATCTTCCTTAATAGTTAGTCTTCCTTGAGCTGTTGAAAAATAATTATTCAGATCTCCAGCTCATTGAAAGTCTCCATTCAAAATGGTAGTTTGGAACATCCCCAGCCTGAATGTTGACTGTGTTACCAGATTCTGCTATTTTCAGAAGTGTGCCTGGTAGCACACGGCACAGTCAGTTATGTTCATTTTCTCTTAGTTGCTAGGAGCAAGGTTTCCTCAATGTATGTAACATAGAGTTGACTGCTGCAGAAATGTATGTTATTTTATAAGCAAGAGTTTGTCAGTTGCATGTATTTTAACTATGACTAGGTCTCCGAACCCCATTTTGGTTTGATGGAAGATCTACACGTTCGGGGATTTCTTAGTTTCAAATGTCATTTTAAATGTCTGTGTTTCACATGATAGACTGAGTCATGCTTGCATTTTACAATAGGGCCAAAATATAAAAAATTGTAACAGGTTCACTTCTATGGACAGAATCTATCTAAAACTTGTATGATTTTCTGCTGCAAGTTTGTGCAGATGAAGGAGCATGTAATGTTGTTTTAATGCTAATGTGGAATTCTGATAACTTATCCTGGCATATGCAAAGCTCTGTATAGATTTTTTTTTTTAAGTGTGTGTGTAACTAAATAAAGCGTTAAGCATTTACACTCAAAGGTCCCAGCAGCATTTGGAAAAAACACATAATGAGAACATTATGCTCATCGGTATAATACAAAGAGACTGATACTGCTCTCCAGTAGAACATTCATACTATCATGTAGTTTAGACAGTGAGGTACTCTATTTGCATATCAAATGCAGGAATTGATTTTCCTGGACACAGGACAATGTGCATTCCACATCACTAGGATTGGAATAAGCACCAAGAGTAGATGGGCTTCAGAACAAGTCCTGGACTTGACTGAAAATGTCTAAAAAACTGTTCAGGAAAATATAAACCTTGCATTTTAATCACTCTCCTTAACTGTTATGGTGCAAATTGTTTTTCATCTTTTTAATTATAAGTAACTAGCTAGTTCTTTGGCCTTCAGTCATAGTAAATGCTAAGGCCCATGTCAACTTTCAAAAAACTGTTTCTTCTTGACAGGCAAATAGCTTGAAGTACCAGCTGTTTGTTTAACAGGCATTTGGTTTTTTTCCTAACACAAAAGAAATCATGTTTATTATCCAGACTTTCTTTGAAAGGATTTTAAACACTTTCAGTGTTGCGTCTTATAGGTTACCTTTATATTTAAATATTTTAATGACTTTAAGAAAACCCATCTATTATCTCTCATGCCTCAGGAGTTGTCTTCAAATGTTTTGGGTATCTTCAAATATTCTACAAATTAACATATTCACCAGGGCAATGTGACAGATATTTTAAGATATGTATATAACCTATTCTACCTAACATACTATAAAACAGATTCCTTATTTTTAAAAAGGATGTTGTGAAAAATAGGAAAGGCTTCAAAATGTGTTAATAACTTGACCGTTTATTTGTACGAGTGTAGCACGTCATTTGTTTTTAGTATAACATAAGATCTGCATACTTCTAGTAAATATCAAAAGACTTCAATCTTTCAAACAGGATAGAATTCTTCCCCAAGAGAGAAATTTTGAAATATTTTATCAGCCCTGTCTCCACTGGCATTTATAATCATTCTCTATCTCCACACTAATAATGCCTTCAGCATTAATTTAACAGGCAATGTGTTGTGTTGCAGCATTTCTGAAGGCATCCTTAAGCTACAATAATTTCTTTCTTAGACACAGGAGATACTAATCCGTGACTTCTCTAATAAGAGCTGTCACAAGCCTTGCTGTCCTACAGTGAATTGTCAAACCTTAACTCTCCCTGAATATATTGTAGGATTAAAATGAATATTTATAGTACATGTGATTTGGGATTCTGTCCAGATGACGGTACTATAAAATGTTCGCTATGTTAATTTATTTGTGGCTACTGTACTTATGAAATGAGCCATACCTAACTGAATGTTCAGTGTGCTGCCACTTTTGCTGTAGACTCTTTCTTAAATTTAAGCGGTTACACTACTTACTGTGTATATTTTTATTAGAACTAAATAACACAGTTTTCTACCACTAAAAAGGCTGGTGAAAGTCTCTTTGTCATTCAGCATCCTGTCCACCAGCCTCCCACTACTGACTTGTCCTCTCACAAGAGGCAACAGTGTGTGGAGTTTAGAGATGTCAGTCAAAAATGTCTCCCTCCATTAAAACACAACTATGTTCACCTACTTCGGGAAATTTCTGTATCCAGACACTAAATGGCAGTTTGAGCGCCTCTGCTCTATAGAATATATCTCTGTTCCTTTGTTGCAAGATGAAGAATGAGCATTTTGATCTACCTTATGATGTGACAGAATTTGGGGGATCATTGAAATCTTTTTGTGTAGAATTTTCTACCTGAGCAAAACAATGTGATTTTGAGAAGACCTTAATATGGAGTGATTCTGCTAGGCTTTTTACATCATGTCACACTGGGCAAAATGCTGCAGTAAGTCACCAAAATGGGGTCTCCTGAGGGGGTCCCCACTTCCATAAATGAACATGATTTACAACATCCCTGCTTCTCTCCAAGTTGAATTAGAATTAACATTAGCTGAGTTTTTTCATCCACACAACATCCCTGAGGACAAATGATTCACCAAGCAGACAGCTAAGCCTATCAGTACAAGAATAATGAATCTGATTTTTGTAATGGAGCTAATGTAAGTAAGAGAATAGAAATATTAAAGGAATGTAGCGAACAAAAGTCACGTTTCACCTGCATCCTTGTCTCTCTTTCTCTCACTCCTCCGCTGAAGAAAGGGAATTATTTGAGTCAGAATTGCAATCATTCCAATGAGATATAGAGGCTAACTAGAATATATTTCCTCAGTGTGCTTTGACATGATGTCCAAAGGACATAAAATACCGGATATACAAACTAATAACCCTGAAGATGTTGAGAGGCTTGTAAATATTTTCCATCTATTTCAAAAAGTGAACTTCATTTCATTTTGAACTAAAAGAGGTTATCACAGAAGAGTGTGAGTTTCCTAATAAGTTGCCTGATCCAAAGTCAGTGAAAAGACTCCCATGTAGTGTAGTGGGGTCAGGAGAAAGGTTATATAGCATATAAAGCACAACAGGAAAGACTGGTTTATGGGATTGTACTGAAAAAGGATGTGGCCAAAAAATAAGGGAAGTAGCTAGTTACATAGTTACTCCTCCTGAAAGAAAGTTTCTCCCATGGAGTTATGTAAGATGTGTGAATGAGAAGGAACTTCGTGATATCTAATGTCAGAACCTGGGTGTCTCCCATCCCAGCTGAGTATCCTAACTAGCAGCCTATACAGTCAGTCTCTCGCTGTAGCCTAATGAATATTTAATTATTTATATAAAGTGCAACAACTTCAACAGGGGCAATTGAAAGAGATCCACGCCTAGAATATCCTATAGTCCAATAGTTAGGGCAGGCACTTGGGAGGTGAGAGAACTAGGGTATAAATCCCTGCTCCACATCAGGCAGACTGTGAATATAAACCCAGGTCTCCCACATCCCAGTGCTCTTGTGTCTGTTGGTCATCACCACTTCTTCGTTCTCCTCCTTCATTTTGTGAATGGTGCCTAAGTCCCTTTGTGAATCCAGCCCTTCATTTCCAATTTTATTTGTATTATAGAAAAGTTAGACACCTGAAATTGAGATAAAATGTTTCATTTCAGGCTGAATATATTTTCTGATTCACTGAAAATTCTGAAAAAAAAATCATTTTTGGTGATCCAAAATGCACAGCTCTCCTAGTGAGTTAAAATTATTGATTTTTAAAAAGGGTACTGTAATAAATACTTCAAATCTCAACTGTAGTAGATGTGTCAGTGAAATGCGTAAGGTCTTCTTACTGAAATTCTGGGAAAGCAAGGCACCGCAGGGTTTTATCATTGATAAATACTTACGTGTAAGATTCTATAGCAAAATCTTTGATAAAGCCATAAGAAGTGTTGCAGGAAAAGCAAAACAATCCTTTCCAACGTAGACAAATGTAAGCGGGGGAATGGTCCCGCTATTGTGGGGAACTTCCCTGGATTATATACTACCCCGGTTAAATGGGCCAGTGAAAGGATCTGAGTCCTCGCTCCCACTTCCTTTACCCAGAGGCCTGCCTGACCTCAAGGGTTTCCCTTCATCTCTCCTGTGCAGCAGAGTCCTTGTAACCCCAACAAGGCTGGGCCCAGGATTCCTGGGGGGCTCAACCCCCAACCTTGTCATAGTCCCTTAGGGCAGGGGCTAGGGTGTCTGCACTCCGGGGTGCTCTCTCTGCACTGGATGCTTCCCTGACCCACTGATCATTACATACAGTTCAAAGCAAATACAATTTATTAAACAGCAATCAATCAAAAAGAAAAAGCAAAAAATGGGAAAGGTTGAAGGAAAACACATAACCCTGCTCTGTGGCACAGGGACATCACAACCAGCCATCTCTGGAATGTAAGGGAAGTTCAGTCTGTTTCTCAAAAATCCTAGGCCTCCTTCTCAGGCCCTGGCAGTGCTGCCGGGATGCTGTGGGTTGGACACTTGCTCTGGCGGTGGCCACATGCCCTCAGGCTTTAGGTGGCAGGACCCTTCTTCTCAGCGTTGCCCCCGCCCCGTCAGGGCTACGATCCCCCTCCAAGTCTGGCCTGCAAGGCCTGTTGGCTGGGGGCATCTCCCTGTGCTGGGCCTGCTGCCCAGGGTCCCCCCCTTGCTCTTCCCAACTGCTCACCGCACCCGGCTCCAGAATGCTCCAGCCCCAGCTCCACCACTCTCCTTCAGCACTGCCGCTGCTCTGCCTCCAGCTCCCTGGGCTGCTTCTCTGGCCCCTGTGGCTGGCATGGCCCTGCTCCCCAGCTCAGCTTAGGCCCCTGCTCTCTCCTTACCTTGGCCCCACTCTGTCTGACCCAGGCAATTCCAGCTCACATGGAGCATGGGACCCACCCTGGCCTCCTGACTCCCTGATTAGCCTGCCCCCTCTGTCAATCAGGCTGACCTGGAGCATTGGCCTCTCCCCTGGGGATTGTCAGTCTCGGGGTCCTGATTTCCATTGACCCTTCTCCTTACTTTTAGTACTGGGAGCTAGCCAACCAAAAATATCCCACTGAGTTTTAGGAAGGGTTCAACAGTCCCCTTACATAAAGTATAGGTAAGGGACAAATAGATTGGGTTAAATTACCTGGCTATTTGTTTTGGCCTTATCAACAGAAAGGAAAAAAACAACTTACAACAGGGGTGGCCAACCTGTGGCTCCGGAGCCACATGCAGCTCTTCAGATGTTAGTACGCGGCTCCTTGTCTAGGCACCGACTCCGGGGCTGGAGCTACAGGCGCCAACTTTCCAATGTGCCGGGGGGTGCTCGCTGCTCAACCCCTGCCCCTGCCACAGGCCCTACCCCACTCCACCCCTTCCTGCCCCCTTCTCATAGCCTGCAGTGCCCTCGCTCCTTCCCCCTCCGCTCCCCCCAGAGTCTCCTGCATGCCATGAAACAGCTGATCAGGAGGTTTGGGGAGGGAGGATGCGGTGCTGATTGGCGATGTGGGGAGGAGCTGATGAGGGGCTGCTGACGTGTTACTGTAGCTCTTTGGCAATGTACATTGGTAAATGCTTGCTCCTTCTCAGGCTCAGGTTGGCCACCCCTGACTTACAAGGAGAGATCAGCATATTTTAGGATCAATTATTAAGGCAAAACAGAGGAGAAGGTTTCAGGCAACAATCACCAGGTCAAAGTTCCTTGGCTATAAATATTATGTCTAACTATGGCAAGCCACCAGATTCAAAGAAAATATATGGAAAATAATCATAATGGTTACTAGCAAATACAGAAAATACAGAGACTGTAAGAGATGAGAGCGGTCAAAAGAAATTTTCAGGAACATTAATATTCAAAAATGTGCAATCACTAAGAATTTGAGCAATCATCAAAATATGCAAATAGTGACTTCCAATTTCCATGGGCTTATCTACGACGGTAAATTCACAGATACAATTGTACTGCTGTAGTTATACCCATCTAACTCCTCATGTTGGACATTTCTGCTCTGGAATAGGTGTATCCACATGGAGAGTTATACTGATATAACTATAGTGGTATAATTATACTAATATTATTAGGCTGGTAAATTTCCTCATGTACACAAGCCCTTAGAGAGAAGGCTAAAGAACAGTTACGCTACATAGCGTTGACTCTTTTTTCTTTGTAGTTCCAAAGAAAAATGGTTCACATGGTGTTAGACTTAAGGAGACTGAATGAGCATAGCAAAGGGGCGAGATTCTGGATGGCAACCCTCTCTTAAATTTACTTGTGACAGGAAGTCTTTTATGGATATGACTGATAGAAATGAATAGGTTCATGTACTGTACCATCATGTTTTGGTCAGAAACAGCCACAGATGGCTCCAGCAATTTGCCTATAACTGAGGAATTTCTGGTAAACATTTTTTTACATTGGAATCTCCAGTGCAATGAGAATAAAGATTCCACTCTTGAGATCTCCAAGGGTTCTACCTCCGAGATCTACCTTTTTGTAGGTGACATACTGATAGAAGCCAGTTCTCTAGGGCTGGCATCAAGACATAAATCACTTGTAATTTCAGCCTTGCAAGATCACAGCTTCATTGTGAACAGAAAGAAAATCAATCTGACACCAGCTCAAATACTGCTACTACTGGGAGTTGTAGTATGTGGTACGAGTCCATTGAGAGGGTCTCCATGTCAGAATAATGGCACTTGAAGATTCAGAATACTTTGACAGCCATCAAAGCAAGAAGAAAGGGAACAGTAAGATCACTTCTCAGGCATAATGGTGTCATGCACACAAATAGCAGCATGAGTGATCCTTCAAGAGAAGGTGCTGCAGATGTCTCTCTTATCGATCACAGATGTGGTCAAGCAATCCCTTGAGTGTGAACCAACAGTCATGTCTTCTGTCAGACAGTACTTCAAATGCCTGAAAATCTTTTAAAGTTTTATGTTAGATGGTGGCAAAACTGTATAATAATTTATAAATTTTCTTCCTCAGTAATAGGGCCAAAGTCAAGACAATTTTGCAAGTGTGCTGGTGAAGGATGACATGTGCTCATAGCAGGTGCTCAAGAGGGGATGAAAAGTCCATTTTCCTTGAGCTGTGCAAAATGGTGGCATCATAGGAAGAAAAGCCTTGCACATCAGTGCTGCACCTTGTTTGAGCATTCACAGCATTGCTAGAGACTGAAGTGGACGCAGTGGGCCTGATATATCCTTGATGTAATGCTGACTTTCACTGAGCATACACCAGGGATGAGTGCATTCCTCAGTCAGCAGCAGCATTACTGCTTTATTATATGTATTACAGAAGCCTTAGCGTGCTGGGTATTGTGAAAAAACAAATTATGATGATACTGACCAGCAAAGAGTTTCCAGTCTCAATGTGGACAAGACACAACATAGAGATAAAGCGGAATAAGTGGGGTAACTGATTGGATTGCAAGGTTCCATGTACTAATAGCTAAGTGTATAGTTTGGAGGCTTCTCATTTTTTTTAAAAAAAAGAATGAGGAGTACTTGTGGCACCTTAGAGACTAACAAATTTATTTGGGCATAAGCTTTCGTGGGCCAAAGCCCACTTCGTCAGATGCATGCAGTGGAAAATACAGTAGGAAGATATATACAGAGAACATGAAAAAATGGGTGTTGCCATACCAACTCTAACGAGACTAATCAACTATTATCAGCAGGAGAAAAAAACTTTTGTAGTGAAAATCAGGATGTCCCATTTCAAACAGTTGACAAGAAGGTGTGAGTAACAGTAGGGGAAAAATTAGCATGGGGAAATTGTTTTTACTTTGTGTACTGACCCACCCACTCCCAGTCTTTATTCAAGCCTAATTTAATGGTGTCCAGTTTGCAAATTAATTCCAGTTCTGCAGTTTCTCATTGGAGTCTGTTTTTGAAGTTTTTTTTGTTGAAGAATTGCAACTTTTAGGTCTGTAATTGAGTGACCAGGGAGATTGAAGTGTTCTCTGACTGGTTTTTGAATGTTATAATTCTTGACGTCTGATTTGTGTCCATTTATTCCTTTGCGTAGAGACTGTCCGGTTTGGCCAGTGTACATGGCAGGGCGGCATTGCTAGCACATGATGGCATATATCACATTGGTGGATGTGCAGGTGAACGAGCCTCTGATGGTGTGGCTGATGTGATCAGGTCCTATAATGGTGTCCCTTGAATAGATATGTGGACAGAGTTGGCAACGGGCTTTGTTGCAAGGATAGGTTCCTGTGTTAGTGTTTTTGTTGTGTGATGTGTGGTTGCTGGTGAGTATTTTCTTCAGGTTGGGGGGCTGTCTGTAAGCGAGGACAAGAGAATCCTTAATAAGTGGACTAGAGAATCACCTGGGAAGCCATTCATTAACTTCTCTTGTGCACTTTTTTTAAAAAGGAGCAGTAATGAAAATGTGATCGAGGAACTTCTGGGTGCCAACTGGCAAGGGTGCAGAGCAGACTGCCAAACCTGCGAAAAAAATGCAGAAATTGGGCTTTTTTGGCTTAATTGGCTTGTGAGTTGCTTGTTGGCTAGTTTTTGGCTTGTAGCTCGTTGCTTGTTCGGCTTTTAGCTTTTTGCTTGTTGTAGCTTGTTGCTTCTTTTTTTTTTTTTTATTGGCTCCTGGCAAGCAGGGGCAGGGGGAGGGGGGAGAGTGTCAGGGGTGCACAGCAGGCCTTCCACAGTCACAGACTGCACACCGGGGTGGATCTAGTCACATAGAGTGTTGCGGTTCTTAGAGATTGGCTTGTTTTGGCCTTGTTTTGAAATGGGATTACCTTGATTTTTGGCTTATTGTGAAAGTCGGAGTGCTTATTTACCGTGTGAAAGTTGGCAACTGTGGGCAGAGGGGTTACAGAAATCTCCCAAGTCTGATATGTACATTCCCGATCACAAAAGAATGTCATGTGAGGTCTTAAATAAAAGCTGGTGTCACACTGGTCATTAGTATCATTGCAATACAAATGTACAGATGTGTTGTAAGGAGTGATGCATATATACCAGCAAAGATGAGAAGCAGGTTTCATGTCTGACAACAAATGTTTATCTAGTTCGCTGTTTACATTTAAATTAAATATTGTACAGTTCACAGTGGGTCTTCTGTCAACTTTCTGAGCTGAATATTAATCAAGATTTGAAAAAACTTCAAAGGGATAAAAGTAACATGAAAAGTGGAATGGTGTAGGGGTAGAACCCTGTCTTGAGGTGCACATCAAAGGTTCGTGCAACTGTATTTGGGAGATGAAGAAGTCACTGTGTCATCCATCACCCAGGAAGTAAATGGGCAGCGTGTTTGCCTCATGAAAGAGGGGTCTCAACCATCTTGATTGAAAACACTGCAGAGCTTTGGGCGAGAGATGGTTTTTTTAGACAGGAGGATAACTTGTTAGTTAAGCGTAGTCTCTAGAAAGTGTGTGATGATTTTGTTTTATATGTAACCATTTGTTTCCAATATTCTTATTCACTGGGACTTGAATCTTTCATAATGAACTTGTTCTTATTATCACTACAAACATATTTGAGTGCTGTGGTATTAAGTGAAGTGGTAATCCTGGGTTGAATTTTACAAGCTGGTATGTACTGTTCCTTTCAGAATAGCAGGCTTGGAAATTCTGTGAGTGTACAGTGGATACAGGGTTAGACACTACAGGGAACACTCCAAGCACTTGGGGGTTGGTGTGTGCCTGTCACTACCTCTACAGGGAGAGCCAGGCCTGTGGATGCCTGGAAGGTAGAGCTTATGCTTCCAGAGGCTGTTTTTTTCAGGGAGCTGATCCACAGCAGGCGCAGACAAGATTTCCTCATGCTAAGGGCAGGTGGTGGTGGTGAGGTGCCTCACAACCCTGGGGAGTGTCACAAAGAGTCAGACATAAAAGCACACTTTGTAGCTGAACTTCCTTTTTGTGTTTCTGTTCACTCTGGTACCAATTTGATAAAACTTTTAAGCACATACTTAAACAGTGCTTTTTCTTTTTATGTGCTTTAAGTATGTGCTTTAAGTATTTCTTTTTTTCTGTTTCTTAAAGTTAAGTATGTGCTTACGCAATTTGATGGATAGTGATGGTTTGCTGAATCAAGGCCTTTCCCCTCTATCCTACAACCAATAAGTGGGCAGATAAAATAAAGGTAAGACATTTTCAGCTAAATGGATTAACCACTGCATTTGTCTAAACACCACATCTTAGCATAAATAGCACTAAGTAGTGTGTTCAGTTTTCACTGTTTTCCTCGACATTCTGTGGGAACTAGTGCTTTATAAATTATTGTCATGTGCTAACCTTGTTATGCTGCAAAATTTAAAAGCTACTAAAATGATTTTAAAAATTAATAACCTCTAAAATGGAACACATATATGCTTTTCCATTTTTCTTAACCTCTGAACTTTTAAATTGCATTAAATTACCATTGTTGCTAAATAGTGTTTATTAGGTCCTCTTAATTAAGCACACAGTTGGAAAAGAGACTACACAACAATTATGTATCACAGTTTGATGGTCATACAATTTGCATTAACGAGAAATAGTCAAAACAATTCATTTTTTCTTGACATCTACACATGATTACAGTGCTTGCCATAGCTGTCTTTTTGTTTGTTAGTGTGTCTTAGAAAAGTAAATGCTTCCTAGTGCTAAAAACAGTGGATTATACTATTTGTTCCCCACACCTCCATATGAATAAGCACCTATACGTCTTCCTTTTTTTGTATCAGTTGCACAAATATGAGATGTCTATATAGAATTTAATAATAGTTGAACAATATTTATATTTCATGTGTAAGTTACACATGTATTTAGACAGTTAATTTGTATGTTATACAAAAAAGGTGTAATTCAAATAATACATTCTGGATTGAGGTGAAGGAAAATAGTTTTCTGGTGGCAAAATGAATTACGAGAACATTGTATAAGTGGTTAGTTATATGATATTAGTCCCATAAAATAAAACTACTGTGTGGCTCCATAATATTCACAGTTCAGGTGTGTTTAATTTTATATAATAGTATTTTATATCGTAGTATATAATAATATTTTGAGACCAACAAAAGATGCAGCCAGAACCAAATTTTCCAAAGTTATTTCTATAATTACACCCTTACTTATGTAGCTCCATGTCTTTGCACATTCGATTCCGTTCCCCATTAGGCTCTATGCATGTGCAAATTGCGTAGCTAAACACAGTGTTCCCAAGTCTAGGTCTTTTCAAATGCAAAATCTTGGATGAAAACATTGTACCTGCAGAAACTTAAGACATCAAAAAATGTAGTCAAAATTTTAGACTCCAGATTGAGTTGTCCTTTGGAAATATGGCCCCTACCTTTAACATTTTGTCTAAAAAAATATTTTACTATCTTTCTTAGGACTAAACCATGACTCACAAGGCAGAGCCACAATGACCAACTTTTATGCTAGTTTAAAACATAACAATTCCAGAGGCAATGGTGAAGTGTGTAGGGAGGTGTGGACAGACACCTGTGGTCTCATCCCAGCACAATTATTGTAGTGTTGCCTGTTGCAAAGCAGGGTGAAACCATGCCCACGCACCCCACCTGCAGAGAGATTCTCCCTCTGGGCCATTTCACACTGTAGTAATGCTATCCAGTATCTCTTGTGCACCAGAGAGTTGAGATGTGTGTCTGCCTCCTGCCAGTGGTGTGCTAGAAAGGAAAGTGTTCCCTGTATCCTCCCACTCTAGATCACTACATAGCAAATAAGTTAGCCCTTTGTGCATTTGTTTCATCTTCTACAACTGGTGCTTCATTTTTCTGATAAAATATGAAATCTGGGTTATATCTGAGGAAAAACTTGCTTCAGTATCAGAATGCAAATAATGCTTTTTAAAGTCTGAGGGGAAATACTGCTCTTGAGGAACAAACTGCAAAATAAGAACATTGTGGAATATTTCTGTGAATGATTCACAGAAATCTTATACCAAATCCATTCTGACACAGATTCTTTGTGGCTTGTTAATTATTTTTATTACTGTAACATCTAGAAGTTGGAATCCCTTTGTGCTAGACACTGTACAAACTGAGTAAGAGAGAATCTGTGCCCGAAAGACTTTACAGTCTAAGCAGAAAAGGCATTTAAAGGATAGCAGAGATAAAGTATTATCCATGTTGTACGGACGGGAACTGAGACATCAAGGGGAATTAAGATACAGTGAGATTAAGTGACTTGCCCAGGATCACACATTAAGTCTTGCCCAAGATCACATATTTAACACAGCTAAGTGTTAAAACCAGATCTTTTGAATCATAAGGTATGTCTACACTATGGAATAAGGTCGAATTTATAGAAGTCGGTTTTTTAGAAATCGGTTTTATATATTCGAGTGTGTGTGTCCCCACAGAAAATGCTCTAAGTGCATTAAGTGCATTAACTCGGCGGAGTGCTTCCACAGTACCGAGGCTAGAGTCGACTTCCGGAGCATTGCACTGTGGATAGCTATCCCACAGTTCCCGCAGTCTCCGCTGCCCATTGGAAATCTGGGTTGAGATCCCAATGCCTGATGGGGCTAAAACATTGTCGCGGGTGATTCTGGGTACATATCGTCAGGCCCCCGTTCCCTCCCTCCCTCCGTGAAAGCAAGGGCAGACAATCGTTTCGTGCCTTTTTTCCTGAGTTACCTGTGCAGACGCCATACCACGGCAAGCATGGAGCCCGCTCAGGTAACCGTCACCGTGTGTCTCCTGGGTGCTGGCAGACGCGGTATGGCATTGCTACACAGTAGCAGCAACCCATTGCCTTCTGGCAGCAGACGGTACAATACGACTGGTAGTCGTCCTCATCGTGTCCGAGGTGCTCCTGGCCACGTTGGCTGGGAGCGCTTGGGCAGACATGGGCGCAGGGACTAAATTTGGAGTGACTTGACCAGGTCATTCTCTTTAGTCCTGCAGTCAGTCCTATTGAACCCTCTTATGGTGAGCAGGCAGGCGATACGGATTGCTAGCAGTCGTATTGTACCATCTTCTGCCGGGCAGGCAAGAGATGAGGATGGCTAGCAGTCGTACTGTACCATCTTCTGCCGAGCAGCCATGAGATGTGGATGGCATGCAGTCCTTTTGCACCGTCTGCTGCTAGCCAAAGATGTAAAAGATAGATGGAGTGGATCAAAACAAGAAATAGACCAGATTTGTTTTGTACTCATTTGCCTCCTCCCCTGTCTAGGGGACTCATTCCTCTAGGTCACACTGCAGTCACTCACAGAGAAGGTGCAGCGAGGTGAATCTAGCCATGTATCAATCAGAGGCCAGGCTAACCTCCTTGTTCCAATAAGAACAATAACTTAGGTGCACCATTTCTTATTGGAACCCTCCGTGAAGTCCTGCCTGAAATACTCCTTGATGTAAAGCCACCCCCTTTGTTGATTTTAGCTCCCTGAAGCCAACCCTGTAAGCCGTGTCGTCAGTCGCCCCTCCCTCCGTCAGAGCAACGACAGACAATCATTCCGCGCCTTTTTTCTGTGCAGACGCCATACCAAGGCAAGCATGGAGGCCGCTCAGCTCACTTTGGCAATTAGGAGCACATTAAACACCACACGCATTATCCAGCAGTATATGCAGCACCAGAACCTGGCAAAGCGATACCGGGCGAGGAGGTGACATCAGTGCGGTCATGTGAGTGATCAGGACATGGACACAGATTTCTCTGAAAGCATGGGCCCTGCCAATGCATGCATCATGGTGCTAATGGGGTAGGTTCATGCTGTGGAACGCCGATTCTGGGCTCGGGAAACAAGCCCAGATTGGTGGGACCGCATAGTGTTGCAGACCTGGGACGATTCCCAGTGGCTGCAAAACTTTCGCATGCGTAAGGGCACTTTCATGGAACTTTGTGACTTGCTTTCCCCTGCCCTGAGGCGTATGAATACCAAGATGAGAGCAGCCCTCACAGTTGAGAAGCGAGTGGCGATAGCCCTGTGGAAGCTTGCAACGCCAGACAGCTACCGATCAGTTGGGAATCAGTTTGGAGTGGGTAAATCTACTGTTGGGGCTGCTGTGATGCAAGTAGCCCACGCAATCAAAGATCTGCTGATATCAAGTGTAGTGACCCTGGGAAATGTGCAGGTCATAGTGGATGGCTTTGCTGCAATGGGATTCCCTAACTGTGGTGGGGCCATAGACGGAACCCATATCCCTATTTTGGCACCGGAGCACCAAGCCGCCGAGTACATAAACCGCAAGGGGTACTTTTCAATAGTGCTGCAAGCTCTGGTGGATCACAAGGGACGTTTCACCAACATCAACGTGGGATGGCCGGGAAAGGTACATGACGCTTGCATCTTCAGGAACTCTGGTCTGTTTCAAAAGCTGCAGGAAGGGACTTTATTCCCAGACCAGAAAATAACTGTTGGGGATGTTGAAATGCCTATATGTATCCTTGGGGACCCAGCCTACCCCTTAATGCCATGTCTCATGAAGCCGTACACAGGCAGCCTGGACAGTAGTCAGGAGTTGTTCAACTACAGGCTGAGCAAGTGCAGAATGGTGGTAGAATGTGCATTTGGACGTTTAAAGGCGCGCTGGCGCAGTTTACTGACTCGCTTAGACCTCAGCGAAACCAATATTCCCACTGTTATTACTGCTTGCTGTGTGCTCCACAATATCTGTGAGAGTAAGGGGGAGACGTTTATGGTGGGGTGGGAGGTTGAGGCAAATCGCCTGGCTGCTGGTTACGCGCAGCCAGACACCAGGGCAGTTAGAAGAGCACAGGAGGGCGCGGTACGCATCAGAGAAGCTTTGAAAACCAGTTTTATGACTGGCCAGGCTACAGTGTGAAAGTTCTGTTTGTTTCTCCTTGATGAAACCCCCCGCCCCTTGGTTCACTCTACTTCCCTGTAAGCTAACCATCCTCCCCTCCTCCCTTCGATCACCGCTTGCAGAGGCAATAAAGTCATTGTTGCTTCACATTCATGCATTCTTTATTAATTCATCACACAAATAGGGGGATGACTACCAAGGTAGCCCAGGAGAGGTGGTGGAGGAGGGAAGGAAAATGCCACACAGCACTTGAAAAATTTACAACTTTAAAATTTATTGAATGACAGCCTTCTTTTTTTTGGGCAATCCTCTGTGGTGGAGTGGCTGGTTGGCCGGAGGCCCCCCCACCGTGTTCTTGGGCGTCTGGGTGTGGAGGCTATGGAACTTGGGGAGGAGGGCGGTTGGTTACAGAGGGGCTGTTGTGGCAGTCTGTGCTCCAGCTGCCTTTGCTGCAGCTCAACCATACACTGGAGCATACTGGTTTGGTCCTCCAGGAGCCGCAGCATTGAATCCTGCCTCCTCTCATCACGCTTCCACCACATTTGAGCTTCAGCCCTGTCTTCAGCCCGCCACTTACTCTCTTCAGCCCGCCACCTCTCCTCCCGGTCATTTTGTGCTTTCCTGCACTCTGACATTATTTGCCTCCATGCATTCGTCTGTGCTCTGTCAGTGTGGAAGGACAGCATGAGCTCGGAGAACATTTCATCGCGAGTGCATTTTTTTTTTCTTTCTAAGCTTCACTATCCTCTGGGAAGGAGAAGATCCTGTGATCATTGAAACACATGCAGCTGGTGGAGAAAAGAAAAGGGACAGCGGTATTTAAAAAGACACATTTTATAAAACAGTGGCTACACTCTTTCAGGTAAACCTTGCTGTTAACATTACATACATAGCACATGTGCTTTCGTTACAAGGTCGCATTTTGCCTCCCCCCACCGCGTGACTACCCCCTCAACCTTTCCCCCTCCCTGTGGCTAACAGCGGGGAACATTTCTGTTTAGCCACAGGCAAACAGCCCAGCAGGAATGGGCTCCTCTGAGTGTCCCCGGAAGAAAAGCACTCTATTTCAACCAGGTAACCATGAATTATATTTCACTCTCCTGAGGATAACACAGAGAGATAAAGAACGGATGTTGTTTGAATGCCAACAAACATACACTGCAATGCTTTGTTGTACAATGATTCCCGAGTACGTGTTACTGGCCTGGAGTGGTAAAGTGTCCTACCATGAAGGACGCAATAAGGCTGCCCTCCCCAGAAACCTTTTGCAAAGGCTTTGGGAGTACATCCAGGAGAACCGCGAATGCCAGGGCAAAGTAATCCTTTCACATGCTTGCTTTTAAACCATGTATAGTATTTTAAAAGGTACACTCACCGGAGGTCCCTTCTCCACCTGCTGGGTCCAGGAGGCAGCCTTGGGTGGGTTCGGGGGGTACTGGCTCCAGATCCAGGGTGAGAAACAGTTCCTGGCTGTCGGGAAAACCGGTTTCTCCGCTTGCTTGCTGTGAGCTATCTACAACCTCGTCATCATCATCATCATCTTCGTCCCCAAAACCTGCGTCCGTATCCGTATTGCCTCCATCTCCATTGAAGGAGTCAAACAACACGGCTGGGGTAGTGGTGGCTGAACCCCCTAAAATGGCATGCAGCTCATCATAGAAGTGGCATGTTTGGGGCTCTGACCCGGAGCGGCCATTTGCCTCTCTGGTTTTCTGGTAGGCTTGCCTCAGCTCCTTCAGTTTCACGCGGCACTGCTTCGGGTCCCTGTTATGGCCTCTGTCCTTCATGCCCTGGGAGATTTTGACAAAGGTTTTGGCATTTCAAAAACTGGAACGGGGTTCTGATAGCATGGATTCCTCTCCCCAAACAGCGATCAGATCCCGTACCTCCCGTTTGGTCCATGCTGGAGCTCTTTTGCGAGTCTGGGACTCCATCATGGTCACCTCTGCTGATGAGCTCTGCATGGTCACCTGCAGCTTGCCACGCTGGCCAAACAGGAAATGAGATTCAAAAGTTTGCGGTTCTTTTCCTGTCTACCTGGGCAGTGCATCTGAGTTGAGAGTGCTGTCCAGAGCGGTCACAATGGAGCACTCTGGGATAGCTCCCGGAGGCCAATACTGTCTAATTGTGTCCACAGTACCCCAAATTCGACCCGGCAAGGCCGATTTAAGCGCTAATCCACTTGTCAGGGGTGGAGTAAGGAAATCGATTTTAAGAGCCCTTTAAGTCGAAATAAAGGGCTTCATCATGTGGACGGGTGCAGGGTTACATCGATTTAATGCTGCTAAATTTGACCTAAAGTCCTAGTGTAGACCAGGGCACAGTCTAGCAGCTTAACCATGCAAATTGGCAAATATGAAATTCATAGTCAACATTATTTCAGTCTAAAGCTTTTCTTTTTCTGCATTGTACCTGATTTGGGCTTCCAAATACTTGATTTTTTTTTTTTTTTTTACTACTTCACTTGGACTTTCATTAGCTGAAATTACAAGATCACTTATCCAACTGTGAATCACATTGTCTGAAGTCCAATTATTTTTTCTCCAGAAAACCAGGGTCCCATGACTATTCTGAAATAATTGTCCACAAAATGTATCACACTACTGGACCACATATATTAAAAATACCTCATCCCACAGATTAGCTTAATCTTCTGTGCTAGGACCTCTTTCTGAGTCATGCTTAATGACACTGAGCAAGCAGCTACTAAATAAAAGCATTAGGAGGTTGTGGAATTTTATAGCCAGTGGCAAGCCTCCAAGTGAACTGAAAGGTAATGTTGGCCAGGAGTTACGTGCCACAGCCAAACAGCTGACATATAACATGACTGACAGTTCACTGGCAGAGTTGCCATATGCAGCAAAATGCTGGAATTATCTAATCCATTTTGTCTGAGCAGTTTTTGTGCTGTTGTGTTCTGTCTAAAACCACGGGACAAAGTGAATGATATTTTAATGTCTGTTTGCTAAAATTAAAATATACCTTGATTAATTTTAGATGAAAAAGCATATTAAATGTTGAAATTAAGAGTATCCATCTTGCATCTGTCATGATGAAAAATATACATATATGTAATTCATTCATTGGTTTAGAAACCTGAAATTCTCTATCAAATCCCTGAATGCTAGGTTGTATTTGCATATCTGATGTAGCTGAAATATGTGTAAAAACTCATGTACTCATCCAGATTCCTTTTATCTATCATGTATTCTCCTTAATGTGTTACTGGATAATCCACCTCCGGCCAGGAATAATTTACACTCATGAAAAGAAGTTGATAATTCAAGCCTTTTCAGATAGCAGGATATGAAAATGCTTAGCTTTTAGTTGAAACGTCAACATTACTTTAGGTCTTAGACTGACCTTTTCGGGGCGGGGGGGGGGGGTTAATCTCACTTTTCTGCCTTGACAGAGTAAATTTGTAATGACTTCTCAGATTCCTTCAGCAAAATGTCTTAAAAAATGGAGACCTAAGGTGGGTGAGGTAATATCTTTTATTGGACCAACTTCTGTTGGTGGGAGAGAGGAGCTTTTGAGCTGCACAGAGCTCTGTGAAGAAGCTCACCTTATGTCTCTAATGTCCTGGAACCATACTGCTTTTAAAATGGAAGCATTTCTCTTTGGCATAAGGAACATGCATAATACTAGGTTTCAGAGTAGCAGCCATGTTAGTCTGTATCCGCAAAAAGAAAAGGAGGACTTGTGGCACCTTAGAGACTAACAAATTTATTTGAGCATAAGCTTTCGTGAGCTTATGCTCAGATAAATTTGTTAGTCTCCAAGGTGCCATAAGTCCTCCTTTTCTTTTTATGTATAATACTGTCTCTTCCCTCTGCTTCCTCACATCAGGCCTTATGCAGTGTTTGCCTCTTATGCCTCATGCTGGACTCAGAATCCCCACCTTTGTGGGGCAATATTCATATCACCCTTGTCTGAAATATTACCCATGTATACCAGTGTCTTGACTCCATCTCTCCTGAAATCTTCAATCATGACTTCAGTTCTCTTACTTTGACTGTTAGAAGTCCCAGTATTCTGTATTCCAACTCATGCAGGGTAAAAGTTACTTTTTCATACACAAGGAAATGCAACCACATCACATCATCTTGAAAGAACTGTTGATTTGGCATTCGTTTCAGGATCCAATTCAAAATGTCATCCTTGTTTTTAAAATTTCCAATGAATAGTCTCATAGACTTTGATCACCTCCTCATGTTTATGTTTCTCTGGCACTGGCCTTCTTAGCACTCTCACTGCAAGAACCTTCTTCTATGCAGTTCCTATGAACTTGAGCAGCCTTTCGATGTCTCTTAATTTCACCTATTATATGTTTCCAAATCTCATCTGGAAGCATACCTTCCCCCATGCCTGGTATCTCTTAAATTCTCTTGCTGTTATCTATATTATTATTATTTCTTTAATTGTTTTATCTGATAACCTGGGTCTCTATTCACTTTTTTTCTTTCTCAACAAAGTAGCAGCCTATTCCAAAAGTCCAAAACCTCCATAAATGCTTGGAAAGTGGGACAGTATTGCTTATTGTATTATTGTAGCATGTAACCATGCTGTAAAATACAGAACTGTAAGAACTATAGCAATAACCCTTGTATTTATTATATATAAACCAATGTTTTCATTAAGATAGTTCTGGTAATCTGTACAATGTTTTCATTAAGATAGTTCTGGTAATCTGTACCAAAGTCATAGTTTCTTGTCCTGGTATCACCTTCTTCATAGGTTTAAATTCACAGCATTTGATTTTTTTTTTTAGCTTTTTTCTTTTTACATTTCATATTTCAGAAAAAAAAACCTTAGAATAAAGATACTTTTCCTTTTTGATTACAGCAAACCGGATGCTGAAATTGCTCTTTATTAGTTCTTTTTCAGGAGAGAGTGAGCTGAAACATATAATAAGAAAAAGAAACATGCAACAGAGCTATACAACTGTGTTCTTTAAAGCAATTAAAGCCTTTGGTCAGTTGTCATGAGATACCAGCAAAAAAAACTTTGACTCACCATCAAGTAGAATTGTGTGTGTTAATATACTCTCTCACCTGCCAGAGAAATAGAGAAGCAGCAGGCTGTCTTATGAATTTGTTATATAAATATGTGCAAACGATAATTCTTGATTATTGTGTTGGCATCATAACTGCATTTACATTTTAATTCTGTTTAATTTTATCAAACATAATAGCAATGCTCAAATTAGTACAAAAATGTTGCAATACTCTCCCTTGCCTCTGTGTTAGTACTCCTCACCCATAAAGTGTCATGTTCAGCCACGAGAATATCCTGTCTGTGCATACCTGTCCAATATAAGTTCTATATCTGTGGGTTTAGCAGAATTCAGTTTTTATTTATATTTAATAATTTTGTTGTGTAATATCAATGTTTATTTTCAAGCTTTTTGGATTTTTATTTATTTAAATGTTCACAGTTGCACAAAATTATGGGCTTAAGCTTTTCCCCCGTTTACATTTTCACAGTTGTGGGAAATTTTTTGGTGGGTCAGACTATAGGGAGAGCCAGACAATAATTAGTTAATGTCAGGAGATGCTGAGATTCAAAAAAGGTTGATGCTTTATAACTGTTAAAACACAAACTTTCAACATCAAAAGTTAAAATATATAAATATCCTTAAACCAAATTTTAATAAGTTCTCAAGTAGCATTTTTCTTACTTACCTACCTGTGAATTTTGATTATCAATGGGAATATATTTTCATCAGTTTCGATGTGTGTGGAGGAATAGGCATTTACCTATAAAAATGTAAGTCTTCCAAGCCTATGTATAGGAGGTAGACATTAAGGGTAGCAGACTGGATGCGCCACTGTGATAATCTCAGCTCTTGGGGTTAATGGTAGTAATCAGTAAGGGCATTTTCCTCTGAAATGAATGAACCATGATGGTGGCCTGACTATCATCTATCCAAAGCATTGTTAAAGTGAATTATGGTTCCTTGATATGCACTCAAACAACTCCATGGTAGACTAAATTTCACATAAACCACAGTTATGCTATGGATATTTTGTTTCAGAATATTTTGTTTCAGAAGTAGTAGAGTTTTGATACAAGTGCAACATGAAAATGTAGTTTCTAATGACAAATTTCAAATAAAATAATATATAAAATATGCATTAAATATGCAAGTCTGTTGCAGTTTTTAAAAGGGTCTGTTCCCTTGCCATAGTTCCTTTTTTAAGTACTAAGAAAACTCTAAGGACTATTAAATGTTTCACTGGTAAATTTAAATGATTAGCTGTGTGTGCTTTCTGTTCTAGGAATTTGACTTTAAATTATATATGGTTTCTATTTTTAAAATATTGCTGAGAATTCTCTCTACAAGTGCCTACAAATGTATTTAAAAAAACAAAACAAAAAACCTTCCTGTGACAGCACACAGATTGGTTCTTTTCTGACCTTTCTTTCTCTGTGGGAAGAAAAGCATTAAGTCACTCATGCAAAGGTCATTTACGGTAGCTGTATGCTTTCATGAGCCTTTATCATTTCACTGACAAGGGCAACTTGATATTGATCAGTTAGATATTTCCTTTAGCCACCAGGAGGCCAGTTACTTGAAGAAACCTGTATAGACACTCAGGCATTATTGTTTTAAATCACACTTAACACAGTATTGTTGTTTTCCAGTGCAAGGTAGGAAATAAGATACAGACTACAAGTGGCAGGGTTTAGATTCAAATGATCTTAACACATCACCATTGAATGTATTTGACTCAAACTCTAACACTAAGATGGGTTGAAGAATTGTTTGGTTGTTTTTTTCATATTTTTTTGTATCATAAAAATGTTATATGCTGAAAAGTGTTATCAAATCTTTTGCCAGGTCTTACAAATAGCAGTTTGTCACCTGCCTTCAGATATGAGTAGATAGTTTGGTTTTCAGGACACCTAAACAAAAGTAGAGGAAACACAAACTTAACTCATGTGTTGGGGTTTTCTGGAGGGAACTGAAATCTTCTAAGAAAAGACTGTCCAGTTTTCTATGTGAAGTTTTAAGGCCAGTGTAACTCTATTGAAGTCAGTGGAACGACTCCAGCAAAAAACTGGTGTCATAGAGCAAAGAATCAGGCACACTGAGTTTTCTGGTCCTCATCCCTTTTGGGATGGATAGGCAGTGCAGGATTTTTCCTGAGACCTGGTGTCTCTGCATTGCATTCCGGTTGGTTAGCCTTCTGCCTGAAGAATCATGATGCCATTGTGGATTCTCCCTGATCCTGTGTGGCATGGAGTGAAATCCATTGGTGTTTGAGGCCTAGGACCCTGGGACTTGGAGGGGAATATTGTGTGACAAGAGGCTGAACTTTGGCTCTCTCCAGACCCCACCTCCTGCTCCTATACCTTCATAGGAATGAAGGAGTGTCCATGTCTACCCATGGCAGAAAAGTCTACTGGAGTCCTAGGAAGGGAATGGAGCTGTCCCCCAAACCAGTTTTGACATTGTTTCTTCCCCTCTATTTAAAGAACAGAAAGGGGCAATGTAGCTACCATCTTTCAGAAAATGCTTCATAGTGTTTTCATCTGTCTTTACATGTCCTTTCATATTTAAATGGGGAAAAAATCCATGTCATTGCACAGATGGAAAATCATGTGTTCGCAGGACAGTGAAGCAGAAGTCATGAAAGAATAGTGAATATACAAACAATAGTACTGTATACGAAGTAAAATTTTTTGCAGTTAAAACTAAATATTGAAACCTTACGTTTTCCAATATTGCACCAGTTAAAGCTGTTAAATGCATATCTTTGCAGCACTCCGTTTTCATAATCAGTGATGAGTTTTTATTTTAAAAAAATAAGATAGATAGATATATACTTGGAAAATGGGAGGGAGAAACACATTTCAGAAGTGACTCAGAGCAGTAGGTGTTCAAAACCTTGAATTTTACAGTATTGTATATAATCCCAAGTTTTTCAGTTGCTCGCAAAAGATTTGTGCAACCAGAATGCACCTTGTGCAGACCGCCTGCAAAATAGATCAGCCACAAGACTCTTTTTCCATAGGAACCTTTGTATATTTTTAAAAGGTTCAAGGGGCAGAGGGGGTAGTGCTGGCTTTTGTAAGTCTCTTTGTGATTCAGCCTGGTATGCAATAGGTGAACACAGAAATGTAGGGGTTTTTACACAGTTATATGGTAAAAAACAAACACAAAACATATTAAATTAGGTGCATGGTTGGTTTTACCACTTAATTGATCTAAATGTGAGATTTATATATACTAGTATACTTTGTTGCTTCTGTAGGCAGAGCACACTGCACATACCAGGGGTATCTTGCATTCTTTCATCACCCTTTATAAACTCCCTTTGCCACTCTCACATTCCCTTCTATTTCAAGGACATCCTGGAACCCCATACCTTTATGCTGGGCGCTCTGTGTGTCCCCCTGTTCTCCCCATCCCTGCATGCCAGGGCTCTGTCCCTCATATTGACACCTCCATGACAAGCTACATGCTTTCTCTCCACCTGCCCTGTACTGTTGTCCCACATTCTCTCCCCATATGTGCTCCCCCATTCATCTTTCTCCCATGCACCACTTCCCCCAAGCCTCATACCCCCTTCCTCCTCTGACTAGGGCTCTGTATGTGCCCACTTTCATGCATGACAGCAGTCTGTGTTGCCCCCTGTTCACCCTGGCATCCTGTGCTAGGGTCCTCATCTCCTTCCCTCCCCAGTGCCAGGGGCTCTGTGTGCATCCCTGTTCCCCTTTTCCCCCCCACCACTTGTGTGTGTATATGTATATGTACAAGGGCTGTCAAGCGATTAAAAAAATTAATCATGATTAATCGTGCTGTTAATAATAGAATACCATTTATTTAAATATTTTTGGATATTTTCTACATTTTCAAATATATTGATTTCAATTACAACACAGAATACAAAGTGTACAGTGCTCACTTTATATTATTACTTTTATTTAAAATATTTGCACTGTAAAAAATTAAATAGTCTTTTTCAATTCACCTAATACAAGTACTGTAGTGCAATCTCTTTATCATGGAAGTTGAACTTACAAATATAGAATTATGTACAAAAAATAACTGCATTCAAAAATAAAACAATGTAAAACTTTAGAAACTACAAGTCCACTCAGTCCTACTTCAGCCAATCGCTCAGATAAAACAAGTTTGGTTAAAATTTGCAGATGATGCTTCTTGTTTACAAAGTCACCTGAAAGTGAGAACAGGCGTTTGCATGGCATTGTTGTAGCAGACGTCACAAGATATTTATGTGCCAGATGAGCTAAAGATTCAAATGTCCCTTCACGCTTCTATCACCATTCCAGAGGACATGCGTCCATGCTGATGATGGGTTCTGCTCGATAATGGTCCAAAGCAGAGCGGACCAACGCATGTTCATTTTCATCATCTGCGTCCGATGCCACCAGCAGAAGGTTGATTTTCTTTTTTGGTGGTTTGGATTCTGTAGTTTCCGCATCGGAGTGTTGCACTTTTAAGACTTCTGAAAGCATGCTCCACACCTTGTCCTTCTCAGATTTTGGAGGGCACTTCAGATTCTTAAACCTTGGGTGGAGTGCTGTAGCTATTTTTAGAAATCGCACATTGGTACCTTCTTTGCATTTTGTCAAATCTGCTATGAAAGTGTTTTTAAAACGAACAAAATGGGCCATCATCCGAGCCTACTATAACATGAAATATATGGCAGAATGCAGGTAAAACAGAAGGGGACATACAATTCTCCCCCAAGGAGTTCACTCACAAATTTAATTAATTCATTTTTTTTTAACGAGCATCATCTGCATGGAAGCATGTCCTCTGGAATGGTGGCCGAAGCATGAAGGGGCATATGAATGTTTAGCATATCTGGCGCATAAATACTTTGCAATGTCAGCTACAAAAGTGCCATGCAAACACCTGTTCTCACTTTCTCACATTAAAAATAAGAAGCAGGCAGCAGTATCTCCCATAAACATAAACAAACTTGTTTGTCTTAGTGATTGGCTGAACAAGATGTAGGATCGAGTGGACTTGTAGCCTCTGAAGTTTTACATTGTTTTGTCTCTAAATGAACAAATTATTGGTCTGGGATCTGGTCTTGGAACTAACTGTTGCTGCTGTATGAATGCAGTGGTAAAGGATGTTCCACAATTCCCATTGTTTCACCATATAATTTCCATTAACATTAATAGGTAAAAACTTCCATGAAAATGAGACTATAGGCCAAATTCACCAGTTTGTCAGGTGAAACTTCATTGCCATTAATGGTATTGGAAGTGCTTGAGCTAACAGTGACTGTTGCCTGTCTCTCTACAGGTTTCATTGCAGTACTTTCTGTATGGACTCACGTTGCTTTGAGCTAGAGATAGTTTTTTTGAATATTCGCATTATTTAAAAGGAAAATGTCATTTTTTCCTGAATTAATTATGATACAGTATTCTGAGACTGTCATAAGCTATCCATTTTAATTTTAAACATGCCTGATTGTTTTATAGTGTGTCAAATGTCTTACTAGTTGACTGGACATTTTAATTTATATAACCAAATACTGCCAGAGGAGTAGAACTCTTTGATTTCTTGATCTTAATGTTAAAAAATGTTATATTTGAGGACACACACAGATTTTTAGAGAAATAAATTCAATTATTATATCCAATAATTTCAAATAACATACTGGAAATTCAGGTTTTCTACCCAAATGGTATTATAAGATACTCCGTGCATGAAGTACAAGACAACATTAGCACTCTGACATACTTTACGTCATTTGGTTTAGGTTTTTCTTAAAGCTATGTTGAAAACTTGTGGGCCAGATTCTTATCTCAGTCACATTTATGTAAATCCAGATAAATTTAATTGATTTTCTTTTGGCCTGAGAGTAACATCTGGCCCTGAATAGCTAATATTTATAATTTGTAATATCTGAGATGGAATTTTGTCTTTTCCAGGACCATTTCTTTAGGGAGTTCCTATTCCTTATTTTCATGACTCTGAGCATACTTAATCAGAATGGAGCAGATGGACTGCAAACCCTACCAGCCACTGTCAAAAGTTAAGCATGAAATGGATCTAGCTTATACAAGTTCTTCAGATGAGAGTGAAGATGGGAGAAAACCAAGACAATCCTATGACTCCAGAGAAACTCTAAATGAATATAGCCAAGAACTAAGACTGAACTATAACAGCCATAGCAGAAAAAGAAAAGCTGATGACAAATCCACTCAAGGTACATAACTGATTTTCATTTTCAATAATTATGAAAAGTATCCTACAAGGGCGTTTGTATGTCAGCATGTAAACTTATAATCCTATTACTTTCAAAGGCAGACAGTGATTGCCATTTAAAAGTCACCATTTGGCACCTGTTACCATACTACAGTATCTGAGTTACTGCAATTATTTTCCTAAGTATTTTTCAGCTATCACCTTCCGAAAATACGGACTTACTATGCTGTGTCTCAGACTACAACTTGGCAACTGTTGATAAATGTTGTTGTTAGGTGGTGGCTACTCTTCTTACCAGAACTAACTGGGTAATAGTTATAACTCTTACGTATGCATATGGATTTGCTCCAGTACCAAATTAGCTTTGAGGCTGTAGGTTATCTGTCCATGTGTTTGGAAAGCTTACTGGTAAATTCAAATGCAACAATCCTCTTAAACAAAATGTGTGTAATCCTACAAATAGCCAAGTCATTTACAAACTGAAGGAGAAATAATTTGTTGTAAGGACAAAAGCAAACAATTAACTGTTTTCTTTCTTTCTTTCTTTCTTTCTTTCTTTCTTTCTTTCTTTCTTTCTCTTTTTTTAAGCATAGATATAACTCAGGGAAGAACTTGTTCCTATCCTAGAAATCTTTTCAGCACATATACACAAATGGTGCATACAGCTACAAAGCAGTGGTGTTGGGGGAATACAAGGCTATAATTTATTATATATTTGAATACAGAACCTATTCAAATTATTCTGGCCAAGATTTCAGCCAACTATGTTTGACCTGCGAAGAATTACCTTGTCCTGCAAGAATTAAGTGGGTTTGCTTAACTAAGAAATTAGCCCATTTGATATGATTTGAGTTTATCCTCCCTAATGTTATATAGGTTTATTCCTCTGAGAATTGTGTCTTATAAGAAAATTCCACCAATAATCTTGTAGGATTAACTCCTTATGATTTCCTTGCTAGAAATGGTAACGTTTGTATGCATTTCTGCAGCAAGTCATCACACAGCAGATTGTCCTGCTCGCACATGTTCAGGACTGGCCTGTTAGGAATCAGGTTTATTATTTGCAAAAACTGATGTATTTCTTGAAGATTCATGGAGGCATTATGGCTTATTAAGAATGTGTTCTCTATGTTTTTCTTGCCTAGATTAATGTTCAGTTCATTTCTTACGAGATATCGTTGGTGTCTGTCCTGTTTGTCTTATAAGCACCTAATTTTTTCTCCTTGAAATTCATAGTCTTGTCCTGCTGCAAATTACCATAAGACCCCAAGCACATGCTTTACAACATCACTATTAAGGTTGGCCTGTTAGCACTTGCTTAATTGACATCCTAAATAGAGATGCTTTCCTGAAATGGAGTCTGTCAATATATTATTATTCAGTGCATATTGGTTCTTATGTAATACTTGTTAATACTTCTGGTCTACCTGATAATATATGCTAGTATATTGAGTTGTCTGGATGGAGATAAAATTTTCTTGTCTTACTGGAAATCCTATAATAAAGTTTTCTCTTGTGAGAAATTTAATGCAACATAATTGTCCTAGTCAGTAATTGTATAGGTTTGTTCTGCCAAGAATTACACTGTATATGGGTTTTCAATGCCAGGAATTCATCCTCATATCTTTGTGCTGGCGTAAATCATATTGATTTGTTCTGCCATAAATTCAGCCCATATGTTTGACATGCCAGCTGTCATACAGATTTGAAATATGTAAGTGGTTGCGCAAAGAAATTTGTTCAACGAACAAAAGTTAGGCTAAGGAGGCAGAGTTTGCATCTGGCTCCAGAGTTGGGTTAGATAAGCTTCTGTTGATTAAAATCTAACAAGCTTTCAAAAGGCCATATCTTTAATGGTAGAAGTGCTGTGAGATCTAGTGTTCTTAGGGATATCTGCTTTCTTTGCTTGCATTCAAACAAGAACAGAAAAAAAACAAGCCTCTTTTGAGTTATGAGTCTGACCTACTCCAAAGTCCTAAGAGTGTATTTGGAATTTGGAACCTATCAAAATTTTGCTGACATTCTGCATTAAGCATATCTTTAATTTTGCAGCTTTTATTTGTGAAATGTAATTTTTTTTTTTGGTAATTACTGTCAAAAGAGGATTGTGAATGTTGTTAGCTTATATTAGTGGAAACCTGGGAAGAAGATAATAATATCCTGCACTGATATATAGCACTATTTTCTGAGGATCTCAATGTACTTTACAAAAGTGGATAAGTATTATTATCTCTATTTTATAAATAAGGAAACTGAGGCAAAGAGACTGTTACGTAATATATTCATGGTCGCTTAGTGAGTTAATGGCAGAGCCAGAAGTAAAGCTCTTGTCTCTTGACTTTGTCTCCTGCTCCAACCATTAGCCAGCACTGAAGCAAAATGCAGTTTGAAAAAGTGATGATTAGTGGATTGAAGTGGAGGTAAATTCAGAAGGCCTGTGAATTCCACCCATGTAATGTGTCTTAATAGATAAGGAAAAAGACACATCACAACAGTCATGAATAAAGCGATAATGATCCAAGTTAAAGAGACGGGGCAGAATTGGCTGGACACACTAGATGTATTGATGATTCCTGGTAGGATGCATCTTGATGATTCTGGCGTGGAAAAATTTTTCCTTGCAGGATGTATAGTCTATGGATCTTATTCTCATTTCACTTATAACATTTTTATGGCAGCAAAAAACCATTTTCTTCAAGGAGTTACTCTTTATTTACATGAATGTAAATAAGAGAAAACTCTAGTCCTACAGTTTTTGGAGATGCAAAGAAAGAAGCTGTATTCCTTTTAGACTGATGTATACTATTATGAAAAATACTAGTTTAGAGGAGTGAATTCCAGACAGGACAAGCATCTGGGATTGAGTCACTGGAATGATGAATGTTATTGATCCTTAACAGGATGAACATATGGGGATAAATTTCTAGTTAGCCAAACTTTTATATATTTTCTGGCAAGAGAAATATATTGAGCTTCATTATGGGCCAGGCAAACTGATATTATTCCATAGTGCAGGAAGAAAAAGCAGCATATATTTGCTGGTAAATTTGTGTGAAAAAATTAGCATAGCTAGCCATACTGGAAAACAAAGGTTTTAGAATGTGTCACAAAAGATTTGGCATTGCCTATTCCTAACCAGAGGGTCACATAAGATTTCTTATTTGTAGGACAAAAACTAGAGTATGAGATCACTAGCAGGGCAAATAAAATGAAGAAACTTGTATAAATTCCCTTTTGAACAGCTGAACTGGGCTAAATGTGTGTAATAAAGGCCTAATTCTTATTCAAGCAAAACCCCCATTGACCTCAGTAAGTGTTGCCAAAGTAAGGACTTTAGATTTTGACCCTCTAGTTTCCAGACCAGTTTTATTCTAAGCCCTAATTTCTGCCTGCTTCTGATGCTCTGTCAGAGTCTCACTATAGCAGTTTTATGACTGATATTCATTTAGAAGTGTTCTAATTCTACAATGCAATAGAGTTTAGAGAGGAAACCTAGTTATGGAGAATGCAGTTTCAGTTACGCTTTGAGTTCAAATTTATACGTACCAAGAATGAAGATTTAAACATATGGAACTTGGATTTCATGTGACCAGTCAGAAATAGTTTTATTTATCTGCAAAGACATGAATATAAGGCATGCTGACAAGTCTTGGCAAGAAATCGTCATGTCAGGAAAATGTCATTGTGCCTTTTTGTCATCTGTAAACTGGAACTAGCTTGACTTACACAATGGACCAAATTCTGCTCTCATACTGGTATAAATCCACAGTGAGTTCATTAAGGTCAATAAATTTTCTCCGTATTCTACTAGTGAGCATTTGGCCCATGTATAGTATGCACTGTTTGTTTCGAATGCTTTATTTCTCACGGTGCTTCTGAGGGACCTGTAAAAGTAAAGAGGCTACTTTTTAGTCAGCTTTTCCTCTAAATACATCACATACGTAACACTAGAATATATTCTCACTTACTTGAAATATAAGAAAAGGAGTACTTGTGGCACCTTAGAGACTAACCAATTTATTTTAGCATGAGCTTTCGTGAGCTACAGCCGAAGTGAGCTGTAGCTCACGAAAGCTCATGCTAAAATAAATTGGTTAGTCTCTAAGGTGCCACAAGTACTCCTTTTCTTTTTGCGAATACAGACTAACACGGCTGTTACTCTGAAACTTGAAATATAAGGTTACAGCCCTAATTCATGAGCCTTATATCATCCTGTCCCACAGAAACTTGCATGGAAGACCAAAGAAGAAGAAGAAAATAGTACAGTTGTAAAGTCTAGGCTTCCTGCTACATCATTTCTTTTAAGGAGTGTGTTGCTGCACAGTAGCTTTACTTCTTTTGGCTACCTGCTTGCACCTACCTACCGTCTAGCGCAATGGTTCTCAACCAGGGGTATGCAGAGGTCTTCCAGTGGGTACATCAACCCATTTAGATATTTGCCTAGTTTTACAACAGGCTACATAAAAAGCATTAGTGAAGTCAGTACAAACTAAAATTTCATAGACAATGACTTGTTTTTACTGCTGTATTTACTATATACTGAAATGTAAGTACGATATTTATATTCCGATTGATTTATTTTATAATTATATGGTAAAAATAAGAAAGTGAGCAGCTGTTCAGTAATAGTGTGCTGTGACAATTTTGTATTTTTATGTCTGATTTTGTAAGCAAGTAGTTTAAGTGAGGTGAAACTTGGAGGTATGCAACACAAATCGGACTCCTGAAAGGGGTACAGTAGTCTGGAAAGGTTGAGAGCTGCTGCTCTAGATTATGATGGACTTGATTCCCCCAACAGAAGTTCAATGTGATGAGTAGCTCCCTCCCTTATCTGAGAGTTTCTGGATCACTGTTTTCATATAGAGGGGAGTATCTGCAGACTCTGAAGAAGACAGATGATACCACTTAGGCTTGGTCTACACTACAGAGTTAGGTCAACATAAGGCAGTTTATGTCATCCTAACTATGTCAGTGTCTACATTACAGCCTTGTCTACACTAACAAGGTAAGTCGATCTAAGTTACGCTTATTAAGTTACATAAGTTACATAACTTAACTTGACGTAGCTTAGATCAACTTACAGCGGTGTCTGCACTGTGCTAGGCTGACGGGAGACGCTCTCCCATCAACATAGCTTCCATGTCTCGTTGAGATGGAGTACTGAAATCGACAGGAGAGCATTCTCCCATGGACTTATTACGTCTTCACCAGACTTGCTAAATCGATTTAGCTCATAGAGAATACAAGCCCTAATTGCCCTACTACACCAACATAATAACTCCATCTCCCCCAGGGTGACAGTTAGTTAGTTGACATTGTCTGTATAGACATTGTGTTACTTACATCTGCTGTTGGCTGTCATTCTTGTCCACTGGAGCCTTGAAATGGACAAGAAAGCTGACTACTGGCTCCCCAGTCAGGCTGTTGTGGGGTCTCATCTCCAAGCTGGGCTGCCACCCAGGGTCTTGGATTAGGCTGCCATCGAGGCTCTCCGCTCCCCACTAGCAGCATGGCAGCTGACCAGACTCTGGGCTTGGATCTTCCTGCTGGAGGCGATAACTTCCTGGACAGCTTCCCCCCAGCTCCTGTTGGGGATGGGGAGGCAAGAAGCCCCAGGTGGCTGCCTGCCTCCACTCCCGGTGGGGAACAGGGAAGAAAAAAGCCCCCCACTCCCAGTGGGGAACAGGGAGGTGAGAAGCCCTGGAGGACAGCGGGGCTCCCGTTGGGGAGCTATGCAGAACTGAGTGTCCTGGCTCTCAGCTGCCCATGCTTCCCCTCTTCAGTTGGTGGAAGCGCTCCTGCTGAGGATGTGTACCACCAACAGAAGGAAGCTAGTGTCGACTTAAGATTGTAGTATAGACATGACAAGATTTGGCTAATAATTGTGCAGTTTTCATTCCTTCTATGTGTAAAAATTGTGGTAGGGAAACTTGTAGGTTTTTTTGTGTCTTGATTTTAAAAAATGTTTTAGCAATGCTTTTCTTCACCAGAATGAAAATAAGAAAATAAGGAATAAATAGACCTTTCTTTTCCCCCGAGCTTGAAATTGGTTCTTACTTTCTAGGATCACAGCATCCCACAAGGGTTTCATAAAACATCTATCAGCAATTCTGTCATGCTGCACTTTTAATGATACCTATAAACTCACTAAAATTGCCAGTTACTTATCAGAAATACTATACCCTCCTTTATAAGTATTGTTTTAATCAAACAAGGGAGTATACAAGGGAGAGAAGAAAACCCAGGAAAATCCACAAGACATATGAGCACATTTAAGTCATTTAACAAAGTATCACTGATCACAGTGCATTTTCCATCCTATGCTAATAAATCAAACAGAAGGCATAAAACATATGTTCTGCCTCCCAAATAAAGAATAACATAAACCCAGTTTGCAGTGTGCTAATGTAAAAGGAAATCTAATTTCCATTCTCTTCTCAGATGCACTAATTTTTAGCAGAATAAAAATGTCAGAAAGCTTACCAGTCAAAAACAGAGTGACAGAGTAACCTAGTCTCAGTCACCAATTTCAGTGTACATCAGTTCTTCCAGGAACACTCAACCAACTTCAAAAGTCTCTTCAACAATCTTAGGATCTGATGGTTTTCCAGCCGCCCTAGTAAGTGACACATCTTGGTTTAGAATTCTGTTTTTCAAAGTATGCCAATGATCTCAGAAAATCTATAACATGCCATTACTAAACAAGGAGAGGCGCAGCCTCTCTGACACTTCTAAGTGCTTTGGGAAGATCTATCAGAAATGGATGCTGAAGTCTGAACTAATGACAAGGAAGAATATTGAAAAAAATGACTGGAATATAGTATGTAGGACATAGAATGAAGTAAACAACTATGCAATTGTCCCTGAGGCCAACTTCTTATACATATATTCTTGTTAATTGCCTTTTCTGTCAGTTCTTTTGACAAAAGAAGAGAGCTGTCTTATTTTCTGGAATTGGGAATAAAATCAAATTTGCTTTTCTTCTTGTTTCACCAGACACTGTTGGAGCCAGATAACCTTTCTCCCTGAGTCCCTGTTTCTTGATCATATATTTTGTACCCCCCAAATACAGAAATATCAGGAACCAGCTCTGCCAGAAAAAGACATTACCTGAATTAAATATAGTTCTACAGCATGGTGGGTATATCATAGGTCGGTTAGAGATTACATTTCATATTAAGATTCAAATGCTTCAGAACTTAAAAGTGGAGATTTATTTGAAGTAAATCACACACATTAATTAAAATCCCAGGATCTGATTTTCAGAGACGCTCCATTCTTTGTAGCTCCTGTAAACTTTGGTTTCAATTGCAGGTGCTCAGCAAATCCGTTTCTCATTGTCTGTGTGATTTATTAAAAATGCTTTGCAAGTCAGTGGAATCACCTTAGCAAACCAAAAGAAAGGGATGGAAGGAGTATGACCGAAAGAATTTATGCCAATTGTTCAACATCTTAGTATTGACTTTTTTTCTGGAATTCAATGATGTGATGGGGGTGAATAGCAAAGACGGCTGCTGCAATCAATTACTGCTGTTAGGAATTTGCTCAGTTGTAAGATTAGTGAGTCAAATAACATTGGTATATATTGTTGTGAGCTGCAAACCTGAGCCACTTACATTAGAGTATGGCTACATTCTCTGTATGCGTCATTCTTTACATTACGGTATCCAAATGACTTGTGTACAGCAGCTAGCTAGTCAGATGTCTTGAGTTAAACTTTGTCTTTAAGAACATGCTGTTAAATATTTCCCGCTTTATTTAAGATTTTCATACCTGTATCCTTTAGAGAAAGGGCAGGTTCCATAAGTTCTCTCTGGAGATGAAATCAAAGTTCACTTAAAGTTTGAGACTGAAAAAAAAGTAGGTGAAAATATAAATAGTTTTGTGAAAGTCACCAGTACACAATGTAAGCAATAATTAAAATGGTAATATGAACAATGTAGCTAGTGGATCATGGAAAGCTGTGGAGAAGAATTCCCTTTTTATGTGAAAGAAGATACATAAGATAATGTTGTCCCTACCCATTGCAAACAGTAGTGACAACATATATGCAGGAACTAGGGACAATCCCAATTCCTTAGCTCAAGGGAGTAAAAAAAAATTGCTGTCTACTTGCACCCTTGAGAGTGAAGAGAAGGCAGGGTCATGCTGCTGATTCCTACCTCCCCTAACCCATCACTTGCATATCAGACTACAGAGTTATCTTGGCAAACTGGGATAATGCAGCATTTGTACTCCCCCATGTGCTGGGGAGCAATTATTGTGCCTCCTAAAGCACATTCTTTCCCAGAGCTCTCCTTGGGGCAGACTGAGAACTCCACACCTCCAGCCACATGTGCTATTGGCTGAATGGTTTAAAGTGGACCTTGATAAATGGCTTTAGTAGAATTGTTCTCTTTATCAAAAGGACCTGGTCCTATGGCCTGCTCCAGTTTCTTCATACTGTTCCAACAACTCCCATGGGGCCAGAAAGCTGACTTAAACAGCCAGCTGTGAACTCTCTCGGTGTGAGAGAGTTCCTAGGTGGCATGAAGTCAGCCATACCTTCACAGCCTCCATAGCTTAGAGGGTGAGCTGGGGAGGGGAGGAAATGTGGGTAGAACACCTTGTGCTCCAAAGACTATATAAAGGAATGGTGCATAGAAAGAAAAGGAGAATCTCTGTCATATCCTAGCATCAGGGCCAAGTTCCTGGATTCCATGAAGATGGGGTACTCTTACAAAATATAATCTACATGCTGATTTATGTTTCATGTAATATTAAAATACAGTCAAATCATACAAAACAATTACTTCTTGCTAAAGTCCTTTAAAGCAAATCAACTTCATGCACTTAATACAAGGGGAATATCAAAGAGAAAAACTAACAATGGCTATTGAATAAGCCAAATAAATACAGGCATGCACATTTCATAATAAAGAAGTTCTTATAACTTATTTTTCAAGCATTAAAGTTGCTGAAGTTCTTAGGTTGCTGCACAACAACAGAATAAAACAAACAGCTTCACAAAACTAAGAACGGCCAATCTAAGGTCATTCCACTACCTTGTAGGATGTATATCTAATCACGACGAGTTAGGTATAATGTGATCACAATCGCTCAAGCTAGTGAACAAACATGTTGCTACATTTTGAACGATCTGCAGTAGAAGTGTCTTGCTGTAGGGAATAAACGTAATCAAACCTCATTCTTTCAAAAGCACGTACTGCTGTTGAAAGGTCATGATGAAATAAAAAAGGGATGCAGCCCTTAAAACATGAGATACAAGAATTCGACGATGTACCTCATGTCCCTGTAGGCACAGATGTAACACACAGGCATCTGTGTCTTGACATCTAATCTAAGCTTAGACACATACAGTATCAATGGGACTATGGCAGTTGAAATCCAGGGCTATGCTGATCATCATGTGACCAAAGACTTCTAGGCTGCTTTGAAAGACTTTTATGGTCTTATACATACCATTACTGTACCTTTGAAGAGTGTGGACAGCCTAACACTTATCACTGACAAAGGAGAAATCTTTTGGAGCATTTCAGTTACCTTTAGAACACACTTCCAACATCACAGACAAGGCCTTAATAAGAGTAGTGGATCAGCCAACACCGTAATTACAGCATTAGTGCAGTCCTGCTCCTTGACAAAGTCAGCACTGAGAATCAGTGCCGGGAAGCACTGCAGAGTTTCTGGATCTGATGATATTCCTGCAGAAATGTTCAAGTTTGGAGGTGAAATCCTGCTAAGGGAACAGCATGGCCTACTTTTAGTACAGTATATGGAGAACTGAAGACATATCACAAGACTTCAAAAACACCACCATTGTCACTGTCTGGCTATGGTAATTGTGGCGGTATTTCATTACTCTCCCTCACCAGAAGGGTTCTGACTAGAGTACTCTCTGATTGTTTGGTATGCAACATTGTTAATCGCATGCTACTGGAGTCATAATGCGGTTTTAGGCTAACACAAGGAACAGCAGACATCATATTTGTAGCCCATCAGATGCAGGAGAAATGCAGAGAATAGAAACACAACCTTTACACACTGTCTTTATTGACCTGGCTAAAGCATATGACATGCTCAGTAGAACAGGCGTTGGCAATTATTGTGTAAGTTTGGTTGTCCAGAAAAATTCACCAACATTCTGAGGCTATTTCACAGTGGAATGCTTGAATGAGTTTGCGTACATGGTGTTCTGTCTGACCAATTTCCTATTACTAATGACATTAAGCAGGGCTGCGTAATTGGTCCACTTGTTTACTCTTCTATGCAGCATTGCTTGATGATGCTACAAGAGACCTGAATGCTGGTATCTGGATACGTTTCCGATCCTCTGGAAAATTATTTTATGTGAACAGGCTGCCATCTTCCACAATGGTCTTTGAGGCAATTTCATGAACTGCTGTTGGCCAGTGATGGTGCTCTAGAGGAACATGCTCTAGAAGATATACAGTTGATTAAAGACAGATTCACAGAGTCTGCAGAAATGTGTAGGCTGACAATCTGAAAAAGATAGCAGTCATATATCAACCTGCACAAGGGAAACCCTACACAAAAGCAAAAGTCACCATCAGAAACACACAGCTAACTGCTGCTACAGACTTATCTTGGTAGTATTTTGTCGAATGATGTTTCTTTAGACAAGAAGCTCACAAGTGGTGTCAACAAAATGAGTTCATCATTTGCTGTAATATCAGACAGAGTTTGGCAACAACATGGTGTTAAGCTTCAGACCAAGTTAAAAGTCTATAAAGCAGTTGTGCTGTCCAACTTGTTATATGGGTGAGAGAGCTAAATCTGCTATAAGCATCACATTAAGCTTCTACATAAGTTCCATTTATGACATCTGCATGCTATGTTCTGTATCTAATGGAAGGATAAAAAGTTACCATTAATTGACTGTATCAGTCACACCATAGGGCAGGGTTCTCAAACTGGGGGTCAGGAGGTTATTACATGGGGGGTCGCAAGCTGTCAGCCTGCAACCCAAGCCCTACTTTGCCTCCAGCATTTATTTTGGTGTTAAACATATAAAAAAGTGTTTTTAATTTTTAAGGGGGGTGGGTCACACTCAGAAGCTTGCTATGTGAAAGATACAAAAGATTGAGTACCACTGCCATAGGGATTGATGCCATCCTTATTGCATCACAGTTAGGGTGGGCTGGTCATGTATTGAGACTGAGTGACACCAGAATGTCAAAGCAGTTGCTGTATGGTGAACTGAAAGTGGGCAACAGCATACAAGGTGGCCACAAGAAATTTGTGAAGGACACACTGAAGCATAATGTGAAACAGTGCAACATTGACATTGACAGGTGGGAGTTGTCAGCAACAGACAGATCACTCTGGCAAGCAGTAGTCAACGATGAGGTTACTTAGTTCGAGATTCACTGCTGTATTGATTTTGAGGCACAGAGGCTGAGTCGTAAACAGCAGCTGACTCAGCAAGCACAGACTGTAATCATAGAATTGTAGGACTAGAAGGGACCTCAAGAAGTCATCTAGTCTAGTCCCCTGCACTCATGGCAGGAATACGTATTATCTAGACCATCCCTGACACGTTTTTGTCTAACCTGCTCTTAAAATTCTCCAATGATGGAGATTCCACAACCTCCCTGGGCAATTTAATCAAGTGCATAACCACCCTGTCAAGAAGGTTTTCCTAATGTCCAACCTAAACTGTCCTTGCTGCAATTTAAGCCCATTCCTGCTTGGCCTATTCTCAGAGGTTAAGGAGAACAATTTTTCTTCCTCCTCCTTGTAACAACCTTTTTTATGTACTTGAAAACTGTTATCATGTTTCCCCTCGGTGTTTCCCCTCACGAAAGCTTATGCTCAAATAAATTTATTAGTCTTTAAGGTGCTACAAGTACTCCTTTTCTTTTTTCAAATGATTAAATTTTATAGTAAGATCTTAATCTTTTCAGAATAGCATAATTTAACTAAAAATACCAAAGAATTGGATTTCTCAGTCATTTCTTAGGATTCAATGCAAATTCAGATAATTGTAATGATCAATCATTTACTGGTGTGTTAATTTCTTAATGCATTCAATTAATCAGCAGCAGGTTTTTTCTAATTCTAAAGTGGGGAAACTTAATTCTCTTTTTATGGATTAATTGTAGAAATTTACTTTTGGCATTTGACAAACGGACTTGTATAGCTTGTTTCTGTAATATTCAAGATATGGGTAAGTAATAAAAGTAAACAATTCATACTAAGTGGAAACACAATTAACTGTTATACAAAAGAAGTGGCCACCTTTTGCAAATGTCTTGGTAGTCTATAAAATGTACAAGCGATTCTTTAGAGCTTATATGATGATCAAAATAGACTTGACGTGTACTTTAAACATTTAGAAGGAATTAGATGCTGGAAATGCACAACTTTTTTTCCCCTTCAAAGACATACATGTAGTTAACAAAACTGACTAGTTAGGTCTCTTTCTTTTCTCTGTGATTCAGAGAAACAACCCTATGACACTTTGTATGTAAAGGACCCAGCTCTGCTCCCATTTTGTTGAAGTCAATGGCACTTTGTTATAGACCTCCTTTTCATGCTCTGGAATATAGTCTCTTCTTGTACATACTCTTAACTGTCATCAGTATTAGCGAAAGAAAGAGACCCATAATTATTGAAATAGTTTTTCATAGGCAAGCATAGAATCATGTATTATTTTTATACAGTTTAGTTCTGCTAGTATCAGGAATTAATTGTAAAATCTAGGCAGTGTAATTTATAAAATATTATTAGAACCATTTTTGTCTTGATTGGTCTGTAAAGCTGGAGGCCTGTGGTTACCATGAGATAAAGGGAGAGAAATATTGCCTAAAAATAGCTTTCTCCATGGATGATTGTCACTTTGATTTTAAGTTCCAGTATTGTAGGAATGGAAGGTACTGGGTCATGGCGGCTCTGGTCAGCACTGCCAACCGGTCCATCAAAAGTCCCGTCAGCGGTGCTGCCCGGCTAAGGCAGGCTAGTCCCTATCTGTTCTGACACCACGCTGCACCCTGGAAGCACCCAGCAGCAGATCCGACTCCTAGGTGAGGTGTGGGGGGCACAGGGCTCTGTGGGCTGCCCCCACCCCGAGCACTGGCTCCGCACTCCCATTGGCCAGGAACCAGCCAATGGGAACTGGGGGGCAGTGCCTGCAGGCGAGAACCGTGCAGAGACACTTATGCACCTGCACCTACAAGCCGGACCTACTGCTGGCTGTTTCTGGGGCACAGCGCAGTCCATGGTGCCAGGACAGGCAGGAAGCCTACCTCTGCACCCCTGCTGTGCCGCTGACTGGGAGCCACCTGAGGTAAGCCCGCACCCCAACCCTGTGCCCCAATCCCCTGCCACAGCCCTGAGCCCCCCAAACCCGGAGCCCCTTCCTGCACCCCAAATGCCTCATCCTCTGCTCCACCCTAGAGCCTGCACCCAGAACCCTGATGCCCTCCCGTACCCCTGCCCCAGCCCTGAGCCCCTCCCACATTCCAAACCCGTCATCCCCAGCTCCATTGGGTCACCGGCATCAACAATTTTTTCAACTGGGTCACCAGAAAAAAAGTTTGAAAACCACTGTTGTAGGCAATACTAGGGCTAATGAACGAGGACATTGAATCCTCTTTGAAAGCTAGAAATCTCCCCTTTCCAGTGTTAAAAAGCTTCTATTTCTAGCCCTTTTGACATGATGTATAACATCGGATATTTAAAACTGTCACAAGTGGTAAAATTAATCTTAATCTGACTCCAGGGCAAAGTGGAGGGGAGATAGCAAAAGGACAAGGCATTTTCTCCTTCATCTTTTTTTCTGCATTTTCTTCTTTCAGTGTCTGTTCCCCCTTCAGTCTCTCCCTTCTTCTCACTTATCTTTCCTATCAGTTCTTTCCTTCCTTTTCTTTACTGTAACTCAAACCATCCTTTCACTCCACATCACCTCAAATTACTGGCAAAGGAAAAAAAATGACAAAGCAGAAGAGTAAAATGATTGATTGTTTAGTATAAAAGTTTCTTTGTTCAACTTGAATATGTTGAAAAGTACATAATGTTTAGTATCAGAACAAATACTTGCTTAGGAAATTTGAGCCTTAGGTTTTAGCAGAATTGTCCACTTATGAAACTAGCTGTGGGAACAATTCTCAGTGATCTTGTGCCTGATCTATGATTTCTAGCTGCTTCAGGCTTCAGGGTCATAGCACTGAAAACCTGTGGTCCAAAAGTTAGTTCTTTGTTCAGTTTTTGGCCTGGCAGAAGAAGTAGGTATATTATGATGACAATGTGTAACGGGGTGCACTCACTTCTTGTGAGCACCCCCTTGACCTGCACACACTCGCACTCTCTCTCTCTCTCTCTCTGACAGTCCCTCCTCTGGGATAGAGCAGCGCCCCAGGGCTCCCTCCCGAAGACCATGTCTTTCCCCCTCTTGGGGCTTCCTGGCTACAGCTCTCCAGCTGGGCCACTATAGTTCAGTTCTCCCCTCTGGGGTGCCTCACTGTTCAGGCCACTTCCCCAGTGGCTAATGGGAGCTGTGGGGGATGCCCACTACTCCAGGTCTCAGCCCAGGGACCCTGTATATAGCAGCTATTGGCTGTGTCCCTTTATCTAAGTCAGACTGCTGCTCTAATTCCCTGGGCCACTTCCCCATAGCCCTGTGTCATCTTCAGCCGTACCTCAGGACCTCGTCCTGATGGAGTCCCCGCAACCAGCTCAGGGCTGCTTCTTGCTCTCCCTGGCTTCTGACAGCACTACCTCCTCTGAGGTCCTGTAGCTCTGTCAGCCAGCCACATTCCTACAGTTCCAGCAAAAAACTGAACTCCCTTTGGCCTGCAGCTCTTCTTCTACTAGACTGCTGGGCCCTGATTGGCTGTGTCCCTCACAGACACTCTGGGCAGCTTGCAGGACCCTCTCCACTGCCTTTTTTTGGGTTGGGGTGTGGCTGGCCTCCAGCAGGGGGCCTGAGAAGGTCTGGTATACGCCATCACACAATGATATGAACATTTTGCATTTATTAGTTACCTCTGTCTGTACTGAAAGTAGCATATGTGAGGTTTTATATTGTGTGTTGCTGAGTGCTTTGACTGAGTAACTGAGACTACAGGTGCATGCATCTTGTATACTGTAGAAGCGTACACTTGTAGAAGTGACAAGGTGAGTGAGGTAATGCTTTTTATTGGACCAACTTGTGTTGGTGAAAGAGACCAGCTTTCAAGCTGCACAGTCTTTTTCAGGTTAGGTAGGACTGTAAGAGTCATAGGGTTTCATTCTTCTATCACTTACACTAGTTTTACACTTGTGATTTTCCTGATTTCAACAGAGTTACTTCTGATTTACATCAGTATAAGTAAGAGGAGGATCATGATTACTTGGAACATTTCTTCACATATAATAAGGATAACAGGAAACATAACATAGCTTGTACCAAGAATTTGCAGAGTGTAGAAGTGTATTGAAACCATACTATTGGAGCTTTAAAAAAGAAAAAAGTTTATTTACAGTGATTATCGAAGGATCAGTCCTGCTTTCAAATATAGGGGCACAACTCCCACTGATATCAATGAGATTGTGCCTCTGTATGTAAGGTTGGAATATGTTTGAATTTTGAATAGTGAGTACTGAATATTCACATCAAACTGTTTGTAGTCAATCCTTAGAGTAAAAATATTTGAGGAAAAAATTCAAATACATTTGAATAATGAATAATTTCAATGAAATTATTGCCTGCCTACTGATACTGCATGAACAAAAAAAGAAGCTATGTTCAACAGATGAAATGTGTATTATGAATGATTTATTCAGCTTTGTATTTAGTTTGTGGGCCTGATTCCCAAGGACCTCCATGATGTGAGTTTAAAAATGTCCTCTTGGTTGTTTGTTTTTTAAATTGTAGTACCATTATTAGAGGTTGGCTTTCTTCCCATAAATGGTACACTCAGAAAATCAACTGGCTTGGACTACCTGGATATTCAAAGTGACTCCAAGGGTCCAGCATAGATGGTGATTTGTTGTGCATGCAACATTTAATGAAAGGTGAATGTTATAGGTCTGCAGTTTGGGGCCACCATAGCTTTACATAACAGTTTTGAAAGGAAACATGTACAGAGTGTTTCTTTCTTCTTTCATTCCCATTCTATACTTTTTTCCCATGTTAGGCTCCGTCGCTCAAGTCTGTTTCATTACTCCACACTGGCACTCTTGTTCTTGTCTGGTTGTGAAGAGTCGGGGTCTCCTAGGTATTTCCATTTGCTTTCTGTATTATTCCTTTAAAAATGCAAGAAGAAGCCTTTTTACACAGATAAGTGTCTCCTTTTTCTAGACTTTTGTAGTTCAGTAGTTTTCCAGAAAAGAAATATATTCAAGGACAAATATTCCTCAGGTTTCTGTTTACATTGTATAAATCAATATTGTATGTAGAAAATGTCACTTTAGTTTTACTTCTTATCTGCAAAAATCTGAAGGAGGAACAGTCATTTACTAAATGATGGTCCAACTCCAGATGGTGTTGCACCTATAAAGAGGGACAGGTGAAGCAACTGCTTTCCTGTTTGTCTTACCATCACTCCAATTGTGCTCTCCACTTGATGTCACTGCTATTATTATGCAGCCTAGCCTGACCCCTCTGTGCTGTTGCTGCTGGAACATAAGTGTCACTCCATCAGCAACCTCTTCTGTGTTTTATGCTCTGGTACCCAGTCCCTGGGTACCAAGACAGTAGGGCATGATAGCATTACGTCAATTCTGCGCTTTATCCCCGTATAGGGTGACCTTTCAGACATTACGTCTGATGATTTTCTTTTCAACATATTAACCTGAGAGTGGGGGATCCCAGCTTGTGCTATGTGGTATCGTTGCTAGTTATTCCTGGAAGGAGTGATAGGTTATGTAAATTGTTGGTTAAATCAATGTCTGGGGGTTCTTTCCTTGTGGCATGTGGGTTTAGTCTATTAGAATGCCCAGTCTCATTATACCAGATTTAATGATAATTAAATATAGCACCTCGCATGCAGGTGAAGGGCTGGTTAAGCCTACTACAGTACAAAAATGGTCTGTATGATTGTGGGGGAAGTCAGTGGCATTATGGGATCCACCATCACCTCCCTGCCTTCCAAACAACTCCAAGAACCTTCTACCTTTGAAAATTCTATCAACGTCATTAAACAAGACATACCCAAAGAGGCAACAACTTTAAATGTTCACTTTAATCTGTCCTTACTGACTTCTGCCATTTGCTGATGGTGCAGCCTTCTGACTAGCTGAGCTGAGTAACTAGAGCTATACCTTTTTTCATGCATTGGCCATAAATAGTTTTCCCTTTCCCATGTTTATATGTTTGCACTCTGATTTAGGTGATATTTTTGGTCAGTTGAATGCTTAGTCTTGTATATAGTTCTATTTGACTCTTCAAATTTGTGAAGTATTTTAAAGTTTTTCAGGGGATTGATTGTATGGATTAAAAAACCAGTAAAAATCTTTTCACATCATCTGTAGTAATGGGATTGCTTTGGCTTGTTGGTTGAATGAAATAATGTTGCTAACAAACACAAGTATGCATATCTTGGTATAATTTTATGACTGCTTCAGAGGAATTTTGGGGAGTAAAATGTTTTTCAATTTTAATGCATAATAAATCCCACAGAAGGTAAAAAGGAGAGTAAATTATGTTCTTTTTAACTAATAATATATTATCAAGATTAACAAAAGTTGTAAATAAAAAGAAACTGCAACAGCAATAGTATTATAAAAGGACATCAGTCACATATGAAAAGGCCAAAAATTCAATAAAAAATAATCTACCGTTTGTGTTAGAAGTGTTTTGTATGTTTGGTAACATTTATAGCAAAGTTTATAACGTTTCATAATTACATAGTATTGTTCTTTTTAAAAATTACCCTGAAAACCAGCTTCACAAATTTGTCAGATATGACTCTAGAAGTCTAGTCAAGCAGACTAATGAAATAAACTTTGTCTCCTTTTATACAGCAAACTTCCTACTGTCTCTCTCTTAGAAATGGTTATTAGACTTTACCAAAATGTTGCTTTTCATCATTGATGGTATTATTAATTTCAATTTGAGGTAAAGCTGGAACACTCTGGAAAATGTTTTTCTGAGCTTGCTTATCATGAAAATATATAAATGAGAGCTTGCACTCCAAACAAATCAGACTTATTGACATATCAGACTTACTTTGCGTGATGAGAGAGTTGTTTATAATATTCTCTCTTACAGTTCACAGTTCTCCTTTTTCAGTATTTTCCAATATAGGAATCCAGCTTTTCTCTCTTATTCAACCAACATGACCACCCATTCTTCTTGGACTTTGAAATTCCATCAGTTGTAGGAGATGCTGGAGGTCTCTCCCTTTAGTAATTTAGGGCTCAGTCTTGTAAAGTGTTCAGCTCTCTGGTCTGATCCAGTAAAAGCATTTAATCCCATTCTTAAGTGCTTTGCTTAATCAGACCTGAATGCTCAGCATTTTCTAGGATTGAGCCTTCAGGCTGGTCTAACTCCCATCTAAGTCAGTGGAAGTCTTGCTATTACTTTAAAGAGAATTCATGCAGGCCCTTAAAAACAAATATTTTGTGACCTCATAGCCACATCTGGATTTGCTGCTTGAATCCTCTGCCAGCATCTCTGTTCAGCTGCTCTGTTTACTTCCCATCTGCTTTGTCACCCCTGTATCTAATATCAGACGCTGTAGGAGAAGAGGCACCTCAGGAATTGTTGAAGCAGCTGGTAGAGGAATGAAATGCCAGATATTAGATACTGTGAAAAAAGGCAAAATCCACAGGTGACTTGTGCTGTATGTGGAAACTGCTTCACGTGAACGCTCTGAACTCGGCAGGTTTGCACAAAACAAATTCAATAGGTCGAAAAAACAGAAATGAGCTTTGAGGTCTATTTTAAACATAAAACTGTCCTTTAGATAGAAAAATCTTTGATAAAAGGATATTTAAACAGCTACTTCTAAAATGGTTGCTAGTTTGAAAACAATTCATTACCTAATTGTATAGCAACTTGTATCTATTTGGTTGTTGCTATCTGCTTTCTGTATAATAGTTAAAACTGAAAAAAATAAGAGCCAAATCCTGCAGACCTCATCACTTAAACCCTTCAAAGACTCTGGGGTTTGGCACTAAAGAAATATTGTGGGTACTTGTTAGATCAAGGTTGTTTTCAGGATTTATTGTGACTCTTTTTAAAATAAAATGTAAGATATTCCAACAATATATGAAGTATTTGCTGCTACAGTGTTTGAAGCAAACTAATATAAGGATAGTGCCATGTGTGTTTTTGCAGCAGAAATACTAGAAGAATTCAAACACAATTATTAGTCCAATTCTGCAACAGTCACTTGTCACTAATAATCCTGTTCTACTGGGACTTCTGCTGTGAGTAAGAATGAATCAAGTAAGTAAGTATTGCAGGATTGGGCCCTGTATTTTCCTGCTTCCCAGTCCTAAAACTCCTATTTATGTATTTTATAGTTAGAGATACAAAAAGTGAACCTGCCGACATATCCTTCTGTCTTCTGGTGGAAAGTGGCTTTAATATCTGTACTGATGACTACATGGACTCTTTTAACAGTGTTTGTAGTGTCTTTGAATCTAGTTTAGTATGTACTTGCTCACACTCTTATTAAAAGTCATACTTGGGATCTGGCATTTCCCTGGGGCCTTTTGGAGTTATGAGTGCTCTTTCTTCTGTGTTTCTTTTCTGATCACTTTTTAATTACATTTAGAATTCCGTTTATGTCACTGTCTCCTTCACCTCAATTAGTTCACTTCCTACTCTGTCAATTTTTTATAAGGTGGGACAAAATACTGCAAGTGATACACAACTCAAGTTCTTATCTGCTCGAGCCAGACTTTTCTGCAGGTATGGAAGAGTTTCCAGGGTTAGTATAGGCTAATTTGTTGCTGAGCTATGTTACCTTTTTGATTGATTTATTTTCTTTGGGTTAGAGTACTCTCTGCTGCTGTGGAGGCTCAGAACTTGGTTCTTGCAAGTATCATTGATCAGACAGTTCCTTGGCAGAACCAGGAATTACGGCAAAAGTTCAGAAGTCTCCGAGGTGCACAGCTGAACATTGGGACATAAGAGCAGAAAGTAAAGGATGAAGCAATAATGGAAGGCCACTAGGCTGCACGTTTTCTCTCCTACCTCAAAATCCCATGCTACTCAGTATCAGAAACTTTTAAATTATATATGGGTACCCACTAATACAGAAGCGGGATGTGGCCCGCAGGATTTTTCGGCCCGGTCCCCTGAGCTCCTGGCCTGGGGGGCTAGCCCCGGCCTCTCCCGCCCAGCCTCAGCTCACTGCGCCGCCAGCACAATGCTCTGGGCGGGTGTGGGGGGGACTGCAGAGCCCGGCCTGACCCAGTGCTCTGTGCTGCGCGGCTGTAGCACCGCCAGCCACCAGTGCTCCAGGCAGCGAGGTGAGGGAGCAGGGTGGGTTGGATAGAGGGCATGAGAGTTCAAGGGGGTGGTCAGGGGCCGGGAGTATGGCTAGTGTTCGGGGTGGTCAGAGCACGAGGAAGAGGGGGGTTGAATGGGGGCAGGGTTCCCATGGGGGGCAGTCAGGAATGAGAGGAGGGGTTGGATGGGGCGGTGGGGGGCAGTCAGGGGACAGGGAGCAGGGGGTGGTGGATGGGGCAGGAGTCCCCGGGAGGGCCGTCAGGGGGTAGGAAGCAAGGGGGGTCAGATAGGGGTCGGGATCGGCCCTCCATACAATTTTGGAAACCCGATGTGGCCCTCGGGCCAAAAAGTTTGCCCACCCCTGTACTAATACATCATCCATTCATCTTGTATTTTTCATGGTCTAGTACATTTCGGACAAGTTACTTCACTTTCTAATTCTTTGACTTGTCATGGTTTCTCTAGCTAATTTATTCAAACGTTTATAGTTTCCTGTACCAAGGTATCTCTCAAGCCAGTGATCTACCTGCTATGGTTATTATCAGTACTTTTGAGTTTCCTGACATAAAACTAAACACTCTTGAAGAATCAACTAAAATTATTTTGGACTATGGTAAACTTCATGTTATTGGTGGCCTTTTTCCTTCTCATGTGTCTGTTGTAGTCATTGTAAAAAGCAGGTGTCTCTGTTCTCCTTTTCAAATGGCAGCAGGCAGCATCCTGAGTGAATCTGTTTACTAGCCAGTGATCTGTTGTCTGTTATTTGGTAAACATTGACTATGAGGTTGTCTTTGTTCAAGATAAAAAATATGAAGGTCAAACAATAAATCTATACCAGAATTTTCCAATTTGGGTATCCCAAAGCTAGGTACCAAAATACATATTGATAAATCTAAATCAGTGATACTCAGACTGAGGCTCACAAGCCACACGTGGCTCTTTTATGCATCTCTTGCGACTCTTTGGAGCACAGGATATTAAAACGTTGTGTGATTTAATTATTAACCAATGGGGATACTTTAACTATGTTATTAACCAACTGTAGTTGATAAAATGACTGACCAAGTATTATTATTTTGCTATAAGATGTATATAAAAATTAAAATAAAAAATATATAATATTAAAGTTGATTGCTAATTTGGCTCCTGAGCCACTGAGGTCTAAGTATTACTGATCTAAATAAATGGCTCGATCTTCAGAGTGCTGACAGCTCCCATTGAAGTCAATGGGAAGGTAATGGGAGCTGAGCGTGTTTGGCAGTTCTGAAAATCAATCCACTTATTTAAACTTGCCTAAGTTTAAACACTCAAGTTTAAAAATATGAGCCTGGTTTCTTAGGATATGTCCAAACAGCAACTGGGAGCATGCTTCCCAGCATAGGTACACAGACATGTGCTAGCTTTGCTCAAGCTAGCGTGCTAAAAGTATCAGTGCAGCCACGGTGGTGTGGGCAGTGGCTTGTTCTGGCTGCCTGAGTATGTACCCAGGCGATCAGATGGGACAGTACTTGGACAGCTAGCCTGTGCCACTGCCCTTACCACGGTGGCCACACTGCTATTTATAGCACACTAGCTCAAGCAGAACTAAGTGGTGTCTGTCGACCTGAAAGGATGCACCCTTCCAGCTGCTCTGTAGACATACCTTAGTATTATGTCAAGCTATATTCCATTTGTGTCCTAACTTTTGATAAATTCCAGTTTTGCTTCAGGTGCACTCACAGCACAGGTGCAAACTTTGTTAAGGTCTGGAGAGACTTTGATTTTGTTTGAGTCCTTTTGATACTTATCCTCTGGAAGTATCACAGGAACCTTATTGCTGTAATTCCTCTTCAAGTGCTTGCTCCAGTGTAGGTATTTGCTCGCCCAGAGCACTGCTGCTGGAAAATTTTTGCATCAGTGGTATTGGCTCTGGTGCCCCCTGGAATCACGCACTCATAGCAGTGGTATAGAGTCCAGCCGCTCCCTCAGTTCCTTCTTACTGCCTGTGGTGGTTGCTGGAACTACCTCAGCCTTGTTTCTGCAAGTATTCCTCAGTGGTCTTTTCACTGTCTTATTGTCCGGAATTTAGTAGGTAAGTTTCACTTATTAGTTAAATAGTTAGAGGGGTTCGCTAACTCCTAACTAAGTGGACTGGGGCATGCCTTGGTCTCTGGGATTTAAGCCTTGTGAGTCTTGATGACAAGCTTATGTCTGTGAGTGACCCCCATTCCAGTTGCCTCAAGTGTGTGGGGGAAGCTCACATGCGGGAGCAGTGCAAGGTTTGTAAGGACTTCAAGCTCCACACCAAAAAGATAGAGACGCTAGACTCCAGTCTATCACTTGGATTTGGCACCAAGTACTTTGGCCTCGGTAAGGAGCTCCCTGGTTGGGACAATTTGGGACACTCTATGTCGTTCTCCATCTCTGGCACCAAGATGAGATGCTCCGTCTGGGTCTAAGGAGCCGTGGCACTGTCGAACATCTGCAGTACCAAAGAAAGCTGCGCTGGTGAGACAACCTCAGCACTGTTCCTGTCGCAGGTGCTTAGGAAGAAACAAAGAAGACTGACAGAGGGCAGTTGCCAACCCCGAGGTTGGCGGGGTAGAGGGACACTGCCAGGGTGTGACCCACGTCGAATCACTCTGCAGCATTGACAGTCTACAATGCTTTGTTGACTCTGGTCCTGAAGTGGGAGCCATTGAGTCCAGTGCCGATAGACTCACCACCGTGGGAGAGCTTCCGGAGAGCCTCCAGAGCCTCACTACCCTGCTGGTACTATCAATGCCAGAGGTGTTTGCGGTACAGCTCACTGTAACTATACTGCCGTCCCCAGCCATACAAGAGCTGTCAGCAGTGGCATTGGCAGGAAAGACTTCTGCAGGCTCAAGGCCTCAGATTGGTTTCTCCTTTGAAACTGCCATGAGGGTGCAACCCTGGTCTCCTCCCTCCCGGTACCGGTCACTGGTACTGGTTAGCACTGCTCCACCCTGGTCTCTGAAGGAATCCTCAGAGATGGACTTGGAGGTGGAGTCTTACATTTCACGTAGGAGCCGGCACCACCATTCCACCTGGCGCTATCCTGCTATGGACCCGAGCCAAGGAGTCCCACCTGCGGTGTGGCCTCCAGGACAGTGCCAGTTCCCCACATAGTGGCCTTTCTGGAACCCCTGGGGTTTCTTATCGCAGCCAGGGTCACACTTCAGAAGGTCATATTTGGTGGTTTTGGAACCCAGACCTCTCCCACTACCCACATATCAAGAGATGTCATCCTGGGACCCATCTGGTGCCGAGGGCAAAGAGCAGGGCCTGATGCTAGTTTAGGCATCGTCCTCCTCTTCCCCATGTGAGGCAGTCACGGGAACTGATATTGCTTTTCCCCCTACCTCCCCGCAAGGATTATAAGGTTTTTCAAGAGCTCCCAAGGAAGGTAGCTCAGAACCTATGTATCCAGGTGGAGGAAATCAGAGAGTCCTCTCATTCCCTGGTGGACGTCTTGGTGGCAATGAGAATGGCATTGCCCCTGAATGATGCCATAATGGATCCCATTTGCATTATGGCAAACCCCAGCATTCCTTCAGCCGACAGCAAAGAAAATTGAAAAGAAATACTTTGTCCCAGCTAAAAGGTTTGAGTTCCTGTACACTCATCCACCACTGGGCTTTTTGGTGGGGTTCACAGCCAACTAACGGGAAAGGCAGGGTTAATGGGCCAACACCCAAGGTCAAGGATGCCAAAAAGTTAGATCTTTTTGGGAGGAAGGTCTATTCAACAAGGGAGCTCTAGCTCAGGATCGCCAATCAGCAAGTGCTCCTGAACAGGTACTATTTCAACTCCTGGGATTCTATGTAAAAATGTTAGGAGTTGCTACAACAGGACTCCAGATGGGATTTGTGGCCCTTGTAGAGGAAGGCAAGTCCATAGCAAAGGCATCCCTACAAGCAGCCCTGGATGGGTGGACTCGGCAGCCCGATCCATGGCCTCAGCTGTGACTGTGCATAGATGCTCATGGCTTCAATCCTTGGGCTTGCTGCATGAGGTCCAACACACATTACAGGACCTTTTTGGGGGGAATATGTCGCTCTTTTCTGAGCAGAAAGACTCCATATTGCACAGCTTGAAGGACTCAAGGGCCACACTTGAAGTCCTTAGGCCTTCATACACTGGCCCCCTTGAGGAAGCACTATAGGCCCCAGTTGACGGCTCACTTCTTCCAGCCGCCTGCTCGACAAGACTATAGCAGAAGGAGGAGTAGGGGTTACAGGAAGAGGCCTCTGCCACAATCTGCATCTGCATCCGTGCCTGCACCCCCTAGACACTCGGTGGTGTCAAAGCAGGCGTTTTGATGGGATGCTCGGGGATTATGGGCAGGACAATTTGTGAATCCAAACTTCCCACTTTTTGTGGACCGGTTGTCTCACTTCTTTCGGATTTGGGCCCGTATTAACTCTGACCTCTGGGTGCTATGCATGACAGCACTGGGATACACAATTCATTTCTGTTGTTCCCCCTTTCCCACTCCTCCTCCCTGTCCCTCTTCAGGGATCCTTCTCACAAGCAACTTTTAGCCCAAGTGTGCAGCTGCTTCTAAGGGTGGCAATAGTGGACGTGATTCTACCAGAGCTAAAGGGCTGGGGGTTCTACTCCCACTATTTCCTAATCCCGAAAGCCAACAGCGGTCTCAGACTGATTCTGGGTCTGTGAAACCTCAACAAATTCATGAAGCTGAAGTTCTGCATGGTCTCCTTGGCCTCCATCATCTCCTGCCTGGATTCAGGAGACTGGTATACTGCCCTTGATTTGAGGGATGTTTATTTCCACATTGCAGTCTTTCAGGGACACAAAAGGTTCCTCAGATTCATTGTGAACCATGTGCAATACCAATTTATAGTGCTCCTGTTTGGCCTGTCAGTGGCCCCTCGCATGTTCATGAAATGGCAGTCGTCGTGGACTTCCTGAGGAGACAAGGGGTTCAGGTTTATCCATAACTTGACGACTGGCTGGTCAGAGGTCGGTCCAAACTTCAGATATAGGGAGATGTGAGGCTAATACAGTTGACCTTTCAAGACTTAGGTCTGCTCATAGAAATCACTTTCTCCCCAGTTCAGAGGATAGAATTCATCAGGGAAATACTAGACTCAGTACAGGCCAGAGCTTCTCTCTCAGAATCATTGTTCCAAGCAATAACGAGGCCTATAGAAAGCCTCTGTAATGAATCACCATTGCAAGAAATTGCTTGCAACTCCTGGGCCACATGGCATCATGTACCTATGTGGTTCACCATGCGAGACTTCGTCTCAGACCTCTTCAGGCATGGCTGGTGTCGGTATACTTTCAAAGCTGCCACCAGCTAGACTCAGTAATTACCTTCTCCCTGTCTGTGACTACTTCCCTTGAATAGTGGCTAGACCCGTTAGCAGTGTGCACAGGAGTCCCTTTCTCAAGACCCCAACCATCAGTGTCCCTTGTCACAGATGCGTCGGCAATGGGGTGGGAAGCTCACTTGGGGCCCCTCAGAACTCAGGGCCTCTGGTCTCCAGAAGCTCTTGCTACACATGAACCTCAAAGAGCTCAGGGCAGTTTGCCTGGCCTGCCAGGTGTTTCAACCCCATGTAGTGGGCAAGTGTGTGCCGGTCCTTCCAGACAACACAACATCCATGTTCTATATCAACAGGCAGCACAGAGTGCACTCCTCTCACCTGTGCCTGGAGGCACTTTGGTTATGGGAATTTTGCATAGCCCACTCGATTCACCTCAAGGCCTACTATGTGCCAGGTTCTCAGAATGAACTAGCAAATCACCTCAGCAGGACTTCTACAACCACCACAAGTGGTCCATTCACCCAGAGGTCCTAAAAGTCATCTTCCAGAAGTGAGGAACTCCCCCAGTAGATTCCAATGAAGCACAACAGGAAGTGTCTCTAATTCTGCTCTTTTCTGGGCCACAGTCCAGGATCTCTTACAAATGCCTTCCTCTTACCTTGGGCCGGTCATCTCCTCTGTGTGTTTCCACTCATTCTTCTCATGCAGAGGGTCTTCCTGAGGATCAAATGGGACACAGCATTCGTCATCCTAATAGCCCCAGCCCGGCTATGACAGCAGTGGTTCACCACATTTCTGAACCTGTAGATGGAACCACCAATCTGACTACCTCAGGTTCCGGACCAGATATCCCAGGACCATGATCACTTGCATCATCTGGATCTTGATTCCCTTCATTTCACGGCCTGGAAGCTCCATGGCTGAACCCCTTGGAGCTAGCATGCTCGGGACAGGTTCATTAAGTTCTTTTAGGAAGCAGTCTTCTAGAGCTTTGTACCTGGCAAAGTGGAAAAGGTTCTAGATCTGGTCACTGCAGAATGGCATCTCACCCACAATGTCATCAATGCCAATGCCATTAATTCTGGGCTATGTGCTACACCTGAGGTAGCAAGGGCTATCTGTGTCATCGATTAGTCCACATGGCTGCAATTTCGGCATTTCACCCGTGGGTAAATGGCCGGTCTGTCTTCTCAAACACTATCTGTAGTTGTTTTCTCAATGACAGATTGTAGCCTCGGGTACGGAACCCTGGGATTTCAACCTGGTATTGTCAAGGCTCATGGGTCCCCCATTCAAGCCACTGGCAACATGGTCTCCATTCTTCTTGTCTTGGAAGATGGCATTCCTAATCACCATTACTTTGGCAAGAAGGGTCGTGGAGATGAGGGCCCTTACTTCAGAACCTCCATACACGATATTATTCAAGGACAAGGTCCAGCTGCATCCTCACCCAGCCCTCCTCTTGAAGGTGGTTTCACAATTCCATAGTAAACAGGATATTTTCCTTCTAATCTATCTGAAACCACATGCTAATAAACAAGGAGCAGAGACTTCACTCACTAGACGTCAGATGTGCATTTGCCTTCTACATAGAAAGGACTAAATAGTTTCAGGAAAACTATTCAACTTCTTATGGCTGTTGCAGACAGGATGAAAGGTTTTCCAGTCTCAGCCCAGAGAATTTCATAGTGGATTACTTCCTGTATCCACACAGGCTACGAACTGGCAAAGGTCCCTGCTCCTGTCCTGACGGCACATTCCACAAGGGCACAGGCATCTTCAGCTGCATTCATGGCACAGGTTCCTGTCCAGGACATCTGTACAGAGGCAGCTTGGTCATCAGGCCAATGGCCAGTGATGGGATGTTAGATGGGGTGGGATCTGAGTTACTACAGAGAATTCTTTCCTGGGTATCTCGCTGGTGAATCTTGCCCATATGCTCAGGGTTTAGCTGATCACCATATTTGGGGTCGAGAAGGAATTTTCCTCCAGGGCAGATTGGAAGAGGCCCTGGAGGTTTTTCACCTTCCTCTGTAGAATGGGGCACGGGTCACTTGCTGGAGGATTCTCTGCTCCTTGAAGTCTTTAAACCACGATTTGAGGACTTCAATAGTTCAGACATAGATGAGAGGTTTTTCCGCAGGAGTGGGTGGGTGAGTGAGATTCTGTGGCCTGTGTTGTGCAGGAGGTCAGACTAGATGATCATAACGGTCCCTTCTGACCTTAATATCCATGAATCAGTCCACACTTTTGTGTCTCGCTATGCCATCACTCAGGATGCTAGTGACGATGCTGGATTTGCCAGAGCAGTGTTACAATCTGCTTGTCAATGAACTCTGAACCCTCCTCCTACATCTGCTTGGGAGTCACCTACATTGAAATGGACATGAGTAAGTACTCAAAGAAGAAAAAAAAATATTACGAACATTCTGTAACTGTTGTTCTTCAAGATGTGTTGCTCATGCCCATTCCATTATCCACCCTCCTGCCCCTCTGTCGGAGTTAGCTGGCAAGAAGGAACTGAGGGAGCAGCAGGGCCCTTTATACGGGTGCTATGAGCGTGCGATTCCAGGGGGCACCAGAGCGCACCCAACAGATACCACTGAGGGAAAAACTTTTCAGTGGTTGTGATTGGGGTGAGCACACACCCAGATTGAAATGGATATGAGCAACACATCGCGAAAACAACAGTTACAGAAGGCTAGTAACTGTTTTTTTCTGGTTTCAGAATAGCAGCCATGTTAGTCCGTATTCGCAAAAAGAAAAGGAGGACTTGTGGCACCTTAGAGACTAACCAATTTATCTGAGCATAAGCTTTCGTGAGCTACAGCTCACTTCATCGGTTGCATTCAGTGGAAAATACAGTGGGGAGATTTATATACATAGAGAACATGAAACAATGGGTGTTACCATACACTCTGTAACCAGAGTGATCACTTTAAGGTGAGCTATTACCAGCAGGAGAGCGGGGGGGGACGACGGATGACCTTTTGTAGTGATAATCAAGGTGGGCCATTTCCAGCAGTTGACAAGAACATCTGAGGAACCATGGGGGGTGGGGAGGGAAATAAACATGGAGAAATAGTTTAGAGGTAGGAATAGCGATCAGTAGGTTTCCGGTATTGGGTGGTGTTTATGTGACCACCGCTTATTAGTACCATAGTGTCTCGGAAGTGGATCTCTTGTGTGGACTGGACCAGGCTGAGGTTGATGCTGGGATGGAAATTGTTGAAATCATGGTGGAATTCCTCAAGGGTTTTTCTGGATTGTCACTTCAAATCTCTGGAGAGAAAAAGACATGAAAATTGCACTCAGCACTTTTTTGTTAACTCCAAGTATTCTGAATATATGTCCCTAATGATATATAGGGAAGCTAGTGAGCTTGTAGTATCTGTTGGACTGGATTTTCATCATAAAGACAGATTCCACTAGATGAATTCTAAATTGTTTTTTTACATTACAGCTATTGTTCTCTTCTGCACTCTCTCTAACTAGAGTTTCTGCAGCCTAACTAGCTTACATGCCATCAACATGGTTCCATCTGTGATTTGTCAAGGAATCTCAATTTATTATTTATTAACCAGACACAGAAGACTCAAACCTTTTCATGATAGATAAATTGAGTATTATGTTATATAGTCTGCAGGGCATCTTTTGGATGAGATTTATAAAAGAAAAGTGTTTGCTTATCTTGAACAAAAAAGGTCATGCATGGCCTTTTTTTAAGAATAGGGTTTTTCCTGGTTTCAGTACTGAGTATTCGTCTGGAATATATCAATTGTTTTCAGCTGAATTACTTAGATTTTCCTTATGTAACTGAAACCAAAGTATGGCCACATTTTATAGCTACTGTACAGGCATAATTTAATAGTCTTTATAATTCAAGTAGCTTATTAATAAAATGTATTTTAAAAAAATTGTTGTATCCAAAAATGGAAAATCCAGTAATGATGCTGCAAGGGAATAAGGAATATAAGTAGGTTTTTTTCCCCCTACTAGGATAATTCAAGCTATAATAATTACAAAGCACAATAATTTTAAAATGGATTTTACTGATATATCATACTTTGCATTATAATTTGGAAATGTTAAGTGACATGTGCAATATGTTTACATATATTCTCTCCCTATTTAAAATGTTTATGTTGTGATATTTGTAACAAACAAGAAATGCAAAAACATACATTTCCATCAGACTGAATTAACATACTTAAGCTGCAGTATGGATGACCTTCAGGTGTGAACTACTGTTGTTAAATCCTGTGGTAAATTGAGTATTTGTACAGAAGTTATAGGGTAAAAGTGGTTAGAATTATTTTGAGGGCATTTTAGTCTCACATTTCTTGACGAAATTGAACCTTCTGATGGCTGACCCCTTAAAACTAGTTTGAGGGGAAAAAATTGAGTGACAATCCTTATCTCCAGCTGGCTAATCAAATGTAGCAGATGTGCCAAGATGTCTTTCATATTCTTTCATTGAGGTTGGATTGACATGTGGATGTAATTTGATGTGAATGGAAGAACTGAAGGATATTTAGCTTTTGGATACTCTTGTTTTCTTTTAAAATGAGTGGGAAAGACCTTATTAGATCAGGGTTTCACACTGACCTGACTCAGACTGGGTTGGTGTCACCTGAATGAAGAAATTGTACAGTACCCATTGTGGATGTCCTTGAATTAGAATCCCTTCATTCACTAGAAGTAAGCCTTGAAAATGTGGAATGATAGCGAAAGATTGGGACAACAGAAAAATACAAATATACGCACCGTACAAATCCCAGGTATCAGTGAAATGGTGTGTCCAGTCTTCTCATCTCAGTCCAGAAAAGGAGGAAGGTCTGTCTAATTTTGTTTATCTAACCATTCCACACTGAATTCTAAGTAGAGTTTGTCAGGAATTTTTTCAGTGAACCTTTTTTTAAAAAAAAAATGTTAATAAGTTTCCTATATGCAGGATGGAATTTTGAGAGGGAGATCCACTCCAGAATAGCTAATGACCAGTGGTTAGGCCAGTGGTAATGACCAGTGGTAGGGAGACACAGATTCAACGAGTCCCTGCTCTGCCTGATTCAGAGAAGGAACATGAACCTGGGTCTTCCACGTCTCAAGTGAGTACCTGAACCCTTCACCAGGCTATAGAGTCAATCTCTCAGTCTGGCCCAGAGAATATTTAATTCTTAATACATTGTGGCACAGCTCCAGCAGAAGAGATTGAGAGAGAGAAACAGACTGACTCAATAGCCCTGTGGTACAGCACTCAATGAAAGCAGGGACTTGATCATGGGTTTCCTACAGTCCCGGTGAGTGCCCTACCCACTAGGCTATTGGCTGTTCTCAGGTAGGTCTCTTTGTCTCTTTTTATTTTATTTTTTGAAAAAAATGTGAAAGGTCCTTGGTTTTGTTCTGAGTCAGTATGAAAACAGATTTCTAAACCTAAAAATACTTCACAAAACCAAATTCTTGTTTTGTGATCAGCCATAATTCTAAAACACCAGAATGCTCTATCCGATATTAAATGTGTAACAGGAAAGGCACATTATTCCCCCAAAAGCAATGTGAGATTTTATGTGAAAAACATTTATGAAATATTTCAACAATCAAAACTTGAATATTGTGCACAGAATTTTCAAAAGTACCTAAGCAAATTGGGTACCAGATGCCATATTGGGTGACTAACTCATGTGGGCTCTTTTGAAAATCCCTCCCTGTTAGATAATCTTGAAATACTGTTTAATTTTGTGTCAGTATTTCCATTATATATTTTTTAACATTTTTAACCTGTGCACTTGGAAACTGTTACTGTTTATTGTTAATTTTTTATAGAAATTCTGTCTGTGTGCATACACACGCTCCATTTTATGGGTTTTTAAAAAAAAATTATATAAGAAAGAAATACAAAATGGAGACAGATGCACTCTACAACCCATAGAGTTTCGACCAGCGGGAGGTAAGCTGTAAATTCTGGCTTTGGCTTCCTTGGAGCTCTCTTGGCAGAGACTGCTTGGGATAGCTGCTCAGTCCTCCCACAAGCTTCCCCACCATTTGGCTTTACTGGCCAACTGGAATGAGATTTTCAGGCAGCCTGTAGTTCTTCTCTTTGGTCCAGGGAGACACATTACCACTGGGTGCTTGTAGGATGGGATTCTTCTAGTTTTTGCTAGAGAAACATTGGATTGTGGAAAAACAGTATTTATATACCAAGAAATGTATAGTCCTTGGACCATATTGATCCTATGTTCTCTAATTTTCAGACCCCATGAAAAAATAAAATGTGGAATTCATCCTGCAAAGACTCTGTACCTTAACACTGGATCCTGTCTTTCACCTACTCTCTCTTCTCCTCAGCTTCATGATAGCAAAATTTCTACTACAGATTCACTAACAGCCCCTTTATTTCATAGTAGAGGGAGAAACTGGTAAATTAATCCTGTAACCGGTCCTTTGGTTTGTAAGGAGGATGAGTGCACAGACAGATGCTTTTCTTCCTGCCCTGCCCTTTCTCACCCAAGACCACCCCATATGTAACTGGAGTCATGGGAATAATATAGCAGAAGTGACATTGTTTCCTCACTTCATTTGCCCATATTTTCTTGTCTCTTGTCCTTTTTGCTCCAAAAAATGGAGGGGACAATAGAGCCTTATTAGTTACTCACTTCTGTAGCACGTATCATTGTTAAAGCAGTTGCAAAGAATAAAACTCAAATTAGATTTGCTGTTCACACACAACCTTCCCTCAGAGCCCCTGGTATCAAAACAAAAACAGTCAAAAGCTATATAAAATAATTGTCTTGCATTGTGCCTTGAAGATTGGTACACTTTCGCTCTGACAGGCTGTCAAGGGGAATGAATTCCAAAGGCAGGGGGTCCTAAACTGAGAGGGAGCCCTGCCACTGCTCTTGGAAGGTTCAGTAGCTGTGCGAGTTGAGAGCCTCCCAGCTGCGAGTTGAAACCTCCCAGCTGATCTTAACTGCTGTGACAGGATATTGGTGAAAGTCCATTGCTCCAGTATTTTTCTAGTCAACTATAGTTTCTACCATGACAGCATAATGATTTCAGTAGTTTTTGTCTGCATTATAACAAAAGAAGAATTGTGTCTCTCTAGTTTATCATTTAGTAAACAGAGAGGTTAATGCTGATGAGTACATTAGAGATGGGCCCAATTAGAAAACTTGATCGGAACATTCTTGCTTTGGGTGAGTTTGGCTCTAGGTGCTTGGATTCATCTCTGTTACATGTTTTGTTGCAAGTATTTTTTCATAATTTTAAATTTAGAAAATACATTCCAGGCTAGAATGTTGGTAAGTGTAAACTTAGTGAATGAATGAAGATAACTGATTCTGGGTCAAGCTCTGCTCTCAGTTACACTGAGTCAAATCAGCAATTAACTCCATTGGGGAAAATTCATTTAAGATGACTCAGGGAGTGATAAATTATACTTTCCACTCTGGCCTGGCTACCTGCCCTCCATTCAGTTCACTCTGAGAGAAAACAGGTGGGAGTAACACTGATTTCCTTTAAAGCAGCTTTAAATTGAGGTTAGGTCTCCATCCCTACTGATGGACTCTGATAAGGGAACGTATGGAGTTACTCCATGACCCCTGTTTTATCAGTGGCACCTGTTCTTTGTGCTGTGTGGCTCTGCAACAAGTCCCCCAGAGAAGGAAAAGTGTGGCATATTTCTAGCATTACCATATCTGCAACAGACTTTCCACCACCAGGGATATTTGCCAGGTATGAACTGGACCAGATTCTCAGGGTGTATAAATCAATGTAGCACCATTGTCTGGCCACCTGGTTTCAGAGGAGTTAGGCTGCATTTACACCAGTGTAAATTAAATCATAATTTGGGCTCCTGACCTGTAAATGTGGCATCATCTGTTACTCAATGATGAAAAATTGAACACCAAAGATGTCCATATAACATGGAAGCCAATGTTTAATTTTGTTTACACCATATTTACACTGGTTTAACTTAGAACAGAATCTGTCCTTAGAACGTAATTTATTCCATTGGACTTTACTTGAAAGTAAAGGGAAAAATGCAAAAAAAGTTTTAGAACCTAGAGGTATATTTTTTTCAGCATGTAGACTCATAATGTACATTTTAATTTAGCAGCTGATAAATTAAAATCAAAACTGGTGGGAGAAACTGGCTTTCTTTTTTACACCCTAAGGTCTATCAGAAATTTCTGTAGGTTCAGGCCTAATTTTTTATTCTCTCAATTACGAAAGTTGTTCTGCTTTAATTCTACTTTAGTGTTAAACATTATTCACACAAAAGCTTCATAAAGGTGAAATTAAGATTGCGGGTATATATTGGTAGTTTGAGTGTATCTTTACAGATTGTTAGAATTTAAAATCTAAATAAATCCTGTTAGAAACCCAGCAAATTGAAAATTAAAGTTTAATCTCTCAAACAAGACACTGACTCTCACACAAACAACAACCACAACTTAACTCTGGCCTCTTAGAGTTGCAGCCATATGGTTTCCCAGAATGAAGTTAAAAGTACTATATTACTTATTTTCTATAATTAGTCTTAAGGAATTATATTTGTTCATTTGAACATCTTTCAGGGAGAAAAGTCAAATAATAGAGAAATGGAGCTATCTGCCATGGAAAACTTGATTTATGGATTAGCTGTACAAATCTTCATGAATGTTTGGCCTTGACATTTTTTAAAAATACAAACGTAATGAAGTCTACAGGCTATGACTGTGGTATATTTAATTTTGAAAAGATGAATGGCTCCATAATCTATTGCTTTCTTAAAGTGTGATTTAGCCACACATTTATGGATGCAAACCTTTTTATTGGAAAATGGCTTTTAAAAACCAAAGATTCCTATAAAATTGTACGCAGGAAGGACTAATAATGCTTTAGTAATACTCAAGTTAATGAAACACCATCTGCTTTCAAACAACTGAAAAGTGCCTGCAACTTTAACTTCACCTGAACAAAGTTTTTGTGTGTGGAATTTATTTGGTCCAAATAAATGGTCCAAAGGACTGATGGAGTAAAAACCCCATTCCTGCAAATGCAAAGAGGCTCACAAGCGTGGAGGCTTTCTCCAGTAGATGCTAGGACAGCGGCAGGCAAACTTTTTGGCCTGAGGGCCGCATCGGGTTTCTGAAATTGTATGGAGGGCCGGTTAGGCTGTGCCTCCCCAAACACCCAGGCATAGCCTGGCCCCTGCCCCATATCCGACCCCCCCACTTCTCGCCCCCTGACAGCTCCCCCAGGACTCCTGCCCCATCCAACCCTCCCTGTTCCCTGACGGCCCCCCGGGGACCCGTGTCCCATCCACCCCCCATGCTCTCGGTCCCCTAACTTCCCCCCGCTTCCCCATCCAACCCCCCCTCCTTCCTGAATGCCCCCTGGGACTCCTGCCCCATCCAACCACCCCTTCTCCCTGACCACCACCGGACCCTTTGCCCCTAACTGCCCCCTGACCCTAACTGCCCCCCCACCCCATTCAACCCCCCCTCCTTCCTGACTGCCCCCCCAGACCCCTGTCCCATCCACCACCTCCCCTCCCTGTCCCCTGACCGCCTCCTGGCACCCCATCCAACCCCTCCTCTCCTTCCTGACTGCCCCCCCAGGACCCCTAGCTCCATTCAACCCCCCTGTTCCCTGCCCTCTGACTGCCCTGACCCCTATCCACGCCCCTGACCGCCTCCTGATCTCCCCTGCCCTCGATCCACCCCCCCCTCTGCTCCCTGCCTCCTTACCGCACTGCCTGGAGCACCGGTGGCTGGCAGCGCAGCTGCACCACGAAAGGCAGCCACACTGTGCAGCACAGAGCACCGGGTCAGGCCGGGCTCTGCAGCCCCACCGCCCAGAGCATTGCGGCTGCATGGCTGCAGGGGAGGGGCTGGGGGCTAGCCTCCTGGGCCAGGATGTGGCCCGCAGGCCATAGTTTGCCCACCTCTGTGCTGGGAGATGTCAAGCTTAAAGGGGGAAATGACCATTCAGTCTGATGATTACCAAGTCTCTTGTTAACCTTAGTTTTCATTCACCACCTTGCACCTGATACTGCAGAACTGCTAAGGACTACAAAAAGCTCATCACCCTCCTGAAAATCTTAGTTGGTGCTCAGGCTCAGAGTTTTTCTGTAGAATAGAGGAGGTGCATTTATTCATTTATTTACTTAGATTTAAATAATAATTAAAAGATGCCTATACAAGGTTTTAGGCATGTTAACCCAGCAAAACCTTAGCAATATTTTAAAAAAAGAATGTGACTTCCCTTCTGCTTAATACCTGAAGGACTGGGGATGAAGAGGGGTGGAAATGTGGTTGACAGGAGAACCATGGTCAACAGGACTCAGGATAGAACCTCACCACCTGTCCTGCTACTCCACAATTCTCATAGAGAGGGTCTGCGGAGTGAAGAACCCCTTTCCCACTTACCGTTTACTCCCCAAGCCCAGGTAGCAGTGCTCAGGGAATGAAGACTCTCTCCCACCCCTCTGATTTGCCTAATCTGCATGCTTTAGGATGCTTGTCAGTGCTCTGACTGACTCCAGCTCCCTTCACATACAAGTTTAGAAGGTTTATTAGATTGTTTGCTCTTTGGAGCAGGGATTGTCTGTTTTTATGAGTTTCTGCAGTGCCGAATACAATGGGGCCCAGGTCCATTACTATGGACTACTAGGTACTGCTACAATATAAATAATAGGGGGTCATCTCATGAACCTTATGAGCTCACGTAGTATGGAGGGTAGCTCAATCACTCAGGAGGTGAAGAAGTTGCCTCTGAGAGCCAGAGTAATTCAGAAGTGTTTTAAAAGGGTGTGGCTTCCTGGTGAAATAAGGCTTATCTTCTTTTATGAGGCCAGACACTGGTTCTTTCTCTTCTTCAGGAGCATGCAGAGAAGAAAACACTCTAGTACAGATAATATAGATTTAGCATAGTTTAGGGCCCTGAAACAGCCAGAACCTCTCTCTGGTAACCATGAAGTAATTTGGCTCATCTGTCAAGAGCTTTTCCGGATACAAGGTCCCCTTTTCCTCTCTCTCTCTCTCTCTCTCTCTCTCTCTGAATCCTATTAAATAATTCCAAACCCTTTGCCTTCCTAAGGCAACAGCTCTGAGATAGGGGTCTTATATACTTATTTCTTTCCTTGTTTTCCTCCTGCTAAAATAGTTGCTATTCCTGATCTGCTAAAAGTGTAAAATAATTATAAAAATAAGATTCATGTTTTCAGTAAAATGAAGCGACATAACACTGCTGGGATTAAATTCTCTGAGAATTAGTACAGTACTTTAAAACAATATATAAAAATGTATTGGGCTAATATAGAAGAAAGGAGACACTAAAGCATGGGTATATCAGAATTCTGTTTATTCTGCTAACCTTCTGTGACAGGAAGGTGGCTTGTGCTCCCTTAGGTTGCCTTCTTATTCTCCCTTGACATCTTTTGGTGGCTAGCTCTGGAAAGAGAATTAAGAAAATAAGTTAAATGGGTAAGGAAAATAAAGGGAACAAGAGAAAAGTTGAAGTACCCCCAAAGAAAACATTTATTTACATTAAAAATGGTCTAAAGGACTGATGGAGATCCATGTAGCATGGATTTAATGCAAAAACATATAATAAACCCAGCAAATCTATTAAAATAACACATAAATTTATGCATGTTAAGGGATGGGTGATATTTGAATAAGTGGCAATGGAAAGCGGATGTATAAAGGCAAAATAATACTCTATTTCATATGCTTTGTGGCCTTCTCTCTCCCTCAATGGCTTCTTGTGTATATACTCTCCAGAGTTTAATGTCTTTAAATATTCTCATTAACCCCACCCACCAGCATGAGTATGACAACCAAACAAGTACAGAACTTGAGATGTAAAAACAAAGATGTGCTGGGTTATTTTGCAGACTGTATTAGATAAATGATCTTATGGAGGTCTTTGGTTATCCCTACATGTTTAATACTCTAGCCCAATGTACAACCAGTAAACCGTACGACCCTGGTAAGAAATGAGAAATTTTAAGGGCCATTGAGCACTCTGGATTTGCAGTGTTCAACAGCCCTCAAAATTTCTCATTTAGGATAGAACTTAGGATGGTCTTGATCTCATCCAAAAATCGATGGAAAATTCACTCCCTCCCTCTGATTTAAATTCCTGTCAGAGTGATAGGAAAGTATGTGTGCTTGCTCCCTCTCTCTCTCTGCGTTTAAGTATTATGGTACAAATGGCTGACTTTGTAGGGTTTTGTCTATTTTCATTTTGAAATTTCTAAAATGCTTTCACCATACAATCTCCTGGCACAAGTACAAAATGGGAAACAATATACCGTACCTATTTCATTGATAAATATCAACCTGAACAGCCTCCCAGCCTTGAAAATTCCATGTTCATGCCTGTATTCCTGCTATCTACCCTTCCAGACAAAAGCTTGGTAAATAGATGGACATGATACTATGCCACAGAGGTAAAAATTCTGAGGTTTTGTTAGCCCTGGAATTCACTTCCCTCATTAGGCTCTTGCCTTAACCTGAGATTGGCTTGCCACCAAGCCCCAGATATTCCGTTCAGGATTGGTGATAAAGGCATCTCATCTGTTCTCAACTGATCTCCAGTTTAGGGGAGGAGAGTTCAGAGGAGGATTAACATAAGGTGAATACTGGGGACTTAACTCCCTCTGTCATTTGCGTTTGTTTCCCCTTTGTGAGCTGACTGAGCATTTCCTTCAGTTTTCTATTTAAAAACACACTAAATTTTACGTTACACAGATAGAGGAATTGGTACATTATTAGTTCAAGAACTGTTATTTTTAATCTGAAAAATACCTGTGATAAAGTAACTTTGTGAATATATTCAGTTCAAAACTCAACACTTCTAGCATATGCCTTTGAATCCAAAATAAGTTAGTTTACTAATTGTTTGCCAGAAGTGTTCATAAAACGTGTGGCACAGCAACCTGTGGACTCACAAAGGACAGCAGATTCTTTAGCGTTTTATTAATAGTGTGGGGTTCTAGACTAGCAGATTCTCTTTAACTAGGTATTATTAAAAACAAAATGGACAGCTTTAAGTGAACAAGGGTATTTGGAAGGAAACTGACCAATGGGTCAGTTTATTCACTTGCCTTATTCTTTTCTTTCCACTTCTTTTTGATGGTATCCTTTGTTCTTCAGTTTGGATAATGATCCTCACTAGTTTGTTCTTTGTGAGATAAAACCCTAATTCTGCCGTCTTTACTTGGGTAAAACTCACATCCTTCTGTGTAGGGAAAGGCTGCCAATGCCTTGCAGAGGGTCTCCTCCTGCTTGCAGCTCAGTGAAGACAGAAACCAGATATTTCAATCTGCATCCCAGAAGACCCCACCAGTTAGTTCTTCCATCATCTGCAGGTAGAATCCACCAATCCTATATTTCTGAGTTTGCTCATGTAACAACAAGATATTTTAAGTATGATTCTAAAATAGCTGATCATGGCAATAAACTATGATCAATTATACTTTGTTTTGCTTTTGACTCTCTCTAAGCATAAACATGGCTGAGAAACAACAACATGGGCATTTGTAGTCACAAATCTCCATTGTTAGTGATCTTTGTAAGCTATGGCTAAAAAAGACTGCCCATCTAAAACCATGATTGGATATGCTGGTCTAGGATACTTGTAGTAAGATTAGGGTTGTCGATTAATCACAGTTAACTCTCACGATTAACAATACAATACCAATTGAAATTTATTAAATACTTGGATGTTTTTCTACATTTTCAAATATATTGATTTCAGTTACAACACAGAATACAAAGTGTATAGTGCTCACCTTATATTCTTATATTTGATTCCAAATATTGCACTGTAAAAGTGATAAACAAAAGAAATAGTATTTTTCATTTCACCTCATACAAGTACTGTAGTGTGATCTCTTTATCATGAAAGTGTAACTTACAAATGTAGATTTTTTTTACATAACTACACTCAAAAACAAAACAATGTAAAACTTTAGAACCTACAAGTCCACTCAGTCCTACTTCTTGTTCAGCCAGTTGCTAAAACAAACAAGTTTGTTTTACATTTACGGAGATAATGCTGCCCGCTTCTTATTTATGTCATCTGAAAGTGATAACAGGCATTCACATGGCACTTTTGTTGCAAGGTATTTATCACAGGTATTGCAAGGTATCACAGGCGTTGCAAGGTATTTACAGGTATTGCAAGGTGCCAAATAATGCCAAACATTCATACGCCCCTCCATGCTTCAACCACCATTTCACAGGGTATGCTGATGACGCTCATTAAAAAAAATCATGTGTTAATGAAATTTGTGAATGAATTCATTGGGGGAGAATTGTATGACTCCTGCTTTGTTTTACAAACATTCTGCCATTTATTTCATGTTCTAGCATTCTCAGATCACCTAGCACATGTTGTTCATTTCAAGAACACTTTCACAGCAGATTTGACAAAACGTAAAGAAGGTACCAATGTGAGATTTCTAAAGATAGCTATAGCACTCAACCCAGGTTTAAGAATCTGAAGTGTCTTCCAAAATCTGAGAGGGACAAGGTGTGAAGCATGCTTTCAGAAATCTTAAAAGAGCAACAATCCAATGTGGAAACTATAGAACCCGAACCACCACCAAAAAAAAAATCAACCTTCCGCTGATGGCATCTGACTCAGATGATGAAAATGAACATACATTAGTCTGCACTGCTTTGGATTGTTATCGAGCAGAACCCATCATCAGCATGGACGCATATCCCCTGGAATGGTGGTTGATGCATGAAGGGACATATGAATATTCAGCACACCTTGCACGTAAATATCTTGCGACACCAGCTACAACAATGCCATGTGAACACCTGTTCTCACTTTCAGGTAACATTGTAAACAGGAAGCGGGCAGCATTATCTCCTGCAAATGTAAACAAACTTGTTTGTCTGAGGGACTGGCTAAACAAGAAGTAGGAAGAGTTCTTGTAGGAAGTAGGAAGTTTTACATTGTTTTATTTTTGATTGCAGTTATTTTTTGTACATCATTTGCAAGTTCAACTTTCATGACAAAGAAATTGTACTACAGTACTTGTATTATGTAAACTGAAAAATACTGTTTCTTTTGGTTTTTACAGTGTAAATATTTGTAATCAAAAATAAACATAAAGTGAGCACTGTACATTTTGTAGTCTGTGTTGTAATTGAAATCAATATATTTGAAAATGTAGAAAACATCCAAAAATGTAAATAAATAGTATTCTATTATTGCTTAACAGCACGATAAACCATGATTAATTTTTTTAATGACTTGACAGCCCTAAGTAAAATATAAACTTTGTTAGTGAACAAAAATAGGAAGGACTTGGGAGCTAGGACTTGGGAGTCATCCAGGTTTCTACAAATTCTCTTCTCTTCCATATCTGTAAGGGAAAGCAACACTTTGGAACTTCCTTTTAAGAGAAATTAGGGGGTAACAGCCTCATGAGAGCCCTAGGAAGCCAGGACTTCTGGGGATGCCAAGCTGTCCAGAAGCTAGCCGTAGCCTGTGAGGCTGCATGGCAGAATTTATGTAAATGGGATCTGTGCAGATGATCCCCTGGCTCCTATGGATCCCCTAAGATGTGCACAGATCTGGGATGATTTGTGAGTAAAAAGAAAAGGAGTACTTGTGGCACCTTAGAGACTAACCAATTTATTTGAGCATAAGCTAAAGGAATGGATTCTCCAATTTTTTCCACAGGGGTATGCCACTCCTCACAATGAAAAAGTGAACAGAAAACTTCACAAATTGAAACTCATAGAAAGTTATTCCTAAACATTTAGGGGACAATGAACCCACAACTGAAAAAGCCCTGAAATTAGATACACCTTTTGACCACCCGTCAGGCATTATCTTCACTGGAATTTTAGCCACCAAAATAGCTGCACTGGGGCAAATACCTAGTGTGGACACAATTTACACCAGTTTTTGCAAATCCAAACTCTGAATTGTAGTTCCATTGGTGGCTAAAATTCCAGTGTAGTCAAGACTTCAGAAATACTGTGTGGGCTGGGAGTGCTTCCTTCAACGGACAAGGAGCTATAATGCTTTACTTCCTCCAATGGACAAGGAGCTATAATGCTTTAAGAGCTGAATGGATGTGGGGCAGAGACAAGGGCAGTGGAGGGGGTGGGGGGGAGAGGGCAGGAGGCAGGTTCTATTGGCTGCCAGTTCAGTTACCAGATTACAATACCAAAGTGAACATCTCACAAAGAATTGCCAAAGCATCATTACCCAGTAGAGAGTAAAATATTCTATTCTGCCCATTTGTACATTTTTCCTTCACAAAACAATAATTTTTTTAAAGGAGAAATTGGAATTTGCCATCTTATCCATTAGTAAATTTGAATTATGATGAATTTTCTTCATTTCCCAATAACATAAAATATTTCTAAATTCCCATTTATATTTCCATATTTATGTTTATGTATACCAGGGTTCAAAGGTCACATTGTTTCTTAGCATCAAAGCTGGAGCTAGCTATACCACAGCAGTCCTGTGATGATTTTTCATATTTATTTTATATATTCTTGTACCTTTTCCCCCAACACATAATTTGTGTAAAACTTGGATTTTGTATGAATGTCCTCTAATTTCTCCTGAGACTATAGCTTTTTGGTAAGAAGAGACCTGTCATAAATCCACTTGAACTTTATCTCCCTTAGGGAATATTGGAGTATTTTAGGTAACAAGATTAGATGTGCAAAGCTAAAAAAAACAACCACTTTCGGCACTATAAGTGCTTTGCAGAAAATGCATCCTATGGGAGTTAAAACCCTACAAAAGCTTGTATATTTAAGGAAATATTCTGTGTATCCAAGGAAAGTGTTACAATTCAATTGAATATCAATTGTTGTACACAAAAGTAAATTTGTTTTGCTCCATCTCAACAAAAAATATCTAAAATAGTGAATTCATTAGCTGCTACTTTCTGAATTAATATATAGACTGAGGGGTAAATTCTGCCCTTTGTAAATGTGTGTAATCTAATTAGCATTAGTGAGATTTCCTGGGCTGAATTCATCACTTGGTTTCTGCCAGTGCAAACTGACGGAACCTGGGCTGCAGGCTGCCAGTGGCAAACAAGCTGCCTGGAGTCAGACACAGCAGAATAAGCTGCCTGTAGCCCAAGCTCCACTGGGGGCATGGACCCAGCTAGCACAGCCCACAGAGTTACTAAAGTGTTAGCACTTACTAAGGATGCTTTTTGACTGATGAGAGAAAGTAAGGGCTGCTTTGAAAGAGAAGCAGGGTATGAAAAATGTTTCAGCTCCTTGTCTGAGCTACCTGATAGTTGATAGAGGGGAGAGTAGCTTGGTAGAGCACCTTGCAGAAATGCAGGATTCAAGATAGGAACAAAGGTACCTTGTCTATCCACCCTCTGCCAAAAATAGAGAATGAAAAATGCTGCAAGATTGCCAAATTTAAAACAAACAAACAAACATGAAAAACAACCAAAGAGCCTCATCACATGCCTGCAGTCCTGATACAGGCAAAACTGACGTTGACTTCAGTGGGGATTCTGTGTGCATAGAGATTGCCGCGGTATCCTATAATCTCATTAAAATATTGGCAAGATTCTGATCTCAGTTACACTGATGAAATCCCCAAATCAGTGGACTTATTCTGTATTTATGGAATAATTGAGATTGGAAGCTAGCCCTGTAGTTAATTCTCCTGGAAAGACATTATTACATCGAGGAGTAAGTAAAGAAAAATATTTTACATCTTTAAATAAAAATTGTACTTCATGTAGTAAAATTATTTATTTTTCAAAAGTATCGTCTCATGGCAGTTATAACATCCAGTCTTGAGTGAGACTGCAACCGACCAAATGTCTGAGGCTAATCTGACCACCTCTGAGGCCTTTTCTACACTACGGGGGGAGAGCGATCTAAATTACGCAACTTCAGCTATGTGAATAACATAGCTGAAGTCAGCATACTTAGATCTACTTATTGCAGGGTCTACACTATTCTATGTCAGCGGGAGACACTCTCCTGTCGACTCCCCTTGCACTTCTCGTTCAAGTGGAGTACAGGAGTCGATGGGAGAGTGATCTGTGGTTGATCTAGTGGGTCTTCACTAGACCCGCTAAATAGACTGCTGATGCATCGATCCCCGTGCATCGATCCCCTGGTAAATGCAGACAAGCTCTGAGTCTTGCATCTTTTATAAACAAATCTCTTCCTTTCCTTTGATAATTGTGGATTTTATATAAATAGAGGATATTCATTTCTTCCACTTTTCTGATGCTACCTGCTGAAACTCTGACTAACTGTTGTAATACGTTGATTCAGTAGAAACTATCCATGGGTTTCTCCACAGATTTGACAAAGATTGTTTCCACTGCTGACTGTGAGCTAATCATCAGTGACTTTTTGCCCTTTAACATTTTTTTGATGTTTAACTCAGAGCCAAAGCTCTGACAAAGCCAAATGTCAACTTCAACTTCTTATGCCATTTAATCAGAATTTTAAATTGGCTGTTACACTCATTTTTTGGTAATAGATGATTGTGTCCGCAAAGAATTGGGTGAAAGCCTAGCATCTGCAATCCACATTTAAACAAGTAGCCTGGTTTCCTTATCTCATTTAGTTTTCATGTCACTGATATCTCGTTATAGCTGTGTAGCACTTTAGTTGGCTAATTATTAGCCCTATTTTGAACTCAGTCATAAATACTGGTATATAGCTCTTGGTCCTCCATATTTGTACGACACTGGGCAATAAAGTATTTTTATTAACTTACTGTGTTGTAAGTAGATGAAAGTAAATGCAATGATAATTTGCAGTAAGTTAATGGTAGATGATTATTTGTCAAGAAAAAAACATCTGAAATGTTCATCTTGTGCACAGAGAAGGTGGTTGGGACCATAGTGCATTACATATGGCTTTCTTAACCCAACACTAGACTCAGATGTTCAAAATCTGGCCCTGCTAAAGTTCATTCTGGCCCTGCTGAAGCAAAACTCTCCTGAACCTCAAAGGGAACAAGATTTAGCCCATATTCTCTAATTTGACTACAAAGAGCTCAGAGTTTCTCTCTCAGATGTATGGTACACATAATTAAAATTAAAGACTAAAATTGAACAGTGCTCCATATCAGAAGCCATTCTCAGTCAGAGCGATATAAAATATATTGTAAATGTACCCAACGATTTTTCACCAGGGTGGAACTCTGAGTATTCCAGATGAGATTTGGGAACCTCATAGAAAAATAGGGCGTCTTGGGACCACACAGCATCTGCTCACAGTACTTGAGCTTTCGTAGTGGAGGTTATAAGGGTGCATGCAGTCTAATGTGCATCAGGGAAGACCATTCCCAGACTGGTGTTTAGAATTACATGTCTTTTATGTCTTGGGCTCAAAAAGACAAGCACAGTGGGAGGTACAGAAGCTTGGCACCTTTTGAAATCAGGCAGTTTAGCAATACAGGAGCCTAACTTTAGGTGCCTAGGTTTGTAAATTTTGGCCAAGACCTTCAGGGAAGTCACCAAGGTTTTTGTAGCCTTTGAGGGAATGCCCTTTCCACTCAGTGCCTGTCAAATGGATTAGGCTGGACACTGAGGCTTTAAGCTAGGGTGAGCATTAAGCCTCCCTCCACATGAATGGCCTGCATCTAATGCAGGAGTTGTCAGACTTTATTGCACCATGACCCCCCCTTCTTGCTGGGGGGAGAGAGGGCTGCAGCCTGAGCCCCATTGCCTCAGATGGAGGTGGAGCTCAGGCTTCAGCTTCAGCCCTGGGTCCCAGCAGGTCTAATGCTGACCCTGGTGACCCCATTAAAATGGGGTTGCGACCCACTTAGGGTTTCTGACCTAAGTTCCCCATAAGCTGAGTGTCCATGCAGCCGCCTATTTAGTGCCACACAGGTGCTCAGGAAACCTGCCTGGGGACCTGCCATGGCTGGGGAGAGCGCCCCTCCCCCAGCTCTAACCTAGCTCGGCCCTCAACCTGCAATGCCCGGGGTGGCCCCCTGCCCCCAACTATGCCGCTGCGCAGACCCAGACCCAGGCAGCTCGGCCCGGCCCCGGAGCCAGCCACGGCGGCCTGGCCCAAACCCAGCCATGGCAGCCCAGAGTGGCATGGCCCGGCGCGGCCCGGACCCAGCCATGGTAGGGGCGGCCTGGCCCGGAGCCAAACATGGCCAGGTTGGCCCGAACCCAGGGCGCCCAACCTGGCTCCAGCTGTGGCAGCCTGGCCCCAGCCAACACAGCATGTCGCAGCCCAGACCCGGCCAGGGCAGCTTGGCCCAAACCCGGGCAGCCGTGCCCGGACCCAGGAATGGCCAGGGCACCTCTTCTCGAACCCAACTCCAACCCAACCCAACTCCGGAGCTTCCGCAGCCGGGGAGAGGCGCCTATCCACCCCAGCCCAGGTGCTGCTGCTGGGAGAGAGAGCTGGGGGGAGTCCTCTCTTCCTGCCATAGCTCCAGAGCACCTTCTCCACCCCGAACCCCTCATCCCCAGCCCCACCTCAGTGCCTGCACCCCCAGCCAGAGCCCTTCCCCACACACCATGGCCCTACCCTTGCCCCAGCCCCTCATCTCTGGCCCCACCCCAGAGCCCACACCCCCAGCCGGAGCCCTCACACTCCTGCACCGCAACCCTATGCCCCAGCCTTGAGCCCCCTCCCACACTCTGAACCCCTCATCCCCACCACATGAATTTTGTTATGTGCACCAATATGGAGGTGATGTGTCAAATAATCATCTACCATTAACTTGCACACATTGGTGCACATAACAAAATTCATTCCACACATGGGTGGGAAAAATTAGAGGGAACACTGGTCCCAACCCACAGTTTGAGAACCGCTGCTCTAATGTTTCCATTATAGAAATTTACAGGGCAGCTACCAGGAATTCTCTATACCGCTGTACACAGCACAACTTTCTCAACTGGGAGTAGGGGTCTGATATTCAATTTCGGAGGTCAATTCTGCAATCCTTTAATGAAAACTCCTCAACCTATGTTTCTGAGAGTCTGTTTTTCCCAGGTGAGGATATGCAGAGGCTATCTCAAAGAAGAAAGATAGGTTACTTGCCTGTGGTTCTTTGAGAGTGTCTCCTCTGCATATTCAGTCCTGCCCACCTTCCACTCTTCTCCAAAGTTCTACTGTTATACAGCTATGCTGTGTGTGGAGTGACTGAAATGGTTGAGGATTGTACAGCCCATTAAAATTGTGGCTCTGATTATTCAGTCCCATAAAGAGGCACTTGTGCTGTCCTAACAGTCAGTGGTTTTCTAGAAAGTTTCTGAAGTTCAGTGGCACTGGAGAACCACATTCTGTAAGTGTGAATATGCAGGGACGGTACGCCCAAAGAACCGTAGTAACTGGTAAGTAAACATTCTTTGTCTCCTGTGGATTTACCAGAGAATTTCAAACAAAGTTTTGTGAATTCCTCATCTTTTACGGACACTGAATTCACCAAACATTTTCCATGACAAAAGATATTGAGTAGGATTCTATTTTGTGGGACTGAATTAATTTTAGAAAAATTTAGGGGGAAAAAATCATGTTGGTGAAATCAGTATATTGGCTTGACATTGTCAGTTGCATACATTATTTGGTGTTCATTCAGCTCTGTGGTAAACTAATGCTACAAAATTTTACTAATTCTTAAATTTGTGTGTGTTGATACTTTAATAATATACATTCCTACCAGAATAGAAGGAATAAAATTAAAATACATTAATACACAATTTACAGCATACATTTAAAAAATTCATTACATTAAGGAACCTCAAAAGGCAAGATCGAGCCCAGAGTCATTGAATCAAAAGACTTTTCTGTATCTGTTGTATTTATAATGCTAAAATAGATTTCCCAAAATGGAGTATGTTAAAGAGAATATTGCTTCTAATCTCAAAATTTTTCTCTGAACATTTGTTTGTTTCAGAGATGGAATTCTGTGAAAATCCACACATCGTGTGCTCTGGCTACCAGACGGACTTGCATGGTGTATCTCAACGTGGTTACCCATTGGAGATGGGTTCAGATGTGGATACTGAGACTGAAGGTGGTGCTTCACCAGATCATACTCTGAGGATGTGGATGACGGGGATGAAATCAGAACACAGTTCCTGTTTGTCAAGCCGGGCAAACTCACCTTTGTCACTCACTGACACTGACCATGAAAGGAAGTCTGATGGAGAGAATGGTAATAAAGCAATCGTATAGTATACTAAAATATAAAGAGCGACTTATTTGAATCTTTTCTTTTCTTGTTTATTTTTCTTCTCTTTCTATAGATACTCATTCTATAGACAAATCAAAAGGCTTAAATTATGTTTATGTTATGTTCATAGTATATACTGAAAATATGAAAGTGAGAAGATGTTTTGGGTTAATTTGTATATTTCCTTTTAACAGTGGAAGCAATGTTAGCTTCCCCTTTGCATAGATTAGGAACATAGGGACTGATCTGAAACCCATTGACATTAACTTTAGTGGTCTTTGGATCAGGCCCTTAATCCTGTAAATGCAGTTGTAGTGGATGTACTTCAAGTAGGAGCTCATTCTGCAAACACTGGCTTCTGGTCATAGTACTTCAGACTGACTAGTTCCAGTTGACTCCAATGGTACTAACCTCAGTTAAAAGTGCTATGCCCAATATTAAGTGTTTTCAAGATCAGACTCTTTTTTGTACACTGTACAATAATCTCCTGTGGAGGTGGGATAAACCCTTTACTTCAGACTCCTGTCATACTGGGCAAAATGCTAAAAAAACATACTGTGGGCACAGCCCTGCTTTTTCTGCCAAAAGGATTGGATAGGTCTCTTTCATCACTCGTGTCTGTGATCCTTGTGGTATGTAAGGCTTTATCACTATTGTTGAAAAAGTTTGTGTTCTCTTCCAGGCTTTATGCTTATGTAGTATTTGAATGTTCCCAGAAGGTAGAATTTTTTAAAAAAAGTTAGTAAGAAAATCAAAGCATTATTCACCTCATTGTAGCAAGCAACAAATAGAAATACTTTCTAATAATTTCCCCACTGAGTATTTCAGAAAATAGGTAAATAAATATTATCACATATTTCCACTAAGTATGAGTAGGCCTATCCCATGTTCTAGTTTTGTATTTATACATGTATGCTACAGTATAGAAATTGTGAACGAATTCATATTAAAGAGATACACCCACACACCTATTTTACTGGCTAGGAAAATATCAGAAGGGGGCAATGAAAATAACTGATACCATTGTAGTATTCAGAGTAGTGCTGTTTTAGTAGAGATACAGTGGTCCTGTGATTAATGTCGATTTTGTAGATGTAGTATATGTTTTGATGGTACTCGAGTTCAGATCATATGTAAAGTTGATAGTGTAATTATAATTAGTCCTGTGGGTGATCGTTATACAATTCCCCTTGTACACCAGTGAAAATGTCCCATATATCTTCAAAGTTACAGGAGCATGACTTCCCTCATGTGCTTTATCCATCTGAGGATTAAGTCTTCTGTGCCAATGTTCTTTGTTATTTTGCTAGCATCTAAGTCATGTGAGTGCTGCCACTTACTTGTATGGAGAGCAAGTGTTGCCTTCTTTCATCTGTCACCTGAATTCTGCCTGTTGGATATGGACCTCCTTCCTTCCACTCACAATACTTTTTAGGCATTCTGGTTCTTAAATAAGGATTAGCAGGCTTGAATATGGCCTGCCCAGGGATTGTCTGCCTGCTCAGTAGTGGAATGTTTAAAGGGAATGCTGATTGCAAAGGGAGCACACTTACTTGTATTATGGAGATAAGTGGATCTTTCCAGCCCACTATTTTAAGGTTTTTGGAGTTGACACCTTGAGATGTGGTTGGCTGTTTGGCAAAGATGTCAAATTTTGCTTGCAACACTTTTTTATGGCTGGGTCGTTGTGATAGTCAGCTGGTCATAGTGTTACACTAAATGTCATATTTGGGGTCAGTAACAAATTTCCTCCGACAGCAGATTGGGTAGTTGTGGATGGAGGGGGACGCTGGTATTACTTTACTCCCTATGCATTGAAAGAGTCAGGGACTGCATGATATTGGGGGAAGGAGGCCTAGTTATAGGGTTTTGAGGATGGAGTAACTTTTTGTAGATTCATAGATTTTTAAAGCTAGAAGAGGCTATTAGGAATATTTAGTCTTACCTCCTGCATAGTCCAGGCCATAGCATTTCACTCAGTGATTGCTGCATTAAGCCCATAACTCCTAGTCCTCCATAAATCTTTTGTCACTACTTTTTAATCAAGGTGCTTGTTTTAGGTTACATTCTCAGCCATGGGTCCCAAATCCTCTCCTCTGATTGGGAATAGGAGGTTGAGGGAAAATTGAGGTGTTGCACTGCTGTTGGGAAGGGCACTGGAACTAAGAATACTGGTAAGAGGCATTATCTGTCTGAACTCCCAGTTCTCACTCTGGGGAATCGACAGGGTTGGGGTTGATATCATGGGCTTCATTGTACTTCTCCGCTTATGGATGGGACACAGCAATACTTATAGGTTTGTAAAAAGCATATGGATAAACTCTGAGACTACAGGGATTTAGGCCACTACTGGTGAGTTAATAGTTTTCATTCACAGGTTAAGTTTATAAATAAATTCATGGTCAGAGGACTTGAAGCAAGAGATGTGCATGTGCGTGTGCACTATGTACTGTGCTAGGTTGACTTGCATACAGTGTAAAAAAAAAAAGCACTCTCTGAACACTGTTCTTTTCAAGTCTTAAATAACTGTAGTAATAAAGAACGAACCTAAGTGAATTGCCCAGCCCTTTACACTTAGGACTCTCTTCATGAACCAGATGTGCAAAGTTTATCCTTGAATGTCATGTGATGTGCACAGAGACCAGTATTTTCTCAATTACTGTGAAAATAGATTTCTTCACCATCAGCAAATTTCTTAGTAGGCCACCTCAGTGAACGTTTGTGGTATGAAACTGGGTGACTGCATTATTAGGTTGAAAGGGGGAAAATTATGTTGTGAAATATTGTTTCTTCTTCCCCAAAGCCCGTCTTACCTGACCTGTAAAGTGAGACCTGGAGAAGAAGAGACCTACAGAAATCCTGGGTTCAGAGGGTTTGTCCAAATGGTCTATGAAAATGGCTTCTTGCAACTAGAATAAAATTAAGGGAAAATGGCTTTTCTATTAGTTCCATAATTTAGTTTCTTAAAACTTATATTCATTACTTGTAGTATGAAAAAGTCTCATTTTCCTTTCCTTTAGTCTCCAAAAGTGTAGTATCGTAACAACAGATAGATAACCACATTTAAATGGCAGCATTAGAAGGATCCAAAGATGTGGACTGTGGTAGAATGCTTCTTTTACGTTGATCTCAAGCAAATCCACTCTTGCATGCTACACACTACTGAATGGTATTTTCAGTGGGCCAGATCTTGAAGTGCTTTCTCAGTTTTCATTCAAGCAAAACTCTCATTAATGCCAGTGTGAGTTTTTCCCTGGCTGAGGGCTGAATAAATTAAGAATAAGGACTTCAGAAGACCATATATTAAATTATATGTGTATAGTAAAAAAGTGATCTAAACAGCTTGGACAGTTCTTATCTATTTGGGATGGTTAAATACATTTTTTCTTATCCCACGCTCACATACGAGTATTTTATAGTTAATTTGTTCTAGTGGATAAATACCTTTCATTCTGTACAAGAAGTCATCCAACCACATGAAGAATATGGGTCAAAATGATCCTAGTTACACCTGAAAAAAGAAAAGGAGTACTTGTGGCACCTTAGAGACTAACAAATTTATTTGAGCATAAGCTTTCGTGAGCTACAGCTCACTGCATCAGATGAGTTACCCTGGAGACTTCTGGGTGTAACTGAGAGTAAAATTGGCCCTACATATGTAAAAATAATGATCACACTGCACATTGAGTGAGGTGCAGGGGGCCACTTTTAAGATTGTGAGAGGAAGGTGTGTACCTCTTTAAGGGGTTAGAGAGACATGGGGTGACTTATATGGCAGTGCAAAGCAGGCTAGCATGTGGATGTTGACCCATCCGTCCCCTTCTTTCAGCTGACCGGAAGAGAGGGGGCACTATATAGGTCCCTGCTGGGAAGGAAAAGCCATCTTTTACCTGGGACAGGTGGAGCGACTCCCACCCATAGAAGTGGTGAAATACCAGGTTGTCAGGATCCTCTGTGGGAGTTGCGCTACTTGCTCCTTTCTTTGGGGGCTGGGATGGAATTTCTCCTTCACCACCAGATTGGCCAAGGCAAAATGGGGGGGGGGTTGCCTTCCCCAGGCAGATTTAGGGGGTGCGTAATTGGAGCAAACATGGAACGGGAGTTAGAGTCCAGTGTAGGTACTCTGTAGGGATGGGATACAGTGAGCAGATAAAATGGATTGGTGAAAGATTCAAAGGAGGCATTTGTTAAAGGAGCGGAAACATGGGGAGTTCGAAACTGCTTTGACTGGCGCAAGGGGACCCCTCCCTTTATAGCCTTCCCCCTCCCTTCATTTCAGTGGGGAGTCAGGTCTCATCAGCGGGTTAGCTGGAATCCAGGATGGGTAAGGGGGAGAGCTGATGAAAGCCTCTGGATAAATATGAAAATGATCATGGAATTACTTGCACTCTTCACTTTTGTCTGCCGGGTGCTCCCAAACAAGAATAAAGCTGGGGGCTAATCAAATCACATCCAGTTTCTCCGGTCCTTCTTCAAGCATAGCTGGGCAAAGATATGATCACAAGAGAGTCTTAATTTTTTTGTCTCTAGATTACAGTATTTTGACAGACAATATTTAACTTGGCTACCTGGGTGACATGATTCTGAGTTAACACCGCATCTGTTGCTTTCTATTCTGAAAATAATCTAATATGGGGAAAGAGTTAAGATATCTGGTTATATAAAAATGCTTACTATGTTTACATGGTGTACTTAAATCCAACTGAACAACATAGCCTGCACATTTAATTGGATACTTTAAGAATACTAGATCCATATTTAACATCTTTAGGGAATATTAAGTCTTGAATGTAACAATTTTAATATCCCTGGTTTGTACTATTTATAGTTACTAATTTCTTACTCAAAGTAGCTGGTGGAAGATGTATGCTTTCTCTTGAATTTCTTTATGAACCTAATCATCATTCTTTATTATGTACTGAGTAATTCCATTTGATAGTTTACTAGATAACTTATTTTCCTATCAGACACCCCAACTCTGTCATAATAATTAGTTAAACACACTCTTGTTTAGGAAGCATTGAACAAATTGTTTGAGAACAAATATTCTGATTTAAATTAGTTGTTCTTAGTGTTAATGACAATTAATAATAGCCTGTTAGTGCACAAACTGCCTTCAGCTGTGCCTGAGGCTAAGCAAAATATATATTAACTATTAGTAATGAATGACCAATTTCTTGGGAATTGTTGCTTAACTCAGCAATGCTATAAATAGCCTGTTATAACATGTACACTCTTACTGTATAATGTGTGACAGTAGACCTGCAGCAGAAAAGTTACACAATGACATCCTTAACTGTATTTATAAAAATAGAGTAAATTTTATTGCATTGAAAAGGTCAGCAATTACCCTCAACCCATTAAAATCATATTTTCTATTACATCGTATCATAATATAATTTTAATTGGCTTCAATAGTTAAATCTATCAGCATACTATTCTTAGTAATTTATGTAAAAAAAAATCCTATGTACCTGTATGTTTGTAACAAAATTACAATATCTCATAGTCAGAGAGTGATAATAATGTTTGTTTTTGCTATTGAGAATGCTGTTAAAATGTATATACATCTGTTGTGTACTTGATTTTTCAATTGCTGTACTCATCCAAGGAAGTACAGGATCTGGTCTTCGTTTTGCATTGCTATTTCTGACTTAGAGCTCTTGAGATTTGGTTAGTGGATTTCTTTCATAACATAATTATCTTTACCTGAAAACACCAACAAAAAACAGAACAAACAAAAAACCCACTGAAGAAAATGGAAACACAGCCTTTCACTTTAATGGGCTTAGGATCAGGCACAATGTGCGGTCATAAGTGTTTTAATAATATTAACAATACCTAGCAAAGCATTATTATCCTACTTTGACACATGGGGTAAATGAAGCACAGATAGGATAAGTGATTTGTACAAGGTCACACACTGAATCTGTGGCAATATTAGGGTCTCCATCTCCTACCCCTGCTCTATCAATCTGATTTAACATGCACCAGTGTAAATCAGACATAACTCCATTATGTTATGGATGTTATGTACACCACTTTAGGTGAGATCAGAATTTGCTTTCAGTGTTGTAACCTAAACACTATTGTCTCCCTACTATAAAGCCTTACTGTATTTAGGTTACAGATAAAATTTGGGTTTAATTGTGTGAAAAAATGTTGAATTAATAATTTTATAATCTATATAAATTTATTCATTTAATACATTTAAATGGGAGCAGTGACCTAGTGCATAGAGCACTGGACTGGGTCTCGAGGGACCTGGGTTCTATTTCCTGCTCAGCCACTGGCCTGCTTGATATGCCCATCTGTAAAATAGGGATAATGATGTTCATCTAATTTATAAAGCACTTTAAGATCTACTGTTGAAAAGTGCAGCAGCAGTCAGTTTCCAATTTCATTTACTCTGGGTGTCAGTAGATTTACTTTGAATTTAGTAAGATTAGAATACCACTCTCAGGAAGAAGTAGAAAGTTTCACATTTTAATGCAAGATGATGAGAGTATTGGAATTAATTCTGATATTATTTACTGTTCTTTTGGAAACAAACAAAATCATCAGACTCATCTCTCCATTCTCCCCTGTGTTCAAATACCCCATCTTCGCACAGGAAATGATTACCAACAACTACATCATAATAACAGTACATTTCCTGAACAGTTTATCCATATGAATCATTAGGCAAGATTTTTGTTTAAACTTCCTGTTGCTAAATATGGAGTCAGCCAGTGCTTAATTTATGTCAGGGCTGAATCCTGGCACCTAGACTTGGCCGTTCATGTCCCTGGCATCTCTGGACTTGCTGTGTCAGTTTTGAAAGTTAAAAAAACTGCTTGAGCCCAAGCACCTCTTTCATTACAAATTAAACACTGGGTCAGCCCCTTAACTTCAGTGTTATTCCTCTGGATTTCACTAGTCCAACTGAGATAAGAACTTGGCCCACCAATTTTCAGGTCGAATAATGCAGCTAAATCTCAGCAAACTGCCTTGACAATGTAAGGGGTAAAGATCCAACTTAATCCCACACCATCCAGGTAATTTAAAATTTAATGTTACTCTGTCCATTTCTAATCTGCATTGTTGTGTCATGATATTGTAGCATAGATTGTATATAAAATCATGGATGTGCACTATCAGACACGAACTCCAGATACTCATAAGAGATAGTCAAACCACTTGAGTTGTGCATAGTCTGCAAAGCCTTATGGCTGAATCTCCTGAATGTTGTGGAGTTTATCTAGGCCCTTAAAACCTGATCTTCCCTTAGATCAGTGGTTCTTAAAGCCGGTCTGCCGCTTGTTCAGGGAAATCCCCAGTGGGCGGGACCGGTTTGTTTACCTGCTGCGTCCACAGGTTCGGCCGATCGCAGCTCCCACTGGCCGCGGTTCGCAGCTCTAGGCCAATGGGGGCTGCAGGAAGGGCGGCCAGCACATCCCTTGGCCCGCGCCACTTCCCGCAGCCCCCATTGGCCTGGAGCCGTGATCGGCCGAACCTGCGGACGCAGCGGGTAAACAAACTGGTTCAGCCCACCAGGGGCTTTCCCTGAACAAGTGATGGACTGGCTTTGAGAACCACTGCCTTAGATAATTTGGAACATGAGGCCATTAATGTTGTTTATATAAATGGATTTTCAGTTGCTGTTGGATTGCTTTTTGGATTTATTTATTTTTTTTACATTTGCATCATTTTGTTTTTAACAATAGTACAACTTATATTGCATACTTTATCTACAATTGATACAGCTCCAAAGAGTGTACACAAGGCCCTGCAATGACATGGTAATGACATTGCCAGGAATATTAGAGTATAACTTGACATTGTAACGGCTCTGTAGGAGACTCTAGTAGGGTATAAGACACTGCAGTGGACTTTGTAAGGGCTCCTGTGGAAATGTTAGTATTTCAACGGAAGCATGGCATTTGAATTGCTCTGGCTATGCATGAGACACATCTGTTGATGTAACATTGATTCAGTTGTAATGTCTTGAGAGCATTGAACCTGTTGCTGACATTTCAAACATTTATGAAACATAGTTATTATTCATGGCCAGTTATTTTTCAATATTATGGGCCAAATTCTGTCCTTTAAATGCACGCATTTGTTACTTTGACTTCACTGGGAGCTGAATCAATGTATCAATGTAAGCTGGCCCTATGTATTGTTTTTATTCTTATAGTTGAATTGTAATATTTTAAAATCAGTAAATAGTGTTTTTAAACTTTGCTGTTCACAATGTTTACTTCTACAGCAGCAGACACTACACTGAGGGCAAAATGCTGGCAATATTTAATGTTCTACACTACATGTCATTGAAACAATGTTTGGAACTGGGGAAAATATTTGTGGTGTTCTATAGTCCGTGACCTTTGCCTACAGCATGGCAAATGCAGCAGTATATTTACACAAGATTGTGATATTTTTAGCCTTACAATTTTGTTTTCTTTCATTGCAAAGTTGAGGGGTGGAAGGAGGGAGAGAACTTGAAGAGAACAGCCAGGTTTAATTGTTATACCAGAGTGGGCTAAAATGGACAATAGAGCTAAAAAAAAAATCACACTGACAAATATGCTTCCCTCCTCTGTGCTCCGTGGGGGTGGGGATAATGCACATGGGTAAGGGTTGGTGAGTAAAGAAAAGATAGCTACATGGGCTATTATTCCTCTTTCTGCTTAGCCTTCTGTGTTTTGTGGATGGAAGAGAATGAACAGGAAAATATGTTTCCACAAAGTCAATACAAATGATGTTGCTGTGTTTATACCCACTCTTGGGAGCATAATTTACAGGTACCTTCACTGGAAAACCCTCCATAGTGATGGGTCTAAATATTTTTTTCATATGTTTTTCATAAATCTTTGGTGTCATATTATAAGGATAACAGTGGGACAAATCCAGCCATTAGATACGCAGGTGCAGTTTCACTCAACCAATGGTCACCTCTATACCAGCATGCTTTATTGGTAAAACTATATTTATGAATAATTATAGTAGACACAAAATAGTTTTCTCTTTTCTCTCAGTTAAACTTTACATTTTAAAATTATAAACTAGACTAGAATCTATTTTATGGAGAAACTTTTGTGATAGCTTATTTATATTTCCCCTTGCCATAAATCATTGATTCTACTTTAATATTTGCAGTTTCTTTATAGACTTCCTTTGGAATATAAATAATTAATCAAATTAAAAAAACTGGTAGAAATTGAAATTATCCATCTTGTAGATATTGGTGTGGAACTTTATTGTTTAGGTGACTTCATATAGTTAACAATCAAGATTTCCTTAATATGGAGGACATGTTATTTTCAGTTAATCTGAAAACTCTGCATTTGAAAAGCAGTTTCTCTGTGTGATGTTGTACTCCATAATGTTTTATGGAAATATGCATATAAGGGTGAATATGATGGAACTGAAATATGCTTTAGGCAAAAGGTCTCTTGTAAGGTATCATTACAAAGCTTTTAATCTACTGAGTGTGTTCATCCAATTTGTATGCATGTATCATTCTTGTATCTTAAACTAGGAATATGAAGTATAACCCTGAGGTCCTATAGTAATTATTCAAAGTCTGGGCCATTAATGGTGGTTCGGAAGCTTGATGGCTCCCATTGACTTGGACAATTGGTTGTAAATGGTCTGTTTACTTGCAAACCTTCTTGGGTGCATGCAGGCCAGCCCTGGAAGAAAGGAGGCTGGGGTCTCACAGGACATGTGACCATGTCACCTGATACTGGAATCCACCTTAAACCTGGTGCTTTTCCTTTTAGAAGGAGGGGTGGGGACTCAGACTAAATAATAAATTATAAATAAATAATAATAAATAAAATAAATCAGAATAAAACTTCCAGTTGTTGTGAAGGCACCATACCATCAACCAGCACATTAGCTCTCTTTGGATACACTTGTTTCTACTCCACCACATGAAGTACACAAGGAATTAAACAGAAACACAGTCTGTGCTACATTTGTCATCTGTCCAGCACCCTAATGTTTCTAGGCCTGAAACCCTAAAAAACAAATTGTTTTGAATCTATATGAAAAAAAACAAAACCCATACTATTTTAGTGAAAAAGTCTGGTTTTCAAATACAGCTGAAAAAGAAAAGACTTCTTTACACAAATAAATCCATTAATGACTTCTCCGAGTATAATTTGGCCAACATTTTACAGTTCATCTTTAACTTGTTAAAAAGTATTACCTCTTTTTAAGAATCAAAATAAGTGGTTTCATAAAGAAAATTAGAACAGAATTAACATTGATAGTCAAAAAATAACTCCCATGATTATGTGAGTTCACATTTAAACATTTAGAAATAAGTTATAAAAATAGTTAAAAATTTCATGAGAAGCTCCGAATAAGTTTTATTTTAGGAATTCTTGCTCATATCTATGGATTGTCTAGCGTCAGCAACAGCTTCAGGTACTCGAACAGTCATACTGTTCATAAATTTCTTCAAGCAGATCTGGCAGCCCAAACGTGATGTTTCTGTCAGTCCATAGGCTAGGTCCAGCATGTCCATCTCCTCATCAGTAATTGCCGCCTTGTGCCAAAGCTATAAAAGGGGGTGGAACAGAACAAAGGGGGCTTCCAGTTATGTGAAAACTGCTAGTTAACACCTAAGATGTCTGCTGGAACTAACAAGGACTATACCAGGGAAAGGATTGGGCCCATACTAAGAAGGAGTCTAGTCTGTGAAAGAAGCTTATTGGCATATCTCTGAGGGTGAAATATTATTTGTAATCAGTTTCTTAATGTATTCAGCTTAGACTTGCGTGTTTTTGCTTTATTTTGCTTGGTGACTTATGTTGTTCTGTCTGTCATTACTTGAAACCACTTGAATCCTACTTTTTACACTTAATAAAATCACTTTTGTTTATTAATTAACCCAGAGTAAGTGATTAATATCTGGGGGAGCAAACAGCTGTGCATATCTCTCTGTCAGTGTTATAGAGCGTGGACAATTTATGAGTTTACCCTGTACAAGCTTTATACAGAGTAAAACAGATTTATTTGGGGTTTGGATCCCATTGGGAACTGGGTATCTGGTGTGTTGGAGATAGGTGACCTGCTAAGCAGTTTTTGATTAAAGTCTGCAGCTTTGGGGGCATGGACAAGACCTGGGTCTGTGTTGCAGCAGGCTAGCATGTCTGGCTCAATAAGGCAGGGTTCTGGAGTCCCATGCTGGCCGGGAAAACAGGCTCAGAGGTAATTCCAGCACATTAGGTGACCATCCCAAGAAGGTCTCTGTGACTGAACCCGTCACACGCTGTTTGCAGAATACTGTGATATTCTGGAGCATTGATATCTAGTAGGCAAGTGGTTTTACATTTCAGAGTGGCTTGCCAGCATTAGCAGTTGTTGAAACAAACCCCACAGATGTGAAACTTTCATGCAATACATACTGTTTTCTGTCAACTAACAATTTTGGCACTATACACATTGTGTTTAAGGGCTCTATCCTACTCCTGTTCAAATAAATGGAGAAGATTTGACCCTAAGTGAACAAATTAGGTGTACAAAATGGTGTGTTAATGGATGGTATCCATTATTTTCTGGTTCATCCAGAACTCAAAATTCTTCACTATTATTTTTCACTTCTATAATTCTCCACAACTCCAAAGTACCTGGTGTATTTTGGCCCTGTCACTTCATTCCTTTTTGACTTTGTACTTCAATACAATATCCTTTTTTGTCTGTCTTAGTAATATTTTCAGGACTTTAGATAATAATTATGAAACAATTGATTTAATTAAATAACATGAAAAAATAGTTCAAAAGCACTTTGAAGGGATACTTAGGCCCCAGCCCTGCATAGACAGTTATGCATGTCCTTGATATTAAAATCTAAGGTATGGTGGGCATCTTTCCTATCCTTGATTTAGAAAGGATGCACTGTAAATATCTCTAGAAGCGTATGGAGTTAATACGAAAGCATGTGAAGGGGTTGCAGGAAAAAGAGGGAACTTATAAAAATATAGCCTATTTTATCATGTAAATTCAAGAAGTAAATTTATCATCTACCTGAGATAGTATAACAATTTTTCTTCCATTGCTTAACATTTTCCTACATCAAACTGTCACTTTGTAATGTTAACAAACTTAAATCACTGTAAAGATTTTCAAAAATCTTTCTATTTTATTTCTGAGTTCTAAGCATCTTCCTAGGGTTAGAATCACAGTCTTGCTAAATTGATCTGATGGTTGGAAGCTGTTTTTCATCATGTTACAAGATGGTCTTCTGAAAACTGTAAGTAAAGCACTTTTTGTCCAAATCAAGGCTTGCCAGAAAAGTTGTTAACTTTGATTAACTAAAGATATTACCTTAGGCCACCGGAATGAGTAATTTGATCTTGTTTTACTGGTTCTTTGTACCCTTGACCTGAGACTTTAAATAAAAGAAATATCTAGGGATTGTTTTCAACAAGTTGCTTTTCAGTTGCTTCAAATTGAATTAGTGTAAGTAAAATAGAAAGAAGGGATCTAGCAAATCAATACTGCATTGGTAGTAAACTGGAAAATACTAACAAATTATCCTTTTAAAATTTAGCGAGATTTAATCTAAACATCATTTTCTCTTGACCGTATGAGAGCTCCTAGGGTAATTTAATACATAGTCCTAATATGGATGAGAAATTATTGCTCTTTCCTGGTCCTTTTTGCCTTCTTTTTGCCTGTTTAATTCACTGTGTGCACAATATAACAAGTATCAGAGGGGTAGCCATCTTAGTCTGTATCCACAAAAACAACGAGGAGTATGGTGGCACTTTAAAGACTAAAAGACATCTCTCCTGTGATACTTTCTGTGACTGTGACATAAGTGCATAAGGGGGCCTTTGCACCCCTGCCTTACCACACAATTTGGCCTGAAACTATATAAAGGAGAGAACTCAAACATCGTCTCTCTCTCCCCTTAATTCTGTGGACAAAGGCCAGGCTCAGAGCTCAGCAGGCACAGGCTGCTGCTGTGCTAGAACTGGGCCTCTACAAACAGAGCAACAAAGTGGTGAAACTGTGCTCCTACTTTCCATTCTGCCCCAGCTAATGGAGCTTACTGGGCACAGAGGGGAACAGATGATGCATCTTTTTAAAGGCTTGTACAATAGCCGCACTCCTTCAACATTTTTTACATAAAGCAGTGCTTTAAAGGTACAATTGAACACACAGTGTTTTTCTCCACCAGTGTTTGTAATTATTAAGCAGTTTTCTTTTTAATTTCTAATGTGGGGCATTGTTCATATGCTTTTTTTGTGGAGTGTTTAATTTCTTCATGGTGACTTTCTGTTTGTCTTTGCCCATGGAAAAAATAAAAATTGAGTCGTTCTTCCTCAGGCCTGCATGGTGGTGTATTCCATCAATGTTTAACTCAACATTCCTATTGATGATTGCATTGATTATTTTTATTCTAGTCTGTGCTTCTGTCTCCATTCTGGCTTTTTACTTTTTATAGTTCACTTCCTTTTGAGCAGCAAATTCAACTGAATTTGATTGGGTGCGTATTTTGTTTAAAATGTCATCTCTTCCTGAATACAGATTTCTCCATAACAGCTAATAACCTGCAGTACTTGAAAGCTCCTTTTTCTTTTTATAACCTGTATTTTTTCCAGTATGTTGTCTGATTACTGCAGTGTGGTTTCAATTTTTTATTGGATCATTTTAGGATATAATAATTTATTTCTGATCTTCAGTGCCTCTCATTCATGTCTGAAGTGGCCTGCATTATTTCAATCATTCATTTTTGTTTACATCTTTTCTTTCCAGTCAATCTCTGCATTTTGTCTGCAAGTATCTTCCTAGCTTGCATCTTCTTTTTAGTTTTCTGGTATCTAATTTCCTTTTAACGGAAAAGTCAAATGGAAGGATATCTTCAGTACTTTACCTATCTACCACAGCTAAATTTTTCTTATAAATCTGATTATGGTTAATCATTACATAAAGCTTAAAAAATAAAGTTTTAGGAGAAAAAAGAGAGGGACAATTTTATATTGAAGATTTTTTTTAAAATGGCAAATTGTAAGTACATTGCAGTAATTTTAACAGTACATGTATCACATAGTAGTGGTATATAAAAGGATAAATAAACCCACATAATCTAAATTAACACATTCTTTATCCCCTCTGTAATATTTTCTTCAAAGCCATTACACTAATCTATAAATAAGTCTAATTCATAAAACAGTACAGAACTGGCAGTACAGAACCCTCCTTTCAAACCTGAAACTTGACATAGGTTTATCTGAAAGGTTTTCTAAGTTTTGTTAAACTTTTAACAAACTTGAGCTGTGGATCAAGCAAACCTAGGACAAGTCTGAGGCAACAGTCTTCACAGGGAAGAATCTATATAGTTTTGAGTAGATACTTAGCATTTTCAAATTACTTGTGTTTAAATCCAGACAAAAGCAGGTGGCTTTAGTTGACTTACTCTTTGAATTTTAGGGGTTTTTTCAAACACAAAACAAAATGTGACTCAGGGTGGAGGGCTGTGAACCCGTGTAAATTTACACCCAAAAGTTCTGATGAATCCTTTGTGAACAGAAACCATAGGCGCCAACTTTTTCCTTTGCTCCACTCCGACTCAGCCCCCGCCCTGTCTCTTTCCACCCTCTCCCCTGAGTGAGCCCTGTCCTCTCTCCTCCCCTTCTCCCTCTCCCTCCCTCTCCCAGTGCCTCCTGCATGCATCAGAACAGCTGATCCCCGTGGGCAGGAGAAGCTGGGAGAGAGGGGAAGAAGTTGATCGGCGGGACCGACAGTGGATGGGAGGCTCTGGGGGTATGGGGGAGAGCAGGCTGCCAGTGGGTGCTAAGCACGGAGTTGACACCTATGACAGAATCTGTTTAGTTTTGCACAGAATTGATCCAGAGTCCTCAAACATCTGGCTGAACCCAGATTGCAGATTTCAAATAAAGAAATATCATTCAGGAGTGGGAATGAAACACAAACAACCAGCACCCCCTGCTCTGTTAGTGACATCTGAAGCCAGCCAGGGCAGTCAGCAAAGTGGGCAGGTGAGGCTGTTACCTAGGTGAAGAATCAATGGGTTTGAATTGCAGCAAGGGAGGCTTAGGTTGGACATTAGGAAAAACCTTCCTAACTGTCAGGGTGGTGAAGCTCTGGAATAAATTGCCCAGGGAGGTGGTGGAATCTCCATCATTTGGAGATGTTTAAGAGCAGGTTAGACAAATACCTGTCAGGGATGGTCTAGACAATACTTAGTCCTGCCATGAGAGCAGGAGACTGAACGAGACGACCCCTCGCAGTCCCTTCCAGTCCTACGGTTCTCAGCCAGTTGAGCACATTTCCAGGGTAGCCTTTGGCAGCAGGTTCCTGTGGAATCTCAGCCACAATTGAAAATGCGCTCTCTCCTGCCCTACCACCTCTCACACGGTTGCCCCTGTGGGCACAGAGGGTTGTAACTGACACTGCCCAGTTCCTTCAGGAGTGAATCTAATCTAAAGGTGTAGCTGAGACCTCCAAAATATGCAGTGAGTTAGTTCAGGTCTATAATGTGAATATACCTGTCACAGGGCAATCACAGATGTACCTTGCTGCTTTCTCCCGCCTCTTCTCCCCATCTGTCACAGCCTCCCCTGATTGGCTGCTTCTCCCAGCAACTCCCTACATCCCTTATTCCACCCTCCACTCTTCGTTTCTGACCTGCTACCTTTGGGCAGGAAGGTTGGCGTCACCACTATGGAGGGAACGCATGACCATGAGTGAGTTAGGAGAGGGGGTGCTTGCTGAAGTCCAGATATATGATATCCATCAAAGCAGTTACCCTGACCAGGAAGGAAATCAAACTGGTATGGCATGATTTGTTCTTGGTAAATCCATGCTGGCTGCTAGTGAGCTACAGCTCATGAAAGTTTATGTTCAAATAAATTTGTTAGTCTCTAAGGTGCCACAAGTCCTCCTTTTCTTTTTGCGGACACAGACTAACACGGCTGCTACTCTGAAATGTCAGATACTACACTTAGGGAAGAAAAACCAAATGCACAAATACAGAATGGGGAAAAACTGGATTGGCAGCAGCACTGCTGAGAGGATCTGGGAGTTGTGGTGGATCACAACCTCAACGTGAGTCAGCAATGCGATGCTGTTGCGAAAAAAGCAAATGCAATTTTAGGTTGTATTAACAGAGGCATAGCATGCAAGTCACGGGAGATGATTATACCATTCTACTTGGCGCTGGTTAGGCCTCAGCTGGAGTACTGTGTCTAATTTTGGTAACCAGTGTACTGAAAGGATGTAGAGAAGCTGGAAAGGATCCAGAGGCAGGTGACAAAGATGATTAAAGGGATGAAGTGCAAGCCATATGATCAAAGGCTATAGGAACTGAGTATGTTTAGTTTGGAAAAGAGGAGATTAAGGGGGGATATGATAGCAGTCTTCAGACACTTGAAGGCTGCCATCAAAAAGATGGAGAAAAGTTGTTCTCTTTTGCCATCGAGGGCAGGACAAGAGGCAATCGGTTCAAACTACAGCATAGCAGAATTAGATTAAATCTCAGGAAAAACTTCCTAACTGTAAGAACAGTAGGACAGTGGAACAAACTGCCTTGGAAGGTTCTGAAAGCTTCTTCATTGGAGGTTTTCAAAAGGAGGCTGGATAGCCATCTGTCTTGGGTGGTTTAGACGCAACAAATCCTGCATCTTGGCAGGGGGTTAGACTAGGTGACCCTCGTGGTGACTTCTAACCCTAGGGTGACTAGACAGCAAATGTTAAAATTGGGACAGGGGATGGGAGGTAATAGGAGCCTCTATAAGAAAAAGACCCAAAAATCGGGACTGTCTCTATAAAATCGGGACATCTGGTCACCCTATTTAACCCTATGATTCTGTGATTAATTTAGATCAATAACATTCAGAGTACTGAATACCAAAACAAGCATAATGCACTGATGATGTTGAAAAATAAAGCACACAGAAGCCAGGAGGAGGTAATGTGAGCCGTTTAATTGGGAAAATGATTGTATTAGTTTCTGAAATAATTTTCAAGGAACAGCCATTGGGCCTACTAATCCACACACACAGGAGACTTTTTCCATGTGTGAATAAAACTGGCCTTCTGGAATATGTGGGTCTTGGAGTCAGCACCAAGTTTTTGTGAATAAGTTTTTCAAGCTTTTGGGACTTTCTAGCAAAGTGATGTTTCCTAGGAGGTAGTATTGCAGTGATGCTAAGGAGGAGAGGCACACATGAGCAATGGTGTCTAAAGCGATGATACTTCCATGTAAAGGACAGAAGTGCATGATAAGCTTATGAAAAAAGTATAGCTCCTGATACCCCTGTGCATAAGATATTGGGGGTGGAGGTGGGGGAGAAGGGTTGGGGAGATTAGCTACCCTTCCTGTTTGATGCCCAGTGTCCTGTACAAATAATTAACATTTAGAACAGTTAGGTGTTCTTTAGTGACTGACTACGTTTGTTGATTTCATTCCCTTAAAAATATTTTTCTTCCGATTTACTTTAAAATAATGTAGACATTTTACACCTGTGAAAACAGGTGACAGCAGATCTTTAAATGTCTAATTAAATGGCAAGTAACTTGTTCTTATCCTTATTCATACTTTCTTTGCAATAGCCAAAAACAAGTAAAAGATAACCAGGAACCACCTCCTACTAAATTAATTTGATAAATGTTTAATATTAAATGCGTACCACATATGATGGTATTTGATAAATCCACATCTTTGAATTAATTTCTTGACTTTTATCTCAGGCGTTAACGTGTGGCTTTTCTCTACTAATCTAAAGGCACCTAGGGGATTAGCTTGAGACGAGTTTCTGTGTCACCTTCAGTAGTGTGATAAACTGATGACTGTGAGTGAAATTTGTAGTAATCGTAAAACAAAATAAAAAAAGGAAATTACAGTCTCATTGAACTGTCACTTCAGAGGCTTAGACCTGACAAATTGTGCAGACAAGAAAGCTGGACCTGAGCTGTGGTGAATCACATTCTGTTGAACTGAGTTTAAAGCATTTGGAAATACCCTTTTTCTTTTGTTTTTGTTTATTGCACAGACTTTTTGCTTGCTAATGATACAGAAACTAAAACTGAATGAAAAATAAGCATTTCTTGTCCCTCTTTTAAAAGGACACTGTCACAGTCCTGGTCAAGCTTCCCCTGCCTGACACTCACCAGGCTGCTGTGTTTGGACCCACACATTGCTTCTCTTTGTCTGGGCAGGCTTCAGTCACCGTTTCAACACTCCTTGGCATTTCAGTGCAAGATGGAAGTACAAAGACAACAGAGAAGGCACAAAGCAGCCTTATAATCAAAATGGAGTTTATAGTTTGATATTTAGATACACATAGAGAGTTTAGAATATGAAACAGAATTCGTAAGTTGTACATAGATTCCCCAAATTGACACAATTGACTTAAGAATAGCACTTCTCTCTGAAACATTTGTTTATTGTTGTTACAAGTAATTAAGATTACTGTAAGAGAGAGTAGAAGGGAAAATATTTAAGTTCTTTTGTTTTTGTGCATTTGACACCACTTTGACCCAGAGCCCTGATTCCTACTTAAGCACTCCATGTTAAGAGGGACCTTAAACAGACCTAAAAGGAGTGCTGAGGATTCTTTCAATAGGAGAGAGTGGGCATGTCAGCAGTAGGAGGAGATAGGGCTAGAATACCTAGTACTCTGGCCAGTCTTCTGTTTATGAGCAGTCCCTATGGACAATTCCAGCTAGCATAACTCAGAAAAGCCCTTAGTTAATTCTCAGTTACTCTAGGATTGTTTTGGACCCTCGTGGCCAAAGGATCAGGGGAGTATAAAGATACCTTAAAGCTATCTTCCCTCCCTCCTCACGCTTTCTCAGATGTGCCACGTAGTGAGGATCTGTTCCTTTTTGTCTGTTCATATGTATAGTTAGGGTCTGATATTGCAAACACTTGTGTGTGCAGGAAAGCTATAGTATGAGCAGTAAACTGAATGTTTTCATAAACAAAATGACAAGCAGATTAGCTTTGAAAGGCAAATCACAAAATGAATGGATGGAGGGAATCTGATTGAGAATATAGGTAGACCATAGTAAAACATTCCTTTGATCCTGTGCATCATGAAATCTTACTTGAAAAATATATGAAAGTTGACATGTATATGAGCACTCTCCCATGGAAAGAAAACTGGCTAAAGGACAAAAAAGAGTAATCCTACTGACATATCACTTTGTGATGTGATTCTTTCAGATTCCACAAGCCACATTAATTAGTAAAAGGATGGTCTTGTGGCTCAAACATTAGGTAAGGAATCAGGACTGGGTTCTAATCCTGACAATGACATATTTATTGTATGACCTGGGGAAAGAGATTAGCCTTGCCGGGCCTCATAAGCAAAGAGTAATAATAAATCCTTACCTCATAAACTTAAAAAGTTAATGCTCTCAAAGAGCTCTGAAATCACTGGTGGAAGACTTGATAAAAGTATAAAGTATAACTGCGATCATGGCCCAAGTCACCTGTCTCATGGAAACACCTATGATAGGACCTTTAGGGAGAAGAAATAGCAAATGCATTCCCTCTCTACTGGCTTTTGTGCTAGTATCACATTACACATTCCCTATCATGTATTACATCATAGGATGCAATACAGCCTTTCCGTCCCTATCTGTAGCTGAGGCAGATGACACTCCCGCTGTTCCCCCATGCAGAAATCTATGTGGAGAGGCCTTTCCCCATGGATATTCTGACAGGAATAATCTGGCCCGTTAGAATTATTTGAGACACTTCCAAAAAACATCTGTTTGCTTCAGGAAATGGTATTAGTGACTCAGTTGGTGGCACTTTTCCCTCTGAGTCACTACAGAATAAGTGTTACAACATTGTGCTAAGGAACACTATGCAGATGAGAGAAAACCAAGGTGCTGCCAACTTGAGATCATTAAGAATTTCATGGCATTTTATGTAACTCCCTGGGTGTTGACTCATGTTCCCTTGCCAAATTCAGACTGGTGTTTGCAATCTTCCAACCAGAAATCCTCTTTGCAATTTTAATTGGCTAAGGTAGCAGTTTTCATTTCCTGTCATAAATTGTTTTGTGGAATTGCTGAGTAGTCTTCCAGATGCATTTCTTAGCTGTGATTTTTAATACATATATTACATAAGGCCCCAATCAGGGTCAGGGCCCCATTGTGCTTGGTGCTTTACTGACCTACATAAAAGTCTCTACTCTGAAGAGTTTACAACCTAAATAGCAGTATATTAATGTGAGTTGTACCTCACAGGTTCAGCCCAAGTTAATATATGTAAAGCACTTTGATAAGAAAGTTTCTATTTAACAGTAAAATGTTTATCATCATTATCATTTTATTTATTATTAGGACACTAATAACTCAAAATGTGCTCCAAAATTTAGATTTTGGATAAGCAAGCTTTTATAATATCAAAGACGGGAAGAAAAGACTCCATGATTTTTCTAAAGAATTCCAACAAAAACAGTAGTTTTGCCTGCAATGTTTACAACCCAGTTGCAACACTGACTGAAAACCTGAAAGTGAAACAGACTATAAAAAAGTGGTACTGATTACATTGAATTCGTTGTTCATGCTGAGAGAAATTTTTAAAAAATCAGAGGTAGTTAGAATTTTAAAATTCAGAATTATAACTTTCTGTTTTACTAAGGTGACATTTTAGCAAGATATGTTAAGAAATTTGTTTCTTACAATATGAATATTTTTAGCTTGCTGCCCCTTTAATATCAATAGCAATATATGGAGGTGGAAGAGATGTAATTAATGGGGTGCCATGGGGATCTATTAGTAATCTGGAAGAAAGTTCTAAATTACATTAATAAATGATATTCAGGTAGAATGTGTTATCATTTCTGACACAGAAATTATACCAAAGGATTCAGAGAGGCAGAAATCTGGACAGGAAATGAGTGAGATTTAGTCTGGGGAATAATAACCTAAAACAAAAAAATATTTAATGTAAGTAAGGTATTTGAAAAGCAGTAATGCTGGAAGAGATACTAGACAACAAATCAGATAATGAACTTGTAATGCAGTATGGAGGCAAAAAAAGCCAGTATGATTTTTGGCTGCCTGTACATGTGCATTTTGTCAAGGAGCCATGAGATATATTCCCTATCTGTTTGACTTTGCTAAGACCATACATAGGCTACTGTGTACAGTCTTCTGGGTATTTCAATATCAGAATTATATTAACAAACTGAAGAGAATTCAGAAAACAGCAACAAAATACGATTAAATGCCCACAGGTTTTGATTTCTGATGAAAGATTAAAAGAACTAAATATAAGTGTAGCTTGACCAAATGACAAATAATGGGGAGATATGATAACTATCATACAAGTATATGGAAGTTGTAAACACGAGGAATGGAGAAGAATTTTAAGGAGTTGCCCAAAGGGATATAAAGCGTACAAAGACAAATGCACAGGTACCTACATAGGCTGGTGATATCCACTATCAGACGAATGTTTAGTCTAGCAGAAAATGGTATAACAAATTCAGTGGCTGAAAGCTGAAGTTAGAAAAATTCAAACTTGAAATAAGATGCATTTTTAATGGTTTAATAGTAACTATTGGAGCAGTTCACCAAGGGAGCTGGTAAATTCTCCATCACATGGAATCCTTAAATCAAGAATGAAAGTTCTTTAAAAACTTGTACACTAGTTCAAGGACAAGTGATTGAGTATGATGCAAGAATCACTTGGTGAAATTCTATGGCTTGTGTTATGCGGACAGTCAGACTATATGATCTGAATGGTCCTTTTTGGCTTTAAAATGGATTAAATCTAGATTGAATATTACATTTTTCCTAATATTGTAGCTGCCACTGTGCCATTGTAGTGCTCGTAGTACAGACCTACTATTTTGGGTATACCTTTAACATCATCTGGTAGGACTGAAGGGGAACATAGAATCATAGAATATCAGGGTTGGAAGGGACCTCAGGAGGTCATCTAGTCCAACCCCCTGCTCAAAGCAGGACCAATCCCCAACTAAATCATCCCAGCCAGGGCTTTGTCAAGCCTGACCTTAAAAACTTCTAAGGAAGGAGATTCTACCACCTCCCTAGGTAACGCCTTCCAGTGTTTCACCACCCTCCTAGTGAAAAAGTTTTTCCTAATATCCAACCTAAACCTCCACCACTGCAACTTGAGACCATTACTCCTTGTCCTGTCCTCTTCTACCACTGAGAATAGTCTAGAACCATCCTCTCTGGAACCACCTCTCAGGTAGTTGAAAGCAGCTATCAAATCCCCCCTCATTCTGCTCTTCCGCAGACTAAACAGTCCCAGTTCCCTCAGCCTCTCCTCATAAGTCATGTGTTCCAGACCGCTAATCATTTTTGTTGCCCTTCGCTGGACTCTCTCCAATTTATCCACATCCTTCTTGTAGTGTGGGGCCCAAAACTGGACACAGTACTCCAGATGAGGCCTCACCAATGTCCAATAGAGGGGAACGATCACGTCCCTCGATCTGCTGGCTATGCCCCTACTTCTACATCCCAAAATGCCATTGGCCTTCTTGGCAACAAGGGCACACTGCTGAGTCATATCCAACTTCTCGTCCACTGTCACCCCTAGGTCCTTTTCCGCAGAACTGCTGCCTAGCCATTCGGTCCCTAGTCTGTAGCGGTGCATTGGGTTCTTCCGTCCTAAGTGCAGGACCCTGCACTTATCCTTATTGAACCTCATCAGATTTCTTTTGGCCCAATCCTCCAATTTGTCTAGGTCCCTCTGTATCCTATCCCTGCCCTCCAGCGTATCTACCACTCCTCCTAGTTTAGTACCATCCGCAAATTTGCTGAGAGTGCAATCCACACGATCCTCCAGATCATTTATGAAGATATTGAACAAAACCGGCCCCAGGACCGACCCCTGGGGCACTCCACTTGACACTGGCTGCCAACTAGACATGGAGCCATTGATCACTACCCGTTGAGCCCGACAATCTAGCCAACTTTCTACCCACCTTATAGTGCATTCATCCAGCCCATACTTCTTTAACTTGCTGACAAGAATACTGTGAAACATAATTGGTTTCGTTTTCCTGAAGGGAAGCTCACCTTTCAGAAGTTTGGGAAACAGTGAATTAAGGTGTGCAACTGCATATGCTTTGCAATGACTTGAAAAATCTAACACTTCAGTGAATATGTTACAGAAGCTATAGCAAGCTTCTTGCTATATTTATCATCTTCAATAAGGGGGAAAATATGTTGTTAATGTTGAGAAGTATGTGTGTATTTGTTTGCCCTTCAGGAGTACTTTTTCTATTCAATATTAGATTCAGCCCTCACTAGCTAGCTATTTGTTTTCTCTTTTGAGTAGTTTTTGCTTTAGTTTCTATAAAGTTGGCTGTTCTTCTTGTATTTCTAGTTTTTCTTACGTGCTACATTATTGAACAATAACAATACACCTCTCACAGCATGCACTTGCTCTAACCTCCTTTTTTCTCTTCTAGAACAAAGAAGTTTTGATGAATGTGAGGTTTCCATAATTTCACCTATGCTTTTAGAAAATTCCAGTCTTTAACAAATCTAAAAATGTCCATGTATTTCCACCAAAAATATTGACATTGGCCAGGAAATCTTCCCATCGTGATTTGCCACCTTTACTTAAAGCATTTTAACTCTGTCTTCATTGGAGGGGGAAAAAAGTGCTTTCTTAACTTAGGTCCGGTCTGCACTACAAACTTACATCAGTATAACTATGTTGATCAGGAGTATGAAAAATTTACCCCCCCGAGCAACGTAGTTATACTGACCTAACCTCCCCTGTAGACAGCACTATGTCAACTGGATAGCTTCTCCTATTGACATAGCTACCACCTCTCGGGGAGGTGGATTAACTACACCTGAAATCTTTTCTTGGAGTTTATGATGATGATACATGCAAAAAGCTATGTTTAAAAGAACATTATTAAGGTTTTAAAGGCAAGCTCTCAGAAGTTAGGAAATGTCACAGTTAATGTAGTCTCCCCCACCCCACCGCTCTTCATACAGTCTTAGTTCCTCTCCTCCCAGCCATCTGGCTGCCAGTCCCAGTCTTGTTGGCTAAGGAGTCTCAGCTTTCCTTTCTCATTCCTCCTGGCTCCCAGCCCCAGCCTCCCCATCCAACCAACCCCATTTTGCCATACCCCAACTGCCAGTCTCCTTGTCCAACCAGTCCCAGTCTTCACCCCTTCCAACTCCCAATCACGGTTTCTTCCTATCCCCCTAATATCAGTCTCACCAGACTCCTTGTCCCTCTGGTCTGGCTTTTGCCCCCTCCGTATTCAAATCAGAAGGCTTCCTCCTCCTCCAAACTGCCGGGGTGGAGGAGGGGAGGGTAGAGGAGAGATCATTAAGAGCATAAGAGACACAGACAGATCCGGTGTCTGGCCCCACCCCAGCCTAGATCAGCTGGGAGCAGGAACTAAAGTGAAAGTCTTTCTGAGTCCCAGTATCCTTGGGCTTAAAAATGCTCATTCACTGTGTGGGGATGGTGCACGAGCAGGCTGATCAGCACTAGAGGCAGTAAGAGGCTGGAACATCATTGGTGAGGATGGAGTTTTTGGAGATTTTAGCTGTTAAAGTCTAAGATGTCTCTGTCAGCATGCGTGAACTGTGATTTTTTTTGTGTCACCAAATTTGGGTGATTTTCATGGCAACAGCAAAAGAAACATCCCTGATACCAAGGCCACACTTCTGCCAAATTTCAAGGCCCTGCTTCAAACCATTGGGGTGCTAGAGCATTTGATAGAAAAAATTTCAATACATTTTTACCATGAGCAAAACAATGTATTTTTCCCTAGCCTCGTTCTCAGAAATGACTGAATAATTTTGGCTGGAATTTTCAAAAAAACTGAAGCTTAAGGAAGACTTCTGGCATGGAAGGTTCAACCCAAATGGCTAAAGTTTCACAAAGTTATACACAACTGAAAATAGAGTGTTTAATAAGAAGTGTCAAGCCACTTTACTGATAGATGTTAGTACCAACCCCACATATGATTTTATATTGAAAAGAATGCCATTAAAAATACTCTAGATCTTGTTGCTATGAAATGCACTATTAACGCCGATATAGTTGAATTTTACCAATCATCCAAATTTTGTAAATAAAAATATGGAAAAAACAAGCATAGGAATATTTCCTTCAAGACCTTTCCCCTATGAGGAGGATTATATTTAAATCTTAAATATATTATATCAGCTTTAAAAGAGCACACTGTGAACTAAACTGTTAGATTTTGCATTTAGGGACATACAAAAGACAGATGCCCCTGGCAACCTGCCTTTCCCTACAAGGTTCTTTTTATGTAATTTATAAGCTTTCTCATCATTTCCAAACACATTGCCATATCTATACAATTTACAGTACTAACTTAGCATTTCTCTATGATGCTAGTGATGAGGAGCAAGCTTTCTTTTTATTTGGTCTTCTACTTGGTTCAGCATGAGAACTCTAATTAGTTGTGCATTTACAGACCCCAAAAGCCCAGCTCTGGGATGAATCTCCCCAGTAGCAGCTGAGAAACTGCTCTTTTTCCTAGGATTTACAAGCAGACTTTCCCTCTGGGAGTGGTGTGATCTGCCTGTTGCTGTTTCGTCCTGCTTGACATAATTTTTTTTTATTGTGAGGAATGCGTGTGCACTGATTGAGTCAGTTCAAGAAGTAGATATCCTGACATATACTTGAAAAATATTGCTTGAAAAAATCCTCCATGTGTTTATTATGCAAATTCAAGTATTCGCTTGGAACCACCTGTAGGTTATTATGTATTGCGTTTAGATACTACAGTGATGGGCACCAATGTAAGAACCTAGATAGACTGTATGAAAACCTGAGTCTTATTTCTGAATTTTTCTTCACATCATCTCTTCTTCAGGTGTTTGCAGTTACCCTGTTAGCATATGCTATAATTTCAGTTTTAAAAACTAGACAATGAACTAATAACAGACATCATTTATATTGCAATATCTGATGTTAGTATGTTTCATTATTGTTCCATATCCTGAAAGCATTTACTAAGTAGAGTCGCTTCAGCTGTAAACAGCATGCTTTACTATATTCTGCTAGAGTGTTAGCAGAGCTGTGGCGCACAAGAGAATCTGGACCAATATCTCCCTGCTTCTTAACCAGGGATATGATCTAATGCCCAGTGAAGATTCCCATTAATTTCAGTGGGCTTTGAATCAAGCCCTAGGTCCCACTGTGAGATAATGAACCCTACACTTACTCTATGACAAAACTATCATAAATACTAATCCCTTCTTTAAGGACTGTCCACCTCTGGATTCTTAACATTCAACATCCATAATGTTGTCTTAATGTGTAGTATTTGCTTTTAAAAATGTGTGACAGGGTCAGTCCAGATGGCTATAGGAGAGTAATAGAAGGCAGATATATTAGCCCCAGGCTCAGTAGGTCTCTTTTCCCTGGGTAAGAACAGGGAAGGTTCCAGAACAATCAGGAACCTTCTGGAGATAATTAAGACAGGCTGATTAGAACACCTGCAGCCAATCAAGAAGCTGCTAGAATCAATTAAGGCAGGCTAATCAGGGCACCTGGGTTTTAAAAAGGAGCTCACTTCAGTTTGTGGTGTGCGTGTGAGGAACTGGGAGCAAGAGGCACTAGGAGCTGAGAGTGAGAATGCGGACTGTTGGAGGACTGAGGTGTACAAGCATTATCAGACACCAGGAGGAAGGTCCTATGGTGAGGATAAAGAAGGTGTTGGGAAGAGGCCATGGGGAAGTAGCCCAGGGAGTTGTAGCTGTCACACAGCTGTTCCAGCAGGCAGTCTAGAGAGCTGCATTCCGCAGGGCCCTGGGCTGGAATCCGGAGTAGAGGGCGGGCCCGGGTTCCCCCCAAATCCCCCCAACTCCTGGTCAGACTCAGGAGGAGTCGACCAGGACTGTGAATTCAGAAAAACAGCCAAGCTGAGGGCTGCTGTGAAGCTCCAAGGAGAGCAAATCCGCCAATAAGCGCAAGACCCACCAAGGTAGCGCAGGAACTTTGTCACAACTGGTGTTAGAAGTGGGATGTGGTGTCCACAGTGTGGCGGAAGAAGGAGGGTGTTTGGAAGGAAAAAAAAAAAAGGCAGCTGCCCACAGGAGGCAGTGCGGCTGCAGCAAGAGACTAATAGCCTGCTGATGGACCAGGCTGCTCAAGACCGGGCTATGTTGTGGGAACTGGTAAACCAGGTAAAGGCCCTTACAGAGCTGAACCGCAGCCATGATGGGATGCAGATCATGCAGGCCAGGAATTGGCTGCAGAAAATGACACGGGAGGATGATGTAGAGGCATACCTCCTGGCCTTTGAGAGGACAGCCCTGCAGGAGGCTTGGCCCCAAGAACAGTGGTCTGGCATCATTGCTTCATTCCTGTGTGGGGAGGCCCAGAAGGCCTACTATGATTTGCCTGAAGAGGCTGTAGCAGACTACCCCCAGCTGAAAGCAGAGATTCTGGCCAGATCTGGGGTAATGACTGCAGTGCGGGTCCAGCGATATCATGAGTGGAAGTACTAGGAAAACAAAACCCCACGGTCCCAATTATATGACCTCACCCATCTTGCACGAAAGTGGTTACGAACTGAGTCCTGGAGTCCGGAGGACATACTAGAGGTTCTGGTCATCAACCGGTACATGAGAGGACTACCGCCAGATCTTCACACCTGGGTAAGCCAGAATGAACCCTCCACCTACGACGAGGCTGTCACTCTGGTAGAAAGGTGAAGGACGGCTAGGGAGCTGACCCAACCAGTTAAGGAAGAAGCACCCCGGGTTAAACTAGCAGCACCAAGCCCTAGAGCTCGGGGGTGACTGGGCCACCAGGAGAACCCCGGTGGAAAAGAAGCCACAAAGAGTCAGAGCACTGAGAGGGAAGAGGATCGTGATGTTAGACTACCCAAACCAAGAGACCAGGGAATGCCTAGGGCTCCATACAGAAGTTATGCCTGCAGGGAGTGGGGACACATAGCTTCACAGTGTCCCAATGCCGAGGAGCCTATGCAGCGTAACCTGGGGAACTGGGCAGACCCATGCTCCCTAATCCACCTTGTGGGGGTCTCACTAACCCCACATATGTACACCAGACTAGTGAAGCTAAATGGGGAAGATACCACAGCACTGGTTGATTCAGGGAGTGCTACCACGCTTGTCTCGGGGAAGCTCGTGAAGCGTAATCAGCTGCTGTGGGCTAAGCATATGGGGATGACATGCGTCCATGGGACAGTTGGTTATTACCCCACCATCCCAGTAAAAATCGAGATTCAGGGGAACACTACTGAAGTAGCAGCAGGTGTAGTCCCTAAACTCCCATACCCAGTGCTTATAGGGAGGGACTTCCCAAGGTTTGGAGACTTACTCCTGGTAGGGGAATTGGAGAAAGGGGGAAGCCCTGAAAGTAGTGAGGCATCCACAGTAGACTGTCAACCCCAAACCTTCTCTGAAATATCCCCAGATTTGTTCTCCACTCCCAGACAGCGTAGAAAGATGGAAAGGGAAAGAAGGGCAGCTAAGATCTTGGGAACCCGAATACTGGCCCAAAGCCAGAGGGTCGCTCTCGTAGGTAGGCGGACCCGAGCAGCTGAAAAGGAGGCCACACAGGAGGGAGAAGCACCCGAGTCGGACCCACACCCTAACACCTTTGAACCAGTAGAGGCAACAGAGACTGGCCCCCTAGATCTCGGGCAGATTAGCCCTGGGAGAGGAAATTTTGGACGGGACCAGGCAGAAGACCCAAGATACAACAACATTAGGAAGGAGGTTACCGAAATAGATGGGGTCCCTGTGGAAGGGAAAACCCAGAGACCAGGACCCTACTTCATAATGAAGAAGAATCTCTTATACGGGGTTGCACTAGTACAGGGGCAGAAGGTACAGCAGATCCTACTACCTCAAAAACACCAGAATGCTGTATTAAGTCTGGCCCATAGTCATCTTTTTGGGGGGCATTTGGGGGTAGAGAAGACCCTGGCACGGGTCCTGCGATGATTCTTCTGGCCCGGAGTACATGAAGAAGTGCGGAGGTACTGTGTATCCTGCCCGGAGTGTCAGCTGCACAGTCCCCATCCCCACTTGAGTGCACTGTTAGTACCCCTTCCCATCATAGAGGTCCCCCTCGAGCGAATAGCCATGGATCTAGTGGGACCCCTGGAGAAGACAGCCCGGGGCCACTAATATATATTTGTCGTTCTGGATTATGCTACTCGCTACCCAGAAGCAGTCCCCCTGCGGAACACGGCCTCTAAAATGATAGCTAAAGAGTTGGTGGGGATCTTTGCCCGAGTGGGGCTGCCAAAGGAGATATTAACAGACCAAGGTACACCATTTATGTCGAAGCTAATGAAGGACCTCTGTATGCTGCTCCATATACATACCCTGAGAACTTCAGTCTATCATCCACAAACCAATGGGCTGGTAGAAAGGTTTAACCGAACCCTCAAAGCAATGATAAGGAAAGTGTTAAGTTGAGACGGGAAGGATTGGGATACCCTACTACCCTACCTTACGTTTGCAATCCGGGAGGTAACTCAGGCCTCAACTGGGTTTTCCCCCTTTTATTATACGGACGCCACCTCCGTGGCATACTAGATATTGCAAAATAAATCTGGGAAGAGGAATCCAGTGAGGGGAGAAATATAATTGACCGTGTGTTGCAGATGCGAGAGCGGATAGCCCGGGTCACCCCTATTGTATGGGAACATTTGTAAAAGGCGCAGGAGGCCCAGTGAACCCATTACAATCGCCAGGCAAAAGTCCGACAGTTCCAACCAGGGGATCGGGTGATGGTGTTGGTACCCACGGCAGAAAGCAAGCTTTTGGCCCAATGGCAGGGGCCCTATGAGGTGGTTGAACCCGTTGGGGAAGTAACCTACAAGGTGTAGCAGCCAGGACGCCGGAAACAAGAACAAATTTATCACATTAACCTCTTAAAGCCTTGGCACCAATGAGAGGTGTGTGTAGTGGCCCAAGAGACCCTGATCCAGGGAAATAATATGCAGGAACAGATCAGGATATCCACTGATCTGACACCAAACCAGAAGAAGGAGGTAACTGAGATGAACAGCTGATACCAGGACGTGTTTTCAACCAAACCAGGCCGGACCACCAAAGCATATCACCACATTATCACAGACCCTGGGGCAAAGGTAACTTTAAGGCCCTACTGGGTCCCAGCAGCAAAAAGGGAGGAGATCAAGGCAGAGGTAAAAAGGATGTTGGAGCTGGGAGTCATCGAAGAGTCCCACAGTCAGTGGTCGAGCCCGATTGTGTTGGTGCCCAAACCCGATGGCACCACTAGGTTTTTTAATGACTTTCACCGGCTGAATGAGATATCCAAATTCGATGCATACCCCATATCGATGAGTTAGTTGATCGCCTGGGCAATGCCTGATTTTTGACCACCCTTGATTTAACAAAGGGATACTGGCAGATTCCCCTTGCCAAAGATGCAAAAGAAAAGACGGCATTCTCTACACCAGAGGGTCTGTTTCAATATACTGTTCTTCCTTTTGGACTGCATGGGGCACCTGCCACCTTCCAGCATCTTATGGACAAGCTCCTATGGCCCCATACCAGTTATGCAGCGGAATACCTGGATGATGTGATTATTCACACCCCCGACTGGGAAACCCACTTAGGAAAGGTGGAAGCGGTTCTGGACATGCTAAGATGGGCTGGCCTCACAGCCAACTCAGCCAAGTGTGCTATAGGGCTAGCTGAGGCTAAATACCTTGGCTACATTGTAGGAAGGGGCATGGTCAAGCCCCAGCTAAACAAACTAGAGGCTATCCAAAATTGGCCCCGGCCGAATCGGAAAAAGCAAGTCTGGGCATTCCTGGGTGTGGTGGGGTACTACCAACAATTTATTCCCCATTTTGCTACCAGAGCGAGTCCCCTGACAGAGCTGATAAAAGCCCGGGGTCCAGACATGGTGAAGTGGACAGATGCCGCAGAGAAAGCATTCATGGATCTGCAGACAGCCCTTTGCAGTAACCCCGTGCTTATAGCCCCAGACTTCAACAAAGAATTCATTTTACAAACAGATGCATCTGAAATAGGACTGGGAGCTGTCCTATCGCAGATGGTCGGAGATGAAGAACACCCAATCCTCTACCTCAGCAGGAAACTCCTCCTGAGAGAGCAGAAGTATGCCGTGGTTGAAAGAGAGTGCCTAGCTGTGAAGTGGGCCATGGAAACGCTATGTTATTACCTTCTGGGAAAACGGTTTAACCTTGTGACCCACCATGCACCCCTCCAGTGGATGCAGCGAAATAAAGAGAAGAACGCAAGGGTGACCAGATGGTTCCTGTCCCTACAACCTTTCCAATTCACCATACAACACCAGGCTGGAAGCCACCATGGCAATGCAGATGGCTCGTCATGAGTACAGTACCTGATGTCCCAAGTTGCCCAACCCGTAGTGTTGAGCAGAGGGGGCGGATATGTGACAGGGTCAGTCCAGATGGCTATAGGAGAGTAATAGAAGGCAGATATATTAGCCCCAGGCTGAGTAGGTCCCTTTTCCCTGGGTAAGGTAACAGGGAAGGTTCCAGAACAATCAGGAACCTTCTGGAGACAATTAAGACAGACAGGCTGATTAGAACACCTGCAGCCAAGCAAGAAGCTGCTAGAATCAATTAAGGCAGGCTAATCAGGGCACCTGGGTTTTAAAAAGGAGCTCGCTTCAGTTTGTGGTGTGCGTGTGAGGAACTGGGAGCAAGAGGCACTAGGAGCTGAGAGTGAGAATGCGGACTGTTGGAGGACTGAGGTGTACAAGCATTATCAGACACCAGGAGGAAGATCCTCTGTTGAGGATAAAGAAGGTGCTGGGAAGAGGCCATGGGGAAGTAGCTCAGGGAGTTGTAGCTGTCGCACAGCTGTTCCAGCAGGCACTCTAGAGAGCTGCATTCCGCAGGGCCCTGGGCTGGAACTTGGAGTAAAGGGCGGGCCTGGCTTCCCCCCAAATCCTCCCAACTCCTGGTCAGACTCAGGAGGAGTCGACCAGGACTGTGAATTCAGAAAAACGGCCAAGCTGAGGCCGTGAAGCTCCAAGGAGAGCAAATCCGCCAATAAGTGTAAGACCCAGGTAGCACAGGAACTTTGTCACAAATGTAATATATCTAGAACCTACATTGGATTCTCTCAAAATTTTTATCATTTGAATAGATACTGTTTGTAGAAGAATCCATATTATGTAGATAGGAAATATCACTGAAAATAATACCCTTCTTTCACAGAAGTAGAACTTTCTAAGAGCACTCAATCTAGGTGTTTTATTAATTTATATTGCAAATTCATCTGGACATACCTATAGGCTGGCATGGTTCCACACTGAATTTATTTGTGATTCAGCCAAGGATATTTTTTTCTTTGCAGAATCATGCATAAACTGTGAGGAATAATACAGTATGTTCCACTTTTTTAATTAATTTAAATTAAAAAATTCAGTTTTTAATTAATAGAAATGTAATTATTCCTATGAGAAATGATATGATATATATACAGCTGATCATGCCTCCTATACAAACTACTATTTTGCTAATAATTTCTTTGAAGTTTATTCTTGTCCTTATCTTGAATTATTTATGCAAGTAAGCATGTGCTTTCACTTAGTGACCAGACAAATGAAGAACAAATCGTTGACCATTGGAGATAGTGCTTGAAATGTGTCCCATTGCACACAGTGGGTTTTGAGGCTGAAAAATGAGTATTAGAAGCTACTAAGTAATATTGTAGTGAAACAATTCATATTACTGAAAAAAAATCACACTTTCCTCCTCTTGTAATCTAGGGATTACATATCGCAAATAGGAAATCATTGGTGGGATTTACGGCAATGTCTTTGTATTGTGACAAGCACCCAGATTCAACTGTGCAGAATTTTACCAGTTGGGATTGCAGCAGTACATAAAGTAACTAAAGGCCTGAGCCTGCAAACCGTTTGTCATGTGAAGAGGGTGTTTTTATGTGAATATTCAGTGGGACTATTAGCATCCGTGAGATACACTCATGTAATTGCATTAAAAATAAGCAAAGGTAAACTACAATTTTAAAAAGCAGATAACTGTTCTCTTGCTTTTCCAACAAATCTTACCAAAACAATAATAACAAAAAGCAATGGTTTACTTCACACAAATATATACAGACAAATGAGCATTATCACATACAATAGTTTATTATAACACCACACGTGTGGTGGTGATACCCATATGCTAAATTGCATAGTGTATGACAAATGGCAAAATCTTGTGATATATTATGGAACCATATGGTTAATTGATCATGTACCTTAGACAGTCACTTTGCACACTAATCCATTTCCCTCAGGATTTAGTGTAGCTTTTCAAAACTCTGAGATAGTTCAAAAAGCAACCTAAAAAAACAACAAAACACTTTCAGAAACTGAAGAACATAAGAATCTCCATACTGGGTCAGACCAAAGGTCCATCTACCCAGTATTCTGTCTTCTGACAGTGGCCAATGCCAGGTGCCCCAGAGGGAATGAACAGAATAGGTAATCATCAAGTGATCCATCCCCTGTTGCCCATTTCCAGCTTCTGGCAAACAGAGGCAGAATCCATTGTGCCATTTAGGCATAGATCTGCATTAGACATGGTGTGAAGTTACCTCTCTTCTGGAGCATCTTGGAGAGGAGCTACACCCGTTCATAGACTGCAACTTACTCTCCCCAAAGTGCCAGTCCCCCTCCACAAGCTGGTGCTGCAGGAGGGTGGGACCACAGCACCATCTCCTATCCTCCCTTCCCTCCCCCCTTAAAGTGCTGTTTGCCCCAAAAGGAAGTAGGAAGAGAGGACTATCTGTAATCTCAGTTGCTCTGTTTTTAGTAGGAAATTGGGAGGAGGTTATTTAGGCTGAAAGGTCATCAATACACTTTATTCTGTATAAAATAAATCATAACATAGACACTTGATTTCAAAACTCAACCCAAGCAAATTCCAAGATCCACACCAAAATTGAGGCTACCGTCCCTCACGGATTCACCTTCTGTGAATCTGTACGCAATTCAAGCTGGGTGTGCAATTCCCCACTAAAGGAGACATACCTGTGCTTGCTGTGATGGAACTAGCTTCCGCAGACAGTGTAGCCACAGTGGCATGAGCCATGAAAGGGGCTGGCCTCCCCGAGTATGTGACAGTCCTATGCTGTTGGAGCTGCCCTTCTATTTTGAGTGCATTGCCTTGATCAGAGCTAGCACAGGTATGTCTCCTCTAGTTGGGAGTTACACTCCTCAGCTTGAAGTGTGGACCTACTCTGTGAGTACAGGGATCTGTGCATGGGAGCAGGTTGGGCTGGAGGTGGGGCTTGGGAGGTATCTATGTCCATTAGCTACATCATTCCCCCCCACACCACCACCAATTCCTCTTCAGATACCAGTGACACTTGAGCCTACATGAATATTTCCACTGCTTGCCTCCTCAGTACTGTGGACCTTGTGGTGAGAGTCCCCATGGTGCTCTCTGAGCCCAGAACACACACACACACACACACACACACACACACACACACACGCTACATTGGTGTCCTCCCTTGGGGTAGCCTTTGTAGTTATCTTAAAGAACAAAACATAATGCTTAGCCTAAAGCTTCTCTTGTTTCTGGGGTTTCTCCCTGTAATGCACTACTGTCTCCATTGCTATCCTTGTTTCCTTTTTCCCTTTTTCACTTACAGAAAGGAACAGACTTTCTTATGCTTTGAGCTGCAGTTGTTGAGCTCCAGTTGGGCTATCAGAAATCAACAGAATAATGCTGCCTTTCCTTTTAGGGTCCTAACCCCAGTATTGCCAACCTCATGGATTCAAACATCATGAGTCAGACCCCCCAAAATTGAGGTGGTTGAAAATATTATAATTTAGGTTCTTTTTATTTGCCTTCTGGCTCTGATTGTTGAGAGTGCACTCGCTTCACATTTTCAAGTTTTTATCTGCAATTGTGAAGACTAGAAACTACTTTTAAAAAATGAAACCGAGATTCTCATGCAGACTCTGGATTCCAGCAGTTGGAGCTTCCAGTAAAAGACTCCTGATAAAATTGCAAGAGTTGGCAATACTGTCTTAAAACCCTGACACACAGTCACAAATTCCTGGGAACAGCAGCAGGCAAAGGAATCTAATGGAGTTGCCGTACCACGGTGGGGAAGCGGCCTCTACGCCCAGTATGGAGGCACGGGTAGCCTGGACCTACAATGGATCCTCAAGATCCGTGATTATTAGGTGTTCAAGAACTGAAGATTTTCTAAAATTTCACAAGAATTTGTAAAGTTAATCCAGGGTGAGTGTCATCACTTTTACAGTAGAAGACCCAACATTTTACAGTGAAATGGTGTAACTTGGAAGAAATTGTTGCCATTTGAACAGGGATATTCGTTACAGAAAATTGGACGTTTTTCCCCTGTTAAATTTTCATTTTCAAGGGGAAAAAAAATCAAAAGATGTTGATACACAACAATAAAATGTTTTTCTTTTTGAAATTATTGTGTGCTGCGTTGGCTATTTTCACTCACAACAAGTTTGTCCTCCGTCCTCCCCCCGCTCCAATACAGTTTCTTGTATTGTATCTGGCTAAAATGGGGATATGTTGGGTTAGCATTATTTTGAACATTGTTATTCCTAAATGATGTGTGTTTAATGTTCATTAAACACAAATTGATTTTTCTTTATAAGAAAAATCAATACATATATAATTGCTATAATTAGAATGCTTCGATGTTACAAAGAAAAACAATTTTCAAAATTCATAATAGTATCTTGCATTTTTTATTATACATAGTGAATAAACATTTTATTATTTTGATAGTAAGTGCAAAGCGCTGTGGCAACAGATATGGGTAATGGAGCATTTAGAACATTTAATATTGTAGTGAGGAATAGGCAGTCTGTTATGTTATATGAAGGGAAGAGTTTTAGGCAAGAAATAGGGAATACTGAGTGAGGTAGTGGATTCAGAAATAAGGATCAGGAAAACATACTCTGCTGCTGCGTGTTAATTTCATATTTTAAACGGATTTTATTTCTCTTTATCTGATACTTTAATTTTCCTCCCCTCCCTCCCCACACCCAGACACATTTATATCTGAAGGCTTCAGACATCTTCATTCTTGCACCATTAATTAGCATTGCAACAAGGATTGAGAAAAGTTGAGGGGAATTGTTGCAATTTTTGTGTGACTTCACCTCTGAAAACTGTTAACATTTGTGGAGAAAGATCTCCAGGGATTCAGCAATTTCAGCATAGTATATTTCTGTTTTCTATTCTGTTTGTTCTTTGTGTTATGTTTTCACACCAATCAACATTATAGCTTTTCAGTATATGGTATAGAAAGTAAAAAGAAAAGGAGTACTTGTGGCACCTTAGAGACTAACCAATTTATTTGAGCATAAGCTTCACGAAAGCTTATGCTCAAATAAATTGGTTAGTCTCTAAGGTGCCACAAGTACTCCTTTTCTTTTTGCGAATACAGACTAACACGGCTGTTACTCTGAAACCTTTCGATATAGAAAGTGTGTCTACTATGTGCAAAGGGAAATGCGGTGAGGGGCAGAGAGAGCTAAATGGGGTAAAGGTAGAGCCTCAAATCAGCAAAGCATTTAAGCATATGTTTAAATACATCCCTATTCTACAAGTATGTACGCATGCTTAGAACATGCTTATGTGCTTTGCACAAGGGGGATAGACTGCTGCATCAGGGCTTGAATAAAGGAGAGAACAAAATAAGCAAGGGGATTAAAGAGAGGAGGAATATAGAAGGAAAGTATATTAGAATCAAGGAAAAAAGAGAGTGGGAAAGCCAGGAAAAGATGGGAAGCTTTTAAAAAATTATGTTAATAGCAAATTTTAATGATAAAATAACTAAGTAAACAACAAATATTTGTATTTGATTGTGGAAATAAGGAAAATATAATTCCAAGAAGAGAGAGTTTATGGAGAAAGAGCCAGTAAAAGGGGGATATGTTCCTGGAAAAATGCTGCATGAGACACTTCTGAATCTGGTCCAGGCTTTATATATGCTGACTGCAGCCTTGATGAAGACACTAATTTTTAAAGATTATAGCAAATGTCTTCATTGTTATCCCAATTCAACACTCCATTCTTAATAAGCAAGACACTTAAAGAGGTGCTTAATTGTATGCTTATGCTTATTTCCCATTGACTTTAAATTTGCCTGAAGTTGTGCATGTGCTTAGGTGCTTTGCTGGATAGGAAGGGGCTTAAACACATGCTAACTGCTGTGCTGAACTGGGGCCTATCTGAATAATCAAAAACAATATTTTATAGTGTATGTAGCTCTTTTAATCTCCAGCATTTGTAACTTTATTCCCATAGAACATCGGAGACAGTGCATTAACTGGATGTTTCTCCTATGTAGTTCTACATTGAAATGGTTAATAAGGGAGCATGGCATTTAAGTGCTCATAATTAAGCATCAAGATTTCTTATTTCAAAACCACAGCTGGCACTAATGGGCGCCCTCATTGGCAGTTTCCGCAGAAAGGCAAAGGATTGAAGTAAAGATGGAGAGAGAATGAACTCCACTCTGGCCAGAGAGGAACTCTGCCTGTTCTGTGAGAAGCAGATTTCATAAGCACTAAATCCATTTTGAGAAGATGACAAAATGAGTCAAAAGCCAATTTTTAATAGGATATAGGTCTGCAACCTATAACCTGACACTAAAAGGAAAAATCTAATTTCCTCTGCTGCATATGGCAGAAAATAAAACCTGTTTCCAAAATAAAATGTAATGTGGTAGTTTGTATTTGAAGACCGAGGAATCACAGTATTACCAGTTTTCAAACTTTTTCTTATAAATGCACAGGATTTTTTCCATCATCTATTCCTGGCTGTTCACCCAGGATGACAAAAATACAGAGCAAGATGATTAAATAAAAAGAAACATGCACTTAAAATATTTTTCATGTAATGATTTCTACAGCAGGGCTGCAGTCCTACAAGCACATGTACAGAAAACACCTATTGACTTTTAAGTGGCAGTTCTGCTTACACAGAACACTTTCAAGATGAAACCGTCAGTTTGCTTGTATAAGGAATGGAGGAGGAATCTCATGGGGAGAAAAAAAACATCCATAGCTTCTCACTCAGCAAGTTATAATGGTCCAGATTCTGCCAGCCTTACCTACATTTAGTACTTTACTCCATGGGTAGTCAATGGCCCCATGAAATGAAATTGCCATTTTTTAGCTCTTGGGCTGAAAATATGCTTTAATTATTAGTACATTTTTCAAACAACAGAGTATGTAACTTCCATGCATTATACATTTTCTTTAATTCTATTTTTTTTAATTACTATGAACATTTTCAGAATTTGGTCCCAAGAATTCTCTAATTCACTGCAGATTAACTATATGGTTTTTTTATGGTACTGTTTGTTATGACACTCTGCAGCTGTTCTCTGATGGCACTTAAATATCCAGGTTGGGGAATGCTAAAGGAACCTGAACAGAATTGACTTCCCTTATTCACTGTTACACCTGCAATAACCAGTTTTTAGGTCTGCTAATTGACCTGTGTTGTGGCTGATGTCACATTGAAGTCATGTTGACATGGTATAAGAGGTTGGCAAGGAAGCAAATAAAACCAGTTATAAGTGTCAGAATTAAGTTGTAGCAACACAAACTCTTTAACTAACATTGATTAAAGGGCAGTTGAGAGGCACACCACATTCTATTGTCTACCAGATTTTGACTTAGAGTGAAATATTCACCAAAACAATTCAGTTTTTTCTACTGGATAACAGCTAATGGCTATCAAATAATAGACACTGCATTATATGTATGCTGAGCTCTCTCAATATATATTCAGAATATTGTACGCCATGGACTCAATTTGCAACCTTTACTTTGAGTAGAGCTTACTCACACAAGTAGTCCAATTTATGTTAATGGTACTACTCACGTGAATAACGCTCAGCATGAGAAATGGTTGAGGAATTGGGTTCCATTTGAATTTGAAGAAGTAAGAAATCTGTCTGTTTGGTCCCGATTGAGATCTGTTGACCCCTATAAAAGTTTGGGGGAGGAGGGAACAATAGCAAACACATCTTTTTTTTAAATGGAGCAATGTTCTCACAATAGAGAGAAGATACTAAGTGGATATCTGCCCATATACATGGGGCAGGGGACCAGGAAGTGGCTGGCATAGACCCAGCTATGCCTAGATTCCCCCAGACCATTAAGGCTGTCTCTAGTTTTTTTGTGCCACTGGAGCACCCATTAGCTTGGCAGTGTACTTGAAACAGTTTCTGTTTTAGTTTTTACTTAACACTTTCTCTCTGCCATTTCAATACAAGATTCAGCACTTTAGTTGTCAGCTGGGGTGTAAATTCATCCCTAAGGACTTTACTGTTCTGGAAAAAAAAATTGCAGCTTTCCATATCAAACACGCCTCTGCATGTTGTGAAGGTCACAAGTCTTGGCTATAAATCCCATGGTGTGCATCCCAGTAAAATCTTCCAGGCTACAGAAGCTGCTTCTTCTCTCCACCCTCCCACCCCCACCCCCTGGCCCCTTAATGAAAAGATTCACACAATGGACATGGATGACTGTTATGGAAGCAAAATTTAATGGAAACAAACTTGTCCACAAGAAAGCATAGACATCTCTCTCTTCTTGGATGACTCTGGGCTGCATTAATTGTCATGAGGTTTCTGTTGACCAGTCATATGGAAAAAGTCAATTGGAAAAAAATCCATCCTATTCTCCCGATCCTGATCCCAGTAGAACGAACAATGAAAATTCCACTGCCTTTGGGAGTAGGGTCGGTCCCACTGGCCATATTCTGCACTCAGGTGTAAACTTGGAGAAATTTCATCCAGTGACACTGCTGTATGTGAAAACATAGTTTGGCCCACTGTATCTAATGTCGTGGTGATGGCATTTTTGGTCCAACTGATCATGGATATCATGCCCTCAATACTTTTTGTTCTGGCTGCTTTGTTTTCTAAGGCTCACCAAATGTTATGGCTAATGTGTGGTGTTATCAGCAACCTGATAAAAGTCTATCCCTAGCCAATAATGTTGTCATTGGAATCTATTAACCTCATTGCCAAGTCAGTAAACTTAGAGGTCCACAAACCAATGTGCCTGTATTTTTTGTTCTGTGTACCCAAGTAACTCCAGTTTTCTGAAAACTTCATACTTATAATGGGCAGTACACAATTAAAATCTGCTGCTAAATTCTGTAAATGTATTCCTATACTGTGAAACCTCATTCATTCTTGTAGTAACAAATGGAAAAACGCAATTAAATAGGCTTCTAAGATCTAGTTAGATTAATATTTTCTTACTCAATCTGCTAAATATAAATGTATTTGGTGAACTCATCAAGCACAAAAAAGAGAAGCTCTTCATTCCCCTCTGGAAGAGCACAAATTCAGCATGTAGAAATAATCTCCTCACCTCCCAAGTTTGATCATAAAACTGTTTTTCTTCCACCAGATTGTCTTTTTTCATTAGAAGTAGCACATTTAGGATGAGTAGTTGCAGCACTGCAGTATACTTTAAACTTAAAAACAAAACAAAACAAACAACAAAACCGTTCTCATGAAAGGTACCAGATTGACAGCTCTGGAATATGCAATCCTCTGCTTAATCACACATGCAGTCTTGGCAGTGGAAGGGTAAGCTTCCCAGTGCTGCTCCACTAGTGTGCTGTAACAATGATTGAAAAGATTTCCTACTCTATCTATGGAGCACCTTTTTGTATTTCCTTGTTGCTCTGAAGGAGAAAGACCTGAATGGCTGCCACACGACTGCTCCGTTTGCCAGGTGTTAATCAGATGCCTGTCTCGTGAAAGCTACATGGGACTCTGAAGAAAACCATGTGATTTTTTGATTCACGCGATGTATCACTGCCGTGTAGAAAACAGATGTTGAGAGGTTCTTCTAAAATTCCAAAATGGCTAATTAAATCATTGACGAATTACTGCTGTACCAATATTTTTTTTCTCAGAACTTAAACCAGGGCCCATCCCTCCTCCTCAACCATGTAGAGCCGAGATGATGATGAAATTCCCAGGTAGAAGCCAGCCTCACTTCCAGATACTAGCCCCAGCATATTCCAGCAACATCTTCTAAGGCAGGGGTGGGCAAACTGTGGCCCGTGGGCCATGTCCAGCCCATCAGACCTTTTAATCCGGCCCTCGAGCTCCTGCTGGGGAGCAGGGTTGGGAGCTTGCCCCACTCTGCATGGCTCCCGGAAGCAGCAGCATGTCCCCTCTGCAGCTCCTACATGTAGGGGCCGGCAGGGGACTCCACAACTGCCCCTACCCCCAAGTGCCAGGTCTGCAGCTCCCATTGGCCAGAAACCACTTGAGATAAGTTTCGCCTGGAGCCTCGACCCCGACCTCCTCCCATGCCCCAACCGCCTGCCCCAGCCCTGATCCCCCTCCTGCACTTCGAACCCCTTGGTCCCAACCTGGAGCACCTCCTGCACCCCAGAGACCACACCCCCAGCTGGAGTCCTCCCCCCCACACCTCTGCCCTAGCCCGGAGCCCTCTCCGACACTCCAAACCCCTCAGCCCCAGCCAAGAGCCCTTGCAACCAATCCCCTGCCCCAGCCTAGAGCCCCTTCCCGCACCCTGAACCCCTCATTACTGGCCCCACCCTGGAATCCCCACCAACAAGCCAGAGCCTGTACCCCCCCTACACACCCCTGCCCCCTGCCTCAGTCCAGAGCTCCCTCCCATATGCCAAACCTCTTTGCTCCACCCCCAGCCCATAGCCCCCTTCCCTCCAAACCCCTCATCCATGGCCTCACCCCAGAGCCCGCACCGCCAGCTGGAGCCCTCAGCCCCTCCTGCATCCCAACCCCTTGCCCCAGCCGAGAGCCCCCTCCCGCACCCTGAACTTCTCATTTCTGGCCCCACCCCAGAGTTCACACGCCCAGCTGGCACCCTCACCCCTCCTGGACCGCAACTCCCAATTTCGTGAGCATTCATGGTCCTCCATACAATTTCCATACCCATATGTGGCCCTCAGGCCAAAAAGTTTGCCCACCCCCTATTCTAAGGCATGTGTTTGGTGAACGGTGGCAACCCCCAGTCCTGGTAACCCTTCTTTCACCACCCCCTCATGCATTCAGATCCTCTGGACACTGATTAAGTCATCAAACTCCCCATTCTTAAGAGGGTTCAAACCGCCTGCTCATTGGTCTTTGCTTCAGCCCCTCCTACTTCCTCTCTAAATAAGCTCTTCTTCACTAGGTACAATCTCCTTGATTTCTATGCATCTTTCCATGCTCAGTATGCATGCAGTTTTATCACAAGTTTTGAGCTATTTGGTGTTTTTCTTAAAACACCAGTACCTGGCATCATTTATAGGTGGTTTAGAGAAGAATCTGAGCTTTCATTTTAAAAAAATGTATCGGGTCCTTGTGGTTGCAGAGAAAATCATGAAAATGTAATCCTCTAAAGGTGCATGAACCAGGAGGCAAATACAAAGAACAGCAATTTTTTAAAAAAATGATTTTTTTTTAAATCCAGTTGTATGTTTTGTGTGGGTGACCTGACAGTCATTCATTTTGAATCATTAGATTTGACAATATTTCAGTCTTCTTTTCCCCTGCTCCTCTCTCTGTTCTCTCCTACCTCCCAGTCCAGCTGTCCCTTCCCATCTTTGATGTTTCCTATGAAGTACTCCCCTCCTGTCTCTTCTCCTCACCCCACGTCTGCACTTTGTCTGCCTTATCACCCCAAAAAAGAAATACATGTGGAGCTAACACAGGATTTATTAAGTCATTCAGATAGCAATGTTTACACATCACGTCCTGTCAACAGAAAAGACAAATGAGCAACCCTTTGTTTTATATATTTAGATTATTGTGTCGGAGCTTCCTCTCCGCCTCGGTGGGTCTCGTGCTTCTGTTTAGCAGCAGGCTGGGGTATTCATCTTTTCCCTCAGGATTTTTCCCATGCCCCTGGGTTTACTGTCCGCACCCTGTTGGAGCAGGGTTTCTCCCGACCTTCCTGACGTGGGGGAGGAGAGGGGAGCCTCTCAGTCTCTGGTAGTCCCTCCAGGCATAGTGGCAACACACCAGATACCTTGTTCAGTCTCTCCCCTCTGGTGGGATCTCAGACCCCCGGGGCCGGAAGGGCTTTCCGCCCTGTTGGGCAGGGATTCTCCTGCCCTTCACCTCTATACCTGCATGGCTTCTCGCCTAATGCTTGTCAGCATCTGTACTGCCCAGCTCTCCAGTAGCTAGCCTTCCTCCCTCAGCTTCTATCGCATGCCCCTATCTGGGTAGAGGGGAGGCTTTTAACTGGTTCTGGCAGGCCCTTGATTGGCCCCAGGTGTCCTAATTAACTTAGAGTAACCCCTGTTCAGGTACCAAGGGAAAAGGGACCTGCTTATCCTGGCACTCTCCTGTAGCCATCTGGCCTGACCCTGTCACATTATACGTTATTTTGGGCAGGGACCAGCTCTTGTACGTATAGCATGCAGCATATTAGTAATGTGCTACAGCAATACAAATCTTGCTATAAAATAATACAACAATATTATTGAAAAGTTTATTAATAGCAATAATACATTTAGTAACTCATAAAAGATTTGATGCCATGTTAATTCCAGGATTTTGTACAGTATTTTTAGATGTGAGCCTTACTTCAGTATCAAGTAAACTGGTTGAAATTATAATTATAACTAACTTGATGCCATATGAAAGGGGGGAAAACTAACACTACTTCAGAAAATGAAAATCATGACCCACCAGTGTACTAAAATTCTTAGAAAGTGCCAAAATATAGTGGATAAAAAGAGAAACTGTGGGTATCATTTATTTGGACTTTCTGAAAGCCTTTGGCAACGTCCCTCTCAAGGGGTTGTTCAGGAAACTAGGTAGTCATGGTAGACATGAGGTGAGAGTTGAAGTACTGTCCTGGATTAGAAACTGGCTAAGCACCAGAAAACAGGTCAGTGGTCAGCTTTTAACATAGCAAAAAAATATTAATTTTAAACTCTGTGAGATCCTTGAGGAAAAAGGGACCTAAATGAATGTCAAATATATTAGTGGCAAGTGCATAAGTTGCACTATAACATAACTAATAAGAAATAGGACTACGCATAGTGAATGAACATGCTATGTAGTAACATATATATTCAGCAAAATCCTGCAGTCACTGCTCAGATAAAATCTCTAATTACTGTCAAAGTAAGTTTTCCCTACGTAAGGACGTCAGGATTTTGGTTCATATATATAATATTATTGTGACCCAGAGAGCCCCTCAGTGCCAACTGAGAGAGGGCACACCATACCATAACTCTCATCAGTTCTGCCACATTCATTGCCCCAACTCACTGTTGTTACCATCTGTATCTAAAAGGTGTTGTGTAAAATGTCATATGCAAACTAGTAACATGCTGGTCGTTAATATTATTAAATGATGTATGTACGAGTGGTGTATAAAGACTTATAAATGTGTCCTGGAAACATATTCCACAATGTGTAAGCACAGCCTGTCCTAGACAAAGCGTTGTTTTTTTCACAGGCTTGATTGTGTATCCAGTGTAAATTAAGCAAGTTGTTACCTAGGACAATGAAAAGCACATATATATGCAAAGTAAACAAAGCCATCAGGCCAGCAAGTGAGGGAAGATGACCACTTAACAATCTCCAGGGGGATGGAGATTGTACCCCTGGAAAGCCACCTTGCCTCTTGAAACCATATCAATGAACTTTGGGAAGATATAAACAGAGGCAAAAAATCATTTTCTCCTCCTCACCCTAGGAGACAAAGAAACCAAGTGCTTTGTGGTTTTGTGTTGGATCCTGGCTAAAGACTTCAATGCTGAAAGAATGACTGTGGTTAGAAAACTACTTTGAACAAAAGACTCTAGGTTGTTAGGTTAGATTTTAGTCTTAGAAGTGCAATTGTACTTTTTTTTTGCTGTTTCAACCGTTTCTATCCCTATTCCTTCTACTTGGTATCACTTAAATCTAGGTTCTATTAATAATCTTGTTTTACTTTTACAAAACCATTTCAGTGCTGTATATTATACAAGAGGGTAGATTCCTTAGCTTATCTAGTAGGCTGGTGTGTATTCTATCTCTTTGGAGGCAGCAAACGTGATAACTTTTGTGAGGGTCTAATGAGAGGGTTTTGACACAACAGGGGAGATGGTTTTGGGGATATTCAGGACTGGAGAGACTGATGGGGGTCATCCTGCAAACCTGGGTGACCAGGTGTCCGGTTTTTGACCGGAACACCTGGTCAAAAAGGGACCCTGGCAGCTCCAGTCAGCACTGCCGACCAGGCTGTTAAGAGTCCGGTCTTCGGTGCTGCGGATCTAAGGCAGGCTAGTCCCTACCTGTCCTGGCTCTGCGCTGCGCCCCGGAAGTAGCCAGCAGATCCAGCTCCTAGGTAGGGGGTGGGGCATGGGGCTCTGCACTCTGCCCCCACCCCGAGCACTCTGCCCCCACCCCGAGCACTGGCTTCACACTTCCATTGGCTGGGAACCATGGCCAATGGGAGCTGCGGGGGTGGTGCCTGGCCCTGTGGGTGAGAGCAGTGCACAGAGCTGCCTGCCATGCCTCCACCTAGGAGCTAGACCTGCTGGCCACTTCTGGGGTGAAGCACGGAGTCAGGACAGGTAGGAAGGCTGCCTTAGCTCCCCCGCTGTGCTGCTGACTGGGAGCCGCCGGAGGTAAGAAGACGCCCCAACCCCCTGCCCCAGCCCTGACTCCCCCCCAACCCATATCCCCCTGCACCCCAAAACCCTCATATCTGGCCCCAGAGCCTGGCACCCTTAGACGGAGCCCTCACCCCCCCACACCCAACCCCCTGACCCAGCCCAGAGCCCCTCCCACACCCTGAACCCCTCTGCCCCAGCCCCACCCCAGAGCCTGTACCCCCCAGATGGAGCCCTCACTCCATCCTGCATCCCAACCCCCTGCCCCAGCCCAGAGCCCCCTCCCACACCCTGAACCCCTCTGCTCCAACCCAGTCCAGAGCCCGCACCCCCAGATGGAGCCCTCACCCCACCCTGCACCCCAACCCCCTGCCCCAGCCCAGAGCCCCCTCCCACACCCTGAACCCCTCTGCCCCACGTCCAGCCTGGAACCCCCTGAACCCTTGCAGTCCCAAAGCCCTCATCTCTGGCCCCACCCCAGAGCCCATGCCCCCAGCTGGAGCCCTCACCCCTTCCCGCACACCAAACCCGTGCCCCTGGCCAGTGACAAAACCCCTTACTGGTCTCGGTGAACCCCCAAAGCATCACAATTATTTATTAAAAGTTATCTTCATAAGTTGTGGTAGAAGTTAGAAAAAAGGGTTAACCCAACATGGCATTCTCAACTGTACTACAAATTAGATCAGTAATAATCTCTATGAATTAACATTCTTACAAAGAGCCATCTGAGCTTCTTGAAAAGCCTCCACAGTATGACCCTCTAAATACGATTTCTTAGACATCATCTTGTTCATTTATCTATTATTTCTCCCCATGTGGGATCCTTTCTCCTATTCCTTGAGATACTGTATAGTGAGGCATACACATTTGATATACTATAATTGAGCTATGGTTTCTTTCTAATATTCTAGGTTTATAACCGAGCAGAAAATATTCACTGGGCTAAAACTTGATGTGCACAGTCTCAGATGAGGAATGTTGTTTTCTTCTGCAAGTTTATATCTATTTAAAATAATAGGAATGGAAAAAATTGAACTTAATCAGTTTATGAGCATATGTTTTAGAAAAATAAGTTTTATTTCTAAAACAGCTGTGGGGAACCAGTGGTTCATAATGTTTTTTAGATCACTTTGGCAGCTGAAATATCAGTATTAAAAATATCAAAACATTGAAAGCAAACAGTTTCAGTATGTGAGGGCATTGTTATAAAAATTGCTTATAAGGGCTGAATCCTGCCTTACCTTCTTCCCTCTCATGGGTACAGAGAGGCTGACAAGAAACAGGACTGTGATGATTCCACTGATGAAAGTAGAAACAGTCTGAAGATGCCACACAGAGAAACTTTCTATGCACTACAGAGTGTTGCTCTGTGCCTCAGTAAGGGGTTTGGCCAGTGCAAATGAAGTTAAATGGATCATTTTGTTAACCTTCCACAAAGATAATGTGGGCCCTACTACATCCTAATGTAGTGCCCATCTTTAAAAAGGGAAGAAGGAGGATCCTGGGAACTAGAGGCCAGCCAGCCTCACCACAGTCCCTGGAAAAATCATGGAGCAGGTCCTGAAGGAATCAATTCTGAAGCACATAGAGGGGAGGAAAGTGATCAGAAACAGTAAGCATGGATTCACCAAGGGCAAGTCATGCCTGACTAATCTAATTGCCTTCTATGACAAGATAACTGGCTCTGTGGATGAGGGGAAAGCAGTGGACGTGTTGTTCCTTGATTTTAGCAAAGCTTTTGACACGGTCTCCCACAATATTCTTGCAAGCAAGTTAAAGAAGTATGGGCTGAATGAATGGACTATAAGGTGGATAGAAAGTTGGCTAGATTGTCGGGCTCAACGGGTAGTGATCAATGGCTCCATGTCTAGTTAGCAGTCGGTATTAAGTGGAGTGCCCCAAGGGTCGGTCCTCAGGCCGGTTTTGTTCAATATCTTCATAAATGATCTGGAGGATGGTGTGGATTGCACCCTCAGCAAGTTTGCAGATGACACTAAACTGGGAGGAGAGGTAGATACGCTGGAGGGTAGGGATAGGATACAGAGGGACCTAGACAAATTAGAGGATTGGGCCAAAAGAAATCTGATGAGGTTCAACAAGGAAAAGAGCAGAGTCCTGCACTTAGAACTGAAGAATCCCATGCACCGCTACAGACTAGGGACCGAATGGCTAGGCAGCAGTTCTGCAGAAAAGGACCTAGGGGTTACAGTGGACGAGAAGCTGAATATGAGTCAACAGTGTGCCGTTGTTGCCAAGAAGGCCAATGGCATTTTGGGCTGTACAAGTAGGGGCATTGCCAGCAGATCGAGGGACGTGGTCATTCCCCTCTATTTGACATTGGTGAGGCCTCATCTGGAGTACTGTGTCCAGTTTTGGGCCCCATACTACAAGAAGGTTGTGGAAAAATTGGAAAATGTCCAACGGAGGGCAATAAAAATGATTAGGGGACTGGAACACATGACTTATGAGGAGAGGCTGAGGGAACTGGGATTGTTTAGTCTGCGGAAGAGAAGAATGAGGGGGGATTTGATAGCTGCTTTCAGTTACCTGAAAGGGGGTCCCAAAGAGGATGGATCTAGACTGTTCTCAGTGGTAGCAGATGACAGAACAAGGAGTAATGGTCTCAAGTTGCAGTGGGGGAGGTTTAGGTTGAATATTAGGAAAAACTTTTTCACTAGGATGGTGGTGAAACACTGGAATGCGTTACCTAGGGAGGTGGTGGAATCTCCTTCCTTAGAAGTTTTTAAGGTCAGGCTTGACAAAGCCCTGTCTGGGATGATTTCGTTGGGGATTGGTCCTGCTTTGAGCAGGGGGTTGGCCTAGATGACCTCCTGAGGTCCCTTCCAACCCTGATATTCTATGATTCTATGATCCTATTAGGTATAATAGGAGCCATGGCACATCTTTTACTTGGGAATGGAAGGAGGGGTTGATCTTCCCCACACATGCCCCACATGGATCCTATTTGCAAAGTCTGTTATGGATCCAGGCCTTAGTACTTAAGTAATTAAGCAGTGGTGATAATTCACAGAGGTTTCTGTAACTATTCTGTTCAGCCTTGGTTTTCTGGAATTCTCACTCTGAATTTTAATTTGAAGTTCGAGAGTTAGAATGAACCCAAAAGACTGAAAATGAAATTCTGCTTAATCCTCATCTCACTTTACCTTTTATTAGCTCTTGGGGAGATTGAGTGACCTGAAACCCTTTCACGACTATATCTCTTTCCCAGTTCTCTTTGTTTCCCAATTAACACCCGTTTTCATCATCCCTGGGTAGCAAAGACTCCTGTATCTTCTATGGCTGCCACTGCACATCTTTGTTTGGGGCCTTTCCCAACTTTGCAGCCATTGGGAGCCCTAGACAGCCTGCTGGCTGCCGACACCATTCTTAGCTCCATGTCTGCTAGATTTGCTGCCAGCACGATTAGATGGCAGAGTGCTGAAAATGGTGTTGGCAGCCAGCAAGCTGTCTACACTAGGGCTTCTAATGTTGCTAATGACATTGTGAAAACTATAGATAAGGCTACAGAATGGACAATGCAGTAACTAGGGAAACCTTAGGCAGGTGCTTCCTGGAGTCAGAGAAGCGATGGGATGAAGGGACCCATATTCTTCCCCCTGAAAGTACAAGCAGGAAAAAGGGATTTAGCTGGCCACCCCCTGAAACATCAGTAAGTGAGGGAAATGGGTAGAGGCACTGAAAGGCACAAGCAAGTGGGAGATCTGGTAGGCCTTCTTGTTGTGAAGTGGGATCCTGTGAAGAGGAGCCCATGGCCTTGAACCTGTGCCCGGTTAGCATGAAACTTGGCTCAGGTTCTGCAAAGGTTGTCAGACCTCACAAATGGGATGACCATAGTCTGCTGTGTTCCTTTCTGGAGTATGCTAGCTCAGCTCTTGTATTTGCCAGGAGATGACTAAACTTAGGAAATCAATATTTCAGTGACTGTTAATAAAACACAATTTTAACTTGCTACAAAATATGTTAAAGGAAATTAAATTTTTAAAATGTAATTTACATAGTATGATTGTGATGTAAATTGACAAAAAGCAAGACATTCAGATGTTTGGGGTGGAAGTATTTCCTTAATTCGCCCCATTCAATCTGTTTTAGGTCCTAAAGTTGTCAGGTGTGAGTTACAATGAGATAAGTTGTACAGTGTCAACCTTCGCTGAATTTCCTGCCTTTTGCCAGTTTGTTTCATAGCCTTAAATATATTTTTTTCTGCTGACAATCAAATTTGTCATTTTCACCCGACTGGCTCTTCACAACCTTGAGTCATCTTTTCTGTCAGTTAGACTTGAAAATGTTGCTTCTCATCCCTCATAATGTATTTGTCTCTTTCCAAATCTGGAACGCAATGGAAAACAGCCCACATTTTGGAAAGCCTTAGGTTTCTTCCCCATCCCCTCAGTAAAAGTTGTCTGGTTGACTGTGAAGGAGGTAGTTCAAATCTTCTGACACATAAATGAATGCTAAAGCAAATTATTTTAAACCCTCCATTTCATTTTTGCTCTTGTTTTGTCCATCTTCTCTACCCAAATTAGTTCTTTTTCATATAGGAACATAAAAAATACTGTATATACCAGGTCAAATGAATGATTCATCTAATTCAGTATCCTCTCTCTGCAATCGCTAGGGGAAAGTACAATAAATCACATAAAGGACAATTGTAGAATGACCTGCCTGTAGGGAAAGTTTCTTTTAAAGCCTGCCACTACCTGATGGGGCTACATTCTGAAGCATGAGGATTTATATCCCTTATATTTTTTTATTTTTTATTTTCTATAACTAAAGTCTGTGTGTGTACAGACACATTGTTTTTCGTTGTATTAACTTTCTGATGTGTTAAGGTATTTCACTTACTGATATCCTACAGAGAAACTTAAAGAAGAAAAGAAAAAAAGGATGTGTACACAGAATACATGATGAGATAAAATTTTGAGCTGTGTGTGTTGGGGGTGGACATATTTACTTGTGAGAAGGACAAGGGAGAAAACAAGGGCTGAGATGTAAGTGAGGAAACTGTTCATTATCATTTTAAAGGCAAGTAGGAGGAGTTTCATATTGAAGCAGAAAAGACAAGAGGGTGCCACTAAAATATACATACACTATATGGGCCATCAGAACTGAGTATTTTTGTCATTGCAGTTCTGGTCCTGCAATAATTGTACTTGCATTTTTGCATCTGCTATGAATTGCAGTACAAAGTCTACCATTCATTTGCCTATGTATGTGATATATGAACTGGGGTTGGTTTGTCACCCTGTTGATGCTCCTTAAATTTTTTGCATATTACTGCACAGTTAGTGGGAGGTGTGTTTCCTTGGTCCTGCCCTTTTCTTTCTCTCCACACAAGAAATATTCTGGACCCATGTCATAAATATAAAGGGAAGGGTAAACCCCTTTGAAATCCCTCCTGGCCAGGGGAAAGCTCCTTTCACCTGTAAAGGGTTAAGAAGCTAAAGGTAACCTCGCTGGCACCTGATCAAAATGACCAATGAGGAGACAAGATACTTTCAAAAGCTGGGAGGAGGGAGAGAAACAAAGGGTCTGTGTGTCTGTCTATAGTCTGTCTTTGTCGGGGATAGACCAGGAATGGAGTCTTAGAACTTTTAGTAAGTAATCTAGCTAGGTATGTGTTAGATTATGATTTCTTTAAATGGCTGAGAAAAGAATTGTGCTGAATAGAATAACTATTTCTGTCTGTGTATCTTTTTTGTAACTTAAGGTTTTGCCTAGAGGGGTTCTCTATGTTTTTGAATCTAATTACCCTGTAAGATATCTACCATCCTGATTTTACAGGGGGGATTTCTTTATTTCTATTTACTTCTATTTTTATTAAAAGTCTTCTTGTAAGAAAACTGAATGCTTTTTCATTGTTCTCAGATCCAAGGGTTTGGGTCTGTGGTCACCTATGCAAATTGGTGAGGCTTTTTATCCAACATTTCCCAGGAAAGGCGGGTTGCAAGTGTTGGGAGGATTGTTCATTGTTCTTAAGATCCAAGGGTCTGGGTCTGTAGTCACCTAGGCAAATTGGTGAGGCTTTTTACCAAACCTTGTCCAGGAAGTGGGGTGCAAGGTTTTGGGAAGTACTTTGGGGGGAAAGACGCGTCCAAACAGCTCTTCCCCAGTAACCAGTATTAGTTTGGTGGTGGTAGCGGCCAATCCAAGGACAACGGGTGGAATATTTTGTACCTTGGGGAAGTTTTGACCTAAGCTGGTAAAGATAAGCTTAGGAGGTTTTTCATGCAGGTCCCCACATCTGTACCCTAGAGTTCAGAGTGGGGGAGGAACCTTGACAACCCAGTAGAACATTTTTCAGAAATTCCTGGAGCAAGGGGACAATGCCCTCCATTGGGGCCACAATTCAGGTGATTAGGCCCCAAGCAGATTTTACTAACCTTAGGTGAAATTCAGGAGTGGGGGTGCTGGCAGAGTACATGTGCAGCTGTGTCTCTATATCACCGTGCATTGTGTAAAGCCAAGTGATCCCCAAACTTTTTACCTCATGCGCCCCCTTTCCCTCGTCCACGCCTTCCTATCCCGTGGAGCCGGGGCTAGGACCAGGGCCCCAGCTCTGGGAGGGGGGACACGGACAGGGATAAGGGGGCCGAGGCTGGGGCCATAGCTGGGGGCGGAGCCTAGAGCCAGATCCCTGGGCGCAGGGCCGGGAGTGGGGCTGGCAGCTGGGACCAGGACTGGAGCCATGTGGCTCTCCCTCCCCACCTCCGTGGGGGCTGGCCTGGGCCCCAGCTGCAAACCCCCCAAATGTTCTCTGTACCCCTTTGGGTGGCCCACCCCCCATTGGGGACCTCTGGCTTCAAATAATTCTGTGTATATGGGTGCTTGAAGCAGGCTGGGTCAACAACATACAGCTGGTTTAAAATCACTGGATAGAGAATGTGAAGCAGCACCTGCTGCTCTTCTGTCATGTGGATTCTGGACCATTAGCCTAAGAGGATCTGAGTGACGGCCCTGTTGCCTTGCAGATTGGGAAAGTGAATTCCAGTTTCTATGGAGATCCCCACAGAAAGCCTTATTACTCTGGTTGTGCAACAGCGTAGTGAATTTCACTCACATTGTATGTGGGGTATGTCTATGACCTGCTTGTCAACCTCATACCTCTTCATTCTTTAAAATAATGTTGATAGCTTCTATAACCGCTTCACCTATTCCAGTTGATTTTACACACTTCTCTCCCTCTAACATCTGTGGCCTATTTTTTATCTTGTTATTGGACCTTAAAACCAATTTGCAGATATCACCATCTCCTAGTAATTCAGTACAAGAAATAAATGAGCCCTTTTTATTTCTAAATTCTGTACCTTTTGCTTTCACGTGTATCATGATTTGCAGTCCTGCTTATCCTTAAAATATGCCTTTAAGCCCGGATTAAACTATGTTTTTGTTAAAATGGCATTTCTGATTTGAAATAAATCTCTTCTATTTTAAACATGGCAATCCTTCCTCCAGCTGTTATGTTTGTCTCTCTTTTTTTAAACAAATCCTCCTCTTCTGTCCTTTGTTTGAAGAGCTATCATAGCAAGTCCCTCTACAGTGTATTTTATTGTTATACTTATGTCTTATGTATTTGCTTTTATTTTGAGTAATCTATGGTTAGATAAAATTCTCTGTAGTCACACTAAGCACGTTTTTTTTAAAATTAATATGGACTGTGTTCTTCTTTGAGCCATATCCCTGTAAATGTCCACTTCAGAAGACTTTTCAGATTCTCAGATTTTGGTGCAGCATTCCTGTCTATTCTAGGCACACAGTTCTCCCTCGTACACTGGTGTTTTACAGGAAGAAATCTCAAAGTGTCACCCACATGGCAGGAACACAGGTGGATGCCTCTGTGGATGCCTTCTCCTCTCTCCTTCCCCAGTGGTCTTGCTGGGATCTTTGAGCATTTTATTGCCAATAATTTGCTAAGAGGTCTTCACACCACCAGAGGGAACAGAGAAGGGCCCATTCTCCACAACCCCTTTTACCACTACTTATGCCAGAGGAAGAGACATTTGAGGAGCAAGAAGCAAGGGCAGATAAGGAGGTGACACCTCTTATGAATTAATCTGTCATGCATCCAACACCGTCTATGGCAGATGACTTCAGATAGTTTCAGGTACTGGTGATGTGAATTCCTGACATGCTTCAGATTCCCTTAGAGGAGGTTCAAAAGACTTATGGAGTCCTCTAAGATTGTTTGGCAAACCCCAGCTACAACCCCGCGTACTGCGAAAGAGTGGATAAAAGGCATGGTGTTCTGGCCAGGAAACTGGAGTTTCTATTCTCACTAAGCCCTGAACTCCCTAGTAATGGTGGCCATTAATGAATGAGATAGGCAACGTTGCTCAAAGTCCACCCCATACACTAAGAACCATAAGAGGCTCTATCTTCTTGGCCACAAATCCTATGCTTCAGCCATACTTCAGTTTAGCATAGTGAACCATCAGGCATTCATGGCGAAACATAACTATTTATATTATAACAAATTTAATTCCTTTCTTGAGCATCTGCCAGAGGCACATTGTCACTAGTTTAAAGCCACTATTCAAGAGGGTCACCTTCTAGCAAAGACATCACTCCAGGCCTCCTTAGATGTGTCAGATATTGCAGGACAGACTATATCCACGAGACTATATCCTTGAGAAAGGCATCTTGGCTGCAGATGTCAGCCTTTCCAAGAGAGGTTCAGAGTACCACTGAAGACCTCCCCTTTGGCATTCACAAGCTCTTTGAGGACTTATTATAGACCCTGCCGAACCCCTAGCCAAGAGACCAAGATATTCAAAAAAGAAATCTCCATCAGCTACAACTATATCTTCCCAACCATCCAGGTTCTTCAAGCTACAATTTTAATGACTTAGTGGAGAATCTCAACTATCCATTCAATCGGATATAACAGCTGCAGCATCTTACCCCCTGCCCTCTTTTTAGATACTACCTCTTTCATTTTCAGGTTGCATGGGAACATATAACATTGAAAAAATAGGTTTTAGAAGCCATAACATCTGGTTACACTATCCATTTCAAAGCTATCTCTCCTACCCATTCTCTCTTCTCTTTCCTCTTTTTAGGGACACTTCTTATGATCAATTAGTAGATCAATAGGTTGCCTCACTTCAGTGTTTAGGAGCAAGAGAACCAGTTTCTGTGCAACATAGAGGAAGGGGATTCTATTCAAAGTACTTCCTGATACCCAAAAAGAATGGAGAATAAAGACCAATTTTAGATCTCACGTCTCAGATATGTAAAACAGCAAAAATTCAGGATGGTGACCCTTGCAGCAATAATTCCTTCATTAGAATTAGGAAATTAGTTTGCGATTCTTGACCTACAAGACACACACACTTTTCATGTCGCTATTCACCCATCACATAAGAGGTTTCTTTGTTTCCGATCAATAATGAACACAATCAATACAGGGTGCTTCCTTTCAGACCATCTTTGGTACCAAGTGTGTTCTCAAAGATTCTTACAGAAGCTGCTGCCCACCTATGTCATTTGGGTGTAATAATTTTCCTCTATCTAGGTGATTGGCTGGTAAAGAGCAGGTCATATCAGGAAGTGTTGGATCAGTAAAGATCACATGTTCTCTGTTTCACATCCTCAAGCTTCAAATAAACCTCAGATCCATTTTGACTCTACTACTCCATTTAGACTTCAGAAGAGCTACCCTGTATACGGTGATAAGCACAGTGTACCTCTTTTCCCAAAAGATTTCTTGCATTAGTGAATCTCATCTCAAGGCAGTCCTCAAATTACAGGAAGAGATTGCCTTCAATTTCTAGGACATGTCAGCTTGAATCTTTGTAGTGCAGCATACCAGGTTACATCTCTGAGGTCTATAGTCATGGCTCTGAGTGGTTTACAACCCAAGTAAATACAGTCTAGGCAAGTTACTACGTGGTGGAATACAACTGGTGAAAGGACCTGACCAAGATATATGCAGGTGTTCCATTCATTCAGATTCCCCCTACCATAGTGATAACATCAGACACTTTACTTCTGGGTTGAGGGGCACATCTGGGACCTCACAAAATGCAAGTCAAATGGTTGCTACAAGAGCAGCTTCTCCACATAAACCTTTTGTAATTGAGAGTGGTCAAAATACTTGCCTACACTTACATATAATGTGGCATGCATATATTATAACTGTCAGAGAGGAGCTGGTTCCCCATCTCTCTGTGCCAACGTGATAAAACTCTGGAACTGATGCATAACCAGCCACATCGTCATTTCAGCTTCTTATCTTCCAGGTATTCAAAACACCATGGCAAAAGATCTCAGCAGACTTTTCTTTCTAAATTACAAATCAGAACGGAACTCCAGAATCCTCCACATGATATTCTTAGCTTAGGGTACACAGAAGTTGATCTGTGTGCCACAGCAGCAAATGCAAAAGGTATTGCTCCAGAGGGGGTCTCAATCCCCTATCTCTAGGACACACATTTCTCATCTCTTGGATGAAGGGCCTTCTCTGTGCGTATCCACTGATATGGTTACTATTAAAGGGTCTCAACAAAGTTGGATCAGAGTCATACTGATGGCACCAACATGGCCAAGACAAGTCTGGTATCCGTATCTAATCAGACTTAGCTCTTGTCCTTCATGGAAGCTACTAATCAGTCCTCATCTACTGACTCAAGGTGTCAGTCAAACACTTCACCCCGCTTGCGGATTCTGAGGCTCCAAACATAGGTCCTCAGTGGCTTTCAGAAATAGAGAGATCATGTTCCTCAGAGGTACAACAAATTTTATTTAACAGTAGAAAACCATCTACAAGAAATACTTACCACCAGAAATGGAAACAATATTATCTTTGGTATAACAGTCATCAGATTTTGCCAACTCACTCTTCTTTTCCTACAGTATTGAATTACTTTTTGGAATTGAAGACATCAGGTCTTTCTGTAAATTCCATTAGGGTTCATTTAGTGGCAATTACAGCCTTTCACACACCCATAGGGTGTTTTTCTCTCTTCACTTACCCAACTACAGCAAGATTCCTAAGAGGTTTGTTGAATATCTGCCCACAAATCAGAGACCCTACTTGTATCTGGGACCTGAATTGCCTTATGAAGGATCTGTTTCAGCCACTAGGTATGTGCTCATTATTTGATTTAACTATGAAGACAGCCTTTCTGGTAGTGATCTCTTTTGCCCAAAGAGTAAGAGAATTTGGGGCTTTAAAGGCAGACACCCCCATTTATGGTATTCATCAGAGAGAAAATTTGGTACAAGCTCATTCAAGATTCTTACCTAAAGTGTCCTCAGAATTCCACATTAATCAAACCATTCATCTCCTGGTTATCTTCCCAAAACCTCATTGAATTACTCAAAAAAACAAATTCTATACTCAAGATGTTAGGAGGACATTAGCCTTCTACCTAGACAGGAACAAATCATTTAGAAAATCTACTAGAGTATTTGTGTCCATTTTGGACAGAAACAAGGGTTTGATCATTTCAAAACAGAGATTGTCAAAGTGGATCTCTGGTTGTATTAAGACTTGTTACAACACAGCTCACATCCAACCCCCTTCAACAGCAATAGAATTTTCTACAAGAGCACTATCTACCTCTATAGCCTTATTTAAGGACCTACCGATTGCAGATGTCAGTAGAGAGGCAACTTCATCCTCTGTTGATACCATTTCTAATTCTTATGCCCTGGTGCCTACGGCAAGATCAGATGCAGGGAGATCAGGCATCTCTTCTGCATTGGATGTTGCTCCAAACCTCCCACCTCCTTAGGGAGGTACTGCTTGGGAGTCACCTGAAGTGGAACACTCCCAGGGACAATACATGAAGAAGGAAAGGTTACTCACCTGGTGCACCTTTGGGATGTCCCCTCGTGTGGGTGCTCCACTACTCACCCTCCTTCCCCCTCTGCTTCAGAGGTGCCGTTGTGGGACTTTGCAGTGGAGAAGGAACTGAGGGTTGTTTGCCCACACAGCTCCATATAGCCTTGGTGTGGGGCATGAGGAAGTGTGGGGTGCATGGTCTGGCTGAATGGCTACAACTTCCAAAAATCTCTGATAAAAGATGTAGAGCACAGGCGCATCTGGAGTGGAGCACCCACAAGGGGACACATGTCAAAGAATTCCAGTTATAGCACAAAGTGAGTAACCTCTTCTTATGTGAAAATCTCTCTCTAAAGTATTAAAGGTTATGTACTCTTAATGATAGTGTATTCCAAAAATTGGTATTGAATAATTAAGCTTTTGCGCATAATTTTTCTGACAACTATGTTATAGGACAATAGTCATTTAAAATGTAATAATATCTAGTCTTTTTTGGAAAAATCTAATTAGAACATTATAAAAATATTCAACAATTTAAGAAACACTTATAAAAATGAGCTAAGGATACCAGTATATTAAAACTATGTTTTGTTTGTATTTATCATCAGAACGGATACTTTTAAAAGTTTTAAGCAGTACAAAAGTGAAACTTAAACCTCAGTGTTGTTTTTCTGTTCGTGTTCGCTGTATAAATCTGGGTAGAATGAGTGTGGAATGTGGCTCAGAAGAGTGAGTCAGATAGTGCCTTGGATCAAATACAGAAGATTTTATTTTCTCTGATCCTCAGGAGGCTGCCAGTATCTTTCAGGCTTGGATTCATAATGCAAATCTTAACTAGAATGGATTCTATATTCATTACAACTTGGCAACATGTGTATTACTTATGCATTTCTGAAGACACTAGATGATTGATAGAAAGACTAGATTCAAGAGTTCAGCAATAGGTACCAGAGATGTGTAGTCATTAGTAATCATTAGTGAACTTGTTTGAGTGCGCTGCTTGTATGCCATCTATACTTTTGATGAGGAAATACATCTTCAGATGAGTTACATGATGTAAACAAATGGAGAAATTTGGAAATGGATGACTGGTTAAGCAAATTGAAGAACTGAAGTCTATTTTAACTGGTCCAGGCCAATCCAAAAGAAAAGATGTTTTTCAATGGGAAACCAGTTGTATACAAATTTTGGGCTTGATCCTTACTACTTCACTCCCACTACTGAAGTATTATGTGAGTTTTTCATGGTAGAAACTACAGGATCAAGTCATTTATTATAAGAATAAATCATATTTTATCCATTCACTCAGGATTATTTTCTACTTTCTATTTCATCCCAAAGGTATCTGTGACATTTTTAAAGTCAAGAGACAAGTAGTTATTTGAGCTTTGTCACCCCTATTTACTACTTTCTACCTTGTATCTATATTTTGACAATACTTCAGTTTAAGGCTAGCTCTGTATTAATCTGCAGTTAGTTAAATCAACCAGGAAAGTTTGTATTTGTTTGGAAATTGTGAAACAACATAAATTACTTTCACATTGTCCTGCTAATTATCAGTGCCTTATTTTTGGCAAACCCATCTCTATAAAACTGCACATGTTCAATTCCTTGTCAATGAGGAGAGAGAAAAGCATTATCAGGCTCTTTATATCCATCTGACGCCAGGTGTTGTTCATTAACATGTAAATAGTGCAATTAGTGCCAATTATGATTTAAAAACCCATTAAAATCTATGGGAACGCAGTTGTATCACCCATGCTTTCTTCTCTCCTTCCTCATCCCGTTTTACTACTACAGCTTCTTTCTAGGCATCTGGTATAACTTTCAGCCTTAATTACAATAGGGCTTTGAGCTGCCATTTTCTTCTGAGATGTTACATACACGAAGATAAATAGCTGCAAATGATCTGGATAAGTTTGTCATAAAAGGAGCTGAAGTCAAATTTTCATCATAGTATGTGAATTAAACTGTGAAAAATACTTATCTAAAGGCTATTGGGCCTGTCCCCAAACATCACGTATCCCCTGCACACCCAGGTGATCTTCACAGAGCCTTGTACCTTTACACTAGCTTTGGCACCCATCGACAGGCTCAAGCTCTCTGGTAGCTCACCTCCATTGGAAACACACTAACAGAGAACCCCATTCTCCCAACTGTTGTTGGCCTTGAGACAACTGAAGGGGGCTACATAGCCCCACACTGTATTATCTTTTTCAACTAATTTAGGTGGGGCCAGAGAGGAGAACCAATATGCAGTCACACTATCCCCTACCCACTCCTGTCCCCAAATCACCTGGTCTGCAGCCAACATGGGAGGCCTCTGCATTATCTGAGAGGGAAATGTGCTATGGAGACCACTGTAACCACCTGGTGCATAGAAGAGCCCCTGAACCTATGGAGTACAATCTGTCCCATTTCAAGGACTTGAAAGCATGATCTGACCAAGTCTCACTGGATTTTAGAAGAAAGATACTCCTAGATTTTTCCCTGTGCATCATCGTAATAGTTCACGGTTTGGGAAACACTTGCCAAATGCTGTATAAATTGTTGAAAAGAACATTTGTAGGGCAAGGTGAGAGGTAGCAAATTGTGGCACGTGTACCCCATCTGTCACAATTTTCTACCCCTGGCCTAGAGAGATGGGGAAGATGAGAGGTAGCAAACTGTGACAGGCAACCTCCCCCGCCCCATCATATTTGGTACAGCTGTACCAGGCAGGAGCAGCACATTGTCACAGAGCAGAACCCATAGCAAATTGTGATGGTAGCAGTCAATAAAGTTACTCCCTCCCCCATCTGAGCAAGAGCTCTTTGGAGACAACAGCTAATGAATCCCCTCCCTGCACACACACTTCTCTCTGCCCTCTCAACCAGGTTCCAGGAGGGCCAGGGCCAGAATTCCTTCTTTTTGCCCTTTATAGGAACTTGCAGAGCAAATCTCACCCAGAGTCAATGTCACCAAGAACCATGCCCCCTGCAGCTCAGAGCTGCTGGCAGCCTTTCCTGGGCCCATCACTCCCATGTCCCCTTTAATTTTGGGGACCCTCTGGAACAATCCCAACTCCCTATAGAAATCCCCCTTCTCCTCCCTTGTGGGGATCTTGCAGTCTCCTCCTTTCCCTCCCCCACTGACAGGCTTCTATGCAAGAATAGTTGTAATGGTCTAGTTATTACATTACTCCTGCCTTGAGTGCAGGGGATTGGACAAGATGACCTCTGGAGGTCCCTTCCAGTCCTACACTTCTGTGATTTCTGATCCTTTTATTGTCCATTACCATTTTGCCAGATACCACCATCATGTGTGACACCAAAAGTATTGGGAGCCCACTGTCACAGAGGGTGAGTTCGTCTCATCCAGCAGTACTCTGATATTATTTTAGCTCTTTAGAAAGAAAAAAATTCCGATTGCTTAAGATAGTACAACATAAGGATGGGATGGAAACTTATTTGTTAACTTTGGTACTAGGCTCTTTCCTTTATACTGCTGGTCTCACAAATCACATCTCACCTTCTGCACAACAAGAAGCCCTTATCATCATGCAAACTTTCAGGACTCTGCTGTGAAGAAAGTTGTTTTAAGTAGCTGAGAAATTGGGTATTTAACATAACAAAGAGGCTCCTAATTAAGCCTATTTAGCTCTATTCTTTGAACAGTGGGGAGGAACAGGTGAAACCAGTCTAGGGAAGACCCTTGAGGATATGCAGCCTCCTGGCTGGGGATACCTGTCCCTACTCCTCTGACATTCACAGGTCTCTGACATTCAAGCCCCTAGCTTAATGAGTTTCTGTCAACTGAGGGTGGCCCCCTCATTTGGGACAGGTTAAGCACAGTCTTGCTTTCCTATATTCCTACAATAATTACAACATTCGTAACCATATTTCACTACCCCTGCATTCAGTACTGAAGTGATTTGTACACAGCACCAGCCAAAGTTGATCACTTTGACACTGCTGTATCTGCTGAATATGTAAGCAGACCAGTAGCAAACTGTGTTTACATAAACACATCCAAGTATCTCCCCCTCCCAGCTAGCTGTCAGGGAAGCATTCATTCACACCCTGCTTACAATTGTAATAAGAGAGATACTTTTTCCAGTGGTAACGCTTACAGTGTTATTGTGAGTCTCATCATATTTTGTGTTTTCCTAGTTTCCAGAGGCCCTAGTTTCTAGAGGCATGTGATTAGCTGAGAATCTCAGCTTTCATTTAAAGAAAAAGTTTCTAGTTCTCTTTGTTGTGAAGAAAAGCTTGGAAATGTGTCCCCTAAAGGCTTGTCTACCACAGGGCAAATTAAAAAAAATGTGATTGAAAAACCTCATGATTTTTAAGCCACTCTCATGATTTTTGAGGAGTTTATTCATTATTTTTGAACACTTGGGGTTGGCAATGCTGAGCATTCCTTCACTGTGTTCTGTGCCTCACAGCTTTAGACCATTTGAGTTGTCAATGAATGGCCATTCAGAGTGGCAGCATTTCAGGCCTATGTCTTAAAATATGTGGACTTGGCTGCTGTTTGTCCTTATTCTTGTTTAAGCAGCACTATTGCCAATGGCTGGAGTTTGTATAGGAATCAGTTGCCCACTGATTGGTGTATTTTGCATGTGTAGATGCAGCTGGCTATTCACATTTGCAGCAATCCTTCCCCCATTCTGCTATATACACCTGGGTATCTCACTTGTGAGTGTGTCTCTGAAAGTTGAGAGGTTCAGTAGGGAAGCTTGCAGTATGAGATACCTTTCTAGCAGAATTATTCCGTGCTATGTAGAACATTTCCATGCATCAGTGAACAACTTAACTATTTGGGCCCTTTTTCTTGTATTCGAGAACTTTACTGCCTGGAGTCTTTTAAAATCACTTTGGCCTCAAAATTGTTGAATATTTTAAACCAAGAGCTTCAAATGATTTTTCTATTTGAAACAAACCAATTGCCCACACTTAAATGGATTCTTCACAGCTTCCCTAAAGTTGCAGTTTCTCATTTCTTGTGTATATGTATTCCATATACTACTGTAGGTCTTAATGCTAACTGAAAACCATAGGTGAAATGGTTTAGGACCTTCTTGGATAAATTAGAGTAGTCCAGTCAAAGTTCATGGAGGTGTTGATTTACTACAGCTGAGAATTTAGCCCTTTGGTTCTAATTCCTAGGCAGACAGTCAGTCTTCTGCGTGGCTGGAGCAACATTTCTTGGTAACAGTCTGTGTTTGCTTGAATTCCAAGATAGGTTTTTTCTGTTCTGTTTCCTATTGCATTTAAATGTATTTTTATTACCTTGTACAGAACCCCATGTGCTTTAATGATTCAGGTTCTTTATAAAATATATTTATTTCATTAGTACTAGTTATTATTCATTTATTATTAGTAGCTCAAAAGTCTAGTCCTATTTTTGATTAGCATTCCATTAATTTTAAATATTGATAAGAATCAGTGTGGATATTTTAATACATCATTTGAGCTGTCTTTTTTTAATGCTGGAAAGAACAAAACTATTACCCTCAACCACAATATTTATGGATAATATCCTTCAGCTTTAAAATTAAAAATAATTTGCTGTTGTCATAGAACTAATTACTGTACATACAATATCCGTGGGGTTACAATCTCTCTGTCCAAGGTGCATTCTGCTCTAATTGTATTAACCATAACTTAAATATTAGGAAATTATTCTACAAAGCAATAGTGATTGTTATGTCTAGAAATAATGAAGATGTAAATCACTTTTACACATCATCACCATAATGTTCATCTGATATGAAACTGCTGCATTCACTTTTATACTAATATTCATGATACTTTTTCTTAGAGATGGTAGCATAGTGTTGTGCTTTGCTTTCTCTCTAATTATGCAGTAGTTTGTCACAATCAGTCATATTAGTGAACTGTGATACCTCTTTGACTACCTGTGAAGCCAAATTCTCTGTTATCTTGGATTTAGAGTGTATTGTACCAGTGTAATTCCATTGACCTCAGTCATGTTGCTCTATATTTATATGGGCATGAGAGTAGAATTTGGTTTATGAAGTTACTCCTGTATAGTATAGCAAGAATGATGACAGAAAGGGTATTGGATATTAAAGTACCTTGAACCATATCTTGAGTTGGTATAAATTGATATAGTTCTACTTTAATGGAGCTACAACAGTTTACTCCAGCTGTGTGTCTGGCTCCAGGCCTTTTATTTTTACATTAGTTTATTGTTTCATGTTTTGTGCAATTTGTTTGATTCTGATTTTGCTTTCCTTGGTTTCAGCCCTTTATCCATTTACTTGCGACTAATACCAATTGCAATATTTTCTGGATAACATAGAAATAAACAGTCTTGCAAGCTTGTAACCTTGTAAAGTTGATCATAATTTATTGATAGGGACCACCAGCTCAAAGCTTCTATCCATATTTTTCCCCACTGGGAAATGCCATAAAATTATGTTCTCACCGGGCACATTTGATCTTAGAAACTCACTTCTAACAATCACCGCGATGGTCAACCCAAGCAGCTGTGCCAAGAATTGAGTCACGTTACCCATGTGGATAGAGAAGAGGAAGTGAAACAAGCTAGCTTGCTTAACTCTAATGCTCTAATCTTCTAGGATGGAATTTACTAGTGTATACTAATGCACATTCTAAATTTCATACAAATTATGGAAATAAACTTATTCCAGAAAGTGATTACTTTCCTATAGGGAAATTAAAGTAAGCATATGTAGATTAAAGTTTTCAAGGTCTGCTGATGGGATTTGCATGTTGTTTTCAGTAAGCTTTTGGTATTTTCTGGAGGTAGGTAATACTGGGGGAGATTATTATTATTTGTTTATTTTATAGTAGCACCGAGGAGTCCTAGTCATGGACCAGGATCCCATTGTGCTTTTTGCTGTGTAAACACAGAACAAATAAAAATGGTCCTTGCCCCAAGGAGTTTACAATCTAAGTATAAGAAAAAAGACAACAGGTGGCTACAGACAGAGGGGGGAAAACAAGGAAATAGAGACAATATTGGTCAGCGTGACAGGCAGTGGTCTCTGTACACCAGCAGCCTAACTGTTGTCAAGTTTTTGTAAGCATCATGACATAGGAGGGTTTTGAAGTTGGATAATGAGGTAGCTTTGCAGATGTTGGATAATAAGGTAGCTTTGCAAGAAGGCCAATGGCATTTTGGGATGTATAAGTAGGGGCATAGCGAGCAGATTGAGGGACGTGATCGTCCCCCTCTATTCGACATTGATGAGGCCTCATCTGGAGTACTGTGTCCAGTTTTGGGCCCCACACTACAAGAAGGATGTGGATAAATTGGAGAGAGTCCAGCGAAGGGCAACAAAAATGATTAGGGGTCTGGAACAAATGACTTATGAGGAGAGGCTGAGGGAACTGGGATTGTTTAGTCTGCAGAAGAGAAGAATGAGGGGGGATTTGATAGCTGCTTTCAACTACCTGAGAGGTGGTTCCAGAGAGGATGGTTCTAGACTATTCTCAGTGGTGGAAGAGGACAGGACAAGGAGTAATGGTCTCAAGTTGCAGTGGGGGAGGTTTAGGTTGGATATTAGGAAAAACTTTTTCACTAGGAGGGTGGTGAAACACTGGAAGGCGTTGCCTAGGGAGGTGGTAGAATCTCCTTCCTTAGAAGTTTTTAAGGTCAGGCTTGACAAAGCCCTGGCTGGGATGATTTAATTGGGGATTGGTCCTGCTTTGAGCAGGGGGTTGGACTAGATGACCTCCTGAGGTCCCTTCCAACCCTGATATTCTATGATTCTATGATTCTATGTTTGGGGGAAGCATGGGGGAAGGCACAGAGGTGCTTGTTTGAAAATTGAGACTTTGTCCATCAGTTGCAAAGAGTCCTGTGGCACCTTATAGACTAACAGACCTATTGGAGAATAAGCTTTCATGGGTGAATACCCACTTCGTCAGATGCATGTAGTGACATCATGATAGCCCCAGTACATGCATCCGACAAAGTGGGTATTCACCCACGAAAGCTTATTCTCCAATAGGTCTGTTAGTCTACAAGTTGCTACAGGATTCTTTGCCGATTTTACAGATCCAGACTAACACGGCTACCCCTCTGATACTGTCCATGAGTTGTCCTTCATCACAAAATTGTCAGCCATTTGATGACTATCATTGTTTTCAAGTATCTCGGGGCAGGAAGAAGTTTAAAAAAGTGTTTTTATAAATAAAGTGAATAAAACTAAGACAGAGTAATAATGAAGATCTGTGTTTGTCAGCTGCTTGCTGAAGTGTGCCATTCTTGTTGCTATGATAATGGAGAAAATTAATATATCCTGTCAGGACCATATGACAAGAACAGTGAAAAGCTGTGAAGTGGCTGTACAAAGCGGAATAAAGGAAATCTACTTTGATCTACCACTTTTGATGTTGTATAATTGCACTTATTATCAGGTCCTTTACTCTCGTCTTCTTTGACACAAGATCCATTATCACTGACAGCATGAGTGTGAACATGGACTTGATTTGAAAAACTACTTAGGACGAGGTAACAGGAGAGAAGCTTTTGTCCCTAAATGTTGGGAAAAGAGAAAAAGATATTAAAATAATTTACCTTAGCACTATCATCTAGTACCTTCCTGGAAATATTTATTTCATTTGTAGTGCTGCATTTGAGTGCAGCTTGTTTAATTAGTTCCTTCATGAAATATTGTATTACAAAATCAAGCTTTATCATTTGCTTTCATGCTTTTGTTCTGCTACAAACTAGGGCAGGTCACTGTGCCCAGCCTGAACGAGACACCATTCTCTTTTGTACTGCATTTGAATACAACCCATTAAATTTTAAGAAAAATACTCTCTCTTGAAAAGCTAAAGTGTTATTCTTCAGTCTTCCATGCTGCCTTTCTCTCTAATGTATTGTATGAGTTAAGAAAACAATACTGCTCGACAAGAAGGCAGGTTACCAAGTCTCCAGCTTTTATTGATTACGTGGTAGAATTAGTCCATCTTTGTAACATGACCACCAGTACAACTGGATGGATGGATGGATAGAATGGTAATAGCATGGAGTGTTCATGCCTTATGTGGTCTTATGAAAGGTAATTAACATGTTGACAAGTTACGACTCCTTTATGTAAAACTGAATTTTAAATTCTGTCCTCAGTTACTCATATACAACTTCCAGTGAAGTCAGTGCAAGTTCTTCTTGGCAGTATCTAACCTATATTTTCCTCACCTTATTTCTGGTCAGATGAGGAGAGGATGGTGTTCCCATAAATACATAGTTTGACAAATAGATGTCAAAAGCAGTGGAAGCTGGTGACATCTTTAATTACCTAGGCAAATTGACATGCAAAGTTGTAAATGTGATTCAAACAAGGCAGTGCTTCCCCCTCCTTAATTTAAGGCTACTGCCAAGATATTGGTGAGGAAGAATTTTCATCTATGATTCATATCCTGCTTTCAAATTTCTGTATATTTTTTCTATGGTTTTAAGTGTTCTCTGACTAGCCTAATTATTTGTTTATGCATTGAAATATTTTGGAGAATAATGGTTGCAAGGCTAGGGAAAGTGTCACCTTGCATTCTCTGCAGCCAAACTTAATAAGACTTAGCAGTTCTATGGTGCTTTCTCATGTTCAAAGCACTCTAGAAACATTAAACCAAATTCCGCTCTCAGCTAAACTGTGCAGCCCCTTTCAGTTTTGCCTGACACAAACCAGGGAAACAAGCTACTGCATTGCACCAGAAGAGTTTATGAGAAGAGGAATGTGCCTGCTGTTATACACCTTAAATGGTTGCAATTTACCCCCAGTCAGCCTCCCTTGCCAGTGTGGAGGGAGACACTGCCATAGTCCCACCTTCTCCCTGCTTCTCTTCTCCGCTTTTAGGGTTGCTAGCATCCCAAGGAGCTCTTTGCACTCGGGAGATAACAATGGGCAGGTGCACCTGGCTGTTGCAAAGTCTTGGGAAGCAGCTTGTTCCCTTCCCCTGCATAGCAGCAACCCTGTATGAGGTTGACAGTGTAAATGAAGACAGACAAGGTGAGTAAGGTAATGTCTTTTATTGGTCCAACTTCAAGCTTACATAGAGTTCTATGTCCTGGGACCAACACAGCTCCAGCCACACTGCGAACAAGTGTAAATGAAGGCAGCATTGAGCTCATTGTTTACTTCATCTTAGCCAGAAATGTTCCAGATGATTTTACATTGTCAGCGCTGGCATGGACAAAGATAATTTACTTTAACGCTAGACTGGCCCGTTCATTGGTGTTATACTAGGAGCCCATAGTCCTCCTTGACTAACATCTTAAGAAATTTGCATCCGTAAGGCCTGATCTTTTAAAGAAAACTATATGCCTTTGTAGGAAAACTATGACTTGTTTAATTTTGTAAATGAAAACTACAGAAATTTAAGACTGTCTATGTTTAGACTTCGCTGCAGTTGTGCTGCTGTCGTGTAGCAGTGTAGATAGAGGTATTCATTATAGCAGTGGGAGGGGTTCTCCCATCACTGTATCAAATCCACCTCCCTGAGCAGCAGTCAACCTACTGCAATCTACACTGGGAGTTATGTTAGCTTAACTATGTTTCTTGGGGGTGAAGGGGGGATTTTTCACAACCCTGAGAGATGAAGTTATGCCAATGTAACTTTTTGGTGTAGACCAACTCTGAGTTCCGTCTTCACCAAGCTTTGGAAAAATCAAACAAAAAAGAAATTGTGCTTCACAATGAAGATGAAAGCAATATACACTGTGCTGTCACACTCAAAAGATCATCTGAAGAGAGATTAATTGGTAAATGGATAAACTTCCCAGACCTTTTTACTCTGTTAATTCTTGAAGCCTGATCAATACCATAACTGTCAGCCACAGTTTCAGTGGTTTCTTAGCTTGGTGCCTCGTGCACTAAAAGCTACCTTTGCAGAAACGGTGCACGGCACTCTTTAGTGCACAGCACTGTTTCCATGCAAAATGATGCAGTAGTATAATCATATTTGTGCTACCAAATTGCAGGTGTTTCTACACTGAATGAATTTTGCCCTGTTCAGATGTCCCAAACAATGATACCAGTCTTTCCTTCACAGACATAGTGGGACTAATGCGGTTTCTTTGCATGAGAAGGATGGCAATCAAGGGATGTGTACATCCTTGTTTTCTGTATGGCTTCCTGTGCACCAGCCTGCAGAAGCAGAGGTGGTATCAGAGATTCCTCCCCTCTTCTTCCATCACCTAATGTAATGGGGCTGAATTAGGGCTGCAGCGGTTGCCACACAATGCTTTGCAGGCATTCCGTGAACTGGGGGTTTAGAAGGATTCCTTCCTCCTTGACTCCCCCCACAAACCTATCCAGTGACTGGGATTTTACCCCAAGAGTCTAGATTTGGACCTAAAGATTTCCTGTAAGTGAATCTTGGTACAGTTCTGGGCAACTGCACCCATATTCCCCCTCGACAGTCCACCAAGAGCACCTACTTTCAGACTTCTGTCTTTCCAGCCATCACTTCTTTTGGGCAGATCCTTGTCCCAGTCCCTCATGACTGGGTTTTTTTCAGGCTGTACAGTTCTCTGCTTACACTGTGAGTTACCCAGGAAGAAAGACTGGCTAAACAGGCCTGTGTCTGTGTGGCTTTATTTTTCTTCTCAGAGGTTATGAACAGTTTAATACCCACAGTTTTAATTTACCACACATCCCTTTCTAAACAAGCACATTTATTCTTCAGGTAAAAGCATTACACAGAAAACATTAAAAACAATAAATCTACGCACATACTAATAAGCTTTCCAGAGATTGCCCCCCAACTCCAACAAGAGCTAGGTAGGAAACAGTCCTTCAAATCCCACAAAGGGATTTTTTGAGGTTACAAGTTCATAACCGCTTTTGCTTAAAACAATAAGAGACATGAATAAGTCAGTCTCCTTTATACACCGTGGGCCTTTTATCTTCAGATTCCGGGAATGGGTAATCAGCAGACAATGGTTCTCTCCTCAGGGCATAAGAATATAAGAATAGCCACACTGGGTCAGACCAATGGTCTGTCTAGGCCAGTATACTGTAGCTGATAGTGGCCAGCGCCAAATGTTTCAGGAAATAGACAGAACAGAGTAATTTTGAGTGAGCCATCCTGTCATCCAATCCCAGTTTCTGGCAGTTAGAGGTTTAGGGACAACTAGAACATGGGGTTGCATCCCTGACCATACTGGCAAATAGCCGTTTATGGACTCATCCTCCATGGTCTTACTAATTCTTTTTTGAACCCAGTTATACATAGATTCAAAAGATTATGTCCGTCTGGAGGAGGGAATTTGCATTCTCTTTCCCCAGGTATTTTCTTGGAAACCCACTTAATTTTGTTTGTCCCAAAAGTTCCTTCTTGTCAGGCATACTGTTGAAAATAGTCCTTTTAACTTCATAGGGTTTATATTAGCCATGTCTCCTCCTTAGAGTCTAAGCCTCCTTGAGTGCTCCTTTAGCACCACGATTGTCCAGTGGCCTCACTGATTGTTTGGCAGGCTTCCTGCTTCTTTTGTAATTAAAAAAAAAAATTGCTGTTAGTTTTTGTGTCTTTTGCTAGTTGCTGTTCAAATTCTTTTTTGGCCTACCTAATTAAACTTTTACATTTGACTTACCAGAGTTTATGCTCCTTTCGATTTTCCTCAGTAGAATTTGACTTCCAGTTTTTAAAGGATGTCTTTTGGTCTCTAACCACTTCTATATTCTGTTGTCGAGCCATGGTGGCAGTTTTTCTGGGCCTCTTACTGTTTCTTTTATTTAGGATATACATTAGTTCAGGCCTCTATTATGATGTTTAAAAAAGTTTTTATGCAGCTTGTAGGCTTTTCACTCTTTACTGTTCTTTTTAATTTCTGTTTAACTAGCTTCCTCTTTTTTGTATAATTCCCCTTTTTAAGTTAAATGCTATTGTGGTGGGGTTTTTAGTATTTTCCTCCCCCCGCCCCTGATGTTAAATTTAATTACATTATGGTCGTTAGTACTGAGCCACACATCCCCTTGAATCACATGAGAAAAAGATAGTTCAAGGCCCAAGAAAGAGTCCCTCTGGCATTCAGGCACTGATCACCAGGCCTCCAGACCAGTTACCTCAGTACCTCAAAAGTCATCCAGTACCAACCTGTTGACACTGAGGCCTCTAGTACCAATATCTCTGGCACAGACTACCCTGAAGCTGATGGCATCCAGTCCAGTTTGGAAACTAGCTTACTTGCTACCAAAATCCTATGAAGTAGCGGTTCTCAGACTGTGGGTCGGGACCCCAAGGTGGGTTGGGACCACTGTTCCCTCTAAGCTGTGCGCATGTGTGCACACACACAGATCCTAAACCCTGCGCACACAGAGAAACACCGCGCGCACAAAAAATGAAATTCTACACCGGAGCCAGGCCAAAATATAATTTATGGGCGACTTTTGACATTGTTCTCCCACCATCTATAAATACAGCCAGATTCTAATAGTTGGCAAGGTGGGGAAAGGGATAATGTATAATGTATAAGCATTTTACTTGCTTGGGTGCATTTGCCTCATGGCACACAAATTTGAACTCTGCTTCAAAAATTTGCACAGAAGAAATTTTTTGGGCACATGGCCTGTCAAAAATTAGAGGGAACATTGGTTGGGACCCCATTTTAATGGGGTCGCCAAGGCTGGCGTCAGACTTGCTCAGGCCCAGGGTGGAAGCTGAAGCCTGAGCCCCACCACCTGGGGTGGAAGCTGAAGCCCAACCCCAAAGCCTGAAGGCTTCAGCCCTGAGTGGTGGGGCTCAGGCTTCTGTGTCAGTCATGGGTGGTGGGGCTCAGGTTACAGCCCCCCCCCCCCCCCCGCCCCGCCATCCAGGGCAGAATCCCTCAGGCTTTGGCTTTGCTCCCCATGCCTCCTGGGGCAGTGGGGCTTGGCTCAGGCATCGGTCCCACTTCTCAGGATTGTATAGTAATTTTTGATGTCAGAAGGAGGTTGTGGTGCAATGAAGTTTGAGAACCACTGCTATAAGGCATCAAAGGATCTTCAGGTCTCTTCAGTACTGGAATTCTTGCTATTAGTGGTAATGAAGTGACATCTTCCAGTACTGAAGACTGCCCCTATTACCAGTACCGAGCATATCAGTGGTTCCAATCAGAACACAGATCATATCACAGGGTGTTCCCAGCACTGCAGCTGGAACAGCTCCAGGAGGACTACTCCTTCCTATGCCCAAGCTTTGATGGGAGGTGTCACCACTTTATTCCCTGAGGTCTACTTATTCAGAGCAGAATATGTCAGAAAGAGTTGAGAATTCATTTTTATTACCCCAGAAATAAGAGCTCTAAGAGGGGTACTACCCCGAGGTAACCTCCTCTATGGTCACCTGCTCCGTATGTCTATCAACATTCTTGGTCGTATTGGGCACTTTTGTGGCTTCATCAGGCTAGATTGGTTTAGGGCTAGATCCCCTTCCCTACCACCTCACAAAGGGTATTACAGCTAGCCAAATCTGCACCAACTGAACACAGAGTCAAGGTTCTGATGAAGAGGTAAAGACAACCACCCCATCCCAGCACCCATTACTTCACCATCTCCTGATAAAGCAGTAATATTTACTTCAACCCCACATGATTACCAGACATTCCAGGACTTGCTGCACAGGATGACTGATACACTGGAGAATCCAGTGGAAGTTGTCCAAAAGAAGTCGGACAAGCTCTAGGACATCCTTTATACCTCTGTGCCATGACATTTTGCAGTGCCCATTAATGAAGGGCTTTTTGAACCAGCAAAGTTACTCTGGCAGACTCCCACTTCTTTGGTGCCAACATCAAAAAGAGCAAATTGCTACCACCAAGTGCCATCCTGGGGCTTCAAGCAGTTTTACACATGCCTTACACCTGGGTCTCTGGTTATTGCAGTTGATAATGAAAGGACAAGACAAAGCTACACCTTAAGACAAGGAGCCCAAGAAAGTAGATTTATTTGGCTAGAAAAATTATTCAATATCAAGTCTCCAGATGAGTCTGTGTGCAGGAGGTCAGACTAGATGATAACGGCGGACCCTTCTGACCTTAAAGTCTATGAAACATGCCAATTAGCACGGTATGATTATATAAATTGGGACTCCATCTCCAAATTCACTGACAGACTTCCTCAGTAAAGAGGAGCTATTGATTTCACAAGGTCAGCTTGTATGCATAGATCTCTCCAAGTCCTTCTCTTCGATATTGGAGTCTTTCTGGTTAGAAGGAACTGAGGGAGATCAGAGGAGGCTCCACCCTTTATACCATCACGCAACACAGGGTGCATGCGCCGCCACCATGGGTACCACTAAGGGAAATATCTTTGATGCTAGTGCACTGGGTTTGCACACACCTGAAGTGGCATGGGCATGTGCAACACATTTTGAAGACCAACAGTTACAAAATAGGATTGTAACCATTTTTTTCAGAGAAGTCAGTGGACACATTTCTCTTTGATATTAAGCATTCAGAAATGAAGTTTCAAGCAAGGTATTATTTTTATTGGCCATACAAGCAATTTTGTCCAGTCTCAAAGCAAAAAACTCAGCTGAGCATGAATTCTGAATAAGGAAGGTAAACAAAGGCTGACTATGAAATATTTTCTGCAATCCAAAGAGGTAATTCGCTAAGGAAAACTGTCTTTTTTGCAGAGCTCAATTTGGATGGCAATGTAGATTTTGTTTTCTTTAATACCAAAGCAAATAGACTGGTATTATTTGAACTGAAAACATTAATTATTTTAAATTAATAATAAGTATCTTGATAAGCCTCTTACTGTTTATTGAAGATGTGTTCCTGGTTGATGTTCCATTCTGTTTAGGCTTCAATTATTTAATTACAGGTCTTGATATGAAACTAATCATGCATATATCCATATGAAGCTGGCAAATTGACAGGATAAAATCATTAAACAGTCATTACTATAAACTGACGTTGGCCTGTAATTTTTGCAGTTAACGGGGGAGTTGATGCTTGGTGAACAATCCAATTAAAACTGGCAACAAAAGACCTAAAATGTCAGCCAAATTGCTTTTTAATAGTCAACGCAGCCGTCACAAAACATAAACATCGAAGTCCCCATAGAAGCATAAAGCTTCATGGTGAAACAATTCTAGAAAATGAATAATAATTACAGCATCTTGAGAATTCTTTTAATAGACGTACACTCATTAAAATAGTTTGTTGGTTAGATTCGTATGAAAAAGTATGTTTCCCTGGTTGCTTCTTTATGCATTTGTTACAAAGAAGGTTTTATTCAATATTTTATAGATATAATTTCAGTTTTTATTCAAAAATGCATGTCTTATTTACAAACAGTTTTAAATAATTACATATGGTAAGCCTTGGGTGAAAAAAGCCAAAGAGGAGAAATACTTTCTATTGGAAGTGGTCACAGAACTTGTCTGATCTCTTAATTCTTTAAAATATTGATTCACTTATTAATTTCTAATTGCAGCTGAATTCCTGTACAACTGCAGATGGCATTCATCCTGTCAGTTGAATAATTAATAATTGGGCTAACATTTTCAAACACTGGTGCCTTAAATTAAGTCTCTAAATCCACCTCTGAAAAAGTGGCCTGATTTCATACATGCTGAGTGCTCAGGTCCCATTGGCTTCAGTAGGATTTTGTGGGTGTTCAGCAAGTCTGAAAAATTAGCCCACCTGTTTTTAGGTGAAGATATATGCATTTAGGAACCTCACTTTCGGCACGCATGTTGGGAAACTATGATCTTGAGCCATTTATAATGCCTAGATGTTTGTGTTCATTTTCAGATGTAATACTAGCTATTATTTCCTATTTTCTCAGACCCAGCATAAGTTTTCCTTTTCTTTTAAAAGGTAATCGAGTTCCTTTTTTGCTTTCAATTACGTATATAATATTGTCTTTCCTCTAAAGAGGTTTAATACTGCAGAAAAAATGGTAAGAATCCTCAGCAAAAATGTTGACAAATGTTCGTTCAAAGCTGTCCCTCTCTCCAACAGAAGCTGGTCCAGTAAAAACTATTGCCTCCCCCACCTTGTCTTTCTAATAGATACAAATGGTGGCAATAGGTCTTTTCATAGAAGCACTTCTGCATTATTTGCAGGGAAAAACTTGATCGCTACCAATGTAGTGGGGAAGCAGAAAAAATGTCCACACACAAAGCGGAAATCAACTTGATCAATGCTGAGATACCTTTACATTTACTTTTTTTTAATAGTTTGTCACTTAGATCCGCAATTGAGTGCTCAAACAGATGGTGATGGGAAAATCCATTAGCTTCCTCTATTATATTTATACATTCAGTTATCGGGGAATTAAATGTTGCCTCCTCTGGAATCGTGCAGCATACTTCTATGTGTTTCTAGGGATAAATTTATTTGGGCATAAGCCCACAAAAGCTTATGCCCAAATATATGTGTTAGTCTCTAAGGTGCCTCAAGTACTCCTTGTTTTTTTTGCTGATACAGATTAACATGGCTACCACTCTGAAACCTATAGGGATAAATTGACAGTCACTATCTATAACTGTGATCTCCATGTTTCTTATATTTTAAAGAGAGGTAGCTATTCAAAGGAGTGCTATGCTGATTTTGAAATTTCAATAATTTTTGTTCAAGAATAATTAGAAGCTAAAGAAAAATTTGAATTTTATGTATACTGTATAATGTAAATGAAGCTGGAGAATACAAACCTGCAGCCTGATGCTCTTCCTGTTGAAGTCAATGGGCGTTTTGTCATTGCTTTCATTGGGAACACAATCAGGAGGAGCACTAAACAGTACAATGGACTACAAAGATAATCAATATTACTGTGATATGTATTTCTCTCATATTTCTTCTTCTGCATTTTGTTACTTTCCTTTAGTAATCCGCATTACCACAATGTGATTCTTACAAATCCTAATTTTTCAACCCCATATAAACTAACTACTTTACTCTGAGTAATCTGATTGAAGAAAATGAGAATATCCGCAGAGTAAGGTTGGTGCAGTCCTGCCCCATAGGTAGTCTGTACTCATGCAAACAGTCTCATTTATTCACTGGAGTAAAGGTTTGCAGGATCACACATGTTTTGATTTCTGAATGTAAGAAGTGGGGGAAATTCAATAACCAGAATTAATAAATTAGCAAAATTAGTTAGCAAAATTCACAATAAATATTTAGGATTTAATCCTGCACTCAGTCAGGTCAATGGAAAATCTCTTCTTGATGTCTATGAGAAGTGGATCATGCCTTTAATTTATGTAGCTAATAACATACAGTCAACATACAATCTTTCAGTAACAAGTCAAATCTAAACATCATTGCAGCTTGCAAAAGTAATTCAGTATAGCTCTTATTATTGTGCTTCTTCATAAGGTCCCTATTCCCATCCTCCAAAACAGGAAACAATGAAAAAGAAAAAAAAAACAAAAAATCAACCCTGCAGTCTGCAGAGGAGGAGGAATCAAATTGAAAAGTACTTTTAGAAAGGAAACAAATGGGTTATGATTAGCAACTGCACAGACAGGGCAGGGGGCGTGGCTTTATAGTGACTCATAGAATTTAAGGCCAGAAGGGACTATCATGATCATCTAGTCTAAGCGCCTGCACATTGCAGGCCACCGAACCTTGCCCACCCCGTCCTGTAAAAGACCCATAACCTCTCGATGAGTTACTGAATTCCCCAAACCATGATTTAAAGACTTCAAGTTACAGAGAATCCACCATTTAAACTTGCAAATGACCCATGCCCCATGCTGCAGAGGAAGACGAAAAATGATCAGGGTCTCTGCCAATCTGACCGGGCGCGGGGCGGGGGGTAATTCCTTCCCAACCCCAAATATGGTGATCAGCTAGATCCTGAACATGTGGGCAAGAGCCACCAGCCAGACACGTAGGAAAGAATTCTCTGTAGTAACTCAGTGCCCTCCCCATCTAGTATCCCATCACCAGCTTCTGGAGATATTTGCTTCTAGCAGTTGCAGATCATCTACATGCCATTGTAGGCAGTATCATCATACCATCCCCTCCATAAACTTATCAAGATCAGCCTTGAAGCCAGTTAGGGGTTTTTGCCCCACTCCTTCCGTTGGATGGCTATTCCAGAACTGCTCTCCTCTAATGATTAGAAACCTTCATCTAATTTCAAGCCTTAATTTTTGATTGACAATTTATATCCATGTGTTCTTGTGTCAACATTGGTGCTTAATTTAAATAACTCCTCCCCGGTATTTATCCCTTTGTATTCATAGAGAGCACTCATATCTCCCATCAGCCTTCTTTTGGTTAGTCTAAACGAGCCAAGCTCTTTGAGTCTCCTCTGATAAGGTAGGTTTTCCATTCCTCTGATCATCCTTGTAGAGCTTCTCTGTATCTGTTCCAGTTTGAATTCATTTTTCTTAAACATGGCAGACCAGAATTGCACACAGTATTCCAGATGAGGTCTCACCAGTGCCTTGTATAATGGTACTAACACTTCCCTGTCTCTACTGGAAATACCTCACCTGATGCATCTTAGGACTGCATTAGACTTTTTCACATCCGCATCACATTGGCAGATTTAGGGTGAATCCTGGCCCAACTTTGGAGATCATGAGGCACCTGCATGGAACTTCTGACTCTTTGTATGCTATCCTGAAGTCCCGTGCTCCTGGGACATGACTGCACCTCTAACCTCCTACCCCCAAAAAGGCAGAGAAGCCTTGGTTTGGAAGTAAACATTTTTTTAGACAGTACATAAATCTGATTAAGAAAGAGTGGCAAGATATGGTCCACTGTTATTTTTCAGCCCTCTTGCAGTGTGATTACCATACATTTGTGCTCATCTACATCCTGTGACTGATTGTCTCTGACTTTATGTAACACTCTTTCTGATATGTATAATCTATTTAACTGCCTGTACTATTTACACAGAACCTAGTTACTAACTCTTTGAATGAATAAATAAATATTCCTGCATTAGTAGTAATGATTAAAACATTTCTGCATTCATTTTATTTTATTTTTAGGTAGTTGTGTATATTGCTGACATACATACCCATAATTAAATTCCATATATATATATATATATATATATATATATATATATATATATATATATATATTCTGGAGATATCTGACAGATCTTTTCACTGGTAATCAAATATTTTAATTGCTTGGTGCTATCTATAGTCAAGTTATAGTTGCAGGAGATGCACTTAAAGATATTCAAATCAAACAATGATTTCTACGGTGTAATTCCTAAGAAAAGTAAATGACAATTTAAAAAAAAAAAGTAGTAAGGAAACTAGGGCCTTTTATTTTTTATCTATATAAGTTGTAAACACTTCCATTAGAATAAAGCAAGAAGTAGTTTAAACATTATGAACATATATAATAATATATCTTTCCATTGATGTTACATCAGAGAGATCTACTTACAAGGATTGTCAGAAAAATGAGGTAAATACATTAAAAAGGTTATTGAAGGGTCTGAAAAAGCTGTAGATTCCTGTCCCTATAAATTTTATTGATCGTAAAAATGATGGGTTTACTCCTTTAAATTATACTGTACACAGTAACATCACTCATTCCTTTCATAGTTTGAATGCATTCTCTTACAAAAGCTTCCTTAAAGGTATCCAGTCAGACAGAATACTTATATAACTATAAATTGACAAATTGTTCTCTGTACTCACTGGTACAGATAAGCTATACAAGTTCAGCAAGGTACTACAACCGTGGAAAGTAGGGCTAATACAAATCACTACCCCTAAATCCCAGAAGACGTCTGATAAAATGGAAGGGAGCATCATACAGTCCATTGTTATATAATGTACTCAAGTGGCACACTTCTGTTTGGCTTGGCCTCCAGCAGACTTGTATCATAAAAATTTTGAAAGCTAGCAAGAACAAATATATAACAGCTAATAGGCAAGCAGGGAAGGTCATCCATTGTGGAAAGATCTATTAACAAAGTGACTTAATACATTCATATTTACATTATTTCTCCTGAACTACTGAGCTGAGAATAGTAAATTATTCAGGATGATTCACAGTGCCCTGTTCCATTACCCATGGAACCCCTTAAAAAACCCTCACAGATAATGAATTTAGTGGCACGAAGGCCAAAACTTGAATAAATATCATTCAGCACAAACTCATCAGCAACAGGGGAAATGTTTATTTTTATAGCAAAGGGTAGCTTTTACCTATTGCTTCAATCATAAACTACCTTCCGATCAAATTTTTGTGACCTCTAAAGTAATCAGAAGTGTCTGCCATGCTACTTGTAAGTGTCTGGTCCTTGCAGACCTGGACAACATGCTTAAATCATAAGCAGTAACCTGTTAAGAGGGTTAGAGCATCCAGTCTGCTAGCGGTTCTCAACCTTTTTCTTTCTTTCTATAAAAAACTCCACAGCCCACCTGTGCCACAGGAACTGTTTTTCCACGTACCCAATAGATTAAAATCTGTATTGAATGGATAGTTATACAGTTAAATGCACACACATATATAAAATATATTAAAAAGGACAATATAGGTACAAAAATAAACTGATTTTTTTTTAATTTACTCAACATGAAACTTGTTGCTGGTGCTGATCAACAGTTCTGTCAAGATGTAGGGGGTATCTTTGACAAGCACACATGCGTGTCATGGTCAGTGTTCATCCTGGTTTGGTACTTTGTGTTCATTGATATCATGGCTGAAAATCCAGCTTCGCATAAGTAGATGATACTAAAGGGAATCAAAACTTTCAGTGCTGCAGTAGAAGCAGTGAGGTGTTCATCCAAACACTCACACCAAAATCTCTCCAGATGCATTTCTCTGAACCTGATTCTGGGGGAGCTGTCTGATGAAATGTCAGTGAGCTATTCTAACAGTTTTGATAGGACATTGGATGGAAGTTTATCTTCAGTGTTCTCACTAAAGAGATCTGTAGTCCATGTGTGTGTAGGGGCTTGTTCTGTTATGAGTTTGGCAAAATAAGCATTACATTTGTTAAGCAGAACAGACAGATGCACTGCTAGCTGAGGTTTAATTACATAAAAGTCAATGTTTTGTTCCTGAATGAAAGGATATAAGAGCTCAAATATATTAGTAGTACCCCCACAGGCATGAGCTTTCCAGAGTTGTCGTTTTGTTTTGAATGCCTCAGTTCTTTCATACAGGGCACTAAAATTAGAGTTCCTACCTTGCATAGTTTTATTCAGCTTATTCATTTCACTGAATATGTCTGCAAGGTAACTCAGGTTTGCCAGCCACACATCATCTTCCAGAACTTCGGCAAGTTCAGGTTTCTTATCAGCTAAGAAAGTACATAACTCTTCCTTGAGATTAAATATATGGGCAAGCATTCTGCCTCATGATAGCCATCTCACCTCAGTATGTGTGAGCAAGGAATGGTGCTCTGCACCCACTTCCTCACAGAATGTAGCAAAACACCTGGAGTTTGTTGCTCTGGATTTAGTAAAATTAAGGAGTGTTACTGCTGTGTTCAGAACATTGTGAAGACTTGGTTCAATATCTTTCACAGCAAACGCCTCTTGGTGTAAAAAGCAGTGTCTCCAAATAGCGTGAGGTGCAAAGGCTTTTATTTTTTGCACAACACCAGTCTACTTTCCAGTCATTGCTTTGGCTCCATCAGTGCAGATCCCAATGCAATTAATCCAGCTGATTTCTGCTGATATTATAAAATCATCTAACAGTTTGAATACGTCATCTGACTTGGTTGTCATCTTGGGCTCTTTGCAAAATAAAAAGTCTTCCTTTATTTCCTTATTCCACACATACTGAACATAGGCAAGCAAATAGGACATTTTCAAAATGTCTGTGGATTCATCTAGTTGCACAGCAAATCATTGTCATAGAGCTGATGAATGCTCTGCAAAACTATATCTTCTGATATAGAAGTCGTCCGTTGTTTGACAGTGTCGTTTGACATCGGTATTTTTGTCAGTACCTTGGCCTTCTTCTCTCCAAACACTTCCTTTGTTGTTTCAATAACACAGGGCATTATCAAACTCTCAGCAATCATATGCAATTTTTTTGTTTTAGCAATTTTCTGCACTACTATGTAGGATGACCTTAAAGCTTTTTATCCACAGTAGTTGTGTATTTCATGACTGCTTTAGTACCAAACAGTTCTTTGGCCTTTTGCTCAAAAAATGAACGTTGCCTATCCTTATAGATGTCATGCTTTGTAACTAAATATCTCTGTAATTTGGATGGTTTCAAACACTCTTTGGACAGTACTTGTGCACAAATTACACACTGTGGTTGAGGTATATCTCCACTTCCAGAACAAATAAAACCGAAATTCAAATACCTATCTTTGTATTTCCTAAATTTTGCAAGGTTAATAATGGCTTTATGTTTCTTACTCACCTCACCTCCTTGGTGTTCTTCAGCCATTATGGTGGTTGAATTTGTTGTTGAAGGAACTTCATTATCATCGTTCTGTGGGTTTTGTGGTTTTGAAGCTGATGGTTGAATTAAAAATGTATCCACATCTGATATTTTATTGTTTATGTTTATAACAATTTTCCCTGTGCTGTGTAACTTGTCCTGCTCCCACTGAAATAGCTCCTTTACACCAGGTAAATGAAGATACATAACCTGCAAGGCTGCCATTAGACTCACTGGTGTCTAACCAAGGAGTGAGCCCTCACATGCTAGTCTCTGGGGGTGGAGCTGATGCTAAAACCAGGGTGTGGGCTTGGGCTTCAGCTCCCTGATGGGGGAGGGGGCATAGGGGCTGGAACTAGGGGTGATGAGGATGTGGTAGCACCCCCTGGCTTGAAGTGGTTTCCATTATATACAGGGTTTACAGTTTGGTTCAATGGCTCTCAGCACTCCCACTATAAAAACTGTTCCAGCACCCCTGGTGGCGGGGCTTGAGACATCAGGACCGCGGCTCACAGCTTCAGCCCTGTGGAGGCACCGGGGCTCAGGGCTCCAGGGTTTAGCCCTGCAGCTCCCAGCTGCAGACCGCTGGGGACACCGGGGCTCAGGGCTCCAGGCTTCAGTCTGCGGCTTCCAGCTTTGGCCCCATGGAATTGCTGAGGCTTGGGGCTTTCATCCCACAAGGGATGCCGCGGCTGAGGGCTCCAGGCTTCAGCCCCACAGCTCCCAGTTTTAGTCACTGTGGACCCCTGAAACCAACTTGTGGCCCCTCAGGGAGCCTCAGCGCAGATCCTCAGGTGAGAACCACTGCACTATGCTATACGCTAGCAGTCACCACTGGTGGAAGTCATTGTCCATGACAATGACTGACCCGATCACCCACAATTAATCTTGCGAGTAAACAGTCCCTCCTCTGAAATCTCAGTCAGAAACTGACCAAAATTACCCTTCCCCTTCTTTCCCACACCCTATAAATACTAAATCAGGCCAACAGATACAACAAGCAGCTGCTTGGCCTGCCAAGTAAACCTTTGATAGCCACCCATCAAACCAGTGTTGGATGTCCAGATTAAACATATAATCAATGTCAGACAAAATCACTTTTTCAGAGCAGAACCTCCCTGGCAATCATATGTACTTCCTGAATGGCTCCCAGATGTCACCACCATGATTATAATGCCTTTTCATTTCTCAATTTACATTTTCCTTGACCTGTCTGCCACAATCACCGAGGAGGATCCCTTTTGTATCTGCTGTAGCAGCATATTGAACCACACTATTTTGGTCTCCAACGTCTTAAACTGGCCTCCGTTTGGGAGAAGTTGGTATGTGCGCCTATTTCTGCCATCACTTTGCCCATAAGTTTGAGGTTGAAAAGGCCAAGTAGGGGAACTCTATTTTTAATAGCTGTTTAATTAAATTACACAGATGTGACCATTTCAGTATCTTATAAAATAGAACTTTAAAGTCAATATCATATAAAGAGTGAATTGATATTTAGAAAAATTTAGATACAAATTGTACAAAGCAAAGCTATAATTCTAATGATAATACAGCAGAAGTTTAAAAAGAAGTATTATAGATCACCCAAACAAAAATTCTGCATGTGCTCTAGGTATTCACTCCTCTTTTCAAGTGTTTATTTTATGTAAACAGGCACTGATGTAATTGTATCTTTGGGTGTTACCATATGGTAAAATTAAAACTTTCATGGTATCATACATGGTGTTATTTTTAGGGCCCTACCAAATTCACGGCCATGAAAAACAAGTCACGGACCGTGAAATCTGGTCTTCCTCTGTGAAATCTGGTCTTTTTTTGTGCTTTTAGACTATACTATACAGATTTCACTGATTAGACAAGCGTTTCTCAAATTGGGGATCCTGACCCAAAAGAGAGTTGCAGGGGGGTTGCAAGGTTATTTTAAGGGGGGGGTCACAGTATTGCCACCCTTACTTCTGCACTGCCTTCAGAGCTGGGCAGCTGGGGAGCGGTGGCTGCTGACTGGGAGCCCAGCTCTGCAGGCAGCAGTGTAGAACTAAGGGTGGCAATCCCATACCATGCTATCCTTGCTTCTGCGCTGCTGACAGCAACAGCTCTGCCTTCAAGGAGCTACAGCACAACCTGCACAACCTTCTATGAGATCTAGGTCTTACTGCCTCGAAGAGTCCACGTAGTCTCTCCCTGGTTGATGTAAAGGAACATTTTGAAGTTATAAGACTGTTAGAGATGTCTTCTGATAAAGATCTTTGTTTAACATCTATCCAACCATCATTCGTAGTAACCACCGCAGGAATGTCTCAGCATAAAGTCATATGCATGCTTAAGTGTTGGAAAGATTGGGGCCAAAGAACACCACTCATTTTTTTTAAATGACACAAAGTTGAAAATCGTTATAGTGTGTTAGTCTTTCAAGTGAAAATAATGGGTCAAATTCTGTGCTCAGGTTATCCACTGAAGTAGTTACTCCAAAAGGAAATTTAGCCAATATACTCTGAAATTTAAAATAGTCTGATCTTGAGTCTCTGAGTACTGTTCCCAGTTGGCATTGAAGTCAATGGGAAACAAAGGTCGTTAGTATTTAAGAGGAGGTATACAGTAACAAACAGGATTGAGCCCATACTCACAAAGCATTTCCTTCAGAAAAAAATATTTTTTGACTGAAGTCTTGTTATGGTGCTGTAACTTCTACCCCACCATTCTGTTTTAGACTGGTATTCTGCGTGAAATGGATATACTTTTATACAAGCTAATTGGTGAACCTTACACATCTCAATCATTTAGAGATTATGGTATGCAGTTTAGCATTTTATACTGTAAAGGTCCTGAAGAAAGGGAGGCATTGTACAGTATTTATAATTTAGAAATCCTTAACATCTTAATAGCTTGTACACGGGACACATTCTTCACATTACACAGCTAGAGCAATGGTCATCATAAAAGCCGGTTATGCTTTAAAATGAGAATTAAACTGCAACCTGCATTTTACAACCATCATATTTCATTTGTAAATATGGTTAGACTTTAATATTTTGAAGAAAAACAGCATGAATGAATCTTTCAGTAATATTAGGAAAGGGTTGCCATTCTTATTTTTCCAAATCTACTTGTGTTAAAATGGTGCACAAATTAAATTAGAAGCTGTTAAGATGTACCCTCTAGCTTGTGAGGGATACAAGTGAATACTTGTAGTACACTTGCCACTAAGAATTAAAAGAAAACATTTAATGGGGTATGTATGAACATAGTGAACTGAATTTATAATTGAAGTAGATCATTACTTTGATGATTATTATTACAGTATTTCTCAATATTTTATATTCATTGATATTATTGAGACTAACAATAGAATATTGTCCCATGTTATTCAATTGTAATGCAATTGTAAAGTATTGCATTTGTAGGACACACTAAATAATGACATTTGTAGGATTCATCTTTCTTTCAAAAAGAAATGGGTATGAAATTATATATGTGAGTCTTTAGATGCTGTACGTTTGTGAGATATCTTTTAATTGAGAGTTTACAAACTTTCAATTGTCTTATAAATTTGTTTTAATTTTGCACAGAACTGCGTATTCTTTTGTAGACATCCTTTGAGATGGAGTTCTGTGTTTCATACTCAAAAAGCTTGACATTGTGTAGGACTAGGAAAAAACAAAAAAAAACCCTACAAAAGCAAGGTATTTCATGTTTAAGATGGAAAGCAAAAAATGTTAAGATGTATAAGAAATGAAATAGAAAATAATATTGAAAATATTATAATGTCAATATATAAATCAATTGTATGACCCCATTTGGAGTACTAGCTTTTGTTCTGCTCATCCTATCCCAAAAACAATATAGCAGAAATAGAAGGGGTTCAGATATGAGCAACATATAATTAAGGGTTTTTAGGGTCACAGGGCATACACACATAAACATGCAGACCATGTCTTGTAAAATGTACTCTCATAGAATGGTAGAACTTCAGTGGAAATTAAGATTATGAGAATTTAATAAGATGAGGCCTAAATACAGCAACAAGCAGTGCTACAATACTGTTTGTCTCCAGCACATGTTTAATTGTTATTTTGTCATCTTAGGCCCTGATCCTGAATGAGATGCCTCCATCTTATTGCAGGTTCAGGGACTTGAGCTATAAGCTTCTCCTAGCCTTACACTTTGATATTCATCTTTGTTGTCCTTGCTATACCTGATCTTTTTCAATTCTTCATTACATGCCTTTCTGAGCTGTGTGCAGTGCTGTGGTTGGGGTCTTTCTAACCAAGTACGCAATGCCTCCAACATCTCCTCATTGTACTCTTTCATATTTATCCATTCCAGTGTTTTTGTTTTCATAAATAAGATTTCGATGATGCTCATTTATCTACACTTGATAAACTATTGCAGCTCTGATTCTAACTGAGCAGTTTTAACACCCAGGGAACTTTTAAATAGAAAACTAAATTCTCAGAACATATGTTACTATTTAATTAAATAATGGATTCCAAGTTAATTCAAATTCAACCGGTACATATTTGGTGAAGAAATATAGCAATAAATAATGAATTTAGGTTCTGGAAAGAATTAAAATACTTACAAAGCACTACAGATTAAATGCAAAACTTTTAAGGTTCATTACTTTTCAATATATTCTCTTTGACATACTTCAGTGGGTAGCAATACAGGCTACTGTTCCCTTGTCACTAAATGATACAACAGCTCAATTCATAGAATAGAATCATAAAAGATTAGGGTTAGAAGAGACCTAAGGAGGTCAACTAGTCAAACCTCAATTAAATCATCCCAGCGAGGGCTTTGTCAAGCTGGGCCTTAAAAACCTCTAAGGATGGAGATTCCACCACCTCCCTAGGTAACCCATTCCAGTGCTTCACCACCCTCCTAGTGAAATAGTTTTTCCTCATATCCAACCTAGACCTCCCCAACTGCAACTTGAGACCATTACTCCTCGTTCTGTCATCTGCTACCACTGAGAACAGCCGAGCTCCATCCTCTTTGGAACCCCCCCTTCAGATAGTTGAAGGCTGCTATCAAATCACTCTTCTCTCCTCTCTTCTGCAGACTAAATAAGCCCAGCTCCCTTAGCCTGTCCTCATAAGTCATGTGCCCCAGCCCCATAATCATTTTCGTTACCCTCCGCTGGACTCTCTCCAATTTGTCGACATCCTTTCTGTACTGGGGGGCCCAAAACTGGACGCAATACTCCAGGTGTGGCCTCACCAGTGCCCAATAGAAGGGAATAATCACTTCCCTCGATCTGCTGGCAATGCTCCTACTAATGCAGCCCAATATGCCGCTAGCTATCTTGGCAACAAGGGCACACTGTTGACTCATATCCAGTTTCTCGTCCACTGTAATCCCCAGGTCCTTTTCTGCAGAAATGCTGCTTAGCCAGTCGGTCCTCATCCTGTAGCAGTGCATTGGATTCTTCCATCCTAAGTGTAGGACTCTGCACTTGTCTTTGTTGAACCTCATCAGATTTCTTTTGGCCCATTTCTGGTTTTATGGATGGAAAATGGATAATGAAATATCCATCAAAAGTGCCATGAAAATAGTTCTGCCAAAGTCCTAGTGTAACACCGATAGACCCTGGTCGTTGTTGGGCAGGATCAAACCTGAGACCTCTGAAGCTAAATACATGAGCCTCTACTGCATGAGCTAAAAGCCATATGGTTGTTAGCTAATGCTGTAGAGCAAACCCATTAATCTCTCTCTCTAAATAGTCTCGGTGCCACAGATAGGACAGAGCACCACACCCAGGAGGTGTGTGAATTACACTAGCTGTGCTCAAAAATAATTTTCAATCAATAATGAACTATGTATGGAATAGCTTTCTGTGATGTTCTTGAGGGGAGGAGGAGTAGTCTCTTGAGCTTACTGGATCATCTTTTTACAAACCCTCTTACAAATTGAAAAAAGATCACGGTGCTGTCTCTTTTTGGTTGACTTTTACCCCAATCTCAGTACTTACGCATCTTCCCTTTCAGAGATTACTTTTAATTTTAAGGCTTCGGAAGAGGAAATATTTTGCTTTTAGAATACACCAGATTTTACCAAGGGTCAGGTGATTTCAGGGAATTTCCCCAAGGGGTATACTCCCTCTGATATACTGGGGTATACTCTACAGGATTTTGTGTAAACAGGTAAACAAATAAATGCTACGGTCCCTCATCCCTCCTCTCTGCAAGCACATACAATCCTGGTATGTGAGATTTATCAGAAGATAAGGAGGAAATTCTTTATAGAGCTTCTTGATTAAATATTGGGAGCTCATCACTGTTACAATTTTACAATGTTCAACCATTATAATAGGAGGGAATTGAGGTTGGCAACCAGTTTGTTCAGAATATTACTCCATTCATATTCAAACGTACCATAAAAATGACAGCATATTATGAAAATCTATACTACTAAAACAATGCCACGTTTGAAAACCTTTGCCCTGTAAAAACTACAAACCCTACAACCAACTTACAACTCAAGTGAAGGAAAGTGATATTTTAAAGGGGGATCTACTACCCCTGAAACAAGATAAAAAATCAATAACATGCTCTATGGTCTTCCCCATCATCTCTTTGGCTTTGCTTTACAACATCAAGATCAACTACCTGAATCACTAGGCAGAAGTTAAGAATCCATGTTTTTAAAGGCTCTTATTCCTCCCTTCCCTTTCTCCATAACAATTTAGCTATATGGCCTCTGATTATAGGTATATTTTCATGTGATATTAACCGAGTGCCTTCCAATAGGATTGATCCAAACCAAAGTAAAAACATCCACCCCAACCCAGAACCCAAACTCTGTTTTAAAAAAAAGAATCCTATGAGATGTTATCTTCAAAGAAGCAGAATTATGAGGAAATATTTTTTCCTTCTTTAACATACTATCATCACAGGATTCTTACTCTTGGAGAGTAAGTAGCTCAAAGGATATCTCCAAATAAAATCTGAATGAATTACCACTGCAGTAAGCAAAGCAAGAATGCCTAACACAAAGCAACATGAAAATGTTTATTTTTTTGTATAGCAAGAAGGGATAAGATACAATACCTCCAAAAGACAACAAAGAGGTGTTAAAACAAGCATAGCCTCAAAGGAACATTCTCAGAAAACAGATTTCTTTTCCTGAATTTGTCCTCCTGAAATGAGAGAAATTCTGAGAAATAAACTTTTTGGGGATATATTGGACACCCCATATCTGAAATGGGTTTTTCCATCACTAGTCACCCTACAGGGGCAGGGCGGAATTTGCTGGCAGATTTGAAATACCTCTTTCTGTATCACATGGTGTTGCACAATTGAGGCCACAGACCATTTCCCTGAACTTGGACACTACTTTAGGTTTTTTCACGGGGAACATGATCTGAGCCTAAGTATTGTAACTGAGAATTTTAGGCTGAGGACATATTTTGTAGTTATGTTTTTAGGTGAACAGTAACCTCTGTCAGGCTAATAAATATATTGAAAACTAATTATATACCGTATTTGCATTTCATAGATAGACATTTTGAATTCCTAAGAAATTAAAATATCTGAACAGTAGTCCATCAGTAACAATTAAAGAACGAAGACAGGTATTGCAATGAATAGATAGCATTATGTGAAGAATAACAGGAGGATACAACTTCACAGCTAAGCTAATTCCCATATCAGACCCACACACTTTAGGTGCTTGTTGGTTTTAGACAAATTTCCATTCATAATTTTACTTCTGAGGTATTTAAATGATTTTGTATGAATTTAGTTTGCACAGTCTACTGTGAATTTAGAGCTCTAAGGAATCATTGGTATGCAGATTTAGACACAAACATTTTTTTATCACAAGCAACATTTTTCTGTGATATAAAAATAAAGTTAATGAGATGTAGACTTAGTCTCAAAGTAAGTAAAATAAAAATAACTTCAGCAAATTAGAAACAGTCTGTAAAAAACTAATTAGAAATTCAAGGCCAGATTTTCAGCTCAAGTCAATGAAGTTGCAGCAGTTACACCAGCTGAGGCTATATTTCTAAATCTCTCTATCTCTCTCTCTCTCTCTCACACCTCCTCCCACACCTACCACTTAGATTGTGAATCAGGGTTTTATATGATATAGTCACACAAAAGGCTGACAAGTATAGTGTTTAATCTCCTTCTACCCACAGCAGTAAAGTGGAATCCCCCAGGGAATATGGTGCACATGTAAATTTTGAGTACTAATATTGTCGGGGCAAATTCTTCCCATCCTCCATAGGTGCAAAGGCATCCTGGCCACCAGAAATGGGCAGTACCATTGCACGAGCATAGACAGGATTCAGGGTCCACATAGCATAAAATTTACATGTGGCATAGAACAAACTGAGCTCTATGACAGATGTCTGTGTGACAGTACAGGAAGTAGGTAGTAGTGAGGCAAAAGGAGAAGTAGTAGGACTGGAGGATGCATTACTATGTGGATCAATGTTCCCTCTAATTTTTTACATCCATGTGCAGAATGAATTTTGTTACGTGCACCAATATGGAGGTGAATTCTGGGGATCATCAGAATTCCATCCCAAGTAGCCTTGCTAGAATGAGATACTGGTATATTAAAAACAAACAAACAAACAAAAAACCTTGGAAACAACAACCAAAAGAAGTTACTGTATAACAAACACATACAACATACATTTCATACTCACAGGCAATGCCACAAGCATTGAGCCTGCAGAGGAATTGCATATTGAAACAGAGAATTTAAATTGGGCTGTCTGGGGAGAGTGAGAGCAGTTGCGGGATTGGGTTAGCATAGAGAGGGGACAGAGCAGCAGAAGCAGTTGGGGCAGTTGAAGAGAGGTGCTTGTTTGGGCTCCACTGGAAATCAGTGACTGTTATTTTTCTCTGTTGGCAATGGAGGTTTCTCAGTCAGTATGACGCAATCCCCTCAAAGCCAATTTCTGGCCTGTGCCCCACCATCTGAGAAATCTTACACTAGAAGTGACTGTGAAGTTGGCCGTGAAAAAGAAAGTAGACTGCAGAACTTCCCACTGCAGGAGGAAGTTAAACTGGTTGGATCACTGCTGCCTGATGACTGTCCCTAGGGTCATTATAACTGCTTCATACCAGCTCCTGCCATTTCCAGTCCTAATCTGCTTGCGATCATGCAAACTGAAATTTGCAAAAGATTCTATCTTGTGGGTGGGAATGTGTAACATGGAGGTAAAATGTTTGCCATAGGAGGTGCATTGCCCTTGGCGCATGTGTGTATAAGACAGGCTCTTAGAATGGGACATTTGAGGGTCTCAAAGCCCTGAGAGCTCTTTCCTTTCCTTTCCTTTCCTTTCCTTTCCTTTCCGAAGAACACTTGGAAACTCTCCATACCAGTCAGAGTGACTGTGTGTGTACAAGTGTGTATGAAAATAGGATGCAAAAGCTGGCAGGTTTCCTTGGGGTAAATATGATGCAAACACAAAGACTTAAGTCCTCAAAGCTTAAGGGTTAGTAATGTATTACTTAAAAGTTAGTTACACTCTGTGGAAGGGTGAGAAGTTTCCTGGCAGCAGAAATACTAGCAAATGTGAGCCACCAGTTTAGGGGCTGGCGGTCTTTCATGTCAATAGCACCACAGTTCACTGGCAGCAACGTATTCAGATTTTGTCAGCTATCTGTTAGTAAAGCAATAGCTACAGCAATCCTTAAAAAGTAATGGTAGCATCTTCACACTGTCTCTGAGGGATTTCCTTGCTCAGCTGCTCATAATTTTCCCCCTGGCTCTCTTGCTCCTGCATAATAGATTTTGGAGTCTTAGTGTCTCCAGGAGCTTAGTGTCTTCAAGGTAGCAGCAGCAGGAGGACACTCCTAAGTTGTCTTGGGCAACAACAGTACTAGCAAGTAATAGAACAGTGATTATGCAAACCCAACAGCCTTTCCTTAAAGCTCCTACTAAGAGCTTCATTCACTTTACAGTCTGGTCTGATGATGACTGCCAGCTCCTCTGCTTTTAAATACCACAGAACCTTCTCTCCAGCTGTGTGTCATCATTGCCTCACTGATAGTCTCTGCTAGAACTTTTTCTCAGGCCTAACTGACAAATACATTAATGTAGTAGTTAGTGTAAATCTGTTAACCTTATTTCATGGGAGATGTTTATTACTTCATGGTTTTGAAGAGGGCTGATTGAATCATTCTCTGTTTTGATTTGAAGTGCAGGATGTTTATTCTTGTAACCTGTCTGTTTCTTTCTTTCTTTCTATTTATTTGTTAAAAAAAATGCTATGACAAATTACGTGAGTGCTGCTTCATTTATTTTAACCACTGCAGCACTGAAGAATTGACATACAAATTCAAATCTGTGAATATTCTTTATTTCATAAGAGGATTTTAAATGAATTCATATGTTACAATAACATTTTACAGACTGACTGAAATTAAACCTCTACTACACCATACTGTAATCCTGTTAAATATAATACCATACTTTTCTGATTGCTGTTTAAAATAGTAACTCTATGGCTTTGTTTGTCTTGTCTTTCTGGTTTGCTTTTTTTTAGATATACCGGGCAGCCCACGTAACCAGTTCACATTCAGACCACTCCCACCCCCTCCACCACCACCACATGCATGCACCTGCAGCAGAAAACCACCTCCAACAGCAGATTCTCTCCAGAAAAGATCAATGACAACCCGCAGTCAGCCCAGTCCAGCTGCTCAAACCCCTCCAACCAGTATGCAAGATTCCGTACATCTCCATAACAGCTGGGTCTTGAATAGTAATATACCATTGGAGACAAGGTATATATAAACGGAGCCTACTATTCTTAAGAGTTTAAAAAGGGGGGGGGTCTGAGGATGAGATGAGAAAATAATAGGAGTGAGAGAAAGAATGGCTGTGTCGTTCAGGACACACAAAGCTTTTTGATGTGAAGCATTATTATCATCATGTTATTAGTTAACCTGTATCATTAATGCTCAGAAAAGCACATTTTGAAAAGTGTTGCGGGAGGGGTAATTGAACTCCAAAGATGTGTTCAAGAAGTGTGCATTCTGTGCTTATTAGTTGTAAATTTGCATACACACATCTGTGCACCTATGCAGCCTCATCTTATGTGGCAAGAGGCATTTTGCCTTAGAAGCATCAAAGAAACTCCGCATGAAGGCCATGCCGCAGGGAATCTCTGCACTCCATAGGATCTGAAAGCATTCAGCCTGCAGTCTTTGGCCTCCTTATAAACCCCAGGTGTGAAACAATCCCCAAGAAATTATCATTGTACATAAACATCCAGGATGTCTTCAGATACGTATAAGCAAAAGAAGGCCAAAATGGCTTGAGGTTTCAGAAATGATTATAGAATCAACATTGCGTTCAATTGATGATCTGAGGCCTGATTATGAAAGCCTTATTGCCTCAAAAAACAAATTTTGAAGTCAAGGATTGAGCTTTGGATAATTTACTTGAATAATAGTTTGCAAAATGATAATCTGAATAAAATACCTTTCCAATTCGGAAAGAATCTATAATGTAGAGAGACAAATTCTGTCTCCTGAGGTGACTATCCTTGAATATCCTTGACTTTTTCGGTTGAAAGCTGTTGTTGTAATCTGAACAGCTAATTTTATAGGCCGTTAATCAGAGCTGTGCCATTCAAGTTTTTCCAATTTCCAATTTTCAAACATTCAAGTCCTGTCTAATTATCAACCTGAAACTTGGGCCATTTTATAGACCTTTTGAGTAAATTAGTTACTGAGTTTTGCACAAGCTTCTCCTTCCCCACATGGAACATTGTGAGTCTGAACCTGAGTAGTCTTGGCTGGTGCTTGCATTTGGTTTTCAGGTTAGTTCAAAACACCAAGTGTTCAGTTTTCCCCACATGTCCTGAAATTGATGAATTTCACACAAATGTAACCCTAACTATTTAATATAACGGGTACTTTCACAAAAGCATTTTCCCTTTCAAACATACATGTGCACTTATTTAACTATTATCCGAGGGAAAAATTTGGTGGTCTTGCAATGAGATGAAATTGTTTTGACTTGACTCAGAACAAAGTATGCAACATACTTCTTTATATAATTTGGCTGCTACAATATACCAGTGTTGCTTTGAATAAGTTACTCCCTTCTGAAAGGGTGTAAATTTGACATGAAAGGATGGGCTGATTTAATTGTGATCATTATTATTTTCTGAGTTAAGACTTTGGTATGTTATTTGCTTGAAAAATGAATGCCAGGCAAGGAATCAAGGGGTATGTCAACTCCATCAAATGAATGCACAACTTAAATTTTTGGTCAGAAAATGAGTATTTTAAAATTGATACATAATATGGTCCCCGTGATATATTTCTGATGCTTCCATCTGAAATTTACATTTAACCATGTTTGCCCAGATTTCACCCACATACTTCCTATAACCAGGCAAGATATCATCTTTAAATTATGTGTGAAGTCCTTAGCAGAATTTCATAATGTAGGGTCTTATATAAAAGCTGAGGCCAGAAAAAGCATATTTGGTTTACTCTGAAGTAATTCAAGAGTAAGAAGAAAAGGCCTAGAGTGCACAACACAGCATTAGAGAAAAGAGATCCTTGCTTTTTCCCCTTCACCATGGGTGATCAGATGGGACAAGAAAATGAAATGGTTAAATCTCCAGGTTCTCCCCCCACTCACACATACACTACAATTGAAAATAGTCTTAGAAAATACAAGTAATATGGCAATGGTGGCTGTATTTCAGTGCTAAATCTTTCTTGTATAATAGTACTCAAATCTACCTAATATGCATAAGCAGATTTTTTTAGAACATTTGCAATAGAAGAATAGATTTAGAGACATTAATTTATGCCCCACCTTAATAACTGGAAAAAAATCAGAATGCACATGTTCAGTGCTTACATCCAATAATATCTCATGTTAATCCTTAAACCTCACCAGGGTTTGCACAATCTAGCTATAGCCACATAGATTTAGAGATATTTTTTTTCATACAGGAAAAGACTTCCGAGAACTAATCATGTGGCCTATAAATCCTGTTTACTACAGATAATCAGAAATGGAGCAAGCTTCTCAGCCTACCCATAGTGGCAGATATGTAATATTTCACATTTACATGAAGGAAAATTCCATAATTCTAAAAATATATTTACTGTATTGAGATTAGAAACATACTCTTATGTAATTAGATTTTGAAGATCCGTATTGAATTGAAAAGGTCAGACCTAAAAGAGTGGGTAATGAAACAATATATTTTAGAATTGCTTCTATATTGTAACACATTGTAATTATTATATCTTATATAACAAGGTAAAACAGAAATTCTACTAATACTTCTTGCTTCTGACTAAAGTTTAATAATAATGAATTAATCCTCACTACATCCGCATGCATGGATGAGTTGTCATCTCAGTTCCTGGATGGATAGATTGAGGCACAGACGGATGAAGTGACTTCCCCAAGTTCACAAAAGATGTATTTGGCAGAGGCAGAAATGGAGTTCAGAACTACCAGGTCCCATTCCTTAATAACAAGACAGTTCCTTCTCCTGTATTAATTAATATGATAGGGAACTATTTTCCCCAACCATGAGCCATTTTGCATTAAAATAAACTCAAAAGAAAAAAAAAGTAAAGTACATATAGGACTCTTTAGTGGAGGAGGTATGAGAGAAGCTGCTGACAAAGAGGTAGGAGGAAAAGTGAATCTGCAAAGGATCCAGCAGGTTGGACTGACAATTGACTGAGTATAGCCATCCAAGAGAGTGATATATGTGCATATACACAATTGCATAATATGTGTTCACATACAGTACTGAGAACAACTTATTTACTATTAAAATGACTTATGAACATGCATTAATTTCATTGCAACACATAGATCATAATTTGTAAATATTTTCAACAAAAGTCTGCAAAGATCTCGCATAACATAAAACACAGGTACCATTAATTCTCTTTTTTAGCACCATAATATTATTGACATCTTACATAATTGATTTTTCTCCCCCAGGATAAAGTAAGCACAATCTATTGCCTATTCCCTTCCTCCCCTCTAAAATTATGTTTTTCAGGATTCATAGATACTTTGCTCTAATCTTTCAAATCTTCTGATTTACAGCGCCATATATTGTCATTAACTTTGACAGCCCCATCTGAATGTGGCTTACTGCTTTTTATGGGGTACATTTTAAACTCAGACAACTCAGTAAAGCATATTTCCCCTCTCTTCTGTGCCCTCTTATATCAATATTATTGTAAGTATTCCACTTCTTGCTGTGTTTTCCTTGTACTTCACTATTCCTTTATTTCAGTCAGCTCCAATGTAAGATGGAAAAATGGCATTTTAAAATGTTGTTTCTAACTGTAATACTAATCTTAGTCCTTTTTGTGTTTTGCTATGGTGCCCTTTTTATGGATAAGTCAGATCAAGCTTTGGATGTGCTTATTTTGAGTACAACTTTGCACATGTTTTCTGAAAGACTAGATTCACAATAACTTTCATTAATTTGCTGTTAAAAGCAACAAACCTTTTTTAACTTTGATTTCCCCCCAAAGTGTTTATTTTCATTTCTGTATTTTGGACTAAAGTGTTTTACATGTTTGCTTATTCCTTCATTTTTATTAACTTTCATTCTAGTTCCTCTAACCCATTTAGCATGTTAGCAATAAGATGCTGAGTGGGCTGAAATCTACTTCAGTGTACTGTCTATGCCCAAGGTACTGTGGCAAAGAAAACTTCATTTAAGTAGCCTGGGCATCCTGGTAATAACCGCGCTAAAGAGGGCATTGTGGTATCAGGCCATGAACCTGAGATTCAGTTATCATTAATTCATATACTTAACTTAAAAATGTTAGAAAAATAGGGGAGGCACTTGGGATTCAAGCCACCTATGATTTTTAGCTATTGTCTAATTAGCAATACATCTAAGCAATAAAGTTTGGATTTGGTTCTAAACTCTCCAAATGTGGGGATTCTTTGAGGAGAGGGTTGGACTAGATGACCTCCTGAGGTCTCTTTCAACCCTAATCATCTATGATCTATGTTAGGCTCTAATGCTTGTCTACATGGAGAGACCTAGTGCATAGCAGCTAGGATGTGAATCTGCAGCAAACTGGTCTGCCACGCACTAAGTCACCATGTGGACCCTGCTACTGTGCGCTAAAAGTTTTCAAGCAAGTTCCACATGGTGACTTAGTGTGCGGCAAGCTGGTGCACTGTAGATTACACTCTTAACTTGCTGTGCTCTAACTGACCATGTAGTCAAGCCCCATCTCTATACGGAACCAATGCTCAGAAACATTGTAGGATCCATAAACTTCTGTTTTTCTAAGGATACCATCTTGTTTATGATGTAGTCTACTTACACTGGAAATCTTATGACTATCACTTACCAGGATGTTTTTTAATTATGATTATACTGCCGCCTTCTTATTTAAGCATATACATAAACAAACAGAATTTGCCCTAATCAGAGGAGCACGTATGTGGCTGCCTAAACCCTAGAAAGCTGTCTGTGGTCTCGGTGGCCAGGTTAAGCTGGACTAGTGTTCAAGGCTGAAATCAAGAAATCTCTGCTCCATGCTTGAAAATTGCAGAATTGTTGGGGAGATGAAAACCTAGTGTGCCTTTTTATCCTTGATCACTGGACGTGAGCAGGGTATGGATCCTGCCTCTGATAGCCAGTGAGATGGTCCCAAAATAAAAGGGTTGCTTTTGTCATCTCCCAAGTGTACACTGATTGTTGCTTCAGGAGGAAAGAATCTAGCTTGTTGAAGTCCCATTACTACTGTTTGCCTGAGTTCTGTTCTTTAGTTCAGCCAAGATCGTAACAATTTTAAAAACTCTGCTGTGGTTGACTGGCTGTCATGCAGACAGGGTAGAACCACTTCTTTCAAACACTTGGGAACCCACTGTTGCTGAGTCTTATTGGGTAGAACCACCTCTGACCCTGTAAGTAAAGGAACAGGTTTGGATGGTTGCATAAAATGAAAATAAAAATCACATAGCCTTCTCCAGGGCAAGTGGAGCAGCCTATGGGGGAGCTGTAGAGTACTCATGAATCAACAGATAGGGAAACAATTACCATTTAGACAATAGCCTTAGTTAATAAATTATTTGTGAAAGAAGCCTACTCTTGAGTTAATTTTAACTTACTCTTTATTATTCTGAAAATAAATGTAGAGTGATTTCATTTCTTATGAGCTTTCTTTTAAACCACATTGTTCAATATCTGTTACTGTGACATCTCTTGTATTTTGTCATTTTCTGTCTAATTAAACAATAAATCTAACCTCCCTAGAGATTATATTTAAAAGAAAAGTCATGACAAGGGTTAGAAACTCATTCTGAAAGTACCATGTATTGTCACTGTGCAGAAGAGAGGATCTGAAAACTTCAAATTTCTGAATTGTTAAAAAAAATGTAAGGCTGTAAATTTGACCCTGAATTTAAAATAAAATAGCTTTAAATACAATCCTCAATTTAGCAATGCAGGAACAAACCTTGTATTATGGAAATAAAAATATAAAAATTTGTCATCTACAATGAGATACAATTTTAATGTCTCCCACTATGGCACTTGAGGTTCCTTCTTCTCTTGCATAATTTAGAACCCAGTCACTATGGATGAAAACATTTTAAATTGTTCATATACTCCACAGCAATTTTTCTTTGGGAGAGGGTCAAGTTGCAGCTCCACTGGAACACCATAATAAATATTTTGGATGTATAGGTATTTTAATCCTTTCTGAATCTAACATCATATTCTAGGTTATGTCCCCTCATTAATTAATTTAATGTAATGCATATAAAGTAAGAAACCAGGGTAAAAATATGCAGTTTTTGTATAATAGCTAGTGGCCCAGTAGGCCTGGCAGCCTTCCATAAAGCATGACAATCTCATTTGCTAAAATAGAAACAGACAAAATGAATGTTATTTTAGACGGGAAAAGAGTGATGCCAGATTAAATCCAGAGGGTTTGAATTGGTTTGGAGAACAGGAGCATCACATATAGAGGCTCACAGTATAGATAGGCAAAATTTCCTTTTCCTATGTCCACACTGTTTGATATAGCTTGGGGCAGTAGGATGATTTGGAAGTGATTCCCAGAAAATATGCAGCCCCTTGAAATATTTGGAAAGTAAAATGCTATTTAGGTACATGCTGCGGTGTATCCCTTGCAAGCATAGTTATCTGTAAGTGAAATTTGCAACAGTTACATTGCAGCATGGCTGTTGGCTGTACCTTTGAGTATGTGGATATTTGGGGGCCTATCTAGGAGTATTTTGGACCTGGCCCCTCTCAAGTATTAGTGGATTCTAACTGTTAAAATGTTCATTTATTTACAGACTGAACTACAACAGTTGTATAGCTTATGAGGCAGAGATTTTAATGGCCTATTCCAACTCTTGCTGAAGTCAATCGAAAGACTGCCATTGACTTCAGAGTGAGGGTTAGATCAGGGATTAAATCAAGTGGTGAAGATAGGGTGACTCAGGGTATGTCTACACTGGCAAGTTTCTGCGCAACAAGCTATACCACTTTTATTAAAGCGCTGGAATTAAACCACTGTTGAATGTCCACGCTGTGCTCCTTGTGATGGATGAGCGCATGCATATTAGCAGCTCTTGCAATGCCTCATGGGGCAGGCACAGTGTCACATGATGCAGGTTTCCCAACCCCACTGTTCCATGTGCATCCTACTACATTGCCAGCTGCTTTCAACTGAAATGGGGGTTGGGGGGGGAGAGTGTGTGGCAGGAGGGGGTATATGGGGTGGGAGAGACAGTGTGTTTTGGGGGACAGCGAGTGTGTCAACATGCTGTCTTGTAAGTTCAGCCAGTGGCAGGAAGCAACCCCCAGTCCTGAGGCAGGGGGAGAAGGAAACCCGACATCAGCCCCCGTCTCCCTCCCCAGCTCTCTGCACAACAATCTCTCTCTCACACACACACACGCACACACGCACAACAATCTCTCTCTCTCTCTCTCACACACACACACACACACCTGCTTCTGTGTTCAATAGCATGAGCATTCCACATTAATGGTTTGCTTTGTGTCCCAGAGCACATCAGCACAGCATACAGGGCCTGTCAAAAAACGGAGCTTTGAAAGGGAAGGGGCGCATGTCTCCAGGGCAGCTGAGTTCAAAACAATGAGCAGAGTGGCCACTTGAGGGATTATGGGACACTTCCGGAGGCCAACTGATTGCTTTCTGTGCTGTAATATGTTTACACTGCCAATACAGCGCTGGAGCCTCTGCGCTTTAAGGCTTACGACTCTCATTGAGGTGGGTTTTTTGCAGCACTGCAACTGAGGAGTTTCTGCGCACTAAGTGGCTTGGCAGTGTCTACACCTCGGGAGTTGCACCGCAGAAAGCTGCCTTACTGCGCAGTAACTTGCCAGCATAGACAAGGCCTAAATTATCAAGGCTAATCAGGAATGGCCGACTCCAGCTACTTTTGAAGCCAAAAGACTGATTTTCATTAACTTTAATGATAATTGGATCGGTCCCTTGGTAAGTGACAGACCTGGAATTAGAACTCAGAAGTTCTTGACCCCCAGTCTCATGCTGACTTTACTATGTCATATAGGCAAATGCAGTCTGTTGATGTAAACGGGCAAAGCAATAAGTTAATCTCTCTAGAGGTGAAGATTAAAAATGGAATATGAAAAAATTTGAAATTCCAGCTTCTAGATAGATATGATGTTCTCACTGCTTACCAGGTATTGATCAATCTAACTACAGTATAAGCATTACAATATACTCAATTAGAAGCATAACACAAAGGCCTTACTAAATTGAAAATCTTCACACTCTGCTAAAATGTTACAATAGTTTTACTCAATATATAGATACACTGTGCAACATTTTCAAAGTTGCCTTTGCCTCAACTCTGCTTATTTAAACTACATTTTTAGTTTTTAGGCAGCAAACTTTAGATTCTTACATTTTGGCATGATCAAAACATCAAACTAATGCAGACATGGAAACAGTGAGATACGTACATCATAGTATGGTTGAATTTGGAGACTGAAACTTTATTAAAACTATTAACCAATGGGGAATGACTTACAAGACCACCTTCAGGACTTTCTAGTGCAGATTTCAACTGGCTCTGGGTTCTACAGACCTGAGGGTTGGTATGAGGACAATACCCCCTCTGTACTATCAAGCCAAACCAGGGACCCTGGCTGGAAGCCCAAGTCCCAGCCCATTCCTCTCTTCCACACAGGAGGTAGGAGAGATGAGATATGGGAAGCCACATGGTATGTGACACATGGGGGCACACTCCCACAGCATATAGTGCTGTGCTCAGGGCCTGTGCCAAGCAGCCCATAGGGTACTTGGAACTCCCACTGGATTCTTTTTTAAACCATCCACTGCACTGAAACCTGGCAATATTATGATGAATATAATGTATAAACCACAGAAAATCATTTTAGAATAGAAACACATAAATTGCTTTAACAGTAGTAATCTATTGTCAAATACTATTATAATAAAACACACACTGATATTTTCAAGACTGACTTCTCATAGAATCCCAGGGTTGGAAGGGACCTCAGGAGGTTATCTAGTCCAACCCCCTGCTCAAAGCAGGACCAATCCCCAATTTTTGCCCCAGATCCCAAATGGCCCCCTCAAGGATTAAACTCACAACCCTGGGTTTGGCAGGCCAATGCTCAAACCACTTGGCTGCTTTTTCACTATATGGCCAATGAAGGCTATAAAAAAGACTTTGACTTAATATTGTATTTCTGACACCGCCATTTTAGAGCCTATTCTTGATTGATTTTGGCTCTTTGTCCTGCATTTATATAATTGTTGTCCCAGATTTCTGTGTCAGAGTCTTGAGGTGCGGTTACAAGGTTAACAGAAAAAGCTTGCATAGGCTGTCAGAAATTCAAACACATGAATCAGAAGCACATTGCTCTTTGTTGTATTTTATAATACAGCGATAAATGGGTAACACAAAAGACTCTTTACACATCCTATCATATCCGCAGGTTTACAGGGCAAAATTTTAAAAGAATATGTAAAGATAAACATAAAAAGAAACATTTTCATAAGAGCAATTTAAGAGACCAGTCCAATTTGAAATACCTATGTTTTGCATGCAAGTGTGTTCCTAACAGATTATACAGTTGCATCATGGACATTTAAAAATTATCTCACTTGTGTATGTAAAAATAATATCAGATTAAGTGACAAATTAGAGAAAGCTTTGCATGACCACTTGTTCCCTTCCCCTTCATTTATATGCATTCTTGCTCCAGCAGTATTTGCACATAATAAGACAGAATGGGGAACAACGCTGCAAGGGATATAATTCAGGGTAGCATCTGGTCCTGTGCTTTTAAAAATGAGCCATATCCCATTTTTCACTTGTATTTGTTTTTTGTAAGAGAGTGGGTTTCATTATGTTTTTGCTATAGTTTAGGTTTGTTGTTGGTACATGGTATAGCACCTTTGGTATCCCCTTGTTGCGGGTAGAGAAGTGCGTTCCAAACCAAGAGCTGTATTCTGGGTAGCCTCTCTACAAGGACTTGCCAGAATGTTATTGAAGAGTGCAATCCATGCTTCTTCTTTGTGCCCCTGCAGGGGTGGCTGTCTGAAAAGAGGCAGGTAACTATATCTACATCTATACTTGGTGCTCAGGGTGTGATTCCCAGCTCGCATAGAAATAGTCATGATTTCTGTCATCAAGTTAGCATGCTAAAAATAGTAGCATGGCCACCGTATATTTGTGCCAAAATACAAGGTCTTTTGTGATATAGGCAAATATCTGTTAGGAACTAATATGGCAGCAAATCCATTTTTACTGGTGATTTATTGTAAAGCCAGGTGTATTTCAACTATATTCTGTTTAGGTTCTTGTGCTGCTCCTATAACAGTGATATCTAGAAACCACTATGGAAATCTAAATTCAGGTTTCTAACCTCAAAGGTTATGTCTGCGCTACAAGCTAGGGGTGAGATTCCCAGCTTCTGTAGATGTACACTTACTGAGTTAGCATGATAAAAATAGAAGTATAGCCATGGTAGCGCAGGCTAGCCCCTTCACCCAAGTACATACCCCCAGGATTCAGGTGGGTTTGCTCTAGGGTTAGCTAGCCTATGCCTCTGCTCACAGCCCCCTGTGCTACAGCAGCTACACTGTTAGTTGAGTGTGGTAGCTCGATGAGACCTAGCATGAGTCTGTCTACACGAGCTGGGAATCAGATCCCTACCTGCAAGTATAGACAGAACCTGTGAGTCCATGGCTCTGCCTTTAATCCATTCTAACCAGAACAGAAGGGCAAGTATACTGGGACCTCTCCAAATCTGCTGTAGCTGCCACTCTAACGTGTGCTTTAGGGGAACCTCAAGAAGGTATTCTGACAGTGTCAGAGAGGATTCCACCTCGTAAGCTCAGCAGCTGTACACCTCCACATCTCCTTCACCTCTCTCAGTGGCACCTAGCTCAGAATTACTGTGACAACCACGGTTACATTTGGAGATACAATTAGATGACTGAGTTGAAAATGAATTGAAATGCTTAGATGACCAAACCCAGGACTTCCCAGATGTGTTATTATTCAGACATTCAGTAGTTTGTTTTGCTATTGTGCAATTTCAATTTCTTGAAATTGAAAATATGTGCAAGTTCAGTTGTGTGGCCATTTAATTATGCAGTTGACTTTTATATTTCATATGTGCAACGCAGATTAATCTTATGGACATTTTAGTGTTTCTCTTGCATTCCTATTTTCTCCAGCTTTACCAGTGGAATGTTTTCAACGCTGCCCTTTACCTTGTTTTTTCTCTTACAAAAATTAGTCATTTTAATGGAAATGAGAGAGAGAATATTTTAAATAGAAAAATGAACATAGAGACTTTAAAACCTGGATATTTCAACCTAGGACTCGGGGTAAGTAGCTAACTGCCAGCCCCACTCTTTACATCTGGAAGTGATTCAATGTCCTTTACTTAATCCAGGCCATTGCTGGGAAAACAAGGTCATAAAGAAAAGGAGTACTTGTGGCACCTTAGAGACTAACAAATTTATTTGAGCATAAGCTTTCGTGAGCTACAGCTCACTCTCAAATAAATTTGTTAGTCTCTAAGGTGCCACAAGTACTCCTTTTCTTTTTGCGGATACAGACTAACACGGCTGCTACTCTGAAAGGTCAGAAAGAAATTTTCTCAGCAGGTTAGATATAAAAAAGGGTAGTTATGTGTTGTTAACCTGGTTACTGTAGCAGTATTTTATCACTATCATAAGGGTAATTATTATTGGATTACTCTGTATGGGTCTCCAAAAACATTGCCAAAATATAATATGATACTATTGTTTGCTTTGTTTTGAATTTTCACTGGTATTTTTGTTTCAAGAGCATGAAGTGAAAATTGCATGCAAAAGGTTGGTGGCCACATTTTCTAAAGTAAATCAGAAATGGACAAAGATGTCTCTGAAATCCAAACACATTCAAATAATAGTTGTGGTAATTACTGATAATTATTATGATGCTAGCACACAGAATCCTTAATAAGAAAAGGAGTACTTGTGGCACCTTAGAGACTAACCAATTTATTTGAGCATGAGCTTTCGTGAGCTCATGCTCAAATAAATTGGTTAGTCTCTAAGGTGCCACAAGTACTCCTTTTCTTTTTGTGAATACAGACTAACACAGCTGTTACTCAGAATCCTTAATGTTGATCAGAGCCTCATTGTGCAGGATGCTGTAACGCTTAGGGGCAGACATGGTCCTATCCCAAAGAGCTAAGATGAGTTACATAAAATTAGTGGAAGAGCGAGATAATATATTTATGTGTATCTGATTTTAATATCCATATAAATATGTTTGCTTCTTTAGGGTTGCAATTGCATAAATGTAGCCTTTCCCTAACTGTCTTTGACATTGGTTCAGATTCAAAACCAGAAGGGTATTAAAACCTCTCAAGCGTTTGCCAGATTATTGGCAATGTCAACTCAGACACCAAACCCTACCCTTGATTTTCCACACATCCAGACCCTGATCCCTAACCTGAAGCTAATTCAGATCTAGATCCAAACAGTCATCTCTAAAGTAATACGAGGAATATTTTAATTCATGTGAAAATTTTTCCTATGTGCCATAAGAGACAACCTTTAAAACAGAACTCCTATCCAATGTCTCTTCCAATATTATAAAGAATATCATTTTAAGGAAAGGAGTGTCCTTCATTATGGTCCTCTGAAATGAATTATGGATATCAGGGCCAGTCTTAGGTTTTGCAAGATGCTATAAGAAATAATACCTGGACTACCTAGCTACCTCCTCCCTTATATCCACATACTCCATTCATCTCTGTATACTCACAACATTCCAATACCCACCTCTTGCCTCATGCATCACCCCTCATGCTGTGGCAAATCTCCCCACCACATTTATGAAGACTAGTGACTCTTTAAATGCAGCATGCATTCAAGAGGTAGAGTAAAAGTGTACATTTCAGGGCAGCGATTGGCAGTTACAAAATTCTGTCTGTTGTGGGCCACTGGCACAAGAGTCAGACAGGACCAGGAAAGGGAATCAAGCATTGTGCTTTGCCTGGCAGTCACATTTGTACATCAGGTACAGCAACATATAGAGGTTGCACAGGACTTAGGCTGCTACTGCAGGTAAGCCCCCAAAAGCATGTAAAAGAACATCACAATAAATAGATATGTAAATCCCATTAACTGCTTTTCTTTATCATTTTTCATTAACTTACAGTGCATTTTTTGTTTGAGCTTCACCCTCCTGGATTTATGTGCAGTTCCTCTGTGATGTGAACCTGAGGCTGAGAAATTTTAGTTGAGTGCAAGAAAAGTTAGATAGGCCACAGGAAATGGTTTCATTTGCTAGAAGGGAAAGAAGTTTTTCAAGTTCATGTTTTATACAGTGAAATAATTACTCAGCAGTGACTATCTTCCTTTGTTTCTTGGAATCAGCGTAATGTTTCTTGGAATCATTCTTGGAATGTTTTCTTGGAATCAGCATAATATTATTAAATGATTTATATTTCACAAACAGATTGTCTTATATTGTATATTTGAGTGAGAGAATATTATCTCCGTTTTACAGATTTTTTGACACTTTGACACATGAACATTTAAAACTTTCCTGTTTATTATCAGGTGGTTCCATCAGTCATGTTTATAATTTTTCTCAATTTCCTTGCATTCTGGAGTCTTTTAAAAATGTCTTGCCTTTACTATTAGAAGGCAATACATACCAAGCTGTATTTACATATAAAACCTTGGACTATAGTTGTTAACATTTTGCTCTGTACATAGAGCCCAATTTTATAGAATTGATAGCAACATTTTAGTATTCCTAAAGTCCTTTGCGGAGAAGCAGTGTACTTAGACAGATGAGTAGTCATCTAAGTTTATGAGAACATAGATACAGTCTAGCATTGCAAATTTGTCTTTATGCTTCTGCTGTTTTTCAGATACTATGAAAACGTGTTTACGTACTTGTTATACTCCCCTAAACATGGAATGCATAAACTGTTACAATTTGTAACATTTTCTTGATACGGCTAAACGCAGTGCCTTGCATAATGACAGGTTTCAGAGTAGCAGCCGTGTTAGTCTGTATTCGCAAAAAGAAAAGGAGGACTTGTGGCACCTTAGAGACTAACCAATTTATTTGAGCATAAGCTTTCGTGAGCTACAGCTCACTTCATCGGATACATGAAGTGAGCTGTAGCTCATGAAAGCTTATGCTCAGATAAATTGGTTAGTCTCTAAGGTGCCACAAGTCCTCCTTTTCTTTTTGCGAATACAGACTAACACGGCTGCTACTCTGAAACCTGCCATTTTCTTGATAGTACATCATTGGTAGATCACTTTTAAGGTAGCATTACATCCTAATCTAAGTTGCAGCGGTGTATTAACGCCTCGGCCGACAAGGCCTAGGCCTAAGGCAGCAAATTTGCAGGGGCAGCAAATTTATAATACCAGCGAGAGGCTGCTTCCCCCAGCACCGGTTCGCGCCCTCCACCCCCAGCCCCGCCCCTATTCCCCACCCCCTCCCTGCCCCTATTGGTCCCCTTCCCCAAATCCCCGCCCCGGCCCTGCCTCCTCTCCTGAGCGCAGCGCGTTCCCCCCTCTTCCTCCCTCCTTCGTGAAGCTGTTTCGTGCACAAGCACTGGCAGGGAGCGGGGGGAAGCATGACCCGGCGGCACGCTCAGGGGAGGAGGCTGAGGCGGAGGCGGAGCGGAGGTGAGCTGCTGGTGGCTGGGAGGCAATTATTTCATGGTCTAGGGGCAGCAAAATCATTAATCCGCCACTGCTTAGTTGTATAATAATAAACTACAGCTACATAAACTCTCCTAACTGCATATATAGACCTCTGTCTATCTTAAGGGATGTGAGTTGAATTTAGCTCAAATGTAGTTTAATTCAAATACTGTTCTTGTATTAACACAAAATATATTCTGTACTTTGAAATATTTTGCCATCAAACTATGAACCAACATTTTAAAATCCTTTTAAAGAGAATGAAATTATGCTGGCTATTGATTACTAGACCATTACAGCCTTAAGAATAGCTTTCAGTTCAGCATTTCCTTGCCTTTTCCTCTGATCTTTTTGAACTGTGTACCATATAGAACAATCAATATTACATATATTAGACCATTTACATTAACTCTCAAAATCCAATAGGTCTCCATTTTTAAAGGAAATAACAATTTCGTCTCATTGTGTCCAAAAATTGTAAACCAATTAAAGAAATATTGACTTGGGAAAACAAACAAGAATTTATTATTATCCTTTTTCCTTATTTCACATTGTGGTCCCGATCCTGCTCCCATAGAAGTGAGTGGGAGTTTTGCTGGCCCTCGGCTGTGGAATTCCCTTCCACCAGAAATCAGGATGACCACGTATCTTGCCACCTACCAAGCGAAAAGTAAGACCCACATCTTTGCAAAAGCCTTTTCACCATAACAACTCAAAGAATGGCCTGGTATCATTACCCTAAAGATAAGTGAAAGAAATATTCCACCCAAAATAATTATGCACAGTCTAATATGAGGGAAGGAGAAGAATATAGTCCTACAGGTGGTTTGATGTCTTATGTAATGTTACTGGTACCCAGAGACTGCAGTGGTGTGATGCCTGAGAGATAGACTATGTAGGCAAATGCAAGATCCTATAAGTAAGGCTCCTGCTGTAGACCAAAACAAATTTCCTGATATGTTGCTGAGGTGTCCAATCCAAAGCCAGATGAAATCTTTACATTGACTTCAGTGGGCCTTGGATGAGGTCCTTGATAAAAAGCTAAGTCTTAATTTGAACTTGAAATCCCAAAACAGACCATTAAAAATAGTATACTAAATGTAGTAATGGAGCTATTTGATTTTTCTCTGACGTGACAAGCAAAGTGTTAAGTCCTAAAATGCATGTGCTATTTTCTATGCAATGTAAATGGTAGAAATATGGATAAATTCTCTTTAGATGATATACAACATTATTTAATCTACACAAATCAAATATTTTATATAACATTATTGTATTGAGTAATTCAGAGAATTACTATCAGTTAAGTAAGGTGGTGCATAAAGGTCAAACTCAAAATATTTGTTGTGAAATTATATGCACAACATATTGTGAAATGTGAGTGCATAATAAAGAAATCCTAAATGTGTACGAATAGGCTGAGCAGAAAAGTAACATGAGATGCTCATATGTAAGCACCAATTTCTGTAACCCTTATTCATGTTAAACAGTGCCCATGCATGTGAGTAATCCCACTGAAGACTTGGATGAGTAAGTGCTACTCAATATAAGTAAGGGTTTCAGAATCTGGCTTTGTGGATCATCAAAAGATCCCCCAGTGTGGATGACAAAAAAATTTAATGTGAGAATTTATATTCTGATTTACTCTTTCTATAGAAGAGATTTGAGCACAAAGGCCTTTAAAAACTTAAACTGTTCTACCCTTTATTTTGTATGATCTAGCATCTTTGAGAATTTTAACCTTTCCTTTAAAATCCTACAATAAAAATATTGAATATTATACTCGTTGCCCCATTGTACATTTAATTGTACCTTTGTCATGAACATATATTTAAGGTCAAATGGGCTTGTTGCAATATAATCATTTCTTAACATTCTTGATTTGGGCTACTGAGAGTACAGTTTAGAATGCATTTCCTCTGTCTTCTTTTACTAATAAATAGGGCTTCTGATTTTTGGGTTTCGACAGTAAACATCAATAGAGCACCCTAATACACAATAAATAAATAAATAAATTTAAATTGGTGTTTATCCAGTAATCACTAGAAAAATACTGGAAATGGTTACTTGTATCTAAAGGCTTGTCTACATGGACCAGTAATGCGGACTACGGGGGTTTGCTTTCTAAAGCACATCAGCATGTTGCACTGTGTAGAACCCTGCTGGTAAGCACTAAAGCTTCCCTAGTGAACTTTAATGTAGTGCTCTTTGAAACAGAACTACATTAAAGTGCACTAGGGAAAATTACAAAGAGATCGCTCGTTACAATATCTACTTCTGTAATGAGTAATATATATCATAGACATTACTCACTACAGTATATACAAAGAAAGAGCCCTGAACCCCCCTCCACCCTGATTTTTGGACATGTACGTAAAACTCAAAATAATTCTCAAAAAATGAAATTAATAAACCCCCCAAAACGGAAGCCCTACTAATAAATGACTGAGAAAGTCTGAATGTGGCTAAAGACTATACTTCAGACTCAGAAAACAGAGACTACTCCCATGCATGCATCTTCTGTCTTTGTGGTATATCTTTGTAGGAACCCAAAGTATTTATCACATAATGTTTATGCAGTTGATTTCTCTATTTTAGAGGATGAATTTGGTTTTTACAACATGATTCTTTGTCTTCTTTTCATAGGCATTTCCTATTTAAACATGGATCTGGTTCTTCAGCTATCTTCAGTGCAGCCAGTCAGAACTATCCTTTAACATCCAATACCGTTTACTCTCCACCTCCTAGGCCACTTCCTAGAAGTACATTTTCTAGACCTGCCTTCACTTTTAACAAACCTCACAGGTGCTGCAACTGGAAGTGCACTGCTTTGAGTGCTACAGCTATTACAGTTACTCTGGCACTGTTGCTAGCCTATGTTATTGGTAAGCCTTTTGTTTCCTTTCTTTACCCTTTCTGTTCAATTACCATACTCGTTGTCAACTTAATATAAATATCATGTTTTACTAATAACATTTGCAGGGGAGTGCTTCATAAATCCCAAAGAGCAAAATACAACCTAGGCCAGAGATTGAAAATAAGATGGAATTCTAATCAACTCATATTCTGTTAACCACAAATACTACCTATTAAAAACAAGAAATATTATTCAAGACAACATGTTTACACTAGTTGAGGACTCCCACTGGTTTTAATTGCTGTCGTTGACCATTTTCCCTTAAATTAAAAGTTGGTCTGATTTTCACACTGAGTTATAACATTTGCTGCTACTTCTATTCCTTTTAATAATGTTGATAAATAACTTCCAGTCAGATTTTGCTTTGCTAGCAACATTTAGTTTCTGTGATGTGATCACAAATTAGAACATTGATATTGTCTCCTTAATCTCAGTTTCTTTGACTAGATTTGCAGCTATCTTTAAATATACTTAATATTTGTGCCATATTTTCTTTATAAGATATATTTTGCTGTTGCTATATTGAATTTATGTTTGATTAAAAAAAATGTTGTACAGATTGAAATGCACTCTTAATTCATTTCAGGCTCATTTTTGCTTAGTAAATAACTCTGCAGTTTTGTTATTACAGTGCACTGACAGAATTAATCAAAATGGCTAAACTCTCCTTACTTCCTTTTGGAAGAAGAATATTGTAGGTGGGCTTGGAGTCACTGTGATTAAAAATCATACTCAGCTGACAGCAAATCTTATTGACTTTCTAGATGACATTTTAGTTTCATTGAACATTAGTCTCCACATTTGGATGGTTTTGTAGTCTAAAATTTGAGTTTTATAAAATATATGTTTGTCTTGAATTCTAAAACATATGACTGTAATATTCTTCAAACAAATGGAATTGTTTTGTAGATTTGTGTACACACTCACACACACGCATACTCTATTATTTCTTAGGTTATATAGTGATCACTTCATAAGCAAGCAAAAGTTGAATATCCAATACATATTTGTGCCTTGAGTATGAATACTAAAAATGGGGTCATCTGAAAGAGAGGGCACCACTTAGCAAAAAAGTATTCAGAGGTGTTTAGATATACCAGATATCTGCAATACCACCAAGCGTGTAGCGTCTACATATAGTTTTGCATAGTCATTGGACATACACCCTTCAGAATCAATAATTACAGGAACTATATTGCAGTACTAGAAGATACAGATTGGCATTATCTCTTAAAGTGCTACCATGCAAAAAAAATCAAGTGACTTAGCCCTGGTCTACACTACAAAATTAGGTTGACATAATGCAGCTTATAGAAAAGGAGTACTTGTGGCACCTTAGAGACTAACCAATTTATTTGAGCATAAGCTTTCATGAGCTACAGCTCACTTCATCATAGTATGCATCCGATGAAGTGAGCTGTAGCTCATGAAAGCTTATGCTCAAATAAATGTGTTAGTCTCTAAGGTGCCACAAGTACTCCTTTTCTTTTTGCGAATACAGACTAACACTGCTGTTACTCTGAAACCTGTCAAATGCAGCTTATGTCAGCCTAACTATGTCAGTGTACATATTACAGCCTTGCTCCTGCCAATCTGAGTGCCCTACTACACTGACATAATAACTTCACCTCCACAAGATGGGTAGGGCTCATATCAGTGTAGTTAGGGTAATGCAGTGTCCCTGTAGACACTGTATTACTTATATCTGCTGTTGGCTGCCATTCTTGTCAATTTCAGGGCTTTCTTGCCAGTGAAACTGACAAGAAAGCACTCCCCACTCCCAGCCCGGCTGCTGGCGCTGCCCAGCTCTCCACTCGGAGCTGGACTGCCCCTCGGGTCCCAGCTCCCCGCTCCAAGCCAGGCTGCTGCCCAGACTCCCCACAAGGTGCCCAGCTGCACCAAGGCTCATGGCTCCCCACTCCCCTCTGGGAATCCAGGCAGCTGCCCCACTCCCAGCAGAGAGCAGAGAGGTGAGAGCCGGGCGGCTTCCCAGCGCTGAGTGGGATGGCGAGAACCCGGATGGCTGCTCTGTTCCCAGTGAAGATCAGGGAACAGAGGTTGGGGGCAGCCAGCAGGGCAGCCAGGCTCCTGGTGGGGAGCTGCAAGCAGACCTGAGAGCGTGGGCTCTCAGCTCCTCACACTGCCCCTCTTAGCTCGATGGAAGCGCTCCCGATGAGGACATGCACCATCGACCGAAAGAGGATAGTGTGACATGAACCACGGCTCCAGTAATTACTGCAGCGGCTATGAGTCTACCTAATACAGGTCAACTTAAGTTTTTAGTGTAAACATGCCCTCGGGGGTTATGGGATTAGAAACCTTTTTGCTTCTCGTCTGTATTTCAAATTTGGTCTAAGTTAATAATGACAAAGTCATTAACGTTTGGTTGGTGCTCAGTGACCTATGTGATGAGTTTGTTTTCAGTGCTGTTTCTAGCAAACAGATTCCATTTTACAAAAGCTCTATCACCAGTGATATTGTCTTTGTCAATCTCTGCATCAAATTCTTTCAGTGAAGGGACACAGAGGCTGAACTGCCCTCTCATATACACTTAAAAGGGGTACGTTAGTGGGACAATGTGGTTTGCATTGCTGTTGTTTTGCCTTGTACTGTTTTGTATGAACAGTAGCTGTTTTGTGACTAAATAGTGGACTTCAGTTTCCAGTATCAAAAAATATATCCCAAGAATTCTTTTTGTGTCTTTTCCCTCATTTTTGTTGTTTTTTGCATTTGATTGATTAAATATTTTCAATTAAAAATGTAAGTAATATATTTTTCTTACTGGACCCTGAGAAAGATGAAAAACATCACATTGGTGTATAGAGTGAGAGCATACATGGTAATTAAAACAATGCTGCCATGTAAGTTTGATATTGATGAACATCTTGCTTTGTTCTGCAATGCTAATTTTGTCTCAGAACATTGAAGAGCCCCAGATCCCTAGAGAGGAGCCTACCTTCAACACAAACACTGTTTTTACAGTTTTACAAAATAATGTTTTGAATATAAAACCTGTCTGTATGATAATAATATCAGGGAGTATATTCTAAAGATGTGCCAGAAACTTCACTGCTGTTGAATCTATTGAAAAGATATGGAAAACCCATGTTTACGAAAAATAAAATGTTACTTAGAATTTTCAAAGTGTATTATGGGATTTGGGTCCCCGAATCCAATTGAATTTCAAAGTGATTTGGGTGCCTTACTCCCTTAAGTGTCATTGAAAATCCTACACATTGATGTTTTCCACTTGGTGTTTTTCACTCTGTGAAAAACTGTCTTTCCACCAAACACAAAACTCTCTAAGTTATTTTATGCCACCACTACCTGAACCCTATCTTGCTCTTTCGTATTTGGCTGAGTGGAGTGTCCTGCTGCAGCTATCTGGCCAGCGTCTCCCAAGGCAGAGTTGTATCATAACTAAACAGCCATTGGAACTGCTTTCAGTTTTCCAATTGAAAATTACACGTACAAGACTCATTTATATGTATTGAAGTGAGCAGTAGCCTAACATCTTGTATGCACAAAGCTTGAATAAGTGTTTTTTGTGTGGAAAACTTAAGTGGGAGTTGGCACAATCACTGTTCCAGCCTGAGAATAATATATACAAATAGGGATCATGATCCAGAGGCAAGACGCAAAAGCGTGGCCGGAGGAGGCATAGAAAAGAGACTAAAATGGCTAATGGCTGCTAGGACCCAGAAGGAGCAAGCTAAGGAGAAGGAAGGAGGAGTAGTTCTTCCTCCTTTCTCCTGTTTCTGCCTCCCCATTGCTGCTGCAGTTTGTCACTCTTCAAACCCTCCCTGCCAGCTTTTAAAGATAATGAGGTGTCTCCTTCTCACAGCTTCTCACTATCTTTAAGCAGTGCTTCCCTGAAGCAGAGAACACTGCAAGTGGATTGATAGGAAGAGGAGGAAAGGATACACAGTACCTTGCCTAACTGTCCCTCAACTCCCTTACTCAGCAACACACAGCATCAGTTCCCACTCAGAAGAAGACACCCCCATCCAGCATGCACCATCAGCCCTCAACCAAAACCAGCAGTGTTATTTTCTTGTGATCCCAGGTCCCCCATCCCACAATATATGTCTCTCAAGAAGCTCTGTTTAACAAATGCAGCCGAATTCTGTATTAACCAAAGTTTCTGACACCTGATTCAATATGTAGCCCCATTAATTGCTCATTGAAGTAATCTAGCCATAGGTGACAAAGACCACAGTAATCTAAACAGGTGACAAAGACCTAGATGCTATTAACAACAGAAGGAAAGTTTTGACTTTCTAGTCTAATGCCGATGGGAAAGTGGGCTTGGCCACTGCTGGTATGTGATGATTTAAAAGCAGATGAGTGTGTAATAAGCTGCCCCTATTGTGAACTTGTGTAACAATTGGAGGGTAGATTTTCTTTCAACTTCATCTGGTTGCTTTCCTTATCCCACCAATACCATCTCACTTCATCCCTCATCCTGCCACTGGGCAAAGTGCCTAACCACCTTTACTGGAGATTAGAGCTGGATACCATCAGCACACTGGTAGTACCATAAGTCCTGCCTCCTTATTAGCCTTTCTAATGTACTGAACAAAGGGTGGGATAAGCCCCACAGAACCCCACGAGTGCCTTAAATCCACATAGGGTGACCAGCAAGTGTGAAAAATCGGGATGGGGGTGGGGGACAATAGGCGCCTATAGAAGAAAATGCCCCAAATATCGGGACTGTCCCTGTAAAATAGGGACATCTGGTCACCCTAAGTGCACATCTTATTTATCATAATCCTCCCAGCAATGTCTGTGATAGAACATTGCCTTCTAGTTGTGTGAGAAATATGTATTTCTTTACTAGATATTAAATATTCTGTAGGAAGGATAGTAGAGAATAAATTATCTTTAAATGTAAATTTAATGTACTTTTTCTATTGTAAAACACACCTTCATTAAATTTTTCAACTAGAAAATGTGTGTGTTAAATTGGGTAATTTCACAAGATCCATCTCTCTTTTTGTTTATCCAGGAAAGTGTTTCAGTTCTAAAAGTTGTGTAGTAAATTCAGATACTTGTTAATTGGGGTATTCAGATTTAATATTCACCATGCCCATATCTGGCAGATTAAATATCTAAATATGTTCAGAGTCTATTCTTATGAGTCAGGTTCCTTAATTCTTTTCCTTTGTTAGGGATGAATAATAGCATATAAACTATTTTGAAAGTTCACTTGTTCACTAGGGTTTCATATTTGCATATCTTTTCATGCCAAGAGTTTAAATGTTCATGTTTTAAATAAGAGTAGGTGAATGTATGAAAAGATTTTGTAATCATACTCTGTGCAATAATCTACAGTTAAAATTCACTCTGCAAATCTTTTCCTTTCACTCACTGTGATTCACTTTGGGTTGAATCCTTCAATCCTTACTCAACGGAAGTTCTGTTAAAGTCTGGGGAAGTTTTGCCTGAGTAAGAACTACTTGCTTGGGTCCAAACTGTGTAGTGGTATCATTAAACTATGCATACAGAACCTGTTCCTACTCCCATTGACTTCAGTGTTGCAGGATCAAATTCATACTAGAGAGAGCACTGATCTGGGACTCAGGAGACCTGGATTCTATTTCTAGTACAGACATCCTGGGTGACCTTGATCAAGTTACTTTATCTCCCTGCGCTTCAGTTTCCCCATCTGTAAAATGAGGATAATGAGACTGGCCTTCTTCTTAAAGAACTTTGAGATGTACTGATTAAAAGTGCTATGTAAGCGCTAGGTGGTGGTGTTGTTATTGTTTTATTACGACTACTACTATTATGAAGGATAAGGGGAAACTTGCAAATGACAAAATCAAATTGTCCATCTATTATAATAAAATACCTATTGCCATGTGGGAAGCTGTGACTTCAGGCCAAATGAATGTAGATACTTTGTTAATATGTAAGCCTGGTCTGATGCATATCATTCAGCAACTCAGTGTGCTGTTGAAACTGTTTTTCCTGTTGTTAAACCTAAAAGCTATATATCACAATTTCAGATGGACCCAAATTTAAGCCCCAGATCAGAACACCCCCCATTCATAGTGGGTGTTGGAAATCCAAACCTGATTCCAGTTCCAGATTTTGCAATTATATTTGTAATTAGCCAAGCCAAAAATTTGGAAATCCAAACCTGATTCCAGCTCCAAATTTTGCAATTATATTTGTAATTAGCCAAGCCAAAAATTTGAATAAACATGGGGAAATAGTTTTACTTTGTGACATGTTAGAAGTAGTCCTGATGGGCTTGGTTAGTGGATATAATACAGATAAGGCAGAGCTGTAACTAGGCATTTTAGCACCCGGGATGAGTAAGCATATTTGCGCCCCTACTGGTTTTTTTTTTTAAATGATCTAAATTAGGATATTATAGAGTAATGAAAGTGCATTTATTTTTGCATATCAGTACAGTATGTAGATGATAAAAGTTACTGTATGATTCTTTTAGGTGTCACATTAATTTTCACAATCCTTTAACATCCTTATAGTATCTTCCTATATAACCTTTAAACTCATTGACAGGTACTGAAAAAAACATGGACTAAAAATAATTGTACCAAAACTATACCAAAACTATGGATACTGCAATGACTTAATGGTATTAAACATATTCAGAAAGACATAAAATTGCATTTCTGTTTATAAAAAAAAGTGATACTGGTTTTCCATCACCCCACAGTGAGACTGTAGCTGGAATAAACAGCCACCTCTCTCAATAACACATCGGAAAATAAAAGGGACTCAAGAGTAAACAAAGAATGAATTTACCAGGGAGGTGCATTATCTAGCAATTGAATTACCAACATAGCATCTGACGCCATATAAGCAGAAGTCACCCTTTCTCTGGCCTTTTATATGAGGGAGACAGCCATTTTGCAGGGGATGGGGGGTGTAAGATTTCTGTTTTTTATCTTTTTGCATTGTGATTTTATTTTTCTAAGAAGAATATTGATTATTGTTTGCTTCCTGGTACAATATTATGGTTGGCTTATACCTGTTAATTTTTCCTGCAGAATCCTGCGAAGCATATTGTGATAATACCCCATAAAGGGGAAGGATTATATTAGCATGGCTTGTTTGTATAAGGCCAGTGTGGGAAGTATCATTCAGTGGGGGAAGCTATGTTGTGACAGCTGATAAGAGGCATGATGCATGCTGCATCTTGGCAGGGGGTTAGACTAGATGACTCTTGCGGTCCCTTCAAACTGTATGGCTCTGTGACATTTGACTTCTGGCCAGGCATGGCCCCTCACACTTAAGTGTGGAGACAGAAGAAAGTATATGGCTGTGATTGTGAAATCAGATTATGGTGTGCTTCAGTGTGAGATAATGCCAATGTCATGTTTGTAATGGCTAGATGGACTTATCACCAAGTTCTCGTAGAGAAGGGTGGCTTGGTCTCATAGAGAAAGGTATCAGGAACAGACTGACTAGGTCACAGCGCAGAATGCTACCAGGACAGATCACAGTAGACATGCTTCTTTGTCAGTGTATATCTCACCAGCAGCCCCACTCCAGATTGGCACCCAGTGCAGATTTCCATATTGGTCTCTGCACCTGTACAGTAAATGGCCTGTATTTTTATGTCTGGGCACAACTGAAAATTGTCCCTAGTCCAAAATTAGAGGCCTTTTAAGAGAAAAGCCAAGGTGTGTTCAGCATCCTGGGCCAGTTGGCCCTGACAGAGTCAATTCCCTGATATGTCAGTGGAGCATTATAACTGTGGATCAGAGGGAGGTTCCTTATTTTGTTCTCTGTAATACCAATTGAATCAGGGTGGGGCAGCAACAAGTAAGGGTGGGTTACAGTAACTAAGTTACTAAGCAATGAGCATGCTTAGTAGGAGCCAAGCAACACTCAGCTCCATGCATGACTGTTGCCCCGCCAAGATCCTAGTGCTTGGGATACTGTTCCGGATGGGGTAATTGGGCCTGTGATTGGGGGAGGGAGGGGAAGAGGAATGCTGAGCACCCTGGGCTCTGGTCGGATGCTGCTGGGCCCAATCCTGCAGGGGAGTTGGGGCTGACACCACTGGGCCCAATCCTGTGCACCGCCCCTTTTTGCACCCCTGGCCGCTCTGCCCCCTGGGTGGCTTCCCCACTCACCCTGCCCTCATTATGGCCTGGAGATAAGGAGCTAAAGGTGAATGATAAGTGCAGTTACATCAACTTGCTTTAGCACATGGAAGTCATCAGCACGTAAGTATGGTTCAATATCTTGAGTGTGTTTTGCTGTCTTTATCTCTGGCTCTGTATTGTTATAGATTATATTAAAATGCATTACGATTCTGTAGTGTTGTCTCTAAATACTCTGTTTTTATGATGCAGCATCTGTTGCTTAGATGAGTCTTATCATAAAACTAAGAAGTCAAGCAATAATCAGCAATTGTGGAGGAAATTCAAATCAGATGTTAAAAATAGGGTGACACAAAGCTTACAAAATAATTTTTATTAGTATAAGAACATATGGTATTAGTTTCTGTAGTTTTCCACTAAATCATTGTTTTCTTAAAGTATGATACAATAGTTTGTTCTTAGTTGATGATTTGACTGTTTAACTAGGTGTCATTGGACTTGACCAAAGAACAATCATTGGTTCATAGCACTTTGCTTTCATAATGCCTGAGCCTTTTATCAGCATATTATCTGAACGTGCAAAGTCACTGGGCTTAGTTTTCAAAGGTGCTGAACCCATGTGGTTCCAGTGACTTCAGTGGCTGCTGCAAGTGCTCAGCGCCTCTGCAAATCAGACCCATTGTCCCCCAATGTAAGATATATCACTTATTTCAGACACATTTACAACTCTCCCATGAAAAATAAATTTGATGTTATCCCATTATTTATTACTCGAAGTAGCAGACATCAGAGATGGGTGTTGGATCATAACAATATTATAGAAAATGTTGCACAAGTTCAAACACTTTGCTATTTTCCATTGTATCCTGTCCTTTATTTCAGTCCCTTCTCGCACACTGTAAAGGGCAGTATTGCAAGTTTGGGTCTTAGCAGGTTGTAAGGTTGGGCCATGTTTTGAGAAACATCTACCTCAATAACATGTTGATCTATAATATCAATTGTGTAGCTTTCTACACCATTCAGAAAGCTCAGAAAATACAGTAGAATATACATTGTTAAACTCTTCAGATTGGGACACAGCTGTGCAAGCTTAAATCACATTAGTGAATGCTTCAGTGGGATTACTGGGGTCCAGAAATGCTTATCTAGGTGAGTAAAGGTTTCACAACAGGATGTCTTAGTTTCTATTCTGTATGATTCCGGGTCTGACTAATAGATACTAGCAGAGGCTTGTCTTAGAAATTTTGGACATTTCCAGTATAGTTACAAATCCTTGGTTCTACTGAAAGAAAGAGTTGACAAAGGCCAATCAATCATACTGATTGTGCTGTTTGCCAAGATTGTTTATTTGTCTGTCCCTAACTCTAACAGAGGTTTCAGTTTGAAATGTGAAACCAGGTTAGTCCTTATATGACTGAATATAAGAAATGATCCCTCTTTTTAATTGTCCCAAGGTTTTTATTCCTGAAGTATAAAAATGTGTTACTTGTAGAGAGGAAAATGCTTAAGAGTCAAGAGGGACATAATAGCCACGTGGTACAAATCTTTCATTTCAGGAAAGGTTACCAGACCAGAAACCAGTATCCCTTTCTTCACCTTGATAAATCATAACCAAATGAAGAATGTAGCAGTTGTAAGGCACAGAATCTCATAACTTGGTCATAGCACACTATTACTAGCATATTACTTAGAAGATCTAATGATTTTAATGGAGGATAAGCTGTCCTCCTCCAAACAGTGCAGCTTTGGGCCTGATTCTCATTTACACTGAAGCCACTTTACATCACTGGCAGTGTATGAATTACATTTATACTCACTTTGTCTCCTTTATACTGACAAAGTAGTGTAAAGAGTCTTAGGACAACTGAAAATCAGGCTTGTAATTTTAACTTTCATCTGAACTCTATCACGGATCCACGGGATCTGTGCTATGTTCCAGTTTTTGAACAGTCTCTTGGAGGAACCCCTTTAGTGTGCCAGATTTCCCAAGTGTCTCACTGCTCCTTCTGGGCAGGCCCCGCAGCCTTAACTGCCTCCTAGACTGAGCTATTGGGCTCCAGCACGCCTGCATCACACCGTGAGCTCTGCTCAGTGAGTCCAATTTAAAGAATTGACTTGTACACTCTTCAGGGACTAATCACGTCAGCCAGTATTTGTAGCAAAACCCCACACAGTGTTTTTCAAAACAAAGTAGAATTTATTACTCAAGTGGTACACAGCACTGAAAGTCCCTAGGTCATGTCAAGGTTCCTTCCCCACTCTGAACTCTAGGGTACAGATGTGGGGACCTGCATGAAAACCTCCTTAGCTTACTTTTACCAGCTTATGTTAAAACTTCCCCAAGGTGCAAACTATTTTACCCTTTGCCCTTGGACTTCCACTGCCACCACCAAACTTTATCTGGGTTCCCGAGAAAACGTAGTTTGGAAACGTCTTTCCCCCCAAAATCCTCCCAACTCTTGCACCCCACTTTCTGGGGAAGGTTTGGTAAAAATCCTCACCAATTTGCATAGGTGACCACAGACCCAAACCCTTGGATCTTAGAACAATGAAAAAGCATTCAGTTTTCTTACAAGAAGACTTTTAATAGAAGTAAAAAGGAATCACCTCTGTAAAATCAGGATGGTAAATACCTTACAGGGTAATTAGATTCAAAACATAGAGAATCCCTCTAGGCAAAACCTTAAGTTACAAAAAAGACACAGAGACAGGAATATTCATTCTATTCAGCACAGCTATTTTCTCAGCCATTTAAAGAAATCATAATCTACCGCATCTCTAGCTAGATTACTTACTAAGTTCTAAGACTCCATTCCTGTTCTGTCCCCAGCAAAAGCATCACACAGACAGACACAGACCCTTTGTTTTTCTCCCTCCTCCCAGCTTTTGAAAGTATCTTGTCTCCTCATTGGTCATTTTGGTCAGGTGCCAGCGAGGTTACCTTTAGCTTCTTAACCCTTTACAGGTGAGAGGATTTTTCCTCTGGCCAGGAGGGATTTTAAAGGGGTTTACCTGTCCCTTTATATTTATGACAGGTCAGCACAGAGAAATAATGGTCAAGCCACAGTTTACCAGCCAAGCTGTAGTGAACTCCATTTTTTGGCTCTGTCTCTCTCTGATTTCCTTCCTTAGTCAGTTCTCAGGTGAAAGAGCTCAGCTTCTTTCAGAGCCTCTAGTGAAGACCCGCTAAATTGACAGCAGAACGCTCTCCCATCGACCCTGGTATTCCAGGTCTCTGAAAAGAGTAAGGTAAGTCAACCGGAGAGTGTCTCCTGTTGACTCAGCGCAGTGAAGACACGGGGGTAAATCAACCTAAGCTACGTCGACTTCCACTACGTTATTCACGTAGTTGGTGTAGTGTAACTTAGGTTGACCTTCATTCTGTCCTTTGTTTCCAAGCAGGGCCATGCTGAGTTTACAACACCCCTGGCCGGAGCTTCCCACTGAGTGTGAATAACATGAGTCATTAGAGCTTGCATTGTCGACCTGGGTCAGTTTCAGCCAGTCCCTTAATAACTCTATTCATTCCATCCAAACAGGGAGGTGACACATGCACTTACATCTTTTAGCATAGCCTGAGAGCAAAATTAATCTTCTTCCCCACACTGGCTAGCAATGCAAAGTATAGGCGGAAACTGAAGATTCATAAAACTATTTCAGAAAATTCCCATATCATCACAAACACCAATGCAAATCATGACTTTACAGCATGGATGAAATCCAACATTGTAAACAGGACCAGTATGCAATCGCAGAAAATACTTTTCAAGTAGCTGGAGATTGTCTGAGGAGGGGCAGAAACAATGGTCAGCTGATGAAGTCCATTCCATCAAAGCTACTGTAATTCCTAGACCTGATAAAGGAAGCTCTAATAAGATTTTCTAAAATAAATGGAAATAGCATGGAAAGCAAAGCAAAAGGCATTTTGTGCAGGTCGGTGATTTGGAGAGACTACACATTTGTGGGATTTTGTCCCCTAAAATTCGTCATGTAGGTTAGATAAGCTTATTGCAAAGGGCTTTTTTTGTTTTGTTTTTTTGGTCATCTCTTCGCTGTTGAGTCTATTTTGCATTTGAGCCAAACTATACGTTTCATATACTGCCAGACTTGCAGCACAAAAGTTGACAAGCTGTGCTTACACAGAAGGTAGATACAAATAAATTAAATTAGATCATTGGCTTTATAAGGAGAAAGTGTGGAATAATCCAGTTTATAAAATGAAATCTGAAAATCCCGCTTTTGTATATTTCTGAGTCTTTGCCTGAGTATGCTGCAAACTTACAAGACATGAGTTACTTATCTAGAAATGTCAATTTCCTCTTGATTAAAAGTTGAGCAAAATAGGTCATTCCAATTCTTTATTTGCAGATGAAGAGCCAGAGCCTTGGCCCTGGCTGTTTGGAGTTACCTCATTGGTGCAAAACAGCCAGAAAGTTACCCTAAAGGGGCAACCAAGGATTCCCTGTGATGGAGATGCCAGAGAGCCAGCATTGCCACTGCTCCCTGGCTTCATGTAGGTGGCGTGCTGGGGACAAGGCAGAGTGTGCAGTGCTCCACTGTATCGTCAGCCAGCACAGCAGTCCTATGGGACCAAATGCAGCTGACAACATTTCGAGCAGCCATAATTGGGTCCGGATTGAGGGAGTAGAAAGCAAGCTTAGATCCACCTTTGCCACACAGCATCCTACACTCTCGTCAGCTCTGCTGACTGTAAACTCTGTCAAACTTTTAGTATCTGGATCAAGGTCTTTAATTTAACCATATATCATATTATTGTAAAAAAATATATTTACATTTATCTTTTGCAAGGAGGATCTCAAATTTTAGAATGACTTAAACATGTGATATATAAATGCAATAGAATTGCAATTTGTACTTTAACATCTGGCATCTGTGGTGTACCCCAAAACATTAGATAAAGAGAGGATCACATTTTTACCTCAAATGTGTTTCCTGCCTCCAAATCACCTCTGTAGGAGCTATGTATAAGTCTTTGAGGGCAGACTGTAGTCATACAGTGACAAAGCTACATAATAAAATAATAGTGGAGGACTGGATAAATTGGAGTTTGGGTACATCAAGAAAAGATATGTTTTCAGATTAGATCTGTAATAAGGTAAAAAGTCAAGGAGACAGAGAAATCAGGCTGGTTGTTCCAGAGAGCAAGAGAGAAACACAAGAAGGTGCTTGCATTAACAGCAATGAGAATGTGCAGAGAGGAAGCTAGTATTGTGCTGGCAAATGAGAAAGGAGAGTGCTTCAAATGGTAACATCCTTTGCTGTGTTTTAATAAAATCAAGTACACATTTTCTGCATGGAGCTTCATGGTCTTCCAGAGATTTTTGAAAGAGATTTAAAAGCAAACTTTCTTGACTCCTATTTGGTAAAATTTATGTATATTTAAAATAAAATGTAGTTTTTATCATGCATACTGCACCTCTTTTATAGGTCAAACTGAAATGTAGAAATTATATTTAACTGAGAAAAGAAAAATATTAGTGTGATGAAAAATATTAATGAAAATGATAAATAAATATGTGCTACTTCCTTTAGTGAGCTCCTGAAATAGTCTTCTCCAAGACTTAATGGCTTCCAGTGCTGTATGTAATCTGGTTATTACCAGAGTAATACTGTACCTAGATTTGAAGGTAATTTGTCAAAGAGCTATAGTTCACATACACGAACTTGATGGTTAATATAATGAAAATTGAATTTATTTTAAGATTGCAAGATAACCAGTTTCTGTAATGATAGAAGCCATTTAATTTAATTCAACCAGAACTTATTTTCTGTTCAAACATCCAGCCTTATACATTGTTCAACGTGAAACCTACCTAGTGGTATCACATGTAATTTCCCATAGGCTACAAGTAGGAGTCCAAGGCTGGCAAAGGCCATCATCTCTATAATGCAGTTAGTATTTTTCAGGAAGGAAACAGACTGTCAAACATACAAACAGTTCAGCTAGCTTGCCAAGCTTTGGCACGTACTTCAGAAACTATAGTACTTCCCCAGCCAGAAGGGAAGACAAAGCAAACTAGGTTAATTGGTGAGAATGGCTGACAAAATGCATAATGCAGCCAATCTAAAAAAGAAGTGGAACAAGGAAAAACATACATTGCACATTCAGCCCCCTGCCTTGTGACATATACCATATAGCAGCGTATAACATGGACATGCAATTCATGAATATAGACCTGCTACAGAACCTCACGTCATATTTATTTGTATATATTATTATAATTAATTGCCAACTCTTCGTTAATATATAATAGAACCCACAGCTCTTGGTAGGATCAGGGCCCCATTATGCTGCATGCTACAGAAACACAGAGGTACAGCAAACATGGTGATCCCTGCTGCTTCCATTGTATGTACTAGTGAACCATGTTGGGTTAATACATTCCAAGGCCAGAACACAGGGTATGGTTAGTATCAATGAGGTCTTCTAGACCATAAGATGCAAATTATTATTATTCTATAGATATGTATACTGATTACATATTTTTGAGATGTAGAGCCAGATGCTGATCTCTGTTATACCAGTATAAATCCAGAGTAAGTCCATTGAGGCCAATGAACTTATTCTGAATTTACGTTAATGTAAATGAGAAGTGAATAATTTTCGCAATTACACACTGAGATCAGAATCTAGCCCATAAATCAGATAAGTTTTCTTGCCCTGTCAGGGAAATGAAATGAGAATTTGGGGCATCATGTTTGCTGTGGATATATGGATGGTGAGTCTTAAAAGCATGGTGCAGGGATTTATAATACTTGTGCAGTTAGTATAAACTACTGTACCTCACATTTTATTAGCTGTGCAGTATTCTTGTAGCCTTGCTGGCCACATAATTATTGTTAATCTTGCCTTTCAACAAAGTTTATGGATGTTTCCCACTTTTCATCTTCTTGATGAGTCATAGAGCACTGTCTCTCTCACGTTAGCTGCAGTTATGGCAAGGTGAAATCTAATTTGTGTAGCTTCCTAATAGATACAGAAGAATATTAAGTACATTTCCTTTATCACTTGTCACATAGAATATCAGGGTTGGAAGGGACCTCAGGAGGTCATCTAGTCCGACTCCCTGCTCAAAGCAGGACCCAGCCCCAATTTTTTTTTGCCCAGATCCCTAACTGGCCCCCTCAAGGATTGAACTCACAACCCTGGGTTTAAGTAGGCCAATGCTCAAACTACTGAGCTATCCCTCCCCCCATCCATCACATCAGAAACATCGACAGTATCATTTATATACAGTCCAGGGGTGCACCATCCCACGGGGAGCAATGGAAATGACTGTGACAGAGAGGGTGCTTGCCTGCTAACTGCCCTTTTGTGGGGTACAGTTTGTTTCCCCTGTAGGTCAGTCCCATTCTACTATGGCTGTGCTCCCCCACCTTTTCACACTCACTTTGGGGTGTGCCTCCTGGGAATTAGGAAGGGAGACGTCCCTGCTCTCCTTTGGCTCCAGGACTAATTGTGCCTGACCTTTTTGTGGGACGCGTGGGAATCGGGGAGGTGCGTACACACACACTCATGGTCATGTTCAATGATTAGGCAGACACTGGCTGAAAATTATTTGGAACATAACAGGAAGAATATCACTCAGAACTGGGCAGCAAAAGGTGAACAGCTTTACTTTGTGACACTATATTAATGCAGCAAAGGAGAGAGCTCTTGGTCAGTTGAAACAGATAGCACCTGTCAGAGAGTACCATATTCACACAACCATTAGCCTTTTTATTGCAAGCATTTCCATTAATTGCTGAAGAAATTCATCACCTATCTCATTGGCCTGTGTCCAAAAGAAAATGTGGAAATTAAGAAGACATTTAGTTTTAGAGTAAAGTTAGAAAGTTGGAATTCCGTTTTTTTCCACACAGAGACAAATGGTACCTGATGTTTGCAGAAACAGGTTTGCTGCATTCTTTCTTAGTCCAATCAAGGGTGCTGTAATTTAGGAATAAATTAATTGGTCTTCATTTTTTTACAGCAGTACATCTATTTGGCTTAACATGGCAATTGCAGCCTGTAGAAGGGCAGCTCTATGAAAACGGAGTCAGCAAAGGAAACAGGGCCACGGAGTCCATGGATACCACTTACTCGCCAATCGGAGGGAAAGTGTCTGATAAATCAGAGAAGAAAGGTAGGTGTGAGTATAGGGCAGGGAAGGAGGCTGGGAGTATTGAAACTTTAATGCAGTTCGGATTACATATTTGTCACAATTTGAACCTTAATTAAAAAAAGTCAATCTCCTCTGTTATAACTTTAAACCAATCAATGGGTCATATTGTGCCAGTAACTTTTTTGTTCAAGCAGGGCCCCACTACAATCAATGGACGGCACAAGGTTATGCAGAAAGTGATGCCCATGGAACAAAATATGGGCTTTCATTTTGCAAAAGCAGTGATCCGATGAAAGCCAGCTTTGGGACCTTCAGTGCCCATAGCTGAGCAGGTCCCCTGTTGGTAACAACCCCCAGTGTGTGGGGTTGAGGGACTTGCTGCTATGCAAATGTTTTGATCATCAAAACCAGTCTTAGGCAGAATAAAGAAATTCAAGCTGTCCACTGGGAAAAAGACCAAGCTTCCACATCTTTCTCTTCTCCAAAACACGGTCTGGGTAGTGAAAAGGAAAAGAAAATGTGACGATTCCACTCTCACTTGCTCACCCTCCCATCTCCCTTCATGTGGAAGGATAGAATTTCTATGCTCTTTTGACCATGGGTGGTAGATAAAATTTCCTTCTCATTATAGTGGCACAGCAGAAGAATGAAATAGAGAGGGGAAGGGGAAGGAGGAGAAATCAAGGAAACTGGGAGAAAAGAAATCAAGATGAAGACAAAGACCAGCTTTTAGGTGGGGAAGAAGGGCAGAATCAAACTGAGGTCTTGTCTACACTGTCCTACAGTTTGGGCTACGGCGATGTTAATAGCACTGTGCACCAAAGGGCTGCACTGAATTTTCCCCATGTGAATGCTGCGGTGTGAGCCAAAAGGTTCCTAGTTTTCATTAATGTAGTCCTGTTTGAAGAAAACTACATTAAGGTGAACTAGGAACCTTTTAGTTCACACCTGTGTCCATGCAGCAGAGTTATGGGTACAGCACTTTGATGCATGCTGCTATTCACACCCCTGTAATCCAAACCGTAGGGCAGTGTAAAGATGCTCTCGCAATGATAGGGAATTCTCTGCCTTTTGTACAGATAGAATAAGTGCCACCGTCTCCTAAATATGAAACAAGATAGGCCACTGTTGCAGCAATCCTTACAAAAGGATATTACATTCCAGAACAATAGGCTTACAAATCAATGTGGCCCAACTAGAAAGAGATCATAGAAGAAAATAAGCAATTGCAGTAACACACGAGGAGGTGACAGTATTGTCATTTCCATCTTTTCTTCAGAATGGATTGATGGTGAATTGCAGCACTGTATTTGTGCCCTGATTCCATGTGGGAAAGGGCCAAGTTACATCATACACCTTGTACTTGACTTTCTTAAATCACTTTATCGGTATACTTCAGATTTAACAAAAGCTTTTCTGAAACATTTGACTTCTCAAAGGGGATTTATAGAAAGGGTTCCCCACGCAAACAAGCTAAATTATAGTATTACCAATCAGTTAGATGTGTGAGATGATTTATGTACGTGTGGGGCCTCTCTGTGGTAGGTCATAACTGTTCTGAGTATCGTGGAACACACTATTCCACAGAAGCTGCAAAGCTTAGAAGTGTGCAGCATCTGCACCGCTTCACAGGAGGGTGCATCAGCTAGCTCCACAGCTCAGTGCTGAGTGGATTTAGACTGTTCTGCCACCACTTCCCCCGCTTCTTGTTTGGGTGGGGCACTGACGGGGAGTATTCCCTACATTCATGGAGACACATGGAAAAAGGCTCCTTGAGCCCAGCTCTACAACTTTTGTGCACTCATGGGTGTGCATTCTGGTCTGAATATTTTCCACTTCTCACTTTCATTTCCCATCTTTTATTTAAATAGCCATCAGACACCTTATTCACAATACAGGGCCAAATCCTGCTTGTGCTTGTGTTAGGGAGAGGAGCGGGAAGTTGGCAGCCCCTTACACTTCAGCAGCATAACAGCTTCTCTACTTAGTGCCCATGAGTTTGCTAGAATGAGGACCTCCCTTTCAGGCTGTTTGGCACACCAAAGTCCTAAATTAAGAGCCACAGCCGGGGCCTCAGCCAGCAAGCAGGTATAGTGGGAGTGGCAGCATGCATAAACAAGAGAGACACAACCTTCTTCGTAAGAGAGTGGTAAAGTATCCCAGGCTGCCATACCTCCCTCCCGTTGTTCGGATGTATGAGCAGCAGAGCTTGTCCTCCTTAATCTCACACACCTCCAGCAGAAAAGGGTAGTATTTTGTCTGTTGACTTCAATCCTATAGAGATTTCACAGGAATAGCTAAAAACTGCCAGATATTTACAATCTCACAATTTCTCATCCCTGAGTGACATTGTGAGATGGTTTGCCAGCCTTTGAGAACGTATATTTTAATTAATCTTTTAATGAAAATCAAATTTGCAAACTGGCAAAGCAGGCTTCTTTAAGGAGGCATTTTGTAACACACTGACCTATGGCTAGAATTTAACATTTTGCTTTGGAGCAATGTGATTAAAAACCCAGGCATTCGATTGATGCTGGTACTTGGAGATTGTCTGTCTCAGGAATCCATTATAATCAGCATACGGGTACTTTCGTGTGATAATTGGCATCTTGCTGTTCAGATTTTTACTTTCTTGAAGACAGAAGAGACTTGCAATTTAAGAATCGATCTTTTGCTATTATTGTTATGGAACAGTGAAGGATTAAAGCCAATCACTAAAATTTCGCAGCTATTGCAGAAACTCTAAAATATTTAATAAATAAATTAAAATAATTTAAGAATACATTTTTTTCATAGACAAAATATATTAAGGTTAAAAAAATGTCACTCAGGACAAATTCAGCAACTAGCATTGACATTTGGAAAGTTTATTTCAGTGCATACTTCTAGAAGAAGCAAGAAACCTTAAGACAATAATTTCTGCATACTTTACACTCAGATACTTACTTACAATTGAATGCCTGCTTGGTTCAAAAGAGCTTAGAAAACAATGCTGAAAGATCAGTGGTTATATGTCTTCCTGTGAAGTAGTAATGATGATTCAATAAGTAAGAAAACATGTGCTTTCTTCAGGCATGAGTAAGGCTACAATTTAGTCATGGAAGTAACGGAATCAGTGACTTCCATGATTTCAGCCTGAGGTGGTCGGGAGCTGCAGAGTACCCCGCCGCCCGCTGGGGCAGGGAGCTGCGGGATATCCCCCCTGCCTCTGGCACCACCCGGAGCTCCAAGCCGCCGTGGGTGGTGGGGGACCCTCCCCCGGCTGCCGCGGGCTGCGGGATACCTCCCAGCTGCCGGCGCCAGCGGGAGAACCCCTGGGTGGCAGGGGAACTCCCAGGTGGTGGGGGCCCAGGGAGCTGCTGGTGGCAGGAGAACCCCCAGGGTCCTGGCCGCTACAGTGGTGGGGGATCCCCCGAAGTTCTGGCCGCCGCGGGTGGAGGGGAATCTCACAGCTCCCGGCTGCCACGGGTGGTAGGGAACTCCCAGAGCTCCCAGCTGCTGTGGCTGGTGGGGAGCCCCCAAGCTCCCAGCTGCCGTGGGCGTTGGGAGCGCCTGGAGCTGCCAGTGGTGGTGGAACCCCTGAGCTCCGGGCCCCAGGAGCTGCGGGCGGCAAGGGTACCCTGCAGCTCTTGGCCCCTGCAGGCGGGGGAGGCACCCCACAGCTAACCACCACCATGGCCACAGAGGAACCCCCAAGTTCTTGGCCGCCGTGAGCCCCTGGAGCTGCGGGCAGCGGGGGTACCCCGCAGCTCCTGGCTGATACAGGAAGTGGGGGAACCCCATAGCTACCACAGGCAGCGGGGGACCCCCAGAGCTGTAGGTGGCAGGGGTACCCCACAGCCCCCAGCTGCTGCAGGTGGCTCCTAGCCCCTGCGCAGCTGCCCCACTTCAAGTGGTGTGGGGATCCGCAGATCCCCATTCTGTCAGGGATATTTTTAGTCAAAGTCACAGACAGGTCACAGCTTCCGTTAATTTTTCTTTTTTGCCTGTGACCTGTCCGGGACCTTTACTAAAAATATTTGTGACAAAATCTTAGCCTTAGGCATGAGACTTGAAAGCGTTGGATTCTACAATAGCTATTTTGTGCTGTAATGATTAGCTGAGAAATGTAATATTTTGAAGATATGGATACTGCCACTAAATACCATTAACAGACAATGTATTTTATTTCACGTTTGTTGCCACTGTATATGCCGACATGCATTTCTTTCATATATAGTCATATAAAACTAACCGTAATAATATATTTTTGTAAAGGATCCATATATGTGTAATCTAAACTAAGACCTCTTCAGCTGAAAGACAATGAGATCTTTTGAGATGTATTGTTTCAAGACCGTCAGTACTGACACACAATTCAACCAAATCTAGTTACATCAGAAATTTTCTGTGCTTAAATCATAACCTGTGGACATATTTAAACCCATGATACTGTATACCTGCAACAAAGAAATAAGCATTTTGGCTTTGGGGAGAGGTAAGGCAGTTACAATATTTTTTAAAGACCATCAACTCTGACCAACAATCCCATTAACTTACAAAACAGTATTGTGTCCTTGACCTTATGGTTATTGCTCTAAAACCTTGTAATTGAATCATTTTAAATGATCACATATCAATATCACCAAAACGTTCCTTAGTGCTTTACTTAGCCTAAGGTAACTGCTTGCAAAGAGACATTAAGATATAATCTTTCAAGTCCTTGAAATGGGTGAGAAGTCTTCTTTTATTATACAATAGCCAAAGAGAGACTTATATATGTTTTTCTCCTCATTTGATTCCTGATCACACTAGAAAGTTTGAGTTCATTTTCAAAACTCAAAATTCAAGAATTTGTTTGCTAGAGGAAACTGAAACAAAAATTAGGCTGAACTCCCCCTCACCCCCAAAAAAAAATTGTTGAAGAACCAGTTTGAAATCATTATAATTTAAAGTAACATATTTACTTGTGAATTCTTAGAGAACTCATTCTGTACCCTAAGAATAGGTGCTCTACATTTGGGGGTATACATGTGTTATTCATTCCTTACACAAATAGATCCTACTTCCCATTGTGGTGACTCAGAGCAGCCATAAAGCCAGTAGATCCAGCACTCTGAGAATTTCCCCTGCCTAGCAGATTATGGCTCTGTTCATTCAGAATGCTGTGTACCGCCTACACTTGTCAAAGTCTATGTATGATCTCACCAAGGATCTTTATACTATTAATGTATTCTGGATATAGCTGGCCACAGTTTTACTAGTCCTGTTTTCTTTTTTTAGGAAGCCATTTATAGTATTCCATATGCATTATAAAGGGTGAGATTCCTATTTCATTCTAGTTGTTCATCCTTTCCCCTCATGTTGATGCTTTATTGGGTGAGGTGATACAGAAAAGGAATGGGCTACTGAGTTCAATGCCATGCTGTTAAATCCTTCTAATAACGTAGGACCCTCTCTGCTTCTGCTGACGTATGTGTGAGTTTTGCAATTTTTGCAGTTCACTTTGATGGTTGCAGGATTGGGTCCATGGTTTTGCAACCTGTCAGGATGCTAACTGTTGGCAAGCTAAAAAGAACATAAAAGAGTGATACAAGCCAACAAAGCATGTCAATTCATGCTCAGTTTGAAATTGCCTCTTTTGTTCTTCCCCTAATATTTCAGCTCACCAATTCAAGAGGTTATGTACTATGATGTCTGAAAACGTATTGCCTGCATAATTACAAGATGCCAAACATCACTTTAGATATACTGTTTGTCTCTATCCTCCTGCCCTCCTATGTTGTATACATCAACTACAAACCATTACCTTTAGCAACAACAATGTTCTTCTTTATTTTTCAGACTGGATTAGCAATATCATAGTAAATTTGTTAGGAATAGTGATTTAGTGATTAGAAGAGATCCTGATTTATACTTCAGCTTTCACTGACCAGTCCTGATAGTCTACTCACTGTCCAATACTGTCCATTTGAATACCTTATATTGTACCTACCAGGCTGTGGTCTGGAATAATTGTCAGAGGGATATACCCGAAGTGTGTTCTGTCAGTGCATATTCAGCTGAAAGGGTTTTGTTTGTGGGCCTAATTTCTGTATGCAAGAACATTCATTTTTCCCAGTTACATAGAGACTCCTCTACAATCATTAAAATCTACTGAAGTTTTCTGGAGAAAAGTACTCTACAGTGCGTAGCTGTAAATCTTGCAAATTAATTCATTTGTGGATTAACTGAATAATAATTAGCTAATTTCCAACATATTAATACATACTTAATAATTACCTATTATTACCTACCTAGCCTATTATTTTCACTCTTTGTGAATATGACAAATGATTGTTTTTTTTTTTGTTTCTGGAAAATCAGTGTTTCAGAAAGGACGGGCTATAGACACAGGAGAAGTTGACATTGGAGCACAGGTTATGCAGACCATCCCACCAGGTTTATTCTGGCGTTTTCAGATTACTATCCATCACCCAATGTACCTGAAGTTTAACATTTCACTTGCAAAGGACTCTCTGCTGGGAATTTACGGTAGAAGAAACATTCCCCCCACTCATACTCAGGTAATTAATAATAATACCAGCAATTCTATTGTGCTTTACACTTTCAAAGAGCTGTATCGGCATTAATATTTACAATGCTTTTATAAAGGAGGAAGGGAGAGATGTAAATATTAACCTTTTCCCCATCCTTCCTCTCTTCAGCCACACTTACTCTTCTAAGCAAAAGAACAATGTAGGGGTGTTAGCAGTGCTTATCACCCTAAAGTAAGTGGGGTGGGGACATAATCCTGTTCTCCCTCTGCACCAACCAGCAGAGAGAAGGACATACTGTAAAACACCTCCTTGATCCACCACTGGGGCAGTATGACGCTGTGCCTATATGTTAAGTAAAATCTATATAGCTTCAATCTTGTTCAAAGTTGAGCTCCTAGTATTTAGTTATCTTCCTTCTGCACATCCAACAAAGCAAACTGCTCATGTGGTTAATGTAAAAAAGACAAGGCAAAAAGGTATTCTAACTTCTAATAATAATATTATTTCTAAATGTTTACTGTTAGCTAGGACTTTGCAAGAGGAAATCTCGCCACACCGGCAGAACTTGATTCATCACTGTTCATACTGAAATATTATGTAGTATTAATATATTTGGAATATTCAGTTAACATTTCTGAAGTATAATTAAATCATATTTCATCTATGATGTAGCAGGATTACAGTTTATGGGACATATTTCAAATACATGTATTTTATGTCCAAATATATTTAATGCTAGCATTTCCTTAAATTAAATGTTGTTAGTAGATAATTAAGGGATTTGATCTGAGGTGCTGAACACCCACAACGCTGATTGTCTTTAACTGGAGTTGTGACTGAAAATCAGGCCTCTGAATACCTACAAATATTTAAACTATTTTATATTTCTATTAAACGGGAATTTTTAGAAGGTTTTCATCTTTTCAGATGTACTGAAGGCCTGACCAGCACCCGTTGAAGTCAACTGGATCTGGTCCTAAAGCTGTCAATGGCTACTCCAATGAATGTTACCAATTTTTCTATAGCAAGAGATAGATTTCATGTGTATTAACAAAACTAACTACAAAGAAAGCGAAATATAGAGACATCTAGATATTTGGTATTTTTAAAGGCCAACTATTTTCACACCTGGGTGCCAAAAGTTAGGCTTCAAAATCCATATTTTGGTTCCTAAATCATACAGGTGCCTAACTTAAGCAATAAAGTTTGAAAATGTCAGCTCTACCCCATTACACAGGTGTAATTCTGGAGTTAATGTATTGGCTTCAATTGAGAGAGTCTGGATTTACACTGCTATAACAGAGATCAGGATTTATCTCTAATAACACCTTCTATTTAGAATGGAATCTTAACAGAGTAGGTTGTGCAACCCCTACTCACATTAGTGAACACTTAATCAAGCAGTCCCTTTGAAAGTAACCCTATCTGACTGAGACATTCACAGTAGATTTGTCTGGTTTAAAATACTATAAAAATTCTCTAGCTGGATAATTTTTGCCATTATTATTTCAGTTTGATTTTGTAAAACTGATGGATGGAAAACAGTTAATTAAACAGGAAGCAAGGAACTCAGAGGAGTCTCAGCACGCTCCTAGGAATTTGATCTTAACATCCCTGCAAGAGACAGGTTTCATTGAATATATGGATCAAGGAGCTTGGCACATGGCATTTTACAATGACGGAAAGAAAATGGAGCAAGTATTTTTATTAACTACAGCAATTGGTAAGAACAGTTACCCTGCCATTCCTATTCTGGTTGTTATGTTAAAAAGCTGCATTTGAAAAGGAATTATTGAGCCTGATTTCCAATCTGATTTCAACAGATTTTACTTTGTTTTGATTACCTTGACTTCAGTGTATTTGCTTCTCCTTTACACCGGGGTAAGAGGAGAATCATGCCTCTCGTTAAAAATGGACATTATGAATTAATGAAACCTAAACCTTTGGTATACCTTAAAATCATTAGTTACTAGTGTTGAATGTCTATGTATTTTCTAGGTGTTTTAATCTATTGCAAGAAATTACAGAGGAAGTGTGCTCCCTGTGTATGTGGCGCCCACCCACCTTAAAAAAAAAAACCTGTTGTATGTTCTTCTTCTTCCTCTCTAGTAGGCAATAGTTAATTAGGAAACTGCCCACCCATGTGCTGACATTATTGATAAGGATGGGGTGGGTACATAACAAAGAACCAGAGGAAGCCATTTGGCTTGGTTCCATTGAAAACATAAGAAGGCAGGGAGGTGGGCTGCAGGAAGTGTTTGCTAAATAGAAAAAAGCAATAGAAAAAAGAATGCTAATTGTGAATGGTTATTAGAAATAAAGGAGAGTAAAGAGAAAGCACAGTGTTTTAATAGTTTAAAAACCTGAACCGCTTTCTGTTAGAGATACTATGTACTGTTGTTATTCAGCTAATTAAAAAGGTTCAAAAAGTACAAGATTTGCTCAGTAACAAAAACATAAAACAGTTTTTGCACCTTTTTTGCCAGCCATGCAGTGCCACTCTTTGGTACACAAATATCTACCTGCAGTAGGCAACTATCTGAAGATGCTCTGTGTTGTCCTTTTGGTGAATCTACCTGCAGTTAGTCTTTTTTAATTAATTAAAGGTGGGGAGATTATTTTACTAACTTTAGATATTGTTGGTGAGCGGTTCTCACAAATAGGGTTTGTTACTCATAAAAGTTTAATTTAAGGTACAGTACTTCAGTATTTCCAGCAGTTTTGGTTTGCTATAAGACTTTAACCCCTTTGCCCTTTAGTTAACCTGTTCAACCATATGTTTAGCAAGATGTCTTTACCAGTAATGGACATCCCATCTGCTCTCTATAACAATTATGTTCTATTTTTACTTGATGCTAAAGACCTTAATGTATGGGCCAGTGGAGAGTGCCATTCAAACACACAGATTATCAAGGACTTCACTCAAAGTAATTAGAAAGGCAACAAGGAATTGTAAAGGTGAATTTAGTCTGAAAGAAGACAAAATTTGCTGTGTTTAGAGTGGAAAGTGAGCCTCTTACAAGCAAAAGAGACATGATTATTTAATCCCTTGTGTGTGTTAGCCTGTGATTTAGCATTGGAAGAGTTTCCTTTGCATTTTTCCATCCCAAGGAAGGCTAAAGATAAAGTTTGCCTCCACACTGAAATGTCATAGGCTTTACCCATGGCACTTAGGGATTTCCACCAAAGTCTAATGAGAACATCTAAGAACATAAGAATGTCCATACTGAGTCGTGCCATTGGCCCATCTAGACTAGTGTCCTGTCTTCCAACAGTGGCCGGTGCCCCATGTTTCGCAGGAAATGAGCACAACAGGGCAATTTATCAGGTCAGCCATCTGCTGTCATCCAGTCCCAGCTTCTGGCAGTCAGAGGTTTAGGGACACGCAGAGCATGGCATTGTGTCCCTGACCATCTTGGCTAATAGCTATTGATGGGCCTATCCTTCAGGAACTTAGTTAATTCTTTTTTAAACCGCCTTCACAACATCCTCTGACAATGAGTTCCACAGGTTGACTGCGTTGTGTGAAGAAGTAGTTCATGTTTGTTTTAAACCTGCTGCCTATTAATTTCATTGGGTGACCCCTGGTTCTTGTGCTATGTGAAAGGGTAAATAACACTTCTTTATTCATTTTCTCCAACTATTCATGATTTTATAGACCTCCATTGTATCCCCCCTCCCTTAGTTGTCTCTTTTCTAAGATGAAGAGTTCCAGTCATTTTAATCTCTCTTTATATGGAACCTATTCCATACCGTTAATCATTTTTGTTGCCCTTCTCTGTACTATTTCCAATTGTAATATATCCTTTCTGAGATGGGGCAACAACTGCACACAGTATTCAAGATGTGGGTATACCATAGATTTATATAGTAGCATTGTGATACTTTCTGTCTTATTATCTATCCCTTTCCTAATGGTTGCTAACTGCTGCTGCACATTGAGCAGATATTTTCTGAGAACTATTCACAATGATTCCACGAGCTCTTTCTTGAGTAGTAACAGCTAATTTAGACCCCTATCATTCTGTACGTATAATTGAGATTATGTTTTCCAATGTGCATGACTTTGCATTTATCAACACTGAATTTCATCTGCCATTTTCTTGCCCAGTCACTCAGTTTTGTGAAATCCCTTTGTGACTCTTCACAGTCAGCTTTGAACTTAGCTATCCTGAGTAATTTTGTATCATCTGCAAACTTTGCCACCTCACTGTATACCCCTTTTTCCAGATCATTTATGAATATGTTGGACAGCACTGGTCCCAGTACAGATCCTTGGGGAACCCCACTATTTACCTCTCTCCACTGTGAAAACTGCCCGTTTGTTCTTGCACTTTGTTTCATACCTTGTAGACAGTTACTGATCCATGACAGGACCTTTCCTCTTATTCCATGACTGTCTATTATGCTTAAGAGTCTTTGGTAAGGGACCTTGTCAAAGCCTTTCCAAAAGTCCAAGAACACTGTATCAACTGGATCACCCTTGTCCACGTGTTTGTTGACACCCTCAAAGAATGCTAATAGCTTGGTGAGGAATGATTTCCCTTTACAAAAGTCATTTTGACTCTTCGCCAACATATGTTCTTCTGTGTGCCTGATCTCTTGAGATTTAGCATCTCTGCATATCACACCAAACAGGAGTAATTGCACAGAGGTGTCTGAAACAGTACTAACATACTTCCTCACAGTAGTATAGCCTTTTCACTGAGAAAACAGGAAGAAGAAATTTAGAAATATGACTTACTTTTTGCTACTATTGAGGAGTTAGATGCTTTGGACTCAGACTATTGAAAAAACATCACATCAGGTGGCAAACTCTCCTTACTTTCCTGAAGAATTTGGTAAAAGAGCAAACTGAGCTACTATAAACTAACAGGTTTCAGAGTAGCAGCCGTGTAAGTCTGTATTCGCAAAAAGAAAAGGAGTACTTGTGGCACCTTAGAGACTAACCAATTTATTTGAGCATAAGGTTTCATGAGCTACTGCATCCGATGAAGTGAGCTGTAGCTCACGAAAGCTAATGCTCAAATAAATTGGTTAGTCTCTAAGGTCCACAAGTACTCCTGTTCTTTTTATAAACTAATAAGAACTTGTAAGCAGCAACAGTTTCCAGATTGTGTATCAGATGAGCAATGTGATTCTGGAAAGAAGTTGCTCAAAGAGGATGCAAATGAAGATTACCCAGTTGTATTTTTCCAAGTAAGTGTGTGGAGGGAGAGTCTGCTGCTGGCCTATTTGAACTGAAAAGAATTTTCGTCATTTCACATTTTTGGCCATCTATGTACCTTTTTGCTCCTTCACTTCTCCGTGCACAGTTGCTTGTGCCTCAACTGCTATGGTGTCCAGTGAAGTTGGCAGCATCTATCATCTTTTAGAAATGTTTATTAATCAGAAACCGTCTTCCCTGAAACTTTCCTCAAGTTTGGATCTGGATTCAAAGCTAGTCCCTGTCCCTACAAAGGAATGAATCAAAAAGCCCAAATTCACACACTCCCAACCTGGGAAAAGTTTGGATCCTGATCCCAGCTTTGCATGTTGGACCCATCTCTGGTATCTGTTACTGTCTCCTTCAAGATAGCAGTAGGGTCTTCCTAGGCAGTGCTAACAGAATAGTTGTCAAGAGTCAGTAAAATCTGGCTTATTTTTATTCATGTACTAAACTAAATTTACTAGCACTATGGAGACTACACTGGTGTAGCAAAGCTGGCAAAACCCTGTAGAGTAGACGTAGGCTATGCAGCCTATACTGACAGAAGGGTTTTTTCCATCGGTGTAGGAACACCACCTCTCTTAATCATGGTAGCTATGTCAGTGTAGCTATCTCAGCCTCACTTTTAAATGTAGGCCAGCCTAAAACTTTTGCCAGAGTTGTACTCCTGCAGGGCTTTTCCTTTTACTGAACCAATAAAGCCTACTGTCAATTTAAATATGACACTTCTAAAAGCAGCCTTATAGGCTGCATAAAGGCCTAGACCCTACTTGTTATGCTGCAGAGGAGTGGAGTCCAGGGGAATTAGCTTTCGAAAATATTTTATATAACTTAACATTTAAATTAATTTTTTAAAAGTTGATGTAGGGACTGTCACCATTATCTGACTCTGGAAGACTAAGAAGATAGTCAGGTAGATAGGGAGTATAGAAAGAAGTGTTATTAACAAACAGGTTTCAGAGTAGCAGCCACGTTAGTCTGTATTCGCAAAAAGAAAAGGAGTACTTGTGGCACCTTGGAGACTAACAAATTTATTTGATGCATCCGATGAAGTGAGCTGTAGCTCACGAAAGCTTATGCTCAAATAAATTTGTTAGTCTCTAATGTGCCTCAAGTACTCCTTTTCTTTCTACTAACAAACAGTGATTCTATCTGTGAAGAAAGTTTTAACCTCGACGACACTGGGTTTTTTACCTTAGAACAGACAGCTGTATGTAGGATATGGGCAGCTGTGTGCGTGCCAGTGAATATCCATCCACATGGTGTAAGCTCATTGGGTGATTCAGCCCAAATCAAAACACAGTAATCAGCAAGAGCCAACATAAATCAAACCAAGTTACCATAAGCAATAAATAAATAAAGATGCTTATGTCAGTTATGTATGCAGTTACATCACTTATTTTGACTAGTTAAGGATGAATTTCAAAAGGGTATTGAAACATTTCCAAATATTCCAAACATTTGAGCCTCTTCCCTGAGGTAAGGCTCTCCTTCCTGTCCCAGCGATGGTGGGCAGATACTCTACTTCTCACAAAAGATCTTTTTCATGCAAAAGGATGTCCCAGGTCCTACTCCCCATCTTCAGAAGTCCTTCTTGTTGTGAAGTCAAATGCTTCTTTCCTCTTCTACTATTAATGTCGAGCACTACCCAAAAGTCTTTCTGCTAGGCTCTGCTCCTTTACTCAAATTACACCAGTTTGGGGGCCACCTGGCACTCTCTGCAACAGCTGCATGTTCTCTATGAGTCTTGCATCCCAGGACTGACCTGGTTCCACCCTGCTTGTTTTGTGAGAGCTAACATAATTGAAGCCTTACATTTGTGTGGCTGCATGGTCTTGATAGATAGCTATTGTATTGATCTAAGCTACTGTACACATTGAAAGACTATGGGAAATGTGAATTTAGATAAAGAACTATTAACAATTGTATAGATGCAGGTTTAAGGACCTGTAATCTATAATGGTTTCTTCTCCAGAGCTGGAAGTTGGAATGATCTCCAAGTTTAGCATAAGATTTAAAGAGATTTACTTCTGGAGACCTGAACCTCAGCACTGATTTACTGAAGTGAACTTAATCACATCACATCTTGCCAATCAGATTACTAACCTACATTAAACTACACTTTATTCATCCCTTTTTATAAAAGTGGGAACCCTTTTCTCCAAAAATAGTTAACTATAGTCTTAAATGAACTTGCCCAATGCCTTTCTTCTGTAAACAGACTTAAATTAATGGGAAAAAAAGAGAAAGCATTTAAAGTAAACTGAAAATTTCTCAAAAATTACTTAAATTCTTCTAAGGCTTTTAATGGTGGTGAATTTAACACAAACACTTACTTTAAAAGCTTTCCATTGTAGCATATTACAAATTAAATATTACTTGTTACATCTAAGCTGTCAAGACAAATCTAATATTTGTAAGTTGCTTGAACAAAAAAACTTTGCTTGATGCTGCCTACGAATGAAAATGAACAGTTTGTCTCAGCACCTTGTTTGGATCTTGAGAAATGTATTGCAGATGATTGTGTTGTAGCTGACACTCATTTCAGAAGTCAGTTCATTCCTTTTATTGCTTACAATTTTCTTTATAAGTAGAAATCATGGATGGCTGCTCCACTAATTGCAATGGAAATGGAGAGTGTATCTCAGGTCACTGCCACTGTTTCCCAGGATTCCTCGGGCCTGACTGTGCAAGAGGTAATCTCCTATTAACTGAGTTAAAATACAAGATGATGAGCATGATTTTTAATATGAATCTAGTGCTTGTGAAGAATGTCAGACTGATGGTCCAGAGACTAAAGACTTGCTAATGTGCCTTTAACCCTCAGCTGGATGGCCCCTTCAGGTGATGCTTAGGGTAGCTTCTGCCCATTCAGTCTTTGGCCAAGGGGGTGCTAATTAAGGCCAGAGATAGTTTTGTCACGTAGCCATCTTTCCTCTGCAAACTGGAATAAAACTATCAAAAACCCATTCACATAGGCCACAAACCAGCTATCAGATACTAATAACTTTTAGTTACTACTAACGTGGATTTGAACCAGCAACCCACAGGTGAAAGTTTCTTTTTCCCCTTAGCAATCCACAGTTTCTCCTATCTCTCCCTCTCACCATTCTGTAATTTTAAAATCCAAAAAGAGGTATATTTAGTATTTAGTTTATGATTTTTTAAAAAAATTACTAACAAAAATGTCTTGTTAGAAAAGCAATAGAAGTAAAACCGCCTGTTCTATGCCCTAAGACTGAGGATCGGGAATGACAGAAATTCAAAAGAGGGAAGTTTTTTTTTTTTCCAAAATCAAAACTATCACTTTCCTGATATTTTAAGGTGTCAGAGATAAAGAAGGAAATAATTCCGATTCACTGTAAAGATCAAGAGTGAATTCAAGATGCACTGGTATTTCATATAAATGGCTGTAATAATTGGTAGGTACAGTCTTCTGAATATCTGTGTATATGGAGGTTCTCAAATCTATTCTACTCTTCTCTCAAATCTAAGATCAATTTTACCTCAACATTATACTTTGGCTCAGAGATTGGTTATAGAACTTTTCACCTCCAGGTTTCTGTTTTACATATGAATCAGTAGTGACCAAAACTACAATAATCTTAAAGTTGTTCAGTGGCATAAAGAAAATAAGTGGGTTGTGTCTTAGTTCACAGTTAACAGGTATTAACATCACAAAAACCATCCCCACAGTTAGCACTAAGAAGCATCATTGTGGGAAGTCTCACTAAAGAGATCAAAAGGTGGGCAGAGAGACTGACCTATGGTCCATATTCTTTATCTCTAGAGCTGCCCATTTTAGGTGAGTTAAGGTACATTAGTGGAGCAGAATGGTGACACTGGCACTGTAGCGGAACATGTTTGTTGATAAAAAATAATTCATATTCCAAAGCTTTCAGTCTGGCCCCTTTTGCAAGAACTAAAATCACATTGCCAGTAAATGCAATACTGTAATTAAAGAATGATAAATGCAATAAATGTTAATACCCTTAAGAATTTACATGTATCTCGGAAATCTAATTCTTTGCCTTCTTCAGACTCATGCCCAATACTGTGCAATGGAAATGGAGAATATGAGAAAGGTCACTGTGTATGTCGCAATGGATGGAAAGGCCCAGAGTGTGATGTTCCGGAAGAACAATGTATTGATCCAACCTGCTTTGGCCATGGTACTTGCATCATGGGAGTATGTATTTGTGTCCCAGGATACAAAGGAGAAATTTGTGAGGAAGGTTTGTGCTATTTCTCTTATTTCTACCGTTTTAGTGTGTTTTGTTTAAATTGATGCCATCTTTGGCATTTAAATCCTTAGGAAACCATGTCGATTTTAATTACTCTTGAGAAATAGTAGGATGCTTCCTGGTAGGTAACTTCACCGGGTCATGGGAAGCATGTTAGGCTTCCAAATTCTATTTGAAGTCCATGGGATTTAGGCATCTACTTCTCATTTGTCAAGGGACACAGAAAACGTTTTTATGTTGGGGGCTCAAGTTACAAAAAATAACAGTTCACCTGGCTGTTGAATAACAACAACTATTGAATATTGTTTTTCACGCCATCTAATTATTATTGCAGGGACAATCCTCTGCCAACTCAGTTTGTTCTCTACAACCCAGGAGTACAGTTCTCTGATAGATTTCAAGCAGCTGAGACTTTCTCTTTCCCTGGAGTATCAGCTCACTCTTGGTTGCCAGGTTGAAGGTCTCTCCTTAGCAGGCTCTGGCTCCTTTCTACCCTGGCTGGGAAATGTCTCAGCAAAAATGGGTTCTTATTCTTGTGAAAAGGAATATTCTGTATGCCTGAGTGAGGGTTACCTGCCTGTACTTCTCCCAATATTTCTGCAGCCAGGCAAACTGTTTCCCTCTCCAACGTAGTGCACTCGCCACCTGTCGCACCCCTTCTGTCAGGGGTGGATGCTGCAAAGGGTTTTCTCTGGCCTTCTCTGGCCTTCTGCTGGCCATCTGCCTCTCGATAGGTTTTCGGTGGCTGAGTCCTCTGGCCATGTCACATAAAGTTCAGTCCCCCTTTGCGGTAACAAAAGGTCCAACTGAAAGTCCAAGCAATAATTCTTCTGCCCATCTCAGGTTCCACTGATGAGTTCTTACTGGCCCTCCCTCCAAAAGCCTAACTTGCTCCTGCAGAGTTACTCCTCTGTTGCTTGCTGAAGGATCCTTACTGGCTCTCTGTCAGGGCCTCCTTCCCCAGAGCCTAATCTGCTCCTGCATTTGGGCTCAGGGGTTGGTAAGAAAATCCAAGCTCACCTTGTGCTGCTTCCCACAGCCTGTGCTCAACACAGCCTCTCTTTGGTTCTCAGGCCTCTTGTTTCTCAATTCTTTGCTGAACTTATAAGTCTTCAACCGTCTCGAGCTCCACGGAAGAACTTTTACTGATCCTGTCTCAGGGCCTCCCCCCACAGTAGCCCAACCTGCTCCTTCAGAATTCTCCCTTTGTTGCTTCTTGTCTTAGCAGGTTTTCCCTCACTGCTTTGCTTCCCCAGGGTCTCTGGCAGCTTCCTCTAGGGATCCCCCTGGTCCTTGTAGGCCCTAGTTCTGCAATCTCTCTCCCAAACTGAGTTCTCCATTCTGTTTGTATAGTCTTTTCCTAACCTTTTCACAGCTGATGTCACTAATTATCATTAAGTTGTCATATCACCATCAGCTGGGGGCTAACTGCTTGGTCACAAGAAAGGCTGAGCCTGACTTGCCTTAATGTGCCAGCCAGCCTGTCACACCCTCCTTCCCCAGAGGGTTTTGATCTTCCTGCTCTTTCTTTGCAGGAGGAGCTCTGATCCCCTCTCTAGGGAAACCAGAGATAGGTTCAGCTAGCTACCACTCCCCGGGGCTGATTCCCAGAGCATCCTGATTGGCTCTTTCCCTCCTCCGCCTCCCAACCCCACATGACTATCAAATGCTCTTTTAACAAAGGGATGTGGGAGGCCAAATGTCATTGTGAAATCATGCTTTGTTTTTTTGGCTGTCCTTTAGCTGCCTCTGACCCCAGTCCTATTATGCATAGGAAATAAACGGCCTCCAACTCCCATCTAATTTATAGTCTTTTCCTTATCAGTCTGTGGCTAAGAGAGGAACCCAGAAGGTTACAAAGCAAAATATAAAAGCAGATGTTTTTTAGTGTAATCAATAGATACAGGTGTAGGCTGTTTCTTCATTCTGTCACCTAGACTGTTCTACAAAGAACACACTGACTATATAAAACCAAGAGGCCATCTAAGTGCTTCCATTTGCCAGAGGCTAACGTGTGTTTTTTAATTAGGCAATCTTATGCCATTCTTTTTAAGTTAGTAGTGACTGAGTGAAATACAAAAACAAAGTGTATATTTTCAAGGTGCTAAAATGAAATCACTTAAAACATTGCTGAAATAAAAAGAAAGAAGCTATGCTTCTAATAACAGGTGGATCAACTTCTGCTGGTTGTAGCATTCACCTGTTTCTACCATCATATAGAACAGAAACCAAAAGTCAGTTGCCTGATACTGTTGGCATTTCTGAGAGACCTCATCAACCACAATGTAAATCTTTCCCTGGGCATAACTTTGGGAAACAAGACCATTCTTTCTGTTCATCCTGATTGATGATTTTCAATGGCTCCATTATTATTAAGCTACTTTGTTTCCACTAGTATACAGCTTTTAGATACAAACTACTTTTGACTAAGTACACAGATGAAACTTTCACACAGTCCAGATTCTCTAATTGGAAAAAGGCATGAGACAAATACGAGAGGAAAATATCTATCATGAAGCAGTTGATATTCTTAAAAAGGCCACAAAGAATGTTGATACATGTATTCAGTACTCTAGGGGGAAGATTAAAATAGGAAAGCCGAATGAAAATACTAAGTGTTGTCTTATCCAAGGACTTGCACTGCAAGGCCATCATACTGAACAAACTAAACTGCACTTTTAAGTGGGTAGAGGTAGAGCTTTTTTTAACTGCTTTGTTTGATCCTGATGTTTCGAAGTGGCTGAAAAAGAGTCAAAACAAATTCACAAGTTCAGTTATTCAGAATCAGATACTGGAAATCTTACACTCTCTTACAATCTTAAGCTTTCTGGAAAGTTGCATGCAACTATGTAGACGAAACAACAGACATCAACCCAGAGCAAGTGGTTTAATGGCTGCAACATGAATGATAACATGACATGAACGTACACGAAGAGTTCATTGGATTGCACAATGTAGCCCCTACATTGGTGGAGGTAGTCGTACTAATAATAAAGATATATTATTGTGTCTAAATCTGAGGATCAGCAACTGTTGCAGAAAATGCTATGATGGTGCCACTAACATGGCAGGCTTAGTAGCAATTGTAGGAACCAGAGTGAAACAGGTGAGGAAACTATACAAGAGTTAAGTAGTATTATTTATTATGTACTCACTGTTGTGGCATGATTTGCATGAAATGCTCTATATCAGGACATTAAATATGAAGTGTTAAGTGTATCACCAGGGATCTGTATCTTCTCCCCAGCAAATTGCACTTTATGCGGAAGCACTGGCTTCACTTTCTGAAAACTACCTTGGACTGTGTGCAGATTGGGAGGTTGTGAAGAACGCAACAAAAGATCCTGAAACAAAACTTCAAATTGGTTTCATCGCAGCTCTCATAGAAAAGTTTAACTTCCTCGCTGATATTGAATTAGGTCAGAAAGATGGTAGACAGTCCATGCAAAACTCTGCAAGTGTTAAATATTTCAGCAATAGAAGGCCAATCTGTTGTGAAGATGACACTCAGTTCATCTGATTGGATGGTCTTAAGTAAAAGCTATAACTTTATCTGGGAGCACATCCATCAAAAATGTTTAAAGTCAGAGATAGTTGGAATGCCTAAACTTCCAAGGAAGAGAGAAATTGCCAAGGAAATGCAAATAGGGACAGGAGAACCCAGCTATACAAATTCAGCAAAGGAATTTTAAAAGTACACATACTTCAAAGAAATTATCTTAAAATGTCCACTATTCAATATCGATTTGTACAGAAAGGCTACAAAATTATTCAAAATCTTGAAACTCTCATAACATCTACTGTATTTTCCACTGCATGCAGCTGATGAAGTGGGTTTTAGCTCACGAAAGCTTATGCCCAAATAAATCTGTTAGTCTCTAAGGTGCCACAAATACACCTAAATTAAAGTTATTCACTAGAGCTTGCTCAATATTTAAGGAACAATTTAGTCCAAATTTAGAACAAATTTAGCCCTTTTGTCTGTTTGCAAATTGTTCATCAGTGATTATGATTTGTATGAGTCTGGTCATTATCCGTAATTGCCCAGTGTATATATTTTGTGAACATGTGAGTTCTTCTTAGTGAGTATTTAGTCAAGGATTCATTATTCGAGATTGGTGGATGACCAGGTGATATTGTTTCAGGTACAGATTCTTGGTTCCAAAGCCAAAATTTAGTTTCCACAGATATTTGTGAGAATAAAACTTTTCTTTTCCAATAGGAAACAAAATATGGTGCAAACATACCTAATGAGAAATACTAAGCAGTATTCCAAAAATGTTAGGTAGTATCTCTCCCCACTCTGTGCCCAGGTTTATTATTGAAATACCAGTATGGCTGGGCTGGGTCATTACCTGATAGACGTATAATAATGTAAAATAATCTACATTTTAACAAATTGTCTATATAAAAATGGACATGACAGGTGAAGCCATTATGATCTCTGGAGGTCTCTATTATTGCATGAAGATTGCACTGGCGTCTCATTTTAGAGAGTGAAAAAAATGTCTATGCATATTTCTGGCTGTGACTTAAAGGAAATGTGGACAAAGGCTGTCACGTGGTTATATGCACACACTGTTGTGCCTGAGTATCATAAAAGATTCACTGTTGTTCATCATCTTGTGTAACATACATAGAGTAGTTTAAACTATAAATGTAATTAATTGAGTTAAATAAAGGTGAAGTGGTAACCTTAATTTCTTAATTTCCTGCATATTCAAGTCTAATGAGCCTGAGTAAAGACTACTAAAGTGAGTACTTTAAAATACTAATGTGAGTAAGGGTTCCAGGATTGGGCCCTTTATAGCATTTTAGTATAGTTTTGTTTCCTCTTTATCAGTTAATATTGCTCTGCTTGAACAAAATGTTTGCACAAGAGCCATTTTATTGCCTATTTAAAACAACCATTTATGTTGTATATTAGAAAATCAATGTAAAAGTGTCAGTGGTATTCACTAAATATTTTATTTATTTTTCTCCAGAGGATTGTTTAGATCCTATGTGCTCTGGCCGTGGTGTCTGTGTTCAAGGGGAATGCCACTGCTCTGCAGGCTGGGGAGGAGTAAACTGTGAGACATCTCTTCCTGTATGTCAAGAGCAATGCTCAGGCCATGGGACTTTCCTTGTGGATACTGGCATCTGTAGCTGTGAGCCTAAGTGGACAGGTTCAGACTGCTCAACAGGTATACTTAAAAAATTTTCTTTTTTAAATAAAGACTATGAAATTCTTGTGTTTTCTATTCAGTTTCTGTTAGGAAATACTATACTACAGTACATCAGTGTTAATAAAAAAACAATTAATATAATCCAATATCAGACTTTGTGGGACGTGAACATGGAAATTATTTTGGCAGCTCCTGTTTTCATGTTGTCGTGTTGCAAAGATAAATTAGTTTTTTTTCCTGTGACAAGCATCATGATTGCATGACTGTATAACAACTAGGGCACTATGCCGGTGAGGGTCTGAATGCCTTTGCTTTCAGTTGGCGTTAAGAGTGCTCAGCACCTTTCAGGATCAGGTCTTCAATGTATGGTAATAATCCACAGCAAAGGAGACCACGAAAATATCAACAGTCCTGGGATGAATGGAAGAACATTGCCTACACCCAGTAAATCATGGGCAACAGAAGCCTCTGGCAAAAATAAATTCTAAAAGAAAAATGAATTCCCATCTGCTGTGCTGGGATAAAAACTAACTTCTTCCTTAAAGCACCATCTAGGTTTAATCCCATTCAATTTGTTTAAGTGCAGAGATGATCTCACTATGTACTTTTAAAAGAACTGACTGTGCTCGGGACAAGAAACTATTTAACATTTGATTCCTGTAATAGATCATGTCGTTTCCAAGATGCATGTCTCTGTCATTTTTTTATTTTTTGCTTATAGCTTATGAGGCTCAGTCAATGATTATAGCATTAACTGTCCTCTCTCTCTCTCTCTCTCGCCACAACACAAACTAGATCCGAATGATAGATTTTTCTGAATACTTTGCAGTACATCTAATGCTCCAAGCTTGCAAGGTTCTGAGCATCTCCAGGGAGTTGCTGTAGACCTTTCAATCCCACTGGAGCCAAGCATGCATAATTGGACCCCCTTTCTTCCTTCCAGATGCACAGATAACATTAATGACAGTTAAATACAGGTACATATGGGAAAAGACTTCCTAGTGTTTTCTCTGTAAATGTATCACTAGCTAGAAACCTCAGTTCAGCAAAGCAATTAAGCACATGCTTAAGTCACATTGAATTCATTAGTTAAGCACACGCTTAAGTGTTCTGATGAATTGGGACTATAGTGCCCAAAATGTGGGAACATTTATAAGCAGCAATATACTGAACTGCCAGTAATTCTGAACGGTCAGTGAGTGGTTGTTCTAAAGACTTTTCAGCATTCAGTCCATGCCATGGGATTAATAATACATTTCATCTCATTATGAGCCTGTCGGATATGATACTTCCGTTGATAAGAGTTCCGTCTATTGGCTTTCAATAATATGAAAACCCTAATGCTCACATTTTCATTATAAGTGTCTCATTATATGCTGAAAATGTTCCCTAAAGTAATATACTAGTATGTCCATTAATAAAAACAGATAATAAGAGGAGGTGGTTCTGTGACTGCATGTGATTATTGTTGCCAGGAAACTGGTTCCTTGTCAGTAGAGAGAGTGGAGCAGATCCTGAGTCCAGCTGAACTGCACACAGGGCAGGGTGCAAAGGTCATGTAAAGCTCACTATTGTGTTCCCTGATGCTGAGACTACTGTATACAGGACAAGTCCCTTGTGTAAGTTTGACCAGCCTGGGTATGCTGAGTTTTCCCTCTATAAAGGTATCGCACAAAGGAGTCAGACAAAGAAAAAAACAACCCAAAACAAAACAGTTAAAAGTTCACAATTTAAAAATAATTAGTGCAAAAACTTTTAGCTCCTGCAGCTTAGAGCTGGCCATTATTTCACATTGAGAAAGTAGAGATTTGCCAAGTATTTTGAGGGGAAAATTCACTGTTGTATATATACTGAATTTGTTTCCCATAAAATGTGCAAAAGAATTCTGGTTCGGTATGTGGGCTCACTGTAGCACCTTTGGCACAGAATCTCCAAAATAATTAATGTCTATTGTGTCAATGGGACTTATGGCTTGGGCAACTGGGCACTTAGCAAAGGAATCTGATAGACCCCATTGAATAGATGTAGGGAAGATACTGCAGGTTTATATGTTGGGGATCCTGATTTTCTTGTTTGTTTCTTGCTTCCAAAACTATTTCAATGCATTTTTGCAAGCTAATCTATTTTCTTTCTTACTTGCTTCCATTAATCAATAAGGAAAATACCTCTTTCCCTTTCTACCTTCCCCTGACTTGTCAAGAAAGAATACTTGTATGATCACCCACGTGAATCTCTCTTTATAGCTAAGCATTACTGGTCTCTCCTCTTAGATGCATCTCTCTTTATAGCCATTAAACCAGAACCTGGATTGGTGTGACAGCACAATGAACATTAAATTGAAGGGTAGACATTGGCTCACTGGTGGAGACTTTCTTCCTGGGATCAATACTTATTGTGCCTACTGAGATCAAAGCATGATTTTAGTGAGAAAGGAAAACATCAGAAGAGGAAATTAACAGGGTCAGAGTAAAAAGAGCCTTTACATGAGGCTAGTGGTTAGAAAAAATCATGAATTTCTTTAGAATGGGTGGGTTGGAAAGGGTAAACCACATACCATTCATCTACATTCAGGAAGCAATGAAAGCCTAGTAAGTCCTTACTAGCAATAAATCAGGCAGCTTCAGACATTTTCATTTTTCCTAGCATCTCTTTGTATTTCAGGTCAGAGAAGCAAGATAATCTCTATCAGTAGTGTGGAAATTATATTTGTAATTTGACTACAAGAATATGGGACCTGCAGTGAGCTGTTTTAGCAATTCCTGTGTTCCATAGCAAATATTAAACATTTGCAAAATGCTGTAAGCAATTACTTTTCAGTTGTCTTACTTTTCTTCTGAATAGAAAATTAAAACCCCTTGTTGTACCATAACTGACACCAGTAGCAAAACTAAATTGCTTTCCTAATATTGGCTCTCCCTGTCCCATCAGAAGTGGGGCTCAGCCACCTCTGCAGCACCCCCTACCAATCTCCTCTGGATCTTGCACAAGTCTATGAGTTTGGGGTCTACCAAGGGAGGGAGCACTAGGGGGACATAGTCGGCCCCTCAAGCTCTAAAGAGCTTCTTCAGAAGAGATGATACAGAACCATCCCTCTGGGAACCATGGAGGCAGCCATCAGCAAGGATGAAGGGGATCGGAGGCACAAGTGTGAAGCCCCTGAGACCTCTGCACATCCCTCAGGATCTGCCAAATTTGGAGGCAAGATCTGAGATCTACTGGAATAATTCACAGAGTAATAGATTTTAAGGCCAGGAGGGACCACTGTGATCATGTAGTCTGACCTCCTGCATAACTCAGGCCAAAGAACCTAACTTAGGCTATGTACATGCTACCAGTTACTATGGTGTAACTTACATTGCTCAGGGGTGTGAATAAGCCACTCCCTGAGCAACGTAAGTTACGCCAACCTAAGCCCCTGAGTGGACAGCAGTATGTCAGTGGAAGAATTTCTCCCACCAACATAGCTACTGCTGCATGCGGGGGGGACTGGAGTAATTAGTGGATGGGAGAGCTCTCTCCCATCAGAGTGTCCGCATTAGCAGCCCTACAGCTGCGCCACTGTAAGCTCTGTATTGTAGCCATAGCCTCAGTAATTTCTGCATCAGGCCTGTAATTTCTGTTTGAGCTTTTAGAAAGTTATCCTGTCTTGACTTAGACTACAAATGATGGATAAACTACCGCATTTGTTGGTAAGTAGCTCCCATCATTAATTATTCTCCCTGTTAAAAATGTGCCCCTTATTTCTATTGTGAATTTGTCTAGGCTAAGCCTCCAACCGTTGGATTTCATTATGCTTTTTCCTGATAGATGAAAGATCTCCCTTCCCTGAGTCCTCCTCCATAGGTTTAGGTGGGAGATGATCTGGCCCTAATCATAGGATCATAGAATATCAGAGTTGGAAGGGACCTCTGGAGGTCATCTAGTCCAACCCCCTGCCCAGAGCAGGACCAATCCCCAACTAAATCATCCCAGCCAGGGCTTTGTCAAGCCTGACCTTAAAAACTTCTAAGGAAGGGGATTCTACCACCTCCCTAGGTAATGCATTCCAGTGTTTCACCACCCTCCTAGTGAAAAAGTTTTTCCTAATATCCAACCTAAATCTCCCCCACTACAAATTGAGACCATTACTCCTTGTCCTGTCATCTGCTATCACTGAGAATAGTCTAGATCCATTCTCTTTGGATCCACCTTGCAGGTAGTTAAAAGCAGCTATCAAATCCCCCCTCATTCTTTTCTTCCGTAGACTAAACAATCCCAGTTCCCGCAGCCTCTCCTCATCATGTGTTCCAGACTCCAAATCATTTTTGTTGTCCTTCACTGGACTCTCTCCAATTTCTCCACATCCTTCTTGTAGTGTGGGGCCCAAAACTGGACACAGTTCTCCAGATGAGGCCTCACCAATGTCGAATAGAGGGGAACGATCACGTCCCTCAATCTGCTGGCAATGCCCCTACTTATACACCCCAAAATGCCATTGGCCTTCTTGGCAACAAGGGCACACTGTTGACTCATATCCAGCTTCTCGTCCACTGTCACCCCTAGGTCCTTCTCTGCAGAACTGCTGCCTAGCCATTCGGTCCCTAGTCTGTAGCGATGCCTGGGATTCTTCCGTCCTAAGTGCAGGACTCTGCACTTGTCCTTGCTGAACCTCATCAGATTTCTTTTGGCCCAAACCTCCAATTTGTCTAGGTCCCTCTGTATCCTATCCCTACCCTCCAGCGTATCTACCACTCCTCCCAGTTTAGTGTCATCCGCAAACTTGCTGAGGGTGCAATCCACACCATCCTCCAGATCATTAATGAAGATATTGAACAAAACCGGCCCCAGGACCGACCCTTGGGGCACTCCGCTACATACCGGCTGCCAACTAGACATGGAGCCGTTGATCACTACCCATTGAGCCCGACAATCTAGCCAACTTTCTACCCACCTTGTAGTGCATCCATCCAGCCCATACTTCTTTCACTTGCTGACAAGAATACTGTGGGAGACCGTGTCAAAAGCTTTGCTAAAGTCAAGGAATAACACGTCCACTGCTTTCCACAGAACCAGTTATCACATCATAGAAGGCAATTAGATTAGTCAGGCATGACTTTCCCTTGGTGAATCCATGCTGACTGTTCCTGATCACCTTCCTCTCGTCTAAGTGCTTCAGAATTGATTCCTTGAGGACATGCTCCATGATTTTTCCGGGGACTGAGGGGATGCTGACTGGCCTGTAGTTCCCAGGATCCTCCTTCTTCCCTTTTTTAAAGATTGGCACTACATTAGCCTTTTTCCAGTCTTCCGGGACTTCCCCCGATCACCATGAGTTTTCAAAGATAATGGCCAATGGCTCTGCAATCACATCCGCCAGTTCCTTCAGCACTCTCGGATGCAACGCATCCGGCCCCATGGACTTGTGCATGTCCAGCTTTTCTAAATAGTCCCAAACCACTTCTTTCCTCACAGAGGGCTGGCCACCTCCTCCCCATGCTGTGCTGCCCAGTGCAATAGCCTGGGAGCTGACCTTGTTCGTGAAGACAGAGGCAAAAAAAGCATTGAGTACATTAGCTTTTTCCACATTCTCTGTCACTAGGTTGCCTCCCTCATTCAGTAAGGGGCCCACACTTTCCTTGGCTTTCTTCTTGTTGCCAACATACCTGAAGAAACCCTTCTTGTTACTCTTAACATCTCTTGCTAGCTGCAACTCCAGGTGTGATTTAGCCTTCCTGATTTCATTCCTACATGCCCGAGCAATATTTTTATATTCATCCCTGGTCATTTGTCCAATCTTCCACTTCTTGTAATCCTCTTTTTTGTGTTTAAGATCCGCAAGGATTTCACTGTTAAGCCAAGCTGGTCGCCTGCCATATTTACCATTCTTTCTACACATCGGGATGGTTTGTCCCTGTAACCACAATAAGGATTCTTTAAAATACAGCCAGCTCTCCTGGACTCCTTTCCCCCTCATGTTATTCTCCCAGGGGATCCTGCCCATCAGTTCCCGGAGGGAGTCAAAGTCTGCTTTTCTGAAGTCCAGGGTCCGTATTCTGCTGCTTTCCTTTCTTCCTTGTGTCAGGATCCTGAACTCGACCATCTCATGGTCACTGCCTCCCAGGTTCCCATCCACTTTTGCTTCCCCTACTAATTCTTCCCGGTTTGTGAGCCGCAGGTCAAGAAGAGCTCCGCCCCTAGTTGGTTCCTCCAGCAGTTTCACCAGGAAATTGTCCCCTACATTTTCCAAAAACTTCCTGGATTGTCTGTGCACCGCTGTATTGCTCTCCCAGCAGATATTGAAGTCGCCCATGAGAACCAGGGCGTGCGATCCAGTAGCTTCTGCGAGTTGCCGGAAGAAAGCCTCGTCCACCTCATCCCCCTGGTCCGATGTTCTATAGCAGACTCCCACCACTACATCACCTTTGTTGCTCACGCTTCTAAACTTAATCCAGAGACTCTCAGGTTTTTCTGCAGTTTCATACTTGAGCTCTGAGCAGTCATACTGCTCCCTTACATATAGTGCAACTCCCCCACCTTTTCTGGCCTCCTTGTCCTTCCTGAACAGTTTATACCCATCCATGACAGTACTCCAGTCATGTGAGTTATCCCACCAAGTCTCTGTTATTCCAATCACATCATAATTCCCTGACTTTGCCAGGACCTCCAGTTCTCCCTGCTTGTTTCCCAGGCTTTGTGCATTTGTATATAGGCACTTGAGATAACCCGCTGATCGCCCCTCATTCTCAGTATGAGGCAGGAGCCCTCCCCTCTCACACGCTCCTGCTCGTGCTTCCTCCCGGTATCCCGCTTCCCCACCTACCTCAGGGCTTTGGTCTCCTTCCCCCGGTGAACCTAGTTTAAAGCCCTCCTCACTAGGTTAGCCAGCCTGCTCGCGAAGATGCTCTTCCCTCTCTTCGTTAGATGGAGCCCGTCTCTGCCTCGTACTTCTCCTTCTTGGAACACCATCCCATGGTCAAAGAATCCAAAGCCTTCTCTCCGACACCACCTGCGTAGCCAGTCATTGACTTCCACGATTCGATGATCCCTACCCCGGCCTTTTCCTTTCACGGGGAGGATGGACGAGAACACCACTTACGCCTCATACTCCTTTATCCTCCTTCCCAGAGCCACGTAGTCTGCAGTGATCCGCTCAAGGTCATTCTTGGCAGTATCATTGATGCCCACGTGGAAAAGCAGGAAGAGGTAGCGGTCCGAGGGCTTGAGGAGTCTCGGCAGATTCTCCCTCACATCGCAAATCTTAGCCCCTGGCAAGCAGCAGCCTTCTCTGTTTTCCCGGTCAGGGCGGCAGATAGATGACTCAGTCCCCCTGAGGAGAGAGTCCCCGACAACCACCACCCGTCTCCTTCTCTTGGGAGTGGGTGGTCGTGGAACCCCCAACCTTAGGACAGTGCATCTCATGCCTTTCAACTGGCGGAGTCTCCTTCTGCTCCCTTTCCCCAGACGTATCATCTGGGCCACTCCCCACAATGGTACCTGTGGAGAGAACATGAAAACTGTTACTTACCTGTATCTGCATTGCTGGTACATGGACGTTCCCCCTTCTTCTTCTGGAGGTCACATGTTGCCAAATTTCTTCACCATCCTCCTGTCCCCACTGCGCAGCCTGTTCTGAATCTTGAGAACCTTGTGCCCATAGAAGCATATCCTGATGTCTGTCCAGGAAATCTTCAGATTCTCTTATGCATCACAGGGTCGATACCTGTTGCTCCAGACCTTGAACCTTCTCTTCCAATATGGAGACCAACTTGCACTTTGTACACACAAAGTCGCTTCTGTCCTATGGAAGAAAGACAAACATGGCACATCCAGTGCAGGTCACAACAGCTGAACACTCCCCATCCATATTACCTTCCTACTACGAGCTTCCTCGGGAGATGCAGTAATTACTCAGAGAAGACGTCAGGGTGCAAACCTCAGGGGGCTCACCCCAGGCGAACTCCCAGGCAAACTCCTGCTGTTTGCTGCTCTGCTGTTCCCCGCTGCTCAGCTGGTTCCCTGCCGCTCAGCTGGTTCGCAGAGCACCAGCTTTTTAAACAGCTTTTTTTAAACCTGTATGCTAGCATTTGAAAGCTTTCCAATTATTTTCCAAATCAAGGATATATATTTATATAGAGCCAGTGGTATGTGTTAGTATGGAAAGTGCTTTCAATCACAGTACTGAAAGTCATACTTTACCGCTAACGGTACATTTACTTATCTCTAGCTGGAATGCCGTAAAGGCAGAATCCATCTTTACTAAAAGTTTGAGTGTGGTAATACTTTAAAAGTTTCTGCTGGTTTGAGAGAGAGTGGAGAGTACCACTTGAGTCAGTAGTTTCTCTCAAAATGGAAGAAACTTATTAAGTGCTGCCAGTGGAATTTTATAAAAACAAAACCATCAAACCAAATGTACTCCCACACATACTCAAACTCCACCCCCACCCTGCAGAACTGGGATATATTTTTGGTAGACCTTTTTCCATCGTCACTGAAAATAACTGTAAAAAGTTGTTCTTTCTCTAATCAACCTGATTCTCCTGATTGATTTATATAGCAATGCCACAAACCAGTGTTTACAGGAACAGAATCCCTTCCAGTTATTCTTGTTTGGCCAGACCTTTTGAAAGCATAACTATCGTAAAAGTGCTATGGTTATATATAGCTATTACTTCATCCAAAAAACTACTCTGAGAGGACTGAAATTGTAAGCTTCACATTCAAAAGTCAAGAAAAGACAAAATAAAGATTGCACGTACGACCTTAACCTCTGTCACCTTCGGGGTGTTCTTTACAACATAGTCTTTGTTATTTCTCACTTAATTTTGTTCTACATTTGTTTGGTCCAGTCATGTAGATAATTACTATGAGGTGTATGATTGCTCCCTGGTGGCAGTCACACTGAAGACAGTGTCCTTTTGTCTTCAGCGGGACAATGTTCAGGAGTAAGGTGACTCCAGGAAGTAAATGTTTGCTGAAATAAGCCAATGGATATAACCAACACTGAACTCTGGCATGACTGAATGAATAGAGTGAGAAGAGGAGGCTGGTAATAAAGAGGGAAATGTATATTTATACAGTAATGATGGGAGAGCAAATGCATAGAAGTACATAAGCGTTGAAAGAGTATTTGGTCAATTACATGTTTTTAAAGTTTACTGAGGCAAGGATTTGTTTCTACTAGCTGGGGTAAGGGATCTTCAAATCAAAGGGGATGGGGTCACTGCCCTAGGCCCCTTTACCAGATCTTGGTGCAGAGTTCATTGCTCCTGAACTCCGCTTGGGGAGGCATTCTATACAAGATCTCCCAGAGCTCTCCTTGAGGCATTGTGATTCCATCCTGATACCTCTTTGGGCAAGTGGCTAAATGTCTCTAATTCAACTACTAATTTTCAAAAAGCTTTTTCTGAACCTCCTCCTTTGATTCTTTGTCCCACATTCCTTATGAGGGACTCTACTTTCCATAATGTTAAAGGATTGGGAAGTTTCAGGGTAACACTGGGTTAAAATGAGCAACCGTAGAAATGGTAGAGAAACTTGCATTTGTTTTGGTTCAGTACACTGGGGTGAGCTTTTTAATGGTGCATGCTATATACAATGATTCTGTATTACAGTGCAGGTGCTTACAGCTAATTTGAGATCAAACAGTGCATTGGTATGTGTTTCCAAGCTCATTTTACTGTCTGGGGAGCATTGAGTTAGTCCATGAAAAAATGGGGTGTTTTTACATTTTACTCATATAAAATTGTTATGTTGAACCTTTGCTCACTGTGGGTCCAGAAAATCCTGATACATACCGGGGCAATATATGTACCAGAAGGATGTATTCATCTTAATGGAATACGTTCTTGACATGGCGGCCCAACATCGTCTGCTCCCAACCCAGGTCTCAGTCGTGAAGATCCTTGACTACTTAATTGCACTTAATACAGGCCAGCCTGTCACTCAGCTCTGTTAAAGTCCAGCTTATGGTGATCTCAGCTTGTCATCTGCCTTTACAGTTGTGCTTGGTCTTTTCTCAGCCCACATTATCGAATTTCTCACAGTATTATTACCATCTTACCCACCTGTCAGAGAATCTACTCCTGCATGGGACCTTAATTTAGTCCTCCAGAGGTTTACGGAGCATCTGTTCAAACCTCTTTCAGAATGCTCCCTGCATTTTCTCACTGTATAGATAGTCTTACTAGTGACTGTCACTTAAGCCAGGAAGGTGAGTGATCATCAGTATTAATGGCTGAACCCCGGTGTGACCTTTCATAGGGACAAGTTGGTGCAATAACCTCACTCAAAGTTCATTGCTAAAGTGTCTCAGATTTTCATTTAAACTGGTTGGTCAATCTGCCTGTCTACTTTCTGGAGCCACACTTAGCACTAGCATGTAGCCAGGATTTTTCTTTATTATATTGGAATGGCTAACCCATTCAGACTATTGCCACACCTATTTCTAGCAATAGCCTGGTGTTTTAAAGGTCAAGCCATCTCTTCACAAAGAATATTCAAATGGATAACAAAATGTATCTCACTATATTAACAGCTGGCTGGCATATCCTTCCCACTGAACATCCGCACCCACCCACCGCAGCACAAGCAACTTCCACAATCTGCTTTAGGAAAGTGCCAGTATCAGAAATCAGTAAGGTGTCAACATGGTGTAACCAAGTGATCTTTGTCAAACACTATGCGTTGGAGTTAGCTGCTACATCAGATGCCAAGTGTGAGAGAGCAGTACTTCAATCACTGTTTGACTGATGCAGTTGAAACTCCTCATTCCCATCATCCCAAGACAATACTCCTTGCTAGTCGCCTACAGTTGGACCCACACTGACACATACTCGAAGAAGAAAGAATGATTACTTACCACCTAGTACTGTGATTCCTCAAGAACCACATGTTGTTAGTCAGTGTGGATTCCACAGCCTGCTCTCAATCCCCACTTTTCAAATCTTCAGCAACCGGGGGCTTTAAAGAATTGCAAAGGAAATGGGATTGGGTCATGGTCACTCCACCTTTTATGCCCTCACACAGGAGCACGAGGAAGCACAGGCGTACATGTGGACATAGCAGACACTGTTATTTAAAAAAATATCAGTCTTGCACACATGAGATGTATGAGCACCTACAGTGTATCTGCACTGATCACAGTATCTCGAAGAGCCACAGTTATTGTAGGGTAAGTAACTGTTCCTTTCCGCATCCTAATGACCTTATCCAATGGTCATAAAAAGAGCTAATATTTTTTTTCATCAGTCTTGTAAGCTAATTTTTTGAAAAACAGATAATTCTTTATAATTAAAGCCCTGTAATATTACTCAGAATATAAATTTGAGTGTTTTATGTTCATAATTCTCTCCACACGATGAGTTTTTATTCCTTTGTTCTTTCATTTTTGTCCCTGGGTTTTCTCTTTGTTCATTGGTCCTTTGGCAACCTCAAGAGTGGAAACCTCTGAAGAAGTCAGAGATACAGGCTTTACCTTCCTTGTAGTCATAATTTACTTATCCAGCTGACAGGTGATGATATGCACCAGAGACATCCATTTCCCATTTAATTTTCTCCTTATCCTAAGGGATGTGAACATAAAGCAGAAAAGTGATATTCTCTTTATGGTCAAACTCATTATAAACTGGTTTTTGTGAAAAACTCCTTTCCTGAAAAGGGTCATTCTTGGCCCTTTCAACAGCTCAGCAGCTGTACACCATATTGAATCCTTATCCAGTTGTGAATATGTGTTAAAATCCATTGTGTTCAGCTCCCCACCATATGGCTCACCTGACCTGTGTGGCATAAAGGTGTTGAACTGCACATTTGACAAAATAATAATAATAACAGTAGTAATAATAATAAATAATTAATAATTAATAACAACTAGTTCTTATATAGCACATCTGCAGAGTAAGACACTGATTCTAGTCCTATTACTGGATTATTTTTAATGCCACCAACAAACTCCACAATAACTGACTTTTTTCTCTTGCATTATTTTAACTACAGTTTTAGGTCTGCATGTACAGAGTTTGAGCCAAAGTTCTTTGAAGTCAATGGGAATCTTTCTGTTGCGTGCTTTGGGACCAGATGCTTATACCCAGATAGAGGCAGTTCTTCACATCACTCAGCAGTGACCCTTCTGGCTGAATGAAGTGGCAGCATCAACAGTCTAGGAAGAAAAAAACCGAGGAGTACTTGTGGCACCTTAGAGACTAACAAATTTATTAACAAAGCTTATGCCCAAAAGCTTATGCCCAAATAAATTTGTTAGTCTCTAAGGTGCCACAAGTACTCCTCAGGTTTTTTGCTGATACAGACTAACATGGCTACCACTCTGAAGTCTAGGAAGAGATACTCATCTAGTTCTGTGTCTGGGGGAATGTAGATGTAACATGGGATCTTGAGACTAAGGGCCTGTAACATAGGACCTTGAGACTAGGGGATAGAAAATGAGGACATGGGAAGAAAATGGAAGATAGAATACATTTTGTGCATTCACAAATGCCCAGTTCCATATTTATTCCTCTAGATCACACTCATGAGTGAAAACAGGCCAGATACTTCAATACACCTGGTGTAATTCCACTGAATCCACTGGAGTTACTCCAGATTTACACCATTGGATATGGCCCAGTATGATTGGTAAGATGATAATGACTGTTCTTTTTATGAGTGCATATGTCCCAAAGTGATTATGAGTAGATGTTATATATTTAGCATATCTATTTTGGTTCAGCTCTGCACCAGCAAAATTAGTGACAGTTTCACAAAGGGTAAAAATAGATTGACACCATTTCTTCTCTATCTTTTGAAACACAGAACATCTTTAAAACTGAAGTTCTTTGAAAAAATACAAAATGTTGTAAATTGTAATGCAAAGTAGAATAATTTAAAAATAATTAGAAATACACATTTTTAAAGTAAGTGCTTCAAAGGAAAATGAGTGAGGGCATAATACAGCATATTAATATAGCTCAAGACATCTCAAATTGATTTCAAAATTAAACAGCAAAAATTGCAACTTGAAAAAAATTACTTAGGTAAAACCATTACAGAGCAATCAAAAAACTCTTCAAATTTAGGAAATTGAAAATTATGGGTGTCAGTCATTCTGATTTGCCAAGGACAAGGGTATTCACTCAAAACAACACTCAGTAGTGAAAATACCCTTGAAACATCTTTCAGTACATGAGGTAAACTGTCACATATTTTCTATAGCCTTTCTCTTTTGCTCTTTTTCATTCGCATTTTTATAATATTTTCTATTTTTAGCAAATGTAAGGATCTTTTTAATTATGTTATGATCATTGCTCATTGCTTTGTTCTGTAGGGAAGATTGGCATTCTTAATTTTGTCTAACTGTCCTCTTTAATTTGTGGGGAGCTGGTCTATTACTACACTGCAAATTAAAAGGATGATTGAAGTTTCCCCTGTTGTACATGGTTTGACATTGTAGAAGAGCTCTTTTTACCCCTGTATATTTCATTGAAAAGTGCAAACTATGTGACCAGCTTGATCTGTATTTCCTGTAGAATTGTAAGAGTTTACAAGAAGCCATCTTGTGAATGAAATTCCTTTTAAAATAATTAGTAGCAGTAAAAGAATGGAATGCTTAATTCAATCACTGGAGAATATAAAATGTGAGAAATTAGGGCAGCAAGAAACACTGTAATAAATAATAATAATAATAGTAATAATTAATAATCCACTAGATGCTGAAACCAGACCAGGAGGAATCAAAAAGACCGATGCAGTCATTTATTAGTAAGGAGAGGTCAGGGGTGTGAAAGAGGCAATGAAGCAAACTGTGAGACAGTTTTACATGCCAACCCATGCTTGATCCCTTGATCCCTGGTAGTACTTGAAAGAATGCCAAAAAATATTGCCTCTTCTCCTCCCTTTTCCCTCTGAATCTTAAGCTTTCCCTCTGTTCACCCAGTCCTCTTTCAACCATAATTGAAAATATCTACCTTTCCAAAACAACTAATAATTTTGATGTGCTTGGTAGTGGCACTTTGTCTGCTTCTATAGCCCTTACCCCTAGATGGTGCTAGATCTAATATAAAAGAAATCAAGGACAATATTGAAGCATCTGACAGGATTTTGTTTGGAGATGATAGTCTTTTCCCTTTCTCTCACATATAGTAAACAGAGAGGCCAAGCAATGAATGTATATGGAGTCTGAGCTCTGCAGTAATAGTGATCTCTCTAGAGCAGGTGAGGCATCTGGCAGGGAACTGTGGAAAAGCTTGCATTGCCACTGACCATGCCATGATACATAAGTAGATGGAGAGAGGGCTTGGGTCTCCAGGGGTGTCACTCTGGTGCCTTTTCCCAACATTGAAATACTTCACAAAATGTAAAGAAAAACAATCTCCAAAGAGCCTAGATGGCTGAGGGAATTAGTAATGAGATACAAAACCTTTCACCTCTCAGTTCACAGGATCAATTCCAACTCAACTTTGAAGGATGAAAGTCCTTACTCTCAGACTGCTGCTGAGTATATGTGAGGTGAGATGTTGGATTCAGTTTATTATGTATTAGCCTTGGTATCTGTTTTACAGTTACCGGTAATTTCCATCCTTATTGGCAGGCCAAGCTCACAGGACCAAGAGTGAATGGCCATGGAGGCTCAATTAACTTCTTGTCACCTGGAGAATGGTCTTTCCAGAGCATGGAGGAGGTCTGTTAGCAGGACAGTGCAGGGAAGCAGCATTGCCACTTCATATTATTCTGTACCTGTTCTAGTTGTGATCCTGTCCGTGGCAGGCCTGATAAGGGCACTGTAATGCACAGCATAGGCTAGATATGATAAGGGCACTGTATACTTACAGTTCAGTGTGAATTAATAGGTGGCCCTCTGACCCCTGGCATTTGGACAGGCCTGGCGGTGGTTCACCCTCGTATCCTGAGCAGCTCAGGAAGCATTCATGGAAGCAGCTGTGAATCATGCTATGGCAGCATTATCAAGAAAATAGACTCAGGCCTAAAGTTATAACCCCCAACACTCAGAATGTCCAGTTGTCAGTTATTAAAATGTCCTGACTTGCTTTTCATCATGACCTCAACAGAGCACAAAGTAATATCTCAGCACAAAATGACTTATTGTAACGGCTGTTACTCTGAAACCTGTCACTATGCAAGGCACTGCATTTAGCCGTATGGAGTGGAAATCTATCAACTGCATGAAAAAACTTGCACAGATACAGACAGACATCATATTCCTTTCCAAATGCAAACAGATGGACATCGTACCAAAAGGACTGAAGGTAAAAAATCCATTACAATCTACATACCACACAGACTATGCTGACAGCTTGTGCCACACGCTCTCAAAGAAACTGCGGAACCACCTGATCAACATCCTCTACAGCAAACAGGGAAAGATTAAGAATGAGCTCTCAAAAATGGATACTCTCATAAAAAACCAACCTTCCACACAAACTTCCTCGTGGCTGGATTTTACTAAAACTAGACAAGCCATTTACAATGCACACTTTGCTTCTCTACAAAAGAAAAAGGACACTAAACTTTCTAAACTACTACATGCTACAAGGGGCCACAGCAATGGTTCCCTCAACCCACCTAGCAATATTGTTAACCTATCCAACTATACTCTCAGCCCAGCAGAAGCAGCTGTTCTATCTCGGGGCCTCTCCTTCTGCCCCTCCACCCCCATGAACATGATACAGTTCTGTGGTGACCTAGAATCCTATTTTCGACGTCTCCGACTCAAGGAATATTTCCAAAATACCTCTGAACAACATACTAATCCACAGAGGTCTCCCTACCAACACTACAGAAAGAAGGATTCTAGGTGGACTCCTCCTGAAGGTCGAAACAGCAGACTGGACTTCTACATAGAGTGCTTCCGCCGACGTGCACGGGCTGAAATTGTGGAAAAGCAGCATCACTTGCCCCATAACCTCAGCCATGCGGAACGCAATGCCATCCACAGCCTCAGAAACAACTCTGACATCATAATCAAAAAGGCTGACAAAGGAGGTGCTGTTGTCATCATGAATAGGTCGGAATATGAACAAGAGGCTGCTCGGCAGCTCTCCAACACGAGTTTCTACAAGCCATTACCCTATGATCCCACTGAGAGTTACCAAAAGCAACTACAGCATATGCTCAAGAAACTTCCTGAAAAAGCACAAGATCAAATCCGCACAGACACACCCCTGGAACCCCGACCTGGGATATTCTATCTACTACCCAAGATCCATAAACCTGGAACTCCTGGGCGCCCCATCATTTCAGGCATTGGCACCCTGACAGCAGGATTGTCTGGCTATGTAGACTCCCTCCTCAGGCCCTACGCTACCAGCACTCCCAGCTACCTTCGAGACACCACTGACTTCCTGAGGAAACTTCAATCCATCGGTGATCTTCCTGATAACACCATCCTGGCCACTATGGATGTAGAAGCCCTCTACACCAACATTCCACACAAAGATGGACTACAAGCCGTCAGGAACACTATCCCCGATAATGTCACGGCTAACCTGGTGGCTGAACTTTGTGACTTTGTCCTTACCCATAACTATTTCACATTTGGGGACAATGTATACCTTCAGATCAGCGGCACTGCTATGGGTACCCGCATGGCCCCACAGTATGCCAACATCTTTATGGCTGATTTAGAACAACGCTTCCTCAGCTCTCGTCCCCTAAAGCCCCTACTCTACTTGCGCTATATTGATGACATCTTCATCATCTGGACCCATGGAAAAGAAGCCCTTGAGGAATTCCACCATGATTTCAACAATTTCCATCCCACCATCAACCTCAGCCTGGTCCAGTCCACACAAGAGATCCACTTCCTGGACACTACAGTGCTAATAAACAATGGTCACATAAACACCACCCTATACCGGAAACCTACTGACCGCTATTCCTACCTGCATGCCTCCAGCTTTCACCCTGACCACACCACACGATCCATCGTCTACAGCCAAGCTCTGCGATACAACCGCATTTGCTCCAACCCCTCAGACAGAGACAAACACCTACAAGATCTCTGTCAAGCTTTCTTACAACTACAGTACCCACCTGCGGAAGTAAAGAAACAGATTGATAGAGCCAGAAGAGTTCCCAGAAGTTACCTACTACAGGACAGGCCTAACAAAGAAAATAACAGAACGCCACTAGCCGTCACCTTCAGCCCCCAACTAAAACCCCTCCAACGCATTATTAAGGATCTACAACCTATCCTAAAGGATGACCCAACACTCTCACAAATCTTGGGAGACAGGCCAGTCCTTGCCTACAGACAGCCCCGCAACCTGAAGCAAATACTCACCAACAACCACATACCACACAACAGAACCACTAACCCAGGAACTTATCCTTGCAACAAAGCCCGTTGCCAATTGTGCCCACATATCTATTCAGGGGACACCATCACAGGGCCTAATAACATCAGCCACACTATCAGAGGCTCGTTCACCTGCACATCCACCAATGTGATTTATGCCATCATGTGCCAGCAATGCCCCTCTGCCATGTACATTGGTCAAACTGGACAGTCTCTACGTAAAAGAATAAATGGACACAAATCAGATGTCAAGAATTATAACATTCATAAACCAGTCGGAGAACACTTCAATCTCTCTGGTCACGCAATCACAGACATGAAGGTCGCTATCTTAAAACAAAAAAACTTCAAATCCAGACTCCAGCGAGAAACTGCTGAATTGGAATTCATTTGCAAATTGGATACTATTAATTTAGGCTTAAATAGAGACTGGGAGTGGCTAAGTCATTATGCAAGGTAGCCTATTTCCTCTTGTTTTTTCCTACCCCCCCCCCCAGATGTTCTGGTTTAACTTGGATTTAAACTTGGAGAGTGGTCAGTTTGGACGAGCTATTACCAGCAGGAGAGTGAGTCTGTGTATGTATGGGGGTGGGTTTTTGGAGGGGGGTGAGGGAGTGAGAGAACCTGGATTTGTGCAGGAAATGGCCTAACTTCATTATCATGCACATTGTGTAAAGAGTTGTCACTTTGGATGGGCTATCACCAGCAGGAGAGTGAATTTGTGTGGGGGGGGTGGAGGGTGAGAAAACCTGGATTTGTGCTGGAAATGGCCTAACCTGACGATTACTTTAGATAAGCTATTACCAGCAGGACAGTGGGGTGGGAGGAGGTATTGTTTCATATTCTCTGTGTATATATAAAGTCTGCTGCAGTTTCCACGGTATGCATCCGATGAAGTGAGCTGTAGCTCACGAAAGCTCATGCTCAAATAAATTGGTTAGTCTCTAAGGTGCAACAAGTACTCCTTTTCTTTTTACTCTTCCCCTGCCGCCCCCCCCGAGCCCCCCCCCCCCCCCCCCCCAAGCCAGGCCCTCCAAATTCACACAGGGCCTAAGCATTTAAGCAAAAACCTATGAGTTTGGAGGGGCTTGTTCACTTAGTTTAGATCTCTGGCAGGAGCTTGCTGTTTCAGTAGTGTCCAGACAATGCAGCATTCTTTTCAATCGGGCCTTCCTAGTCATTGTCATTTTAAGCCTCATCTGACCTCAACAACAACCACACACTTCGTCCTGGCGGAAAATGTCCTTCATAAAAGCTAGTGACCAGGGGTGAAAGTAAGTTAGAGGACTTACCGGTATGCCGGAGTCCTGAGCAGGGGGCATGGCCTCAACCAGAAGAGGTGTGGCCTCAACAGGAAGAGGCAGGGCCTTAAAACACCGGGCCCTTTAAATCTTGATTTAAAGGGCCAGGGCTCCAGCTGCAGTAGTGGCAGCTGGGAGCCCGGGGCCCTTTAAATCACCCCCGAGCTACCAGCCACAGAGGCGGCTGGGAGCCCCGGGGCGATTTAAAGGGCCCAGGGCTCCAGCTGCCGCTACTGCAGCGGAGCCCCGGGCCCTTTAAATCACTGAAGAGCCCTGGGGGCTCCCGGCTGCCACCGCTACCCCGGGGCTCTGGGCTCTGGCAGAGCTTTAAAGGGCCTGGGGCTCCGCTGTGGTAGCAGCTGCCGGAGCCCCAAGCCCTTTAAATCCCCGCCTGAGCCCTTCTGCCCAAGCCCTGGGGTAGTAGTGACTGGGCTCCATCGGAGATTTAAAGGGCCCTGCGGCTCCAGCTACCGCCCCGGCCCTTTAAATGCCCGCCGGAGCCCCACCGCCACTACCCCAGGGCTTCGGCAGCAGGGCTCCGGCGGGAATTTAAAGGGCCGGGGCAGTAGCGGTGGCTGGAGCTCCGGGGCTCTTTAAATCCCCGCCAGCGCCCCCCCACCCCTCCCCCAGGGCTCGGGCAGCAGGGCTCAGGCGGGAATTTAAAGGGCTTGGGGCTCCAGCCGCTGCTAGCGCCCCGGCCCTTTAAATCCCCTCTGGAGCCCCGCCGCCATTACTCCAGGGCTTCGGCAGCGGGGCTCAGGCGGGGAGTTAAAGGGCCCCGGGAGGGTAGTGGGGGCTGGAGATCTGGGGCCCTTTAAATCCCCACCAGAGCCCCGCCACTGCCGCTACTCCAGGGCTCGGGCAGCAGGGCTCAGGCTGGGATTCAAAGGGCCCTGGGGGGGTAGCAGCGGCTGCAGTTCCAGGGCCCTTTAAATTCCCGCCAGAGCCCCTCCATCCCTACCCCAGGGCTCGGGCAGCAGGGCTGAGGTGGGGATTTAAAGGGCCTTGGGGCAGTAGCAGCAGCTGGAGCTCCGGGGCCCTTTAAATCCCTCCAGAGCCTCACCACCGCTACCCCAGGGCTTTAAATTGCCCTCTCGGAAAGCCGGTCCTGGTACGGCGCACCGGCTTACTTTCACCTCTGCTAGTGACACAAAATGGTGTCCCTTGCATTCAAAGGATTTTTTCTCCTAGTCAGAATCCAATAAAGGGAATTTTTGTTTTATGACAAAAAGCATTAAAATTTGTTAGGCTAAGGAAGTACAAGCACATTTTATTGAAACGTTTACTTTACAATTCAGTGCAAGTTGATTGTTTATAAGAGGCAAGTTTATAGTTCAATCAGCATGCTTAAATTTTGTATTTCCTTTGGAAATTAGTTTCTAAACCATGCTGTGCACTTGAAGGCATAAAGTCCCTTTTATGCTATGTTTTAATTTTCCTTAACACATTGTGGTATCAAAGTTATGATATTCTCCTTTAGGATCTGCTGACTAAAATTATGTTGCACAAAGCCCTCTAGAATAGTACTTTAAAAAATATTTTATTGTAGTGGCATGATAAATTTAAAAAGCTATCATGATAATATAGGCTACCCGGGGAAATATTCCACAAAGGTTAATTTTTCGCTGAAAATAGAAAACTACTGTCTATCAGAAGGTTAAATGATGAAAGCTTCATACACGTTTCTCCTGCATATTGCTTTATCTGGTTTGTTGATTACTTATATAATCCCAGGGGTGACCATACAAACAGTCGAATTCCTGGGTCTAGTCCACAATAAAGATTTTTGCTTTAAAATGTAGACCTAGTAATTCTTTTAAAAATGCAAAACAAAATAAGTGAACTATTACAGTAATTGAAAATACATTTTACTGGAGATGGAGCAAAGACTCCATGTACATTATCCCATTGTGCAACATACATTCATGCAGTCCAGAGGTGGGCAAACTAAGGCCCGCGGGACACATCCTGCCCACGGGACCATCCTGCCCGGCCCTTGAGCTCCTGGCTGGGGAGGCTAGTCCCCTGCCCCTCCCCTGCTGTCCTCCCTCCCCCATAGCTATGCCGCCACGCAGGCAGCGGGGCTGCGAGTTCCTGCCGCTCCGAGCAGCATGGTAAGGGGGCGGGGGCGGCAGCGGTGCACGTGCGCAGCGGTGAAAAGATTGGGTAGAGGGTCCCAGGGGGCAGTCAGGGGACAGGGTGCTGTTGGATGGGACAGAAGTTCTGGGGCGGTCAGGGGGCAGGGAACAGGGGTGGGATGGATAGGGGGCGGGGCAGTCAGGGAGCAGGGGGGGTTTGATTGGGGATGGGATCCCGAGGCAGGCGGTTTGGGGCGGGGGGTCCTGGGAGGGGGTGGTCAGGGGACAAGGAGCAGGGGGGTGTTGGATGGGTCGAGGGTTCTGAGGGGGGCAGTCAGGGGCTGGGAAGTGGGAGGGGGCAGATGGGGGTGCGGGCGGGCACCAGGCTGTTTGGGGGGCAAAGCCTTCCCTACCTGGTCCTCCATACAGTTGCGCAACTCCAATGTGGTCCTCAGTCCAAAAAGTTTGCCCATCCCTGCCCTAGTCCCATGGCTTTGGAAGTCTTGGCTATTTAAATGAACAGATCATCATGGTATAAAGCAGAAGTTCCCACACTGTGATCCAAGGACTGCATTCTGATGGTCTGCAGAAAGCTGTCAGTCCACCCAGTGCTTGGCTCATCCTTGTTTCCAGCTATTTCTACAGGAACCATTTCTATTTCTCAGCCTCTTGATTGCAGCAGCTACTGCTGAGGGGAGAGACAAGCTGCCTTTAGGTATCATGTGGTTGGTCAGCATGTCCAGGAGAGAAAGAAATTCAACAAAACAATGCCTGCAGAGAAGAGTATCAGGAAGCAGGGGGGCTGAGAAGAATGGAGTGGGTGACAGAGAAGCACGTGCAAGGGAGAAGGGAAACAGAGGAACTAAACGGAACACACGGTTTCAAAATCTGCAAACTACATCTCTTACAGACAACAGTTAAATACTTTCCTAAAGTTATTTGTTCCATGTAAACAATTGTTCTAGCAGCTAAAGGAATGTGTGATTGCAAAAGGGATGGTGACATGCGACAGTCACTGTGGTTCTTGCTATGAGAAGTACAAAACCTATGAAACATGTGCTGTGAATGGGTGGTGTTATCAGAAGAATGGTACAGAGTTGTGTGCTCGAAGAGAAGGGTGCAAGTTTTTTAATCAGGTGGGAGACTGATGGAGCGTTGTACCTAGTCATAAGCTTTGGCTGTTTCAGAAGTGTGTTCACATATACTTTATGTCTTTGTTGAGATACAAATAATACATTTCAGGAGATCATAGGGTTGCTAGCTTGTTAAAGCAAAGTTAGTTCTTCCCTGAAAAATGACTCTAACGTAGCAATGTGGATACCCTGGACATCGTCCCTTTGTTTCCGTATTAAATTAGCTCCGTTTTCAAGTAAAACAAGAGACTTTTTTTTTTTAAACTGCCAGCCCAGATTTCTCATCTTAGGCTCTGAAAGTCACACTGGGTATGTCTACACTGCACACTAAGCCCAGGTCTGTGGGACCCAGGCTTGTGGACTCTGTTTCCAAGCCTGTGCTTGAGTGTCCACTCTACATTGTAAACCTGGGTTTACAATTCCTGAACCCATCTCACAGTGTGTTAATACGTCTGTGCGGCACTACACAGACCTTCTGGCATGAATCTGCAGATCAGTTGCATCCTTGCTGCAAAATGACAGGGCTTTCACCTGAGTCATGGCAAGATTTGGGCTCTGACAAACCCCGCACCAGAATCCTAGAGCCCATGTCCTGAGTACTGATTTGTTGGGTTTTTCTTGAGCCAGAGTCCAGGCTTAGAGTGCAGTGTAGATATACCCACTGTGTCCTTTACTTCTCAGCATCGTCTCCCATCCAAACTTAGCCATCAGTTGCACATATGCAGGTCTGGGGCTGCCTTTGGGTTTGCACAGTTGCATTTGAATTTAAGTTACTAAATAATTATCTTGATTATGTATGATAAGGAATAGTGCCCTCCCTCTCAGCAATGTTGGCTTTGCAGGGGTAGCAGAAGTAAACAGCAGTAGAAATGTATTTTTGTTTCTACAGTCAGATAAATCTCTGAAGGTTGCACGCAGAGAGCACATCCACTGGGTCAGTTAAATGTTTACATAGTCATTTTTCTTAGTAATCCATATTCTAAGGTGAATTGAGTGAATTGCAGTTGTTATCTACTATGTATAAACAGCACTTTAAAATCGTGTTTCTTCTTAATTTAATATTAAGGATAGAACTGATTAAATAATTCATTGGGAATCATGTAGTCTCTGAATTTAGCCTTTTTCAATAATAATAATAATTGTCCTATTCTCAAATTATCCATAAACCATTTTGTGCTTAACTGCGGAAAATTCCTGATCCAGTCACACAGGCTTCTGTTCCCAGAAATGGCAGTTCTCAGGCTTTAAAGAAGCAGTTAAGCCCATCTCTGTCAGCTTTACCAAACTTACCTAATGAATGAGCTCTTTGCCTATTTTATTTTTTTCTAATGGTCAACTTCCAAGGCCTCCTTGGACACATTTCTCACTAACTTTACTATCTATAATGTCTTTCACTGATTCCCATTTGCATTTCATGATACGGCACTGACTCAGTGGTTTCACTTCTTTCCCCAACTCTCATGTCTACCTGGCTTCTGGTTTCAATCTTGCATCTCTGGACCTCACACCTGAGGAACCCTGTATTGCATTTTCCTTCTACCAGTGAATTTCTCCATGCAGCCTTGTCTTTGTGTTTCTGTAACAGTTCTTCTATCCCACTCATTACTGGCTCAAAATTCACTTTTTTGCACTGCTCCCTCCCTAGTACTCTGATTGAACGAGCCATACATAGAAAATAATATGCACTGAAAGAAATTCCCTCCTGTTGTTCCCAGATTATTGGGAAGCAGTTTACAGAGCTTGTTAGCCAGAGCATGAATCTCTAGTGACCACTCTGTAGCTGCTCTGCTTACAGCATGTAAGGCTGAAACAAAGTAATTGAGATAACTATGAAAAAGGACAGTATTTGACACAGAAACCTCACATACATTTACTTGAGAAGCCCAATATAAAACAGTCTGGACAGAGCACAATGGGGTTTCCCCCCTCACCCCATGTCAGTGTAATCTTCCTTGCTATTAGATTACACTTCTGTTCATTTATTTTAAAACATTTCCCACAAGTCTTATCTGACCTGTCAACCTGTATCATCTCTAGATCTAAAAAAGAAGAGACAAATTCTGCTGGTAAAATCCCTTGTGAGTCAGACACAGCATAATTGTATTTCTGTTTTACACCAATATCATAGCTTAGTAAACAAAGCTATGCCCACTGGTGAATGTGTTAATCCTTCTCAGTAGTATCAATTTCCAGAGCTTTGGTTCCATGAAATGAAATATCTATTGGTATGTTTACCATTGCCAGTCCAGATTCATAAAGTTGCATTGATTAGATTTTTGAACTGTGAAAAATCAATACAGGTTGGGTTTTTTTATACAAATTGGATTTGGATCAGGAAGAAAATATTCCACAGATGAGAAATAAAACTGGACAGAAAAATGTGACTGAAAACATCAAATGGTGGGGGGTATTGTATCAGTCTCTGCTGACTTCTTTATCTGTCCAGTGATTATTTTCTTACACAAATTGATTGTCAAGAAAATTAAGGCTCCAAGTTTGTGAAAGATATTTTCCAAATTAGTCTAGCATTATGAGTAACTGTATTAAAATTTTAAAAATCCACTTACATGCAGATATTTTATAAAGTGAGCAGACTATATCCTATAATACCCTACACTAGCCACTGAGATTGTTGATGGCAGCATTGCTACTGGAAATCATGAAATCTTTTTTTTGAGTACTTAATGCATCAGAAATGTATCCATTGAGATGGGGCAGGATTATTTCCAGAAAGCAATTAATAGTTACTCCAGTGATGGGGAGACATTATTATGAGTAACGCATAAAAAGATACAGCAACTTAGTTCCAATGTTGTTTTTATTTTATGTGGTTTGGGCTGTGGGACTATGATGGGGTAGTCTGCCTCCTTTCAGGATAGTGGTGCCTAGTGGTCAGCCCAACCCCATCATGTGGAGTGGCCCATTAAGGTTGTGAAAGGTCTGATACGGATATAGATGCACACACACATACAGATCTAGAAGATATTGATAAAGAGGAAGTGTTCCAGATATAAGTAGTGCTTGGGAGGAAATCTCATCCCTGTGTCTTTAAGGGCCTGAGGCCAGGAGCCTTGCAGAGAAGGTGAAGTAATGCTCCCCTCTTACCCAACAAATTGGGGATAAACAGGGGATTGGGGTCAGCATAAATGCTGCTCCCTCCCTTATAGCAGGGCAGACACCAGCAGGAGAACACTGGTCTGCTAAACCCTCTGAGGTCTAATTGCAGGGAAAGAAGCCAGCTGAGGCAGAAGTGGGCTAAAATCTTGCAGCTGGCTAATTTAAAACTAGGATTGGTAGAATTAGTTTTTTTATATATATAATTTTGATGGATAATATTGATGTTTACTTTTCAGCATGTTTTTATTTGTATCAATAGAAATTTTCACAGTTGTGGGAAATTTATGAGGGGCTCAGACAATGGGAGGCAGACAATACTTATTTTGTGGCAGGTTTCAGAGTAACAGCCGTGTTAGTCTGTATTCGCAAAAAGAAAAGGAGTACTTATGGCACCTTAGTGACAGTAGACGTTGGGATTCAAAATGTTAAAACTTTATAACCATTAAACACAAATCGCCAGTATCACATGTCAAAGTACACAGAGTAAATCAAACTTTAATAAGTTCTCTAGCAGCATTTTTCTTATTTTGCTTATTTGTAAATTTCAATTAGTATTGATGGAAATATTTTTTCATGGTTTGTGTGCATTTGGTGAAATTAATGTTTACCCGTTGTGACAGGGTCGGGCCAGATGGCTATAGGAGAGTAATAGAAGGCGGATATATTAGCCCCAGGCTAAGTAGGTCCCTTTTCCCTGGGTAAGGGAAAGGTTCCAGAACAATCAGGGGACTCCTGGCTTAAGAAGAGACAGAGAGACTAGCTAATTTACAGCCCAGCTTCAAGGAGAAGAGCTGAGGACACCTGTTTTGAAAGAGGTGACTAGGACTCTTCTGTGCACCCAGACTGGAGTGATCTAGGGCAACTAACCAAAGTGAGTTACACTAGATGGAAGGAGTTAATAAATCAGACCTCATGAGGGATACATGTCTTGAACCAATTTAGTCTGAGTAATTGACTGAAAGAACCTGAGGGGTCCCTGACTGCAATATACCTACAGAGCCATGAATGGCTGCAAGGGGGCATGCTGGATGGTAATGCCTCATGGCAGGTACAAACATAAGAAATGTAACTTGGAAGTCTGAGAAATGATACGTCACAAATATTTTCTCTGCATTAAGTTTAAAAGCAAAGAGCTAACAGTTTAAATTTAAAGTGAAACTGATTGTTTGGGGCAGTGTTGGCTCTGCTATAAGGGCAGGATAGGTGGTCATGTTGTGCTGATGGACTATATTGTACTGAATAAGTATCTGAATAATGGTTTTCAGTGCATACTTTGATGTTGACACCTTGATTCTTTGACAGCCTTACCTCACTGAGGAGTATCCTATGCCATGAGTAACCCTTTAGAAACCAATGGGCCTGCTCATCGAGTAAGGCATTCCTTAACATGAGCAATGACATGAAAATCACTAGGCACAATTAAAAGCAGAAGCATCCAACATTTTGCAGTTTCCAGTAAATCCACCATTAATCACACTTGCAGTAATTATTTCTGGGACAAATCTAACAAACAGACAACACAGAAGAGAGAGAGGAAACTGGGTATTAGTCAGGTTCCTTGATTCCCATTCCTCTTCCTCTTGGCCATCCGTTCAGGCAGTTGGTCTCATGAGGGTTAACGGTCCAATTAGAGTCTTGGGTCTACTTATACCCATTTGACCTTCAGCAGCAAAGCTGGACTATTATATATGATATCTTAAATTCATAAAACATTTCACATACAGGGCTAGCTCCTCAGCTCATGTTAAATCAGCAAAGCTGCATTGAAGACAATGATTCAAAGGAGAATCTGGCCTAAAAACAGTTTAAGTCTAATCTTTCACCCCATGGTAAACACCATAGCAGGGTGTTTCCTAGCTATGAGACAATATTTTAAGACAATTGTAGGCCATGGGGGAATAAGAAAAATTAAATTCAGCCCAAATAATCAGAATAAATCAAGAAAACAAAGCGACAGAAAGAAAACGATGGGGGAGAAAGAGAGAGAAGGTCTGTAAAAACGTTGGATGATTTATGAAGTATAAAAGGAAGTCCTTGTGTTTCCATCACAATCTAACTGACACAACTATTCCAGCAAAAGCCCCCGTGTATCCATAGTTATACCAGCAAAAAGTCCTTTTGCCAATATAACTCATTTCATTTGGGGAACTGGAACCTTTTCTAGTGCAGACAATGCCACCATTTGGTGTCATTCAGAAACAGCTCCGTCACTTTTGAAACTTGCAATTTAAGTTTTTAAACTTTTGTGGGAGAAAAAATTATATTAATAAAATCAGTTGCTGAAAAAATGAAAGCTAGAACAGGGTTGTCTCCAGGACACAGCAGGTAGGTAATTTAAAAAGCTCAGGAATATTGTTGAAATTATTATGCAAGCTTATTAAATGCAATGTATATTTAAATTGAAAAAAAACTTTCTTTATTAGGCCCAGATAGGTGAATTTTCATAGCCTCCAGCAGTTAAGCATATTGGGTAAAAGTCGGGTTAGATTAATTTCTAATCTTTATGGAAATCCATTTTTTAATAAATGGATTTCCAAGTTATGAATATGACACTTAAGAGTTTAGAATATCTGTAGCACAAGGTTCATCATTTAAATATGTGGGGAAAGTAAAATGAAAGAGTTTTTTATTTTAAGATTATATGAAAACTTTTGTTTACATATATTTTTGTATTTTAACATAATATTCTAGCTGAGTTATTCCTGAAGTGTGTTGAAATAACATAGAAATCTTATCATTAGAATTTATAAAATATTTAGCTTTAATTTTCTTTTTCCTATTATGCAATTAGAAACTTATTATAAAACACAGTTAAGTGAACTCATTGTTGACTTAGATAATTAAAATAAAGAATATGAAGTGAATTTTTAATGCTTTTTAGATTAGCCCCAGCATGATCAACAGATTTGTCTCCTTTTCAAGAATATCTACCAATAATGCTTCAGACTGTATATGATGTCTTCTAACAAAATTAATGAACATTCAGAATTAAGGACATGCTCATCTGGGATGGTTCTGAACCCTTAAAGCATCCGGTGTTGTGGAAGAAAGAACAGACATAATTTAACAAAGGGTCCAATATAGCAATTACATGATCTTTGAGCTTTTTAATGATGTGACATTTATGGACAGAATTGTTTGGGACCATCTACCTATTTTGGGGTTTTATATTCTGCTCATCACTATAGTATCTCAGTACCATCCACTGTGGAGTATTCTTTTGTTTAACTTCCTGTGCGAACATGGTATACCAGGACAAACAGAAATGTAGTCAGCTATTGTTTCTCCCAGTTTGGGGGATTTTATGCATATGTTTTTCTCCAAGAAGAACTAAAGAGTTTGTTGTGTGTTTGGATATTCAAAACACGGTAGCTTGAACTGAAAGCACATCCTTAGTCATATTTATTAGGTGAGCTCCTGGTTTTAAACGGAAACCTTCTGTGTGCTTGTGCTATTTTGCTGTAGTTAGGATGGTCATTAGATTTGATTTCTCGTGCCTTGCCTGAGAACAGAAATCTATGAAGAGTCATGAGAACTGTACTTGGATCTCCCAACCTGAAGAATCCCTCTCCAGTGTCCTCTTAAACAGCATTTTTAGGAGCTTAGTATTAACTAATTGAAACAATGATGGAAACCTGAGAGTTCAGACTCTGCCCACAGAGTGCTGATGTGTCAAGTGGTTGAGCAAGAGGAGGCAACTGAACAAAGTATCTTCTCCGCTTTGCAGCCTTATTATCAGAGAAATGTTTTTGAAGTTCACCATTAGCTTTCAAAGGAAAACAGTGTCCGTTCTCCAGCGCAGCCACTGGTTCATTAGTTCATGGCAGGAATTGTTTTCGAATTTTCCTTTGACTTTGGAAAGCATATGAAGAGATCACTGGTCTAGAACTGTTGACCAAAGTGAGGCCCTACACTCAATTTGATGGCATTTCTCTGTCTCAGTGCAATGCAATAACTTTTGAACTCTGCATCTGATCTGTTCCAAAATTTCAGGAAATATTCTAGGCATCAGTGCCCAGAACCCTATTGAATTTGGTGAAAATCTGAAAACTTGAAATGGATATGGGGGACACATGGTGCCACTGGCATCTGATTAGGGGCACAAGGATTAGAGGAGAATGAGGGGGCACACAGAACCCCTGGCATGGGGGGCAGAATGTGGGATGCTGGAATGGAGGGAGGCAGGCAATGGGAGTACAAAGAGCTGCTGGTACAGGAGAAGAGGGAAACAGAGAGAGCACACAGAGCCTGGGCTTTTTATCCAGGTTATTTCACAGCATTTGGAATGAAGAACATGACTTAGTATTTTTGAAGTTTTTCACAAGTATGCGTTTTTGTTTCCATTTTCAATCTGTTCTGCTTATGTCATCCAAGCCAGTAAATGGCAGTCATTTTATTTGGTGAGCTAGATTTAGATTGGTAATGTTGAGATGAAACAATAACAATATCTGGGCCATCCAGACCACATCTTTTACTCACAATGCTGATTTTATTGACTGCAATTTGTTACATGAGAACTAGTTTTGCCATATTTCTGGTCTACTTGAACAGTGTGGATTCTCCAACCCTGTTGCATCCGCTATGCTGACAATGGCTGGGGGTGATGTAGGTGTCACCACACTGGCATTATATTATCAGATCATCTCTCTACACCTGGCTGATCCTTCTGTGCCTGGCTATGTTAACATGTGAAAAGCAGCAACAATGCAGGATTTGGGCCTGTCTAATTACAGATATCCTCATCTGGTGTAATTAACCTGAGCCAGATCCTCGACTGGTATAAATTAGCATAGTTCTGTTGAAGTCAATGCAGCTATGCTAATTTATACCAGCTAAGGAGCTGGCCTGTACTCTCGAGCTAAGTGGATGGGTGTAATTTACTGCACTGGAAGAATTTACCCAAAATAGTAAATTTTGTGGACATAACACTTTCTGGGAGACAACTGAAGGGTCTGTTGAATAAAATTGTTCTTCTTTAGGTAAGCAAAGGAGAAATGCTGAACTTTATCCAGATTTAATTTATACAAGTGTTGTGCATTGCAGCATGCTAAAGGCACTCAGTAATACTAAATTATTTCAACAAAACTTTAAAGTCTGTCTGTATTTTTTCATGCTCACTTGCAACATATTCCCCAAGGAAATATATTTGTATTTTAGCATAATTTTGTCATTTTTGTAGCCTATAAGGTTTATATATAGTTTTATATATATATATAGTTATCTACATAGAATGTTTTTAAAAGGTATTGCTGAATAAAACTGTTCCTGACCCTAAAACATTAAAAATGACATTCCTATACATATGTTGTAAATCACACAGCTGTCAACATCTGTAATGTTATTGCATGGGGGTTTGGTTTTTATTACTTCTTTCTTTCTGTTGAAAGATTGAAATTGATAAAGAATTTAAATATGTACTTTTAAAAAAAATTCATATAGAGTGTCACTTTTTGCCATTATAGACATTCAAGGGGGAATGTTTATATACAATAGTTCAGAGTAAGAAATTATCATTCTTTAAAACCTGTCAGGGGAAAATCTTTCCACCATTTGGTGTTACACATTTTAAATCCCGTTTTAAATCAGAACAGACATGGTTATTCTGGCTTATACTTATAGTGCTATCAACTAGCTTCTGAGAAGGAGGAGGAAACATTCCTCTGGCAGGTTAATTGCAGAATAACAAGCAAATTCTGTCTGCTGAAACTAATTATTTTAAATAAATTTAAACTATATTGAGCCCTCTTATAATGAAACCATTCTTTTCACAGAACAACTTCACTCTAAGTGGAGGTAGAATTGCAACTGGCATATTGTGATTTATTGAAACAATTCAGGACTTTTAATTCTCCTTCACTATGAATGGAGTTTCACTAGTGCCCTATCCATGCAGAAAAATTTACTGTGAATAGAAATGACTTGCAAGAACTGATCTTGTCACCATGAAATAGTTTTTATACTTTGATCAGCCAGCCGTTGATGGGCAAGAGCAAAGCTTTTTAAAGACAGACCTTGAAAACCATTGCAGAATTTGGGACATATTCCTGTGATGAGGGGCCTATATATGAGTAATACTGTATTTTTCCAGGGCTGTGGGTTGCTTGCTGTTTGACATGTGTTATTTCCTTTCTGTGTATTAGTGCGTTGGCTTTTATTGCCATAAGTGAAGGCCATTACCATTGGTACAAACTGATTAATATCTCAGTGATCACTTTGCTGTAATAAATTAGTCACACTTTGTCTTTTAACTCAATCCACCTGGACCCTGTACTTTTCAAACTGTTTAAATAAAAACTGTATCCTAGATTTCTGGAAACACCTATCAGAATCAGGAATGGATGTGTGATACACTGGCTTAGGGCTTGATCCAAAATGCACCCAAGTAATTGGAAGTCTTATCATTGGTTTCAGTGGGCTTTGGATCAGGGCCCTATGGCATGCAATTAGTGGCTGGCCCTAACAAATATAAGGCTTGCTACTTACTTGCTGCTAACGAAGGAGTAGTTCATGTGATTGCAACCTGTATTTCATGATAAAAGTCCTTCATTTAATCACTCTTGATGACCGATGTCTGTATGTATTATCATGCATAGTCCATAACAGAACATGATATTTTTTACCATCTAAAAGTATGTATTCTTTGAATCCTATATAGAATTATGCACTATGGACTGTGGCAGCCATGGGGTTTGTTCAAGAGGAATATGCCAATGTGAAGAAGGCTGGGTAGGACCAAGCTGTGAGGAACGTACATGCCACTCTCACTGTGCTGAACATGGCCAGTGCAAAGATGGGAAGTGTGAGTGCAGCCCTGGATGGGAAGGGGATCATTGCACCATTGGTAAGATTTTATATGTTGTTTTTTTTTAAAGGCTGACTAGCTAATAGGAAGATCTGCTGCAGCCATCAGCTTGAAGATCTTTTGGAAAAATTAGAGAGCCAAATTCAGTCCTGGAGTACAAAGATGCCTCTCCACTGACTTTGATGGATTGGCACACACTTACACCATAATCATATTTGTCCCACAGACTGGTCAATGCAGCTTTTGCTTTACATGCAGCAATACTGATGTAATAGTTGGACGTATCCAATCAAAGTTCTATAGGTTACATTCTAATGCACAGCTGAGCTACATTCCTATAGGTACTGAGAATCATAAAAAAATACTTTAAAATTATTAATAAAAGTTGTGAGAGGCTGAAACTAGCAGGCAGCTTAAATAATTCTAAATCTGCTGCCTTCCCATCATAGGATTTAAATATTTTGCTTGTCACAAGAGATGGTTTTACAGTAGCCGAAAACTACAATATTGTTAATAAGAAGCTAAAGTTTATGGGTCTTTTCAGAAGTCACTACTCAGCTGTACAAATGTTAATTGTTATATTTTAATAAAATGTGACACATTTTTACAAAGCTTAATAGTGTTTCTTGCCGAAATGTCATTACTGTTTTCCCAGAGCATTCTTATTCTTAAACATTTTAATTGCATGTAAGAGACCAGGATACCTAATTTTGAGAGGTAGGTAGTCCAAATTTTCAGGCTTTGCAAATACTGCGCTTATCTTTTTTCTTTTCTGTATTTTGAAAATTTGGCCCTTCCTCATTTAATTAAATGGCTAAATTCTATAGCCAGTGATTCAATTACCTTATAATACCTGCTTATAGGGAGTAAAATTGATAAAAAATAAAGGTAATTTTCTTTATTGTTAGTAAAAAAATGATTTTGTTCAAGAGATTTAGTTTTGGTTTTAAAAGGAAGATAACTAAGCAATGAGTGAATTAAGTAGAAGGCACAGCCTGCATTACACATGGTAGTGCCCATAATATTAAAAAACAATAACTGAAGAACACACATGTAGCTGCAATTATTGTTTGTTGCTATATGAGTCCTTTCTGACATCCTGGATAACAAAATCAGCTATTTGTTTTATTCAAAGTGGTAGGAATAGACCTGATTAAAATAAGAGAGAGGCACTTTATCTTAACCAAAGTATGGTAAACTATTAGCAAATGGTTTCTGTGTTTGAAATTCAATCTATCACAGTTTTGTTTTTTCTTTTTTAAGCTCACTACTTGGATGCTGTGCGAGGTAAGCTTTTCATATCAGCATTGCAAAGGAACAATGAAAGGGTATAAAAGTGTTGGGAATGGGGGTATTTGGGTGACTTGTTCCCTTTTGAGCCTCCCATTTCCTGTACTGTTAAGATACAATATACGATCAAATGGATACAATACGATCAAATGGATGACTGGATAGGTAGGTATCTATTTACAGAGAAGTCTCGTTTGTCAAACAAAATATCAGTACATTCTGCATTCTTAGCTCTTTATATTGTCTCAATATTTCATCAGAAGCAGCGGTGTCTAAAGTAAGCATGACTGGAATGTGGCTTTCACATTTGGTTACCAATTTCCATATATATGTAATATGCTACGTGAGGCGAGTCAGATTTCTGCTCATGGTTTCCATTCACGGAGTGATGACAGCACTGAGGACTTGGTATTACCAGAATAATTTGTGTCAATCCTTCCTTCTGTTAGAACAACATTTCCATATTTTTATCATCTGCAGCTAAAGAGTAGGTTTCATTTGTGAAGGAAATATGCTTCTCTAAGACTTTGGAGGTGGGGGAGAAATGTAAAACAACACATGTTTTAAAACCTGGTATTGTACAGTACCGTGTGAGGTTTTGAGATTCAGAGGGATTTATAAATATTTGCTCTACCTCACACCCGCATTGGTTGCTGCTTTGAGCAATTTGTGTGTTTGCCCTTTGGCAGAAAACGCTATCTGGGCTACAGATGATATAGTTGATTAAACCATTCCAGACCCAAAGAGCCAAATTCTGTGTAGATTTGCACCCTGTGCATGTCCTTTGACATAAATTTGCTCTGCAGGGCCTATGGCTTGTTTCTGGCCCTACATGTCTATGTCTTTCATGGTTTGGAAGCAATCTCTCAGTCCTAGCCACACTGTTGTGTAAGAAATCACACTGTCCCAACGAGAAACTGCAGAACTGGAATTAATTTGCAAACTGGACACCATCAAATGAGACCTGAATAAAGACTGGGAGTGGGTGAGTCAATACAAGAACTAAAAAAATTCCCCCTACTGTTACTCACACTTTCTTGTCAACTCTTTGAAATGAGCCACCCTGATTACCACTACAAAAGTGATTTTTCATCCTGTTGATAATAGCCCATTTTAATTGAATTGTCTCGACCCCTCACTTGGTAAGGCAACTCCCATCTTCTAATGTACTGTTATACATACCTTCCTACTGTATTTTCCACTCCATGCATCTGATGATGTGGGTTTTAGCCCATGAAAGCTTATGCCCAAATAAATTTGTTAGTCTCTAAGGTGCCACTAGTACTCCTCGTTGTTTTTGTTTCTACTGTCCCCTGGGAAGATGGCTCTCAGCAGAGATATCAGATGAAGCAGGATTCCAAAAAGGATTGGGCACTTATTTATGTATTTATTATTTTATCTCTTCAGAATTGAATAACAATAAAAATGTCATACAAAAAGCCCTAGGTTACCTGAGAATTACTAGACTTACACAGTGAATGAGCTGCCAAAATCTTAACAACCGGTTCCCTCCTCGCCCCGTGGCCCACCCCAGCCCTCTGGGGACTCCTGCCCCATCCAACGCCCTGTGTTTCTTGATGCCCCCCCAACCCCTGCCCCATCCACCCTCCTCCCCTGTCTCCTGACTGGCCCCAGAACTGGGCAGGAGGGTCTCGTGGGCCACCGTAGTGGGTGCCCACCCTGCCCCTAAGAGCCAGAGGGACCTGCCAGGGGGCGAGGTGGGGAGTCCCAGCGGTGCTTACCTGGGGCAGCTCCCAGGAAGCATCTGGCAGGTCCCTCTGGCTCCTAGGGGTGGGGTAGCATAGCTAAGGGGGGAGCAGGGAGAGCAGCTGCTCCCCCCACTGATCACATCAAAAGTGGCGCCTTAGGCGCCAACTCCATGGGTGCTCCGGGCCTGGAGCACCCATGGGGAAAACTTAGTGGGTGAAGAGCACCCACAGGCAGCTCCCCGCCCCATGCCTGGCCACAGCTAACCTCACTTCCGCTCCGCCTCCTCCTCTGAATGTGCCGCCCCCCTCTGCTTCTCCAAATCAGCTGTTCGCACAGGAAGCCTGGGAGGGCTGAGAAGCAAGCGGCGGCTTCGCACCTGGGCCCAGGGAGGCGGAGGTGAGCTGGGGCGGGGAGCGGTTCCTCTGTGCGCCCCCTCCCCCCCCCCAGTTACTTGCTGCAGTGCGGGTGGCCCTCCTCATGCCCCCCCGCCCCAGCTCACATCCGCTCCGCCTCGGCCTCCCTAGGCCTGAGCGTGAAGCTGCCACCTGCTTCTCAGCCCCCCGGCTTCCCGTGCGAACAGCTGATTCGCAGGAAGCCGGGGGGCGGGGGCAGAGAAGCAGAGCGGGGCGGTGCGTTCAGGGGAGGAGGCGGAGCGGAGGTGAGCTGGGGCCAGGGCAGGGAGCTGCCGGTGGGTGCTCTGCACCCATCAAATTCTCCTCATGGGTGTTCCAGCCCCGGAGCACCCATGGAGTTGGCGCCTAAGGCGCCACTTTTGGCCGGCTGTTAAATTTTGAAGCCCTTTTAGAACCGGTTGTCCCTCGAGGCACAACCGGTTCTAAAAGGGCTTCAAAATTTAACAACCGGTTCTAGCAAATGGGTGCGAACCAGCTCCAGCTCACCACTGGACTTACATTCATAAAGGACAACCACCCACAGCAAAATATAATCATAAAATATACCAATAATGAATTAACTCAGCTGGCCAATAAATCTAAACAGGAAAACAGCCCCTTTAATCTCATCGGGAACATACCCTCAACTTTCAAAAAAAAAATCTATGAAATAAATGGCTTTGATAGTGTACTGGAAGATCGTCAAGATCAAGCTATTTCAGACCAATGAGGGACCTAGAGTCCCAAGGCCCTTATAGACCACACCTTACCAGCAGACCCTCTCTATTTTATAATGATGGGGGGATATAGCTCAAGTCTCCCTGCTGATGGCAACATGTCTTGGGGGGAGAGGTGATACTTCAGGTAGGCAGATGCTAGGAAATGAAAGGCCTATAGGATGTAAGTAACAATTTAAACTCTACCAGGAGACCTGTAGGCAACTGATGCAGATCTTGGAGCCATGGTGTCATGTATAATTTATGTGGATAACAAGAACTATCCAGAGCTATACAAGTAAGGATTAAAAAAGCAAAACACAAGGATCCTTGAAAGAAACTACCCTCTGTCTTTTGGGAGTTAGGAAAAAACATTCTCTGTGTGCAGGCTGTTCTGTAATGCACCTTTCTCTGAAGCACATGCTACTGGCCACTCTGAGCCAGAACACTGGACTAGATGGGCCAGTACAGAAGTTGGACCAATAAAAGGTATTACCTCATCCATTTTGTGTCTCTAGATGGACCACTGGTATTTAGGCTCTGTCTCTTTGGCTGGCAGTTCCAAACACTTTTTCCAATATCTCCTTTAGCGGCTGCCAGAAACCCCTGCAGACTGAGTCTTCCTTCCTCTTGGAATCAAATCTTTTCCTTTTGATAGTGCAGAAGTGTCAACACACACTTTCAGATAAAGAGCATTGAATTCATGAGAGTCCATTCTGGCAAAGAGAAAGCACTCGTTTAGAAAGGGATGCCACTTGTAGTGTTAAATTGATTGCTAAGCGCCATCCATTGTCCTTTGGCTCCCTGTGTGGTAAGGTAAAAATCTGACAAAAATATGTACTGGCACCAAACTATACAAGCAGATGGACATTAGTGGGCACATCCAAGATACTATCTATCTGTCACACCGAGCAAGGAACCTAGCTGAAAATGCTGAAATTATTGTTAATTCAGAGTTTACAAACCCTGGGGATGATGCAATTGATCCATTTTAGATCTAGTTTCATAATTTACAGAAAGAAATCAAAACATTTCCCATAGCCACCAAAGGGCAAGTGTTTGTCTTATTTATAGATTCATAGATTCATGGATATTTAGGTCAGAAGGGACCATTATGATCATCTAATCTGACATTCTGCACAACGCAGGTCACAGAATTTCACCCACTACTCCTGCGAAAAACCTCTCACCTATGTCTGAGCTCTTGAAGTCCTCAAATCATGGTTGAAAGACTTCAAGGAGCAGAGAATCCTCCAGCAAGTGACTCGTGCCCCATGCTACAGAGGAAGGCGAAAAACCTCCATGGCCTCTTCCAATCTGCCCTGGAGGAAAATTCCTTCCCGACCCCAAATATGGCGATCAGCTAAACCCTGAGCAGATGGGCAAGATTCACCAGCCAGATACTACAGAAAATTCTTTCCTGGGTAACTCAGATCCCACCTCATCTAATCATACAATCACAGAATCATAGAATATCAGGGTTGGAAGGGACCTCAGGAAGTCATCTAATCCAACCCCCTGCTCAAAGCAGGACCAATCCCCAATTAAATCATCCCAGACAGGGCTTTGTCAAGCCTGACCTTAAAAACTTCTAAGGAAGGAGATTCTACCACCTCCCTAGGTAACGCATTCCAGTGTTTCACCACCCTCCTAGTGAAAAAGTTTTTCCTAATATCCAACCTAAACCTCCCCCACTGCAACTTGAGACCATTACTCCTTGTCCTGTCCTCTTCCACCACTGAGAATAGTCTAGAACCATCCTCTTTGGAACCACCTCTCAGGTAGTTGAAAGCAGCTATCAAATCCCCCCTCATTCTTCTCTTCTGCAGACTTAACAATCCCAGTTCCCTCAGCCTCTCCTCATAAGTCATGTGTTCCAGACCCCTAATTATTTTTGTTGCCCTTCGCTGGACTCTCTCCAATTTTTCCACATCCTTCTTGTAGTGTGGGGCCCAAAACTGGACACAGTACTCCAGATGAGGCCTCACCAATATCGAATAGAGGGGAATGATCACGTCCCTCCATCTGCTGGCAATGCCCCTACTTATACATCCCAAAATGCCATTGGGCTTCTTGGCAACAAGGGCACACTGTTGACTCATATCCAGCTTCTTGTCCACTGTCACCCCTAGGTCCTTTTCCGCAGAACTGCTGCCTAGCCATTCGGTCCCTAGTCTGTAGCGGTGCATTGGATTCTTCCATCCTAAGTGCAGGACCCTGCACTTATCCTTGTTGAACCTCATCAGATTTCTTTTGGCCCAATCCTCCAATTTGTCTAGGTCCCTCTGTATCCTATCCCTACCTGCAACCGTATCTACCACTCCTCCTAGTTTAGTATCATCCGCAGATTTGCTGAGAGTGCAATCCACACCATCCTCCAGATCATTTATGAAGATATTGAACAAAACAGGCCCCAGGACCGACCCTTGGGGCACTCCACTTGATACCGGCTGCCATCTAGACATGGAGCCATTGATCACTACCCGTTGAGCCCGACAATCTAGCCAACTTTCTACCCACCTTATAGTGCATTCATCCAGCCCATATTTCCTTAACTTGCTGACAAGAATACTGTGGGAGACCGTGTCAAAAGCTTTGCTAAAGTCAAGATACAATATATCCACTGCTTTCCCTTCATCCACAGAACCAGTAATCTCATCATAGAAGGCTATTAGAGTCACCTTCTCTTGGTGAATCCATGCTGACTGTTCCTGATCACTTTCCTCTCGTGTAAGAGCTTCAGGATTGATTCCTTGAGGACCTGGTCCATGATTTTTCCGGGGACTGAGGGGATGCTGACTGGCCTGTAGTTCCCAGGATCCTCCTCCTTCCCTTTTTTAAAGATGGGCACTACATTAGCCTTTTTCCAGTCGTCCGGGACTTCCCCCGATCGCCATGAGTTTTCAAAGATAATGGCCAATGGCTCTGCAATCACAGCCGCCAAGTCCTTTAGCACTCTTGGATGCAACGCATCTGGCCCCATGGACTTGTGCACGTCCAGCTTTTCTAAATAGTCCCTAACCACTTCTTTCTCCACAGAGAGCTGGCCACCTACTCCCCATGCTGTGTTGCCCAGTGCAGCAGTCTGGGAGCTGACCTTGTTCGTGAAGACAGAAGCAAAAAAAGCATTGAGTACATTAGCTTTTTACACATCCTCTGTCACTAGGTTGCCTCCCTCATTCAGTAAGGGGCCCACACTTTCCTTGGCTTTCTTCTTGTTGCCAACATACCTGAAGAAACCCTTCTTGTTACTCTTAACATCTCTTGCTAGCTGCAGCTCCAGGTGCGATTTGGCCCTCCTGATTTCATTCCTACATGCCTGAGCAACATTTTTATACTCTTCCCTGGTCATTTGTCCAATCTTCCACTTCTTGTAAGCTTCTTTTTTATGTTTAAGATCCGCAAGGATTTCACTGTTAAGCCAAGCTGGTCGCCTGCCATATTTACTATTCTTTTGACACATCGGGATGGTTTGTCCCTGTAACTTCAATAGGGATTCTTTGAAATACTGCCAGCTCTCCTGGACTCCTTTCCCCCTCATGTTATTCCCCCAGGGGATCCTACCCATCAGTTCCCTGAGGGAGTCGAAGTCTGCTTTCCTGAAGTCCAGGGTCCGTATTCTGCTGCTTACCTTTCTTCCCTGTGTCAGGAATATCTCATCACAGGCCATTGGGCCTATTTACCATGAATATTTAATTACCAAAACCATGTTATCCCATCATAACATCTGGAAAGAGAGTTTTAAGGAAGTGGGAGGGGGCATTGCAATGAAAACTCCCATTTTCCTTCCTTAGGAAAGTACTTCAGAATGAATCAAAACAGGCTTCCCTAGCCCTGCTGGGTTCATGTGGGTTTCCACACCTATAATATCTAGAAGTACATCTTCAGCTGCTCCTTCCAGATTTGCTCACCTAAAATTACTTACCTACACTTTGCAAACTCATCTTTTGTGTCAAGGTTTCATATAAAAACCCTGTCATGAGCACACGATTGATACTCGGTATGAAAACCAAGATAGATAGAAGTTCTTTGTATGTGCAAAGCAGATAGTTAGACTTCTGATTACTCAATACACATACTATTAGTGCATCCACATCTGAGTTTTTGCATCCACAGGATTTTAGGCACCAAAAAATAAGGCTTTATAACTTTGGCATGCTTTTTAGGCAAGCAGAGTTGAATATTTGTCCAAGAATGTGACTGGAGTCCAAAGTAGACAAACTGTGATATCATTTGAAAGTAGCAAATATTGTTATGTAATTTTAAAGAATGTTGTATAACAATTTATAATTTTAAAGAAACTCCTGCATGAAGCCTTGTTCTTTACATTTTCTTCTCTAGATGGCTGCCCGGGTCTGTGTTATGGAAATGGGAGATGCACTCTTGATCAGAATGGATGGCACTGTGTGTGTCAGGTGGGATGGAGTGGCACAGGATGTAACGTTGTCATGGAAATGGTGTGTGGGGATAATATGGATAATGATGGAGGTACTGTACATGCCCCTTTATTTACTTTTTAGTTCTTATGCAGTTCATTTTCCTGAACAGCTGTCCTATAGCTTGTCTTTATGTGAGTTTGTCTTTTCTATCATAGAGGCTCAATGCTATACCCCTTTCTCATGTTAATAGTCCTGTTGACTTCAGTTGGATTACTCCCATGAATGAGTAGTTGCAGGGTCTGACCTTTATATTGTAAGCTCTGGAGGAAATCTACCTTCCTGCTTATATGGTCTCCATCATCATAGTACATGATGTGTCTTGAAAAAATCCATGTTTTTCATAATAATTATGTTATTCTTTTATTTCCTTCCAAAAAACCTAAAATAACTCCATTGCCTATAAACATCCCTTATGAGAACTGTAGTTGTCAGACTGACAATAGACACACAAATGAAATTTAAAATTCTGTCCTAACATTTTGTGTGACTAACAGAATATACATTGATACATTATCATAATATCAATATTATGAAAGAAATTCTTCAGAAAATATAAAATCATACATTGAGACATGCGCTTATTAAGCAAATTAGTTTCTTAATTTTAACAGAGAGTCACAGTTATAACAGAAAATTGTGGCACATAATTTTGAGATGGTGCTGAGCAAACCAGTAGCAACTATGCTGAGGATCTCTAAGCCAGAGGTAACTTTTAAATATAGCATGTGACCTAAACATAAAAACATAACAATGTATAGTTAAAGCAGCCTCTCTCTTGCTCTATTTTCCCCTGTTGGATCAGTTTATTTGCAATTAAGTATTCCCAGCCACTGTGGCCCTTGTTTCACTCCAAGGATTCATGGATTTTTAAGGCTAGAAGGGACCATTGTGATCATCTGTTCTGTGTAACACTGGCCATAGGACAATTCATTTTTAAGTCCAATAGCTGCTTAAACTAGAATATATCTTTTAGAAAAATATCCAATCTTGATGTAAGGGTTTTCCACACCACAACCCAAGCTAAACCTTGAAGATTAGCTTCTTCCAGTCATTAATTACCCTCATTGTTAAAAACATATACCTTATTTCTAGTCTGAATTTATCTAGCTTCAACTTGCAGCCATTAGTGTTTTTATATCTTAGTCTAATAGATTGAAGACCCCTCTGTAATCTCCTCTATTCGGTTCTGCATGTGGGTACTTATAGACAGTGATCTTGTCACCCCTTAACCTTATTTTTTATAACTTAAACAGAGAGAGCTCCTTGAGTCTTTCACTAAAGTCACGTTTTCCAATACTTTATTCATGGCTCTTCTCTGAACCCTCTCCAATTTTTCAACATCCTTTTTGAATTGTGGACACCAAAAATGGACACAGTATTCCAGTAGCAGTCGCACCAGTGCCAAATACAGAGGTAATATAACCTTCTTACTCCTACTCAGTATTCCCCTGTTTATCCAAGAATCACATTAGTTTTTTTTTGGCCACAGTATCACACTCTGAGCTCATATTCAGCTGATTACCCACCATGACCCAAAAGCTTTCTCAGAGTCACTCCCTCCCAGGATAGAGTCCCTCATCCTGGAAGGGATGGCCTTCATTCTTTGTTCCTAGATATATGACCTTACATTTGGAAATATTGAAATGCACATTATTTGCTTATGTCCAGCTTACCAAGTCATCCAGATTGCTTTGCATCAGTGACCTGTCCTTTATATCATTTACCTCTCCTCCAGTCTTGTGTCATCTGCAGATGTATCAGTAAGGGTTGTATGTTTTCTTCTAGGTCGTCGATAAAAAATGTTAAATAAGATAGGGCCAAGAACCAATTCCTGTGGGACCCACACTAGAAACAGACCTACTCAGTGATGTTTCCCCATTCACATTTGAGATCTATCAGCCAGTTTTTAATCCATTTAATGTGTTCATTTTGATTGTGTACCATATGGACCCCTATGACCTTTTGGCACTGCCCTCTTAATGTCTGAATCCAATTCAGAATTGTCCTCCTGTTATTCCAATTTGCCCTCCTTCATCCTTCCTTTTTCACTTTATTTCCCCTTTAAGAGTACTGGTGCCTAGGGATCAACCTACCCCCTCACATGACATGGCCCTTAAGACTTGGAAAGATCTGATAGAGCGAAAGACCTACGAGGTATGGGTAAAGAGAAAATGGCCCTGGGATAAGAAGTGTTTGGCAGAAACTCCCATCACTGTTTCTTTAAAGACCTGAGATCAGGAGCCTTACAGAGTGGGCAGGGCAAGGTTCCGCTCTCACCCAACAAACAAGGATGAGCTTTAGCAGGGGGACCATGTATACGTTGCCTTCTCTCTCATAGCACAGCAGACAGCAGAAGAGGAAAGTCTGCCGGAAAAACCTTCCAGCCTAAAGGTGGAAGGACTGATTGGGAAAAGGGCCAGCTGGAGTAGAAGCTGTCTGAGGCTCTACAGCTTGCCTAATGTACAACTCCAGCTCCAAGGAGGAGAGGTAGGGGACTTCGGTCTTAAGGAGAGGGACAGAGGGATTGTCCAAAATACAACCTAATTCCAGGAGGACTGGGGCCTTCTGAACGCGGGGAGGAAACTGACTAGGACTTTTACATGGACCCATATTCGGCATGAACTTGAGCTGCTAAATAAGTGAGTGGCCCTCTAGAGAGAAAATAAACCAGACCCCCCAAAAGGTTAATTATGTGAAAGGACCCAGGGAATGCTGAGTGCAACACACCTGCAGGACCATTAGGGGGGCCATAAGGGAGTGTGTTGAAGAGGCTCACCCCATGACACTCCTTCATCCATGACCCATAAGCTCACTATTCTTCCAATCTGTGTAGTCTAATCTGTATCCCTTCACACAGCATTCCACTGTGAGGGTCACTATCGCCTGTGTACTTTCCCATCTGTCTGGTACTTTCTCCCCTGCTCTTCAAACCACTGACTCACTCACGCTCTCTCCCTTTAAATCTGTCCATAAAACCCTGTTTATCCTGCAATATATGTAAAGCATTTTCTGATACACTCTGTGAACTGGTTCTATATAAATTGCCTCATACTGTGGTTTTTGCCTGCTTTATATTCTGCAGTAACAATGAGTTATTGAGTGTTGGCAGCATTAACTCTAAATCTCCTTGAATTTGTCAGTTTAAGGCAGATACTTAACATCATTTCACTGTAAATTTTAAAATTATTTTTATGATAGCGTAACATATGGGGACAGCTCCATTGAAATTAAAATTAGGGATAAGTGGGGAGAGAAATACTTAATTTGCCTGGTTTCTACAGCTGGGCTAACTGCCATTAGTTTCACTTCACAATCAGTTGCTTTTTACAAAAAAATTGAAGTTTTTTTCACATTAAAATCACTTCTTTTTCCATCCTAAATTCATAGGGTCTGATTCTGCTGTCACTTACACAGGTATAAATCCAAAGGAGTTCCACTGAAGTCAATAGTATTACACTGGTGTTAAATTGGTATGAGATCAAAAGCAGGGTTCCAGGCCTTGTATACATAAAACCACAGAAATTAGATCTGGAAAAGATCTGTTACACTATCCACTCCAACCCCTCAGCCACTGTAGGATTGTTCCTTAGAGTGCACTTTCTAACTCTTGGTCTCGTCTAGTTGTATGTGTACATTATCATTAGGTTTCCACATGGGAAAGGTCATTAAGGCTGATTGTGTTTAAATTAAATATTTGTGTCTTTATGCAGAGATCTTGGAAGTGTTCTGAGCTTTGAGATCCTTAGGAGAAAGACACTACTGAAGCACAAAATGGTAGCAGGAGCCAATTAGTAGTATTATATCAAACAAACAATCAACAACATTAAGGATCAGGACACTGAAAATTTAGTCTGAATTCTGGGTTGAGACTCAGGTTTGATATAGATGAAAGGTATTTTTAACTGAAAAAAATCAATTTTCTCCTTACAAAAATTAATACAAATACACTGTAGAGTAAAAGCCAATTTTTAATTATAATGAAAGTATAAAAACACATTTCCTTAGTTCTAAGTGTGAGTATCTAATGACATGACCTATCTAGAACTGAAAAGTCTTGGCTCACGTATTGGATATGTCGTACTCACACAAAACCCTCTCACTTCTAGAGAGACAATATCTTAAATTCTTTTGTAAACAATTACTATAGTATGTAATGTATACATTTATATGTGCCCTGATCCCCCAAACACTTAGGCACGTAGGTCTGTGTCAATGGAATTACTCGTGGCAGTAAAGTTAAACGTGCGTCTGTATTTACCCGTTTGGAGCACCGTGCTTATTACTTATTCTTTTGGGGCCAAAACCCACCACGTATACTCATCCAAAACTCCCACCCAATTGGATAATGAGTGTACCATAACCACCCTTGTCATTCCCTTCATCAGCTTTTTCCCCACTTATGGTCTGCAAGGTATGTTCACCTACTTAATTATCTCTAAAAATAAAGATAAAAACTGACAGCATATAAAAGGTGCACAACCAAGTGGTTTTCATTAGCTTTTGTGGAGTACATCTGTGGCATTTGGCAGTCTTTATGATATAAGTTATATAATGCTGGGATCTCCAACGGATGTCCTCTTCAGTGTGGAATATTGCTTTCTGTGGGATTACAACAAGATTTCCTGTTCTCATTTCCTCTCTCATCTTTCATTGTCATGGCTGACCTAATTTCAGTCTTATTTTAGAAGATGATCACTCAGCTCATCTGAATAGGTTGTTTCCTCTGTCTTACCATTATTGAGAGTTCTTTTGGAAGCATCTAGCTCTGTGAAATTGCTTGGAACTCTCTGCTGAATTCTGTTAATTAAGGCTATCTCTGAATAAGGCCGAAGTAGCTAGAACATACTGCAGTAGCAGTACTGGGGACAAGGAGGTTTGTACACTCCTCCACATGTAGAACATCCATCTCTCCTACCCAGCCACACTCCATGCTATTCTTTTTACCATTCGGTTATTTTTCCTCTTAAATCTCATTACATGATGGTACAGACTGTCATTTGCACTCCTTTATTTGATGCTGAGCCCCTGTTTTAAGTGTATCTGGTTCTGTCTTTTCAGCTATTTGCTTTCTTTAAATGAATCCCTATACTTTGTTTTTGAAATAAAAATACTGTTTACTACAAGCATTGAGCTAAACACCTAAAGCTCCCTTCCGTCACTTTTCAGCCAAAGTTGTATCTGACCCAAGTACAAGAAAAATATATGACTCAGTTTAGCTTTCGGTTGGTGGCCAGTGCTGTAAAAATATTGACAAGTGTATCAGACCTATCTATTAGCATTTTATAATAGCATTCTATAATAGCATATCAGTCAGAGACATTGAGTCCTTATACAAGTAACATACTATTATTATATAATGGAAGTAGTTTTCATTGTTACTGACACTTCTGAAAATCAGGCTTGATACATTTTCTATTCATTGTGTGTTCAAGGCCAAAGACCACTGAGGGCCTGAACAAATATATCTAAAAGTAAATGGTATCTCTCAAACAAAATACTATGAAGACTTCCTTCTACACATGGACTTTGGCTGGTTTTAAGTATACTCCTGCAAAGCGCAGAATTTTCAGTTAATGACTTCAGGTAGCTGTTGTCTTATTGCTACGTGTTGTAGCTGAAACTTGAGGAACAGTTGAGGTTTTTGCATGCAGCACTGGAAACTCTAGCATTTTTGCTGCTTGGTTTCTTCTTCTGTTCACAGTGATTCCTAGCAATTGTAACTGAACTTAACTTGTGGAGAAACAAACTAGCACAGGAGTTATATAGGAGCTATTTGAAATAAAAGAAGGCAAAATTAGTTTGAGCACTACTGAGGATATTTTAATCTGGTAAGGAAAAGACAATATTGAGCAATCTGTGCAGCAATATGAAATGCTCAAATACTGCAAGAAGCTCATGCGGTTGAGCTTTATCTGGCTGTCCTGCATGGGGCGGATAGGGGGAGAATGAGATCCAACTGCCCACCTGAAAAAAAACCATGGCCCTCCACACTGTCCATGAAGGGTCCTGGCCACATGATTAGGTGGCCCCATCCGTGGCTCACCTCTAATATTTTCCTTTGCATTTCTGTGGTACTGAGACCTCTGAAATACCTTTGGTTCTCTGAGTCCTCAGCCAATAGGTGACTATCATTTCATCACAGACCCATTTTGGATGCTTCAAGTCCCTTTCATTCCTTGCTATGTTTATCTTATAGATTCTCTGCCCTGTTTCAGTGTTTTGGACTGCATTTTACCCCAACCGTTCTGTTGGCCTTTGCTAGTGCCCCATGGTGCTGTGGCCATGGAATTTGTCACGTCTGCTTGTCTGTCTATATGTAAAGTTAAAACTGAGATTCCAGAATACAGTTCTTCAATGAGGGGATGATTTTGTGGCAAGTCCCATGGCCACAAAACCATGTATTACATAGTGTAAACACAGGCAGTATATTTCTAGCCTTTGTGAAGTTAACCTTGAGAATGTAAATGGAGCGTAAGCAATGAAATGACATCTCCCTGAGTCTGCAGAGAGCCAGAAACAATTCTCTGAGAGGTACTTCATCTCAGTTAAATACAAAACTTACCGATGACAATTTAAACAATAACATTGTTAGCTATTTCACTATTGATCATCTTAGCAGAAACATCTACCAAATGTGCTTATCCTAAAACACCCAAACTCAACACCTCCTCAGGTGGGGAGTTTCATATCAAAATAAGTAAGGGGACGTCTACACTTGCAGAGTTTTTGCCCTGTAAGTTTCACCAGTGATAGGGAACCGGTGAAAGACAAGTACTGGTTTGTGTACTCACTTAATTCCTTAGGCGTCAGAGAGTGTTTACACTAGCTGCACTTCCATCACTGATGAGAGCAGCACTGTAGGGCAGCTATCCCACAGTGCAGCTCTCTCAATAGGTCTTGTGGGAAGGTGGGAGGTGAGCAGAAGGCATTCTGGGTTCCAGCAGCCCCATTACTTCCTTGTTTCTTTCATGGCATTTTTTTTTTAAAAACTCCCTGGCTGCTTTCCCTGCCACATCTACAAGCAAAGGGAAAGGGAGTTTCAAACTTCCCAGGGCTTACGGGGGAGGAGCAGACGTCCGTTTACCTGGCGTCAGAGCAGCGGAGATGCTTGCCAGACTGGTCACTTTTGGAACTATGGGATCTCCTTTGGAGGCCAAAAGGTGTTTACTCTGATAAAACATGTCTTCACTTTCACAACAGCGGTAAGAGCTGTATGCCTCTCGTGAATGTGGTTTTCTTTTGCAGTGAAACTTCTGAGTTTCACTGCAAAAAAGCCATTAACCAGTGTAGACGCTCCCATGGTTTTAGTGCAAAAAAGGGACATTTTGCACTTTAAATGCCAAGAGTGGACATAGCCTAACATAGGAGGTACTATAATGATTTTATTAACTAACTATGAAAGTGACTAATTCAAACTGTGAATATTTCCAGTCCACTTCACTAAAGTGCTGGAGAATCCACCCTGCTGTGTCACATATAACACCTTGTTATTTGCTCCCCCATTCAGCTGTTCCATACTCTGTTCCTGTGACCTCCTCAGTTATGCTCTTGGTATTTTACCAGTTATATTTATAGACTGGAAGAAATGGATCAAATTTACAAGAATATTAGTTTGTGACGCTCCCATAGCTGCCAAGATGAAATGTAAGAAACTCAGGGATAGATGTGAACACTACAAGAGCTGGAATTTGATAAGTGGTTGGGCTGATAGCTGCTCATGTTGGGAGCTATACATTTCACTCAATTTATATACTTTTTATTAACTTTTGTGGTTAGTAAATAATATGAACCTACAGTTAACAAAATGCCTCTTCGTTTTCCAAATGACATTTTATTTTCTGGAGGCTGTAATAGAAATATTAATGTTACTCAGTACACATGAAACCCAAGTGTGGTAAATATGACATACATTTATTACACAGTGCTTGCCTCAAATGTAGTATAATGTGATACTCTTTTATAGTAAACAAAATAGACACTAGGTTAATAGAAGTATTTAAATTTTCTTACTGTGCATTTATGTCTGGATCATAGTCATGAGTTACATAAGGAGTTCCCCTGAAGGGCCTGTGTAATTACAGAATTACAGACCCTATACTCCGCTGACACCAGGATGCTCCTGCCAGAAACACCTTGCCAGAAAGCGAGCAGTGAAATAACCATACTCACCCTTAATGTGTCAGGCCAGCAGAGTAGCCAGCAATGCTTGAGGAAGCATGCTTAATTCCCTATGGGTATGTCTACACAGCAATTAAAAGCCCATGAATGGCCTGTGCCAACTGACACAGGCCTACAGGGTTCAGGCTAATGAACTGTTTAATTGTATTTGTAGACATTTGGGCTTGGGGTGGAGCCTGGGTTCTAGGACTCTGCAAGGTGGGAGGGTCCCAGGTCTCAGGCTGCAGCCCGAGCCCAAACATCTATACCTCAGTGTCAAGGTTCCTCCCCCACTCTGAACTCTAGGGTACAGATGGGGGGACCTGCATGAAAAAAATCTCCTAAGCTTATCTTTACCAGCTTAGGTCAAAACTTCCCCAAGGTACAAAATATTCCACCCTTTGTCCTTGGATTGGCCGCTACCACCACCAAACTAATATTGGTTACTGGGGAAGAGCTGTTTGGACACGTCTTTTCCCCCAAAATACTTCCCAAAACCTTGCACCCCACTTCCTGGACAAGGTTTGGTAAAAAGCCTCACCAATTTGCCTAGGTGACTACAGACCCAGACCCTTGGATCTTAAGAACAATGAACAATCCTCCCAACACTTGCACCCCCCCTTTTCTGGGAAATGTTGGGAAAAAAAGCCTCACCAATTTGCATAGGTGACCACAGACCCAAACCCTTGGATCTGAGAGCAATGAAAAAGCATTCAGTTTTCTTACAAGAAGACTTTTAATAAAAATAGAAGTAAATAGAAATAAAGAAAACCCCCCTGTAAAATCAGGATGGTAGATACCTTACAGGGTAATTAGATTCAAAACATAGAGAACCCCTCTAGGCAAAACCTTAAGTTACAAAAAAGATACACAGACAGAAATAGTTATTCTATTCAGCACAATTCTTTTCTCAGCCATTTAAAGAAATCATAATCTAACACGTACCTAGTTAGATTACTTACTAAAAGTTCTAAGACTCCATTCCTGGTCTATCCCCAGCAAGGACAGAATATAGACAGACACACAGACCCTTTGTTTCTCTCCCTCCTCCCAGCTTTTGAAAGTATCTTGTCTCCTCATTGGTCATTTTGGTCAGGTGCCAGTGAGGTTACCTTTAGCTTCTTAACCCTTTACAGGTGAGAGGAGCTTTTCCCTGGCCAGGAGGGATTTTAAAGGGGTTTACCCTTCCCTTTATATTTATGACACTCAGTTAAACAGCCCCTTACCCTGAGCCCCGAGAGCCCAAGTCAGCTGGCACAGGCCAGCTGTGAGTTTTTAATTGATGTGTAGACAGACCCTAAGTGTGTCATAGTTTGCATGTTCCCCCCAATCACTTATTGAGCCTTTAATGACCACTGTAGAAGCACATCTACAGCAAGACACAGATGCCCTGAAAGGGAGTTAATTTGTATCTGGGCTAGTGAATCCTGGGGATGCCTCATAAAGAAAATGGTAACCCTATTTCAATAATGTTAAACAAGTACTGTGAACTTTGTGTGAGATTTTGGTGCAAAGTTGTAAACGAATAATAAATAGTTATTCTGTTGCCTTTAGAAATGTGCTTGAAAGGTTCACTTCCCCATCAAGGCAATGCAAAAAATTTATCCCAAATTCTCTTAGTTACAGTGGAGCAGTCTGGCTGAGAGCATAATATGGCCTCTTGCGTTTGCATGCTGCACCTTTTCATTAAGGTCCTTTAAAGTTGGGGGTGCTACAGATATTCCTTGTCTGACAACACCCTCCCTATGCTTGGCAGACCAGTATGCTGAAACCCAGGTCAGCTACTTATTAACATCTTGAATTGCTATAACAAGCAATCAAGTTGCTCTTTGTGAACTCTATTTTAGGAGTAATGTGAGGAGTACTTTGGGAACTTTTTACATTTTAAGTAAAGCAGATAATCAGTTGTTACCTTTCCCACATGAAACTAATGTCATTTGAAAGTTGTATAAGCATGATGTTAGCCAACCTGTGATTGTTCCTTTCAGATTTAGATTACACAAACTTTAATCACTCCTATTGTAGTGAACTGATTGTACTATATTGCCAATTGTACCCCACTGCTTCTTATATAAGACAACAGTAGATCTGCTAATATCAAATGCAAGTAGTTTACACTTCAGTGCTACATTTTAGTCTAGCCGTATGCTGTTTTATCCAGTGTGATAATTGACAGTTGAGTCTTCCATATACTGGATCACCCACTGTATGAATAACAGTTTATGCTGTATGTAGCTGTTGATTTTCCTGTGTTTTGTCTCTTCAAAGTTAATAGAAACCTTAACACACACAGGGTCTGTTCTGTCATTTTTTACACTGCCTGCTTACCAAAATGAAGACTGATTGTTGAGAATTGAAAATAATTTTGAGGTATTTTCAGAGTCTGGAGTTTATAAATCAGATTTCTGGGGTTTTCTTCTTATATTTGAAATCATATTGTTATTGGAATTTGGGGGTTGGCATATTGAAACTGATACCCTTACTGTATTTATCAATGGGAATTGTGTTACAAAAGCTTCCTGTCATGTAACTTGAGATACTGCATCTCTCGCTCTCCTCTATAAAAGTTGAGTGACCATTAAGACCATTTAAAAGTCATGTTGTCCAATCTATATATCAGCTTCCAGTTATCAAAATAGTCTTTCAGCCAGCCTGTTCAGGATTTTTTACAGATGTTCAATTAGAAAAGTAAAATGCAATCTGATGAAGAAACAATTTTAGGAAAGTTTATTGAAAGGAGAGAGATGTAAATTTTAAGAGAACCTGGAAATATAGGGCCAAATCTTGAGAGACTGCCCATGCTTCCCTTTCCAATGTGTTAGTGGGCCCAGCTGAAGAGAGCTCAGCACAGTCCTGAGGGGACATAATGGGGAGTGTGGAAGGAAGTGGGAGTCAAACACAGTAAGAATCCACAAGTCCCAAAACCCATGTAGGAGGTTATGGCAGGCTGTGTCTGTAATTCCCACAAACATACAGAAATAGCCTGAGTCAGCTGGACCTGAGTCAGCTCTGTGGGTTTGATGGGCTCCAATCACATGTTGTTTCTAAAGCTTCCTTCCATTATCGGCCCTTGTCCTTCAGAGTATTTTTCTCAAAACATTGTCCATTTACTCTGCTTTGCTGCACCTGTGACTGAAAAGAAAATTTTTAAAAGCTGAATAAAATGTCACCTATCTAGCCAAATGGTAAAAATGGGAAAAGTGAGAGAGAGAGAGAGAAAGAGAAGACATTAGTGTTAATCTATCAGCTGCAAAACACAGAGTGACAGTTGCAGTTCCCAGTTTACCAGTGCTTTCTTTGCCTGCATAGTTGTTCCTTGTTTGTCTTTTTATTTTCAGCTTTTCAGGGAAGGTCATATTTCCTCCCTGTATAGTAACAGCTAAGTATCTTGTTTGTGCTTACAGTAACAATAATATTGACAGTGCTCTTTCAAATATGGTTTTGGAGTTTCCCCACTGTTAAAATGGGAGCTCCACACAGACATTCTGCCTTTCACAATGCTCACAAAAATACTTGAGAGGTAATAAAGAAGATGAGCAAATGAAACCAGGTACAGACAAAACAAACATGAGAAATTGCACTAATATAGTTTGAGAGTGGGAAGTCCATACAAAATGGATCCTGCTAAAGATATAGTAATTCTCATTCTGCAGAGAGGTGAACTGTAGAGGAAGGGTGAAAACTGAGTCTGCTTTGAGAACCGAGAAACCATTTCGCTTTAAGCTTGATTTCTTCTTGTGTGCAGTGGGAATTCAAGCCACTGTTGCAATGCACATGAAATGCTGACCAAAATAAGAGTAGGGAGGGCAACTTGTTTTGGGAGTCTGATTCTTCCTTATTTACTCAGGCAAAACTCCTGTAGGAGCCAATGGGAATTTTGCAAGAAAAAGGATTTGCAGATTATTTAAACAGCAGTTTCTCTGTGGTAATTTGTTTTTAAAATAATACAGAGAATAATTATTTTTAAACAGATTTTCAATTTAAATCTTTTTGGGAAATTTCTCTGTTTTTTCTTACACAAATAGAAGAATCATGTCTGTTCAAATTTGGTGTCTCAAGGCTTGCCCACAGGGGAAAATAACTGGAATAATTATTGCAAAATAAGCTATTTTGGAATAGCTCCCTACGTGGACACTCTTGAATAAGAGTGGGGGGTTTTCCGATTTAGCTTAATTCACTTCCAAAGCTTATCCTGCAATAGCTGTTCCCATCAGTTTCCTCAAGAAGCCAAGTTCTTAGCTCCCAAGGAAATGGCTTCTTTTAGAAAGTAACTTGACGTTTTTGTCAAGACCCCCTACCCTGGTTTAGTTTACTTTTAGGGCATTCCACCATCATAAAGCTGCTTTACCCAACCAAAGAATTCGCCCTGCCGAGAGGATCTTCAAGTGGTATAGATCCACCTTTGACTCCTCCATTCCTTGAGGATGCAAACTGACTCCAAGAATGCAAAAATATCTTAAAGCTGCTTTTGAGTACCCACCCACTGAGCTGAGCTCTGACCATCTCAGCACCTTGAGGTCTTGTTGCTAACTATTTACAGTTGCCCTTTGTTATTGACCCAACAACAAGACTAATCAGTTTGTTTTTCCAGCTGCTCTAGAAGAGATTTTTTAATATTTTTTGCTTAACTAAACAAATAATTACCTTGCCCAAGGGCAGGCAACATTAGTGCAAGGAGTTTCAGATTCCAGATATGTCTATTTCATTGTAGACTCTTCGGTTTTATAAACAGGGTCTGTGCTTCCCTTCCTCAATGAATCATTATTTACTGAGTGTTTACAGTTCTCTGATCGCTGTATCAAACAAAGAGGAGGTACCTACACAGAAGGAGTTTATAATCTAAGGGGCCCCATTAAAGTCTATGGCAAAAATCTGACCTCATTAAAAATAGAAAGAAAAGATGTCACTTTGGGTGGGTCAAGGATTTGATAGCTTGATCTTATTTCCTATGTATTAGCATACCTCTCAATCTAAGAGTGTTAGCAAATATGAACTATAAAAAGAAGGAATTCAAGAAGATATTTGAAGATTTTTAGTGTACCTTATTATATTTGACTTCTCTGTGCAGAATTTACTACATTTATATTTATTGGGCTGGATTTTCAGCCTTCCTTTTTGGTATGCCAATAATTGTGTGTGCAATTTAGGTAATTTAGATGTCCAGGTAGCTGATTGGTGGGAGTAGTCAGGCACTTAGATATTTAAGTGATCTAACCTGTGCTTACAAATCATTATAGGTGCAAAACAGTATACAAAAATAGAGATTCTTTTTAAGAAACTTAGCCCCATTTGTCCTACTTCACCTATCTGTAAGTTCCAAAGGGTGGAATAGTTTGCATTTAGTTCACAAGTTTGCTTCACTTGAATATGATGGGAGTTGCAAACAAGCACCAAGTAGAGAAGACTTAGATTTTAAGCACTTTAAGGCAGGGACTGCATCTAGCTTTGTATTGGTGCAGTGCCTAGCATAAAAGGAGCCACAGTCACGATCAAATCCTCATGAATTCATTTTAGTGTAGCTATTAAATATGAGAATAATAAAGCATCTGAAAACATTAACACTAATAAAATGTATAGGGTTCAAAAGCTGAAGAACTTTTACCAGAGGCCTTTTTACTACTGTAATAAAGAGGGATATTAAAATTAGATAACGTTTCAGATTGTACAGGTCATTTCATACACTTTAGCAAGCACATATTCTTCACAGGTATTAACAGACTATTCATTATAACAATATAGAGCTACTAGAAATTTAAACTATATATTTGTGAAACATATACCCACTGGACTGACAGATATTGGTTGGTGTTTTTCTTCTCCGATCTGTATTGTGATGGCGATAAGTCACACTCTTTCTTATCGCTTAGTTTATGGGTTCTATTCCCTCATGAAGATTGTGTGAGATACCATTCAGTATTAATAACTGGAGAGAAATGCCCATCCCCACTTAAGCATGTGCTTGAGTGCATTGCTCAATCTGGGCCTATACAGCCTTAAAATCAGCATTCCTTCCAGTTGATTAGATATTGTTCTCCCATGCTTTCTAGTAGCAAACCCTTTGGTTTCTTCTAAACATCATTCTATTTCCTGAATTTTTGTTTTATACATTTTCAGATGGTTTGACAGACTGTGTGGACCCTGATTGTTGTCAGCAAAGCAATTGCTACGCAAGCCCTCTCTGCCAAGGGTCACCTGATCCCCTTGACCTCATTCAGCACAGCCAGCCTCCTTTTTCTCAGCATCCTCCAAGGCTCTTTTATGATAGAATCAAGTTTCTTATTGGCAAGGAGAGCACTCATGTAATCCCAAGAGATGTCTTATTTGACAGCAGGTAAGTTTCATTTTTAATTAAAGTGGTCGGGACAGTGAAAACTGTATTGATAAATTATTTTAATAGAAAAAACATTGGCATGAAGGTTTTCTTGGAAATCTTTATTGACTTTTTCACATTAATGGTAATCTGAAAATAGTGGAAATGATAACACATTCTTTGTTTGAGATTCCAGCAGTTTAAGACTTGCCCTCTGACATTACTAGCCCAGACCCCTAGAGTTACTCCATCTAGCGTATAAGACTATTTGCTGTAGTAAACTATAATACCCTTTTTATAAGGGTGTAACTATCCTGGGAGGTAAACTGCTCTGCTGTGTGTTTCCCTGAGAAACAATTTAGAGTTCAATTCTTGCCGGAATGTTGGAGAAATACTGGAGAGCAGTGCTGGAGTCATATTAGCTCTCTTGAGTCAGCTTCATGCCCCAGTGGAGCTGTGACATAACACAGTGAACGTCTTTTCTTTATTTATGTGCTGAATACTCCTTAGTCTGATTAGCAGTCATAGTCAGCAAATAGTAGTAGTAGAACGTGCAGTTTGCCATTTTGCTCTGCAGGTTACCCTTTAATTGACCTATAACTGGTGTGTGATCTCAAAATCAGAGTCATTTCTGTGTACTTGTGGAGTTATGCTGTTCTTTAAAGGAAAGGAATGTGTGAATAAGGAAGGGCAGACACTTGCTCAAAAGACACAATTACCTATACTTTCCTCTTGAAAAAAATCAGTAAATTTGAAATATAGAGGCACATAAGTTTTTTTTTATACTGCAGTTCATCCTGGGAAGCAGTAATTTATACACTGACAAAAGCATCCACAAATCATCCCTGTCACCTAACCACTACTCCTGGGCCTGCACATTAGATAATCCAAGTTGCATTAATAAACACACTAGTATTTTTTATTTTCACAAATGCAATAAATGGCACTTATGTTGTAGCCTAGATTTCATTCCTATCTTCACTTCAAACACATCCACAGAGGGAACAAATTCAGTGTGTTCTCTTTGACTTATTAATTTTTTACTAATGTAAATCTTTGTTGATCTAACATATTGTGACAGAGTCGGGCCGGATGGCTACAGGAGAGTAATTTTTTTTTAATCCTATTGGGATCTGGGAAGTGGGCAGGAAAAGCCCACAGGAGAGTAATAGAAGGCAGATATATTAGCCCCAGGTTAACTAGGTCCCTTTTCCCTGGGTAAGGTAACAGGGAAGGTTCCAGATCAGGAACCTTCTGGAGACAATTAAGACAGACAGGCTGATTAGAACACCTGCAGCCAATCAAGAAGCTACTAGAATCAATTAAGACAGGCTAATCAGGGCACCTGGGTTTAAAAAGGAGCTCACTTCAGTTTGTGGTGTGCATGTGAGGAGCTGGGAGCAAGAGGCACTAGGAGCTGAGAGTGAGAACGCGGACTGTTGGAGGACTGAGGAGTACAAGCATTATCAGACACCAGGAGGAAGGTCCTATAGTGAGGATAAAGAAGGTGTTGGGAGGAGGCCATGGGGAAGTAGCCCAGGGAGTTGTAGCTGTCGCACAACTGTTCCAGAAGGCACTCTAGACAGCTGCATTCCACAGGGCCCTGGGCTGGAACCTGGAGTAGAGGGCAGACCCGGGTTCCCCCCAAACCTCCCAACTCCTTGTCAGACACAGGAGGAGTTGACCTGGACTGTGGGTTCACGAAAACGGCCAAACTGAGGGCTGCCGTGAAGCTCCAAGGCGAGCAAATCCGCCAATAAGCGCAAGACCGACCAAGGTAGAGGAGGAACTTTGTCAAAATACCTAAACATTTAATCACTATTAATAACGTGACAGCATGTTGTAAATATGTAGAACAAAATCCATGAAACTGCACAAAACCAATAACTGGCAGCACCAAGCCTTAAAGTCACTAATGAAACAGTGCAATTAGCTTATTATTTTATCTGAATGCATAAGATGCACCAAATACAACATCTTTGGCTGCATGTATATTTAATACAGCATATTGCTGTTTAAAAGAAAAATCATAAATAATAATAACTAGCTCTTACATGTTACTCTTTTATCACCAGAGCTCAAAACTTCCTTCAGCAACATAAACCAGACACCTACCCATTTAATATCACCTGGAAGGCAAGCAGTCAAGTAGCCTATACAGCATCCTGTGACATTGCAACTATGATTAGGAGGATTTTACATAAGCCTTTCAATATATTTTTATAGATAAAAGGAACAGATCTTTTGGGGCTATCATTGATAGGATTTGACTTGGTCTTAAAAGCCTTTTTTGAGTATTTCAGTTTTTGCCTTACTACCCAAAGTGCCTTTGGAGTTTGGAGAATAAAGATGTTTGACCTGTTTAGTTGGTCTGTCCTTGGAAGCTGATGGAATTAGAAAGGTTGCAGAGGTCTCTGAAGGACAGAATTGTTCCTCTGACAGACCACTGTATCGCTTGGTTGGCTTTTATAAATCTTTTGTCCTCTACTATCAAGATAGTGGCCCCTGGCATCTTCTACCCCAGATTCATCCTCAAAAGTCACCATGGTTTATGATGATCTGCAATAGTTGAAGCAGAAGGGGAAGCTAATGGCAGAATTGTTGAGATGAAGGTGATCAATTTGGCGTAAAGATTTTTTTAAATTCTTATGCTTTGAAGAGCTTCCACTGTAGCATCTGTAAAATCTCTCCCAAGAGATGTGTTTTGGGTGGTGAATAACTTGGTCATGGCTAGCTCAGCTCAGAGGCTGATACAGGTTCCTACTGTTGTGAAGAAATTACTAGATTTCAGAGGATAGTGTTGGGCAATAGTGGAATTCTGTAGAGCTCTATCTTGCCACCATCCCCATTCAACAAGTATATGAGGACATTAAGAGGCTAGTGCAGAATCATGGTTTGCAGCATATTTAGTATGCACATGACCAGTGTTCCCTCTAACTTTTCCCACACATGAATTTTGTTATGTGCACCAATATGGTGGGGGTGGGGTTAGGGGAAGAGCGCCTCTCCCCCAGCCACGGTAGGTCCGGGTCTGGGCTGGCGCCAGAGAGGAGAGGCATCTTTCCCCGGGGCAGCCTGAGCGCCTGTGCAGCACTTAATAAGCTGCTGTGTGGCTCATGGCCACGCAGCTTAGAGGCAATTTAGCACATGACAACGGCTCAATGTTTTCATCTCTTCTGACTCAGATAGTGCAGTTTGATGCCTTACCCAGCCTCTGGTTGGGACTGGGGTGTGGACGAGAGCTGCCTCAGTCCAGATAAAACTGAAGTTATGATGGTAGGCTGGGGAAAGCAACCAGAAAATATTGTCAAGTTTATATCTACCCCTCAGACTGAAGTTGGTTGCCTGCTCTTTGTTATTCATGTAGGCAACTTTGGAGTCTTCGTAAATACCCAGTTAGTATTATATTATCCTGTTTCAGAAAGAGTCAGGATGTTTTCTTTTCCATTTGCATCCAACTGGGAGGTGGGGTGTGGATCTTACCACTGTTTCATGCCTTTATCATTTCAAGATTAGGCTACTGCAGTGTGCTCAATTTGGGGTTAAGGGCTTGTCCACATGATGGGGTTATGTATTTTATGGGGTGTGATTTTTAAAGCACACTAATGTGTTGTGCATTAATTACTTCATGCAGACCCTGCTGGTGTGCACTAAAGGTTCAGTAGTGCACTTAAAAGTAGTTGTTTCAAATAGAAATATGTTAAAGTGCATTGGCATGCTTTAGATCCCCCCACCCCCATACAGCACATCACCCCACAATATAGACAACCTCTAAGTCAGAAATCCATTCAGAATCTGAAGTTTGTGTACAGCGTAGGAGCCTGCAGAGCATCTTGCTGTATGTTACACCAAAGCTTTGAATTTCATATTGGCTGCCTTTAAATTTGAACATGTAGCTGCTACATATAAAAAGGTGGGTCAAATTAATTCCTGGTGAATGGAATTGCATCTGCTGATACCAGAAATCGATTTGGCCTGTGATATTTAAAGAGTGTAGCATATGACAATATTTTATCAACCTCTATCCACAGAAGTTTTAAAAATGCATACTGCTGGCAAGTTGCATACAAATTGCAAATTGCATACAAAAGAAGGTCCAATGCTTGGTCTTGAATTAATTACCCTCCAAAGGCTGCTTACAGTGACATTGTCAGCAGGAGGAAATTAATGTAACTTAGTGGCCTGTAGCTTAATTTCTGGGATTGAGGATTTTAATCAGAAATATAATACAATAAATTACATGTTTTGGTAAAGTGACAATTGTGAATTCACTCAAGTTTTCCTGACAGAGTCCCACATCTGAGGTTAATGTCACAGCCTGAGGTGCTCAGTGGATATTGGAAGTTTAACACGGAAAACAAAAGACAAAATAACAAATCAGGGAGTGGGGAGTTGGGCGAAATGGTGATAGAATGGTAGAAATGTTTCTGAAAAATAGTCAAAGAATGCAGCTGGAATCATAAATACAGAAAGACCTAGAAATTTTAAATTAGAGATGTCAAATAAACTGCCTGATGGCCAAATGAGATCATCAGTTAAAAGTGGACTGATCCATGAAGCATTTACAAAGAAAGTCGACTTCTCGAAGGCTACCTGCAACCCACGGAATCTGTGCCTCCTCTCAAAAAAAGCAGCTACTCCCTCTGGAGTTGGAGATTGACCAGTCTGCCAGAGGCCTAAAAACATTTTAAATATATTTGAAAAAAATAAAGGCTGCAGCTTATCTGAAACATTTTTCTCCCTCGGTGCATGATGCAAAACAATGGGCAGATTCTCCAGCTCCTCTCAAATAGTGAAGAAGTTCCTGCTCTTACCTTATAGTTAAAGTAACTGTGACACATTAGTTTAAAAGACTTAGTTCAAGATGTCATAATTGCAAATAAAAAGTGGTATTAGAAAGAAAGGCCTTACACAATTGGTTGTTATCTAACATAAGGAATAAAAAAAGTAGCAGAGATGTGTCTACAATAAAGTTAGACAGTGAGAATAGACGAAGAAGGTGCAGTACACTGAGGGAGAATGGCGGGGGGGCAGGGGGTAAGACTACTGTGTTACTAATGGGGGAAGTAGTCAGAAGTAACCAGATCTAAGTCCAGCAGAAGGAGAGTGAATCAGGTGAATGGAAAGTGATATCACTTCAGGAAAGAGCTCCTGAAAGCTCTAAAAAAGTAGAGGATAAGTGCACTGCAAGTAGCAAGACCACTGGGGATCCAAGAAAAGTATTCCCTGCAAGCTTTCTGGGACAACCAGGCATTTTGAAAGGGGAGAGAATCTGCCTGCTCAGTAGTTTTTCTCCAGACCTCTCAAATGTCAGTCAAAAGTAGTGTAAATGAACATGCTTTAATACGTGTGCTAAATACAGAAATTAAGATTGATTTTGAACAGTTGCTGTTGGTTGAAGATTTATTGTAGATCTTGAGAATCCAAGAGACAGCTGAAGACTGCTCTAGTCAGAAATGGATGCTAGAAAGACAGTAAATAATGAGGACAAATGTAGCAGTATACAGAAAAGCTTAGAACATTTCAAGTCTAATAGATTACAAAGAGAGTTCAATACAGATAAATGTAGAATAATGAGTTTTATGAGTCTTTATCACATATTGTAAATGTGTGTGGGTTATGAAATATGAGGAATAAAAAAAGTAAGAGCTGAAAGATAAGTATGAACATTATTTATGGATAATGAGGAGCAAAATGAATGAGCAGAGGAAAAGGAAGACAATGTATGGAATAATGAAGACTTTGATGAGTTGTTATCATGCAAATCTGTGTGCTCCATAAAATAAGAGGAGTAGAGTCAAAAGACAAGTCTGTGCGGATTGAAAAACAGAATGAACAAACAAACAGGAATGCAAGAATAATGCACAGAATAATGATGACTCTTATGAGACTTTCTCTCTCAAGTTAACACGCTTAGTAAACAAAAGGATTGAAAAGGGAAAAGACAAGTCTATAGATGCCATAAAATATGAGAAAACAATAGAAACTAGTGGTTGCTGTTCTAACAAAACCAAAATAATTGAGACTGGCGTAGTCTGGTTAAATACACAGAAGGCCTGATTGTGATCTTTTATACCAGTGTAACAATTGACTTTAATGGAGCTACTCATGACTTTTGCCAGTGTGTGATCACAATCAGGCCCAGATTAATATATAAAACAAAAGAAGGGTGAAGTAAAATTCTGTTATGTATATTGAAAGAAAAATCAATTAATGGCAGAACATCTCTCTCTAACTGCGCATATTGCAACAACTTTCAAATCACTCTGACAAAGTAGAATCCATTTTAGCTACTGTGGTGCGACACCATGAAAGGGTTAATTTGTAAAGCCACAGTCTCTCAGGTAACAACTTTATGCCCTCAGGGTGTTGTCATCCCTGTGACCTCCTGCAGTGTGGGAGACTTCACATTCAAATCTCTTCTCCACATGAGGCAGAAGGGGAAATTGAACCAGGGTCCATAGCACCCTCAAAGAGTACCCTAACTACTTTGCTTTTCTCAAAATACCTGAAATCAAAACAAAAAATGTCGGATCAAAATGCAACATTTAGTTACAATCCAACTCAGAAAATCTTGATTCGCTAAAATAATCAAAAAATTCTGCTTTCAGTTTGACCCAAAACCCTTTATTTTATTTTTTTTGGCCAGCAAAAAATCCATTATTTGCCCAGCTCTACTCTACTCTATCAGGAATCTAAAACAGTACGTGTGGGGTTTAAAAGAGTGTATATTATGCTGACCTCTGACCCTCACTCCTACCCCAAAAAATGATTCTGTGAAAGTGCCTTTCTGTGGTTCAATATCAGCTGTGTCTTCATATTAGTCCAGTTTACAGATAGATGTATTTTTTTCCATGAACTGCCTGTTCTGTACTGGAATCTGAGAGTCACGTTATATTCTTTCTTTTTACCAGCATCACTAGTAGTAAACTTGCTGCAGGCCAGTAATAATAGCTGCATACTATCAGCTAATTGTGTGCAACTCCATGCAGTGGCTAGTCAGGTTGATGCTGAAAAGTTACATATTCTAATGATATACTAGGAATTCATGGGAAAGTATAAAAAAAACAAGGAGTACTTGTGGCACCTTAGAGACTAACAAATTTATTTCGGCATACGCTTTCGTAGGCTAAAACCCACTTCATCGGATGCATGCAGTGGAAAATACATTAGGAAGATATGCCACAAGTACTCCTCGGTTTTTTTGTTGATATAGACTAACAAGGCTACCGCTCTGAAACCTGGCATTATGGGGAAGTATGTAAGTTTGTTCTGTACAGCAGTGCTATTTCAAATATCTGGATAGTCATGCTGTGGGTCTATCCACATTTCTATTATAAATCCATAGTCACCACTTCTTAGCTGTTCAGTCTTTAACCTGCACTGAAGTGTTGCACAGTGTATGAAGTATGAACACTTTTTCATGTCCTCCACACCTGGTTTTTTTTCATGTTAAATTCTACTTTTCTTATTGCAGACGTGCCTGTGTAATTCGAGGCCAGGTGGTAGCATTCGATGGAACAGCGTTGGTAGGAGTGAATGTCAGTTTCCTACACCACAGTGATTACGGATACACCATCAGCCGACAGGATGGAAGGTGGGACATTTTCATCCCTGGCCTCTCATTAGTTGAGATTGTTAGTCTAAGGACCACATGCCACCTTGCATCCATGCACAAAATTTCCACTGACATCACTTTTTACTTTGTAGATTGAGGGCAGTATCTGGTCCTCCGTTCAGGCAGCATATGTGATTAGAGTTTTCTGTGGTAGGGTGTCCAGTTGAAGGAAAGGAAGCATGAAGACAGTGAAAACCCATGAGCCCTAAATAATAACAAAAATATTGTGGAGACCTTCAAACACATAGGACAATAAGAATGGCCATACAAGTCGGACCAGTGATCCATCTGGCCCAATATCCTGTCTCTGATAGTGGCCAATGCAACATGCTTCAGAGGGAATGAACAGAACAGGGCAATTTGAGTGATCTGTCTCCATTCATCCAATCCCAACTTCTGGCAGTGAAAGGTTAGGTGAACCTGGAGCATGGGGTTCCATCGCTGACCATCTTGTCTAATAGCCATTGAGAGACCTGTTCTCCAGGAACTTAGCTAATTCTTGTTTGAACCCAGTTCTACTTTTGGCCTTCACAGCATCCCATGGCAGTGAGTTCCCCAGGTTGACTTCATTGCGTGAAAAAGTACTTCCTCATGTTTGTTTTAAACCTGTTGACTGTTAATTTAATCAGATGACCCCTGGTTCTTGTGTTGTATGAAGAGATAAATAACACTTCTCTTCTCACTTTCTCCATACTATTCACAGTTTTATAGACCTCTATCATATCTCCCCTTAGTCATCTCTTTTCTAAGATGAACAGTCCCAGTCTTTTTAATCTGTCCTCATATGGAAACTATTCCATACTCCAATCATTTTTGTTGCCCTTCTCTGCATCTTTACTGAGATGGGGCGAATAGTACTTCACATGGTATCAAAGTGTGGGCAGACCATGGATTTATATACTGGCATTATTATATTTCTATCTTATTATTTATCCCTTTCCTAGTGGTTCCTAACATTAGTTTTTTTTACTGTTGCTGCACACTGGGCAGAGGTTTTCAGCTAACTCTCCCTACTGACTCCAAGGTATCCTTCTTGAGTGGTAACAGCTAATTTAGCCCCCACCGTTTTGTATGTATAGTTGAGATTATTTTTCCAGTGTGCATTATTTTGCATTCATCAGCGTTGAATTTCATCTGCCATTTTGTCACCCACCCTCCAAATGTAGTGAGATTTCTTTGTAACTCTGCAGTCAGCTTTGGACTTAACTATCTTGAGTAATTTTGTATCGTACGCAAATTTTGCCACCTAACTGTTCACCCCCTTTTCTTGATTAGATCCGGAACGCATGGGATCAGAATGTGACAGTATTACTGTTAGATTGCAGTACTTCTGTATTTTAAAGCTGTGCATATTATCAAGTTCCTTGATATCTCTGACCTGGGGTTTTGCATAGTTGAAATTACACAGGATCCCCCTAGTTTCCCCTCCTTCACTCCTATCTTACGGTGAGGAGGTCAGAAAATGGCTTCTTCTGAAGCCTTAAAGATCACTCCTTTAGCTGACTGATGGTAGCAGAGCAACACAAGTATAAAATGTGGATCTTCCCCAAGGCTAGAGAATGGCAAAACAGCTATTCTGCAGCCCTTATTGCAACATTATGGCTCCAACAGTATCCGCTTGTCCCTGTGCCCCACTTGTGCAGGTCAAACTCCTCCTGTCCGCCTCATGTCTTCCACATGGCATACAGAGAACCCCTGGCAGAATGAGCTGAGTTCAGTATTACACAAGAGATATGTTCCCTGTAACCTACCCTAAGGACAAGGCCAGTTCCATTGCATTTAGGGACCTCCACTTGCAGGTGTGGAGCCATGATTTCCCCCAGAATTTTTGGCTAATGCAGGAGTTTGACTGTTTGAAGACTTTATGGTCATTGACCACATTATAAAACTTATCTTCTAAAAGGCAAGTTTCCAAGATTTGTATGTAGCATAGCTTATTTACAATTGTGAAGAGAGTAATTTTATTTACCTTATTTTCTTGATTTTAAAATTGCAGTGTTGTAAGTTACTAATTATCATTTTTTATCTACACTACTCCTGACAGAGTTGTTGCATTAAAATATGTTACTTATATTATACTCTGAGAGTAATCTGTGTCATTTGGGATATGTGATGAGATATGCATAATTAAGTCTGACTTCTTATCACTGTTTGTTACCATCAAAGGCCTCCATAATATATGCATTCAATAATACAGTGAGTGAAATATCTATTTACATTACCTTATATTACCTGGCTGTAGATGTCAGAATCTTGGAAAACTGAGACACTATGTACCTTGCTTTCTGTCTCACACTATCTTCGGGTGCAAATCTGCACAGGGTTATTCACAGTTGCTCCTTGAGTATATCCTGTAGTTGTCTGCCATTGTACCACATCCAGGAGCTGATTCAGTTCTCACTAAAATTAATGGGAAGCTTTCCCAAAATGTCCACACATTGAATAGTAGGGCTGCAATCCCATATGTTTCTTGAGCATACTCCACCTCTTCATCTTACTACTCGCAAAACAGGAAAAAAGAGTATGTTGGAGAATGAGGTGATTGTGAGGCCCCAAGTCAGCTACTTCACGTGCTGGGTACACACACAATCTGAGTAGCAGTCATTGTGTGGTTCAGGAGTTTCTTCACATACAGGCCAGGAGTAATTCCACACAGTTGTTAAATGTGAGTGTTTTTAGTAGGTAAACACTGGAGGAAGAGTGAACAAATTGTAGTGAAGTATCTCACCTTACATGTGATGAATTCTTGGAGTAGGGATATAGAGCGAAAGCACCACCTGGCCTCACAATTGGAATTAGAAAGATAATATTGGAGTTGTTTCACATAGCAAATTAATAGTTAGAGTGGGGTTCCATATGGAATTTTTGGTACTCATTTGCTGCAAGCTGTGTTAATGTTGTAAAGGAAACTATAAGACAATGTGTTTTGTTTTGTCTCTTCAGTTTTGACCTTGTGGCTATTGGAGGTATCTCTGTCACCCTGGTCTTTGACAGATCTCCTTTCATTTCTGAGAAAAGGACACTTTGGTTGCCTTGGAATAGGTTTATTGTAGAAGAAAAAGTTATCATGAAAAGAACAGAGTTGGACCCACCATCTTGTGACATCACTAGCTTTATCAGCCCAAATCCAATTGTACTCCCTTCACCTCTGACAACATTTGGAGGATCCTGTCCAGAGAGAGGAACAGTCATTCCAGAGCTTCAGGTAAAAGAGAGATTTTCAAATTAACAGAATGTGTTATTGTAGAAAAATATGCTATTTGAAGACAGTAAGAATTTTTTTCTGATCTCTATTTATACCCTTTGTTAATGAAACCTACATTGTTATTTGATAATATTAAGTATACATTTCTAGCATAAAAACATTTTTATTACAAAATGTAAATTATATTGATTTTAATTACCATCTACTACATTTTCAAAATGATCTGAACCTGGCCATTAAATATACAGTCACAATTTTTCACATCCACATATTGGTATGCAAAGGTTTTAGTCCAAGCAATAGCTTATGCAAAAAATAAAATTTGGGTGCACAAATAACATAGTAAATTAGATTCCTAATCTGCCTGCATAAACATGATTGCACATGCAAATCAGAGATTTTACGTATAAAACTGTTAGATATGAAATGCTTCAGGTGCAGTTTTAGTAGTGGAAGTAGTAATACTTAACATTTAACACATGCGGTGATATTCCAGTCAGGTTGAAGTCAATGGGAGTTTTGCCGTTGATTTCAGTGGAGCCAGGATTTCAACCTACTATTTAGAAAGCTTCATACAGGTTTGGAAAAATCTAGATTCCACTGAAGTGAATGATCTTTTTATAAGTTTAGTGGTTACATGTTCAGACCCAGAAGTTCAGAGGCACAGGTTAGGGTTAGTATTTGATGGACATCAGTAAATGCCTGACTGTCTTCCCCTCATTCCTGGAAGTCCTGAAAGTGCTGCTGTAAAAAAGGACACTGGAATACCCTGATTGCTTCCTGCTGTGATGATGTTCCCTTCCCAGGGCTGTACTTCTGGGAATGACATCAAAGCAAGGTTATTCAGTGCTATAGATATTTTGGAGGTTATCTGTGGGTATAAATATTTTCCATCCAACCTTTTCTGTATTAAAAAATTGCATTGCTCCCTAAAAAGGGCCTCATTAATTTCTTTATTAGATAGAAAACCCTTCTAGTTGAATTCTGTCACTTTCGCCTGTAAGTAACGATAAAACATCATACTATCTCAGCCTTCTAGTGGCTGTGCTGTGGCTGTATAGTTACATTCCTGTCTCCACTGAATAGAATGGGATAAACTAGTGGGCACAGGTTAAAAAGAGCTGATACAAGGTAGTAAAAGAACTATGTCACACCCTTCCACATAAGAGATTCCAGTGTTTTTTTTACTAGCCAAGTATCTGAATTGCTATATACAGTTATCACATGTCAGGGTGCAGCCCAAATCAGCGAGAAGTTGTGTCATCACTTGTCCTCTAACCCTGAGTGCCTTAAAATGCTCTACTGCTGCAGCTTCCTGTCTGGATGCTCCCAGCCAGCTTACAAGCATGCTCTGGGTATCTATATGATAAGCAGCCCTGGTTCAGCAACTCTGACTCCAGCAGCCTGTTTGTTACATCATAGCCACACTTAGGTCTCCACCAGACTTAGTTACTACCAGCCAAGTGACCCCAACATACCCCCAGTCCTGAATTTCCCCAAAACCATCTGCCTTGAAATGTCCAGCCCTCTACTGGAACATTTAGGGAAGTAATATGGTCTCTTGCTCTTTAAAGAGACAAAAACACAGCAGTGTGTTGCTTTAACTGGAGTTGACAATCCCTTCAATTCAGACACAGTACTGGGATGGTTTAGATTAAAAGTAAAACAAGTTTATTAACAAAAAGAGGTCAAATGTAAAGGATAAAGTCAGAAATAGTTACGTGCAAATAAAAGTGAAAAACACTTGATAGGGACTAAAACTTAGCAAAACTACAATCTTGGTCCAAGGTAAGATTCTTAACACTCCTTCTACCAGCAAAATAACTGACCACACTCTTGGTCAGGATCTTCCACAAAATCCAAGTTTCTTGGTTTCTTTGTAATCTTAGGTACAGGATCACTTGGGGTTCTTTGCCCCTCTCTTCTATAGTCCAGAGAACTTTTGAAATATATTCTTCTCAAAGTCCAGTGCCCCAGCTGTGAGGAAAGATGCCATTGAGTCTGATGGAGAAGGTTCCATGCTGGTTTTTTTCTCGCTGGTGCTTTCTACAATTTAAGTTAATCTATCCCTGCAGTCTCTGATATGCCAATGAATGGCCACTTGACTGTGATCGCCAGTTGTCTGTGATTGCATTTTCTGGAGGGAGGCATCAGCCTTTCCTTTGTCTGGAAAAACCTGTTTACCCACTCTCCAGATTTGTCTAGTTTAAATACATTTTAGTCCCATATTTCCTTCCAATTTCTATAGTCTTTTGGGTGTTTGCCATACATATACCACACAAGAATATTAATGATCAGTGTGTTGTTGGTTTTCCAATGATAGCTTACACAATACCTATTAGATAGAGATTCTGACAAAAGTGGCACTGGGATGCTGTTAGGGTCACAACAGTATATTCACTGAGTAACTGCTCCTAATCCCCTGGTTTGGGATAGAAGAGAGTGAAATACTAAAATGTACTTTATATGAATATCTATTACTAGTCCCCTGTTTTAGAACCTACTGATGTCAGAAAGTTTAGAACCTGTTTTAGAACCTACTGATGTTAGAAAGTTTAGAAGCTACTGATGTCAGATGCATGACAGAGGAGGCAGCTGGGATGTCAGCAGGAAGGACAGGGAATAATCAAGGGATCAGCAATTCCCTGCCAACAGCACATTTCATATGTTGAAACGACAAGTGCTGGCAGACCTCCAATGGTACTGCAGTATTTCTGTGACAGTGTTGTTATAGCTATACGGTAATAGAAGGTGTTTGAAACTGAAACGATTTGTTATTAAGGAAACAAAAAGTGAGCTGGAATAACCAGGAAAAATAAACAAAGCACCATTTGTATTTTTCCAGATTGTGTTGATTTAACATTGTGGCAGACTGGCTCATTAGTAATGATATGAGACATGCTAAAATCACAGCCTGCAGCATTTAAATTTACAAAACAGGATCAAATTGTGAGTGGGCCTTGCATGAGTGTAGCAGAGAGTGTGCAAGGAGTTTTCCTCATTCCCTTGCACGCCCTGCACCAAGGACTGCCACAACAGCATCGCCTCCATTCAAGGAAGCACAAGGGCTAATCCCTCCTAGTAGCCTCCAGCGCCCACATATCTCAAAAGGTCAAAGCCACGACACCTTCCGCCTCCTACCAGCCTGTAGTCTTTGCTGTCCCCCTGCACACTAAGTAGCTCTGGAAAGGATTGTGATGCTCAGGAAGGCATGGCTCCTTCCTGAGGTCCCTCTAAAATGGAGCAGCCAACCCAGGGTAGTGCCTTAAACACACAATATGGCCCAAGGTGAGTTTAAAATATGTATTTATTTAATTATTGTTAGGTCCAAAAATTAATTAACCAAATGAGATGTCCTCTCCAAAGTCAACCTGCAACTCTAGGACAACTGAGTTTAGTGGATTTAGACGAGATTAGTACTCAAGAGAATAATTGTTATCACAAATTTGACCAAAAACTTAAGGCAAAAGTAATATTTTGTGCAAACGTTAGAGACAAAGAAGAGTTAGAAAAGAGATGGGGCCTCCTTAACAAAGTACAGACAAATTACCTGTTTTCCACCTGTGTGATCTTTCAGACACTGTGCAGCTTTGGATGATGCTGAAGATCTTGCATTATTCCTGACCACAATATGCCGGGCAGAGGCAGGGCAGGGGTCAAGGAAGTCAATTTTCAGTGGTGCCTAGGTTTCTTAGAAAACATCATGATTTGGAATACAAAACTTTGCCCTTTTCCTAGGCATGAATATCATTAATAACAGTGTGTACAACTGTTGGGTTCTTCTAGGTGGTCCAGGAGGAAATCCCAATTCCTTCTAGCTTTGTGAAGCTCAGTTACCTCAGCAGTCGAACCCCTGGATATAAAACCTTGCTCCGCATTATTTTGACACATGCAGCCATCCCTCCTGGAATGATGAAAGTGCATCTTACAGTTGCTGTTGAAGGGCGGCTAGTTCAGAAATGGTTTCCTGCTGCTGCAAACCTGGTCTACGCGTTTGCCTGGAACAAGACAGACATTTATGGACAGAAGGTGTCTGGTCTGGCAGAGGCAACAGGTATGTTGAGTTACTTCAGTGTTATTAGTAGTAGTAATACATTTGAAGGAAAAATACTGTTTACACTTCTGCTGATATATAATGTATCTAAATTAATTGTAGCTTTAGCCAATTGGAATGTGATTATCTAGGAAGCATTTATTTTCTAATTCCTCGCGTTTCTCTTTTTAAAGCCACATTTCTGGGGGTTTTTTGGGGCATCTCTAGTTCAAAAGTCTCTTTCTCCTATCTCATAATGGTTACATACTAGTGGGTACCTATATAGCTATCCCTGTGTTTGTAATGTACATTCTCACTGTGACCTTCAGTGTGTCATTGCCTCCGTCATTTTTTTTTTTTGGCAGTGACTTTTAAAATGTCATTTCCAGTTAGAATTTACTAAATGCTAACTTTTAGGTATCTTTGCTTATTATATTTGATGTCTGAAGCTGTTAACTTCTTGACTTGTTATTTCAAAAGGTGTACATAGAAATCATCCATACTTTTTGGGGTCCTTTTATTTTAGTTTTTTAGATTTTAAAGTTATCCAAGTAGTGGTCCCTGATTTATGACTGAATGCTTATATGTGAAAATACTATAACTGAAGTAAAATGCATTTAATTTATCCAAAGTATTTTAACATGAATTTTGCTATTTGATCTTGAATGTTTTTTATTATTTTTAATCAAGGATGGTGTATTGTGTTTAATGACCTGCTATTGCAAACACTTCCTATCAGTGTATTTACTATTCCGGTAGTGCTTACTATTGTGAGTAGTCCAATTGAATTTAGTGGGATTTCAGTAGGTTTTGAAGTCTGTGGAGCTACTCACAATGATAAGTGTTTGCAGGATCAGACTCTAAAATATTAAAATAATTAGGGGCCACATTCTGCCACTTACAGTGAGTAATATCTTGCTCCATAAGTAGTCTCATTGACATCTGCAAAGGATAATACTATGACTATCCGCTCTTTCAAATGTGTGTTCAAAAGTGGACAAATGCTATCTTAGGGGAACATTATTCACACTGTACAGCCGATGTAGAGATCTACCATAGAGTAAAGTCTTATTCAGTGTGAGTAGGAGTGGCAGAATCTCTCCCTAACTGCTTATACCATATAGATTCCTATATCAACTTGTATAACAAAGATTGGAATTAAATGAGTTGAGATTTCTCTTCTGAGTTATAACCTATTTGTTCATTTTTCCATATGTACATATAATATAATAGACAGCAACAATATTATGGAATTTTGTTGTTATAAAATGTAGGATGTCTGAAAATGACATGAAATAGCAGTAAATATGTTAATACTAATAAATATAGTACAGAACAGTTAAATATGCTAATTCCCTTCCAGATTATTTGAAATCCAGTAATCATGAAGTCCACCCTTGTCCAACATATTTCTAGACTTTAAACCAAATAACTATGTTAGAGATGTCAGAAAAAGGTACATTGAGTTGCTAAATCCTAAAATGAATTCTAGCAAATCATTTATCAAGGGAAACAAGAATAAAACCGGTCCATGAAGCACTATAAAATAATGCCTATTTATTTATTTATTTGCGGTTCAAAGTCTGATTTCATTTAAAGTTTATTTTAATTATGCTTCTTGCAAAACAGAAGCAAGAATCTTTATATGTAAGTGCATTGTTAACTTGGTTTGTAAGATTCCGATAAAGCCTTATTTAATTTGACAGATCGGAGTAGTCTGGGACCCTCTTCTGCATTCATTATGTGAATTTTGTCAAAATAATTCCCTGTGTTGGTGTATTACCAATATTTAATAATACATTCTGCTCAGACTTCATTTTAATTACATTAAATTACAGCAGATTGAAGTCCTATAAGCTCAGGAATATAACCATCTGTGTTTAATATTATAAACCCTATAAACACTTTCATTTTTCTTCAGGATTATTGGCAACAATTACATAATGATTTACTATAGTAGTCTATCCAGAAAAAGTGGTCTCTTAGAAAAAAACAGACTTTCTGAAGGTACTCACATGCATGGAAGGACCTGGAGTTTTTTGGTGGGGGTTTTAGAGAAATATTTGGTGGCATTTCCCTACTCTCCAAGTCTTGCACATTGAAGAAAGTTCCTGATCTTACATCTGCAGCAGAAATTATAACAACAGAGTTTCTTCTTAAAATCGAAGGGTTAGAAAAAATATATAATAGTACTCCTCTCTCTGGAAAAACTGGTTCTAAAAGATTTTTTAACAATGGAAATAAAACAGAGTTTAAGCATGTGGCTCATTCTTAGATATATAAAGTTAGCGTATAAAAGGGGGTATCCAAATGCTACTAGCCAGAAGGGCCAAAGAGAAGAAGACAATGAAGTTGTGACTGAGCGGATAATGAGCTTTAGGAACATTTGGCAATCCAGAATTTCAGATGTGGGCAGAGAATAGTAGAAGTATTACATTGTCACCCATGATCCTAGCGTGTGCTCCATTATAGACATCCAGGAGCAGATCTTCAGCTGTTATAAACTGCCATAGCTCCATTAAAGTGAGTTAAACTCCCACTGAGTTCAATGGAACTATAGCAGTTTACACCAGTTGAGAATCTGCCCCAGAGGGTGTCTGCAGCTCTGGACTATTCCTTAGCGTTGTGGACAGTATGTATGCCTGATCTGGGCTGAACTTGTGAAGTGTATGACTGAAGAAAAGACCCTATAATTTAGGTGATAAGTTGTCAGCAAAGTTGCTTCATACTAAAATCTTCTCTTTTCTCTTCCTTTTTACATTAACACCTAGAAAAGCACTTGTTCTGATATTGACACTTGATGAATAATCCCAGTAACAGAATGGCAGAGGCAGTTTTGGGAGAAATAATCAGTGGTGTGGCCAAATCTGTAGATTCAGAATGAGCAGTAGTATAACAGCAGTGTTGTTTTAGCTGCTGGGGCCTCTTTAAATTGCAAAGGATGGACAAGGCAGCTGCTGGGTCCATAGCGTAATGAGCTGATGCCTGTAAAGCTTTGAACATGCAGCGACGTTAACAGGAGGCAAGGGAATATGAATTCAGGAGTCAGAAAGTTTAGTAGCAAAAGCAGAGGCTTCTTTTTGATAAACTGATGAGAAGCTCCAGAGAGTAGTGGGAAAAGTCTGTTATGTTCCGATAAAACATTTTCCTTACAAACAAGCCAACATATCACTTGCTACAATTATGACACAAGACCTCAGGTTTGAAGTGGAGCACCTAAGGTTCACTGGAGTTCTAGAAAGAGGGGGTAATTGGTGACAAATCACTGCCAACATTCTTACATGTATCAAAGGAAAAAGATGAGTCAAGTGGAATTGAATCTCCACCCTCCCTCCTTGAACAAAACAGGACTCTTTTAATTTAGCAATAGTTCATTTAGTTAAGGGAGATGCTATTGAGCAAGTTGGACAAATTTCACTGGGGAAAAAAAGATACACACATGCAAAAGCCAGTACATAATTGATACTATAGGGATAGACTTAGAAGAAACTGTACTTTGAAACTAAGGTAACCATGACTATCAAAGGAATTGATAATCTCTCAGACTTTTTTTGTAGCCTCAAACAATAAAAATCAAAATCAAATGCAGGAGCCAGCATAGGAACCTCATTACTGACAGGTAGATATAAAAACTGGTATGGAAAAAATAGATAATACATGAAAGAAAAACAGTCTAACATCTCATCATTTGTTTGCAGTGTCAGTAGGATATGAATACGAAACTTGCCATGATTTTATTCTGTGGGAGAAAAGGACAGCTATCCTGCAGGGTTTTGAGATGGATGCTTCGAATCTGGGGGGTTGGTCCATAAACAAACACCACATATTGAATCCACAGAGTGGTAAGTCCTTCAGTTATCAATCAGATATGTTGGACAGGAATATATTTTCAAGATGGTGATGAAGAATTTAGATGTTTAACTTTTCATTGAACATTTCATTAATGTTTTATTCTTGGAGTGTGCAACTTTCTTTTTTGGGAACTGCACACTTATCCACCCGCTGAAAATATTTTTGTGTGTGTCTTAGCTATCAGGCATAAATAAAAATCATGTAAATGTATTTTTTTCATTAGGCTGGATAAGAGAATACTAATATAGGATATAGAACTTTATACCTCTAGGTTGTTGTTTTGAATCCAATCTAAGATAGTAGGGATTGAATGTTGCTCCTGTTTGCTGGTCTGTGTGAAAAGAATTGATGGTGTGTTGTCTTCTCAGTGGACAAGTATCTATGCCACAAACTCACCGCTATAGCTGGCTTTAATTAGCATAATTATTGGCAGTCTCACCAGTGGAACTAAGGATCAAATATGCATAGAAATTGAGCTAAAAACTGGTCTTCTGGAAGTGGTGCTTCCATTCGGTATAGACTCATCTGGCCAGGACAGTGTGCAAGCTTGAACTGCTGCTCACTCGGTATCCAAGCTGTGGATTAATAAAATACTTTACTCTCCCGATCAGCACCTTTCACAAGTGCGCACACGCACACACACACACACACACACACACACACAAAAGCAAAGAATCTCCTCATTTATTTTGCCCTCCTGATTTATTCCCTCAGACAGTGAGACTTTAATCTCTTTTCTCATACCTATTATTTTATGGTTTCCACCCAATCAGCTATAATTAGGAACTATTCTTAGTGGATTTAAATTATCAAATTAATACAGTTACAGTGAGTTACAGTATTGAGAATGAATATGAATTTGCAAATAAATGGACATGTTACATTCCTTGGGAGAGGAAAAACCTAGGGTCACTGTCTCAGCTGGTGCAAATCAGCTTAGCACTAGCTTCAGTAGAGCTCTGCCAATTTTCCAGCTAAGAATCTGTCCACTAAAATCTGTTTCCAACTGCAAATAACTGTAACCCAGATTTATGCACAGATGTAAAGCTGTCAGGATTTCATAAATTCTGATGTCAAATGTACAACTGTAGTGTAAATATTCCAAATGAAAAAGGTCAGGTTTAGTTTGTAAATTATCAAGGTTTTGATTTGAAATAGTTTGACATTTTAAGTAGTGGTTCTTTCATACCCACCTTACTGGTTTGTATAGATTGACTTTTTTTAAATGCCAGGTGTTGACATTTAACACAAAGAGAAATCTGACCTCAGTCAGTCCAGCCCCCCAGCTGTGAGCCTCATAGTCCACATCCTAGTGCCAGTTTGCCACTTAAAAAGTTTAGTTTCAAAACTGAGTTCTTGGGAATACTTTCTTTTATAGCTCCAGTTTATATGAATGTCTGACCTTAGCATTTACTGTAATGCCGCCCCTTCTAATTCATCACACAGACACTAAAATATTTATGAGACTTTATACAATACACAATTATGAGTAGTAAACATTTGAGGTTAAATTGTGGCTTTTCAGCCACTTCCTAGAGCACAGGGCACATAAGGATGAACTGTCCATTGGTCGCTCCCACAGATACTGTTCATGAGACACAGTTTCTGCAAATGCTGGGCTGCGTAGTCCCAACAAGCCTTTTACGTCCTTTGAAAGGATGCAGCCTGTGCTAACCTCTTCTGCCTGTTAGCACTAACCTCAAGCAATCCTTGTGCTTTGTGACTGCAAGAATTCTGGGTGACTAACCCTTGTACCTAGATTTTAAGTGGGGATGGGAAGCTTCTTCTGCCTTCCCTCCCACCTTACACATCTGCACAGAGCTAGGCAAGATCAAGACTTAAACTAGAGGCAATTGTTCTCACCTTTGTCCTTTCTTTACAAAGGCACTGATCCAGGAATGTATGTAAGCACATGTTTAACTTTAAGCACAACTAGTGCCAGTGAAGTCAATGGGCCTACTTATATGTGTAAAGTTAGGGCATAGGCTTAAGTACATACCTGAATCAGGGCATAAGGTCTGATCCAAAGCCTACTGAAATCACAGGAAAGACTTCAGTGCAGTTGATCTTGATCATTCCCATAAAGCTCCTGCATGTGAACTGTCAGAGAAACTGCTTTAGGGTCATACTAGTCAAATATGGGGAATTAATTATTAAATCGTAGAATTCATATGCCTACCAAAGTAAAATATAGTCCCACAAATAGATGACAAACTAGATATTTAAGTTCATTAGCAAAAAGCTCCAAAATAAATAATATATCACTTGATCTCAGCCAAAAGGTCAAGAAAAGGTCTTTGGTTTCAGCCATGCAAAACACAGATTTTAAACAAGGGTAAGGTTGTGATTCAAACCTAAAACAGTCACTGTAAAATTCAAACTTATGCTCCATGTCAGTGTGAGAGAAATGAAAGGCATAAGTGTGGAGTAGCCTTCTCAGGAATTAATTTATTGAGATCTTTTTGTATTTAATTAAAATAAAGCATTCACTCTGCAGGGATGTAAGTGTGAACTTTTCACGGGTATGGAATTTACTTTCTCTTTTTGAAATGCTGTCACAATCCAGTTAATCCAAACTACAGGAATAGCATTGGGAACACAATTAAAATGTAAAAAGTTATGGTACTTTACTGCAAATAGTCCTTATGTAACTTTCATTTCACCTTAACATTAAAAACACTTGATTTGATCAGCTATACACATATATTTCAGTTGATTAGAGCTGCTGTTGACTGAATAATATTGTATGCATATTAGAAGTCTGAGTTGTTGATTCTTCAGTTTGATGTTTTTGTCATGATTGCAAGTGGCAGAAATAACTAAAAAAATTGCCTAACTTTTTTTTTTGCTTATCACTGACAGAAAAATAGCATGAATTTAATATGACCTGAACCTATTAGCAATAGTGGGGCTTTTTGTTGTTGAATGGAGTTTGCTAAGGCAATCTGATGAGGCATCCACTAGCCATTCTAGCCATCCCTTCTTTTCAGCTAGTGCCACACACCTTTTGGGCTTTCGTGGCCCTGGGTAGGCCCACTGATGGAGAGGAATTTGCAGTCCTGCCACTACAGCCTTCTCCCCCAGCAGACTTTCTGCCATTAGAACCCTTCTACGGGGTCTTAAGAGCTGCAACAGTTAGCTTGAGTTACTGTATTTGAGTTAATCCACTCAAGCTAGCCTAACTCAAGGGCCTAGCTTAAATGAAAGGGTATGTCTATACTGTGATAAAAAACCCACGTCATCAAGTCTCAGAGCCCAGGTCAGCTGACTCTGGCTCATGGGGCTCAGGCTGTGGGGCTAAAAATAGCAGTGTAGCTGTTCAGGCTTGGGATGAAGCCCAGGCTCTAAGACCTTCCACTGTCGTGGTCCCAGAGCCCAGGCTCCAGCCTGAGCCCGAATATCGACACTGCTACTTTATAGCCCTGCAGACTAAGCCCCATAAGCGTGACTCAGCTGACACAGGCCAGCCGCTGGTCTTTTATTGCAGAGTATATCTTCCCAAAGCGACCATGTTGTGAAACAACTCTCAAGTTACACAGCATGATTGGATGAGCAGTTGATGAGTTGCTTTAACGGGAGCTGCTGCATCCCCACTACTTTACCAGCTCTAGCATCAGCAGCACTGGAGGTTCAAACCACTTCCAACCCCACTCCTGAAGGGCTAGCTAGCTTGAACTTAAAGTGCCACTTAACTCAAGTTAAAGATTTGTGTGTGTGGACAGGAGTTGGGTGAGGGACAAAACTCAAGGTGTACCTCAAGCTAACACTATGATGCATACCCCATGATGCAGTGAATCCCCCATATGTGTTACTTAGTGAGATTCAGTATATGGATATTTACAAGCACAAGTTTAAATTCCATAACAGAAAAACAGTGAAAATATATACCTTTATGCAGAAATACATTTCATGAATCTGTTCCCAGCTCTAAATCTTATTGATACAAACATTGCTTTAGGCAAACCATAAGACATACAAGGCATCTTACTATTCTAGGAAGTAAGGGCCTCTTTTCTTTCTGTAAAGATATTTCATGATTGATTGTGGCATCCTTGAAGTGAAAAGCCTGTCCATCACTCCCAGTTGTCTCCCCACATTCTCCCCTGGAAACCCTGACTTTTTAAACACATACTCTTTTTGAGCCAATAAGTATGTTGTATTAACATAGATAACTGATCATATTTTCCTCTCAGTTACACTAAGGCCATGTTTATTGTCCCCTAGTTTTCTTTTTCTGATTCAGAAAACAAGATTTGATCATTCTGGATTCCTGATGATTCTATTCTGAAATGTTTTTCATCAAAGTTTTTTGCCATTTTTTCCAACATGCAGAATCTTCAGACTATTTGTCATAATCAGTTAACAAATACACATGTACATGCTAGCTCCTGAAGGCATAAAGTCCTTTTGAAATACCCAGACAACTCACAAATGCAAATGAATACCCCAATAACCAATATTTTCAGTGTATCCTTTGAAGTGGATTTTTCTTCAGATGGGAGAGTGTGTTGAATGAGTTTTTGTCCCTTTTAAAGGGACTTTATACTTTGAAGTTACAGATACAGTAACTCTGGCTCTGGTCTAGCAAAGCACTGATTGAAGCCAGAAAGACTACTCATGTGTCTAAAGTTATGTACATGCTTAAATTGAATAAAAGCAAAACAAACTCTCCCGAGCCCTAATTATATATTGTTTGTCTGAAACATATAAAAAATTGTCTTTACATTTTTAGCCTCAAACAAAGGCCAGCATTTCCTGTGAGCTCGGTGATTTTTACTGGTGGGAGGGAGGAGACATAAATTTCCATTGATTATACTTGCATATATCCAAGCTCCTTTTATATACTAACCCTAAACTCCAAGGACAGAGATGTATTCCGACCCTTGTTGTTCATAAATAAGTTTGAAAAATGGATTCTGCTTTGATATCGGCATAAAGCACCACCCACTGGCTTCCAAGGGGAATTTTCACTTCAAACTTATTTGCAAGCCACAAAACAACTTCTAAACAAGGGGAACTGTGAGCACTAGATTTGGACCACCATCGTACTTTAAGGACAATCTAGAGTAGCCAAATGTATCCCTTATCCGCCATCCAGCACAAGCAGGTTTCCCCTGTTTATGTCTAAAGGTATGTCGACACTGCAATTGGAAGTCTGATTGCAGCATGTGTAGAATAATCGCGCTGGCTTTAATCTAATCAGCATGAGTGCCGAGAGCTGTGAAACCATGGCAGCATGAGCTTCAGAGCGCACACTGACGTTCATACTGCCATTGCTTTAGTGACGTTGGTACTTGTGCTAGTTAGGTTTGTGTATGTCACACCTCTAATTGCAGAGGAGATATACCCTAAAATTCCTGAATGCTTAGCACCCTTTTGGCTTCATGCATGCATAATACTCATTGCGTTTGATTCTGATCTAAATTGCACTGTATAAATAAGGAGTAACTCCACTGAAGTAAATGGAGTTGCATGGGTGTTAAACTGCTATTCTTCAATTCAGAATCAGGCCCATTGTTGTGATTCTTGGGTCATTTTACATAGCAAGCAGATTCAGGTGGGCTATGGAGTGAGGTAGAAGAGATCTATCAGAAGAATAATGCATTCTTGAACTAAAATTTGATGAGAAATTGGTGTTAATAGCTGGAGCAAGGTTGAATGGTGTGGTGTCATGCATAGGCAGGTGAAACCTATTCTTGGAACAACAACAATTAAAGAAGTCTTCAACATGATCTATATTTTCAAAAGCTGAAAATAGCACAACACAAAGTTCCAGAGTAACAGCCGTGTTAGTCTGTATTCGCAAAAAGAAAAGGAGTACTTGTGGCACCTTAGAGACTAACCAATTTATTTGAGTATAAGCTCTCGTGAGCCTATGCTCAAATAAAATGGTTAGTCTCTAAGGTGCCACAAGTACTCCTTTTCTTTTTACAACACAAAGTGTTTATGTACATTTTTTGTTTCAGCTTTACCCAGAAAGGGCAATATCATATACTGATACTGCAATGCCACATAGGAAGGCAAGCCATCAGTTGTGCCAATGTAGTCAGAAACTACATTCATTTGTGTTTTATTTCCTTTAATCACTCTTCTTATTTGATGGCCTACTGGGCTTTCTAATAGAAACAGGGAATTTTGGAATTGCTGTATCAAAAGAATACCTATCTTCAGTTTGAAAATTGCTATGTCTAGTAATAACATGTCATTTTGAGGGTAATTGTTAGCTGTATTGCTATATTGTTATAAAAAAATGATGTCTACCTGAGAAAATGATGTTAGTACTGGATCTGGTATTACCAACCTAATAATCGGAAAGATTTTTGAATGATATATCCTGAAGTGCAGTGCTGAAATACTGACATCTTAGAAAGCTGTTTTCCTCTTTATGGCAGGGCATATTACATTCTCACTGGTAAGAAGTTCACTCACTGGAATTACTCTTCCACTTTTAACACAGTTGTGCTGCAGTCACCAACATTTTTATACATTATTATCAAGCATCTCTTATTTAAATTTGAAAGGTGATTGTATACTGCAGTTTGATGCCCTTTCTGAAAAACACAGAGCAGTCCTGCTATTAATTTCCCTTAATTAAATATTCAAAGTGTTTAAGAAATTCATCTGCTACCCAATAAAAATGTATGAATAAAATGAATATTTACATAGTAATCCCTAAGAAATTAGATAGTACTTCAATTAATAGTTGATTTGTTAGAGTGTTAACCAATCCTGACTTCTCATCATGATCCCAATTTTTAAAATATCTCAGAGAGTGGAGATGTTTAGAATCGGGGAAGGTTCTTAGAACCTTTTAATATACTGGTTGAAAGATCTGGCCATGCTTTACTGAATGTGTTATGTGCTTTTCTCCTGTATTGTCAAATTCAAAGATAAGGTGCAGAATATTTTAGCTGCTGCCTTTTTTTTCTGCCAGATCATTTTATTTCAGTTTTGGTGGGTCAAAGGTTCTTAAGAACTTATACCAACATTTTCAGACTCTGTGTATAAAATTTGACAACTAAGTGCTCCGTGGAAACATGTAACTCCAGTGTTCTGGGATCTGCCCTGGCTGCCTATTGGTCTCCAGGTGGAATGCAAGGTATTGATTATGACCTGTGAAGCCCTAATGGTCTGGGACCAGCCCGTCTGAGGGACCACCTTTCTCCCTGTGCCATACTCCTACAGACGCAGTCACAAGGGTGCTTGAGCTGGATCCCCCTCCTTTAAAAAACGTGGGGTAGCTAACAGGGTGTTCTCTGCAAGGGCTTCAGGACTCTGAAACTTCTATCTAACCCCCCTCCCCCCCCCCCAGTCTAAAATACTTTGAATTTTTAGTGATTTTCTAGGTATGCTACACAAGACACCTCTTTGACTGGCTTTTTGGAGAAGGTTAAGGGTGTGCTATCATTTTAATAATGCTTAGATTTAATTGTATTGTCAGTGATGTATTAGGTTGCCTACAGCCTTGGATAGGCATCTTTTAGTTATTTAAACAGAAATAAGTAGAGTAAAATAAGTTATTTAAGTAAATATAAGTGGCCTGATTTTCAGAAAAGCTGAGCACCTGAAGCTCCAATTGAAGTCAATGGTGGCATCTCTGAAAACCAGGCCATTTATTCAGATGACAAAATACAGATTTAGACACACAACTTTAGGCACCCACACTTAAAAATGTTGGCATGGTAAGAGTATATCCAGATTGTGTGTGGCTCAGAAATATTTTCTGAGAATCTTAAAACTAATTTTAACAAGCTTTTGCAGGTAATGATCCTTTCATGTGGAACAGAAGGTAGAATGAATGAAAACAAAAATGGAAGCCCTACATATGTTTGCTGCATGGTGAAAGCAGAACAGGATTGAGCACAACTTAGTTTGTAATAAGTAATATGCCCTTTTGTGTCGCCTTCATTTTTCTTCTCTCATGTTTAGGGATCGTACACAAAGGAAATGGAGAAAACATGTTCATTTCCCAGCAGCCACCAGTCATCTCAACCGCCATGGGTAATGGACACCAGAGAAGTGTGTCCTGCTCCAGCTGCAATGGCCTTGCCCTCAGCAGCAAACTCTTTGCCCCAGTTGCCTTGGCTTCTGGTCCTGATGGCAGTGTGTATATTGGAGACTTCAATTTTGTCAGACGCATCTTTCCCTCAGGAAATTCCATTAGCATTTTAGAATTAAGGTAGGAAATCTTGGAGTTTATTGATTGGTGGTCAGATCTTTTAATGTGGGCTATAAGAAATATGGTGAAATGTTTTTAAGGGACCTATGGGATTGACCAAATGTGACTGTTTATTAGAAACATGACTTTCTCACTAAGCATCAAATTTTCCCGGAAAACCTTGGGGTTACCTTAAAGTGGCCACTTACAGGGGTGCAGTGGGGAGGGTTGCCTGTGTTAGGGTGTTTCACATAATTAATCAAGAAAGCTACAAGTTGAATAGTCTTAAGTCTTCCCTCCCCTATTTTTTCCTATTTAGATTTTCAAAATAGAGTAAGATTTTAAAATATTTTTTCTTAAAATCAAAATAACTCCTGGTGGAATATTTGAGTTGAGGAGCAAGTATGTACATCAGCTCAGAGATAGCAATAGCCACTTTGCCTGCATGTACTGTAGATGGACAGATCAAGTTCAGAAGTACCCAGATTGTTCCCCATCTCTTTTGGAAAGCACAGCAAAGTAGAGCTGGACTGAACTTGAGACAGGCACAGGCCATGGGCATTCCAAACTAGTATCTGTCAAACCAGATGTTGCTATGCCTCCAAAAAGCTACCCTGCCACAGCTAACCCCCTATAATTGACACTTTACCCAGTTTCACTCTAAGGCACACTATAGGTCATTGGTTCTCAAAGCCGATCCGCCGCTTGTTCAGGGAAAGCCCCTGGCAAGTTTGTTTACCTGTCGCGTCCACAGGTTCGGCCGATTGCGGCTCCCACTGGCTGCGGTTCACTGCTCCAGGCCAATGGGGACTGTGGGAAGGGCAGCCAGCACGTTCCTTGGCCTGCGCCGCTTCCCGCAGCCCCCATTGGCCTGCAGCGGTGAACCACAGCCAGTGGGAGCCGCGATCAGCCGAACCTGCGGACGCGGCAAGTAAACAAACCCGTCTGGCGCGCCAGGGCTTTCCCTGAACAAGCGGCGGATCGGCTTTGAGAACCACTGCTATAGGTAACACTATAAAATTGTTCTCGTCCCTAAACGTTACCATAAAGCATGTCTCTCACTTACCATTGGCACGCTGCAGCCTGCCTCACTTAGGGCTTGATCCTACAAGGTGCTGGGTGCCCTCAACTTGTGTTGAGGTCAGTGGGAGCACTCAGCATTTTTTGGGATCAAGCCCTTACTTACACCAGTACTGAAACACACAGAACTGTGTTCCATGTAATTATAGAGGCCACACTAAACCTATATTACTCAACAAAACATGTGGTCATGTAACCAGCTAGCATGGTTAGAGTATGGTTGCACGTTAATTGCTCAAGATGAGGTTGGAGATATGTGTACTGTGGGTGGTGGAAAGGAAGCAACTGAATTTGAGAGGGAAGAATGAGTGGAATAGAGATGAGATGTTGAACAATTTAACTGCTTATGTCTTTATGGTCTACAATTTACATTGAGGGGATACACAAAGTTAACTAGGTTTTTGTATGGCTATGTGAGGTAGGGAAAAGGTTATTATTATGTTGGTTTAGTTTGTTCATTGATACTGACGTTTGTTGTTTTGCTTTTCTTATGGCTCCTGGATTGATTTGTCATATTAGGAACAGAGATACAAGACATAGGTAAGTAAATCATGGTGCAGTTATACATGCATCCAACTGATTTAAGGGGTCATTCATGAACAAGCAACAAGGCATATTCCTAAACAAAGGATTTTTTTAAATATAGGCTTACAGAAACATTGTGTGGTTAACAAATATGAATGTAAATCAAATTCAGCTTTGTTTGCTTTAGAGAAGCATAGGTTTGTTCACTTGACATGGATCACCTCCCCCACTAAACTGAAACAATCTGAGGTTAATCAGCAAGGCACAGTGTAAAGCTTTCTGACTGAAGAGTGATAAGGTTATTGTAAAAGGTAACTCGGTTATTTTATTAACTTTTGTTATATTAATTTTGTATTATATCATAGATACGCTTGCCTAGGGAAATTGGAATGGGTACATTTTAGAAATGGAAAAATAAATAAAAGTCTCTAGAGGAAGACTAGAGAGGTCTGTAGTTTATTAACTTATGGCTAGCTTGTAACTGTGGACACTTCCCTGAGTAAGGGGCAGTGCATAGCTGAATTGCTCCATGAGCAGCCCTGAGGGTATGACTACACTGCAATCAGCAGTGTGATTGCAGCACATATAGAGATACCCGAGTTAGCTTTGATCTGGCTAGCTCAGATAGCAGGGAAGCCACAGCAACATGGATGGCAGCACGTGCTAGCAGCTTGAACTTTTACACCAGGTACACGCTCCTCCCATCCTCTCATGGCTTCACTGCTGCTGTTGTGTGAGCTAGCTCAGTATGGCTACACGTGCTGCAGTCACATCTCTTACTGCAGTGTAGACCTGCCCTTGGTGAGTCACACTCTTCCCCCTGCTTCTCCTTTGCTCTGCAGAGGAAGCAAGTTACTTCCCCCTTTCTCATGGAGCATCTCAGTCCCACTGCACCCAGTATTCTATACCAGCCAGCAAGTAGTTGAGGGGGAGAAGGGAAGGGCAGACAAGGGCTCTTCCCATTCCTGCCATCCACTTGCTTGCAGCAAGGCATACTTGACAAGTAGGCCTTGCCCTCCTCACCACAGGTAGGGTCTTGGTTGAGTATTGGAGTAATGAGCACGTGTGGCCCTTACTTCCTCTCTGTGGCTAAGGGAACTGTGACAATTTCTAAGGGCCTTAGAAATGACCTAAGAAAGATTAGAAAGAACAGAGAGCAGCTGAGTATCAGGTTGCTTATTCTTTCCCTATAAACAAGCTCTTCAGCCTCCTGATATATTATTTTAAAAAGCAGGTAAATAAACCATGATTGATGCATCCCATTTTGATGATTGCATGGCATAGTAAGGAAAGTACTGTAGTAGACGGAACCAAATCCAGAAAATGTATTTTAAAATGGTATGTTTTAAGGGCTGACATGACAATCATTGTTGTTAGGTTTTAGCCACAATCGTATTATTGAATATGATAGTTTGTTTGCTACTGTCCTTATCAAAGATATCATCTTTCAGGCATTTTACAACAAAAGCTTAATAGAAAGATATTAAAGTGACAATTCCTGGCTAATAGCATGCATCTCCACAGTTTGTTTTAATGATTGTTTCCATTTGTTATGTATTAAATCTGTCAAAGTCCTTCAAATTTTATGAAGTTGAAAAGAGGAAAATTGAATTTGTTCACTCTGGAATGACAATTGTCAGCAAAATGGCATTAATCGGGGTTTTAATTTTTGTTTCTCTTTCTGAACTGATTTTTCTAAATACCAGTGCATTAGAACAAAATACACTAGCTTCTTTGGATAGGCTTAAATCTTAGTTAAATTAAGTCACGTGTCAAACCATTTCAGTCCAATGGTTTTCAACCTGTGGTCTGCAGATCTCTGGAGGTCTGCAGACTATGTCTAAGGTTTCCAAAGGGGTCCGCACCTCCATTTGAAATTTTTTAGGGGTCCACAAATGAAAAAAGGTTGAAAACTACTGCTTTAGTCTGATACAGCATATTGGTCTCAATACCCACGTCCCACTGAAGTGCTGTCAGGTATTAATTGTATGTATTAATTGCCTATTTGCAAAGCTATATTATTCTGACTAGCTTAAGTGAAGTGATTTGTGGTAAATTGGAGGGCATCACTTGGAGATAATACAAGCAATGAGGTTATGGAAAGTCTGTTTACAGTCCTTACTGTACACAGCTTTATTGTGGCTTTAAAAGCCACAGCCAATTTACGTTAGGAACAGGTGTGGGTGGACACTAGGCTTTCTTCCGAGGGAGGGCACAGGAATGCAGAATGCTTCCAGACTGCTAGAGAGCACAAGCAGGAGCAACCACTAACTATCCCCTTTGGGACAGCCTGAGTAAACTGCAGTTTGGAGTCAGACTACCACAGCGTGAGCTCCTGGAATTCCCCAAAGCACTGGGGAAGGTCTCATGCTACACCCTGCCTGAGGATGCTTCAAATTCATGCAGAGGGAGAGCAGGACTGTGGCCCTGCCTCCTTCTCACCCATTTTGAGGTGGGTTTGTATATCCAAGGTATGTAGGAAAGTTGTCCCTGTACTTCCCTCACAGAAGGACTGCAGCTATAGCCCCTCCCTGCATAAGTGTGATTGTGGCCCACCCTTTCAAGGCTCATTCTTTCCTCCCCACACATCCCTCCTCCCCTCATAAGGAAAGGCAATAATCTAGCCCAACGGTTCTCAAATTTTAGCAACCCCATTTTGATTTATATTTTTTGTCGACGCCCTGTACCTCCCACTCGGCCCCACCCCCACTCCACCTCTTCCCGCTTCACCCTTGCCCCTCCTCTTCCCCACCTCTTTCCACCCCCTCCCCCAAGAAATTGACACAGCTGTTCCCCGGCATGCAGGAGGCACTGGGATGGAGAGGGAGGAGTTATCAGCAGGGCCAGCGGACCCCCCTGGAGTACCCTCGCAGACCCCAGTTTGAAAAATACTGATCTAGCCCCTTAACAGTTGCAGCATGCTCTCCTCCTGATGCCGCCCAGAATGCTGACTGGTGCAGAGGGGAGGCAAGGCCATCACTCCCTCCACCTATGCCCAAGCTGCTGTGTTTAGTACATGTCTCCTTATAACTTGACCTCAGGAAGCAGAAGCACCAGAATTTTGGCTGCTGACAGCATAAGTATGCAAGGGGGAAAGGGCTTCCGAATTCCAGCCTCAACACTGTCCTCCCTCTCAAAAAGTAGCTAAAAAAGATGAACTTCAGATCGTTCCTTGAAGGTTAAAAGATTTGGGCGATTTGAGACCTGATGTGGGAGAGAATTCCAAACTCTAGGGCTACACACAAAAATTGTCTTATAGAAACTCCCCCATTTTATTTATACCATGGGGGCCCCCTCTGTAGCAATATCACATGGGGAGAGAGGCAATTTGTCATACAGACAGGTTCCAATTTCATCTAAGTGGTGGCAGAAGGGGAGGGGTGTGTGGGTAAAACTAGTAAGTTGGAGGCTGGGTATATTCATGTGATGGATTTTGTGTCCTGTCCTTGAGATACTTTTTTTGGGGGGTGCTCAGCTGCCTCCTTTTGATGACCACTTTATAGAGACTATTCTATTTTTTCAGATTCTTATACAGTGCTTATGTACATAGTCTCTGAGCACCTGCCCATTAAACAATGTGACTGGCATCTGTCACATGCCGTCCTTTCCTTCTTTCTTCTTTCCTCTCCTCAATGGGAAATTACATGTAGATTGGGTTTATTTTAAAAGGTGGAGCAACACTGTGGGGTGCATGGCATGTACGTGGAGTGTGATTCCATGGGTTTGGGTAACTTCGATTTTTGGAAATATTTTGTTTATTTCACTTGAAAACATTTGAGTTAAAAAAAAATTGATATTCTTCGGTGAAAGTTTTTTGACTCTGTGAGGTCAGGATGGTCCTGTTTGTTTTCTCAGCATTCTGTAATTGGGATCTAACATGTGGTAATAAAGCTGTTTATTTTCCCTCCACTTCACCAGTTGCCAAAGATAAAGAACTAAGGGAAAGGAATAATTTGTTCTGAAATGAATCACTGTTAATTTTGCTTTATTAATTTACTTGGTACAGTTTTTAACATTGCTAATTAAAAATTGTCCCAGGTTTGGATATGATTCCAAACTTCCCATAAAATCAGAAGTATTTGGTTCTGCCCCATCTCTGGTAGTAATATGTAAATTCAAACATTTTAGCATTTGAGATTTTAAGCATAGATAACATCGAGGTTTCTAATAACCAGTGTATTAAACCTAATCACATGGATAACAGAAAACATATCTAAAAGGAGAGTACATAATGACCTCTAGTACTTCGTGGTTTTTACAGGATGAATAGAGTACATATATTTAACATCTTGAATTCTACTAGCAAATTTTTCCATACTGGCATTTTATGGAAAATTTTTTGTTTGGTCAGACCGAGTCTCTTTTGAACTTTAGCTGCAAATACCAGAAATGGCCTTTCTTATAAAATTTTAATTAACTTCAGAATAATGACAAACTTTAATTCATCAATTAATAGCATTTACTCATCCTTCTTCCCCCACCTCAACCCTTCTCTCAGCACCCCTTCCTTTCTCCATATCTCACATCCTTCTATTCAGTCTGTCAGTATCTCTCTCTCCAGGCCGCCTTCTCCTTTTCATAAAAGCTTATGATCAGGGTTATACTAGCCGAGTTTATGTCCTGATCCTGTGAGGTGCTGAGTACTCAATTCCTTTGGATGTCAGTGGGAGTTGAGGGTTCTAAGGACCTTGCAGGATCAGACTCTAACTATCAAATTTATGTCACGGGCTTTTTATAATCTTTCACCAGTGGAAATAAGATATTCTAACTGATCCTCTACCAGAGGAGTTGCAGCAATGTACAAAGTTACATAGAGCACAAAATAGACTAATAAACTAGAAGAAATGGAGCAAAGACTATATATATGTTCATACCCATTACCAATATAGTTCATAACGTACTTTTCCATTGGTCTATAACATTGCCCAGTGATGTAGGACCATCTAATAAATGGTCAATAAAACCTAGTTATCTCCGTCAGTCAGTCAAAGGTTTCATATTTAAAGTGACTCCCTCAACTTTAAATCTAATCAGTATACAAAAAAAAAGTCCGGGGGGACATTAAAAGTACTTTCAGGCACTACACTTGCCCTGGAATCCCTGCCAAACATGGCGATTTTAAATTACATTTTCTTTATATTGTTTTTTTCTCTTCCCCGTTGTGTGAAAGACCCACACAGACAGAGGAAACTGTTTGTACACAAAGCATTGTCAAATACACCAAATAGACTGACAAAGTAGAGTAACACATCTTTTCTCTCACCTTTATCCATTACATTAATCTCAAGTGTTCACTGTGACAATAGTACTAAAACATTTTTTCTGAAAGAAGGGTGTGTTTTTTTCACATTGTTTCTTTAAACTACATGACAGTTGAATATTTTAACAAAGAGTGCATTTCATTAATAAATTTAAATACAGTGTATTGAAACAGAAAATCACAAACTGGCCTTGAGGCATGTTCCAGAAACATTGGAAGCAGTAGAGAGAATTCTCTTTCTCAGCTGCTTGACTGGTGGGTCTTAGTACATCCTCAGGATCAGGAAGGAATTTTCCCCCAGGTCAGATTGTCATGACCTTGTGGCGAGTTTTGCCTTCCTCTGCAGTATGGGACATGGATTGCTTGCTAAGATCATCTGGGTATATGTCAACAAATCAATTCCCTGCCATTGTGGGGACCTCGTTCCCTCCTGTTCTGTGCCTGTGGAACACAATAGTTTAGTCTCCTGAGAGCTGTAATATTTTAGTCCAATGGTTTTCAACCTGTGGTCTGCAGATCTCTGGAGGTCTGCAGACTATGTCTAAGGTTTCCAAAGGGGTCCACACCTCCATTTGAAATTTTTTAGGGGTCCACAAATGAAAAAAGGTTGAAAACTACTGCTTTAGTCTGATACAGCATATTGGTCTCAATACAGGTAACCAGGTGGGGTTCTGTGACCTGTGATGTGCAGGAGATCAGACTATGATCTGATGGTCTCTTCCAGCCTTAAACTCTGTGACTCTGTAAAGATTCTAGTATAGTTGATGGCCAGAAATTACCTTCTCCCTCCAAAGAGAGCATTGCTGTGTTATAAGTCAGTCTGTTTCCCAGAAGTACATTAGGAAACCGTTTCTGGTGGTAATAAATCCATTATGTGTCTTCGGTAGTCTTTGGAACTTCTACAGATGTTGGCTAACGATGGTCCTAATCATGCATGCACGAGTCGCCTTGATTTCAGTGACTCTCTGCCTAGGCTTCAGAGCCTGTCCACACTGATCGCTTCTTTTGACCAGGACCAGTGTTTGTAGGATGCCTGCAACCTTAGCAGGATTAGGCCCATTGTCTGCGCTACTTGGCATCCTCTTCCCCAAACTGACATGGATCACAAAGCAGTCAGAGAGAAACAAACAATCTGATTGGCTAATGAGATGCAGCCCAGTTCACCAATTAGAATTTGAGCCTCATCGCTTAATTAGCATATGTAAATATTTTAAAATAATGTTTCATAATTGAAATAAGGCAATCTAGTGCATGAATTATGGTGCATTAAATGATGCCTAGTTGCATTAATGGTACTTGGCCTTCTGCCTTGCTCCTGAAAATGTACTAGGAATGAATTAATGCACCACATTTCACATCATGGTCTTTCTTAATGATTAAATAAGGTTAAAAATAATCTGAAGTGGACATTTGTACTCATCCGGAATAGTCTATGGTGCACCCTACTGCTTTATGCAAGTTGTAAATTTGTTTTTGAATGCTGAAAGTAATGACACGTACTACACACATGAAAGTAAAGCTTATGCCACTGAAAGATGGGAGAAAGATGAACAAATTAATTTTGTGACTTTGCTCTTCTTTGTCTTAGCACAAGTCCAGCTCACAAGTACTACCTGGCTGTGGACCCAGTGTCAGAATCCCTTTACTTGTCAGATACCAACACCAGGAAAGTCTACAAAGTGAAATCTCTCGGCGAAACAAAGGATTTGGCAAAGAACTATGATGTGCTGGCAGGGACAGGTGATCAGTGCCTTCCATTTGATCAGAGTCACTGTGGAGATGGTGGTAGGGCATCAGAAGCTTCACTCAACAGTCCTAGAGGTAGGGAAACAATATTTTTAGTGTTTATCTTAATTGTGATGATCTATTTTTTTTATTTTCTTAATTACAGTGAAACTCAGATGAAGTTGGCAATATGAAATTGGATTTAAAGTAACATATAATCCTCTCACCATGCATCATGATTGAAGGCACTTAACTTTTCCTTTGTCAGTATCACAATCAATCTAAATAATCGGTTCACAAATTTTAATTCTAGTTGTGTTTGACATAACTGAAATATTCTCTTTCCTCATTTTGGTGATGTTTTTATTTAACTATCATTCAGCCATATAGTAGAATAATATAATTTAAATTTAAACTTTCAGGCAAACATCGTGGGTGGAAGGGCCAATTTGTCACTTGATGCACGCAAATAAATTCTAATAATGTTAATGAAGTTTAGGCATATGCATTAAGGAAGACACAAGGCATCAATGTACTTCAAACTGATATCCATTACAGTTAGTGCTTATTTGGAAATCACTAATTTACCCAATCTCATTAACTACACCTTATCAACGTCTCACTTGTTCTGAGTAAAATAATAAATTTGATGTAGCTTTTTGTCCAAAGTAAATATTGTATTGCCAGGGACTGGATGTGCATGAAGCCTTGAACCATCAATAGCACTAAAATCCAATCTACTTGCATGTGCCTTAAAACTACGGTAAAACACAGCATAAGGGCTTGATCCTGCAACTCTATTCCAACTTCTACTGAAGTCAGTTGGAATGAAGGGTACTCAGCTCCCCACATGACAGAGCCCTAAGTGAGCTGCTCTTTGTTCATTCCTCTTGGCACCCTGCGAACTTCTAATGAATAGCTCTAAAAGGAAAAGTCGGGTTTTTTTGTCTGAGATAATAAGGGAAAGCTGTAGATCAGTAGAAAATTAAAATTTATTTCCAAGGCAAGCAATGAACCCTGTTTTAAGACTTATTTAGTAACATATTGTAGCTATAGCCAGAGTGACTTGGACATGTCTTCAATGATGGAAGGTAAGTGTGAGGTACATACAAATAAATGTTAATCTTCAGGCAGCTAATTAATATCCTGAATCAAATCTAAAAATAGAAGGAAACATACCAGTCAATGTATTATTGCTGGCCACGATTGATTATATCTAATTAGAATACAATTTGCTGTTCTGTGGTGTTTACTTACAGAGGAAATATGTTGTTGGAAATTTCTCGCATGGCAGTTATATATTTGGCTTTCTAAATACAAGGTTAAAGTTATAAGGGAAGATGAATTTTGTTGTTGTTAACACCTGATTTATAAGCTGCTGATTGACACTGAAAATGCTGTTCATGAGTCATGGAGCAGCCAGCAAAAAAAATGAACAAAATGCATAGAGTAAACTGCAACCTGATAATGGCAAGGCAAGTGAATTCTGATTACAGTTCCTGATTGGCTCTGTATTAGGTGCATGCTATTATTTTTATAACCTTGGTTCCCCCACCCAACTTGTTTTTTTGTCTCAACTACCTGTTATGTCTTGTATTTCAGTTTGTAAATTCTTTGAGGTATGGACTGTCATTTTCCATGTAAAAGTACAGTGCCTAGCATGATGGAGCCCCAAACGTCAGCCATTACTGCAATATGCATGTCTAATAATAATAATAATATAATAAAAATAATTAATAATGCTATATTAAACTCATTAAAACATCAGCTACCATAATCTCTCCAAGAATGTAAATTCCAGCTTGAGAGTAGACTCATAGAAATGTAGCGCTGGAAGGGACTTCAAGAAGTCATCAAAGCCAGACCCCCCATGCTGAAGCAGGACCAAGTAAACCTAGACCACCCCTGACAAGTGTTTGTCCAATGTGTTCTTAAAAACCTCGAATGATGGAAATTGCACCACTGTCCTCGGAAGCCTATTCCAGAGCTTAACTACTCTTATTGTTAGAAAGTTTTCCCTAATATCTAATTTAAACCTCCCTTGCTGCAGATCAAGCCCATTACTTCTTGTTCTACCTTCAGTAAACATGGAGAACAATTGATCACAATCCTCTTCATAACAGCCCTGAACATATTTGAAGACTGTTACCAGAACTGTTGTCAGACTTCTTTTCTCAAGACTAAACATGCCCATTTTTTTCATCATAGGTCAGATTTTTTAAACCTTTTATCATTTTTGTTGTGCTCCTCTAGACTCTCTCCAGTGTGTCCACATTTTTCCTAAAGTGTGGCGCCCAGAATTGCACACAGTTCTCTAGCTGAGACCTCACCCATGCCAAATAGAGTGGGACATTTATCTCCCACGTCTTGCATACAACACTCCTGTTAACATACCCTAGAACAGTGGTTCCCAAACTAGGAGCACCACTTGTTCAGGGAAAGCCCCTGGTGGGCCGGGCCCGTTTGTTTACCTGCCGCGTCCACAGGTTCGGCCGATCGCGGCTCCTACTGGCCACGGTTCGCTGCTCCAGACCAATGGGGGCTGCGGGAAGGACAGCCAGCACGTCCCTCAGCCTGCGCCACTTCCCGCAGCCCCCACTGGCCGAGAACAGCGAACCGTGGCCACTGGGAGCTGCGGTTGGCCGAACGTGCGGACGCAGCAGGTAAACAAACCAGCCTGGCCCGCCAGGGGCTTTTCCTGAAAAAAGCAGCTCCCCTAGTTTGGGAACCACTGCCCTAGAATATTAGCCTTTTTTGCATCTGCATCACACTGTTGACTTATTTTCAATTTGTGATCCACTATAACCCGCAGATCCTTTTCAACAGTATTACCACCTAGCCAGTTATTCCCCATTTTGTAGTTGTGCATTTGATTTTTCCTTCTTAAGTGTCGTACTTTGCACTTGTCTTTATTGAATTTAATTTTGTTGAATTCAGACCAATTCTCTCATTTGTCAAGGTCATTTTGAATTTTGATCCTGTCCTCCAGAGTGCTTGCATGCCCTCCCAGCTCGGTGTCCTCTTCAAATTTTATAAGCAAACTCTCCACTCCACTAACCAAGTCAATAATGAAAATATTGACTGATACTGGACCCAAGACTGACCCCTGTGGGATACTAGATACGCCTTCCCAGTCTGACAGCAAACCATTTATAGCTGCTTTTTGAGTACCATCTTTCAACCAGTTGTGCAGCCTCCTTATAGTAATTTCATCTAGACTGCATTTCTCTAGTTTGCTTATGAGAATGTCTTGTGGGACTGGGTCAAAAGTGTTAGTAAAATCAAGAAATATCACCAACTATTCTATTTCATTTTCCTCAGCATCATTATCTGAAGGTGATTACATTTAGATGTCGATTTGTGGAAAAAATAGAATGATGAATGCCAATAGTGAAATTTCAGAGTGATGCTCCTTGGCATGTCACTACAATCAATTCTTTGGTTTGATCTAGTTTTCCCAACTTTTATTTTACAGCTAATAGGAAACATTTTCAGCTTTGTTCATCAAAATTTCAATATAATAGTACTACTTACTTACTACTTCTCCCCTATCCATTAGGTTAGTAACCTTGTCAAAGAAAGATATTAGGTTGGTTTGGCATGATGGGTTTTTGACTAACCCATGCTAGTTATTTCTTATTACCCGTTATCCTCTAGATGTTTACAAGATGATTGTTTAATAGTTTGTTCCAGTATCTTTCCAGGTATTGAAGTTAGGCTGACTGGTCTATAATTCCCTGGCATCTGCGTTCCCCTTTTTAAAGATAGGTACTGTGTTTGCCCTTCTCCAGTCTTCTGGGACCTCATCCATCCTCCATGAATTTTCAAAGATAATCACTAATTGCTTCAGCTAATTTCTTAAGTACCTTAAGTGTGAACTTCATCAGGCCCTGCTGACTTGAATACAAGTAACCTATTCAAATAACTTGTTCTTTCCCTATGTTAGATTTTGTTCCTTCCCTGTTGTTGCTAATATTAATTGTATTGGATATCTGGTCACAATTAATCTTTTTAGTGAGGGCTGGAGCAAAATAGGTATTAAACATCTCAGCCTTCTTGATGTTGTCAGCTTTTAGCTCTTCCATCTTCTTCCACTATCTTTAATCTTTCTCTTGCTCCTAATATATTTAAATAAACTCTTCTTGTGGCCTTTTATGTCCCTTTTATGTCACAAGTAACTTATTTTGTGCCTTAGCCTGTCTGATTTGGCCCCACATGCTTATATTATTCTTTTGTATTCCTCCATAGCAATTTGTCCATGTTTCCACTTTTTGTAGGATTCCTTTTTGATTTTCAGGTCACTTAAATGCTTCTGATAGAGACAAATTGGCCTCTTACTCTTCTTCCTGTTGTTCCTTCACATCAGGATAGTTTGCAGTTGTGCTTTTAATATTGTCTCCTTGTGAAACTGCCAGGTCTCCTTAACTCCTTTTTCCCTTAGATTTTCTTCCCGTCGGACCTTACCTACCCGTTCTCTGAGTTTGTTGAAGTCTTCTTTTTTGAAGTCCTTTGTCCTTATCCTGCTGCTCTCACTCCTTCCTGTCTTTAGCATTATGAAATGAACCTTTACACCCAAATTGCCTTCCGCCATCAGATTTGCTACCAATTCCTCCCTGTTGGTCAGAATCAAGTCTAAAATGGCAGTCCTGGTTACTTCCTCCACTTTTTGAAACAAAAAGTTGTTCCCAGTACATTCCAAGAACTTACAGGAAATTTTGAGTTTTGCTGTATTACGTTTCCAACAGATGTCTGGGTGGTTAAAGACCCCGCTGCTATCCCATCTTGTGTTTGGGTATTTCTGTTGTTTATTCTAGAAATGCCTCATCACCCCTCTTCGTGATTTGACCCATACCAAGATTTGACCCATACCAGTAGACCCATACCAGGATGTCACCCTTGTTTTTTACCCTTTTATGTTTACCCTTAATTGGTCTGGCTCTCACCTCCTTCTGGACATCAGAACAAGTGTATATATTCTTGATGTACGATGCAACACCTCCTCCCTTTTTTATCCTGCCTGTCCTTCCTAAACAAGCTATACCAGTATTCCAGTCATGAGACTTACTCCACCAGGTATCTGTGACACTAATTAAGTCATAATTTAGTTGATGTACTCATACTTCTAGTTCTTTCTGTTTGTTGCCCATGCTCCTTGCATCTGTGTATAGACCTCTTAAGATGCTGAGCTGAGATGTTATTTCACTAACATCCCTCTTGTTATTCCTATGACCCTATTGTAATTTTCCATGTCATCCCCAACATCTAGCCCTCTGGTTAAAGTCACCTTCTTGTGCTTACCTGTGGGCTTTTGTCACCTCCCTCCTTTGAACCTCGTTTCATACCTAGATACATATCTGTGTTAGCTCTGCTTGAGATAATGTGCTAAAAACAGTATAGCTGCAGTGGCTTGAGGCGGCAGGGGGGTGAGGGGACGATTGCCCTGAGTATGTTCCCAGTGCAGAAATCGGCAACTTTTGGCACACGGCCTGTCAGGAAAATCTGCTGGCGGGTCGGGCCAGTTTGTTTACCTGTAACGTCCGCAGGTTCGGCCAATCGCAGCTCCCACTGGCCATGGTTCACCGTTCCAGGCCAATGGGGGCTGTGGGAAGCAGCGTGGGCCAAGGGATTTCCCTGACGAGGAATTTCACAATTTCAGGCCATCATCAGTGAAGGTCAACTCATAGCTAAAACAGCCCTCCAAGCATTTCTAGACATCGCAGCCATGGCAGCCAGAACCACAGCCATGGCCATAGTGATGCACTGAGCATCCTGCCTGCAGGCCTCAGGCATCCCTAGAGAACTGCAAACAAAGGTAGAAGATCTACCCTTTGACCGAGAAAAGCTTTTCTCGAAGAAAATGACGAGGTGCTCCACTCAGTGAAGGACTTCCAGGCAACCCTGTGCACCATGGGGATTTATATCCCACCTGCAAAGAGAAGAAGGTACCAGCCTTACCAGAGACCACTCAAACAATCGACAGCAACAATGGCCTTATGACAGTCAACGGCAATGGCAATGCTCACAGTGTCAGAGAGCACCTCAATCCCAAGTGCCGACTTCCCAATCGGCTCCTCCTAAACCACAATTTTAAAGATTTGGTCGAGGGTTTGAACAACCTCCTTCACCAGGCAGTGCCTATGCCCAATCCATTCCCATGTTTTGGTCATTGCCTTCACCCATTCTATCACACCTGGGCCTCAGTAACATCGGACCAATGGGTTTTAAAAATTATCTGTTCAGGATATACCATCCCCTTCACCTCCCGACTACCTACCCACCCCTTCTCCCTGTCCCTCTTCAGGGACCCTTCTCATGAGCACTTGTTACGATAAGAAGTCAACCATCTTCTACAACTAGGTGCTGTGGAACAAGTGCCTTTTCAATACAGTGGGGAGGGATTTTACTCCTGTTATTTCTTGACCCAGAAGAAGAATGGGGGCTGGAGACCTATCTTAGACCTCAGGAAGCTCAACAAGTTCGTACACTCCCAAAAGTTCAAAATGGTCACATTGGGCATGATTCTTCCAGCGCCGCAACAGGGGGCCTGATTTTCAGCCCTTGACCTCCAAGATGCTTATTTACATATCACCATTCATCCCGCTCACAGAAAATATCTGCGATTCACAGTAGGACACGAACACTCTCTGTACAGAGTACTACCATTCAGCCTATCTACTGCTCCAAGAGTTTTCTCCAAAACCCTAGCAGTAGTTGTGGCACATTTACGGAAACAGGGAATAATGATCTTCCCTTACCTGGACGATTGGCTTATCAAAGGACCAACTCAACCAGAAACAATGGATCACCTGGATCGATCGGTCTTCAGCTGTCGTTAAGACTGTGCTGATCACAGCACATCCGCCATTTTTCTCGCACTCTTGCCTTTCTTCTCCATGTTTGTCCGAAACGTTTAACAATGTCATCTTCCCATCTACTTGGAGGCTGACCGGGTGGTCTTTTCTGTTCTCGTGGGTACCACTCAGCAATGATTGTGGTCCACCTATTGTCCATGAGCCGTGCTGTGTGGCCCGCCCATTGCATCTTGTTATGTCTGCTTTCCACGACAATATCTTTCACACCGCTGCGTTCTCTGATCATTTCATTTAGGATACAATCCAGAAGGGAAATTCCCAACATAGCTCGTTCCATTGCCCTTTCCGCTACCGACAGCTGCTGTTCTTCTCGCTTCGTCAGTGCTCACGTTTCACTGCCATACAGCATGGCTGGCAGCACTGTTGAATTGAAGATATTTGTACAGGTGGTCTTGTCGATTTTTCCTTTGAGGACGTCCTTGATGGAATTAAATGCACACCATCCTGCCCAAATCCTTTGCGAGAGTTTTCTGTTCAGGTCTTGGCATATATTAACTTCTTGGCCCAAATATATGTACTGTTCCACTTCTTCGACTTCTTCTCCTATTACCATTATTCGGGCTTTTCATAAGACGTCTGATCGCATGTATTTCGTTTTGCAGTGGTTCATTTTCAGGCTGACCTGACTGCTTTTCTTGTCGAGTCTTCATAGCACGCTCTGCAGTTGGTTGGTGCTTTCAGCAATTAGTACAATGTCGTCTGTAAATCTGAGATGGGATAATCGTTCTCCGTTTATGTTGACATCACTCCTCCAATTGATCTTGTTCATAACCATTTTGAGGCAGGCAGTGAATAGTTTCAGTGAAATCGTATCTCCTTGCTTTACACCTTTCTCGATTGGGATGCAGAGGGGAGTTTCGAGGAGTGTAATGTCTGTTGTACATCCAATATTCACTTCCTTCAACAAACTGATGTACTGCGTGTTAATGCCCTGCTCTGCGAGCGCCTTTAATATTGCATTAAACTCGAAGCTATCGAAGGCCTTTTCATAGTCAACGAAAGCAATGCACAGCAGGAGTTTGTATTTCCTCTCTCTTTTTAGGAGCTGGCTAAGGGTAAATATATGGTCGATCGTGCTGAAATTTCTTCAAAACCCTGCCTGCTCTCTCGGCTGTTGTTCATCCAGACTTTGCAAGAGTTGGTTCATTATCACCTTTGTAGAGTTTGTAGATGCGGCATATGCGGCGGTAGTTAAGATTTTCTTGTTCGCCCTTCTTGTGCAGCAAGATAGTATTTGACTCCTTCCAGTTTGATGGTATTTTTCCTTCTTCAAGATGTCAACTAAATCGTAAAACGAGGGCCTTCCAAAGTTTTTCACCTCCTGCAGAAATAATTTCTGATGTTATTCCATCTTTGCCTGGAGCTTTTCCCTTCTTCATTTGGTGTAGTGCGCTTCGGACTTCGCTGCCGATTACTGGGGGGGACACGTTCTTCTGACTCTTGGAGCGTTGGGAGAGGGATGTTGATTCTTGATTTGAACAGTTCTGTATAGAAGTCCTTGAAGACCTCCTCCATCCCTGCTCTGTCGATTACGATCTCTCCATCCTTGTTCTTCAATGCTGTTACGCTCAATCTGTACTGCGTCAATTCCCACTTGCATGTCCTGAGGCTCTTGCGTGATTCAACTGTTTTGAGGAGCTTTTCTTTCCAGAAGTTCTCAAAGTCGTCCTTCAGTTTTCGCCATATAAGTTTGCACAGAATGGAGTACTCAAGGTTGTTATCCGAGCTCTTTTTCATGTTTCTCCACTTCTCCAACAAGCTTTTCATTTCATTTGAGATTCTTCCCTTCGCCTTCTTCAGCTTTTCAATTTCAGCTGCTTTTATGCAACGTCTCAGCTTGTCAGCAAAGATACTGTAGTCCTCATCACACTTTTCCGTCTGGCTCCAGTCAAACCCAGAAATCACTTTCTTCAGCTTTGCTTCATCGAATGTCTTCTGCTGCTGTTTCCTGTTTCCCATCTGTAACGCCTTCTTTTCCACCGCTTCATCGAAAATCAACTTCGCTCTAAGCAGGCGATGGTCACTGCCGGTGTTGAAAGGCTGCACCACAGAAACGTCTTGAACGATGCGCCTTTTATTGACTAAAATATAGTCGATTTCATTCTTGCTCTTCGTTTGGCGCGATCCACATCCACTTCTTGCAGTCTTCTTTTTGTACCAGGTGTTTGCCAAGTACAGTTCTTTCATTTCTTCCATCACTACCAGCCTTTCTCCTCTTTCATTCCTTTCACTGCTGCAGTATCTCTCTATGAACTTTTCACCAGCTTTCCCTCGCCCAACCTTGGCGTTGAAATCTCCCATCATGACAGTGTAAGTGGACTTTTGCGCGAGGGCTCTTTCGAGCTCTCAGAAGAATTCTTCCACTTCTTCGACCTCATTTTCTCTTATGGGAGCATAGACCTGGATGATCTTGAGGGTAGCTTTTGACTCCATCTGAAGATGCAGCACACCAATACGTGATGATATTAGCTGGCATGATATGACTTTCGAAGACCAATCCTTATTGATGATAAAGCCGACTCCTCCAACATTTTTGGCACCATCTCCCTTTCCGAGCATCACAGCGCTTCCATCCTTCCAGTTGACTTCCAACTCCTTCTTTCGCTGGGTTTCGCAGACACTGAGGATATCGCATCTTATCCTTTTCTTCTCCTGCATCAGATGGTTTAGTGTTTCCTCCCTCGCCAGCAACCTACAATTGTAAGTACACACAGCGAGGGTTGTCCTTTTCCATGTTGACCTAGCACCTGACATTTTTAACAAGCTCTTGTCACTCAATTTCCGCTTTGCCACCGTAGAACGGTTCCATGATGCGCAGGGAACTAAGACCCATTTACTCTTGTTGTTTTAGCCATTAACGTCAAGCCATCCCACTGGCTAGGTGGGCAGGCATGTGTACCTCCTCAAGCTTAGCTAGCCTTCAACCTATAAAGAGAAGGAAAAGTGCTCTTTCCTCCGAGAGAGCAATCCCCCTCCCTGGATTGGATAGTCCAACACCTGTGTAGCATGGTTAGACCTACCAGGGCATTCACCCTGCTACCATAGCTGTCAGATGGCCAGGGTCACCGCTTTGCCACAATGCAGCGCTGAGGTAGGATTTTGCAGCAGAAAATGGACACAGTCCAAACCACTTTCGCACTATTCAGGGATCTAGAATTACAGAGAAACAAATGAAAATCCATTTTAATCTCAGTCCAACAACTGGACTTTATTGGGACACATCTCGATGCCACAGAAGCCAAGGCATCCCTACCACTGATCAGATTCACGACCCTAACAAACCGCATCTTGAAGGTACAAGTCAGCCCCCAAATACTGACTCGTATTATCCTGCAACTTCTAGGACACATGGCAGCCACGAAGTTCGTGGTGCGACACACAAGACTACATATGCGCTGCCTATAGGGCTGGCTGAGCCCGGTATACATACCCAGCAAGCACCGCCTGCACAAACGACTCACAGTACCACCTCATGTCCTGGACTTGCTACACTGGTGGACAAAACCAGAAAATGTTTGCATGGGCATCCTGTTCCAACAGGAACCCCCATCAATAGTAATCACCACAGATGCCTCGCTGATAGCCTGGGATGTCCATATGCATCAGCACACTGTTCAAGGCAGATGCTCTTATGTGGAGACTCTGTTACACATCAATCTACTAGAGCTACACACGATCCGCAATGCTCACAGACACTTCCTACCTCATATAAATAACAAATCAATTTGCATCATGACCAACAACATTGCATGCATGTTTTACATCAATCGCCGAGGAGGCACCCATTCACACTTACTGTGCACCGAAGCCATGAAACTATGGAATTGGTGCATACACCATAACATCGACGTTTCAGCCTCCTACCTGCCCGGCTGTCAGAATGTGATGGCGGACACGCTCAGCAGGTATATTTCTCTAGACCACGAATGGGAGATGAACGGAGGAGTTTTACTATCCACTTTCCACTGGTGGTGCACTCTCCTCATCAACTTGTTCCCATCCCCAAAGAACCACAAATGCGCAAAGTTTCTCTTGAGAGAGGGACTAGGACTGGGAGACACATTTCTCATCAAATGATGCACAACTCATGTACGCATTCCCACCCATTCCACGGATATCACACGTGATACACAAGATACGAACAGACAGGTCCAAGTTTATCCTCATAGTCCCAACTTGGCCCAGACAAGCATGGTACCCTTACCTGATGCACATGGCGATATGCACACTGCGAGCTCTCCCTCATCATCTGGATCTGCTGTCTCAGCATAACGGTCGCACTCTTCACCTGAATCCGTAGATACTCCACCTATAAGCTTGGCTCCTATATGGTTCCATCATGATGAACTGGCCTGCTCGGAACAAGTTAAACACATCTTACTAAACAGTAGGAAGGTGGCCACATATAATACTTACCTTCAAAAATGGAAGAGATTCTCCTCCTGGTGTCAAGGAAAACACTTGATGGCCTCCACAGCACCACTACCATTATGCTGGAATACTTGCTGGAGCTGAAATGCTCAGGTTTAGCAATGAGCTCGATCAAAGTCCATCTTGCAACCATTACTGCATTCCATCATGAGATCAACGGGATCTCGATCTTCGCACATCCAGCTACTAAATGCTTCCTTACGGGTCTCAAGAACACTTACCCAGAAGTTCACCAACCTACCCTGGCCTGGGACCTCAATCTGGTGTTGAAATGCCTCACCCAGACCACCATTCAAATCGTTAGCTACCTGCCCCTGCTGAATTTATGCATAAAAGTGGCCTTTCTGGTCGCTATTACTTCCGCCAGGTGGGTGAGTGAGATGGGGCGCTCATGGCTGATCCTCCGTTTACAATATTCTTCAAAAACAAGGTCACACTATGTCTGCACACAAAATTCCTACCGAAAGTAACATCAGCCTTTCATATGACTCAACCAATCCATCTTTTTACATTCTATCTTAAGCCTCACAGTACTTCAACAGAAGCTGACTTGCATTCATTGGACATTAGGCGTGCGCTAGCATTTTACCTTAATAGGACCAAACCTTTCCAGAAATCTCCTAGACTTTTCATTTCTACTTCAAGCATTGGAAAGGCTGCGCAATATCCACTCAAAGATTGTCTAAATGGATCTTCACATGCATTCAACAGTGTTACCGTACATTAGAGCGCATTCTATACGATCTGTTTCAACCTCAATAGTGTTTCTACACAATGTTCCAATACTAGATATTTGTAAGGCGGCCACCTGGGCCTCCGTCCACACATTTACTGAGCACTATGCAATCACTCATGACTCCAGGGCTGATGCCATAGTGTGTCTAACCGTACTCACCTCCATGACTCAGATGAACTTGAAGTCCCTCCTGCCTTCTGAGGGACACTGCTCTACAATCACCTGAAGTGGAGCACCCACAGGGACAGTACTCAAAGAAGAGAAGTTTCAGAGTAGCAGCCGTGTTAGTCTGTATTCGCAAAAAGAAAAGGAGGACTTGTGGCACCCTAGAGACTAACCAATTTATTTGAGCATAAGCTTTTGTGAGTTACAGCTCACTTCATTGGATGCATCTGATGGTTTAATCGGATGCATCCAACGAAGTGAGCTGTAGCTCACGAAAGCTTATGCTCAAATAAATTGGTTAGTCTCTAAGGTGCCACAAGTCCTCCTTTTCTTTTTGAAGAAGAGAAGGTTACTCACCTATTCAGTAACTGAGGTTCTTCGAGATGTGTGTCCTTGTGGGTGCACTGCTACCTGCCCTTCTCCCCTCTGCTTCGGAGTTTGCAGTGGGGACTCTGCGGTAGAGAAGGAACTGGAGGACTCGGGTTGCGCGTGCTCTAGACGCAGCACCAACGGCAGTATGAGATGCATACTGCCCATGCACGCCCTGCACAGACACTGCTACCATAAATCTCCAATGGCACTGGGATGCACTGACACCTGAAGTGGAGCAACCATAGGGGACACACATTTTGAAGAACCTCAGTTACTGCACAAGGTGAGTAACCTTCTCTTATTTCATTCAATATCCTTGAGTCTCAATATAGCATTCTTAAGTTACATTTTTCTTCTCCAATCATTTTCCAATATTTCCATTTCAGGAACGTGGCGAACATGTGGAGTTTTTTTATTTGATCTTACTTGAAAAGCAAGTTTTCCCAAGTCTAATCCTGTCCTAATTTCAGTGCAAGAGAAATAGATACTCGTTTTTCTGATAGCCGGAGTAAATCTGAGTATGATTATTACAGCTCAAGTTGGAGATAAGACATTTTCGTTACTTCCAGAATTGGCACTTCACATTTTGTTCTTTCATCTCTTCCTTTAAATGCATCTGTTGAAAGAGCAACAACATTCATGTCCAAGGACTGAAAGAAGTGTTCCAGCTAATAAAGCATAGTTGAGCACTTTGCGTCTAACACTTTAAAAGTGAAAAGATGATAGAGATCACAAAGCAAGAGACTGCAAATCACTTTAAACATATTTTGAGTGGAGTATTATGGTAACCTATAAATAACTAATTGCATAAAATTGCTTTAGTAGTTTCTAGATGGCAGCTTTAATTAACAGCACCAGAGACATTTAGAAGTTTAGAAATGGATGGCATGTAATTTGCCCTTTTACCAACCATAAATTGGTAATTAACCAATTTGATTCACTTCTTCCTATTAAAAGTTTTATGAGAATAGCAAGTTCCTTCTAAATTCAGTCTCTCTTCAACAGAAGGTAACATACTTTCTTTTATCAGTCTTCTCCAGTACTTCAAGATGTTTTCATGTACAAATTCTTCAGAAGTTTAATTAGAAATTTTTATTCAAAGTAAAATACTTATTTGCAAAGTTCTAAAATGTGCAAAAAGTATAAAGTAAACGCTCTGGAAGGGTGTACTATGTTGTTCTCACCACCATTACTTGTTCTAGTTCTAGTCCACCAGAAATAATGTATTCACCAAAATAACAATATATGTAGAGTAGCTGGCTAGAGCGTGACAGAAACAAGAAAATGGCTTCAGAGTGGAACTAATTTGCTGCATTGAATTTTCACTATTACATGGGGAAAATGTGGATTAAATAAATGTTAGCTTGATTCCCCAGAGGCTGCAAAGGCAGAGGCTGCCTCATTCTTAGAACTGTATGCACGAAAATGCATATGCATAATATTCACATGCAGTTTCCACAGTTGAAAACACATCGCTGGTAATTGTGCTTGCATATGACCAATTATCTGTCTAATCAGTGCATTTATGTGCAAAACAGAATAACTGGACAAGGTAGATAGATATCTTCTGTTAGAAACATTTAAGTTATAACAGGGCAACCTTATTTTGTGTAGGAAAACTTTTTAAAACTATACCATCTGTAGCTTATATATTGTGTAATAGTAGCAGTAAATCCATATTTATTTTCATTTCACACAATGACTGATTAAAATGATTAAACAGATCTTTACTTTGGGTCACATTTGGCACTCAGATGCATGTGCCTGAGTCCACTGGAAGTGGAAGTCAACAAGAGTTACTCATGTGTGTCCACGTGCAAAATTTGGTCCTAAATATGGTTGCTTAAAACAGTTGCTCTTATTTCTTTTTTCACTAAAAGCTAACGTTTCAATAAAGTTAGGCAGGTTGCTTATGAAAGTAGGCCTGAAGATTGAACGCATTCAAGACATAGGGCCAAATCCTTAACCAGGTCTTACCTGCTCCGTACTCTGGCAGACTTCTACCAACTCCACTGGGAATTTGTCTGAGTAAGGACCTCAGGACACTTCCTAGTAAACTAAAATTGGAGAAGATAGGATTTAAACTTTTATAAGAATGACTGTTCTTGTTATCCAATTCATTGTTAAAGACACAGAGCTCTGATTCCTGTATCACTTAAACTGTGATAATTGAGAATAACTCCATTGAAGACAATGGGATTACACTGGTGTAATAATGGTCTGAGAGGAGAGTCAGATCCAATATTGCTTTGATATTTCTAGTAGGCAATTTGACTATTTCTATAAACTTTACATTCACAATACAATGGTATACCTTACTTTTTTGTTTACCTTCTTGCCATTATTACTCATGTCACTTTAGCAATGAACAGTGCAAGAAGTTAAGCATTAGCTAGGATCTGGTGAAGCAACTAATAGACTTTACAAGAAGTTCAGACATCATTCCATAAAATACTTAGTCGTTTTCCTGTAGGAATAAAACCATTGTGGGGGAAGGAGGGTCCTCTCCTTTCAGACTTTTTTAAAAATACCTAATAGTTGAGCAAGATGCTCCACATGGGGTGACTTCTGCTGCCTCTTCGAGCCAGCCTCACTGACTTACATGGGGTTCCATGCCAGTGAAGAGGTCCAACTTTGCAGAGTAACTTTCAGGATCTTCCACAGTGGTAAAAGTTTTGCTGGGCGGTCAGGGGGCGGGGAATGGGGGGTGGGGGGTTTGGATAGGCATGAGAGTCCCAGGGGGCCTGACAGGGGACAGGGTGTGGATAGGGGTCGGGGCAGTCAGGGGACAGAGAGCAGGAGGGTTGGGTAGGGAGTGGGGTCACGGGGACCGGTTAGGGGTGGAAAGTCCCAGGAGGGGGCAGTCAGGGGACAAGGAGCAGGGGGTGTGTGGATGGGTTGGGAGTTCTGAGGGGAGCAGTATGGGGCGGGAAGTGGCTGGGGGCCGGGTTGTCTGGGGCGGCACAGCCTTCCCAATCCGGCCCTTCATACAGATTCACAACCCTGATGTGGCCCTTGGGCCAAAAAGTTTGCCCACCCTTGGCCTGTAGGTTAAGCAGAGACTTACAAAAGTCCTTAAATCTTCTCTTCCATTCTGCCTGCAAAGGCTGGTGTTTCTCAGAATGACTGGAGCCCCACTGTGAGCAAACGTATTAGGGAGACAATTGCTATGGTGGCCCCTTTTCCCAACTACACATTGTCACACATGCAAAAAACCAAATTTTACACACAAGCACTTAGGCCTTGATTCAGAAAAGGCTTGCATCAGCTAAGATTGTCCTCCTACCCTGTCTCCACCCTGGCATGACCCCTGCATTGCAGCTTGTGAGGTAACCAGTGTAGGGCCACCTGCAGCAGCCAAAAGCAGTCCCTATGTTCAGGGAATTCTTTCAGCCATTTGCAAGCTGTTTACAGCCCCTGTGTATGGCTGCAGCTGCACAGGGAGAGCAGAGCGGACGTGAGTATGTCTTCCACAGACTTAAGGGTTATACAGATAAAATTTTACTTTTGCTGTGAAATGAAATGCCTGAAATTAGCCTTTTTTCACTCTGAACTTGGATGTGGGAAAGATTTCTGTTTGCAGTTAGAGCATTTTAACACATCAGTTCCTTCTCTCACTTCCTCTCTGAACAACAGTTAATGGTACTTGGTCCTGTGTTGCATCACATGCTATCTCATAAAAGGGTTAGAGGTATGTTTTTGTAGTGCAGATAAATGAAATGTCATGCAAAAGGCAGCTACTGGAGTTTCCAGTGAATTCAGTATCTAATAATGAATGCACTGGAAATATTTAGATATTCATCTTTATTTTCCTGTTTCCTATTTTTCCATTATCTATTGCACCTTGTCAATGTTTGCAGTATCTACCAGGTGTTTATCAACAAGAAATAAAAGAAAAATTGGTCTATCATATCAGCATCTGGGCAGGATTCGGCTTATGTGAATAACGTAACTGAAGTCAAAGTAGCTTAGGTCGACTTACCGCGGTGTCTACACCACACTGTGTCGACGGGAGGTGCTTTCCCGCTGACTTACCTTCCTCTTATCGGGGAGCTGGAGTACCGGAGTCGATGGGAGAGCGCTCTGCCATTGACTTAGAGGGTCTTCACCAGACCCACTAAATCAACACGGCTGCATTGAGCACAGCTGTGCTGATGTACTGGTAAATGTAGACATGGCCTTATATGTTACCTTAGTATAAATTACAACTGAGATAAGGAATTGGTTCTTTTTGCTGTGTAAAGGAATAAACCTGGACTGAGTACATTATATGTATTGTCAATTATACTAAACCTCTGTTGAAAATGAAGCTGGTACTTGTGGAAGAGTTGGCTAGCTTGATGTTAGGGAGGAAAATATGAAAGAAATATGGATTATTGCAGATAAGGATATGCACAGAGATTCCTGAATGAAAAGGTGCAGATGATATCAGAAAAGTCAGGTATGCAAATTGGACTCCACCTGTGATTGGTCTGAGTTACACGATCGGGATTTGTGTGTTGTGCAGTTTTGACCTTGTTAAGAGTATTGTGACCTTGAACAACATTTCCCATATTTTGAGACACTTTCCTCTCATATTCAGTACTCACATTTTTTTTCCATCTCAGTATTACTGCCTGGGTCTTGGACTGGATCTTCCCTTGGTATAAATTGGTGTACCTACACTGAAGTCGACATCTGTGCATCAGTTCACGCCAGCTGAGGATCTGGCACATTGACTTTAACAAATACACCCAAAATTACCATCCTCCACTGAGGCCTTCTATTTTCCATGTTACTGTATTCTAGGCTGATAATGCAGTATATTCCAAATCCATTTCTAAAGTCTTCCTAAGCCAATTGGTTTATCTTTGAGGGATAATAGATGAATTTCCTTATTTTAAGATACTCACTATATCATCACTAAAGAGTGTGCAGTGTGCTAATTGGAGAGAGTACCAATGGAGTAACTTTTTCAGCAGTATTAGGAATTCACATAATATGAGTGAAGTACTGGAGACATTGTCCAGATTTATGCTGTATCCACTTACTCCATGCAAAGAAACCACATTTCTGTTGACAACTGTAGATGGGAGTTTTCAGAGTAACAGCCGTGTTAGTCTGTATTCGCAAAAAGAAAAGGAGTCCTTGTGGCACCTTAGAGACTAACCAATTTATTTGAGCATGAGCTTTCGTGAGCTACAGCTCACTTCATCCCAGCATTAAGGGTTCTGTGGTTTTCTTATTTAGCCCATATTTGAAATCCACTCTCAGCTACACAGTTGACAAGCTCTATTCTTTCACTGATGTATAATTTTGGACTGTTATCTAATGCATACCACATAGCCGATACAACCAGCTGTTCTCATGGAAAAATAGCACATAACTGAAAATGCACCTGTCCTACTGCTAGATACTGGCATTGCATTATCTATGGCATGGAGCCTGCCCAGAGCTGTCCAACCCAGATGAGCTAATAATCCAGCATATCCCTCTACCATGTTATGAAGCTGCATAATTCCTCTTGCAAAGGTCAGAATCCAAGACACTCGAACTTCCAGAAATAAGATCAAGGAGGTGATACATATGTGCAGAGCTGACCTGACTCCACAGAGGCAGTTCCTTTCACCTGACTATTATCTGGGGACAAATACCCAAAATCTCACTTACAACTGATGGCTCTGAAATGGAGCATAGATAGGGACTGAAAAAAACTTCCTGCATGCAGAATCATCCTTAAGGGCATGTAAAAATGTCTGCTTGTGATACTCCTTATGCCCCCTTGATAGCCCAAGTTCTAGCCCTGGTGGCAGTAACAGTGCAATATGTATTTTTGAAGTAAAAAGAACATGGGATCCTCATGGAAAGGGGGTGAGTGGATAATCTCCCTAGTAGATGCAGGGGTTAGAGAACCTACTGTCCCCACCCTTCACCAGCAGTCCCTTCTCACTCCTGGAAAAAAACAAAAAACACACACATACACAGAACAGCCTCCTTGCGATACTCCCCAAGCCCTCTAGACTAGGGTTTTATGTGATTTTTATTGGTTAGGTATCCCTACTCCAGTTTGCCTCTCTCCAGGCAGATGTCCCTTATGACAACAGTCAAAGTATGGGACCTGCAAAGTGTGGGAGTGGAAGAGGAGAACTTCATTTCCTGCCCCAAAGCTGTTCTACTGGTCCTTATTATGGAGTGGGCTCAAAACAACTTTCCATTTCCTCTCCATACCCAGCTAATCTATCTCAGAATTGGTTGAGCGGTTCCAAAGCTACTTTATGGAGGAGTAAATACCCATCAAACCCTCTCAACACATAATTATGGGTCAGAATTTGGCCCCTTAGTGGATTTTGGTTGGAAAACCCAATCAAAAAATGTTATTACTTTGTCACCAAAGATAGGAACTTACCAGTGTGTAATTTTGTTTGTTTGTTTGTTTGCATCTGTATTCCCTTAGGAATGATATGTGGAGAAAGGTTGTCAAATTTGCATGTTAATTACTTTGTTATATAGTCATTAATATCCAGACTGGGAGGGGTGGGGGGAGAGCTGCAGCTCATCGCTACAGATCAAAAGAGATTTTGCAATTTACTTTGCATATCCTGCCTTTGTTTTTTTAGGTTTGAATGCACTCCCAAAGGAAACACACTTTAATTGTGACTAGATTTCTTTCTTGTTTGAAAGAGGTTGTTAAAACTCAAGGCTGTTTAGCTGGGGAAGCACGGCTCATGCTGTAGTGGCCTTTCCATTTTTCTCACTATCTTAAAAAAATATATCCATAGGCTGAATAAATTGGGTGTCAATCTTCACCCTGATGCTTCATGGTAATGATAATCGCTAGGCCCAGATTACGTGGATTGTTATAACTCAGATGGTAACATTCAGTCAAGGCGAGATTCACCCCGGTGCAAAGGGCTGGCACAAGATCTATACACCACTTATGTCCTACTTCATCAGTGTTTTGAAGGCTTATGTGGGGCTAAGTGGTGCACCAGGGTGAATTCATTCTCAGACAACCCTGGGGATTTGCCCTGATTACAGTCTTTGGTGGCCCAAAGCATAAGGGGCCCAAAATTGAACTCACTTCAGTTTTACACTAAAGTAAATTTTCGTTTAAAAGAACCTAATGTTCTGTTCTGCTTTGAAAAGTGGCTCTCTTATTGTCTTCAGTGACTCCAGAGCAGAGCTGGTCAGCTGGCTCATAAAAACATGCTTTAACTACCAGCATCTGAATATCCTTCTTGTGCATTTTCATTAATAAAAAAGCTTATGAAGGCTTAAGTCTTCCCTCATTGGTACCAAGTGCAACCCTCTTTTCTTCAATGTATGTCCTCAGTCCTGAATCCACAAAGGACTTAGGTGCCTAAGTCCCAGTTTTAGGTGTCACTTGTGATGCACCAAATTCCCCCTCAGCTGCTGCTGAACCTGTAGGCATCTCAAGTCAGTGCTTAAGATTTTGCAGTAAAAGTTCTGTAGGCAATTTTGTTCCTGCTCTGGCCATGAGCACTACTGTCTCACTCTAGGTGTCCTGCCTAGCTCCAGTGTTTGTCTGCGTAAGTCACATGCAGGGCCCGATCTGGTAGGCATGCTTCACCTGCCTCAATGTGCAGGAGGAGGACATCCTTTATAACCTTTATTCCAATGGTTAAGCTTCTCATCCTTTCTCTGGACCAATTAATATTTCATTATTCAATTATTTAATTAAAGTGGAACAACTTCAATAGGAGAGAATGAGGGCTCAGACCCACATCAGTATACTCCATAACCTAGTGGGTAGAGCATTCCCAAGGAGACTTGAACTGCTGGCCTGCTACATCCCAGGTGAGTATGCTAACCACTGTGCTAAAGGTTAAAAGAGAGAACCACTTTCCCTGCTGTGTGGTATTAGGTGGTCTCTGAGCACACTTACTGAATTGGGCCCCACAGGGGAATTAGGCAGAGGAACACCTGTCTTCCCCTAGTTCATGGATCACTAGCAGAGACCAGCGCCTCCCTGCAGCCCAGACTCTGCGCCTAAATTTTCAGGGTAAAATTTCCATAGGTGCCTATGTTTCTGCTCTGAGCATGTGTTCTACTCCCTCTAGGTGCCCAGATGCCTCTGTCCCCTGCCACTCTAAGCTCCAGAGTGAACCACAAACTGGGGTAAGAAAGGCATTTGGCTGTCTAAATCATGTGCAGGGCCTGATCTTTTAGGCATGCTCAGAGGCCACCTACCAAATTGGATTGCATAAAAATCCAGCTGGAGGAAGTGGTTGCCAACTTTATCATTTTTAACCCAGTGGCTAGAGCACTTTCTTGGGATGTGGGAAATCCAGGTTCAGTTCCCCCCCAATCTCCCTCTGTCAGAGGAGGAGAAAGAATTTGAACAGGGATCTCCCATCTCTCAGGGGACTGCTTTAATCCTTGAACCTGGGATATTTTGTTATGGGGCTCCCTCAATCTCTCCTGTTGAAGTGGTTCCACTGTGGCTAAATAATTGAAGGCTCAATTGGAGCAGAGAGACTGGACCCAAGTCTCCCACCCCCCTATACTGCTGATCTGTAGAGTCTCTATTTCTGGTCCAATGACTCGTTAAGTATTTATTCACAATGAAACAGTCATTGGGTCAGAGAGAGAGAGAGAGGTGGGATGCCCCAGGTCCAGTTCCCCTGCGCCAATCACTCTTTCATTACTTAATCCGCATTAGCAGAGCTTCAGCAGGAGAGACTGAGGAGCCCCACATCAGAATATCCCATAGCTCAGTGGTTAGAGCACCCTGAGAGGTAGGAGACCCCTGTTTAAATCCTTTCTCCCCCTGAGGAGGGGGCACAACCTGGGTCTCCCCAATGAGTGCTCTAACCATTGGTCTAAAAGCACCAGCTCCTGCTGCCACTGTTTTGTGTGGAGCGAGGCAGGCACCTAACTCATTCCCACAAGAAATGCCTTAGGTGCCTATGGCTGCCTGACTTCAGGTGGCGAGTTTCTGTTCCTGGATCACCAGCAGACCTATGTGTCTCCCTGAGTCCCAGATTTAGGTACACCCCTCTTATCAGCATCTCTCATGGGTTGCTTAGACAACTCTCAGCCCAATGTGCTGGCCTTTGAGGATAGCTTTCTTAGGTGCCCATGTCAAGGTTCCTTCCCCACTCTGAACTCTAGGGTACAGATGTGGGGACCTGCATGAAAGACCCCCTAAGCTTATTCTTACCAGCTTAGGTTAAAACTTCCCCAAGGTACAAACTGTTTTACCTTTTGTCCTTGGACCTTATGCTGCCACCACCAAAGTGTCCAACAAAAATAACAGGGGAAGTGCCCACTTGGAAACGTCTCCCCCCCAAAAAATATCCCTCCAAGCACTACACCCCCTTTCCTGGTGAAGGCATGATAAAAATCCTTACCCAAACCATTGGATCTTAAGAACAATGAAAAAGCAATCAGGTTCTTAAAAGAGAATTTTAATTAAAGAAAAAGTGAAAGAAAAACCTCTGTAAAATCAGGAAGGGAAATACCTTACAGAGTAGTCAGATTCAAAACATAGAGAATCCCTCTAGGCAAAACCGTTAAGTTACAAAAAGACACAAAAACAGGATTATACATCCCATTCAGCACAACTTATTTTATCAGCCATTTAAACAAAACAAAATCTTTATCTAACTAGATTGCTTACTAACTCTTTACAGGAGCTCTGACCTGCATTCCTGCTCTGGTCCTGGCAAAAGCATGACACAGACAAAGAGGACCCTTTGTTTCCCCCCGTCCTCTCCCTCCAGCTTTGAAAGTATCTTGTCTCCTCATTGGTCATTTTGGTCAGGTGCCAGCGAGGGTATCTTAGCTTCTTAACCCGTTACAGGTGAAAGGGTTTTTCCTCTGGCCAGGAGGGATTGAAAGGTGTTTACCCTTCCCTTTATATTTATGACAGCCCATCTCTTCCCATTCCATGTATAGAGAGCCTAGACACTTAACTAGTCTTTATGGATTGCGGTGTTGTTCCTGTGATTTTTTTAAGCACCTAAAAGTTAGGCAATATGACGCTCAGCCTAAGTCCCTTAGTGGATCCCACCCAGACAACCTTGAGTCATGCAAAATTCAGAGAACAAAATCATGAGGCATTTTGTAAACATGAGACAGGTAAACCACTGTCTGACTCATCTGTTCAAATCTTCAGACTTTCCTTCCCATGTAGCATGAAATAAATTCATTGTTAAAAATGTCTTGAATGTGTAGAATAGATGCAAAAAGTTATAGTAAAGTTAAAAGTAAGAAATTTTTTAAATAAAATATTGAGATTTTCCGGAGGAAGGATAAGATCAGAAGTGATATGATTAGAAGTGCTTTTTGTGACCGTTTTAACATTTTCAGTAAAAAACAGCTTATATTTCTTGCTGCATTGGAAACCCTGAGACATTGCCATTGAAGAAAGGATGGTTGTGTGAAAAACGTGATGGATTAGGACTGAGTACATCTGGGCTCAATTCCCAGCTCTGCCACAGAGCTTTCTGTGATCTTGTGAAAGAATCTCTATGCCTCAGGTCCCCATCTGTTAAATGGGGCTAATAATACTGCTTTTCTCTCGCCCTTTGTCTGTTTAGATTGTAAGATTTCAAGGCAGGAATTGTCTCCTACTTTGTGTATATACCGCACCTAGAACAACTGGGGTCATTACCTTGACTGGGGCTGCCAAGTGCCCCTATAATACATACAATAAATTATAATTGTCCAAAGTGAGTGAATTGAAGAAAAATGAAAGAGATCATAAATCTAGGTATATGTGTGGTAGGAAGAAGTGCTGCTGTTTTGGTCTATTTCTATTCTGTATCCCCTATATTCTTCTGTTTTTTTAATGTATGTCAAGGACACTCAGAGCTCTGTATGGGGACCCTTTGGAGGGCGGTTTGTGTAAGGAAGGCTGACATCTGGAATAAAAATGTTATATTATTTTGTGGAAAGTAAAATTTATTTTTTCAAAATCTGATTACCGTAATCTGAGGAATTGGAATTAACACAGATGAGGAAATAGTTTAAGTAGAGTACCAGTATTAATGCTTTCTTTACTCTACCAACAGGTATCACTGTGGATAAGTATGGATTCATTTACTTTGTTGATGGTACCATGATTCGGAAGATTGATGAAAGTGGTGTGATTACAACTGTAATAGGTTCAAATGGTCTTACATCAACACAGCCACTGAGCTGTGACTCTGGAATGGACATCACTCAGGTAGACACCACTGATTTTCATGCATTGTTACCATTCAACACATTGTGGAAATGGGTAACTATTTAAGGATACCCAGTTAATCAGTTAACACTGGGTGGCACAAGATTTCAGACATGTTTTTAGAGCAGTAGTGATATTTGATAGTGTATAAAGCTTACATTAAATCATTAATATAAATCTAGGACAGCTAATATAAATAGAAAAAGTATGCATGTGACTTTACCGAGTGGTCCATGTATGTATTATGTGTGTGTATAGGTGCTTAGACTAATATATACGGTATGTCTACACTCATTGCTTTAAAAAGTTACAAGCTACTTTTAGGTGTGTCCTTTAAAAGCAGGTGATATTAGGATCTGTATAGAAGGTTTGAGAACCTTCCTTTAGCCCAGCTTTCTGACACTATTGTGCTTGCATCACTTAACAGAGAAGAAAAATGAGATATTGTTGCTATCCAAGTCTCTGCTAGGGAGCACTATGGAAGAACTAACAAAATAGCAGCTAAAGGATACAGAAGCTCCAGCTTTTCAATACTTTTTTAAAGTGCTTTTCAATTCTTAATTCAAAGACAATGTAACAGAAATTGAACAAAAAGGTACTGTCCCCATCTGGTTTATATTAAAAACCAGACAAACATTTATACGCAAAACAGCCAGCCTTTCAAAGTTAATGGGTAGCAACTCTAAAAGGCAGATGGTGTAGGCCAGTTTCTGCTTATTCAATTCTGGCTCCAAAATAAAATAAAATTTGTCTGCTTCAAACAACTAAAGGGAGTCAAGGACTCAAAACAGTTACATTATGGGATGTGTGTGATTGTACCTAGAGCCAAATTGGTTGGTTTTGGTTTCGGTTTTTAGTTTTCTCCTGTGTATTTTAATATTTCGCCACTGGAAACCACAATTGATACATAGAGAACTCACCTGATCTGAGCTGTGTCTAATTTCTATCGAGGATTTTAATGGTAGCAGTTTACCATGAGGACCTGATCCTGCGTTTCTTGAAGTCAAGGGAGATTCAGGCATACAAGGAATGCAGGAATAATGTCCTTGTTTGTATATAACAAGCTTCACTGTGAAGCCACGATGGTGGTCACGGGCCAGATTCGGCCTTATGGGGGAAAAACCTGCATAGAGTGGCAAACTCAGACATCCAAATCACAGTTCCATTCCTATCCTGTCAGGGAGAAGACTGTTCTCATCTCCCACAGAAAGTGCCAGGGGTTCATATTGCCAAACTAGTGGATGTCCTGGGAAACACATGGACTTCATGTAATCTCTGATGACCCATGCCTTCCCCACAGCTGCCTATGCCCCTAGTCATGCCACTATTATCTGCCAGATATCTCCATGGCTACACAGTAGCAGCCAAGAATGAGACCTTGGGGGAGTTGTTAATGCATGGAGCATATTTTAACTACTTCTTGGATATACATATAGCAACTGCCTGCAGCGTATGTGAAGCACTAGCTACCAAATCAGGTATCTCTAAGTCTATAAGGAATCACATCATGTGGAACTTCTGCTCCCTGGCTGCCTCGTTTCCTAGCTCTGGATCTGCATGGAGTCCCACTCCATGGAGCTCAGGCAGAGGGAACATCTCCAGTATCATGGGTAAGGAAAAGCATACCACTGAGCTAGCTCTTTTACTATTCAATGTCGTTTCCCGCACTGCCATTCTGACAGGTTTAGTGCCTTTTCATTTGTGAAAGCAGAAATGAAAATGAGTTCTGGTGAATAAATCCAACTGGTTCATTGCTGGTATACTATAGATTGTACTATCAGTGGAAATGGTTTTCACTGCATGTTTATCATCACATAGTGGTGCAAAAGCTACAACAAACTGAGTGATCTAGATGTATCCTTACTGCGTAGACCAGGATAGTTTTGAGATGAATCCAGAATGCATAGCAATAAATATTCAAGATACTGGTATTAAATGATAGCTTTATAAAGGACACCTAAAAGTATATGGTTTTAAAAAGGTATCCAATATAATTCATTTTTTAAAAATCAAAATAAGGTATTAAATCCATCCTGAATACATTTTGTCAATGATGTCATCTCACCCTTCATATATTGAATCTTTCCAGATACAAGCCCTGGAATTTGTATCTGCAATTTATAGAAGCATCTCTTGCTTTTTATTATTATCCCATTGATTTTCTCAAGGTACATAGCAAAGTACTCCCTAAATAAGTGCCCCAGATTAAATTAAATGTAGAATTATTATCATGTGCCAGCAATGCCCCTCTGCCATGTACATTGGTCAAACTGGACAGTCTGTACGTAAAAGAATAAATGAACACAAATCGGATGTCAAGAATTATAACATTCATAAAACAGTCACAGAACACTTCAATCTCTCTGGTCACTCGATTTCTGACCTAAAAGTGGCAATTCTTCAACAAAAAGACTTCAAAAACAGATTCCAACGAGAGACTGCTGAATTGGAATTAATTTGCAAATTGGATACAATTAACTTAGGCTTGAATAGAGACTGGGAGTGGTTGAGTCATTACACAAAGTAAAACTATTTCCCCTTGTTTATTTCCCCCCCCGCACCCCCACTGTTCCTCAGACGTTCTTGTTAACAGCTGGAAATGGCCCACCTTGATTATCACTACAAAGGGTTTTCTCCCCCCCACTCTCCTGCTGGTAATAGCTCATCTTAAGTGATCACTCTCCTTACAGTGTGCATGATAAACACCCATTTTTTCATGTTCTGTGTGTATATAAATCTCCTCACTGTATTTTCCACTGAATGCATCCGATGAAGTGAGCTGTAGCTCACGAAAGCTTATGCTCAAATAAATTGGTTAGTCTCTAAGGTGCCACAAGTACTCCTTTTCTTTTTGCGAATACAGACTAACACGGCTGTTACTCTGAAACCTGTAATAAATAAATAGAGCTTTCACTTTAATAGGTGAGTTGATTATGAAAGGGTTTAGTCACATATTTCAATACCAGTTTTGAACAGAAATATGTCTTAGAAATCACTAAGCACATGTCACTTACTTCCATCTCAGACTTGACGAAGGTGTTATTCCTGGTTTGTAAGGAAAAGAGATTGGGCTGAGGTAGCTGCATGGTAAAGTGATGAATTTGCTCCTCTTTTACCAGTACAGAACATAGCTGAACTCTGTTTTGGTCACAACACAAGTCAAATGAATTTAGTGTTTTCGGCCAGATTTTCAAAAAAGTTCAGGGCCAGATATTCAAGTACTCAGCACCTGCATTTGAAGACAGAGTTACAAAAGCCCTCAATTCCCTTTTTTGGTACCAGAATAAGGGCCAGATTCTCAAAAGGACTCAGCATCCATCACTTCTCTTTGAGACAATAGTGGCCAGATTTTCAAGAGCCCAAGGTGCTAGGTTATTTTTAAAATCTGGACACTTGTTTTGGTGCATAAGTGAGAGCTGAACTCTTCTGAAAATCTGGCCCCAAATGTAGGTCCTGAGCATTGTTGAAAATCTGGCTGTAATAATCACTTGCCTAATTGACCAAACTGTCAGGAAAAAATGGCACAATTAATGCACTCTGCTTATGAGAAGCCCATTTCTGAAGCATCACAATTATTACTGATTACAATTGAAATGAATCAGAAGGGCTGTTGGGGAAGCTTAATAGGATCTGATTCTGCTCTCACTTACACCTGTTTTACACTGCTATAGTTGAGTGGAGTTTCTTTGGATTTACAACTGTAAATGAGAGGTGAATCAGGTCCTACATTATGTTTGATTCTAGCAATTCCTAACAGTATTTAACTCTGTAGTGGGCTAAAATTCACATGTAAAAGAGGAAAAATCTAGAAGAATGATATAAGCCTTACTTCTTTCTGTCTTCTCTGCTATAGAATATCAGGGTTGGAAGGGACCACAGGAGGTCATCTAGTCCAACCCCATGCTCAAAGCAGGACCAATCCCCAGTTTTTGCCCCAGATCCCTAAATGGCCCCCTCAAGGATTGAACACACATCCCTGGATTTAGCAGGCCAATGCTCAAACCCCTGAGCTATTCCTCCCCCCTTTCTATGGAGAAAGCCGAAGAGGGAATGTTGGTAGAAATGTCCACTTCCTAATCCATCATGTACCTTCTTCCCATGATAAATATGTGGCCTGATTCTTTACTGCCATGCACTTTGTTTTATCATTTCCTCAAGTGTAAAATGCTATAGGTCTGTATTTGGTAGCATTCTATACCCAATCGGGACTCAGTCCATACAAATACAAATAACTGCAAAGGTGCAAGGCAGTGGAGAATCAAGCCCAAGATCTCTTCCTTAGCCTGTAAATGGTGGCCTTGTCCCTTCACTAATGACAATTCCACTAGCGATGACTCTTTGCCAAAGCGATAGCTGCTGACTGATTGATAGTGTTTGTAACTGTCACCATTGTGTTCTAATATGAAAGTTCTTATTTGACTATTTTCTGTCTTGACATTTGCACTTCATCAGCCTTTGTTCAGCAGTTCCCCACTTGATGGATTCCATATATATTGTGTTGCTTCACCTAAAATTCAAAGCAACACTGCAAAATATTTTTCTCCTTCACAAAAATGTGACAAGATTTACTTATGGTGACAGTGTGTTCATATAGGTCAAGTTAAGGGATATGTGTTAGAATGATGAGTAAGAGGGAAAAGCCCAAGTTATGGAGACATTTTTGAGAACATTTCAAGCACTGGACACCCCTCTTTTAATGAATTGTAAATTGCCAGAGGGAACTCTACTGATAAAGTTCTGAAGGTGAAAGAGAGAATGCTGCAGAGTGAAAGTAAAGATGCGTGGACTGATTTAAAATGTGACTTAAGATGTCACAAATGCAAACACTGACAAATCTCTTGCAGTCAGAAGGACAGCAGGCAATACCACCATCAATGTCTTCAGAGGGACAATTTGATGAAATACATGCTTGAAGACCTATTGAATGGAACAGAAATCTTACAGAACGCTCTGACCTCCCTTGAAGGAAAATGTGAGAACCTGTTTTACAAAATAAACAAAGCAGATAAATACATGACTTCTGCTGAGGTGCACTTACATGCAATAGAAGAGTATGTGGAAGACAGGAAAAAGAGCTAGTGAATATGAGACAGATGCATGCCAATGTAAAAATCAATTTGATTCTGGAGTGAAGCACTTTTGAACAATGTTGAGTGTGGAACATAAGAAAGGGGTTGCAGGATCACATTCACCTGCACAAATCCAGGTTCTCTCACTCCCGCAGGAAATGGCCTAACTTCATTATCATGCACATTGTGTAAAGAGTTGTCACTTTGGATGGGCTATCACCAGCAGGAGAGTGAATTTGTGTGGGGGGGTGGAGGGTGAGAAAACCTGGATTTGTGCTGGAAATGGCCTAACCTGATGCTCACTTTAGATAAGCTATTACCAGCAGGACAGTGGGGTGGGAGGAGGTATTGTTTCATATTCTCTGTGTATATATAAAGTCTGCTGCAGTTTCCACGGTATGCATCTGATGAAGTGAGCTGTAGCTCACGAAAGCTCATGCTCAAATAAATTGGTTAGTCTCTAAGGTGCCACAAGGACTCCTTTTCTTTTTGCGAATACAGACTAACACGGCTGTTACTCTGAAACCTGTCATTATAAAGTGGATTTTTTCTGCTTTACATTTAGAATAAAATAATCAGTAAATCTGTTGTTCCTAGCAGCAATAAGCACTGATAATTGCCAGCTTAGATACTGCATATGCTGCTGTTACATGAAAAGTAACATTTTTGCCATTGACTTCTACAAAGGATTTCATAAATCTACTCTGTTTTTATATGATAGGTGTCATATTTCATCTCTCTCACACTCTGTCACATATGACATTATCTAGCTAGGCAAAATGATAATGCACAGGCATGTATACATATAATCACAGCCGGATCCAAAGTCCACTGAAGTGAATGGATCCATTGACTTCAGTAGGCTTTGGATCACCATCAGAGCTGCCAAGTGTTTTGAATCCTGGGTGACTTACATCTGGCAGCCTTGCAACCCATTCCCGTAGCCCGTCTGAAGTCTCATGCATCCAGCTGGGCTGCAAAGAGAGTCTGTATTTGCTCCTCTAGGCCACCAGAGGGCTGCTGCTTGTTCTCCTCAGCCTCTCATCTTTCTTCTACTCCTTCTGGGTCCGAGCAGGGAAGGAGTAGGTCAGGGTGGCCAACCTGTGGCTCCGGAGCCACATGCGGGCAGTGATGAGCTGCCAAAATCTTAACAACCGGTTCCCTCCTCACCCCCCAGGGGGTCGTGGCCCGCCCCCTGGGACTCCTGCCCCATCCAACGCCCCTCCCTGCCCCATCCACCCCTGTCCCCTGACTGCTCCTGGAACCGGGCAGGAGGGTCTCGTGGGCCACCGTAGTGGGTGCCCACCCTGCCCCTAAGAGCCAGAGGCACCTGCCAGGGGCGAGGTGGGAAGTCCTGGCAGGGCTTACCTGGGGCGGCTCCAGGGAAGCATCCGGCACGTCCCTCTGGCTCCTAGGGACGGGGTAGCGAAGCTAGGGGGGAAGCAGGGGGAGCAACCGACTCCGTGGGTGCTCCGGGGAAAATTTGGTGGGTGCAGAGCCCCCACCAGCAGCTCCCCGCCCAGCCCTAGCTCACCTCACGTCCGCTCCACCTCCTCCCCTAAACGTGCCACCCTGCTCTGCTTCTCCGCCCCCCAGTGTCCCACGAATCAGCTGTTCGCGCGGGAAGCCTGGGAGGGCTGAGAAGCAGGCAGCAGCTTCGCGCTCAGGCCCAGGGTGGTGGAGGCGAGCTGGGGCGGGGAGCGCTTCCCCTGGGGCCCCCCCCCCCCCCCCGGGGTTACTTGCTGTGGTGCAGGTGGCCCTCCTCATGCCCCCTCCTCCCCGCCCCAGTTCACCTCCGCTCCCCCTCCACCTCCCTGGGCCTGAGCGGGAAGCCGCCGCCTGCTTCTCAGCCGTCCCAGGCTTCCCGCGCAAACAGCTGATTCGCAGGAAACCGGGGGGTGGATGGGCAGAGCGTTCAGGGGAGAAGGCAGAGGTGGAGTGGAGGTGAGCTGGGGTGGGGCACGGGGCAGGGAGCTGCTCTGCACCCACCAAATTTTCCCCGTGGGTGCTCCAGCCCCGGAGCACCCGCGGAGTCGGCGCTTGAGGTGCCACTTTTGGCCAGTTGTTAAATTTAGAAATTTAGAACGGGACAACCAGTTCTAAAAGGGCTTCTAAATTTAACAACCGGTTCCAGCGAACCGGTGTGAACCGGCTCCAGCTCACCACTGCATGCGGCTCTTCAGAAGTTTACTTGCGGCTCCTTGTATAGGCACCAACACCAGGGCTGGAGGTACAGGCACCAACTTTCCAATGTGCCGGGAGGTGCTCACTGCTCAGGCCCTGCCCCTACTTCACCCCTTCCCCCTCGCTCCTTCCCCTCCCCCCAGAGCCTCCTGCCTGCCGCTGATCAGCAGGGCTGCTGGCAGGCAGGGGGGAACTGATGAGGGGCTACTGAGGTATTACTGTGGCTCCTGGCAATGTACATAGGTAAATTCTGGCTCCTTCTCAGGCGCAGGTTGGCCACCCCTGGAATAGGGGCTGGAAGAGGCAGGTGGCTGGCAGAGAAAGAAGAGGGAGAGGGGTTCAGCCCTATTCCTACCCCCATGGCACCTGGAGAGCCACCCAGATAGCCTCAGCTACCTTCCCATCTAGCACCCAGCACGCCATCTACCACATCCAGCCCACTGTCCACCAGACAACACTGCAGGTACCCCAGCATCCACCCCACGTATCATCCCATGACATCCTCCTCCCCAGCCCCATCCATGCTACCTTTGGCTGACCAAAGAAGACACCCCCTGAACTTGGATATCCCTGAGGCTCTTTGGGGAATGAATCCCAGGTGTAGACAGCTATCCCTTTTCGAGGCTTCACTGCCCTTCTCCCCCATCCCTAATGGCACAGTGTAATATTCTTGGCTGGTGCTAGCCTGGCCCTGCCTAGTATCTGTTTCATTGCAGACTCAGTGTGATTTAATGTAGCTTCAAATTGCATTAACTCCTCATCAGATTTCCACATGTAAATCTGGCAGATTGGCAGGGGTCAATATGGGGAACAGCTAGATCCATGTTCTGCCCATGGGGCCTCCTCCACCCAGTGCCCAACCCCGGGAGGTACAGTAGGGGATCTTGAAAGAAAGGAGCTATGGAGATGGTATTTCACAGGAGGGAGGCTCCCCAGTACAGTGTCCCCTCTGTGTGTGCAGGCAGAAAGAATGATTGGTTCTTCGCAATTTATCTTCCATCCTGTGTAGTTCCTGAACTGCCTGAATGAAATCTCAATTAGCTGCGTACTTTACTTTTTATTCCTTAAGCATGAGTAACCTTTGACTGCATCTCTCAGTTAAAAAGTGTTTCAGTATGACGGAATCTAGCTGATGAGTTATTTGTGCCCGTGATACTTGTATCCACGGTACTGAATTAAATTGCCAAAAAATTTTGATATTGCTTTGCCAGTTTGGTGAAATCCTTTACAGGGCACATATTGATGACTAAGTCCAATTTTTTTCTTCTGTTAAGATGAAATATTGGGCAGAAGTTATAAATAAAAAGTAAGTATGGGATACTTGCAAAAACTGCCAAACTACTCCCAGGTAACTGGATAACTAGACCTGATGCCTGACACCATGCTGACCAAACCCAGAAATGTCTGTAAGAAATACAGCATATAGACATTATATGAAAACAAATTTCAAATAGTCTTGTGAGGATACAACATACAACAAAGTTTGCTTTAAACCTATTTGTCTTCCCATATGCCACTAAGTGGCTGGCTGAGGACCCTGACTACAGTAGAATTGGTGCACAGCTGGAGAGTGGGGGATATTCTGACCCCGTGAAGGACCCCCATCATAGACTGAAAGTCACCCCTGTGTGAATACTCAGCAGTAGGCCTGAGGACTGCTCAAGTGCCACTTAAGTTTTATATTAAGAATTACATTAGTGGCGAGTAGGCCTTGTGCTGGCCCCCTGAGCAGGGGAGAATTTCAACCCATGCTGGATCTTGTCAAGGGGGCTCACTTCATCGCAGCTAGCAGAAGTGTCCTGAGGGAGGGCCAGTGGGGCTAGAAAGACTCATTCCCATCCTGGCACCTGTGAACCTCCCTTGCAGACATCTTTGTTACTTGGGTTGTATACAAAGGCAAGGTTTTGGCTCTTCAAAAATATTTGCCAGATGAACCTCTATCCCCAGAAGACCAGAATGGGATGGGAATATTAACAAAGCTTAGGTGACAGAACAGCAATAAGAAGCACTGACCAAGAATTAAAAGGGTGAGATTTGATAGAGGAATAATAAATATATTGGATTTTTTTTAAAAAAAAAGATTAGAAAGCCTGACACACTTGTGCATGCTGTCTCTCATGAGTGACCTGTATTCCTGCCAGTGGGTTTGTGGATATTATTAAATCAGCCCAATCTGTATATATTTAGTCAAAGATCATCCAGGGATATAGCTTCTTTCATTTGTTTTAAGTGAATTAAAAATCTGAAGATTTCCTGGGAGCTGGCTTTAGTGTCTGTAGTCCAAACCTTTCAAGATACCTAATGTAGTCCAGTTTGGCTTTTGGAAGTACTGCAAAGTTAAGATTAGAGAAGCTATGCGGACTGGCACAATCTTAGGGTTCCAAACTGAGAATATGGTAATCCTCAACTTCTGAGCACAGCAATCACCAGAGCTGGCATTTCCCTCTTCGCAGAGCTCCATCATATATTTGGATTAAAATCCTGGCTCCACTGAAGTCAATGGGGAAGTTTTGTCATAGATTTCAGTGGGGCCAGGATTTCACTCTTGGGTGTCAGAGTCTCCTCTCACATGGTATACATCAGGAGTAACTTGACTGAAATCAGTGGTGTAAAGCCAGCGTAAGTACAGAGGATAATTAGGTTTATAATTTTATAATCAGCACAGTGAATTTTTAAATAGTTTCCAACTGAAGAGTTGCATTTCAAAGCCAATTAAATAAAGGTTAGACCTAGTTGCTTAATTGAAAACATAACAACAGGGTAGGCGATCAATGAAATAAGGGTGTTTTTTAAAAAAAATAGTATAGCAATACTTCTGACCTGCAAATTGCTTTAAGTGCCATGGGGAATCTGGAGCTGTGTAGATCTCATCAAAACAATACAGTAATATTAACAAGTTCCAAAGAGCACAACTTTGTAGCTCGTCAGCAAGAAAGAGTATTGACTCCCTTGTTGCCTTCATAGTTCTTGGGTCTCAAGACCCAAGCTTGTACAAAATGAGGTAAGACCGAAGAGAGTTCAATACTGAAAAGATTTGTCTTTTACTAGACATAGGACTAAATTCTGCCCTAAGTTACCCTTGCGACCTCGTTGAAGTCAACAGAAAGAGAGAGAGAGACAGAGAGAGAGAGAGAGAAGAGCGAGAACAGCCACATAAAGGATGGAGCTCACAGAGAGCAGTCACAACATGGCAAGTGAGGGAGCAGACATAAGAACAAAATAATGTGACAGAGTAGAGAAGGTCCTTCTATATTAAGAATCAAGAGAGAGAAAGAGTGGGGTTGCAAGAGGTGAGTATCAAGGAAGAATTTGGCCAATGCCCTACTATAGAATACCATTAAGAAGTTAAGTTTTTAGGCATGCTTCATAAAATCCGAGACAGAGAAATGCAAATAGAACAATAGTGAGCAACATCTTGTACAATATGTTCTGTTGACAATAACCATCACATTTACAAGCAAATTAGCTAAAACATCTGAAGGACATTTTGCTTTTTCAAACTGCGCCTTCATCTCCTGCTGATAGATTCCTTTGGGACAGGTAGGGTATGCAAAATGATATGCCACTTTGGAGAATTAATTTAAGAAGTTTAGTAATGTAGGTTGCATTGCAGGAAAATCGTAAACAGCTGAACATCATTCAGTACCCATTCAATCAAACCCTCAGAGCAAAATGAGAAACTGAATAGCTGCTGCAAGTTCTTCCCTCATTCCTTGTACAGATACCTATGTAATGAGAAGTGAGGAAAATCATGACACTGTTAGGTTCTCCGTCTGTATGTACACGCCATGTCCAAACAAATCTTGGAATAGATGCTATTATATTTCTTCATGACTCTTCAGTGCTAGATTTATGAATCCATATCACTGGCTTCAAGAGACCAAACCTTCTCACCAAATCTTTTCAATTCTACCATAAACTGTAATAAACATCTAGGAAGGTTTAATAAAAGGTCTCTCCAAAATTTTGCGTGGAAGGATATGGCCCAATCCTGTAAACCCTGTATGACTTGTGAGCAGTTCCTCTGTTTTGCTACAGCATGTTTCAACTTAACAGCCAGAAGGAAGATATGGCTCTTGCCATTTGCTTCAGCAAGGTAAGGAAAACTCTTTAGATTTGCTGGCAAGGAAGGAAAGAAAAGTGGAAGGTGAGAAGAGAGAAAAACAGGGGGACAGGAAGAGAAACGGGAGGAGTAGAAAAAATAGGGAAAGAAGAGGAAAATGGGAAGGGGAAAAAACATGCTGGGAAATATGCTAGAATTATTGTTCCAGTGTTCTGAAGTGTGTTTAGGTCGCAATCTTGCAGAGACTGAATGAACATGCTTAACTTCATGCCTTGGGAGTAGTCCCTTTGTTGTCAGTAACTTTACTCATAATGTGTAAAGTTTTGCATGTGGTTAAGTCTTTGCAGGATCAGGGTCTTACCTTGTTGATTCTGTTTATTAATAATGAGGATGAACGTTAACAGCTCTTATAATCAGCTGAAGTTTTTAAGTACTCATTACACTCTAGCCTAGACTTTGGGGTCAAGATTTACCAAGTCATGGTGAGCTGCTAGCTGCTTAGCTATTTAGAAAATCATACCACTTATTTAAGTGTTTAACTATGGGCTTAGGAACTGAACTTTAGGCTGCCATTTTTAAAAGCCTTGGCCCTGAAGTGTCTGGAGTTTGTATGGAGGAAACTGGGCATGTCTTGATCTTATCTTGAACCCTGTGCTTTCTGATTATAGGCTGGATATTGGCACAATTGGCAAATTGACTGTCATGGACTGGTCTCTGTCACATCAGCACCATATCTGCTCCAGGCTTACCTTTATAACTGATCCTTTTAATGGCTGTCCAAACATATACCACAGCAGTAACAAACACCCTGGCTTGATATCAACTTAAAACAAGGGGACTCCTAAATAGCTGGGCCGTGATTTCAACATTTTCCAGTGTGTTTCCTTAAAAGCTCCTAATAATGTGAATATTAATCATCTTTGAGTGTTTCCACATGGAATACAGTCTCTTGTTTGTGCTGAATAATACAACCAGCCTAATTATTATTGACTGTTTAGAGAATAAGCAGCAGCACTTGTTTACTTTCAACATTGGATGACACCTATTTAAATGGCATTGATTGTGTATTATGTAAATATGTATGAAAAATTAGATTCCAGAATATCTACACAATTTAGTGGATAAAATGAACCTTGAGGCTTTTTTCTATGGAGGTTTGAATCTTGTCAATGTAATCTCAGTAATCTTGTAGGAACTATGTTTTCCTTGATTTTACATGATCATATTTTTACATCTGGGCACATCTTCTGGAGCCAGCACCTGACCCAAGTGTAATGGGGTTGAGTATTAGGAATCACCTTGTGTCAGCTGGTCTGTTTAGCTTTTTTATACTCTTTTGGAAAAGTGCTATAGAATTTAATAGAAAAATGCAAACTTTTCTATACGTTCTCTTGAACCATTCTATTCATATTATTAGAAGATTCCATCCCTGCTCTAGAATGCTATAGGATGATTTTTAAAAAAAACTGTAAAAAGGAACATATTTGCTATTAAATTCTGCAAGGTTATAGAATAATTTCTATAGAGCTATTTCTACAGAAACCTATTGGTTTCATCCCTATTAAATTCTATAGGAATTTTCCATATGACCATCCTGCCATAACCAAAAAATGCAAAACACCTAATTCTTTCCTCCTCCTCACTTTCTCCTTGCATGGGTGGAGTTTTTGTTTGCTTGTGCTTGCTTGTTTCACAATATAGTTCTTGTGGGGAAACTATGTCACAGTAATGAACCTTGCTTTTTGTTCTGAAAGCAGTGATGTTATTCATTCGAGTCCCTTGTGGGAGTGAGTTCTACAGCCTTAATCTAGCTGCTGAGAAAATTCTGTCTGGCACTCCCAAATCTCATGCTTATGATCAACAGACCCATGAGTCCAGATTATGCTTTGAAAGCTCTGTCCTGTGATGGGATCAGTGCCGAATCAGACTGGAGAATGTAGCTGTTGTGAGAGGTTGTGGTTACTCTGACACATGCAAACTCTTGGGCAGCCTGGACCAAGCCTATGGGAAGCTTTGACTGTCAAGGCAGAGACCTTGAGTTTGACTCTATATTCAGCAGCAACCCCCTGCTATAAGTAGAGCATTAGAGTGATGTGCTCACAATGGCTTGAGTTGTTCAGCAGGAAAATTGATGCTTTCTCTACCAGGCTTTTGGGGATATTTTTAGGTTTGGTGGCCTCACTCCTAGATATCCTCTCTTCCCCCACCATCACCCCCTCACTCCCCGATTCCCAGACACTCCAGGAGTGGAGCTTCTCTAAAGCAGAAGGCACCACAGTATTTGTACAGTGGTACATCCTTCCAGTCCACCCTCTGCCCATCCCTGCCCTGTTTCAGCTATGCAAGAAGCTCATGCTAAGTTCTGCTTCCCAAAAGCTTCCACCACTTTTTGTAGTGGAACTGCACCGGTCCTCCACACTCATAACTTCCTGGGGTCCAAATGGAAATATATGATTTCAAGAAAACTTTGAGACAAACAACTCGACTTAGCAACTTGTAGGCAGCCTTCTTAGAATCATGGTTTTCTCACCTCACAGAAGTGCTGTCTGGCTGCACAGCATGTGGCCCAAGGGTGACAGCGTAAAGCAAAATGGAAAGCTTCCATTTATTCTTCTTCAAGTGGTTGCACATATCCATTCCACTGTAGGGAATTGCACACCCAACATATGGTTGTCAGAGAATTTTTCCCTCTGCAGTACCTACCTGGGCAGCTCGAGCACCCTCTGCTGCTACACATCACTTTGTGCAGTATAAAGGCCGGAGCCACCACTGACCACCCTCTCAGTTCCTTCTTACCACCCGTGGTGGTTTTTGCAGTGATTACAGCCTTGCTGCTGTAAGTTCTTCCCTCATTCCTTGTACAGATACCTATTTTTACATAAAGCAGCTTCATATTTAGTTAGATAGACTATAGTTAAGGTAGTGATTAGTTAGATATACGTTATTGGCAAGTAGGGTTTTTTAGGCTGTAGGCTGACCAATTCAGTTTTTGGTACCAGTGCTGGAATCATGCCTCAATCTGTGGGGTTTAAATCATGTCGCTCATGCAGCAAACCAATGCCAGTGAGCAACCCACAATCCAGCTGCCTTAAATACTTGGAGGAGTCCCACGTGAGGGACAGATGTCACATTTGTAGAGGATTTAAGCCTCACTCTAAAAAGGACAGAGCAGCTAGGCCGGTATATTCTTATGGAGGCGGCACTCTGTCCACTCTCAGAACTGTCCAGTTCGCAGTGGCACAGGGTACACCAGCATCCGTCCAGACTACTCCCCCTGACTTATCAGGGTCAAGAGCTTGATCACTGTCACTGGTACCAAATAAGAGGCACAAGACCTCCAGGGACTCAGTACTTCACTCAACATGACCCATTGTACTGAAGCTTTCTAAAAGGAAGGGTTCTGGAAGGGACACTGAAAGAAGGCACTCCTTAAAACACTCATCAACTAAAAAATGGTTGTCAGCTCCAGGGTTTGTGCCAGGTCTGTCAAGATTGACCCCCTGAAGTGCCCAGTGCAGTTTCTTCAGGCTATCTTCTGGTACCTCAGAGCCAAGGGGCATTACCAGTACCATTGACACCAGAGGCGTATGCAGCTGCTAGAGACCTAAACGTTTTGGTACCAGTTTCCTCAGTGGTTCAGGAAGGTCTTCAGTCAGTACCAATGCCGAAGGACCCTCCTCTGAAGCATGTGAGGCCAATGCCACCTACACTTTACTTACCTCGGAAGATGGTACCGAGGGAGAAGTCCGCTATGATTTCTCTGGTACCACCATCTCTGGTTTCTGGCTGTCTCTCTTCAGTACTGACTTGTTCTGTTCCCCCATTACTGGAAGACTCAGGTTCTTCGTCGTCTTCAGATTCGGAGGTTGGGTCCTATGAATCCCAAGCTAGAAAGGAGAGGCATCCTATGTCACAGACATATGTCCCATGGTTCCCACAGCAACCTCAGCAATGACCATCAGACAAGGGGCAATGGCCTGGTCAGGGATGGGTCCCAGGAACATGTCAGTGGACTTTCTGGTCCCCCTGGGTTCCAGCTGCCAGGTCATCCCCTCAGTTTCTTTCATCAGACACACGTTGAGAGCTGGGGTCCAGCTGCCAGGTCATCCACCTCAGTCTCTTTCCTGGGATACATGTCGAGGGCATCAGCACTGGAGACAACATCTTCCTGTTGTCAGGACCAGGACTGGTACGAACCAGTGGAAGCCACTCCAGTGCTTCCTCCAGCAGAGGAGATAGAGCATACCCTGTTTCAACATCTGCATGTTTCCTCTTCCTCATCACCAGCTGAGGTAGAGGCAGTGAGCAATTCTTGGCCACCAAATCATTATAGAGCTCACCAGGGTATGTTAGAAAGGGTAGTCATGGTCCTGGATATCCAGGAGGTCCATGAGAAATCCCACAACCTGGTGGATATTTTGGCTTCAACAGAACTCACTAGGGTGGCTCTGTCAATCAATGAGGCTGTTACGGAACCAGTTGAGGTGTTGTGGCATACCCCATCTTTCCTCACCCCACAATTAAAAGGGCAGAGAGGAGAGATACTATGGCCCCTCTAAGAGATTTGAGCACCTGTACACACATCCCTAGATAATGAAAGTTAGCTGACAGCATGACCTTGAAAGTTACTGATGGTTATTTGACAAATAGTTATTTATCACAAACTACAAAGTATGAGTCCAGAAAAGCACCTACATGACTTAAGAGTCTAAGTTTCATTGATTTTTTTAAAGTCAGTGAAACTTGGGTGCTTTTGAAAATTTTACGCTATATTACTAAATAAAGATAGAGTGAAATCCGGGCTCCGCTAAAGTCAATGGGAATTTTGCTGTTGATTTCAACGGAGCCAGGATTTCACCTGTGGTCGTGAAAACTGTGTGAGCAGGAGCGATCATCAGAAGAAAGGGTGTAAAGCAAGATGAGGAGCAGGACAGAGACAGAGCCCAGTGAGGCCCATGGAAAGTGGAGAGATGAGACATAGCCATGGCCAAAGCAGGAGGAGGACTTGGGGGGGAAGGCAGTATTGTGAAGGTCCAAAGAGGTTAAGATATTGAGAAGGAGAGAATGGCTGACAGTGTCAAAGGCAGCAGAGGAGTGAAGGAAAATGAAGATGGAATATAGGCCCTGAGATTTCCCTAAGAAGGGGTCACTAGAAATGTTGGTGAGAGCAGTTTAATGGAGTGAAAGGAGCAGAAACCGAATTGGAGGATGGAGTTAGAGAGGAGGAACTCAAGGCAGAGGTTGTAAATGTGTTCAATTAGTTTAGAATAAGGGGGCATGCTAAGACATTTAACTGAGCCATTTAGAGTTCATGTCATAGGGAATGGCCTTCTCTCTAAAAGGTTTTTGTTCCATGAATATAAAAATAAAAATGGTGATTGCTTTGCAATAAACATAAAAACTGCAATTGATTTGTGTTATCTCTTCTCTCTAATTGCCTCATATATCAGTCTGGAATTTAGGGAACTAAATTCATCCAATAGCAAAGCATGTTTTATGGGTCTGCTTCCTAACAGGGAAAAAAGGCTTTTTACTTTTTCCCTTGATGGACAGTTCATATATAATGAAATGTATTCCCTTGAAGAGGGCACTCACAAGTCCTCCTCTGCCTTAAAACTCCAATAATACCTGGGTGTAGGGGTTGTGTAGGCTGCATGGCTGTGCAGGTCCTTTGCACCCCTGTATGCTAGAATGGTGGCTTCCTTCTCAACTCTGAATAAGTCAGCATGGAACATGGGTGGGCAGGCCAGGAGACTATTAGATCTATGTTTAGTAGGCACAAACCTCTGACCAAGGGATGTGAAGGTGCCCCAGCAGCTATTCCAGCTAAGAGACTGGAATAGCAGCTGCCTAGAGGCTGCCAGGCTACTCTCCTAATTACAAAGGTAGGTTTCATTCTGCATTCCCCACCTAATTCCCCACACAAAGCCCATTTACTTGGGCTTTATGCAGGAGAGTGATGAATGTATACGTTTTAAATGCAATAACTGCTATAATTGAGTTGTATAATCCTGCAATAGCAAGGGCACCAAAAGCAAAGACTTCTTATTAAACAAGTAAAGGGATGTAGTCGTACCATAAGAAAGAGTCCTCCAAGTGTCTGACTGCAGTGAGCTAAATTCTGTCTCCAGATATCATTTTTAAAAAATCTAGGCTTCTTAGAGAAACTGGCAATGTCAATGTCAACAAATGAAAGGTCCTGGAAGAGAGAGCAAACTGTCAGAAAATGATGAAAAATATCTGCAGATGTCAACGCTGAGAAAATGGAAGGAAATGTAGCAAGGCATCCAGCAGAAAGTTTAGGGAAGCAGGGCTGTCCTGCCTCCAGCAATTGACCAATAATGAACTTCATAAAAATCTGATTTTACATGAAAGAAATCAAACAAATGGTTTTAATGGGCAAAGGTTCTGAACACAAGAAGAGAAGAGCAGACTATATTAAAGGACAGTCTGTTGAGTGAAAATAGTTTGGCCTCTTTCCCCTGTTGAAAGAGTAGCTGTAGGTCTCTTTGAATAGGAAGAGATAAAAAACTAGATTAGTGGCAAAAGTAAAATGGAGGAGTTTGTGATCAAGTTTGAAGATGCCTATCCAAAACGGAATAAGAAACTGATTTAGCATAAATGGAAGCACTCAGGGGTGAGCTGTATAGATATGAAGTAATCCATCATGCTGTGCCATAAGAAAAACATCTTTTGGCAGGAATGTCATGCTGCTACATGAAATTGACTTAAAATATACCAACCAGGCATAGCTAGAAAACAAAGAAACAGTGTGTCCTATGCTGTGGATTTGATGTGGCCTGCCTTAGTCACTGATGAATGAAATGTATCCAAGTGCTAAAAAATCCTGTGCCCTAACACTTAAACCAGGGGTGGGCAAACTACAGCCTGCGGGCCACATCCAGCCCGGCCCCTGAGCTCCTGGCTGGGGAGGCGAGCCCCCAGCCCCTCCCCTGCTGTGCCCCCTCTTCTGTAGTTATGCCGCCGCGTGGACAGCGCAGCTGGTGGCCACCCACCTCCCAGGCTTTCAAATAAGCCTGTCCTGCTGCTCTGAGCAAAAGGGTAAGGGGCGGGTGGCGGTCCTGGGGAGCAGTCAGGGGACGGGGGCAGTTGGATGGGGTGGAGGTTGAGGGGGGCAGTCAGGAGACAGGAAGCAGGGGGGGTTGGGTAGGGTGTGGGATCCTGGGGGGGTGGTTAGGGGTCGGAGGTTCTGAGGGGGGGCAGTCAGGGGGCGGGATGTGGGAGGAGGAGGATAGGGGGCGGGGGCCAGGCTGTTTGGGGAGTCACAGCCTTCCCTACCTGGCCCTCCATACCGTTTCGCAACCCTGATGTGGCCCTTGGGCCAAAAAGTTTGCCCACCCCTGACTTAAACCTTTGGTGTCCTGTGATAACTCCCGTTAAGGTTGTTTTTTTCTTCTAATAAAACTAAATAAAGAGCACAAGTGGCTTGCTAAACACATACACAGTACTGACGTTAGCAATATTTAGTAACCAACTTCAGCTCTTTATTTAGTTGTAATGCTTGTCTTTTTGAAGAAGCCAACTTATTTGAAGGAAAAAACACCGTGAGGGTTCAGAAGCAAACACCCAAAAGTTAGCATGAAAGAGATGCCTGACGCCCAAACCCTTACCACTGAGTTCCGTGGGAGTTATCTACCCTATCAAAGGTCGCTGTGCCAAACCCAAAAATGTGATGAAGCCAAAATGAAGGGTGCAGGGTTCATATCTGTGATTTAAGTTCATCTCGCCTTTCTAAAACATTTGAGTTAAAAATGTTTAGAAAGCCAGGCAAGTAGAAGTTAATTTTGCACTTCACCAACAAGGCACTGACTCTAACTCTCAGCAACAGTAGAGGCAACACGAGAAGTCGACATCTAAATGCAGAATCCCACGAACCCTGCATGTTAAAATAAATATGCAAAAAGCATGACTGTCGGAGCTATCATTTCACCTTGCATCCATTTCCATCGCACAAGGTTGTTAGTCCCCCGTGAACTAAAACTAGACTGTCGCCCAACAATTTGGGTATGTGAGGTATGCAGGATTGGACCTTAACTGTTACCTCAACAGCCTGAATTTACTTCAGGATAATCCGCAGTGCCACATTCATTCAGTTACATTGTTTGAAAGGCAACAGCACTTCAAATAATAAAAATACCATTTACAGTTGTCTTAATTTTAAGGAGTAAGAAAAATAAATATAAAAGGGGGAAAGACTATTTATACGGGGTTTTGAAGTACCGCTTCCTATTAAAGAGCATAATATCATGCCTAAACCTCTATCTCTAACTGAAGGACTTTTATATGAACAGATTTTTAATAGCCACGAGGCACAGTCCAATCAAATGAGAATTGGAGTGGTCTTCTGTAATTTGTGTATTAGACTTGGATGAAGCACCAACTGACTGTTTAGTCAGAGAGAACTGCCAGAGGGTAATTTGATTTCATGGAAAAGAATACAAAGAACTAGAATAACCAGTGCATTTTCAAGGTGGTATTGAATCTAACAAACATGGTGCAGTATTTGCTCAGATGTATCTGAATTCCCCTGATCATGTGAGGAAAAATGAAGATCTTATTAGCTTATTAGGTCAAATTCTGCTGTGATACACCAGTGTGATTGTACAGTAACTCCATTAGCTTCAGTAGATATTTCAGATTTACACTAAGGTAACAGAGAACAGACATGGACCCTTTGTAACCATAACTGTACAGGTCTCCCCAACTAATATTTCATCTGTTTATTTTGATGTACACAAAAAAGCATCCATCAACATATGACAAATCCTCAACTGATCTAAATCAACAAACCTCTGTTGAAGTCAATGCAGCTATACTGTTTACTTCAATTGAAGATCTGGCTCCCTAGATTTTTGGTGCCTTTGACTTAAATTAAAAATACAGTCACATAAAAACCTATTATTAGCCTAAAATCAGAGAAGCTGATAGCTTGGCCTGAATTTACTGAATTATGTCTGCAAAGTCACAGATACTTTCTCACAGTAGGAGGAACTCAGATTAGCCAATGAGCAAAGGCAATGTGATTCACCCAAGGTGTCCACTCGCAAAATAAAACCAGCTTCAAGACTTTGCAGATGTTATGGTGGAGTGTCTCCTTTGTCTCACACAAACAACTATAATTATGGTGGAAATAGTTGTTTCAGCTTGAGATTTCCACAACCAGCACAGCCATGGTTTATCACAGATCATCTTTACACCAAAGTGACCTATGAGGAAGAAGCAGGGAAGTAGGTGTTTCTTTCCTGCTACCTTTAATGTGTTCTTTGCTTTTTTAATTGTCCAACATCTCTGCAATATGAGTACATTGAAGGCATATTTTATTGGGCCCTCTAAGTCTATTTTTAGGCATTATTTTCTGTTCCTACATAGTTTTGTTCAATTTCACGGTGATCCCTCACTTGAAAAGAGCAAACCAGAATGAAGGCTGAAGCCATATATAAATCCAACCCTAGCTCCTGCTGTAGAAAGCAGAAAGTCATAAAGAAAACGAAATCAGCACCTCTACAACTGGAATCTGTTTCCAGCTGTTTCACCCCCATCTATCGTCATTTGGAATGACTCAGCCTCCTGCTGCAGTAGAAATCTTGAACCCAGCAATGTCAGTCTTAATGCCAGTTATTATGCTATCTAGCAAAATGGAGTAAAAGAAGGAATCTGATCATTCAGTGAGTTCCCTAATTCTGTGATGTAGCCAGTGCAACCACCCAGGGCGAGACATATTAGTCACATTGCCCTCACTTTATTAAAACATCAATTATCAAACCAGCAACATACTTCTTGGAATGAGCTTATTCAGAACTATTGAAGCTTGAGTAACTGACCAGACTTTTCCTTCAGCCTGGTACCTCAGCAGATCTCAGACAGGCAGGTATCCCGGGATACCCATACTCTTCACCATATGTCATCCCTTCGTGCTGATTCTTACGTTAGCATCTGCAGTCTCTGAATTCACGGAGGTTTGAATTAGCATAGTGAAAAAATGAACAGCAGCAGCAGTAAGCCTCACTTCAGTCCCTGGAAAAATCATGGAGCAGGTCCTCAAAGAATCAATCCTGAAGCACTTACATGAGAGGAAAGTGATCAGGAACAGTCAGCATGGATTCACCAAGGGAAGGTCATGCCTGACTAATCTAATCACCTTCTGTGATGAGATTACTGGTTCTGTGGATGAAGGGAAAGCAGTGGATGTATTGTTTCTTGACTTTAGCAAAGCTTTTGACACGGTCTCCCACAGTATTCTTGTCAGCAAGTTAAGGAAGTATGGGCTGGATGAATGCACTATAAGGTGGGTAGAAAGTTGGCTAGATTGTCGGGCTCAACGGGTAGTGATCAATGGCTCCATGTCTAGTTGGCAGCCGGTGTCAAGTGGAGTGCCCCAGGGGTCGGTCCTGGGGCCGGTTTTGTTCAATATCTTCATAAATGATCTGGACGATGGTGTGGATTGCACTCTCAGCAAATTTGCGGATGATACTAAACTGGGAGGAGTGGTAGATATGCTGGAGGGCAGGGATAGGATACAGAGGGACCTAGACAAATTGGAGGATTGGGCCAAAAGAAATCTGATGAGGTTCAATAAGGATAAGTGCAGGGTCCTGCACTTAGGACGGAAGAACCCAATGCACAGCTACAGAGTAGGGACCGAATGGCTAGGCAGCAGTTCTGCGGAAAAGGACCTAGGGGTGACAGTGGACGAGAAGCTGGATATGAGCCAGCAGTGTGCCCTTGTTGCCAAGAAGGCCAATGGCATTTTGGGATGTATAAGTAGGGGCATAGCGAGCAGATCGAGGGACGTGATCGTCCCCCTCTATTTCACATTGGTGAGGCCTCATCTGGAGTACTGTGTCCAGTTTTGGGCCCCACACTACAAGAAGGATGTGGATAAATTGGAGAGAGTCCAGCGAAGGGCAACAAAAATGATTAGGGGTCTGGAACACATGACTTATGAGGAGAGGCTGAGGGAACTGGGATTGTTTAGTCTGCAGAAGAGAAGAATGAGGGGGGATTTGATAGCTGCTTTCAACTACCTGAGAGGTAGTTCCAGAGAGGATGGTTCTAGACTATTCTCAGTGGTGGAAGAGGACAGGACAAGGAGTAATGGTCTCAAGTTGCAGTGGGGGAGGTTTAGGTTGGATATTAGGAAAAACTTTTTCACTAGGAGGGTGGTGAAACACTGGAATGCGTTGCCTAGGGAGGTGGTGGAATCTCCTTCCTTAGAAGTTTTTAAGGTCAGGCTTGACAAAGCCCTGGCTGAGATGATTTAATTGGGGATGGGTCCTGCTTTTGAGCAGGGGGTTGGACTAGATGACCTCCTGAGGTCCCTTCCAACCCTGATATTCCCTCCCACATAGTACAGGGCAAAATCTAACCATAAACATATAGGAATTACTTAATCCACCACTGAAATATGGTATTCATAAAACAAATACAATCATTACCAGTACTTATGATTAATTAGAAACTGTATTGTGTTATGAAGAATTAACTAGCTAATACTTGGGATAGTAGATAAGGCTTATTAACATTCCTCTCTTAGTGAATAAGCATTGAAAAAGTATCCTATTCCTCTGCTCTGTAGGTTTTCCTCTTGGACTAGCAGTCAGTTAGTGTTATAACACTGACTGTCCCTTGCTAGTTTTTCACTCTGCCAAAGCTCTCTGCAACCTTGAAACAATAACATTCAAACTTGGAAAATTTTCTGGCTGATGTTGCATGAATTGTGTGTGTTTTTATTTGCATGAATGCATATGTATTATTATGTTCCTGCCTAAATGGGCTTGTGCAAGTAGTACATTTAAACTTCAGATGATGCTAAATTATAATAGAAATAAGAATTTCTTTCACATTAATACTAGAAATGATCCAACCATTTGAAAATGCGTTGCAGAAACTTTCTCAACAGCCAGACAAACATGCTTGAAGTTGTAATATAATGGCACACCAATGACATCCAAAGACCACTGGATGCCCAGATACCATGGTGATGAGCACAGTTTAAAAGTGTGTGTATAAATGGGTCCCCTAAAGTTATTTAAATAGCATATATTCCCTAATACTATTTTGAGGTTGTACCCGTCACTTGTTTCTCTTTTTTAAAAGCAGTAATTACAAGTTTTGTGGGTGTTAAATACCACACGAGTTAATCACAATGAACGTTATAATAAAAATGGATAAAGGTCAGCCACTCATCATAATGCAGAAAACATTGCCAATTCGTTTTCTTTCTTTTTTTTTTTCCTTCATCCATCATAAGAGTTCTATGGAAAATGATATTGGGAGGAGAAAAAAGCCACTTAATCAAATCTAGCCTTCTTTTTGCAGGTGCGGTTAGAGTGGCCAACAGACCTCGCAGTCAACCCTATAGACAACTCATTGTATGTACTGGACAATAACATTGTGCTACAGATTTCTGAGACTAAGCGTGTGCGAATTATTGCGGGTCGCCCTATTCACTGCCAGGTACCAGGCATGGATCATTTCTTGGTCAGCAAGGTGGCAACCCATTCAACCCTGGAATCAGCTCGAGCAATCAGCGTATCTCACAGTGGGACACTGTACATTGCTGAGACAGATGAAAGAAAGATAAACCGCATACAGCAGGTTACAACCAATGGTGAGATCTCCATAATTGCTGGAGCCCCGACAGATTGTGACTGCAAGATTGACCCAAATTGTGACTGTTTCTCAGGTGAGCAGAGGCTAATCATTTCCCTTCCCTGTTTTGTTAAGAGCCCATAGTCTTGGTTTGGGTTACAGTATCTGCAAGAAAAAAAAACTATAAAATGGTTCTTTTTCCTTGAGAAGCTGAAAAATTCTGTAACAATTTGGCAAATCTTTTTGAATTCATTTAATTAAACAGAAAAGAAATGTGTATCTTTCCACAGTAGGCACTGAAGGAGCGTCCGGGTGGGCTTCGTCTACCCTATTTTGAAGCAGATCATTACGCACAAATCTAAATTGTCTCTGAGCCTACGTCAGTTTTGCCTACCCATTTTCAGATATCACCATCCTCCGTCAGAGCTTGGAATTTACCTTTCAGTGCCAATTGCTTGGATTCCACAAAGCCCTTTTTATCGAGTGTCCCAGAGTGCTTCACATAGAATGTAAAACCCTATTTTGTGCCTCCTCTAAACCTGAACCACAGAGGATGTTCAAAAGTTGCCTCTTGCTGCACATTTTAAGTGGTGTAGCCAGCACCCCTCTGGCACAGCACACAACACTTCTGGCAACACAAGCTGCTCCCTCCTTCACACACCAGAATACTGGGAGCCAAATTATGACTACCTCCTTCATAAATGCTCTGGGAGAGGAGAATGCAATAATTTTATTTCACAGTCTTCGTCCACCACTCCAGTGCAGTCATCTCTGGCAGGAAACGTGGTAGCAGTTTAACAGGAACAGCAACACAGCACAACATCTTAGATAAGAAAGCGGAGTTACCATATCTAATTACAATACTACAGGGGGGAATTGTCGATAGGCTGGCTGTAATTACACAGATGGGAATTTGGCCAGGACACTGGAATTAACACCCCTCCTTGGTGCCAGAGGATCATTAATGACCAAAAAGCGTTGTTTGCATCTGATATGAAGAGAGGAAAAAATCAAACTGTGGTCCGAAGGGTTTGGTTCACTGACATGTCACACTGCAGTAGTAATGAAAGCACCAAGTACACCTCTAAGTGACATCAGGTTCAAACATAGGTGAGATTGACCTCTAAAGTTTCCACTCAATGTAACGAAAGCTCATGCTCAAATAAATTGGTTAGTCTCTAAGGTGCCACAAGTACTCCTTTTCTTTTTGCGAATACAGACTAACACGGCTGTTACTCTGAAACCTTATTCAACTAGTAAAGGACAACAATGGAGATTCTGCCAGCACTCCTTAGGGTGCAGTGACCCCCAGGCTGAAAAGTCTGGAGGAAGAGATGTGCAGTAGAGTCCGTCCAGTCCTGATAGTTGCCAGTGCTGGCTGGGAAGGGAACATGGCCAAAAGATGTGCCAGTTCAATGATTTCCAGGACAGTGAGGTTTTTGTGAAGCAACAAGTGCAACTTAAAACTCTCCTCCCCACGGGCAACCTCAAGAGAGCGCCATACTGCAAACAGTGTCTCCCCTTCCCTGGTAGGTGAAGCTCCTGCTCATGCAAGGAGGTCTGATTGCACTAGTGGAGGTAAATGGAGCCAAGGATCACCCAGAACCCCCCTTTGATCATTTCAATTTATCAGGGCCACATAAATTATCATGAGTTTTTTGTTGATATTTCTCGTTTGTTCTGTACTACAGTTTATTACATGCTGGTTGGTGGGTCGGGTTTTTTTGTTTTAATATAAACTAATCTCCAATTGTAATTGTATCCAAATTACTGCTATTTATTTTATGAGTGGATAATTTATTTATGGAATTATTGTACTTTGACTATATGACAGTGGGAAAGAAGTGAGGAGAGAATCTTCAGTTGTCATTATTTTGTGCTTTCGCATCTTAACAATGCAATAGTTTTCCCAGCAACAGGCTTTTGGATTTAGTAAAATTGGTGTAACTGAGATAATTGCATTTTATTGTTAATCTTCAGTGATGCTGATTCAGAATTACACCATTTTAGATAATGGGTTTTAAAAAAAAAAATTGAAAAAAAATTGGTTCACTAACTCTTATCAAAGATTCTAGAGGCAGAGTGTGGTGCCTCACACTGTGACAGGGTAAACACAGAGATTACGGATTACTACAGTAATTATATTTCTTTTCCAGGTGATGGTGGATATGCCAAAGATGCAAAGCTGAAAGCACCTTCTTCTCTAGCAGTCTCTCCTGATGATACACTGTACATAGCAGATCTTGGCAATATTCGCATCCGTGCAGTCAGTCGAAACAAGGCTCATCTCAGTGACATGAATATTTATGAGATTGCATCCCCAGCAGACCAGGAACTGTATCAGTTTACCACCAATGGGACCCATCTTCACACACTTAATCTGATAACAAGGGACTATATTTACAATTTCACATACAATGGAGAAGGAGACATTGCCACAATCACTAACAGCAATGGGAATTCAGTTCATATTCGCAGGGATGCTAGTGGGTTGCCTCTGTGGCTAGTGGTGCCTGGAGGCCAGGTGTATTGGCTAACAATAAGCAGCAATGGTGTTCTGAAAAGAGTATATGCTCAAGGCTACAACTTAGCCCTGATGACATATCCTGGCAACACAGGTCTTCTAGCAACCAAAAGCAATGAGAATGGATGGACAACAGTTTATGAGTAAGTTCCTAACTTAAAACATCTTTTTCTTTACTCTGAAGTCTCATAAAGCATGCTATTTGGAATGAAAATTGTATTTTTTCAAGCCAGTTCTATTAATAACAGTTCTAATAACTGGACACAATACAAGAAAGTAGATCTGTTGCATAAGCTTATGCAATACACAGCAGTATTAATTCTTAAGTGTCAAAGCCTGCTGTATGTGAAAGCACTTTACTTAGTACGTATTAAGTGTTACAAAAAGTACTTGAAATTATACTTCATTTGACCTTTGTTACTTAAAACCCCTGCTATCTGTAAGGTATGTTTGTGACTTTGGTTAGACAGCAGCTGCAGGAGCAGAGAGAGAGAGCTCAAGTCTAGAAACAACTGAGGGAATGAGGAGGGTCCATAAAAAACTTTGTTTGGAGGGGGACCTTTTTGCATCTTGGATTGCATTTAACTTAGTTGATTAGTGTGGTTGAGACTACAAATGAGAATAGAGGCTGTGGCAGTATCTTTGTTACTCAAGAAGTTAGCAGAAGGTGGTTGAGCAGGTGAAGATGCAAGTGAGGAAATGGAGCAGGGAATTTACCTTGGGGAGGAAGGTAAGAAGGGAGAAATAGTATTAGCAGAACACTTGACTTAAACTTGGGGAGAGTGCTGCAAGAGGAAATTAAGTTGGGGATCTTAATGAATGAAAGTACAGAGATAGAGAAAAATGGAAAAGTTTCCAACAGTAAAAAAAGAGGATATATAATAACTAGCAAGCGAGTCCAGGAGAAAGGCCGGAGGAGTGATGGACACTAAATATAAACTTGAAAGGACTTCCAAAGAGCAAGAAAGGATGGTTAAAGGTGTCAGTCAAGCAGTGGGGATACAGGAGCTATGGAACATTCAGACTAACTGGATGACATCCCAGAGGGAGGTTGCACCTAAGAAAAGGTTCATGTTTGCTTCAAGAGATGTGTGACACTTCAGGATTCCTTATTTTTACCAATTTATTTTAGCGTTGCTGGTTAAGGATACGAAGAGTGATTGATTAACTTATGCAAGTTAACACTAATATTTCAGAGGTGCTAATAGGAAGGAAGGTTAAGGAATGTTTTCTTTATTGGACAGTGTGAAAAGAATGAATTATGGTCCAAGACTAAAAATGGAAATAATCAGGTTAGATATGAGCAGAAAATACAGTGAGAATTAGGTAATAACCAAAACTGCCTAGCAAGATAGTTGAGTCACGATCATTAGAGGGCTCCAGAAATATGTTATATAAAGGGATTGATGTAGAGAAAAACTGCTGCTCATTGCATAGGCTAGGATTGGATATCTAAGATCTTTTCTCATCCTGACCTCTATAATTCTGTCATAGACAGATTAAAAGGGTTGGCATAAGACCACTAAAATGGAGACGTGTACATTTTTGATGATGTGCTGGAAAAAAAATACCATATATGTTCTTCCTAATTCAACTTTTGATCTCAGGAATTTTACTGATAGAAATTTCAACTATAATGGACCAAAATAATGCTCTCCAAATTAATCCAGAGTACTCACTGTGTCCCTGCTGCTGTTGTGACAGTGACGTGACAATGTTTTCCCCTGTTCTAAGAGCTTTAGATGTAGATTTAGCATATATATATTTCCATGAATAAGTGAATTCAGTGTTCTACAACAATGTGTATTATATTTCATTTTTAACTTCTTTGTCACAACTCCGACAGTATGGACATGTCCCATTTCAATACATTTAGGTCTATGAGATCAGTATCTAAGCCACTGGTCAATCACTTTTTCAAAAAGATTTCATAATAGATCCAGGTCATGTCTATTACTTCTTAAAATAATTAGCAGCACTTTGTCTTTCATTTGAGTAGTGGATAACCTTTCAAGAGCAGATTATTTTTAAGTATGTCTCTCTTGGCAGGTTTCATTGGCTATTTTTACCCCATCCCACTGAAATGTATACAGGACATTCAGTTCAAAATACTTTAATGGAATTATTGCTTGAGTCTGTTGCTCTCTGGCAAGTCATTTGCTCAAGCATAACTCAAGCTTTATGGTAACATTATTTTTGAAGAGCTCAGTCTTCTGATAAGTGCTCCCTGTTGAATGTAAGACAGACTTCGTCACTTGGAGACACCTGTGTCTTGAATGGATATAACATTGTCTGACAACAAGAAATTCAAAAAAGCACATTCTAAATGAATACGACATGTATGACTAGCATTAGGAAGTTTTGCTAAACTTAACATTTCTTCAGACTTTCATTGTTTCAACTCCAGGTGATGTAATTTGTTGTCATCACTCATGCTAGAATGTGATTTCACTGTGGTGGAAAGGGAAAGAATGGAGAGGCTATCTGTTTGTTATTCTCTAACTCTATTTTTTTTTTCTGTACAATCATTCAGTAGAATTTACTTATTCCCATTACAAAATAATAAGAAGAAGATAAAAAATTAAAAATGCAATACTGCCATAAATATTTTTGTGAAATATTTTAAGTTATCCTTCTAAGTATGATGAATGTTTCTATCCATAATTCACCTGTAATAATTATATATGTTCCAGGTGAAGCATTAGATTACTTATAATTTGTTTCCAATGGGGTACAGTATTAGGGTCCTACCCTGAAAATTCTTATGGCCAGGAGTAAAAGTAAAAATACCAGACAGGCCCATTGATTTTTTGGTGACTACTTGTAACTTCCAGTGGTGTTTACATTAGGGCCCAAATGCTTTTCTTCCAAGCATAATTACTACTGCTGTGAATAATCCCATGACAGATGAAATATAACACACACATTTACAGTCAGTGGGACAACGCACAGTAATTAGCACTATGGTTGATAGCACAGGTTTTCAGGATGGAATCGAGCCCTCCTTCTCTGAGGGGTTTACAAGATAAGATAGTCCCTGTTTATTGTTTACGCAGGCAGTATTTTACAGATAGGTCAGGATACTTTCCACATTCCAAGCACCTTGATTTTCACTTTGAAAATGAGATGTTTTGAAAGGGTTAGATGCATCTGAATTGCTGCTGGATCCTGCATAAAGATAGGGTTGGAGCCAGGAGAATTAATATATGAACAACTTTCAAATGAAATTGCTTGGAATCGTGTTTCCTCTTTAAACCAGATTTGCATTCAAATCTAAAAGTTCAAACCACGACACTGTCAAGCTGAAATAGGGATGAGTTTGTTTAACAACATGTATCATACATACATTGGAATACGAGCAAAGATAATGAATAGTTCAGAACATCTACCTGTATGTCAATTTCCCTCTCTGAGAGAAATTATGAAGAGGGAGGAAAACCACCTACAAAAGCACTTGTCACCCATCTACTATTATCAGATTAAATGGAAGTGCTGAAAGAATGCTTGCATAAAATTGCAGCTAATGTACAATTTTCAGTCATCTTTTTTTTAATATTGTATCATTAAAGCCATGAAAGGGGATATATTTTTGTTAGGGGCCTCAGTTAAAAACTAGGACAAAAAAAACACATATCAGAAAAGGTTCCCTTTAAATCATTTTATTTTTTTATGTTTTTCATTCTTATCCTTAACTATATACAGTATATAGAAATGAAAATAAGCTTTGAATGTACATGCTCCATTGTGCATCTAATTAATTGATGAGCACTTCCTCATGTGAGTAGTTCCACTGAAATCAGTGAGATTACTTTCAGGATTAAATGGTCAGTGACTTGAGTGAGGGTTGTGTAACTGAGCCCTAAATTAACGTTAATAGGTCCTGATTCTAACACTCTTACCGTGTGGTGAATAGTACCTTGCTCTGCAATGATTCCCATTGATCCCAAGTATGGTACTCATGGTACCATACTACTACTCATCATGAATAATGGTGGCAGAATCTGGTTGTGACAGGTTGGATCACCGAAACTCCCTTGGGGCTGCCACTTGATGTGCCAAGACTACTTCTTCCCCTGCTTTCCCTGCCAACTTGGGACTCCAGCACCCTGTCTTGCTGAGCCAAACACACCAGTCTGCTCCAACACAGACCCAGGGTCTGAACCACGTGCCCCAAAGCTGCAGACTTAATTGAAAGCAGTTTAAGAAGTGTTCCTGTCTTTAACACTCAGATGCTCAATTCCCAATGGGGTCCAAACCCCAAATAAATCCGTTTTACCCTGAATAAAGCTTATACAGGGTAAACTCATAAATTGTTCGCCCTCTATAACACTGATAGAGAGATATGCACAGCTGTTTGCCCTCCCCCCCAGTATTAATAAATACTCTGGGTTAATTAATAAGTAAAAAGTGATTTTTTTAAATACAGAAAGTAGGATTTAAGTGGTTCCAAGTAGTAACAGACAGAACAAAGTGAATTACCAAGCAAAATAAAATAAAACATGCAAGTCTAAGTCTAGTACAGTAATAAAACTGAATACAGATAAAATCTCACCCTCAGAGATGTTTCAATAAGCTTCTTTCACAGACTTGATGCCTTCCTAGTCTGGGCACAGTCCTTTCCCCTGATACAGCCCTTGTTCCAGTTCAGGTGGTAGCTAGGGGAATTCTCATGATGGCCTGTCATAAATATAAAGGGAAGGGTAAACCCCTTTGAAATCCCTCCTGGCCAGGGGAAAGCTCCTCTCACCTGTAAAGGGTTAAGAAGCTAAAGATAACCTCGCTGGCACCTGACCAAAATGACCAATGAGGAGACAAGATACTTTCAAAAGCTGGGAGGAGGGAGAGAAACAAAGGGTCTGTGTCTGTCTATATGCTGGTCTTGGCCGGGGATAGACCAGGAATGGAGTCTTAGAATTTTTAGTGAGTAATCTAGCCAGGTACGTGTTAGATTATGATTTCTTTAAATGGCTGAGAAAAGAACTGTGCTGAATAGAATAACTATTTCTGTCTGTGTATCTTTTTTGTAACTTAAGGTTTTGCCTAGAGGGGTTCTCTATGTTTTGAATCTAATTACCCTGTAAGGTATCTACCATCCTGATTTTACAGGGGGGATTTCTTTATTTCTATTTACTTCTATTTTTATTTAAAGTCTTCTTGTAAGAAAACTGAATGCTTTTTCATTGTTCTCAGATCCAAGGGTTTGGGTCTGTGGTCACCTATGCAAATTGGTGAGGCTTTTTATCCAACATTTCCCAGGAAAGGGGGGGTGCAAGTGTTGGGAGGATTGTTCATTGTTCTTAAGATCCAAGGGTCTGGGTCTGTAGTCACCTAGGCAAATTGATGAGGCTTTTTACCAAACCTAGTCCAGGAAGTGGGGTGCAAGGTTTTGGGAAGTATTTTGGGGGGAAAGACGTGTCCAAACAGCTCTTCCCCAGTAACCAGTATTAGTTTGGTGGTGGTAGCGGCCAATCCAAGGACAAAGGGTGGAATATTTTGTACCTTGGGGAAGTTTTGACCTAAGCTGGTAAAGATACGCTTAGGAGGTTTTTCATGCAGGTCCCCACATCTGTACCCTAGAGTTCAGAGTGGGGGAGGAACCTTGTCATGGCCGTCCCCCTTTGTTGTGTTCCACCCCCTTATATGGCTTTGGCACAAGGCGGGAATCTTTTGTCTCTCTGGGTCTAAATGAAAAAGCGCCAGGTTTAAGATGGATTTCAGTACCAGGTGACATGGTCACATTTCCTGTGAGACTCCAAGCCTTCATTCCTCCCAGCCTCCTTCATTCCTCCCAACCAGGAAGGCCTGCCTGCAAACAGAGCCATCCACAGTCAATTGTCCTGGCTGATGGGAGCCATCAAGATTCCAAACACCCTTAATGGCCCCAGGGCATATTGTAATTATGCAGAGTTATATTTCATATTTCTAGTTTCAGATACAAGAGTGATACATTTATACAAATAGGATGACCATACTAGTAGATTATAAGCTTTGTAATGATACCTTACAAGAGACCTTTTGCATGAAGCATATTCCAGTTACATTATATTTATACTCATTAGCATATTTTCATAAAATCATATAGAGTGCAACGTCACACTGGTCTTCAGGAGGTTTTTTTGGAGGGGACTGAAAAAGATCTTATGGCCAGATTGTGGAATCTATACTCAGGTTGGTGAACTCTCACTTATGTGAGTAGTTCCATTAACTTCAGTGAGATTACTCATTTGGATACATGTTCATCAGTGCAAGGGTTCTGCAATCTGGCCCTTATTGTTAAATGTATAATCATTCATATCTACATCTACAGTGACCCTGAGTAGCATATTTTCCTGTAGTCCCATTTTCATCAGCACAACTGCGTAGGGAGTTATGTATACCATCATATGCCATCATTAGGGTGGCAGAATCAGACCCTACATTTTATTCTCAAATGAGTTCCAGTAAAGGGGCAATAAAAAATAGGCAATCTGAATGTTCCAGCTAGCCTCTTACATCGGTTCAATCAGGCAGGAAATGAAATATGATTGACCAACTTTCATGGAGAGTTTTCTAATGATGAACAATAGTGATTTGAATTAGTCAGGTTAACCAGCAGCTGTGTAGTTGGTCGATTTCCGTACAACCAATATGGGGGATGGAATATATACAAGTGTTCATAATATATATGAGTGTAGTAGAAAAAGAGAGAGAGAGAAAACTATAATATTTCTAGCATTTGATTAATTAATTTGGCAAAAAAGCAAACTGTTCAGCAGTTATGTCTGAAACATGTTTTCATCTGAAAAGAACATCTGCTGTATTTTTCTCTTCTTTCTTTTTATGGGGAATCCAAACTTCTTCCCTCATTTTATGCACAAATACTTTTCAGGCCACATGGACATTGTTTGGCTAATTTCGTCTTTTGTACTACAGTAATGCTGCCAGTACATTAAGCAAAGAGCATGGTCAGATCGCATCTGTAAAATGGAATGGTTCCATTGAAGTCAATGGAACTACACCACTTTATGCACTATCAGAGATCTGGCGTCATAGTGTCTTGTAGATATGGGGAGAAAGACTTTAAAATATTATAATCTAACTATTCAGAAATATGCCCTTACTCACATGACTAGTCCTAACTCAAGTAAGTAGACCTGTAATTTCAATGTGTCCACTTGGATGGGTCAGAAGTATTCACATCAGTGGGAGCCATAGGACTGGGGCCTTATTATGTAGCAATGCCAGGCACAGAGTGGTGTTCTGCATAATTTTTTTCAGAGAGAGGTTAGTCAATCACCTTCATCAAGCAGCTGGCTATAAGTCAAAAGTATATTATTGTATATCATTGAAATTCCAAATAGTACTGCTTAAATATTTGTTAACAACTTGCAGTGATGAGATATGAAATGTGATTTTTTTTCAGAATTAAAACAATTATCTTAAGTATTAACAATATTAATAAAACCACAAAATCAAATGAGAGCCTTGAAAGAGACCAGTTTGACTGAGATTTTGGGTCAGTCTATGACCAGGCTTTCATTCTACTTTACTACTGTTCAGAAGGTCACCTCAGTTAAAAGAGTACAAACATATTTGTAGAAGTGAAAATGCATTTGAGATGCTGTTCCAGGTCTGTGTATTATTCACTTTTTCATAATGTGGGCTGATACATAATGTTCCCTGAAATAAAATAATTCACTCAACACTGATGAAATATGGGTTATCTAAAATGTTTAGGTCCAGTTACTGCTGCCCTGTGTCATGCTGAGCAGTTCTTACTCAAGTAATTCCATGGGAAATACTCATATAAGTAAGTACCAAGCAGGCAATATAACCATTACAAATTGGATTTTTCATCATACATTTTAAATATTTAAACTTCAGCAACAAAATATTATGTTTCTATTTGGCAGTATCTAAGAACTAGGATTTAGTTTGATTCAAATATTAGAAAATGTCATTGTTAGTTATCTGAATGCAGAGTGACCTCTAGTGGCAGCTTTCCTATATCACATCAAAGTACGTTTAAATCACCACGGATTGTACATATTGCAACTTAACACGATAGAGGTGATTCAGACAGTGGTTTTACACTACACTGACCTATTACCTATTTTATCCAGCAGTACTAAAAAATATACCTCAAATCAGAGGTAAAGAATTCAAAAGTAGAAGAATTAACACAACATTTAACGTTAATTAAAGTCAACAATTTACCTTTTTATTTATTGTGCAGTGTTGGCATTATTTAAACTTGTACCATATTTGCTCGTAGGAGCACATACAAATGTATATTGACCCTCTACAAAGTTCTGTAACATTTGAATCTTCTGTTTTCTGAGGTATGACCTTGAAGGCCACCTGACTAATGCAACGTTTCCAACGGGTGAGGTCAGCAGTTTCCACAGTGATGTTGAAAAACTAACAAGAGTAGAACTTGAATCGTCAAACAGAGAAAATGTTATCACAGCTACAAACTTCTCAGCTACCTCTACTATATACACTTTAAAACAAGGTAATTAAAGCACCTCTGTTTCTTTCGCCATAATTATTAAATTTGAAACTATAGCTGTTTGCATTTTTATCAGTTTGCCAAAAAAATCACCTTACTTTATCTGATTGTTTCCTCCCAACTTCAGCACAAATTTCTAGTTCCTGTTTTATTATACTACCAAAGTAACTACTAGAAATGGACTATTGGTGGGTGTACTTCCAACTATGAGTGTATTCAGAGGTCAGTGGGAACACTGTTCTTTTAAACCTCTGCTACCTCTAGACTTTATGAGTAACACCGTTTAATATCTCAATATCAAAGTGGTAAGAATTGTCTTTAATGCAGTTAGTTTTGTCATTCTAAGGAATACCACGCAAAAGATTGACTTGCCATATTGACACTGTGATATGGAAATGCCATCAGTGGCTGATATGGGGAATTCATCCCTGGCAATGCCACCTTCTAGCAGTAGTTCTTATAGGAATAACAACAAAACATGACCCATATCAGCTGCTGAGTGCATGAAGGTCAGTCATGAATACCAAGATTCTGAGTAGAAACCTGTAGTTACCATGGGAATTCCCTGGGAGCGCTAATCTAGTGAGATATCATCCCTTCTGATAGGGGTCACTCTCTTGCTGAATGACAGGTTTCAGAGTAACAGCCGTGTTAGTCTGTATTCGCAAAAAGAAAAGGAGTACTTGTGGCACCTTAGAGACTAACCAATTTATTTGAGCATGAGCTTTCGTGAGCTACAGCTCACTTCATCGGATGCATACCGTGGAAACTGCAGAAGACATTATATACACACACAGAGACCATGAAACAATACCTCCTCCCGCCCCACTGTCCTGCTGGTAATAGCTTATCTAAAGTGATCATCAAGTTGGGCCATTTCCAGCACAAATCCAGGTTTTCTCACCTTCCCCCCCCACCCCCCCCCCCAAACTCACTCTCCTGCTGTTAATAGCCCATCCAAAGTGACCACTCTCTTCACAATGTGTATGATAATCAAGGTGGGCCATTTCCTGCACAAATCCAGGTTCTCTCACCCCCTCACCCCCCTCCAAAAACCACACACACAAACTCACTCTCCTGCTGGTAATAGCTTATCCAAAGTGACCACTCTCCCTACAATGTGCATGATAATCAAGGTGGGCCATTTCCAGCACAAATCCAGGTTTTCTTACCCCCTCACCCCCATACACACACAAACTCACTCTCCTGCTGGTAATAGCTCATCCAAAGTGACCACTCTCCCTACAATGTGCATGGTAATCAAGGTGGGCCATTTCCACCACAAATCCAGGCTTTCTCACCCACCCCCCACCCCGGAAACACACACACGCACACAAACTCACTCTCCTGCTGGCAATAGCTCATCCAAACTGACCACTCTCCAAGTTTAAATCCAAGTTTAACCAGAACGTCTTGGGGGGGGTAGGAAAAAACAAGGGGAAATAGGCTACCTTGCATAATGACTTAGCCACTCCCAGTCTCTATTTAAGCCTAAATTAATAGTATCCAATTTGCAAATGAATTCCAATTCAGCAGTTTCTCGCTGGAGTCTGGATTTGAAGTTTTTTTGTTGTAAGATAGCGACCTTCATGTCTGTGATTGCGTGACCAGAGAGATTGAAGTGTTCTCCAACTGGTTTATGAATGTTATAATTCTTGACATCTGATTTGTGTCCATTTATTCTTTTACGTAGAGACTGTCCAGTTTGACCAATGTAAATGGCAGAGGGGCATTGCTGGCACATGATGGCATATATCACATTGGTGGATGTGCAGGTGAACGAGCCTCTGATAGTGTGGCTGATGTTATTAGGCCCTGTGATGGTGTCCCCTGAATAGACATGTGGGCACAGTTGGCAACGGGCTTTGTTGCAAGGATAGGTTCCTGGGTTAGTGGTTCTGTTGTGTAGTATGTGGTTGTTGGTGAGTATTTGCTTCAGGTTGCGGGGCTGTCTGTAGGCAAGGACTGGCCTGTCTCCCAAGATTTGTGAGAGTGTTGGGTCATCCTTCAGGATAGGTTGTAGATCCTTAATAATGCATTGGAGGGGTTTTAGTTGGGCTGAAGGTGACGGCTAGTGGCGTTCTGTTATTTTCTTTGTTAGGCCTGTCCTGTAGTAGGTGACTTCTGGGAACTCTTCTGGCTCTATCAATTTGTTTCTTCACTTCCGCAGGTGGGTATTGTAGTTGTAAGAAAGCTTGATGGAGATCTTGTAGGTGTTTGTCTCTGTCTGAGGGGTTGGAGCAAATGCGGTTGTATCGCAGAGCTTGGCTGTAGACAATGGATCGTGTGGTGTGGTCAGGGTGAAAGCTGGAGGCACGTAGGTAGGAATAGCGGTCAGTAGGTTTCCGGTATAGGGTGGTGTTTATGTGACCATTGTTTATTAGCACTGTAGTGTCCAGGAAGTGGATCTCTTGTGTGGACTGGACCAGGCTGAGGTTGATGGTGGGATGGAAATTGTTGAAATCATGGTGGAATTCCTCAAGGGCTTCTTTTCCATGGGTCCAGATGATGAAATGTCATCAATATAGCGCAAGTAGAGTAGGGGCTTTAGGGGACGAGAGCTGAGGAAGCGTTGTTCTAAATCAGCCATAAAAATGTTGGCATACTGTGGGGCCATGCGGGTACCCATAGCAGTGCCACTGATCTGAAGGTATACATTGTCCCCAAATGTAAAATAGTTATGGGTAAGGACAAAGTCACAAAGTTCAGCCACCAGGTTAGCCGTGACATTATCGGGGATAATGTTCTTGACGGCTTGTAGTCCATCTTTGTGTGGAATGTTGGTGTAGAGGGCTTCTACATCCATAGTGGCCAGGATGGTGTTATCAGGAAGATCGCCGATGGATTGAAGTTTCCTCAGGAAGTCAGTGGTGTCTCGAAGGTAGCTGGTAGTGCTGGTAGCGTAGGGCCTGAGGAGGGAGTCTACATAGCCAGACAATCCTGCTGTCAGGGTGCCAATGCCTGAGATGATGGGGTGCCCAGGATTTCCAGGTTTATGGATCTTGGGTAGTAGATAGAATATCCCAGGTTGGGGTTCCAGGGGTGTGTCTGTGCAGATTTGATCTTGTGCTTTTTCAGGAAGTTTCTTGAGCAAATGCTGTAGTTGCTTTTGGTAACCCTCAGTGGGATCATAGGGTAATGGCTTGTAGAAAGTGGTGTTGGAGAGCTGCCGAGCAGCCTCTTGTTCATATTCCGACCTATTCAGGAAATGGCCCACCTTGATTATCATACACATTGTGAAGAGAGTGGTCACTTTGGACGGGCTATTACCAGCAGGAGAGTGAGTTTAGGGGGGGGGGGCAGAGGGTGAGAAAACCTGGATTTGTGCTGGAAATGGCCCAACTTGATGATCACTTTAGATAAGCTATTACCAGCAGGACAGTGGGGCGGGAGGAGGTATTGTTTCATGGTCTCTGTGTGTGTATATAATGTCTTCTGCAGTTTCCACGGTATGCATCCGATGAAGTGAGCTGTAGCTCACGAAAGCTCATGCTCAAATAAATTGGTTAGTCTCTAAGGTGCCACAAGTACTCCTTTTCTCTTGCTGAAATATGACTAAATGCCCTGCCTCAGATTCCTGAGGTCATTTAACAAAATCTCTTCTAAAATGTTCAGTCTACTAATAGTTTTTCTTCCTCCTTGAATTTTTTTGTTGGTGGTGAGAGGTTTTTTTATAGGAGGTGGGAGGTGATTGAGCTAGCAAGCAAAAAATAGAAGTGTAGCCACCATAGTCCGAGTGGTGGGCAAAGCTAACCACCTGACTACAATCCCATCCCAGACCCTAGGTCCATAGTCAGGTGGCTAGCTACTGCCTCTGCTCAAGCGATTGCAGCTACACTCTATTTTTAGTGCACAAGCTCAATAAAAGCTAGTGTATGTATGTCTCATCGAGCTGGAAATTACACCTTCCAGCTCCAGGGTAGATGTACCCTGAGAGGTGCAGCACAGAATTCACAGCCTGGGGAAGGAAGACTTAAGGTGCCTTTAAACCACCTGAGCACTGTTCCAATCCAGGGCTGCTCCGAGGCCTTCAGCGTAATTTAGACTATACTTGAAGCCTATCTAAGCTTATGGCAGCTTCAAGTGGGTGCCCTATGGGCTGCAGCACTGCCTAGATTCTTCACAGCATTTCATGTTCTGGTATCACCACTGACATATTCCCTCCTGCTGCCAGCTGCACCCCTGACATGCTCCCTATGCCAGGGCTTGTGGAGGGGGTCCTCAGAAGGCAGCCTTATCACTGATTTCCACAGCATCTGTGCCAGGGAAATCCTCCCACAACCAGAAATAGGGCTTTGGCTTAAAAAGAACAGAGTTGGGGGAGAGGTTCTTATCCTAGACAGTTGAAGAAATAACTGTCAGACTCAACCTCAATTCTTCGTTAAGTTCATTTAAGGGTTATATAAGCTTTACTATATAAGTGGCATATTGATCCCAACGGACTAATCATCAGCATACTGTCAAATTGGCAAAAAGCCAACTTGATGAATTCACTTTTTTAAAAGCCTGTGATCTGAAGGCAGATGCCCTTTATTCAGGATGTCTCCAATATGAAAATAATAAGGCCTAAATCTACTGAAAATTTGTTTACATGTCTGAAGACCTGCAGCCTCCAGGTTACAAACGTATACAGAAGTTGGTATATATACAGCTGCCTATAAACCATGGACAAACATACCTTTGCACATCTAACATTTGTTTCATGAAGCTGGAGAACTGAACTTTCCCCATTTTCTTGTTTTATTGACAGACAACACGCAGAATATCTATCGGGTCAGCCCAGATGGTTCGCTGAGGGTTACCTTTGCCAGCGGAATGGAGATCACTCTAAACACAGAGCCCCACATTCTTGCAGGCGTTGTTAACCCCACTTTGGGAAAGTGCAATATCTCATTACCTGGAGAGCATAATTCAAACCTCATAGAATGGAGGCAAAGGAAGGAGCAGACCAAAGGCAATATCTCAGCATTTGAGAGAAGGTTACGGGTAAGGATTCCTCTTTTGTAAAGTGCAGCATTTCTTTTGAAGACCACTGAATTCAGTCATGTTGAAATTTATTTCTTTATAAAAATCATAAGGAAGATTATATTTTAGAGTTAGTCCTTAGCCACAGATTTCACATGCAAATGGTTTCTCCAAAGTTCACGGGGATTCTGATCCATTGTTGTTTGATTTTAGTTGTTAAACTTGACCTCCCAATATAATTGCTTTTTTTTTTTTCTTTTCAACAAGGGCTAAATTGTGATTTGTGACAAAAGCCCAGGGTGAGGGGCAACATGTAGTTACTCTGCCCCAGTAGCAGATTGTGAGTTTTTGCGTCCTGACTTCCCTTCTTATTCTGGGTGGAGGTAATCTCTGCCAGCTGCCCAGTGCTGTACCTGGGGCAGATTACTTCTGCTGGGGCGCTGCTGAACTGCACTTGCCAGTACATCTGGCAGAAGGGGAAGATTAGGGCAAGTCAAAGCTACGCCTCCATGGTGCTGTTCTCTCTCTCTCCTTATGGTACCCATGACACAACTTGCATCTGTCATTCCCCTGTATGAGTGCATTAGCCAGGTCACAATCTGGTCCCTAATAAACAATCATTTTTAACATTGCATCCTTGGTTTGTATTTTCCTTCCTGAGAATTCACAGATTATAATGACAGATGGTCACATTCAGCGTTTGATTAACAGTAAGACCCAAAGCAACTGTTAACTTCTTTAAAAAAAAAAAAGTGCTTTAAGAAATCAGGTATATTTTTGACACAAACACTGCTTGAAACACCTGTAAAATGAGTGGGAATATTTAATATTCAAAGTAATGATTAGCAACAATGGGGTGCATACATATGTATTATCTTACCTTATGCCAAATTAAATGGTGAATGTATGCAATCAAATATTTCAAGGATGCATCTTGGTTGTCAGTCCTACATGATTTTTTTCTCAGCAAAATGTGTGAAGTTATTCAGTTTAATCCCCATTTTTAAACTTGGATAATGTATGCACACATTCACTTCTTTGTTAAGTATTTAATTGTTGTTATATTATTACTGCTTGTTATTTGTATGACTGTAGCATCTAGGATCCATAGCCATGGACTGTTGGGCTTAGGGCTGTACAAATACAGAACAAAAAGACAATGAATCTATTAGTGAATCATGAACCCAACCAGTGATCAGAGTGTGGTTATCATGACATAGCACCCGTCTGTTATTAAACAAACTGTCAGACCGAATGCCTTTCAGACCACTGGATCATAATTTCCTCACAAATATCTTGCATATGGGACAAAGCCTCATTTGGTTTCCCTTGCATTTCCTCAGATTGTCCAGGTACCTCTTCTTTGTCACAGTTTGAATCCTCATTTTCGTTGTGACCGGGAAAGTGGTTGAACAGTTCTCTAATGTACTCTATTGGCAAATGTGCATGTTGTAGGAATGAATGGGTGGTCCAAACGGCCTTCAAGGTGCAATTCAACAGTTGGTTCATTTCTGTGTAAGTCTTTCAGACTGTGCTTAAATAACTGCAAAACACATATTTAAGTGCATTGAATCATAAAAGTGATCAATGTAAAAGGTGCATCTGATTATGTATTCTGCCTCATGTTGTGATATGTTCAAGTGCTTCATTCTGCCCAATATTTTTCTGATATTCCCCTTAAATTTTCCATTGGCTAATTTCATTCCATGTTTTTAACTCATTTTCATCTGCACCTTTGTTTTCCTCAAGAGCACATGCCAAAAAAGGAGAAGGTTCACAAGTGGGTTGGGCCTAGAGGAGTGAAATATGCTTAAGAAGTGAAATATGTCCATTTATTGAAAAATTATAAACAAACTAAAGCACCCGTAGATCAAGTGCTGAGTTGAAACTGCATGAAATTGCTAGTCCATTTGTTGTTCCGTTCAGTAAGAGAATCTACAGTGTATTACTCACTTGACATACTGTCATGGAAGCTCCACCCCTCCAAAAAAATCCAGCCACATCACAATAGTATCATCTTGTATCGTCATTATGGTAAATTAAAAAGAGCTTGATGGTACTTTTGAGATCTGCACACCACAGAGACCATCTACACATGGATCCCCTCTCTGGCTCAGAAAGGCATCTCAGCTGCCTATATGGAAGAGTCTTCTTCTCCCCTAGACACCATCAACAGCTACACGAAGATGGAGGACAAACAATGGCATGCTGGGATTGGACTGGATGAGATAAAGACAGGATTTGGCAAAGAATATTATTCTACCTATATTATTTCTTCATATCCATGTCCACCCCCATTCCTGCTCCGCAATGGAATTCCCCTTTGAGGGATGGTTCTTTGGGAAGCCCAGGTTAGAGGCGTTCCTGCTCTATTGGAACACCACTGCCATAGAGCAAAGCCAGAGATGCGGTTAAGGCACAGATCTCAAGGTGTCAGCAGGATTTGTGGGCCCAACCTGTGGGGGACCACATTCCTCCACTCTTGCCAGAATGCTAGTCTTTTTATGTATTTGTATTCTTTTTCTGATTCTGAAAATGTTTTCTGGATTGAAAACTCTTATGAGATTCTGTCTCTAACCACACCTCTTTGCAATCAGGAGAGAAATCTCGTGAGGATATTCCCAGGGAAGGGGGCAATTTGAACTTAATTACTCTAGATTAAATGATCATTTTAAATACAAATGGGAGAAGTGTATTTTTGCTCTGTCTTCTAAAGTGTCAGGTAAAAATCATTTTTCTCCTTTAAAGTTGAATCCTTTTGTGCCAAGTTCATCTGAGATTTTGTATCTTGAACAAGGGAGCTCACATGGTCACTGAGCATAGGTACCAGTACATTTTGTGTCTTGGGTTAGGATTTTTGGTTGGTTATTTTCCTCTCTCCCACCTTTTATAAACAAAAAATACTAAAGCTATGAGAGTGGCTAGCAATGAGTCACTTCTTGTGAGCATCCTGGAAGAGGTGAGCTTTCTGGAGTGACTTGAATGAGGAGCGTGTGATGGCTTGGTGGGCAAGAGAAGGCATTCCATGCTTGTGAATAGGATCAGGGATACTTCTAAGAGAAAGGACAAACTGAGTTTCTAAGCTGGTATTGTTGATAAAGTGGGCATAGGGTCACAAGTCAAATATATAGCATAGCGGGCTTGTGTCGGGCTTTGACACTGAAGACAAAAGTTTTAATTTAGTTGTGGTAGAGAAGGAGGAGTCAGGGAGATGTAGGGAATTGTGAGGAACAATGCAGTTAGACACAGAGTCAGAGTATCAGTGCAGATTAGGTTTTCACAGAGAGAGCTGCATCCTGCAAGGTAACTAGGCCCTTTGAAAAGGAAAAGCAGTATAGCATCAACAACAAAAATCAAATAAAAAGCATGAGGCCAATAGACTACATAAATTAAAGGTATTTAGGGCTTATTATTGACAAATCTTTGAAAACTATTATGTGGGTACAATTACAAAAAAGTTATGTCAATTGAGGGCTGGAATACAAATCAGAACAAGTGGCACTTCGGCCTTAGTTCATATTGGGTCACATTCTGAAAATAAAGCTACTAAGCACTTGATAATATTGTGATAGGCACCGTATAAAGCCCTACAATAGCTAGATCATGCCTTGGAAAGCCAGTGATGTGGGAATATGATGCTGGATTTTGAGAATATGTGTAAGAGGAGGCCCCAGGGCTTAGGCTGATTCTCACTGGAGATGAATAGACTTGCGGGAGCCCTCAAAATTCAATAAAAAAGCAGGTGGCACAATCCAAAAGTTTTGAGAATGAAGGGCAGAATTCAGGTCAAATTATTTCACTTAAAATTTAGCACTGATGTGGTTAAAGTAGCCAAGTAATTCAGTCCATTGAAGCAACCAATACAAATGCGTTGGAGTGATAGGGAAATAAATTTAAAAGCAGACAACTAGGGAGTAGGATAAAAAGAGGCCAGGTTATAAAAGTAGAAGACTTCTTCCTCTCTAGGACTTTCTAATGCTCTTAATTCCCAGTCCCCATTAATAGGCAGCACAAAAGCATGTGACCCCCACCCCCAGAGGATTGTTAATTCATCCTTGGAGGAGAGACAGCTTACCCATGCTAGTAGCAGGCCTTGAAGAAAGGTATAAAAGTTATGTTTTTTAAAAGTAGCAAGACTGCATGGTAAGAATTCTTCTTCCCAGAAATGGAACCGAGAAGAGGATCCAGCACAGTGGTTCTCAAACTTTTGTACTGGTGACCTCTTTCACATAGCAAGCCCCTGAGTGCAACCCCCCTTATAAATTAAAAACACTTTAAAATATATTTAACACCATTATAAATGCTGGAGGCAAAGCGGGGTTTGGGGTGGAGGCTGACAGCTTGCAACCCCCTGTGTAATAACCCTGCGACCCCCTCAGGGGTCCCAACCCCCAGTTTGAGAACCCCTGATCTAGCACATTAGTAAATAGAATGCTGTAGTAGGGGCCAAACAGGCTCCGAAAATCCAATCAGGTGGATAACTCTGAAATTAAACATAACTTTTTAAAGTGTAGAATGCTCTGACCTAGTGCCTTCACCAAATGTGCAAAACAGTCCGTATGCGTATGTACAGTCTTTATATTAATAGTAAATCTACATACAAACAGGCATTTTAACATGAATTTTAATCTAGCAAGCCTTCTTTTTTTAATCAATTGAACTTCTGTTTTAATTGACTTCTGAAAATGAAGCAAAGGCTGCTGTTAAAACCAATGAGCATGATGCATAGTAATATATCAATTAGAATTCGGTGCTGCTTACTCCTTTCTTTTGCATAACTTAGGGAACTCAGAACTGAATACAATCCATTTTTTACAAGTGACTGTCTACAAAATTGAGAATTAGATGCCTGGCTAGTCCCACTTATTTGCACTTAAAAAAAAAAAATGACCTTGCTGTGTAAAACTCAAGTCAGAAGTTTTGAGGATACGGGCTTGAACAGATATGTTTGTTATGCTGGTTAACAAATATTTTTTCCATAATATTATCAGTTCTCTAACTAGTTACTTTACAGTTATTGGGTGAGTTCCTCAGGTGGTGTTAATTAGTTTGGCTTCACTGAACATACAAGAATGTACACATACCTGCAGACTAGTTTATATGTTTTTGGTACACATTAGGTCTGAGAATTGAAGTCAGTGGAACTACACCAATTTGCATCCTCTGAGGATCTGGTTCTTTGATAGCCAGTTCCTCCTTATTGGCATGGGAAAATCACAATGTAGGCAAAGTTTGTAAGCGCACATTTGACTTGTGCTGGATATTGGAATATCCTAATTCCCTTTCCTCACATTAGCTCATTACTCAGTTGTGCAGAGACTTCAGAAACCATCTTTAAGCAAAACCACTGCGATTTCAAATCAACATTTTTGTGTTGGCTTAGAAATGAGGGTTCCCTTCTAAAGGCAATCCCTTCTAAAAATCCAGTTCTGCCTTGCACTTCTGAAAAGTGAATTATAAAATAAAAAACAAAAACAGAAATAACACACTGAATTTTACAAAACCAGCAAGATGTGAATATGCCTCATCCCTTTCTGGTCTGTTTTTGATTCTTATTCATTGAGTCATGTCTGCATTTAGATTGCCCTACAATCGTAATATTAATAATAAGGAGAACATTAAATTTACACATAGATGGTAAAAGAATATTAGTCAAGATTTATCCTCTACTTTCTTTTCAATGTGTTTTATTACCAATCCTGGTTTCAGAGAAAGTAAATTTACTAAGAAATATCCGTCACACAAATATACCAACAAATGTAGTTGAACTGAAAATCACTTTTTACTTAGGCTCTTTAACTATCATTAGAACATAAAATGTAATAGTTACAGCCATCTACTGAAGTATGTAGGTATTTTACAACTGTAGTAAAGGAACACTATTAAATTTAGAGATGTGTATATATATAAAACCACAGGAAAGATAGTTAAAGAATCAACACCTGCTTCTTCTAGGTTTTCAAACAATTTGTATCTAAAGACAGAAAAGATGTTCCTTTTAATCACTCACACTATGTATGAACCACAGCGTGGGCTAGTACTATTTAACATTTATTTTAGAGCTGTACCCACAGGCCACAATTAGGACCAGGGCTCCGTTGTGCTGGGCATTGTATAAACACACAATGTGACAGCATCCCTGCTGTGAGAAGTTATATCACAATTTATTGTTCAAAATAAATTAATGCAAGCATTGAGCACTGGTAGTTTGAAGAAACAAGTCAATAAACAATCTATTTTATGGTTCCCTAGATGATAGTTGATAATTGCACATCTCTAATTAAAACTGAGCATAATGATAATAATGATTGTCTTTGGTGACTGAAAAATTTAAGGAGATATGTGAGGGAAGATGCATTTCATTGCCAGAGATCTGGGTTCAAATTTTCATTTGGACCTCACAGGATTGGAATTGCCTTCTTAATTTAACTTATTTGTCCACAAATTTTGACACAACATAGTATGATTAGTCTATTCTCTGCTCAGAAGACACTTGAAGCTGGAGTAACAGGAGTGTTGCAGGACATGGATATCGTGCATCAAGACAGCTGGTGTACAGAAGAATGCTGGCACTGTTAATTGCTATTGTTGACTGCTGTGAACTCTAATGAGGAGCGGACTATGCAACCACAATCTGCCCTCTTCATCCAATATGTGATGTTGTGGTAATTGTGTCTACAAATTTACCATCATTGGTAAAAAGAGAGTGTAGGTTCATACAATGCCACAAGAACCTAGAACAAAAATGTTGATGGGAAAAGGTAGAAAAGGGAGATAAAAGGCCTCCTGATATAATGCAAGCATTATGTTAAGATCATTCTTGGTAAACAAGAAAAGAATGGAACCAAAATTGGTGTGTCAAAAACTAGGCCTAATTTTTGGACAAAATAATGAGAGGATGGGCTAGTCCACCCTTCACTCCCCCTTGCGGTTCTTAAAGAAAGAGACTTTGGGGCAGGGGGAATGGCTATTGGAGTGAGCTTCACCATCATGGCTTCCACCACTACCATCTCCTGGGATCCAGGTCCTTCGTCATCCAAATCCTGAAAGATGTGCTGACCAAACTGGGCCAGAAAGAGGGAGCCAGATGACATCAGCACCTCTGCCAATTTTGGCTAAATCTCGAACTCCACCTGGGATGTAAGACCTTGTCTCCTCTCTCCATGTGCCCTTTTCCTTCCCTACCTTAGTTTCTTCTCTTTTCTATCTCTCTCTCTCCTTTTTCCTTATGTCTAATAAGAGTCTGGGTTAGCTGACCATGACTGTGTACTTTTGAAACACTGCTGTAAGTCTGTGACCAGAAAGAGGTAACTAAAAGCAATGCCCTAAACAGCCCGATGCTGGGACAATTTTGCCAGGTCTTGAAGTGGCTGATAAGGCCATGTTTGGTGCCTGTGTTTTTCCGACTGCAAGTGAAAGTCAACACCAGAGACAGAAGCTGCTTTTTCTTTATTTGCTGTTCTTTTCTCTCCCCTTCTGTGTGGGTTTGTCTTGTTTTGTCTTCTTGGGAAATGGGATCTGACTTTAACAACAACAGCAATAACAACCTCTCCCGCCCATTGCAGCTAATAATGTCTTTTTTCCACAAAAGGAACAGTTATTACCGTCTTGAAATACCATTTAAGAGACTGTCAGGCAAGTGGGTTTTTCCTTCTAAAACTCTCTCGAGCTAAAGGGAAAAGGGAACAAAGGATGTGGTTAAAATGAAAACCTTATTCAATACTTTACATTTTAAATGATTTAACTGTTTTCCTTCTTTTTCTGTACCTTTAAGAAAAGGTTCAAAGGAATTTTAATGGTGTATTTGTCATGGCATTAAGCCAGCTAAGGTATACCAAGCTATACAGAGGTATACCAAACCCTGAACCTTGTCTAACATTGTTTAATGGTGGACAGCAACTGGATTATGTTAACATTTTTTACTTTTTAGGCCTATATATTCCATCTAACAGTGCCCACTGCAACTTTATGCAGTGAGTCCTTGCCTTGCTGACTGGAAGAAAAAGGGTTGTTGCTCCTTTAAGGGCTCCCCCTGCAACTGCTAGCAAATGTGGCGGAAGGGGGAAAGTTCACCAGTATGAAATGGGTAGAAGCAGGAAACAGCTGGACAGGAGAGGGGGTGCCAGGGAGGGGTGTCACTGCCCCAGCAGCTGACCAGAAGGATGCGGGGTATTAATATCCCATGCAGTCCTGGAGAATGGGCTGGCAAACTCTGACCGTCCCACTGATAGAATCTGAAAAAGCACCAGGTTCCTTCATGATCCACTGTGGTCATTACACTCGTTTCCACTTTTCCCTGTGGGGCTGGGAAGGATTTTTTCCCTCAACGCCAGACTGGCTGAGATGGGCTGGGATTTTTCACCTTCCCCCCAGCAGGTTTGGAACCCCTGCTGGGGCAGGGGATTTAGGTTATACTGTCACATCTTAGTTCGTAAAACGTGTGGTAGATGGCCAGTGCAGGTACTCAGTATGAAAGGGATATTGTTATTGGATAAAATGGATTGGAAAAGGATGTAAAGGAAAGCATCCCTTAAGGGTGCTGAGCAAGGGTGGTTTGGAGCTCCTATATCTGGTACAAAGGGGAGCCTTTTCTAGCCCCCTTAATCCTTTTACGGGGGAGGATGGTTCAGTCCCAGAAACAGGATGGCTGGGGTCAGGTTGGGGATTACATGGAAATGATTAAAAAAAGCATGATGACCTGCACTATATAATTTAATGTTGTGTACCCCCAGATATTTTAAGTGAATAAAATTGCAGCCTAATTAAACCCCATCCATTGCCTCCAGTCTTTCTTCCGGTGTTGCCGGACAATGGAACTATTTGATTCTTCTGGATCGATTGCCACTATCGGTCAGTTTCTTCTGCCTTCACTCCCTCATGGTCCGCTTCCCTGATCCCATGTGACGAAGTTTATGGACGTGAGTGGAGTGTGTGTGTCTACTAACATATCTGTTCCATTTTTGGTACTACTTTCATGTGTACCTTAACATCGACAGCCACGGAATAGTAACTATGCTATCAATATTAATGGAGATTACGAAAAGCAGAATGTCTGTGTTAATATATAGAGCCAGCTCAGCTTCACATCTTTCCTTGCATGGAGTCAGGAAGTCAACACACAGGAAGAAGAAAGATGAAGAAAGGAGGACGACTTGGGACAAGATAAGAACAGAGATGAAAGGAAATTTTAGCGTGTTAGAATTGGAGGTTTTGCATAAAGCAAATCCTAATGTGTTGAAATGTGAAACATGATAGGTGTAAGAGATTTAGTTGTGTCAAGGGAAGCTAATAGTACGTGCTAATTCTAAATTCCAAAGCAATTGCTAATAACCTCACAAAAGTTCTCCTGGGAAGATTTTCTGTTTGTATACATTTCATTTAGTGTATCAGCTGTTGCAGTTGCCCTGGGTAACATCAGTCTGTCACAACCAGAGAGGCTGTTCAGCTGTAGCATGCTTGGGTCTTTCCTTGCAGGTGGCAGATTGCTTATTACAAGGCAAGCCATATTGCAGTACACCTATGGAAATGCTTTAGTGGGGACAAGCTGATGTTACATAAAGCCACTGCTATTTCAACAAAGAATCAGTAAGACTAACTGTGAACAATACAGCCCTGAACATTGTGACTAGCATACACTTTAAACTGAAAGGTCTCACTCTCTTCACTTTCTGGATTCACTTTCCTTAAAACCTTGTAAGTAAAATAACATTTTAAATGCAATTTAATAAATACAGGGAGGGGGCAAATGCAAATATCTCCCTCCTTGTGTAAATCAGAGTCCCAAAATTGGAGAGCAAAATTCACGTTTTACTTTTAGGTAAGTTTCATATTCCAACTATTTGTAACGGGCTGAAACTTTGGATTTTCTCATCCTTAATAATTACTATATTCATAGCCTATTAAATACATAGTATATTTGATCATTTAGTTGTCATAGAAATGCTGCAATTGTATATAGACACATTATTCTTACATATTTATCTTTAGGCCCACAACAGAAACCTGTTATCCATTGATTTTGACCACGTAACCAGAACAGGAAAGATCTATGATGACCATCGAAAATTCACTCTTCGGATTCTGTATGACCAGACGGGACGTCCAATTCTGTGGTCACCCATCAGCAAATATAATGAAGTCAACATCACTTACTCACATTCAGGATTAGTGACCTACATTCAGAGAGGAACATGGACTGAGAAAATGGAGTATGATCCAAGTGGAAAGATAATTTCCAGAACATGGGCAGATGGTAAAATATGGAGCTACACATACTTAGAAAAGGTAAATCAATTGAAAAATGGATTATTATATTGAAGGCAGGAAATTTATCTCAATATAGAGACTAAATTGTAAATACATTCACTGTCATGGTAAGCCTCCAGTAAAAATAACTAAGAACCCTTTTTAACTGTAAATGGGAACAATTATGTATTTAGATAAAATGTCTTTGGACTGTCATCACTTAGAAAACTGTCGTTGGGCATGTATTAAAACTAAATTTGGTGGAATGTTTTCCCTTTGTTTCATTTTGACAAGTTTATTCACTTTTTTGAAAGAGACTTTCCCAAAGGAAAAATTTATGCAGAACTATAAAATTGAGTGGTAACACGTTTATGCTAGAATAAGTGGCATGTGGAATTAAACTAGTTTTGATTTTTGTTTCAGTTCATAGAATTATCAGGTTTGGAAGGGACCTCAGAAGGTCATCTAGTCCAACCCCTTGCTCCAAGCAGGACCAATCCTCAACTAAATCCCTGTTGAGGTTACAGGGACAAACCATCCCGATGTGTCGAAAGAATAGTAAATATGGCAGGCGACCAGCTTGGCTTAATGGTGAATCCTAGCAGATCTTAAGCATAAAAAAGAAGCTTACAAGAAGTGGAAGGTTGGACATATGACCAGGGAAGAGTATAAAAATATTGCTCGGGCATGTAGGAATGAAATTAGGAAGGCCAAATCGCACCTGGAGCTGCAGCTAGCGAGAGATGTTAAGAGTAACAAGAAGGGTTTCTTCAGGTATGTTGGCAACAAGAAGAAAGCCAAGGAAAGTGTGGGCCCCTTAATGAATGAGGGAGGCAACCTAGTGACAGAGGATGTGGAAAAAGCTAATGTACTCAATGCTTTTTTTGCCTCTGTCTTCACGAACAAGGTCAGCTCCCAGACTACTGCGCTGGGCATCACAACATGGGGGATAGATGGCCAGCCCTCTGTGGAGAAAGAGGTGGTTAGGGACTATTTAGAAAAGCTGGACATGCACAAGTCCATGGGGCCGGACGAGTTGCATCCGAGAGTACTAAAGGAACTGGTGGCTGTGATTGCAGAGCCATTGGCCATTATCTTTGAAACCTCGTGGCGAACGGGGGAAGTCCCGGATGACTGGAAAAAGGCTAATGTAGTGCCAATCTTTAAAAAAGGGAAGAAGGAGGATCCAGGGAACTACAGACCAGTCAGCCTCACTTCAATCCCCGGAAAAATCATGGAGTAGGTCCTCAAAGAATCAATCCTGAAGCACTTACATGAGAGGAAAGTGATCAGGAACAGTCAGCATGGTTTCACCAAGGGAAGGTTATGCCTGACTAATCTAATTGCCTTCTATGATGAGATTACTGGTTCTGTGGATGAAGGGAAAGCAGTGGATGTATTGTATCTTGACTTTAGCAAAGCTTTTGACACGGTCTCCCACAGTATTCTTGTCAGCAAGTTAAAGAGGTATGGGCTGGATGATTGCACTATAAGGTGGGTAGAAAGTTGGCTAGATTGTCGGGCTCAACGGGTAGTGAACAATAGCTCCATGTCTAGTTGGCAGCCGGTGTCAAGTGGAGTGCCCCAGGGGTCGGTCCTGGGGCCAGTTTTGTTCAATATCTTCATAAATGATCTGGAGGATGGTGTGGATTGCACTCTCAGCAAATTTGCGGATGATACTAAACTGAGAGGAGTGGTAGATACGCTGGAGGGCAGGGATAGGATACAGAGGGACCTAGACAAATTGGAGGATTGGGCCAAAAGAAATCTGATGAGGTTCAATAAGGATAAGTGCAGGGTCCTGCACTTAGGGTGGAAGAACCCAATGCACAGCTACAGAGTAGGGACCGAATGGCTAGGCAGCAGTTCTGCGGAAAAGGACCTAGGGGTGACAGTGGACGAGAAGCTGGATATGAGTCCACAGTGTGCCCTTGTTGCCAAGAAGGCCAATGGCATTTTGGGATGTATAAGTAGGGGCATAGAGAGCAGATCGAGGGACGTGATCGTTCCCCTCTATTCGACAATGGTGAGGCCTCATCTGGAGTACTGTGTCCAGTTTTGGGCCCCACACTACAAGAAGGATGTGGATAAATTGGAAAGAGTGCAGCGAAGGGCAACAAAAATGATTAGGGGTCTGGAACACATGACTTATGAGGAGAGGCTGAGGGAACTGGGATTGTTTAGTCTGCGGAAGAGAAGAATGAGGGGGGATTTGATAGCTGTTTTCAACTACCTGAGAGGTGGTTCCAGAGAGGATGGTTCTAGACTATTCTCAGTGGTGGAAGAGGACAGGACAAGGAGTAATGGTCTCAAGTTGCAGTGGGGGAGGTTTAGGTTGGATATTAGGAAAAACTTTTTCACTAGGAGGGTGGTGAAACACTGGAATGCGTTTCCTAGGGAGGTGGTGGAATCTCCTTCCTTAGAAGTTTTTAAGGTCAGGCTTGACAAAGCCCTGTCTGGGATGATTTAATTGGGGATGGGTCCTGCTTTTGAGCAGGGGGTTGGACTAGATGACCTCCTGAGGTCCCTTCCAACCCTGATATTCTATGATTCTATGAAATCATCCCAGCCAGGGCTTTGTCAAGCCTGACCTTAAAAACCGCTAAGAAAGGAGATTCCACCACCTCCTTAGGTAACCCATTCCAGTGCTTCACCACTCTCCTAGTCAAAAAGTTTTTCCTAATATACAACCTAAACCTCCTCCACTGCAACTTGAGACCATTACTCCTTGTTCTGTCATCTGCTACCACCGAGAACAGTCTAGATCCATCCTCTTTGGAACCCCCTTTCAGGTAGTTGAAAGCAACTATCAAATCCCCCCTCATTCTTCTCTTCTGCAGACTAAATAATACCAATTCCCTCAGCCTCTCCTCATAAATCATGTGCTCAATCACCCTAATCCTTTTTGTTGCCCTCCGCTGGACTTTTTGCAAGTTTTACACATCCTTCTTGTAGTGTGGGGCCCAAAACTGGACACAGTACTCCAGATGAAGCCTCACCAATGTCGAATAGAGGGGAATGATCATGTCCCTCGATCTGCTGGCAATGCCCCTACTTCTACATCCCAAAATGCCATTGGCCTTCTTGGCAACAAGGGCACACTGTTGACTCATATCCAGCTTCTCATTCACTGTAACCCCTAGGTCCTTTTCTGCAGAACTGCTGCCTAGCCATTCGGTCCCTAGTCTGTAGCAGTGCCTGGGATTCTTCCGTCCTAAGTGCAGGACTCTGCACTTGTCCTTGTTGAACCTCATCAGATTTCATTTGGCCCAATCCTCTAATTTGTCTAGGTCCCTCTGTATCCTATCCCTACCCTCCAGCATATCTACCACTCCTCCCAGTTTAGTGTCATCTGCAAACTTGCTGGGGGTGCAATCCACGCCATCCTCCAGATCATTAATGAAGATATTGGACAAAACCAGCCCCAGGACCGATCTTTGGGGCACTCCACTTGATACTGGCTGCCAACTAGAGCTGAAGCCATTGATCATTACCCGTTGAGCCCGATGATCTATCCAGCTTTCTATCCACCTTATAATCCATTCCTCCAGCCCATACTTCTTTAACTTGCTGGCAAGAATACTGTGGGAGACAGTGTCAAAAGCTTTGCTAAAGTCAAGGAATAACACGTCCACTGCTTTCCCCTAATCCACAGAGTCAGTTATCTCATCATAAAAGGCAATTAGTTAGTCAGGCATGACTTGCCCTTGGTGAATCCATGCTGACTGTTCCTGATCACTTTCCTCTCCTCAAAGTGCTTCAGAATTGATTCCTTGAGGACCTGCTCCATGATTTTTCCAGGGACTGTGGTGAGGCTTACCGGCCTGTAGGTCCCCGGATCCTCAGCTAATGTGCTTCATTAGAATAATATATTTAAAAATATATAAGTGATTTTCAAGTGTAAAGGAAGATAAGGTTCGGATTGCATTAAAAATGGGAAGGAAAGTTACAGGCCTCTAAGGTCATTGATTCATATCTGCCAAGATCAGCAGTGGGCAAAGGTCATTGGCATCTGAGAGTTGTTAATGACTTATATAAAATGTGTTGATGGGCTCAGTCCAGTTCCAAGTGGACAGGGGTCCACAAAACCCACCCTCACTTTTGACATGTGTTGTCATTCTGTGTTGAGATGTGTTGAGAAGTCAAATACTTACAGGATATTGAAACTGAATTATCCTCTGATTTACAGAGGTGGCCCTTCTAGGTCAGGATTATGGAACAGTGTAAAAAAGCTTATAGTACCACTGCCTATATTGTATCCTGTGCATAAAGATATTGGTTTCCAAGGAGCACTGTATTCACTTTTTTAAAAAAAAATGAAAGGAGATGGAAACAATTATTCCACTTTGGTAAAGGCTTCATGACAGAGTTTCCTCAACAACCATTATCTGCAATTCTCTTTAGAGATACAGGTCACATAACAAGGGTACCAAAGTTGCATACTCCAAGGTGGAGCATCATATTTTCTGTGTGCCATTTCTTCAAGAGCATTTCAGTACACACTGGAAGTGTATCTCCAAACAGCGTCCTCTACAACTAAAAAAAGATAGTGGCAACCATTGAAAATATCCAAGATACCATGAGTTTCCAAACATTTTCTAAGCTGTTAACCACAGCAATCTGGAGAAATGACTCTAGCAAGACAAGCAATAAAGCTGATAGGTGATATTATATGCTCAGAAATCCAATTATTTTTAAGTTATTTATACATTTTAAAGTTGTAAATGTGTACTTTTAAGATATCCTCTGCTGTACATATTTTAAGGTATTTATGTCTGATCCTCCAAAAATTTGGAATCTAACCCAGAGAGAATCCTCATACAGCTTGGAAACCACATAAAAATATGAGTCCTCCCTTATCTGGACACATTGTGGCAGCTCCATTTGTTAATAAGATTGACAAACCATAAAGGTTTCTGAAGTTTGGTTCAGATGAATTTGTCAGGAACTCCTTTGTCTGCATATTGAGCTGAAACTCAGAAGTAAACAGGTTTTCGGTACTGCTTGGTTTCATATTCAGGCAGTGCCATGAGAATAGCTTGTGAAGGTACCATATTTTTTCTTTGGCCCTGAAATTGTAAAAGGGCTTGTGTATTTCAACTTTTCGAAGCCAGTTTGTCTTTTCCTACTCTGTGTTGAGTTCACAAACATAGATGTATAAGCTAATGTGCTGCAGTTTTTACACATATGGCCAAATCCTGGTCCCCCAGAAATAAATGGCAAAACTTCCACTGGCTCAAGTGGAACCAGGATTTGGTCTATACTGTAATTCCCATGGGAGTTAATGAGACAAGGGAAGTGAGATATCTTTTTTTGGACCAACTTCTGTATAAGCTCAAGAGCTTGTGTCTCTCACCAACAGAAGTTGGTCCAATAAAAGATACTATCTCACTCACCTTGTCTCTCTCATATCCTGGGACCAACACCGCTACGATAACGCTGCATATAACTATGGGAGTTAATGAAAGTCAAACATGATGGACTTGATCCTCCATACATACAATTGACATTGTCACCAATGAGTGTTCCAAACACAAATTGCAAATTCAGGATTGGTCTGACAAAGCCCTGTACATCAATTGAAAGGCTTGTGGGGTCGCACTGAGAAATAATTGTTTATTGTATACATTTTGTAATGATTTTTAAAGCTGTAATTGTCTCAATCCTCATGTGGCCACAATTATTTAGTTTTATTAAAAAATCAATAAGGTAGTTCACCTTGCTTTCTTAAAATTACAGTTTATAGGTATAAATTTTTCCTCGGATAGATTAGCATTCTTTACAGCTTAATTATTGTATTCTGGAGCCTTAATAGTGGACAAATATCCCTCCTTTCTTAGTAATTTAATTTTAAAAAGCACTTGGAGCTAGGGTTAGGGTTCCTATGGGTAGGGCTCTCTGCCCTAGAGTTAGGGTTCCTATGGGTAGGGCTCTCTGCCCTTGACGGGGGGTTCGTAAGTGTAGGGCACTTACGGCTAGGGTTAGGGTTCCTATGGCTCCCTGCACTAGGGTTAGGGTTCCTATGGGTAGGGGTTCCCACCCTACTGTTAGGGTTCCTATGGGCAGTGCACTTGAAGCTAAGGTTAGGGTTCCTGTGGGTTGCGCTTCCCGCCCTAGGGTTAGGGTTCGTATGTGTAGGGCACTTAGAGCTAGGATTAAGGTTCCTATGGGTAGGGTACCATGAGGATAGTACAGGAAAGATTTTTTTACTTAATTTGGTCACACTGATTTACTTGTTCTTATAAAAACCACTGACTACCCAAAGCTCACTTCTAAAATCCTGCTCTATTTGCAGCCCGATAAAATACTTGGGCAACTGCATGTTTATGTTGAGCAGATGTGACATCTAGTGGCTGTTTTTAGCAATGTATCTCTTTTGTGTGTTCTCAGTGGAGATTCCAAGCTATAACCTCTAGTTGTTTATCTGAAACATCATGAAGGGCTCAACCCATGCGAATTTCAACATATCTTGCCTGCATTTATAAAATGAGAACTTTTTTGATGTTTTATGAACTAGGCCATGAAATCCTTTTGAATCAGTTAGGGCTCACTTGCATAGATAGTTTAAAATCTGACTTTTTTAGAATAGATAGGAAGTTGCCTTTTATTCTCTTTATAATACACACTGATAATACTGGATAGGATACTATGTCTCCAATCCTTGTACTGTCCTTTTACTGTCCTGGACAAAAAACAAAGTGCTGTGAAAATGGCACAAAAGGGCACTAAAGTTATATTAGAGATGCTTCTGAACTTGTTATTCATACTCTGTCAATGGCAGAGCCGGGAGCATTATAGCAAGAGAGTCATCACATCAGTACAGGGAGAGTTCAGACAATGGTTTACTGCAGACTGGGGACTGGAAAGTGAGAATAAAATAAACACTGTGAATATGTTATAAATGTTTGACAAACCAGAATTAAGTGATCAGGAAAAGCTTGGTGAAAAGTCTGTCTTCACCGGCTGGCACTGGATAACTCAAGCATTGCAAATGTTGATGTTCTTTGGCCTCAGTACAGGTGACAGATGTCTTTCACCAAAGGTAGGCTGAAATAAATAGTAGGGTGGAAGAATGAGAAATTTAAAGAGGACTTAGTCTATCTTCATTCTTTTGGGCAGACATTTAGGTATTTGTCAGAGTCAACTGACTTAGGGCCAAAGCATTAGCACCTTGCAGGATTGAGCCCTTACTGTCTTCTGTCCTGGCAGGGTTTGTGCTCAGAAGCAAGTTGTTTTTCTTAATTTGTTTCCAGGGTTCAAGTGTCCTAGAAGGGTGGTCACAATGTTGCTCTTTAGAGCCGTATCCTGCAAGTTTCTGAGCGCTTTGGCATCAATCATACAAAACACTTAAATCAGTGTGGCTATTCATGTGCTTAAGTGCTTCATAGAATTGGGGTCAGAATGTAAGTACTTTGCTATAACGAGCCTATACTGCAGTTCAAGATATGTGGCCAGGATATGTAATATCCAAGAACAGTCATGGCACTTACTAGAGCTGGGCAAATATTGCAAAGACTTTCTACAAATAATCTCGCTAAACTTTGTATGGGTTTGTTTCAGCAATGATAGCTCCCCACAGGGAGAACAAAAGTTTATAGAGACTCGGTTTTAAATTAGCATGCAGAAATATTTCTGCCAGAAGTGTTGGCTCAGTCATCTAGTCAGGAAACAGAAAGCAGACCTTGTGATTTCTCTGACCAGTCACAACTAATCAACACAGCAAATATCAGTTATTCACAGAAATTAGTTTACAGGTTAAACACCAGAGATAAAAATACTTACCCAAAAAATAGCCCTCAATAATTATAGGTTTCAGAGTAACAGCCGTGTTAGTCTGTATTCGCAAAAAGAAAAAGAGTACTTGTGGCACCTTAGAGACTAACCAATTTATTTGAGTATAAGCTTTCGTGAGCTACAGCTCACTTCATCGGATGCATACTTATGCTCAAATAAATTGGTCAGTCTCTAAGGTGCCACAAGTACTCCTTTTCTCAATAATTATGACTCCTGAATACATCTGGGGAAAGTCAGGTTAGTTTGTGGATATGCTATGAGCAGAGAAGAGTACACACGGAATGGACCAAGTGCTGTGCTTGTTCTGTGGAGGGCAAGGCTGTTCAGCTGGTCTAAGCGTCATGCTAGGGATGCCAATAAGAGCTAAACAAATCATCAGCAACAGTGAATGTTGCCTCTTTTCTCATCAACATTTGCTGGTACGTTATTTGTGTTAGTGAGGGCAGCTGTGTCTCAATTTGCTTCCTGGATAGGTGCCCTACATGTTTCAAAGTGGCTTACTGAGTTACAATGAGGCTGCAGTGCAGTACACTGAGAGCTACATCTGCCTTGACAATTTTGTGTCCTCACACCCAGTGTTATTTCAGTCCCTCTCCCGTAAGCAGCCTCTTCGGCCACATGTTTTCCAAAGCTTGGAATTTTATTTTGTATTATACAGAGAATAAGAACAAGCAATAGAAATAGGAATCTGTTTCAATGGTTCTTTCATTTTCTTGCACCTACTTGGTTAGTAATCATGTGTTTTGTCCGTTACTTACCCTCTCATTTCTATTTCATTGCAGACTGTGATGCTCCTCTTGCACAGCCAACGCCGCTACATTTTTGAATATGACCAATCAGATCATCTGCTCGCAGTCACCATGCCAAGTATGGTGCGCCACAGTTTGCACACCATGGTTTCAGTTGGGTACTATCGTAATATCTACACCCCACCAGACAGCACTGCTGCTTTCATACAAGATTTCACCAGAGATGGACGACTTCTGCAAATTCTATATCCTGGAACAGGTCGCAGGGTCCTTTATAAATATACCAAACAGTCCCGACTATCAGAGATTCTTTATGATACTACTCAAGTCACGTTTACATATGAAGAATCTTCCGGGGTTATTAAAACAATACACTTAATGCATGATGGGTTCATCTGCACCATCAGATACAGGCAAACAGGTTGGTTAAAACTATCAATATTTTTAAAGGGTGATACTGTCACCTCTGGTAACACTTTGGCCCCTGCAAACACTGTCTTATCTGGTAGACAGTTGAAATCAAGCCTACCATTAAAATCAGTTTTTAGGTTGAAGTACAAAAATGTGTCTGTTTGTCTGTCCACAGACATCTATCCCATTTGAAATATGAAACATTCTTATTATCGTTTGCTATGAAATGACTCTCATAATATTTGGTTATTTATTATTCCAATATGAGGACATTTGCTAAATAATAAATCAAATTGCTTTACTGTTTGCATTTTCAAGTTTCTCTGTTATAACAAATTCAAAGGAATTATTTATATCAGGAATGTGTTAGCCGTGTTAAAAATAAATTCAAGTTAATATTAGCCTATGTATATGGAAGTATATGGAAATCATAATTATATGTAAACTATCATTAGTTTAAAAGAACAGTAATAAGTTTTTAAGGAGTGTCTGTGCACTAAATAAATCCATGAGAGAACAATTTAACATTTTTCTCACTTAAAGATGTAGTCAAATAGCAATAAGACTCAGGGATACATTCAGATTAACATCTTTTCTTTCTTTGTTATGTATGTTAGATATACTATGGGCCTAATTCGTTTTTTCTTGTTTTTCTCTTATTTGCTATATGTAGGCCCTCTTATTGGTCGTCAGATCTTCAGATTTAGTGAAGAAGGCCTTGTAAATGCCAGATTTGACTACAGTTACAACAATTTCCGGGTCACCAGCATGCAGGCCATGATAAATGAGACTCCTCTTCCTATAGATCTGTACCGATATGTTGATGTATCTGGAAGGACTGAACAATTTGGAAAATTCAGTGTAATCAATTATGACTTAAACCAAGTTATAACTACCACAGTGATGAAACACACCAAGATTTTTAGTGCCAATGGTCAGGTGATTGAAGTGCAATATGAAATTCTTAAATCCATAGCCTACTGGATGACCATTCAGTATGATAATATGGGCCGAATGGTGATATGTGATATACGAGTAGGAGTAGATGCCAACATAACAAGGTATTTTTATGAGTATGATGCTGATGGTCAACTTCAAACTGTGTCTGTGAATGACAAAACCCAGTGGCGTTATAGTTATGACCTTAATGGAAACATCAACTTGCTTAGTCATGGCAACAGTGCCCGTCTCACTCCTCTGAGATATGATCTTAGAGATCGCATCACTAGACTAGGAGAAATTCAGTACAAAATGGATGAAGATGGTTTTCTTAGACAAAGAGGCAACGAAATATTTGAATATAACTCCAATGGTCTCCTGAACAAAGCTTACAACAAAGTGTCTGGTTGGACTGTGCAATACTGTTATGATGGGCTTGGACGACGAGTTGCAAGTAAATCGAGTCTAGGACAACACTTACAGTTCTTTTATGCTGATCTCTCCAATCCAATAAGAATTACTCATTTATACAATCATACTAGCTCAGAAATAACATCCCTATATTATGATCTTCAAGGCCATCTCATTGCTATGGAGTTAAGCAGTGGAGAAGAATATTATGTTGCTTGTGACAACACCGGCACACCCCTAGCTATCTTTAGCAGCCGGGGCCAAGTAATAAAAGAAATTCTCTATACACCATATGGAGATATCTACCAGGACACTTATCCAGATTTTCAGGTTATCATTGGTTTTCATGGAGGACTCTATGATTCTCATACTAAATTAGTGCATTTGGGTCAAAGAGATTACGATGTCATTGCTGGACGTTGGACAACGCCAAATCATCATGTGTGGAAACATCTAAACACCATTCCCAAGCCATTTAACCTCTACTCATTTGAAAATAACTACCCAGTTGGCAGAATCCAAGATGATGCTAAGTATACGACAGGTAAAAAAAATTCCTATTAAAAATACTTCTGGGTCAAATCCTTATATGGATCCAAGTCCATGGAATTTGCACACCTCAGAGAAGAGGCGTAGACTTTCAACTTGCATTCATTTTATTTGAATGTATTTAACCTCCTACTACCCACATAGCTTTGTCTATTTTCTGTGACCTTTCAGCCCGTCAATAAAGCAAGCAAATAGCTGCATCTGCTGTCTTTGTTAAGTACTAGAATTTGAAAAAGAGTTGAGGCAGCATTATCTGAATTCCTTTCCATGATATGTAGAAGGAAGTACAATACAGAATTCAGAATAGCTATGCTCTGTGATAAAATAAGTTATTTTCTTCTGGTAACCAATTTTGAAAATTTAAGATTATGTCAAATCAGTATTGCAATTTAGTTATTTATGTTTTGAGGTTTGGTTAGGCCTTGGTAAAGGATGTCTAGTCACACTGGTAGCTGCAATATTAGTTCTAATTTCAGTTCTATCAGAATCTTTCTATCTTTGCTTCTGGATCGCTTTTTCTAGAAATGGAAAGTACAAAATACATTCAGCTTCCCAAGAATTAAGAGTATTGTTGCTAAGAATGCTTTGATTTTGTTTTGTAGACATTGGAAGTTGGTTAGAGCTGTTCGGTTTCCAGCTACACAATGTGCTTCCTGGATTTCCAAAACCAGAGATAGAAACTGTGGAGACAACGTACGAACTTTTACAGCTTCAAACAAAAACCCAAGAGTGGGATCCTGGAAAGGTTAGCAAAAGTCTGCCTACAAAAGCAGACAGTCTGCTTGCTAGTTAACTGGACTATTTCTAAACCTAAATTAAAGAATACAATTAGAAAATACATAGAAAAATGTTCAATCAGATCTTAATAAAAAGCCTAGTCCACTGTGATCCGAGGGATGATTTTCAGGAGAAGAACAATTCAATTAATTGAGGACATTTTTGTCCATTACTTCTACATTATTTTTATTTTATTACCATAGCATTTAAGATCCCTACTTTCCATAATTTCAATACCTCTTTGTGCTATGTGCTATGTTCAAAAACAGAACAAAGATGTTCCCTACACCAAATAGTTTACAATCTAAATAGAAGACAAAAGAGTACAGATGGGTGCAGACACACTGATGTGGAGTACAAAGGAACAATGGGACAGTATGGGTCAAGCATGCTAGGCAGTGGCCTCAGTACACCAATGGCCTAACGATTGGGAAGTTTTTTTTCAGATCTCATGGCAGAGGAGAGTTTTTGAAAGGCGGACAATGCATTAGTTTTGCGGGTGTTTACAGGGTGCTCCTCCCAAGCAGAGGGGTAAAAAGCAAGAAGGTGCCTGTTTGAAAATATAACAAGCTACAAGCTATAGGTGTCATGTAATAAATTTATACTTACTGAAATATTAGTGCAAATGAAATCAACAGATCTTCAGCTTTTATTGGAATCATGCCACAATGAGGAGTGCAAAAACATCAAAATATTAAATCTTTAAAAGTCTTTTCCTCCCTAAAAATGTTCTGTGGTAGACCAGATTTTTTTTTAACGTAGTAGGGTGATGGTGGTATTTTTGTTTTATTTTTTTAGTTCTAAGTCTCAAACTTGCCTCGGGCCTTGACTACACTCAGAACTAGCCACATTTCAGCAATTGATGGCTAGTAGTCAATGTAATTGCACCAATACAGATCTCAGCTATTCTCCGGGCAGATACTCACATTCAAGATTTGGTCCTTATTGAATATCTATTAACAAAACATTGCAGTTTTACAAAATAAGGTAGAACAGGAGGGATTGATTCTCTACTGCCTCTCACCTTGTGCAGTCATGTAAAGTCATGCTACCTGATTGAAGTAACAGCATTTTAAACTCACTTGGCCCAGGTGTGAATAACTATGGAATGTACAAAGAGGTGGGGACTCAGGCCCACTAATTTTAGGGCCCTTCACATGCAAAGCTCCCACTGAAGTTACTCAGATTTTATGGTGTTGGAGAAATAGTATAGGGATGGCCACAATAAAAGAACATGGATGGATGGATGAATGTCAGTGGGAGTTTGCCTGAGTAAGGACTCCGGGATTGGGCACTAAATATATCTATAGCTCTTAGGTACCTATATGGCCTCCATTCCTGTAGTATTTTGGTGCCTCATGATCTTAAATGTATCCTTAAGGGATGGGATTATTCTAGCCCAGATGTTCCATGCTTTCTTTTGCTGAACTCTGCTTCAGAAATTCATGTCTCATGCTCTCACACCCCCCTCAGAGGAGGGGGACCTGGTACCTGCTGAGGGAACCCTTCCATTGAGGATAAGGGAGCTGTGGGGACCTGGCTTCCACTCCCAGCCCTGATGCTCAAGGGTAGGGTCAGGAGGGTCAGAAGGCTGCACCCTGTGGGTATTGCCCCTCCCCCCCCCGCCTGACACAGCCCCCTCCTTACCACAATCCTTCAGCACAGCCCCATCTGCTTCCCTTGCACAGGCTTTGTCCTGCCATGGAAGCACATGCGACTCTGGCACAGTCAGGTGGGGGCTGGGTGGGTCTTCGGTTGCCCTTTTGTAGAGTCCGTGCCAGCCACCCCAGCAGAGGAGGGTAACTGCCAACTGGTGGCTACTGCAGCTCTGGCAGTGAGACAGGCAGAGAGTCAGGTCCCAGCATCTAAGACTGCCCTGATAGTTCCATCCTCAATTGGAGTTCATGCCCCACCATGTGAAAACCTCTCTTCTATACTATTATTCCCATTTTACAGATAGAGAATTGAGTCACAGTGACTTGTCCAAGGTCACCCAGGGTGTTTATGGTAGAGCAGGGAACTGCACTCAGGTCTCCCCCGTCCCAAGATGGCATATTCACCACTAGAATAGCAATTTGTGGGAGAATATAAGGAATCTTCACCAAGGTTTCTTTCTGTGTAGGAAGATGCAAATATGTGATTCTTCTTTTGATGCTTGGAAACTAAAGGGACCAAGAGACCGTAAGCAGTACAAACAGGCCACTGTAAAGTTTATTACTATAATTTTTTGTTGTTGCTACACTGCCACAGATGTGCATGATACTTTATAGACAAATTTAAAGGATTGGTACCTAGTCTGAGGCACTACAGATATCAGTAGAAACTTGATATCATATGGTACTATAATGAACTGTATAAAAATCTTTTACTTCAAACTCTGTTAATGTTTATGTTTCCAGACTATCCTTGGCATTCAGTGTGAGCTGCAAAAACAACTTAGGAACTTTATATCCTTGGACCAACTTCCTATGACCCCCAGGTACAGCAACGGGAGGTGTCTTGAAGGAGGAAAACAACCCAGGTTTGCGGCCATTCCTTCTGTTTTTGGAAAAGGTATCAAATTTGCCATTAAAGATGGGATAGTGACTGCTGATATTATAGGAGTAGCAAATGAGGATAGCCGGCGCATTGCCGCTATCCTCAACAATGCTCACTATCTTGAGAACCTGCATTTTACCATAGAAGGGCGAGATACACACTACTTCATCAAGCTGGGGTCTTTGGAAGAAGACTTGGCTCTAATAGGCAACACAGGAGGCCGGCGCATTTTGGAAAATGGTGTCAATGTCACTGTGTCTCAGATGACTTCTGTGATAAATGGGAGGACTAGACGCTTTGCTGATATACAGCTCCAACATGGTGCTTTGTGCTTTAATGTTCGATATGGGACAACCATTGAAGAAGAAAAGAACCATGTCTTAGAAATAGCCAGGCAGAGGGCAGTAGCTCAGGCCTGGACTAAGGAACAAAGACGGCTGCAAGAAGGGGAAGAAGGCATTAGGGCATGGACAGAGGGAGAAAAACAGCAGCTCTTAAGCACTGGGAGGGTACAAGGCTACGATGGATATTTTGTTTTATCTGTGGAGCAGTATCTAGAACTTTCTGACAGTGCCAACAATATTCACTTTATGAGACAGAGTGAAATAGGCAGGAGGTAACAAAGAAAACCTCCGCCTTTGCGTCACCAAAGACTGCCTGTTTTTAAACATAAAATGGTTTATTGTATTGGTTTTTCTAGAGCAGAACTCTGTATATATAAATATAGAGGAAAACACATATCCAACTGCCTTTAAATGTGACAGAAGATGGTATTTTAATATTGTTTGTTTAACTCTGAGAGATGACAGTGAAGATTTTTAGTTCTTGTGTGGCAGTATTCAAAATTTCGGAAGCAGAGTTCAAATGGTTCAACAACACAAAGTAGAAAGGCACCGCTCTCGTTTAAAATCACAGATACATGCAGAATATTTAAGAATTCATGTGCTCTGCTTTCTTCTTGAAGATACATCTCTTCTTAGTTCATTAATTTAATAACTCACAGATGATTAAAAAGGTTATAGAGCTTGATTCTGCTACCCTTACTCACCTGGGTAGTCCTTACTCCCATGAGTTCTTCCACTGACTTTAATGGATGGCTCACAAGAGCAAGGACTGTATTTAGAACCTTGTATCAGCACATTTCATTTTTCACAACTATGATCTAAAGAAGTTCCAGACCTGAAAAACAGGGGTAGCACAGAATGGCTGTCCCATATTACATTTATCTTCACTCATCAGTAGCCTCCTCCCATTCTCTCAGAGATCAATGTCATGCTGTGTCGAGTTTTGCATGTGGCAGTGTTCTATAATTCTCTCCCTGAGGGCTTCAGTCAGACCTGGGTTACACTGGATTCTGCTGGCATAACCCCAAGCACAGAAGCCTGATGGCTGAATGTCCTCCTGACCGAGTGTTGCACAAGGTGCCACAGCTAGTCATCACCACCCTAAACATGGACAGAAATGTGCACAAGGGTCTGATCCAAAGCCCCTGAAGTCAATAAGAGTCTTTCCATTGACTTCAGTGAGCTTTAGATCAGGCCCTGATTCAGTGCATCCCAAGCAATCTCTGCCAGTAGTACTTCTGTGGACCCCCAGAAAAACTTAAAGCCACTCTACTGGAAGCATTCGCAAATGCGCTCTGTGCCAGTGAGGGTGAAAAAAGCCCTGTCTCACTATAGAAAATAGTATCCTGTGTGTTCACTGGACAGGGATTCTTCAGTTCATGATTCATCTGTAAATTGGAGTCGTATCAGTTTTTTGTCATCACCTTAGCCTCTTCTCACATTAATAATTATGCTGTATGACTCAATTTTGATGTGTGAAAAAGACTGGTGGGTCAGAATTCGGTGAACCAAAGTGTGGATAGTAAGTGTAGGTCATTTTGGGAATGATTCTACATGCTTTGGCTCAATCTGCAGAGCACATAGCAAAGTGTTGTAGGGTGGGAATTTAATTTTGCAGGATATCAGCAGCTGTCAATATAGTGATTTCACAGCAAAGTGTATGATCCTTCTTTTAACCTGTCATTTTAAAAGGACCTAATTGTCTTGTGGGGGATTGTGTGCAAATTTTCTTTGTTAATTTCAGATGGGATTAGAATTTTCTTTTAGAACCTATGTATCTTTAATGGCGACATTATTGCACATTTTTACCAAAATAGACATAGTAAATATAGTCTAATCATCTCTGCTCGTATTTAGTTTTGCCAAAAGCAGGGTTTGTTTGTTTTTTTCCTTTCCTGTTTTCTTTTTTCTTTTGTTTTTGGGCAAGTGGAACAAACTGTACTGAACTTAGAGATGAGCCTGAATTGGAACATCAGGTCTGATCCCCCTTCAAACTTTTGGGAAGTTTGGATCCAGCGCTCAACTTCACAACTTGGGCCTCCCTTTATGGATTCAATCCTGCTTCCATTGAAGTCAGTGACCGGTTTCACCGCCGCATGATCAGGCCCAGTGATGAACTGATCCCGAAGAATGCCATCCACACACGACCCCAAACTCTGGGGAAATTTGGATTGAAATCCAGTTCCAAATATTATGATTGGGCTCATCACTCACTAACGTACAGTACTGGGAGCTGACCAAGTCTGGTATTGATAGCTCTGATCTCTGTAATTTCCCATAAAAACATGGAGAATTTGAATACCTCCACACCAGTCTAAAAATGGACCTTCAGATCCTTGAGCCTCTGATGTTCTTTTAATCAATGAAAAAATAATTTATGAACTGTATATAGAGAGTGCATTCATAAATGTGATGATGTATTTTATCACTGATCCAAGATGTCAATATTAGAGTCTATTTTACTTATATTTTAACCAATTATACTTTTTTGCAATTCACTAATGATGTATCATTTTCAAACTGCTTTAAATATCCATTATAAACAAACATTTGAAGCGCTTAATAGTAAATTACCTTTAACTGTGCATTTCTAGTATGTAATACATATTTAGTTAGCTTGTGCCTTTAGTTTCTTAAAGTTATATTTGTATTATATGCAGGAAATGCACTTCATATTACCTACACCTGTGGTTTTTAATACTGCCTTGATTATTATTATTCTCATTATTATGCCAAAAGGTCATAGAGTGAAATGTATTATAAGTTTGTCTCTGAAAGCAGATTTGGCATTTTTCAGTTCATGCACAGAAAATTTAAGATACATTTTTGGACAGTGTTTCTTATGAAAATATGGATGTATAAAGAATTAAATGACATTACATGGCCCTGTATTCTGATGGTATAAGAACATGTCTTCATCATGTTTGGTTATAAAATTGAGAAAAATAAAAATTCAGTGTCATTTTTAGATGAATACAATAGCATTTCTAAAGAGAATTACATGTCTTTATTAATACAAGAGCACTGGAGGCCAAAGTTATACTTACACACACAGGCACCATTCAGTGAGGGAATAGATCTAAACCATCTTGTTCAAGAACAATGTCAGATCGAGGTAGGGAATATTTCAGTCTCCATGTTTGTTTATTTTTTAGTGACTAAGCCAATTTTCTTAGTTGTTCTTTAATTTTGCACTATAGCCTAGAGACCCAAATGACAAAAACACAAAACAAAAAAAAATCACATGCAACATTTTTGTGGTCATTCAGATCCAATAAACTGATGATTGCATTCTGCGTTTGGAACCTGGTTCTAGAAGTAAAAAACCCACACACACACTAATGCACGCTATCTTGTATCAAAACACCTAACATGAGAAGCTACATGTTATATTTGTATCACAGCAAAACAAGTGTGTAAAAATAATGTTTCCTTTGTTTTCATGTTGATTTAGAAAACTAGAACATTTCAAAGGTATATAGATATATATATGGATATATATATATATAGGTAGAACATAGCCAAATATATACAGACTGGACAATGTGCAACTCAGTGTATACATTCTAGCTGTTTAGTTAGAGATCTTTAATGTCCTCTCAGTTGTATGCTAGTTAGTAGCTGTCTTTTTTTTTTAAATCATGTTTTCATGCACTTTCAGAAGTTTTATTTTTTCTAGATCTGCAATTATTCCCGTTCACCAAGCCCTCTTTATATCACTGTCCTGGGGAGGGGAAGGCGACCCATATAAGTGTTCTAAAGAGGTATTTTTACAAGGATAACTCTACCAGAGATTAATGTTATTGGAAACCAACGTACAGTAGCCTAAGATTAGAATGTTATAAAGAGAGGCATCTAGAGAAAGGTTGGAGTATGTAAGGAGGAAAAATATCTGCAGCTTCCTTTCAACATGCTTGTCTGCTCTGCGGAATTCATATCAGCATAATTGATCAGTCTAACATTTCAACATTCAGATCAGACTGCCACAATGTTTTTTTCCCATCAAATAGAGACAAATAAAATGCTGACTGTTACTTAAGCCTGTCCTTTATACAAAGCATTGTCAGGTCAAAAGCTTACTGTGTGTAAGAGGAATTACTTCTCAACAGAAACTGATAGTTATTCAAGTTCAACTTACTGTGGATTTGTCTTGGCATTTGTCATCTTACATTATTTGTCCAAGAAAATGTGTTTGCCAGTTACAATATTTCCTTAGACTTAGTGGTGGACTTTAACTTCTTAATAAATGTTAGTATGTCAGATTGTGTCCTTGATGATATTTTACTTGTATGAACCATGGTAAAACACTGAAATCTTAATATTCTTCTGGCAAAAGTGTCAATAGAAGAGAAAGAGAAACATAGCACACAGTATATGTCAAAAACATATTTCTCTTTAGCGTTCTCATTAAAAGTAAAGATGTTTACAGTGTATGCCAAGAGCTTCAGTTTCTACCGAACGGTTAGAGGTTCTAATCTTACAGAAATTGTGTTATAATGGCCTGAGCCTTGTTGCTAGGAAACACTAGATTCCAATTTTTTATTCCTGCCCTAACTCCTGTGGCTGAATAGTGACTGGATACTGTACAGGTTTATTTGTTCTATGGCTGCAGTTAATGGTCTGTTGCATTTTGCTCTGGTTTTCAGACCAGAAGCATGCATTTTCTACAACAGCATCATAACAACATGTTGTAAATAGTAAAAGTGAATATATTATGTGTTGATATTTGAAAGAGAGGAAAGAAGTACTTTGACTATTTCATTTTTAAAAAATAAAATTGTAAACTAATCGTCTGTGTGACATTTTCTTTGCTTACTCCAAGTACTCTCAAGCCATTCTAATTATTTCATGCACGAAAACTTTTTTTTAACTTTTCAGTAAAGAGCCATTTAATAGAAAAGGGGGAGGGGTTCAAAAGTATTTGTGGATGAAAGTAAGTGGTAAATTTTGGTATTGAAATGTAATTGTATTTCTGACCCACAGAGGTGCACTGACAATTAAAACCTGGTTGTGAAACCACACCCTACAGTTCTTGGACACATGCACCAGTTCATCAGTGAGAGAGCAAAACGCTTATTAATGGCACTCCAAGAACTGAACCGGCAGGGGGAAGACTGGCCCAGTTTAGGTATTCACTGATCAAAATATAGCAGCTCTTATTTCCCGGACTCCTCAGCCAAGAGCAGTTGAGCATGGTGGGGGGAAAAACTATGTTAGATGTGGTAACAAGTGAGGGGGAAGGGACCGGATGTGTCATCACAGAGATAGGTGGGTAAAGAGAGATTTCCTGAAGCAATGGAGTGATTAAGAAAAGGCGAACGGAGGGAATGGTAAAGTGTCTGCCTTTGGGCAGGTGCAGTGCAGCCTCACACTGAGGACTAATTTCACAAAGAAACAGAGGCAGACAGGGTGATGCTTACCACACCTAACTTTGAGGCACCTAGAAAAGCAATGGGAGCCACAGAGTTCAGTGCCTATGCTCAGAGGCAACAAATGTAGGGGGCCTTGCGGGGAGCATATGCCCCCAATTGCCAGCCAGGCATCCACCAGCACTGGCCAGGGTGGGGGATTTGCAGGGTGGAGCCATCACAGTCCCAAGAGCTCAGCAGAAATGGCTCAGTCCCAGGGCTCTCGATGGAGGGACTGTCCAGGTGGCCAGCACACTGGGGCCAGGCAGGGCCATTGGATCAGGGCTTTTGCTGGCACCACATGAACCAGCAGATCCACACCCACCTTCTCTGAAATAGTCGCAAGTGCTGGGCTCTGCACCAGCTTCAGCAGCCATGAAGTCCATCCAGGGGTGGCTCAACCGGGGGGAACGCCCCCAACAGAAGGAGCTGTTGCCTCAGACACAAAGCCTGGGGAAGGCGCAGCCCCATGCTCCCAGAGCCTGATGGGGCAGCAGAGGGGCAAGCCCATGGCTTTCAGGGGTGGCCCGGGGCAGGGGGTGGGGGGACTGCTGCAGTTCCTGCGGGTTCGGGGTGGAAAAGGGCTGGAAATCACTTTCCCCATTCCACAGCTAGCTGAAGGGGCAGAGATGCTCCCCGTGCCTGTGCGGGGTTCCAGGCAGCTGGCATATACATGGCACAGCACCTCCTAGGCAGTGCCACGTGCAGGAGGGTCTTGGGCTTTCCCAGGGCACCAGCACAGGCAGAGGCAGGAACATGCTGGCCAGGTTGCAGGTATGTTGAGTGCTCCCGCCAGGGGCTGGAGTGGGAAGCACCCCTGCCGGGGGTTTATGGTGGAGCAGCAGGGCTGGGGAGAGGAAGGTGAAGGGGAAAAGTGGGGAGGGGACAGCTGGGGAGCATGCAAAGGGCTGATGGGGGGGGGGAAACCTGACTACCCCACATCACCTCTGCTGCCCCCCCACCTTTAAATTGTTTCCCCCCAAATTAACAGTTACGCAGCGTCTCTGCTTCCCCTCACTATGCGACAGACTCATCAGAATGGGTTTCACAGAAGCCAGCATAGCTGGCGTCTGGCCTAATGGAAGCGGCCAAGCTGACTGGCTGTGCTAAGCCCCATCCTGCTCACCACGTGCCATTCTCAGCTGTAACTCCCCTTTTGGAGTTAGGGTCCAATCCTCTTTTACCAAGAGACCTTGATTGGGGAGGTGGGAGAGATGCCCTCATAATTGTGGTTAGGGGGCCCCACCTGGGAGCCCAAGGCTACTGGGGGAGAAGCGGGGGGGACCGTCCATCACTGAGGTATGTGCCCTGGCCCCTGAGCTATAGGCTACCCTGATGTGGGTGCGCCCTCAAGCCCACTTTGTGCTACTTTGGGGGGAGGGCGTGTGCCTGGGTGAATGCTAGAACCACTAGGTTATCGCGTGATGAACATGCACGCTCTCTGGCCTAATTACTTTTAGTCACAGAGGGATCAGTTCAGCAAGAACTCCCTCCTCTTCCCCCCTCTGCCCCGGCCAGAGGCACCTGCAGGTCAGGGACTGTGGGGGGCGGGGAGAGGGGGCAGCTCCATGAGGTTTGTGTGACATCCAGTGGGAGTGAAGGGAGCCTGGTTCTTGGTTTTACGTGCCTGCAGTTAGGTACCTAAATCCTTTACTGACTGTAGCCCTAGCTGTCAAGACACACTGCACGGCCTGAAGTAGGTGATGCTCAGATGCCTCCACTGAACCTGCCTACAGGGAGAGGGCATAACCTGACTAAGGAGCGTGCTGAGGGCACCAAGACAGTTGGTATGCTTAATAGTCACGGGGAGATGCAACAAAAGACGGTGTTGAGCAAGCTGGGCCTGAGGCAGGACCGGTCAGTGAGACAGCAAAGGGATGGTGCGTGTATTGCTAGAAAACAAAGAAAGTAGTGGTGAGGGACAGGTACAAGGCTCTGGGGTTAGACACGTCACAAAATGCAGAACGCAAGAGCTGCGACAGTAAATACAGTTATTTGACAAATTAAATGTCATAGGGTGTAAAATACGGCCCTGTTGTTCCATATAGAACCTGAAGCCTCCGTCCCTATTTCCATCTAATGCTACTGAGGCAGGCAATGACAACAGCCCCAAGTAGTAATCTCTTAATAGTTCACAGCAGCACTTGAACTAACGCCTGCAGCTTGAAAGCATGCCGCTTCTCTCCTAGTTTCTGCAGCTTTTAAAAGAACTAGACAATTCTAGCATCAGCCATCGGCAGACTCGTTTTCAGTCCATTGCACATCACAGAAGCATGTCTCACACTGCTCTTATGACACAGGGTTTGCTCAGGTCCACATGCTACCATCGAAGCCATCAGCTGTTTTGCATAGACAGCAGTAGCTGGCTGGGGCCCTGGGCCAATGTATCTCCCTAATTTAGCATCAAGCTTGAAGCTGCCAAGGATTGTTGCTAAGATTATGTTTTCAAGTAAGTTGCCCCTGCATTTGACTGTCCTGACCCATGAGAGACCAGCTGAAAATACTATGTTGCATTGAGGGACTGTGGCTAAAATTACATCACATTGTCGCTTTTGTAACAGGGCAGCAGCTCAGTGGGCACGTTGCTGAGGCAAGAATTTGACATTTTACTCTGGCTTCTATATTGGCACAAGCTGTTACATGTTGGGCACTGCAGGCAGCTTTGGAGCCGAAAAGGAAAGAAAGAGCTAATGAGGAAGAGTGCTGAAAGCCAAAAAAACAGCAGCCAGCAGTAAAATCTTTAAGGCACAGACACAGACTGAAAGGATCAATCAACAGAAATAACAAAAATACAATTTCATCCATTGATGTTCTTGTTTAATGGGCACCTCATCTGCTGTGTGCCTGATGTCTTTGATGAATTATGTAACAATGAAAGAACAACTTTAAATATTTTATTGAAAAGTATATCAGTCCAGATCTGCCACACTATAAAACAATTAAGTCAGAAAAACTTTTCAGCCAAGCATTGATATAATGAGTAGCTACAGAACAACACACACACAAGCATGCTATAAAATATTACATTAAAAGTAGGACTTTGTAGGTGGCTCAACTTAAATGAGAGTTGGGAATAATTTAGAGACAAAATAAACAAGTACTGTAAATGTTAATGGATTTGTGATACCTGCTCTATGTCTGGGAGGTTTAGGTGGTACATTTAGTCACTTTTATAAGGAAAATTTTGTGCTTTAAAATAAATATTTTCTTTTATTTTAGGCTGTTATGGAACAACTTATCAAATGCTAATGTGATAGGAATGAAGTTTCTTTATGCCAATGATGGCTCTTCTGATGCTGCTTATCTGATGTCTATGTCCACTCCCTAGAATCTGTTTTGTCTTGAGTGAAAACAAAGGCATTTAGCCGTGTATGTAAATGAAGCTTTCAACAAGCTGGCAACTGTGGCTCCTTGGTCTAATTATCAGCCATGCCCTTACAAGTGTGGTGTATAACAGCCCTCTCACAGAATGGAATTCATTCCAGTGCAAGGCCCACCCACCACGTCAGCCCTGCGCCATGACATTGGCAAAGCCCTGCTGTGTATACAAAGCAGTGGGTCCCCACTGGCTGCATATGGAGGGTATGGCAGGGTAGGGCAGAGAGGCTGAATCCACAATTGTCGGAGCTGGTGATCAGGCACCAGTGCACTGGAGACAGAGAGACTGCAGCCAATTTCCCCCAGCCCGTAGATAAAGGCAACGGTGGCACATATGCTTAACTACAGCATCTTCCGCAGTGTCCACACAACATGGCCAAGTGAAGCTTGATTACTCAGTTATTTTAGAGCAATCAGGAAGTTCATGCATGTGAGAGTACATCATACAGTGGTGTATAAACCATGGCAGAGCTAACTGGACAGGACCAGTGTATCAGCCAGTGTATCAGCAGAGGGCAGTGCTGGTGGCCAAAAAGTCCTGCATAGCTTGACTGCAACCATCTATTGCATGTAGACTAAAAGGACCGACAGAAAGAAGGGAACAAATTATGGTGGGGGAAGGGAGGTGCAGGACCTTCCATCCCCCAGTCACTTCAGTCCTCCCCAGGGCCTAAACTGTGACTGCAGTAAGAAGTTCAAACTCTCTTAAGCACTATACTTAGGCTCAGCTAGCACATCAGAAGTTTGCCGTGCCAGGTGGACTGGGTAGGCCCTCCCACCTTCACTTGCAGCCCAATGTTTTCTCAAACGTTGTTTTTGTCCAAGCGAGTAGCTGAAAACCCTAATCATTCAGCAGCTAGTGAAAACGCCCTAGTTAGCCAGTGCTGCCATCTCTGGGGATTTTTATCAAAAGTTTCACAGTGTGCATTACCCCAGCTTTTATTTAAGAAAAAGTAAGTTTCTAGCTCTCGAAGTTGTGGATTAAAAATCATGACCCCCTAAAGGCTCAAACATGAGAAGGCAAAAAGAGACCCAAATATGCTATTATTTTAAAAAACGCTGATGATTTTTAAGTCAGTCTCACGATGTTTTGGGGGGGAAGGACATAGAGTCACGGTTTTTTGGCCAATTGGCATTGGCAATGCTGCAAAACAAAAATGATTATTGTTTTCTGAAATGCCCAGTATGATAAAAGTTTAAATCTATTCAAAATAGTTTCCCATTCTTTGTTAATTATAGATGGGCAGTGCCCTCCTTATAGTTAAGGCTGAGATGAGCTTGCTATTTAACAGACATTTTTTATAATTGTTCTAAAATCCACACGCACACTCAGATTGTCTTGAAAATTTCTGTGTGACATCAGAGGCTGGAGTAAGGGTAGTTGCTTAGATTTGGAGTCACAATAATGGAGGACAGTTTGGCATCTAGATGCCACCGTCACAGGCACCCAGAAATAAAAGGAAGAGCAGTACAAATCCTATGGAAAGGATAATTTTTTGGACAAAGTTAGCCACCTTTCTCCAGCTCACAGAATATCTGTAAACAATTTCCTCAAATTCATTTGTTGCTCAAAAAGAGTCAACACATTTTTTTAAACTTTGGCTGGCTCACAGACTGAATTTGCTACATTGCTGGTCAGTTCTAATTGTTCAGATTGGGCAGATAGTACAGGTTATTTTCCCTGATTGGACAAGCATGCCAGCACACCCAGCAAGAAGTGGATGATGCATATGAAACCAACCTAAAATTCGACTCTTGGGAATACAACAGGCCTGCACCTTTGAAATTTGCTTCTGGGGTGAAATTCATCCTTGAGCAGAGAGCCAGCACAAGGCATCTGCAATATAAAAGCCACTATTCTGTGGCCACACATGGGTCTTAAGTGATACTTAGGACTTGTGCTGGGCTGAATTTCAATTTGAAATCAAACACTAAAGTAACTTCATGTAAAAAGACTAACTAATATTCAAATAGAAAACTTCCAACCCAAACCAACAGAAAATGAAAGTATTAAGTCATCCAATTTCTCATTATTTTTCTCCCATATCTTTGTAAAAAACAAAACAAAACAGATTCATGCCAATCTTTTAAACGGCAGACTAGAAGTTGCATTAAACATACATTTCTGAAAATATTACAAGAAAACTCACAGAGTTGTAATGTCTATAATCTACAGCATATTGTGCTGGAGTGTCTACAAAAAAAGACATATAAAAGCCTATTTAAATTACTTCAAACTCTGGGACGTGTCTTCATGAAGGATGCAAATAAAAGTCACGTTCATCTTTTTTTCCTACAAAAAAACAACAACAAACATATTAAAAAGATGAACTCCGCAAGAAGGCGAAAGCTCATAGTCTTTGTATTTACTAGGAGGCATGGGGGTTAACTACATCTTGTCTATCATTGATGCAACTGGCAGGCTGTAAAAGAAATATATTCACATAGAACGCTGCAGTTGGATATAAATTCCCTAGCTAGCACCGCAAGGCATCCATCCAGACCCCACAATCTAGAGTAGGTGCTAGGAAGATACCAATTTTTCAGACTTTAGGAGGTGCATGCATGCTGTTGTAGTGAATGCCACGGGTTAATAGAAGCAAACAAGCCAGAATTCTCTCTGCCCAAAGGCCTGGGGTGTTCAGGATGGAGGGAAGCTGGAGCATACCAGGAGGAGTGGTAGATATGCTGGAGGGCAGGGATAGGATACAGAGGGACCTAGACAAATTGGAGGACTAGGCCAAAAGAAATCTGATGAGGTTCAATAAGGATAAGTGCAGGGTCCTGCACTTAGGACGGAAGAACCCAATGCACAGCTACAGAGTAGGGACCGAATGGCTAGGCAGCAGTTCTGCGGAAAAGGACCTAGGGGTGACAGTGGACGAGAAGCTGGATATGAGTCAGCAGTGTGCCCTTGTTGCCAAGAAGGCCAATGGCATTTTGGGATGTAGAAGTAGGGGCATAGCAAGCAGATCGAGGGACGTGATCGTTCCCCTCTATTCGACACTGGTGAGGCCTCATCTGGAGTACTGTGTCCAGTTTTGGGTCCCACACTACAAGAAGGATGTGGATAAATTGGAGAGACTCCAGCGAAGGGCAACAAAAATGATTAGGGGTCTGGAACACATGACTTATGAGGAGAGGCTGAGGGAACTGGGATTGTTTAGTCTGCGGAAGAGAAGAATGAGGGGGGATTTGATAGCTGCTTTCAACTACCTGAGAGGTGGTTCCAGAGAGGATGGTTCTGGACTATTCTCAGTGGTAGAAGAGGACAGGACAAGGAGTAATGGTCTCAAGTTGTAGTGGGGGAGGTTTAGGTTGGATATTAGGAAAAACTTTTTCATTAGGAGGGTGGTGAAACACTGGAATGCGTTGCCTAGGGAGGTGGTGGAATCTCCTTCCTTAGAAGTTTTTAAGGTCAGGCTTGACAAAGCCCTGGCTGGGATGATTTAACTGGGGATTGGTCCTGCTTTGAGCAGGGGGTTGGACTAGATGACCTCCTGAGGTCCCTTCCAACCCTGATATTCTATGATTCTATGATTCATACCAGCCCAGCCATTGTGCAGCTGTTGCTTCAGCTCCTCACAATCTTTTAAGGGAAGCAGGTCAACAGAGCCTCACCCTTGCCCCACCCTTTTCTGCTATCGTGGATGTAGCTCTGGAGTGCACATGTGGTGCAGACGACCTGTCCCTTGCTGTGTAGTGCTACACAGCCCTTTATACCATGCATGCCTTTGGATTGGGGACGGTCAGAGACTGGATCTTGCCCCTTAGCACATTTGATGGCAATCTCCACAGGTCCGTGCCATTCTGATCCCAAGTGCTCCTCTCAGTACCTTGTGGGTGCTTGGCTTTCGCAGCATTCACTACTGGATGCTGCAGAGGAGTTATAATGCCTTGTTCTGGCTTCTGGAATGCTGTAATTAGGTTGTGTACTTTCCGGAACAATCGTCTGTGGACCCCAGGTGCAGTCTGCAAAGTGAGAGATCAACAAATTACCCAAACAACAGGCTACAGGGGAACACCACTACCCAGGAGGTGTTATATAACAGCATTGTTTCCACAAATGTAAAAACATCAGCAAGAAGAGAAGTCCGTTCTCAGAGCCAACTTAGATTTGTTGGAGCTGTCCTCTCTCCTCTCCCTTTCCCAGGAGCATAGCCAGCCATTTGAAAGGTATGATTTGGTACTAGCTAAGCTTGTTCTCTGCACTGCATGCCCACTGGCTCTACCTACTGCCACAATCTCACAGGGCAGCCATGCAGATCAGCTGCATCCCTAACGTACCTCCAGTAATTTCAGGGGGGGGTACAACAGGGAGGGCATTGACCCATTACATTCACTAAAATGGCCACTGCAGTTAGACAGAGCTATCTGTTAATAACCATCCTGATAAATAAAACCTTGGCAGTCAATACAGATGAGATCCTGTGGTGCTTACTGGGCAAATCTCCCACTGATGTTAATTAAAATTTTGCTGAAATAAAAACTGCAGGAACAGACTAAGAAATGTTGATTTTTAAAAAATCCTAGGAGTATTAGAGTGATTCCTGATACATCTGTGAGATCTTCTATTGTACAGGAAGAGTGAAAGGAAATAGCTAGATACGATGACACTAGACAAGGACAGCAAGTAAGCATAGCCCTCAGTCTAGCAAGGTCGTTGTGATCTTGGTTTCACACTGTGAAAGTGACGGGACTTCAGCACCATCAAGCTCTCTTCTGGTGGTTCCTGGAATTGGCAATGAGGTGGTAGAGGAAGGGCAAGAGTCTGAGAGGGCCTGTTCTTCACTCAAGATAAGTACACAACTGCCATTGAAGTATTGCTACAGTCAGGACAATGACTCTAAAAAGACACCATGCGGGGAATTCCATATTTATCCTCTGTCAAGGACTTCCTTTGCTCACTTTACAAAGCAAAAGGCCACGAAGAAAATTGACCTCCAGCTGTAATACGAGCTCCAGCTGGGGTCAGGAAAAACAAGCTCCCCTTTTGTGCCTTCAGCAGCAATAACAATTACACAGACAATTCTCCAGTGCTACTGGTAGAAGTTTCATCACACTGAGAGCTCACTTCAGCCCTCCAATCTGCCACCTCTGAGTCCTGCTAGTGATCCTATTTTAGTCTCCAGCTCATTAATCTCATTTCCCAGGCTCTTAAAAGCATCACCATGGGCAGTCAGCATACCATGATGTTCATTAAGTTATTGATAGAGAATGCCTATGCTATGGTTCCAGCTCACTGGTAATGTGCTCCAGAGGAAGACCTAGCACCCATGATGATGTTCCTCTGACTGTAAATATTAACATGGATCCAGCCCGCTTATAAAAGTTTTCTGGAGTGTTTGGTTCCTTTTTGCGCATCTGTTAACTAGTCACATCTCTCATTTCTTTGTATCAAGGGGCTCTGCAAACTGTTACCTGGTTTTATTCAAATCACTTTGTCTATCCTTCTCAATTAATCTTTGCAGATGCCCATCACAGCATATCTCTATCTTCAAGGGCTTTTACTAGACATCTAAAGCAACTTTTAAATGATTCGTCACATCCCTTTTGCAACTCTGGCTGGGCCTGAAAACTCTCCTCACCCAGCCTTTTGGGGGAAAGCAGTTGTGGTACTCGCCACTTATACTCCCACGGAGGTGGGGTGGAAGGACAGGGCAGCACAGGAAGGCATTCTCAGCATCAGCAAGAGTAAACCTGATCCTACAAACCTCCAGTGGGCGAAATCCTTGCTCCACTGAACATAATGGAAGGTTTGCTACTGACTTTGTGGGGACCCGGATTTGAGGGTCAGTACTTTGAAATGGTCTCTTGTGAGGCTTTGCTCTTGGTTCTTTCAAACCTCAGCAAGAGAGAAGAGAACGGAGGCAGCTGGGTAGGGGCCAAATGCTGTAGTGAGTAAGACAAATTCAATGAGGGCAGAGTTTAGCCTGCCATGTCTACTCAGCACCCATTTCTCTAATGATTTGAGGGAGCACCCAGGATCTCCAGTTGCCAGAGGGGAGGATCCAACACCATGAGTGTTCCTCCTCATTGCTGCTGCTGGAGGAGCATGCTGTCTGGTGCCGCCTTGATAGCTCCCTTTCTACTACCACAGGGAGAGATGAAGCTAGCTAGGGAATTGCTTCACCCCATTCCCCAATGAAGGCTTTGCTTTGCCGGTGCTCCAGCCTGATCCTGCCAAAAATGTACTGGTACTGTCCATCCTTCCGCAGTGTGCACGGCACCACCCTGTCCCTCAGCAATTTCTGCTCTTTCACCCATGAGTTCCAACAGCTCATGAAAGTACCAGTTTCCTTTCAGGAAAAGGAACAGAATGAGGTAAAGTTTGCCTTGGCCTAGATCCCATACACCCTCTTCCCCTGAGGCCAGTGGATTTGTACATGCGGTAAGCCAGGCCAGCATCTGGTTTATTGAATTAACTCTTACCACCTCAGATTTGGGGCTTAGCAAGTCTCCCTGTTTTGGAACAAATAACTGTTTGCTCATGGTCTGTATTTCAGATCCAATACTAGGGCCTTCCCCTATGCCCCACCACAGGCAAAACGCCCACTGAAGCCAATGCAAGCATGTAGAGTCAAGTCCCTGTATTTAAACACAGGTGGAGCATGGGGCTTGTTTTAGCTCTTTGCACAGTGATGAGAAAGTAATTTTTTTTTTTAAATCAGGAATGGGTGTGAAGCACATTCAGCTCCAGGGTTTGGTCCTAACTGACATCAGAATCTGGTCCAGGTGTTTCCAGTGCAGAACAACAATTCTGCTCTAATTTTGCCAGCAGAATTAACCCTGTTAAATTATATTTTAACGTTTGTAAATCAGTATTCATTTATGTGCAAACTGAAAGCTAATTATGAATTAATATGCTGACTACATCCAAAGAACAAGAAGTTCTGAAAATAAATAAGGATTAGTATTCACATGAACCTAAATTATGCCTTGAACTTAAATCACTGTTGTTATTGCACCTACTGCTACACCAGTCCTTGTACTATTGATAAATACAATCTGTCAAGAAATTAAGTTAAAAACATTGTAAATCATAAGGAATTGCTTTGAATATTTTGGTATTAATGGCATGTTTGGCAGAAGAGAAATTAATATTGACTGTGCCTGTCAAAATATGAAAACACAATATTTCTGCCATTTAAAATGCTGCAAAATAGTGCACTGGTGCATTCTGTAACAGCTGAACTGTAACAGAATGAATTTGTGCATTCAAAATTGTCAGACTTGGCACCAGTGATGGGCTCACTTGAGACCGATTAAATTACATGAGAATCAGATATTGCAGAAACGTGAATAATCCGGATGTATTTCCTGAAATCAATACCTATGCTCAGTTGTGGGAACTTTTAGAAGAGAAGGAGCAATACATACCTCGGCACTCCAGGAACCTGTATCTGTCTTGGACACTCTGTAGGTATAAACATAACCCTTATATCTGTGAAAGAATCAACATGTATTTATTAGTCATGTCTATCGTCCGGTTTAGTATACAGTTGCTCTATAATGCTGGAATTAGCTCATTTGATAAGCTCCTTTCCTTAGCAATAAATTAGTCGATGTAGCCTATATTTAGAAATGAAAAATTTGGACCCAGATCAGCAAGCTATGTTTGAATCCCAAGAATTGCACTGAATTAGGACTTGGAGGAGGGGGGCGTTGTTTGATCCATCTCTGTCTGCAAGATCTACAGTTTCTCCATATTAAAAACCATGAAACCTGCGTAAATGTTTTAACTTTCCATCAGTGACCTTTTGCACGCTTATTTATGTATCGGACACACTTCGTGTGGAATTAGAACAGAATACGTATCATTACTAGATGACGATTCTGCTAAGTGATTTTTTTTTTAAACTGCAAATGTTCCCAGGTGCTATGCCATGGATGTATTTTATTTAGAAATCTAAAACCACAATATCAAGGCAATTTAGAGTTTGTCTAGCTAATGCATTCCTAACCCTCAAAGGTCTGCCTTTGCACTTCCATCCTGGACTGTTCCAAGGTCATTGTCTCCTGGAAACACTGATCACTTTATGAGATCATGAAATCTTCCATCTATTTTAGACACAGTTTCCATTCAGGGACCTCTGAAAATAGACATCAACTGATGTCTGGAGTCAATCATGCTAGAAGGAGCCCAGTACTTTACATGATCTTGTATATATAAGCCAAGGTTCAAAGATGTGACTTAAAAGCAGAGTGACAGATGTCAGTGACATGCTACATGTGTAAACTACTTGCTGTGCAAAGTTAAAGTAAATGGTAACAGATCAGACCGGTGGTGTTTTACACCCATTGTGCAAAGTTGGAAATGACTATACAAGATGCAGGGCAATGGAGAATCAGGCCCAAGGCATTCAGAAAATGAAATAAATTTACAATAATCTGGCATTTCCACCAAGACATTATGCATTATTAACTATTCCAGCATTAGCCATTTTTCAGAAAACGGGTACATATTACATCTCTTTCCAATTATACACAATATCACAGTAGTTATTACCAAATAATAGAAGTCATAAATGACACAGCTACATGAACACATTTGCTTATGCGCCATGTCATGTGTCACTGCAACTCAATCACTGATTTCTGAAAATCCATTTTGATAACCTCAGAAATGTTTCTAGTTATTGGAAGTAATTTACCAAAATAGGAAGTCATTAATAACTGTTTTGATTTGTCCACATTAATACCCCTTGGACTGTAACGTTGCACAGCTGTGAATGCATACGCACGGCGCAAAGCAGTGGCAAATCAGGTTCATTGGGCCAGATCATTTGCTGGTGCAGACTGATGAAGCTACGCTGACGTCAGTGCCTTTGAAGATGAGGCTCTGGCCCATTGTGTCTATGCTGAATTGCATGTTGAACCGCACCTTTCTCTAGATCGTCCCAGAAAACAACTCTTATTCAAGGTCTTTGTCTCAACTAAATGAATTATAGCACTTTTGATACCTGTTTTCTTAACGATTATAATCTTATCGTAAAACTTTCTGTTAAACAGCAGGAACTTCATTACCACTTTAAAGCACGTTCTACCTTCAGTTTGCCCACAACCTGATTTTGATGAGCTGAGTTCCCCCTCACCGTTGCGTGGCAGCAGCCCCCAGATGTTTTAAACAAAGGTTCACGATTTAACCTGTCTCACATTAATGTTTAGGGTCAGGCAGACAGGCTGCTTGTTTTTAAAGTTGTGAGTGTGTAACACAGCTCCCATCCACTCTCTCCTTTCCCCGCCCACGCACCTAGGTACCCTATGCCAGTAAAACCAGATATAAGGTACACGTAGGCAGTCTTTTAGCACGCTGAATGAGGTGTTTCCCCAGTAGCTGTCAGCTCAGTTTTCTCTCGCTAAATCAGCTCAGGCTGGAACTACTCTTAGTTTGACAGGCTCAGGCATATCCTGTCTCTTACACAATGTATCCTTGTAGGCAAATGAGCTACATGCCATCAGATCAAAACCTGCACTCTTGTCTCAGGACTAGGGCAAGTCCCTGATACAGAAAAACTCCTGGCGGGAGGACACAGGTGAGGGAGAGAGCCAGCTCTTGGGGTTCTCTCATGGAGCTTCCTCCCAATTTTTCCCTTTGGGGTGGTGTTTGACCCCATGTCCCATGGAAGAGTCAGGAGAAGGGCACTCCACACGGGGTTCCTATGCACTGGCCTTGCTCTGGGGACCCCTGCAACTCTGCCTTAGCTCCCTGACGGGACAGCACCAACAGAACTGAGCAGTCAGGGATGCCTCAGCCAGCAGGTGGCTCCCCTGTGCAAAAAGCATTTTCTGCAGGGTTGGTGCGGGAGACCCTGTGAACCCTCCTAGTCATCCAACCCTCCAGGCCCTCAGCCTGCCCCGCTCCTGTCTCTAAAATGGCACAAGTGAAAAGCCCAGGTCTGAACATCCCTGAAGTTTAGGCGTTGTGAAATCTGGATCCACATTGCAACACTCTCAACAAAGTGATGACTGGAGCATTGACTGTTGTACTCAGTGGGCCTGATTCACCCCTGCAATTCCCCAGTTTTATGCTGGTGAAACTCCATGGAATGAAGTATGGAGCAGCACCATGGTAAACCAAGGTCACTTGCCCAGCTTCTTGATCAGCGACAAAAGACGTTATAACTTCTAATTGCTCATGAGATGGCTTAGAAAATAATTCTGGCTAAAAGTACCGTGCTGGATATTGCTTGTAGAAAAGGAGATAGCTAGTTAACATCCCATCTCACATTAGATAGATCGATAGATATAAAATCTGTCGAACAAAAGGTCTCTTTGATTCCTGCTGAAAGCAGTTTCTACTTTGATACCATAAATAGGAAAACTCTGTCAAGGGGAAAGCGTAGAAAAGTTTCTACTACAGAAACTATACTTTGCTTTATATGATGTGTTTTTGCCTTTATAGAGTATGCCCCCCAAAGAGCTGCAAATGCCTTTCGCGCAGATGATACACTGAGACAGCATCTGCCTACCTAGCCTCCCCCTCCTCCCTTTTCAGCTGTGTTCAAACGTGTTACAGCCACATTTACTTTAACAGGTGAATAATTGCAATCTTCTGCACTGTTGAAATAGCTGGAGGATATTAGCCATTTGCTGCAATTTATAATTTAACCATGACATTTTAACAGCATGGTATGTTTTGAAATAATTGCCAAATGTTTTGTACCTTGGTTGGGAAATTTTATTCAACTAAAGTTTATTCATTTTTAGGCCCAAAATTCAACTGAAAAGAGCAAACTCAGCAATAAATTACATTAAATGCTGTCTCCTTAAATATAGCTCTGTCCAGAATTATTTGAGTTTGCAGTATCAATTCCTATGAACTGGCAGGCTATTTAGATATTAACACGTCACCTTGGAATCCATAACCTATGATTTAGGCCAAGCTGGTAGTACTGCATGTAGCTAAGCTTGCCCTCCCTTCCTACAGTATATCCCTGTTTTCAATTACTTATGACTTCACCAGATTTTAACCATTCAAACTGATGTTCCATGTTGGGTATCTGCCTCAAGCTAAATTTTTTGGGGACGTTTTGCCAAAAAAAGGTTCAGCTGTTCCTGAGAATGCAATCAGGGAAAAATACATTGTTTGGGCCAGGTTAAAAAAAAAAATCTTATAACCATTTTGTTAGGTGACTCGAGTGCCTCCATCCATTGAATTTGATGGGAGGATTAGCTTTGTTTCAAGAATGTGCCTTTTGCTGACCCCAGGGGAAACCACCTACCTTTGGCCAGGTTATAAGCCTTTGAAAAATTGCAGTTCACACGTGCTCAGTCGAGACTTGTTTGTTTGGCTGCTAAATTCTCACAATTCTATATACACTGAGTATGCTCCATCTTGGGGATACAGGGCTGAGCAGGCTTTTCACTGCATTTGCTGCACGCAGCTGCTGTGGTCCATGTGATGCTGGACACCGAAACTAAGAAGTGGAAGACTGTCTCTCCTGTAACCTCTGTGCTGCCCATTAGGACCCCGGCAGCAGGGAAGAGGATGTTGTCTGATTGTAATGAGGAGGGAACAAGAGCCAGATGGGGAAGATGGTGGAGGAGTAGACAGACAAGGAGCCTGTGGGAGGGGAGCCTAAGACTGGGAGACGGTAGCTTGGACCTGGGAGTTGACAGGGGTTGGGGGAAAACCAGACGTAGGAGCAGCTGAAGGTGTAGGGAGGGAAGATAGATTGGTTAGGCAAGGAAACTGAGGTCAGAGGAAACAGGGGTAGGGGAAGACTGGGACTGGGATGAGGTGACAGGGAAAAGAGACATGACTGGGATAGGAACAGAAAGGGTCAGACTTGTGGGGAAACTAGGCAGAAGGAGTTGTGACCTCTAGGTCATAATCCCTCCAGAACAGACTGGAACCCAAGATTTCTCTGGTCTTGGCAAATATCTGTGAAGCTCTTAGGCAAAGAGTGTGCCTATAGCGCAGGTCCATATAGACAATAACAACCTACTACGGCTACCAGCTACTCCATTCGCTCAGGTGCCAGAAGTCTGTGTGGCGGATCTAAGGATTTCCTCCTGCTGATGACTCGTGTGAGTGTCCGTATAATGATGGATTTTTTTTTCAGTTTGCTTTTTTAAGAACCTAAACAATTTCACACACAAAAAAACCTGTGCGAAACGAACATTAAAGTTGCAAAGTCAAGCACTCAAAAGTTAGGCAGTGCCAGAATTAAGGCTGTTTGTGCGATTTTAATTCGGCCCCTCTGTGCATATTATGATTAAGGCTGTGCTTTTGGCACAGAGGTCATGATGTTCACAGTCACTGAGAATTTTAATAAAATCTGCAGCTATCGCAGCAGTGGCTCCTGTGGGCCCAGCTCCTCACTCAAGGCATTGCAACCTGGCCCACATGGTTGCAATGCCACTTAGGTTTGGAGATGGAGGGGACAGATGCGCTGAACGCACTCAGCTGCAAATGAAGTCAATGGAAGCTGTGCTATAAACATATAAAGTCCTATATAATGCTAAATACCCTAAAAAATCTGAGCTGACGTATCTCAAATTGGGCACCAAAAGCTAGTGGATACTTTTGGCCTTAATGTTTTTGTGCCTCAAATTCCCATTTACAAAAAAGGGATAATATCATCTCCTCATTTCATGTGTGTGTGCTGAAGATGAATTAATGCATGCGTGTGATGGACTCAGATAATATAATGATGAGTGCCATCGAAAAGCCCATGTTCAAATTAATAAGTCTGTCTTCAGAGCAGAGTTTGAATAGCATGCAATAAATAAGGCTTGGGGGCCACACCCTGAACCATGAAAAGAAAAGAAAATATTGAAGAGCTGCTGATTCAATGAGCATTGCCTGCCCTGTGCAATGAATTAGGCAGGGATACTGTGTAAAAATATGTGAGCATGTAATTAAAGACTGTGTCATAATGCATATGCACAAGGTTGCATGGTCAAACTTATGAGTTCTTGACGTTGCATCCTTAGCATGGTTTAAGGATGTAATAAGGTGTATGTCTGTAAGTAGGTTACTGGGAGTAATTTACTCATGGAGAGGCCAGAATGAGGTGTAAGTTAAATTAGGGGGGGAAGGCCTAAGTTAGCTTACACTTCCTTCCTGGAAGTTGCTTTTGCTGGTTGACCATTCTCTTTTCTGGCCCCTTGACTTATACGTTACTCCAGTTTAGACTCTCTAACCCAGTCTTACCGACATGTAATTTAAACCACCTTGCACATAACCTCTAACTTGATTATGTACCTTCAACTCAGTAACATATAGCATTGCCAGACGTCCGGTTTTCGACTAGAATGCCCAGTCGAAAAGGGACCCTGGTGGCTCCGGTCGGCACTGCCAACTGGGCCAATAAAAGTCCTGTTGTCGGCACAATGGGGAGCCGGGGCTACGGCAGGGTCCTGACCTAGGTCCGCCTGACCTAGGTCCGCGAGGCTCCAGGAAGGGGCCACCAGGTCCTTGCAGCCCTGAGGCACGTGGGTGGCCAGGGGCTCCGTGCACTGCCCCCACCCCCAGTGCCAGCTCCATAGCTCCCATTGGCCGGGAACTGTGACCAATGGGAGCTGCGGGGACAACACCTGCAGGCACGGGGGCAGCGCGCGGAGCTTCCTGCAGGGACCTGGCAGACACTTCCTGGAAGTCACAATTAACTCAAAAATATTAATCATGCTTAAAAAAATTAATTGTGATTCATTTCACTATTAAAATATAGAGTACCATGCTGATCACGCTTATTTAAAAAAATGCATTAATTAAAATTGTGACTGAACTCCTTGGAGGAGAATTGTACGTCTCCTGCTCCATTTTACCTGCATTCTGCCATATATTTCATGTTATAGCAGTCTCGGATGATGACCCCGCACTGTACACTGTGTATTCTGTGGTGTAACTGAAATCAATATATTTTAAAATGTAGAAAACATCCACAAATATTTAAATAAATGGAATTCTATTATTGTTTAAAGTGCAATTAATCGTGATTAATTTTTTAATCGCTTGACTGCCCTAGATCAACTGAACTGTATGCTCTCCTTTTCTGGTCTGTAACCAGCTTAGGTCTGAGCATGTCACATCTTGGCAAAAAAAATTGGAGATCCTCTGACTTTACAGTTTTCTCTACAGGCTCTTGAGCCCCTCACAACATCTGAAGGCAGCATCCCTGTGACCATTGGCTTGTCATACCTTTTTCTGAGTCCAGAGCATGCATCCTAAACCTATCTGGCCCAGCCTCTGCTGCACCATTAACTAGAAAGTAGAGATTGGCCCAAACCAAAACCTTGAATATGAATTTCTTCAAATTTGGGAAATACAGTCAGATACAAATCTATGGATTTGGTTTAGAGTCAGATCGAAAAATTAAAAGGGACTCAACTTTCTGATTCTGGCTCAGGAGCAGCCAAAATCTCACAAACCAGCATTTCTTTTGAGATTTTATCCCCAGAAGGCAGAAATCTCACAACAATGGATGATTCAGTGGATTTATTTTAGTGTGGGCCAGACTTATGAGAATTGTGATGGACCCACTGGTGTTAGTGTCACTACTGTTATAACACCATCTTTACATTTCTAGGTGTCTGTTGTTCTGCTTGATGCACCTGCATTTTTAATATTCTGTTCAGATGTAGCCTGTTACAGAGGAGAGATTACCCATGTTGTCTCAAGTACTCTTCACTTTTGTTGTTTCTCATTGAAGAAAATAGAAAATTCTTACTAACTAATCCCAAACCCTACCAGTGATTCTGCCTCAATCGTGAACCTCCAAAGTCTAGACTAGACCTAATCTGGATTTTAACTTCACTTTCTCAGCTACTCTCTCTTCTGCTGACTTGTATTGCATGGTGATTGTTAGAGTTGCGCAGGAACTGGAATTTCCATTTCCCATGAAATTCTGCGATTCTGAAATTTGTTTTTGTTACAAAGGAGAAAAAGTGTCTAATTTTTCTGCAAAATAAAATTTTTGAAAAAAATTCACTTTGGGTCAATTGAAATATTTTGTTTCAATGAAATTATTGTTTTTTTATTTTAAATATTAAAATAAAATACATTTCTCAATGCAAATGTGTTTCGCAATTAAAAATTTAAACATTCCATACCAAAAGTGAGAGAATGGAACGTTTGGACACTATCAAACTGTTTCATTTCAATGTTTTTAGTGAAATTTCATTAAGATCAACAGATTCCCAAGAAAAATTTCAGTGAAAGAACATTTTCTAAAAGAAGTGCTATCGGAAAATTTTCTACCAGCTCTCATAATTATCCAGGACTCAGAAAGCCTGTGTCTTATTGGAATGGTCACAAAAATATTTCAATTATATAAAATCCATCAAAAAATTATTCTTGACAATGATCTTCATTCCAATGAGTTGGGAAGGTTGAAATATTCACTTCAGTAGAATTTACCAATGTACTGTGAAGAATTTTCTTACACAAGAAAATGGTGAATGCTATTTACAATGCTAACCTTGAATGGAAGAAGTTTCATTGCCAAGACATTTTTGTTCTGTGACATTTTAAAATATGATGATTATTATGTGCCTTGCTATAATAAATGCAATTACTATGCAATTTCCATCAAGAATATTAAATGGAAAATAAAAGAAATGCAACGTTAAGGCTGATTCATGATCCTGAATCCACCCTCACCATGCGTAGCTGATGTGCTTACCGTACTGGAAAGTTTTGGCACAGTGACTGAACTTAAATACGCCAAGAAACTAAGATACTATGGTTATGATGATGGAACAAATAGAGAAAATTAAAGCTGATTAGACGGGAGTCAGTCTTGTCACCATTATCAGTGCTTCAAGAGCTCCAAACAGTTTTATACTCTAGCTGCTAATTATTCCCTAAAGGTTTAATGCAGTATGGTACATGAATGGTTGACTTCAAAAAAATCATTTGAAAGCACAGCATAAAAGTGATGTCATATTTAGCTTAAGCTGCCATTCTAATCAATATTTAGAGGACTGAAACAACTACTCACATTCATTTGAGACATTCTCCTACAAATTTTGAGCCGCCAAATATAAATACGGTAGGAGTATACTTAGCGTTGGCGTTACCAATTTGCACATGCAGCTACTTGTCTTTGTACAGGCATACACGTATCTGTAAGGGGGAAGGGACCATCTGCACCCACAGGTATAGTCACAAATTTTGCAGGCCCGGTTTAAAAAATAAGCCCATTCTTGTGTCCTGCATTCCCCATTGACTTCATTAGGAGCAATGTGTGCAGACAGTCTCTGTGTGTTAAAAATGTCAAACAGGATACTTAGACAGGAATCCAAGATGTCTGTGAACAGAACATGTTGCTCGCAAAGAAAGATCTTCATAAGAAAAAAATCAAGATCTAATAATAAAATCTTGTAGCGTTGTCTGCAGTATCCAACTGGTTTACCCAATGGAACTGTTTCTTTAAAAAATTCATTCATAAACATCCTAATTTTGAAGACCAGCAAGAAACATTTCAGTTTTCAACATGATCAAAAGATCATTAATTGAAATCTTTGCGCTCCTGGGCTAACGTATATGAAACATGCAGCCGTACACCTACTCTTGCAGTAATCAACGTTATTTGCTTAATAATGTTATTAAAGAAGTCATAGTGTAGGCAGGCCCAGGAGGAGCACCTCATTTTAAAATGTTGCAGAAAATTGCAAGGAGCATCGGTATTTACAAGAGCTATGGGAGACCCCAATGCAAACCAAAACCTACCTTACTGCTGTATGAACAGTTTCCCTTCATCATTGTGGTCTTAAAATATCAATGAAAGAACGTGTGTCTTTGTGATTTGCCACAGCCAGACAAAAACAGCTCTCTCTTTGAAGGCTTGTGGGCTCTTGTCAGCATACAGTGACTTAGGGCACTTCAGTCCGGGCTTGAACTGAAGGGGAACTGGAAGAAAGCAGCTCTCTATCAAAACAGAGGACTAGTACTTTTGTGGAACAGAGCAGCGGGAAAGAAAAGCTTCCTTCATAAATGTTTATCAAACAGGGTCCCAATTATCAAAGCCGCTTCAGTTATCTAAGGGATTTTAGCCTGCCACCAATAACCATGGTATCTGATCACCTTCCATGTCAATTCAATGGCAATAGCAAAATCCCTTATGAATTGTGTGGAGTCTGATTCGTCTCCCTTTCCAAGGTCATTACTCTGCTTAGAGTCAGGTTTTTATTTTAATTAGGAGGCAGTCGAGACTGACCACAGCCGTTGCTGCCTTTCTTATATTCAAAGTCAGCCAAAATGTTTAGGGAGGAAAAAGGGCATAAGGAACATTTGAAACTTTTTGGAAAGACTCTAAAGCCTTTGGGGTCATGCTGCTGTCATTACACACCCAAAACTGACTTCACATTGGCAGCGGTGTGCACAGGATCGGCCATCCATGTTTATTAGAGTTAGCTACAATATTTTCATCAAAACATTTTTCAATGACAAATGGGTTTTTGAGGAAATTTTTTGCCTGGATCAAAATTTTCTGTTTTTTCAACATTTCCCCCCCCCCCCATTTTTCCCCCTCCATACAGTAATTAGTGGAAGGTGGGGAGAGAGAGAAAGGGAAAGACTGAAAATCTTGAAATCAATTTTGTGGTTTTCATTTAATCAAAAAAAATTTGTCACTACAAAAACTTTTCAGTTCATTTCAAATTTCTCACAGAAAATATATACTTTTTGGGGGGTTGGCTCCAGTATGCATGATGACATCTCTTCATTTACTTACAGGCTTTGCTTCACCATTTCAGAAATCATTTCATAGTGACTGAATCTCCAGTAAGCGGTATACATTCTACCTAAATGCTCTCTAGGTATTCCTAGAGTAACCATCATCAGAGTTTCCGAGTGCCGATTAAAAGTTTTTTGTTAAAAACCATTATTATTAATAGTTATTAATTGCATAGTGAAAACACTGTTCTATGTGCTTTATAAGCAGGCATGAAGACACGATCACAGCCCCAAAATTTAATACAGAAATACATTATATAGTTTACTAATGGTTTGGGAGTGGGTTTTTTTTTTGTAGTGATGAACCCCAAAGTCTACACACACCTCTTTTTGGTTTTGCCAAGGCTTTATAGCATGTACTGTTGTCATTCTGGTCCTACATGCGCTATCTCCATCTGCTTGCCAGTCTAGGATTTGTTCTTTTTTTGCTATAGCAAGCATCTGCATCCAACCACGCGGTAGTCTCTGGTTCATTTTCTGCTTTCTCTCCCCTTCTGTGCAGAGCAGCTCTGCTATTTTACGGTTTTTGCCTGCTATAGTGGTCTATTGCATACACTTATCTAAATTACCATCACATTGCTAGATCATTCTGTAATTTCTTTGTATCATCCACTCTGAGAGCACTGTTTCCTAGTTTATCCTCAGACACTAATTACTGTACAGTCTACTTCTTGCACCACATTCATTATTGAAATACTGTATTAAATCGTTCTGAACCCAGTTCTCATCTCTGTGATTCTGCCACCAGATTTCCATCCATGTCAGATCATAGTTAACTAGACAATATTGTTCTAGCTACTCAGATAGATATCTCCACTAGACGGTATCAAAAGTTTTCCTAAATACTTATATTTTGGATTATAAAAGCTTTATTTATCTATAGTTTACAAGTAACTAATTTTTCATCTCACCCTTTGCTCATGCAGATGTATCCCTAAATGCAAACATGTACTTGTGGTTCGCAAATTTTGTGGACACAGTTAGGAGGCTCCTTTATAGTTTATTGCATTCCCGTTTGTCTTCAGAACCTATGAGCATCATATTAACTGTCTTAATCTATTCTTTAAAAACCTGACCTTCCTATCATTCACCTAAATAAACTGCCTTGAATACCACCAGAAACTCCGACTGATTATTTGCAGCTCCATGTCTTTGTTATATGTTCAAATATTGAATGTAGGCTAACTAGACTGATTTCCTGGATTCCCGCTTTATTGTTCATAAAGCTGGATAATACTGAACATGACTCTCCAATTACCTGCTATCCCTCACCTGTTCTGGATGACCCTACAAATGATAAGTAGCTGTTTCACCATTTCCTCTGATAGCTCTTTAAGAACGCTTGGGCTTTTATTATTTATTAGCTGGCTCCTTTCACTAGAGTCTTATCACCGCTTTTCATATCTACCCCAAATCTGCATTAGATTTTAACTCAATACACTTCTTACTCCCCTAATTTTTTGTTGTCTTGTTAAAGACTGAGGTAAAGTAGATATTAGGTGTGTCATCCCACTTGGAATTCTTTAACCTTTGTTTTCCCTTCTCATTTAGTAGGGCAAGGCAGGATGATTCTTTGTGATCAAGGCACAACAGGAGAGATAAAAAGGGAACTGGGTTGTATCTACAGTTCTGCTACAGCCTTCTTGTGTGGCCTGGGGCACTTCTTATGTGGCTCTAAGCCTCGGTTTGCCCATCTGTAAAATGATAATAATACTCACATCCTTCACAGTTTAAAAGTCAAGGCTAAATCAAGTGTTGCTGAAAAGCAACCTTTGGTGGAAAGTGTGATATAAATATTATTTTAGACATAGTAATACCCTCACTATCTTATCCTTTCTACATGGACAAAAGCCTCTTCTTAGTTCTTTTAGCTAATAATCATTTGCTTTGTCTAGATAATTTCTGATATTAACATATCTTGTTGCTGCTACCCCTTTTCCCCCTTCAATTCTTTAAAGTAGCTCTCAGTACAGACCTGTTGGCCATGCTTTGTTCGTTTAGTGGCATAGCACTTCATTGTGCACGCACAATGCTAATGCTTAGGATTCTTCAACCTTTCTGTCCTCCTTTGCTAAAAGAGCTCATACTTCTAACATTCAAATACCCCATGAATATTAAGTCCTTTGTCAGCTCATACCCATTTCAGAAGCAACTCATCAGTGCCTTCTCTCCGAGTTGGTGACCTATGACAGACACCTCGTAGGAATTCCTCCCTTTGCCCCAACTCTGTTATCCTAACTGATCAATTGTCACCATCTATTTGTATGTCATGCACTTTAAAAGTAGTTTATTCAGAAGTCAGTAGTAATACTCCCAGTGTGCAGGGCTATATTCAGCTGTAGTAAGGCTGGCAGAATCAGGCCCTGAAATGTTCGCAACCGCTCACTTTCAATATATGAATGAAAAGCATCAATATTCCTCCATATCAACCCCCAAGGGAAAGGAGGCTTTGGGCCATACTGCTATTGGGTGTATTAAAAAGGAAGACAGACAACAGGCAAAACCAAAGGAATTATTCAGCATGAACAAGAAGCACATGCAATTTACGATCCAAACAGCATGGCTTAAGTTGTTATAGCCTCCTTTTTGCTCTCCACCCATCATCGCGATCTGTTTGTCTTTGCTCACTGGTTTGTGTCCCATTTTAGAGTAAGTGCCCTATGGCAGGAACCCGTGCTTTCCTATTTCTGGAAAGGGCCAAGAACCCCTTACCCATTCCCATGCCTGAAGTCAGCGTTAAAAAGCTAAGTCCCCACAACGCTTTGGACACAGGAGTATTTGCATGTTCTGCCAGAAGACGACCATTCTAACTGGCAAATGTAATATGAGGCAGAAAACATACTGTGAACCCAGAAGTTGGTGGTCTACATCCCTGTGGAAAACCACAGGATCACCGAATTGGCTGCCCACTAGAAGGTCTCCATGCTACTGAGCCTTCACCAAATGGAGACCCATAACACTTGCAGCTGCATTCTAAGTGGCAGCTTGGCTCCCCAAGACTTAGACAAACACCAGGTAAGGGGTGTTGCTGCAGACCCTAGACTCCCGTGGTTCTCTGTACTCACAGCACACACAGACAATACACTCCTGGGACGCTCTCACTGTCTCGCAGTAAATAGCTGCCATCCATCCCTGTAGACAGCAGCAGCTTCTCCCCAGTCTCCCGGCTGATGTTCCCATGATAAACATCCATAGAATCCATTTTCTGAAGGTCAACTGAGTGGAGCCCGATAGAACCCAGCTAGCCAGAGGTGCTAGTGACGGTTACACAGCTCACTGCTGTCACTCGTCTGCTATCCAGCTGCTCACTCAATGGTTGATGTAAACAGGATGTGTTCCCACCTTGAGCTTCTCTAAAGACTTTTCATACTGACAGCCAGAGCTGCTATCACCTATAAGGCATACGTGACATTTGACAGCACTCATATGACTCACAGCTTTCAAGATAGATGTTAATAACAGGTACATGAAGCCCACAATCTCCTTAAGAAAAAGCAGTGCTCCCTTCCCCACAACCCAGAATGCACAAGCTCTGGTTAGGCTGAGAGCCACAAGGGTCTGCTAGTATTTTCAGTAAAATTTTTGTCTTTTAAGGGTTTAAAATGTTGGAAAATTGGAAAAAGTAAGGGTCAGACCTGTCCTCAATTGTCTAATCTAGGGCCCCATAGTGCAAGCATAGAGATGTGTTATCAAATGAGCAGAAACCTGAAGTTATGGCAAGGCAATCTAGCAACAAGGGACACTGTATGTTTTGCATGCGGTAGCAAAGACTTTAAGGGTAAAGAAGTTAAAACAAAGTATATGAATCACAAACGGAAGAGATTGAACCTCTAAATACATGTATTTCCATAGGGTTGAGCAGAAATGCTGAGTGATTTGCAAGTCACTGTAAGAACTAAAGCTTATCACCTGACTCTTAAACCCACTCCGAATCTATCAGTCACCAATGCCTCTCGGGCAAGTAATTTCAGCTCTCCATGGCCCCTTTACTCCAGCTCAGCCTCCATAAAGGGATTGCAAAGGTAGGTTAAGTGACCCCATGTGGAATACTCCCAGCATAGAGTGGTATCGTACTAACAGAACGGCTCTACACCCCCTCTCCATGCAGCCATAGGCATAGGGACATGCCCAGGGGGGGTGTATGTGGAAGGAAATGGGTATGACCAGAGCACTCCACACTCCAGCTCTCTGGGGCCATACAGCAGCCCACTTTTAGCCTATTAGCAAACATGCAGGTAGACCGTTCAAAGCCCTGGGGCCAAGCATATCCCTAGCCCGGCCCAGAAGTCAGGATGTGCTAAGGTGGCTTAAAGCTACTCTGAGCCCTCCCAAAGCTGCACCTTCTGCAAGGAGCAGCTCAGAAGCAGGGCTGCTGTCTCGCTTTGTACAGCTCTTACTGAAAGTGTTGTGAACCTCTTCAAGTGGAGCCCGTCTATAATAAATAAGTTAGCTGGGAGCAAGACACTGTTGTGATGGGAGCACTGGAAATGGAGATAGGAATGGTAGGAAAAGGGGCTAACCTGTTTTTCATACTTATTCATTGTGGATAATTCTGGGGGTGCAAAATCAGGGGCACCCAATTGTCAAAAATGTCTGTGAGCATTTTTTTCATCAAAGGCACCTGCCTCTAGCTCATCACAGCAAAGGTGTGCAGCTTTTCATCTGCTTTTCTTTCTTTCAAAACTAATGTTGAAAACGTAATTCACCAAATGCCACTTGTAAAGAGAGTTCCTATGAAGAGCTGAGTGCCTCCCCCCTTAACAACCATCCCAGGCTTTGGTAGATTGATGGCACTCAGCACCTTGCAGGATCAAACCTGAAAAGAGTATTATAGCTCACTTTAAACCCATGGAAATCAAGCATTTGAGCGCTAAGGCTGAAAATGCGTCATTTCAAGCCACTGCACGTCGGTATTGCAGGTGATTATTTTCATGTAGTTGTATGGTATGTGAATGCTCTTCATGTCAGAGGTGCTAATTATTTCCACTTCAAGGCAGATGATACGTTATTCCGAACGCTTCGGTAGATTAAGCTGGTGGAGCTCAGAGTAGTATATTTTAGAAACTGCATTTGACATTTGGAAATATTTTTCCCTTCAGCTGTTCAACAACAAGGTTGTCCTTCTCGTAGCTGTGAACTTCAATGCAGTGCTGATGTAACATTGTCACATGCAGCGAGTTCCCACACATCCTTCCTGACACTATTAGCAAAGCAGACATTTCAGTGTTGTAGAGAAGTGGGTAAAACAAAAGGTAGAACAAACTCAGAGACACATGCCCAGCATGTATGAAAAAATCACTTTCCTTCAGCTCCTGTGGGCTGACATGGCTTTCCTAGGTGTGTTTGCTGTTTGAAATCACTAGTATATCTGGTCAAATGATCTACCTGCCCGTTTGCTAATAGGCTAAAAATTTACTCCCTCACCTCCCTCCCACACATACACTTAAGACATTTCCATGTATGGACAAATATCTACCTATGGAAAAATTGCATTTTTATTTCCTGAAGCTGGAGGATACCACATGGCAGTACATGGGATTGCCTCATATTCCTTCATCAGCATTACTCAGCACAAGCAGCTTCTGCCTGGGGCCCATTGATGCATTCAGGGCTAAATTCATCCCAAGTTCAATGCTACCTGGGCCATCACCCTCTGGGCCCTCAGGTAGTTCTTCACACGGGCAGAAGCAATATACCTAGTATAGGGGAGCGGAGCATTCTGCTTTGGTCACATATGAGACCTATTGGGTCAGTAACTGGAGGCCTGATTTATCACTTCTCTGCTCCTGGTGCAGTCAGTCAGTAAAGAACTTCACAATGTTTGGGTGGCCAACCTGTGGCTCCGGAGCCACATGGGGCTCCTCAGAAGTGAACATGCGGCTCCTTGTCTAGGCACCAACTCCAGGGCTGGAGCTACAGGTGCCAACTTTCCAATGTGCCGGGAGGTGCTCACTGCTCAACCCCTGGCTCTGCCTCAGGCCCTGCCCCCACACCACACCTCCCCCCCCTGAGCCTCCTACACGCCACAAAACAGCTGATCGGGAGGTGCAGGCAGGGAGGGAGGGGGAGGCGCTGATCAGCGGAGCTGCCCATGGGTGGGAGGTGCTGGGAGCTCGGGGAGGGGGGGGAGCTGATGGGGGGCTGCTGACGTGTTACTGTGGCTCTTTGGCAATGTACATTGGTAAATTCTGGCTCCTTCTCAGGCTCTGGTTGGCCACCCCTGGGCTAGAGATAGGCCCAAGCCACAACATCTGCATCTGGATCCATATGTCCCCAGCCGTGTTGAGAGAATCTAGTAGGGGGGAGGGAATTGGGACTTTCTGAGAACCCATGTTCATATCTAATGCTCTAGGTCAGAGGTGGCCAACCTGAGCCTGAGAAGGAGCCGGAATTTACCAATGTACATTGCCGAAGAGCCACATAACACGTCAGCAGCCCCCCATCAGCTCCACCCCCACCCTCCCCCCGCTCCCAGCACCTCCCGCCCACCGATCAGCGCCTCCCCCTCCCTCCCCACACCTCCAGATCAGCTGTTTCGTGGCATACAGGAGGCGCTGGGGGGAGGAGCAGGGGCTCGGGGAGGGCGCGGGAGGGGGTGGAGTAGGGGCAGGGCCTGTGGCAGAGCCAGGGGTTGAGCCTGGCCCATTGGCAAGTTGGCACCTGTAGCTCCAGCCCCAGAGTCGGTGCCTAGCCAAGGAGCCGCATGTTCACCTCTGAAGAGCCGCACGTGGCTCCGGAGCCAGAGGTTGGCCACCCCTGCCCTAGGTATCTAGCTGTGGCATAGCCACAGCCTCAGTCAAGCCACCAATAGACATCCCTGGAACCCATTCACTGGTCTTCACAGCTACTACCAAGGCAGAAGGAGCTCTGCACCTGCTTACTCTCAGAGACTTAGCAGTTTCCGAGGCAAATTTGGACTTGATAGAGCCTGAAAATTTCAACAGCAGTATTTACAGCAGGTCTATAATCTAGTGACAGAGATGGCAGGGTGTTTACGGCCTCACTTATCAAAGTGTTGGGATTCAGCTTCCCTGTTTACTTTTTTTTTTATAAATCAGTTGTGAAAATATTTGCACAACGAAGTAGAACTACGTGTACTGAAAATACGGTTGTGTGTGTGGTGGCAGGCATTCAGCTAAGCACCCTACCCACATAAAACTTATGTAGATTTTTTTTCACACTACTGTCACTCTAAAGTTGTTTTGGGGATTTCATCTAACTTTCCTCTTTCTTGACCCATTTTCACTTTTAATAGGTGATTTCAAAAGACGTCCATGTGGTAAGTGGGAAGGGAAAAAACAAAATCAGAATGAGCCAGCATTGCAAATGTCATTTGACCACTTTTAGGATTTCACTGAAGTGTTTGCAGGAACTCTCTACACTTTTTGAGCATGAAAAGCTTTCTTAGAAACAGATCCATAGATTTATAAGCTGTCAGATCTGCTTTGATGTTTGAGCATGCAATATTTATCACCAAAAAGGGAAAGACAATTGTTGCAAACATTGTAATTTTATAACTGAAAGGCAAAAAACAAACAAACAAAAAACTCAATGACTTCGACACAAGTTCTTTCTACAAGGGGGATTGACTGGAGAGAGGCAAAGGTGAATTGTAAGCAACTGTTGCTGCCCTGATCCAGGAAGGTTTAGTACCAGGCAAGCCCCACGGCCCATTTTAGAGTAAGGGCTGCTCCAAATTGAATGGGTTGCCTGTAGTCCCCAGGAGCCACTATGGTGGCTCTTACTCCACCCAAGCTGAAGAAATCCGCTGCGGTATCTCAGCTAAGCTTCGTTTGTGCACCACCAGAACAGCTGCCAGCTGCCACAGCCCAAATCAGGATCAGAGTCAGTCTCTCTAATTTTGACCCAGCTCAGGGTTCAGAGCCAAAACGTTGTACCGTAAGACAGAGCCTTACCTTGAGCAGTACATTTTGGGATGCCTCCGTAGTTCATTATGCTGTGCTATTTTCCATGACTGTGCCAGCAAGGAATGGTAAACTGTAAACTGCAGCATTTCTGCCATGTGAGTGAATGGGGAATGGCCTGGTAACACAGAACTGACCAGTGGGAGCAGGACTGGTCCCACAGTGTGTCTTCTTTCTAACACCCTGAGCCTGATTCTGCACGGTGCGGAGCTCCCTCCTCTCCCACTAACATGGCTTGGAGAGCACTCAGCACCTTGCTGGGTAAGCTCAGCAACTGCAGGATCAGGCCGGCCTCAAAATGGTTCAGCGAGCAGCTGTGTAAACTTGCACACAAGCCAAGATTAAAGGTTTCTCTAAAACACAAAGGAAAGGCAGAGCCTGCTGTGCTCTGAAGTATTTGGTCATGAAAGACAGTCTGGTGCTTTGCTGCTTTTATTGGTTATTTCTAAAAGCCAAAGGTTGGCGTGGACGTATAGAACCTCACCTTAATGCAGAGCAGGGACAGCATCTTATCACCCCAGGGTACACAGCAATACTGAGACCAAATGCCCTCTAAACAGCTAGGCAGTTAAAGCCCTTTTCACTGTTATGGTACGTTCAAAAAGAAAGCTGTGCTTAAAGCAGTGGATTACGGTTCAGGAGACCTGGGTTCATGTGCCAGCTGTGACAAAGACTTTGTGTGAACTTGGGCAAATCTCTTAATCTCTCTGGGCCTAAATTACCTGTCTCTAGAATGGGAATAATAATGCTTCCTTTGCCTGTTTTGCCTAGCTGGCCTCTGAGCTCTTTAGGGCAGAGGCAGTCTCTTGCTTTGTGTATGCAGAGCATTGATCTCAACGGGAACCTAATTTTGGCTAGAGTGCTACTGTAACACAAAGAATGTAACTTATAAAGATTAATTAATCACAGCATCCCTGTGAGGTTGGTGTGACGCTGACAGACCAAGTGCCAGCTCATGCCAAGGCCCTGGGCCTTACTGAACAGACAAACACAGCCTGAATCAGTCTGGTTCATAGAATCATAGAATATCAGGGTTGGAAGGGACCTCAGGAGGTCATCTAGTCCAACCCCCTGCTCAAAGCAGGACCAATCCCCAACTAAATCATCCCAGCCAGGGCTTTGTCAAGCCTGACCCTTAAAAAAGTCTAAGGAAGGAGATTCCACCACCTCCCTAGGTAACGCATTCCAGTGCTTCACTACCCTCGTAGTCAAAAAGTTTTTCCTAATATCCAACCTAAACCTCCCCCACTGCAACTTGAGATCATTACTCCTCGTTCTGTCATCTGCTACCATTGAGAACAGTCTAGAGCCATCCTCTTTGGAACCCCCTTTCAGGTAGTTGAAAGCAGCTAACAAATCCCTCCTCATTCTTCTCTTCCACAGACTAAATAATCCCAGTTCCCTTAGCCTCTCCTCATAAGTCATGTATTCCAGTCCCCTAATCATTTTTGTTGCCCTCCGCTGGACGTTTTCCAATTTTTCCTCATCCTTCTTGTAGTATGGGGCCCAAAACTGGACACAGTACTCCAGATGAGGCCTCACCAACGTCGAATAGAGGGGAAAGATCACGTCCCTCGATCTGCTGGCAATGCCCCTACTTCTACATCCCAAAATGCCATTGGCCTTCTTGGCAACAAGGGCACACTGTTGACTCATATCCAGCTTCTCATCCACTGTAACCCCTAGGTCCTTTTCTGCAGAACTGCTGCCTAGCCATTCGGTCCCTAGTCTGTAGCAGTGCCTGGGATTCTTCCGTCCTAGGTGCAGGACTCTACACTTGTCCTTGTTGAACCTCATCAGATTTCATTTGGCCCAATCCTCTAATTTGTCTAGGTCCCTCTGTATCCTGTCCCTATCCTATCCTATCCTAAGATCAGCAAGGATTTCACTGTTAAGCCAAGCTGGTCGCCTGCCATATTTACTATTCTTTCTACACATCGGGATGGTTTGTCCCTGTATAAGGATTCTTTAAAATACAGTCAGCTCTCCTGTACTTCTTTCCCCCTCATGTTATTCTCCCAGGGGATCCTGCCTATCAGTTCCCTGAGGGAGTCAAAGTCTGAAGTCTTTTCTGAAGTCCAGGATCCGTATTCTGCTGCTCTCCTTTCTTCCTTGTGTCAGGATCCTGAACTCAACCATCTCATGGTCACTGCCTCCCAGGTTCCCATCTACTTTAGCTTCCCCTACTAATTCTTCCCGGTTTGTGAGCAGCAGGTCAAGAAGAGCTCTGCCCCTAGTTGGTTCCTCCGGCACTTGCACCAGGAAATTGTCCCCAACACCTTCCAAAAACTTCCTGGTTCATCTGTGTGATATTATTGCCAAAATAGATACTAGCGTTATAAAAATGTTTTGACTTAATGGTATGTATGTAGGATGCCGCATGTATTAATCCTACTTATATTATCTGTATCCCATATTATAAGGTACTGTTTAAATATTTGCTCTGTAACTATAAAAATGTTTGCTAAGACTGTAAACCTTCCCCTTCCTCCCCCACCCCAGTCAGGGGAGAAGCATTACTAAGTGCTAAATACTAGTTTACCACAAGAAGCGTTATCTCCTCCTCAACAAAAGGTCTACTGATATCAGATATACCATTGTGGATGAAAAACGTTGTTGATTGCAAACCCTCCCACCCCCACATGCCTGGGAAGAGGGTATGTGACAAGCCCTTCTCCCGCCACAGCTTGAATGCTGGGAGCAGGGGTGCTGGAACAGTTTGTACAGTGGGGAGTGCTGAGAGCCACTGAACCAAACTGTAAACCCTGTTGATGATGGAAACCACTTCAAGCCAGGGGGGTGTGACAGCACCCCTAGTTCCAGTGCCTATGGAAGGGAGGGAAGAGAATAAAAATGGCTGTTTAGGAGAAATTGTTATCTTTCTGCCCCTGGGAGTCCAGAAAGCATAAATTCCTAAACACAAGCAAGAGGTCCCCATGCTGCTTGGCTTGGGTTAAGCAAAAAGGACATAAAGGCTTGCTTATTATAGATTTATATTTTTGATTATTACCTTTTGAACTTCAGATTGTACCTCAGTGGTGTGTGTATGTTTACTTGCTTTAACCTTGTAAATAACTCCCATTTCTTTTTCCCAATTAAGAAACCTTCAGTTAGTTTGTTACAGGATTTGCTACAACCATTGTCTTTGGTTTGAGATCTGAGGTACAATTGGCCTGGAGTAAGTGACTGGTCCATTGGGACTGGAAGTAACCTGAATATTGTACTCTCACTCTCCCCAGTTCTACTTGAACCACACAGCCAGGGTTTCTTTTACCAGTGGCTGTTCTGTGAAATACACTGCTGGGGAGCGGCAGGGCGGGCAGAAGGGGGCCGGGCTGCACACCAGGTAATACAACCTGGAGTTCTATTACCTTACAATGGAGTTCCTCCTGGGTACCACACTGTACTGAGAAAATAGATTGCTAATTAGTGATGGAAGATCTGTGTCCAGTTCAATTCAAATATGCAGCAGACACTTAGCTAAACCACTCTGGCCTAAAGGATTTCAAGGGTCCCAGCACTCCCTGGTTTTCTTTAACATTTATTATGATGTAATAGTTGCATTGCAGAAGTGCCCAAGGGCCCCAGTCAGGATCAAAGCCCATTGTTCTAGGCACTGTACACAAAAATAAGTAAAGGGCAGTCCCTGCCTCAAGAGCTTAATATTACAGTAGCTTCTATGGGCTCCAAACAGGATTGGGACCCCACTGTGCTTGGAGCTGCACATGCCCTTATAATGAAAAGGCAGTCCCTGTTCCAGAGAGTTTAGTATTCCATTAGCACCTACAAGCTCTAATCAGGATCAGGGCCACATTGTGCTAGATGCTGTACAAACAAATAGCTCTGGGGCTAGGACTCTGTCTAGGAGAGCTGTAAGTATTGCAAGAATGGCATTTCTCACAATATTTCAGAAGCCATTACTTGTCGAAGTGCATGAGAATGGGGAGGGGGAACTTTTGGCAAACCTCTGCAAAGATTTGATTCTTATTTTAACCAAGCCACTTCAATCATCCCTAGTGATGATACCGCCATATTTTGTTGAATTTTATAGCAATTGTGGCTATTACAAAACTAATGCAAGTGCATCATTAAAATGCCCAGATAATTTTATTTGGCTGAAAATAGCTATAACCTTGCAGACCTTTCTGAAATTAATGCCATCGCTGAACTGTTATGGGAAGACATTGTATAAAGGGCAATAAAGCAAGATTAAAAAATAACCTGCTCGAATTTCTATTTTTGATGATGCAGGTATATTATCACATATGCCATCTCTGCCTTGGTACGGTGTGTGCAACTGCAAAATAGCCAGCTGTTGCAATGCTTCTGGAATAAAAAGGTAGAAAAACAATTAAGCGATATGAGAAACCGCATTAAAACACTGCTAACTTTTTATATGATTTTCGGTATATTAGGTAACTTTCAATTTTAGTGTAACCTCTCACACAAAACAACTGTGCAAGATATTAATTGGAGATAAAGTCAGCAAGCCTACATGAGGGAAATAATATTGTTAAAGTTCAGTAAAACATCAGCGTCATATATGGTATCTGTGTGCACGCGTGGCATTAATCTGAGCTCAGAAGGCAAATGTGATAAAGAGACAGCAGGCAAACACAGGCTACACTTCACAGAAGGTCATTTAAAAGAAAAACAGAACAAGACAGTTTCCAGATTACTGACGACCTTCACAATTTAAAGTCCTATGAATCCAGTCCTGACATCCTTACTCAGGAAAGTCTCCCATTTCAAGTGTTAATATATTGAAGTCAATAGGATTGTTGCCCTGAATGACAACTGGCCCCTATATACGTATTTAATTAGAAGGAGCCAAAAGCTTGAATCTGGGCACCCCTCAAAAATTTGGGAAGTTCAGGACACATCCTAGTTATAACATATGTAGGGGACTAGGTGACTTGGAGGCCCAGATTCTCAGAGGTCCCATCGACACCTATGGTTACCTCTAGACTCTGAGTTAGTGGGGTGATTCCCAGCTCATGTTGATATCCTCACGCTAGCTCTCATCGACAGTTGTGCAGCTGCAGTAGTAGTGACGTGGGATAGCTGCCCTGAATACAAACCTGCCTGAATCCCATTGGTCCGTTGGGATGGCTAGGCTTCTGCCCACGGTACCACAGCTACACTGCTATTTTTAGCCTGGTGGCTTGATGAAACCTAGCATGAGTATGTCTATGCAAGCTGGGAATCACTCCCCAGTTCACAGGGTAGACACAGTCTTCAAAGATCTGGGCCTGAGCTGAATAGCTGAAGCCTAGAAACATGGATTTTAGCATGTATACACCATGGTGTTTTTCAGACACCACAGTAGGGAGAGCAGTACAAGAACCTAAATAGAATACCGTTTAAATACACCTCCATCCTAGTTCCTAACCGATATTTGCCTATAATCACAAAAATACCTTGCAATTTGGAACAAATATCAGTTAGGAACTAGGATGGAGGTGTATTTAAACGGTATTCTATTTAGGTTCTTCCAGAGGGGTGGAAGGCTTATTAGCCCAGGGCCACATGCAATTGCATGTCTAATCTTTGCCTGCAATTATCTCAAATGCACACCCAGATGATACCATTTACATTCAGGCATAGATTCAAAGCATCTTAATGCCAGAAGAGACCATTATATCATCTAGTCTGACTTCTGTGTAACAGGCCATTATATTTCACCCACTTCCCTCTGTACTGAGCCCAATAATTTGTGTTACTAAAGCACAACTTGATTTAAAGACATCGTCAAGAGATGGCGAATCCACCACTTCCCTTGGTAGTTCTTTCAATGGTTAACCACCTTCCTTGTCAAAACTTTGTGCCTTATTTCCAGTTTGAATTTACCTGGCGTCAGTTTCCAGCCTTTGGTTCTCGTTCTGCCTTTCTCCACTAGGTTAAAGAGCCCATTATAGTACCCAGAATTTTCGCCCAGGGAAGGTATTTATACACCACAATCAAGTCACCTCTCATATCTTCTTTTTGATAAGCTTTCTCTAAGTTTCTCACAACAAGGTAATTTCTCCACCCCTCAAATCATTTTTGTGGCTCTTTACTGCGCCTTCTCCAATTTTTCAACATCCTTTTTTTTTTTTTTTTTTTTTTAAACGTGGACTCCAGAATTGTAAACAAAATTCCAGGAGTGATCTCACCTATGCTGCATACAGAGGTAAAGTCACCTCCCTGCTCCTACTCACTACTCCCCTGTTTATACATCCAAGGATCTCATTAGCCCATTTTGCCACAGCATCAAACTCAGAACTCTTGTTGTGAACCCTAAATCCAGAGCAATTGCTTTCCAGGGTTCAGTCCCCTATTCTGTAGGCATGGCCTGCACTCCTTGTTCCTAAATATATAACTTTGCATTTGTCTGTATCAAAACATATTTTGTTTGGCTGGTCCTCCCCTATCAAGCAATTCAGAGCATTCGGCACGACTGCCCGTAATGGGGTTCCACTCGCCGTAGGTTTGCCTCTTCATGGCTTGGTTTAGCAATTAGCTCTCATTCCATCTGGCACCCCCTTCTGTTGGCTGCTCGTGCTGTGGCTTCTCTTTTTCCTTCTTTTTTTTTTTTGGGGGTGCTCCCTCTTCATGACTCAGCCCTCCAGCCAGGTCACACTACAATCCTACTCTTCCAGGATATCAAAGTCCTACTGGGCAAGCTGTCCTTATGCCACTTCAGGCAGCCTTCCTTTCCCACTCCAGGTCCTGTGCCCTTTACCAGTGGCAGATGGGGAAACCCAGGCCCTCCCACTACTCTGGGTTCTAGTCCCGGAATCCTCTCCCTAGCAACCTTGGTCTGCTCAGTCTCAGGGGTCGTTACTGGTTCCCGGGCTACTACCCCACCTATCTCCTTGCCTATCTTGAGGCTTACCACCAGAACTTCTTCCACTCCCCACAGCTACTTCACTTCTCATGTCTCTTGTCAAATTCCCTAGTCCAGGACAGGACCCAGGGCCCTTCTTGACCCTGACCAACTCCTTTTCCCTATAGGAAGTGACTGCAGCCCCCACGCTGACTTCCTGTTTTATAATCCTCTCCCATTTAGGCTCCTTCAATCCCTGGTTCTCCTCCAGGTACGGCATATAAGTTTGATTGGCCCCCTTCTGGCACTCATTAACCTGCTCACGACTTGTGTGGGGGTGCACACTGCATTCCGCTGCCCTGTCCTCATTATTATTTACCATTCTGCCACTCATTGTGTCACTTGCAAACTCTCTCTGCAGCACTGTACATATCTGTGGCCTGAAACAAACACCTAACTTACGTCTGTAGTCATGGTAAATAGGCATACAGCTGTGTACACATTCTTGTTTGTAACCTGGTTTTCTAATATTTTCAAATACAGGTCATTAAAATATCTATAAAAATACCAAGAGAAAAAAACTTAAAAAAAAAAAAAAGCCTCTGAAGCTTGTCGGTTTGGTTGTTTTTACCGGCTGTATTTAAACAGACTATTAGAGCAAATAGCACAGTACAGCCCTGTATTTACTCTTTCTTTGCACTGCGGGGCGGGTGGGGGGCCGCGATTTTTTTTTTATTCCATAATTGGTTCAAAATGTGCTCTGGTGGTGCTACATCAATAGCGAACCCTAACGCAGAGACCTAGCCAGATATATTTCCCATTGTAAAGCTTTTGTAGACAGAGAATATTGGGGGCGGATTTGGTTGCCTGTCCACATCACAGGCTAGGCTGACAGCAAAGCAGGCACAAACCTTGATATAGAAGAAATAAAATATTTGAGTGGTACCGATTGCTCTTTTGAGGTTTCATCGAAGCACGTTGGGCACAGATTGCTTTGCTGGCTCCTATCAAGAGCTGCAGCCACAAGAAAATCATTTATGTCCTGAAAAAGTGAAGCGAAGGGAACAGAAGATACATTTTTTAAAGAAAAATAATGCTTTTCTTCTGACAGTTCTTGCTCAATGCACTGGGAAGGGCTTTGCTTTCACTACCAAATCAAAGACTGCGCCACCAGCCATGGAGTCGACCCGTTTTAACCGTCGAGAGGAAACGTTATAACATATTAGATTCAGCAAAGGACGTTTCACTCTGGTACCATAAACTGCACTGATAGAAAAAAAACAATAGTGCAGCTAACCCTGCTCCCTTTGAAGTGTGTGGTAGAATCCTTATTGATTTCAGTGGGAGCAGGGGCAGGCGGAAACCTTTTAGCACTAAACAAGAAGCATATGTTTTTTGGAGAGCAGAAAATTTAGGTATTTATGTGGTGGGCTTTTTCTGGCTGGATCTCTCTACGTGCTGCCTAAGAGTGATTCTCGTAGCATAGCAAAGGAGCCCGACAGTCACTGGTAGTATAGTGAGTCAATGGGTACATTTCGTTTCCCTTTCACTACTAAGCACAAGCTAAACTGAATTCAAAGAGAGGTGAGAAAAATTGTCAGGGGAGAGAACAATATGTCAGTTAGGAGGCTCCCATTCTTCAGAGCTTCTTCCCAGTCTAGTGTAGTTCCCTACATTTCTCCAATGTGCCTTGGGGATTCTCCAAGATCAGAAGTGAAGCAGACGGAGACTGGACTGTTCAGGAGATTGGTAATGGGGTACATATACCTCTAGGTCAGGGGTTGTCAAACTGGGGGTCAGGGGGTTGCAAGGTTATTACATGGAGGGTCATGAGCTGTCAACCTCCACCTCCAAACCCCACTTTACCTCCAGCATTTATAATGGTGTTAAATATATCAAAAAGTGTTTTTAATTGATAATTGGGGGTCGCACTCAGCGGGTTGCTATGTGAAAGGGGTCACCAGTAAAAATGTTTGAGAACCACTGCTCTAGGTCAATGTTTCCAATCCAAATCAGAGTGATCCCATCTGACAGCTGTTTGGTGATCTGATGGAAGTCAGCTGGTATTCTCAGTCAAGTTCCAAATGTCCACAACAGAAATAGTTCTTTCACAACTGGCACTAGAGAGCAGCCCTGTTGGCTGATTCAGCAGCTTGGACAAGGATTTGAAATTTTGGGCCAAAGGCACAAAATGTTGCCACTGGATTCCAAGGAGGTCCCTCCAGGGCAGGGTTGAGACACATTGGCAGGGCAGCATGGAGAAGCTGGTCTACAGTTGCCAATATTGGACTATTTTATGGATAAATAAAAGTCTTCAGCCACCAGGGTTGTCAGTCTACAAGGTCTGCCCATTCCCCTTGCATGGCTCTCTGGGCCAATGGAACATACTCCATGGGGACCAGCTGAAGGGGAGATAGTGCCACCAATATGACTGAACCCCCTCAGCACCACATCAGGAAGGGGAGCGGCACACAGAGGACATCTGAGAGGCACCATCTGCCCAACAACTCAAAGGGAATACAGAGGAGGATGTTGTCTTGGTGCTTCTCTTTACTGCCATGTTTGCTCCCGCTATAACTCAAGTGTTGCCTTTAACTCAACTCTTGTCTACACACACAAATCTCTAGCTAGCATTGAGAGGTGCTTTAAGCTATAGCTAGCTGGCCCATCGGGGAGCATGCAGGGAAGATGCAGCACTCTGAGTTAATACAATTCATCAGGTGCTAATGCAATCACTCTGCGTTTCTAATCAAATCACTCTGTGGTGCACTAGTGATGTTTTGCAGCTGCTCTCACTCAGGGTATGTCTACACTTAAAATGCTACTGCTGTAGTGCTTCAGTTGTGACAGGGTCGGGTCAGATGGCTACAGGAGAGTGATAGAAGGCAGATATATTAGCCCCAGGTTAAGTAGGTCCCTTTTCCCTGGGTAAGGTAACAGGGAAGGTTCCAGAACAATCAGGAACTTTCTGGAAATAATTAAGGCAGACAGGCTGATTAGAACACCTGCAGCCAATCAGAAGCAGCTAGAATCAATTAAGGCAGGCTAATCAGGGCACCTGGGTTTAAAAAGGAGCTCACTTCAGTTTGTGGTGCGTGCGAGGAGCTAGGAGCAAGAGGCGCAAGAACCTGAGAGTGAGAAGGCATACTACTGGAAGACTGAGAAGTACAAGCACTATCAGCCACCAGGAGGAAGGTCCTGTGGTGAGGATAAAGAAGGTGTTGGGAGGAGGCCATGGGGAAGTAGCCCAGGGAGTTGTAGCTGTCACGCAGCTGTTACAGGAGCCACCGTAGACAACTGCAATCCACAGGGCCCTGGGCTGGAACCCAGAATAGAGGGTGGGCCCAGGTTCCCCCCATCCCCCTACTTGATACCGGAGGAGTTGAACTGGACTGTGGGTTCCACCAGAGGGAGAGGTCTCTGGCCTGTTCCCCGATCCACTAGGTGGATCAGCAGAGGCTGCTGGGATTATTCTTCTTCCTTTTCCCCATGCTGGCCAGTGATGAGACTAACTGAGTGAACGGCAGATTTGAGCCACAAAAGTGGCCATACTGAGGGCTGCTGTGAACCTCTCAGGTGAGAAAAACTGCCAATAAGCACAGGACCCATCAAGGCAGAGGAGGAACTTTGTCACACAGTATAGAGACTACCTGCGGACACAAGTAATCCATCTCCCTGAGAGAAGGTAGCTAGATTGATGGTAGGATTCCATCTGCACCTAGTGCTGTCTACACTGGGAGCTAGGTCAGTATAGCTATGTCTTTCACACCCCTGAGAAACGAAGCTATACTGACCTTAAAGCCTAGGCCTTTGGTTAGGATTGGCTATCTTGAGTGAACTACCTCAAGTGTACTAAGTAGAGCTAACTGTTTTAGTGAATTTGGCCCTGTTATGCCAAGTTACAACAGAAACCTGTTTCCAAGAGGATGGGCCCAGAAAATGTATCTTAAATCCTTCAGTATTTAAAGTTTACAGGGAAAAATCATAAAAAACATTTATGTGGTGGCCTCTTTGGATTCAGATTGTTCACTCCTTTTGATTGTTCTCTTAAAATAGACACCTTAGCTGGGGCTAAACACTTTGCACACAAGCTTCCCAGCCTGTAGTTTAAAATGTAAACACTATAACATTAAGATTTAATTGATGTTTATATTCACTGTGGGAGCATTTATTATGAACTATTCATAAGAGTGCTCCGGGCTGCCGAAACATGAAATAGGGCTACCTTTCCAGTGAAATTTCTTCACATAGAGAAACCGCACAGGAGCCGAGTTATGTTAACAGACACACCTAAGAGACCATGATCATTTTGATCAGCTCTGGTAGCTAAGACATATTTAAGTCATGGACCCCTCCCGCAGCACCCAGACTCCAGATGGGGCAGGGGGGGTCCTCTTTTAGGACACACTCACTCTAGGGGCAGTAGCAGGCCCAATAGGGGGTGGCTCCAGCATCCAAAAATAGGCACAGCAAGAGACAGAAGCAGCAAAGCAGGACAGGGAGGTACCCTGCTTGGGCTCCCTTGCTTCTCTCCCTCAAGGACCTTCACAGCCCTGCGGTCAGCTGACTGGTTTTTACCTTTCAACTTTAGACATTATTTCTTGTCTGCTGATTGGTTGTTTGCCTCAACTTCTCTCTCCCCCTCCCGCCACCCCACTCCCCATTTAGAGTGGGATCAGATTTTGACTGAAAAATTATCCTGTCAAAAATAGGATTGAATTGGAAACATTTTTCACAAGAAAATGTTTTTGACCCCACACACACACACACAAAATGGTGACAGGAAGTTTTGAAATGAAACAAAACAAAATTGTCATTTTCATTCAGTTTTTAAAACGCTTTTTTTAATGTTGACATTTTGGATTTTTCTAATATTGTGCCCTCCCCGTCTTTTCCCGCCACTAAATGCAACAGAATGAATGAAATCTCGGGGCAGGGGAGGGGTTGCAGTGGGATGGGTTTGGAGGACTTATTTTATTTTTTCCCTCCTTTCCCAGTCTAATTTTTCAAAATTTGGCAGCTACCGTGAGGCACAAAGAAAAATGAAATCCTATAGCTTTGACACTCTGTAACTTTTCCAAAGTTGGAGAAATTTTGAAAAGTTAGAGTGGAAAAAGGAAACAAAAAAAATCAATGGAAAGACTCCCCTGGACTTTGGCTCAGATATTTTCCTTGTATGTTGTATCCCTTTCCCACACTCATTTATTTATTTGCCTTCTTAACTTGCAAGTTCTTCAGAGCAGGGATCGTGTCATCATATATTTATAGCACACCTAGAACTCTGGTTCCCCACCCCAAATTAGGGGCACTGGACATTAGGGCAGTGTAATAATAATGCCACCTTATTAATACATTTATGCTTTTGACAATGAAACAACTGAAACTGTCCCTGTCTGGCACAAACCTATGTATCTTACTCCTGAATGAGAAAGGTGTGTTCCAGCATCTGGCTGGATCCCAGATAACAATCTGGGATGGAGTTTTTATGAAAATATCCAATGTAAACCATGGGGTATGTACTCCTCTTGGAGTCACAAGAAGATAAAAATCACACTCTTCCATAGATGAGATGAAGCTCCCTCTTTACATGTACTTAAATGTCATCCTTCACTTTCACTGGAACAGTTACATAGGAATGAAGTATTTATAGCACTTCTATAAAAAGTCTTTTAATAGTCCATTTGTGCTACCCTATTACTTTTCCATTACAATAGTGTATAAATTGCAGTCTTGATCAGAGAAATATCTTGCTATATGAAACTAGATCACCTCTTAATCTCCATCTTCCTTCAAGTGGTGAAGAGCTGTTCTCATGAAAACTCAACATTACAGTTGCTGTAATTTATACAAAAAACTTGTCAGAAAAAGATCTCCATTCATAAGAAAATATGCAGTTAACAAAGCCCGTAGCAGTGGTAAGTGAAGTTCAATCAGCCTCTAGCACAGCAATCTAGAACTCCTGTTATTAGCTGTCACAATTTTTCCAAAAAATAGCACATGCTAGAACATAATGTGCATCCAGATTTTATTGCCTACAGGTAAGATTTGTTTCCCTCTATGCAGCTCATTTTCTCTTTTAGTCTAAAACTCTTCTTTTCCTCTCCATCTCTCTCTTCTGAATGGTTTATCTCCAGGGCTGAATTAATATTGGTTTCGACAAATTGGTCAGCCAGGAACACAAAAAGGATATTTGCAGAAGTAGCCAATGCCCACTAAGCACTGCCTCCCATCCCTTACTGTATCATTCTCAGCTTTGTCTACACTACACAACTTTTAGCTGTTTGTCAGCACTTTTGCAGTGCGCTCCTGCCGACAACGAGCCGTTTACACTGGCACTTGCCACAGCAAAACTTTTGTCTTTTGCCGGGGGGGGGGGGGGGGGTGGTTAAGCACCTGTGAACAACAAAAGTTTTGTCGTTCAATTGGCAGTGTAAACAAAGCCTCAGTCTCTAAAGAGAAACAAATCTCTGAACTATAAAAAATAAAGCAAATTCTCCAGTAAGAGTTTCTGGTATGTTGGAGATTGTGCATAGTGGGAAAAATTCAATAACAACAGTTTTCCTTGTCCTCCCCTGCAGGATATGTAGCGACCCCAAAAGCAGTTGCGCACACATGGTACTCCAGACCATTACACACTGCAGAGAGAATCATAAGGAAAACTTCAGGCACAAGTGCAATTTGGTAGAAAGCAGAGCAGAGGTATTGGTTTCTTCTATGAACTGTGCCAGGTGGGACTTCCTATGTATTTGTTATAGTCCCCATCATATTAGTATATAAGCACCATGTAGGCCAGTGGTGGGCAACCTGCAGCCCACAGGCCACATGCGGCCTAACAGGGTAATCTGATTGAAGGCCGTGAGACATTTTGCTGATGTTGACCATCCACAGGCACAGGCCCCCGGAGCTCCCAGTGGCCACAGTCTGGCCAATGGGAGCTGCAGGAAGTGGCATCCAGCACGTCCCTGAGGCCCATCACTGGCTAATGGTGAGTGGGATAAAATTCTGATGGAAGACACGTGATAAAGTTGCCACCTTTTTGCTGATTAAAAAAACGGATGTTGGGCAAATCACTCATCTCTTCAGGCATCGCTTTCCCCATCCCAACAAAACTGGTTGAAAAGTGGGTTTGGGATCTACGTAAGAACTAGTTAGGTAATAGTGTTATCTCACAGGGTACTTTGAAAATATTAATGTTTGTAAGATGCTTTGAGATCTTCTCATGAATGATGTTGTCTAAGTTCCCCTGTATATATTTATAAAGAAAAGAACTTACACCTCACATACATATATGTTACCATTCCTCCTTATTTCCAGCTGCTCATGTATTTGCATATGTGAGATTTTGGCCCTTGTCAATTTGCAGCAAGTGCTCAGCACCTTATAGAAGTAGCCCCTGACTTTCCACAAAACATCTACATTTACTCATAGGTGCTGGAACTAATGGTGCGGGCGGTGCTGCAACATCCCCTGGCTTGAAGTGGTTTCCATTATATACGGGTTTACAGTTTGGGTCAATGGCTCTCAGCACCCTACTATAAAAATTATTCCAGCCCCCCTGTATTTACTCAGTGAACCACTTCTTTTATCACGTAAATGATTCTGGCTATTAAACAGAAAGATATAAGCTCCCAAGGCATTGTGTATCTTACTCTTTTGCTTTATGTCTCCATCTTCCTATGCAAAGATGTTATTTTTTTCCTTTTCTTTTCCAAAAAGAAAATTAAATGCAAAAAGAAATTACAATTAAAAAATATTAACCCTTGCCTTCTGTGGTTGCCTAGAGCTGCAGTTCTACTATGTTCTCTTGCTTGATCACACGGGGAGGATAAATCTAGCAACTTTGGAATTACACAAATCAAGAAACACAGAGATGAGTCTGACAGGCCCATCCTTAACTTGCTTCTTTGTTCTTTGTCCCTTTTTCCTCAGTCTGGATGTATATGTTTAGGTTTTGAATTTCCTGACTTTTGTCATTCTGTGTCGTAACTTTAATGTTATTTAAATGCAATTTCTTCTTAATTTAAATTTACTACCAAAGTTTATTGAGTTTATTTTAACACCATTATGAGAGATTAGAAAATAAATAATATTTTAACTATTTTTATAACGGTATGTTAGTACGTTTCATTTCTTATTGTTCTAGTGAATGTCACTGAGCAAAACCTGGCAGTGAACAAGAATGGTATTTATGATATAAAGGTCATGTAGCCTACTTTTGCTTCAAGAGCTCAGCCCTTGGTCTTACCTTGAAAACTGGCTAGGAATGTATCTTGTTGTTGACATTAATTTAAATACAAAGACCCAAACTTGCAAGCCCTGCACATACAACTCCAATTACACTAAAGAAGAGTCCCACATGACAGGGGCTGCAGGACTGCCTTGTTTGTTTGTTTTTGTTTGTTTTCTTTAATTTTCATGATGCCCTCATGCCTATTTGCTAAACCAGCAAACCCTCTTCATTCAAATCCTTCCATAAAACTCACTTCTGCTGCATTGCCCATGTGATGTGAGGTAATTCACCATAGTCAAAACATTCCATTGCACAGCTAATTGAGTGTACAAAAATTTATTACAAGGTTGATTTTATTAAAAAATTACAATATTTCCTAGGCCCCCAACCATGGATCAGGACACCATTTTGCTAGTTGCTGTACAAACAAAAAACAGTCCCTGCCCTGGAGAGCCTACAATCCAAGTATAAAATGACAGAATAAACATGTGATCTTATCACTGTAACCCTCAGCCCATCCCTTTCCCATCATTTGTTAATCTCATCTGTCATGTTCCTACTAAAATTTGATGGTAAATTCTTCAGGGCAAAGACTGTGTCTTTGTATTTGTTCTGCAGCGTGCCCAACATGATTTGGGGGAATGTAGAAATATCAAATAAATAGTAAAATTAAATATTAGCAATAATGATAAATGACAACCCATTAATACTGAAGAATTGAGCCTGCTGTATTGTGACCCATAATAGAGGTTATACATCTATTTTGTATCTTGGTACCAATATATCTTGGTGAAGTCATTTTAAAATTAAATTCAAATATGTATCATGAGTCAAATTTTGTTTTGCTTTGAAAGAGCACATTTGTTATGGCAGACATTACGCAGAGTAAAGAACAGAAATGTTTGATTAAAAGAATACTTTTTGTTTATTTCAGATGGGTATCACTATTATGCCATTTTAATCTTCGAACTTTTTTAGAAAAAGATCTGTACTGTACTTTGGGACATAATGAAACATACCAAAAGGATCCACAATCACCCGAGCCACCCCAAAACACAGGATTCAGATGAAGGATCTGAAATGTCTCCAGGCATTCCCAGAATATCATGTGAAAGCCCGGCAATGAAAACGTTCACAAACTTGAGTGAAATACTGTCAAACCTAGCAATCAAACTTCCGATCTTCAAAACAAAGTTGAGCTGCTTATGGTTCAGAGCCCACGATGTTTCTCTTCATGGATCTAGTTCACTGGTCTTTTCTACTGATATTCCTTATCTCTCTGTGCATGTGCAATTACATGAATATGAATAATACTTACCTAATTAATCAGTTACAAGTGTGGGAACCCTTCCTTGTACAGTCACTATATGTGTAATTGTGACTACAGGCTCCATAGAAAGAAGGAGGTCATCTTAGACAAGAAATTTGTGATGTGCAAAACTGTGGGAGGGAATTTTATGCTATTAAATTAGAATTAACCTGAGCAAGACTAAGACAGACCCCACAGCAATTACGTATGACATGTGGTTATTGTCTCTAACTGTAGACAATAAGCTGCTTTAAAAAACACCCAAAACAACCGTGACCCTTAGTTAGCTATTCACAGGTGCTATACATGATGCCAATGAAGTATCTCTGATAGAAAACAAACAAACCACAACCTATAGAAGCAAGAACAATTTGCACTTGGTGTGGTTTAACACACTTGTCAAGCAAGATGGAATATGCTTCTAGGTGACCAACTGAAAAATTAAGTGTTATATACAACCAGTGGTACATGTACAGACTTAAAGATCCTGTGAAAACCATTGTGATAAACCTTTTAGCACCCAGTGCAGAAGACGACTTGCAACACCTTGTAAATGATATGAAATCCTGCTTCAGTTAGAGGGGAAAAAATCAAAGTTAGCATGTATATTCAAAATGCATTGGGGAAAGCTTGTAAAATTATCTTTTTCTACATATTCTTTTTTCTTTTCCGATCGCTTTTGTGTCACTATCTTGTCCTACTCCCATCATTTTTTATAAATCCTAGATTACCAGCTCTCTTGGGCAGGGACTTTGATCCTTGTTCCTTGTTTTTTAATTAAATCAGTCAGTCACGAAACAGATTAAGCTTTTTTTTAAAAAAAAAATGCAGGATTTTATTCTCCATTTGACAGTATAAATCAAAGTAACTTCATTACACAGATCAATCTTCCTCTTGACTCTTAAAATGCACAATGATCCTCCCCCAGAATGCTCAAAATGAGGAAGATTTCATTTTATCTGGGTGCTTTTTCTGGCATACATTTTACCCTTCATTCACAAAAATGCAAAAGACTGAAAATAAAAATAAGCCATAAAAACTAGCATCTGGAGAAGCAATGTAATCCCATCACCTATTCTGATTCCTGATTATACTTCCCTATGCTGCTTACTGAGTCAATACTGATGGCGGGGGGAAATCACTGTCGCCCAAGGCTCGTAATGGGATATGACACAACGTTCTTTTCCATTTAGGTATCTCGCCAGAAAAGTTAGTCTGAAATTTCAAGTTCGAATGGAACTACAATGGTCTGTAATGAGGCCAAGCTGATAAAACTTAAGCAGTAACCATGAAGTTCGGTTGGATATTGGCAGTCAGCATCATTAGATTGGAGGAGCAGCAACCCCCAGCAAATATATGCTTGTAAGTGGTAAATTCAGTGGGGAAATGGAATTTCATGTGGGAGCTGCCCACCAATGTGCATTGGCCAAATGTGCTGAGTTTCCAACCAGACTCTTCAGAATAGCGCGGCGGTTCTCAAACTGTGGGTCAGGACCCCAAAGAGGGTCTCTACCTAAGTTCCCTCTAAGCTGCGCGGCTGCCTATTAAGCCCCACGCGGAGGCAGATCTGACGCAGTGGGGAGAGGCGCCCCACCCCCAGCCCTAACAAGGACCTGCCTGGACTTGCCGCAGCCAGGGGAGAGGAGCCCCTCCCTCAGCCCAGCCCCAGCCCACCGGAGCTGCTGCAGCTGGGGAGAGGCGCTGCTGTCTGTGCCCTGAGCTACTGCGGTGAGAGAGGGTTATGGGGGAGTCCCCTCTCCCCACCGCAGCACCGGGCAGCCTGCACCCCAAAAACCACATCCCCAGCCCCACCCCAGAGCCCACACCCCAAACCCCTCCCTGGAACCCTCTGCCCCCGCACCACAAGCCTCTGCCCCATTCCTGAGCCCACTCCCACACACCGAACCCCTCGGCCCCAGCCCCACCCCACGAATTTTGCTATGTGCACCAATATGAAGGTGATGTGTCACACGTCCCCTCCATATTGGTGCACATAACAAAATTCATTCCACACATGCGTGTAAAAAAATTAGAGGGAACACTGGTCGCATCCCCATTTTAATGGGGTTATCCGGGCTGTTGTTATTGCTGGGGTCCGAGGCCGGAAGCCTGAGCCCGAAGCTAAAACCCCAGGGCTTCAGCCCTGAGCAGTAAGACTCGTGTTTCAGCTTCAGCCTGGGTGGTGGGTCTCAGATTACAGGACCCCTGCCCAGGGGTGAAATCGTTGGGCTTTGGCTTTGCCCTTCCCCCTCCCCAACCTGAGGCGGTGGGACTCGGGCTTTGGCCTTAGCCCCCTGCCCAGGGCAGCAGGGCAAAGGCAGGCTCAGGCTTTGATTCCCTCTTGTGGGGTCAGGTAGTAATTTTTGTTGTCAGAAGGGAGTCACGGTGCAATGAAGTTTGAGAACCGCTGTGCAGCTTAGCCTTCTCCCTGCTGCCAGCCAACAGTGTGTACCTTCATATTCAATGTATATGAAGTAGCTCATTGTCCGCTGGGATCATGGGAGCCTTTGGTGCCTAGAAACAAACAAAAGAATGATCATTAATAAAACACAATATATGGAAAATGTATCATACTTAGAGACTCTGCAGTGCCTTATGGTACAGTTAATAGAGTCCATCTGGAATAAAATCTTCATATTGTATCTCAAGACCCACATCTTCTCTCTGTCCTATAACTTCTCTCTCTACCGAAAAACAAACAAAAAAAAAACCTGTTTGTTCTCAGTTATTCTCTTTGAAACATACTCATTCCACCCCCTTTCATCCTGCCCTATCATGTCTACAGACGTTACTCGTTTGATGTACTGAACCCTCCATAGTGCACTTATTTGTATATATAGATTGTAATCAGCACCAAAATGCTTTAGAATACATTTGCTTGAAAGATACAAGACCTGAATTGTATTATATTGCATGGTAACTAATTCACAGAAAGGATCCTGTACAATTTAAGAATAGCTATAAAATTGCTTCCTCTACACTGCGCAGAGAATAAATAAATGTTAGAATATGACCACTCTTTTGACTTCCACTCTGCAAAATCCTGTAACATCCTTCATAAAATCCTTTTTTCTTTTTCAAGATGACTTCTTGGAAGAAAAGGATACCAACAGCTCTAAATGGAGTAGCTTTTAATCTCTGTACAAGTCAAGGTCATCCACTTTGTTTTTTTAAGTGTAAAACTGTTGACCACTCAACAGTACATAGTGAAAAGCTAGCTATCTGAAATCTTAGCAGATTGCTAGGGGGCAAAAGGGTAAATGCAGCACAGTAACAAAGAAATTAAATGATCTCATGTTTGGGGGGGGAAATCAAGTTTAATTAAGGCTCAATTCTTACAAGTTGCACGGAGAGAATCTTAATAATATTGCAACAGCAGAATATCATTATACAGCTACAAATCTTGGTGTGATGCTTCAACAGGAATTGCTGGTTTGTGTCCTTTGACTATGAGCCAATTCAGACCATTAATAATGCATCCTTGCCCAATCAACATAATGATATGTTCTTTCCCTGTGGTAAAATTATGTGTCTAAACAATTAATTGCAGTGATCTACTATGTGAGAAAGGTTGCCTTTAGTGCACTATGTGACAATTTTTGTGAAAGGCCTAAAGCTATGATCAACCAAATGTCCTCCTTACAGTAACAGTATCCTTTGTAAAAGAAAAAGAACTTAGCCAACATGAGAAATAAAAGCAGACTTTTCTAAGGGCTTAATCCTACAAATTGTTTAAGTCCCCCTTCAACTCCCACTGAATTGGATCATGCCCTTAAAAAAAAGTTACAATTTTCACTTACTTTGGGATCAACATATTTTAAGATGACTATATCTTTTAAAAAGGGATCATAAAAGACAGGTTTTTTAAGGTTTTATTGTAATATACTGCTACATCTCTGCTAACAGAACCCCCTGTGTTAAAGTTTGATCTGGTGCCGTTGAAGCCAATGGGAGTTTTGCGATCGAGTTTCTCTGGAGTAGGGTCAAGACCCTTAGCTACTAATGGTTACATGCTGTGTGTAGTAGCACATGTATGTTGGGAGAGATTAGGGATACTGAGGCCATGGGTTGAGGGACTAACACATTAGTCAGTGTGTGAACAAAATTACAAAATGCTAGCTATTGTCACTTCGCTCTCTTTTTCCAGTGAGCATGAGAGCAAATTATTAAAATTGAGAGAGCGAGACAGAAGAAAAAGAGGTGTGGCTGGCAGTCCCCAAAAAAGAAACTCACCTTTCCTAATACAAAGGACAACAAAGGAAAAAGAACTCAAGTGTTTTTTGGATTAGGTCATAATTCTCTAGGGCCCTTTCTCTTCTCCTCCTGCACAGCCTTGTCTCTTAGTTCTGATCTGTTATGTTCTCCCTAAAATGGCCAGTGAGAGAACCATCTTTTTATAGGCTTCCACTCCCCTTTGCTAGGTGGTCAGGCTTCCACTCCCAAGATCAACCTCAAAATCCCCATCGGGTAATCTGTTACTTGATCACCACCCACCTAGAATCTAGACTTGAAAAATGGGTTTTTCTGGTGGCCAGGTCTCTGTCTAAGGGTGCTTCATTTGAATGGATAATCATCAAGGTTAATGACCCTCCATTGTTAGCTCTCTGCTAGGTGCAAGAATTTCGTTTGATATAGATACATACAGAGAGTATATAACATCAAGTCATATGTAGATAAGTCCTCCCCAAAGTGTCAGAGCATGGACCAAATTCAGCCTTGTGCAAGTGGATGCAATTCCTGTTAAAGTTAGTTGGTGTTGTGGAGTGAATTTAGCCCCATATACTTATCTGAAAATTAGCTGCTGCCCTCTAATCTTCTCATAATATGGACAGGTGCTAAACATCTATTCCAACATTCCTCTTCCTTGTTTATCACCAGTGGCAAAGTATCCATTCAGCCTTCTTCACGCCTTTTTATAGGTCATCATACATCAGAAACCTGCCTGGATTACGTTACTTTTTTCCTGATGTTGTTGTTAAAAGCTGTCCTCCTGCCAGTCAATTGCTTCAATAAATTGTACTCAAAATGGGAAAGATTGGTCAATATTCCCCTGATAGTTTGAAATGTCATCTTTCATAGCCTGACAAACACTGATTGCCATATGGCTGATGCCTATAAACCCCATTCAGTTAGGATTACACCTTGTGTATTACAAAAATGAGTCACTTTTACCGTCTCTCACATACAGTCTCAAAGCCACGTCTTAGTCTGCAACAGTAGTATGTGACATTTCTCACCATAGTCTAAAATGTATTCTCCCTAACCTCTGAATATTGCTTTACGGAAAACCCATTTAAAAATAAATCAGTTATAATGATAAGCTTCCAATGAATCTAATCTGAAAACATGCTTGTATAACATAACAGAATCTCCGCACTCAATATTAAAAGGCTAAATTTTCAAGAAACATTTTTACCGGTTACACATAGTTCTTCATTTCCACCTAACAAAGACACTCTCTAGAGTAAGTGAAAGATTAATTTCAATCAAGCATGTCTTTCACTATGATTACAGCCTGGTGCTAACACACCTTAGCAGAAAGAGAGAAGACTGTCAAATCCATCTCTCACTTTGCAAACCTGCCATCTTGTCCCAGTTTTACCAAACTGTGTACTGTACCTTATATTAAAGAGGACGTAGGAATTAGAATCACATTTGTCTATTGAGCTAGAAACAAAATGAAAGCAGAGCTGAAGGTGTGGCTGATAAATTGATGAGTTAATGTGTTGAGTTAGAGTGATTTGAAATTGGAAGCATTATCGGCCCAAAGATGCCACAATCATTCACTTTGAGTAGTACCTTTCTAAATTCACAGACCCACTGATTTCAATGGTACTACTGTGCACTCTTAACTCTGGCCCTACTTAAGTGCCGCAATGCATTGTTATAGAACCTCTCCTGGAAAAACTAAAAATTAAAAGAAAATTGAAAGGAATCAATTAGAAATTGAAGTATCTGGTCTAAAATGCGAAGACTCTCTGGAACCACAATCCTAACAGATGTAGCCCTTCAAGCCCTCCCAGATAGATAAACTCAGTACTATGTGATTTACTATGTCTAAGGGTCTTTTGGATGGGACCTTAACATGCATTTATGGTAAGAAAACTGGCTATTTTTAACATGGTATTACTCAGTACTGCCAGTCCCAAGCATTCAGAAATCATGAGTTAGCCTCGTCAAAAATCATGACTGGGTTAAAAATCATGAGATTCTTAAAAAATAATACATTGAGGGTTCTTTTCCTTTTGCCTTTTGATCAATGAGCCTTTCGGTGGCCCTCAGGTCATGTTTCCAGGCATTTTTCTGCAACCATCAGAGCAAGAAACATACTTTTTAAAAGTAAAAGCTAAAATTCTTACGTAATCACAGGACTTGAGGAGCTGGAGTTTAAGGAACATTGCAAGAGTCGGCAACATGGATTACTCCACAATTGTGGCCCCTGGATGTACTGAGAATCATATCTTTTTATTTTACTGTCTGAAATAAGTTAGCAGTACTGCCTGGCTAGCACTGCAGACCCAACACAGCCATGGCAGGATGAGCTGGATTCTATTCTGCCTCTCACATTGGTAGCAAAATAATACACTAATTCCTTACTGCAGAACCTTCATATTTGGTGACACCCAGCTGGGCTTTTCCAGGCCTGAGCCTCAGGATCCAGTAAGAGTTTGCGGAGCACACAGCAGACCCCCATCTGAGTTCACTCTTCTCCAGTGTTTAACAGGGAGTGGGATTTTAATAGTTTTGAGCATGACTCAATTGCAAAAGTGAGTACCTGGGAGCAAGAGCTGAGCATTGCTGAGCTGAGTTGACCTCAAAGTCCCTCTGGTCCTGCTGCAGTTGACAAGTTTAAAGACATTAAATGTTGTTGTGATTCTACAGAATTAGGTTTCAAATAGGGAGGTTCACATGAGAGAGGTGACCCTAAAATGTCAACTTCATCAGAGCAAAAATCAACCAAGCACCCAAAATAATAGAAACAAAGCAGAGAGAAAAGGAACCACTTAACAAAATCCACTTGTCATCCTGTCCAAATGAAAAGGAAAGCGTGGGTTTAGAAAAGCAATGCCCATGAGAGTCATATAACTCAGCTCTGCCCTGTGCTGGCTGACAGTACCTCTTCCAAAGCTCAAATCCAGCCTCAAAACTAAACTTTAGTTAGTTAATTCAATTGCCTCAAATGAATTCTGCTTGCAGTGGTCAACCCTTCCTGGACAAATTAATACAACTGAGGGCCAGACCCACTAAAAAAAAAAAATTCCCCACATAAAACAACACCCCACCAATGACCCTACACTGGATTAGTCCAGTCTTCTCATAAACAGTCCCAGGAAAGCCATTGCTCCCATGAATTTTCTGTATGCTGTGGCAGCCGAGGTGGCAAAGCCCCAGAAATGAAAATACTATGTTATTACAACTCACTGCTGGCAAGATATATCCCCCTACAGATATTTCTCCTTGTTCCTCCCTTTATCATTACAATAGGAAACCTCATTCTGTTCCATTTCCAGTGGTTTTTAGGACGCTCTTTCTGCAAAGCCAAAATTTAGTAGTACTATGGGATTACTCATGTGCTTAAAGCACTTACATATCTTGCGTTAATGTGGGTCCATTATCAGAAGGTAAAGACAAATCTCTGTGCTTCCTATTGTTGCATGAATATGGGGAAAGTACCAGTTCCCAAGTGATTGTGTAATTGCTTTCCAAAAATAGTGGCAAGTATCCCCCTCCCTTTGATAAGCCCCAGAAGTCATTTTGGTCTCCTAGCCTCATTTGCAAGATTATTTATTTTGGATAAAAGTAAAGACACTTCCATTTCCATAGCTGACATTCTTTGCTGCAGGGCATGCATTTTATTTTCCATGTCGTTGATCTGTTCCTCCATGTATCAGGCTTATTAATCAGATTAATAAAGGATTATTTAATTTCCTGTAGGGTATTATTGATCTCTCAGAGATGCCTGGCAATTTTTTTCCATTCCTGCACCACCACCCAGGGGGATGGTGTCTAAATATTTGTGATGTTGAAAAGTATCAAGCGGGCTTTTCTTGAGGCATGACACTGCAGGTGGAGAAGAAGGCAGAGAGCAGGGTGGAAATGTAAAACATACCCTTCCATTTTGTTGCTTCACAGTCCCTTTTTGCCTGACTCTTAGTTTGTCCAGCACATGTAAAACGCATACAGGGAAGTAGGAGTGAATGATCTTCACTGTAACAGGAGGTTTAGTAGAGATTCCTGACAACTGCTAGCTGGAGAGCTTGGTGTTGTGATTAAATGTATTTGTAGTGTGGGTTATTCAAATCCAATTGTTTTTAAAATCCGTGGCCTCATATTAATTACTGGATACTTTGGGGTCAGTATTAGATCATGGTTCACACCAAGAGTGTGGGTTTCAGACAGTTCTTTCCCCCTTAACCGTACTGAAGATGTCTGTGTGTAAGATTCAGAGATTTACCTCATATAGGATTCAGAGATTTACCTCATTATTTTCCTTTGTAACTCATCCCACCCACCTGAGAGTCTCAGTTCCATGATGACTCAGAGTGAGACAAAAAAGAACTGGATGGAATTTCCTTCCTATCTCCTGTGCCCTTTGAGAGCTGGTAGGCATCCATCTCGAGCGATGTGATCAGCTCTGTGCTGATTGCGTTACCACCACAGTTGTCCTATCCCTCCACTAGATGACAAACCAAGAGGATGAGTTTCACAAGCTGCATTCGTGCTTCCGTGCAGCACTATTATTAGATCACTGGGGCCCAGGCCGCAGCTGTAGCAGGTCTGTGAGGTTAAAATGCTTAGAACCATCATCTTTGACTGATTCTAGCCTCTAAGTAACCTTGCTCAGGGTTTAATTTTAGACATATTTTGATGCCTCCACTTCAGTTTAACCACGATGTCTCTGCAGTTATTTTGCTTTACAATCTATGAGCGTCTGATACACTTGTTAGGGTTTATGTACTGAGATTTGGTATAACTTCATTTTATCTCATGCCAAAAGCCAGATAAATAAACACAACCTTATTAAGGAGCTCACTTTGCAAAGAGAATAAAGTGTCTTAAAACTGATGTGAAAACAGCTGTGAACCTCTATGTCATCCTTATCTAAGTGGGTTACAATTGCACTCATGAATTCAAAATGATGTACTAACATTTTTACCACTGCTGAGGCTGGTTCTATCTGTAATTTTCCTTGTCCTCCCCCATGGCCGCTACTTTGGAATAGCCCAGGAACAGATCCTAGTTCAAGAGATGTACTTTTCCTTCATACGAGAGCCAGAGAAGAAGAATGGTTTCAGAGTAGCAGCCGTGTTAGTCTGTATTCGCAAAAAGAAAAGGAGTACTTGTGGCACCTTAGAGACTAACCAATTGAAGACAATGTCATGGAGTGCAGCCTTTTATGACAATCTTCCTGGTGATTTATGTCTGCAAAATATGGAAGCATGGCTTCATTTCTGCCCTTGAAATATGCATCAAGCAACATTGTCAGCACACCTTCTTCTCTGACAAACATTTAACTAGTTTTTGGAATGTATAAACAACTTAATAACAAGGCCTTCTGCCCATGTCACAGCTGAAGTGACTTCTTTGCTTTCATAGTTAGTTTGTATTTGCACTAGCAAGCAATGCAAATACCTGATAAGTAGAAGCACCTGCTTAACTAGAGAGTGTCTCACTGACTTCTCAAATGGGCAGATCCAGGCAAATAACAGTGTTTTCTGTTAAAGGAAGCAGCAACATGTGTTTCTACAGTTCTATACTTTCCAATATACCTGGAATAAGTTTGTGATTTGTTTAAAACACCTCCAGCATAGTAAGAGAGGTTTTGATGAGCTGGAACTCAGTCCTTGAGTTTGTTTTGTACTTCGATATGGGTCAAAATATTTATACTTAAAGGCAAACCAGAATAGGCTTAGTTCACATCTGAGAACTCAGTCATGCAAGATCCTGATCTACTTCTGAGAGATCCTCAACTTTCTTTGACTTTGAGATTGAGGATGCTCACCCTCCTTTCAATATTGGTCAAGCATATGCTGCCTTCCAGCAATTCATTAACTACCCTGCAGGAAGTTACTGTTGCACCGAATTACATAGCATGCATACATTCCTCTTTTTCCATCTCTACGTGGTGAGTCACCAACCCGGCTGCACGTGCACAAGTCCTCTGCTGTGTTCGTTAGCTCTTATGCAAGATCCTTAATGGGGCTTGGATGTGGCAAAGCAGGTGTGTTTTTAAAACTAATCAAGTACTTTAAAACGGTTGTGAAGTAGGAGGGTTAAGACAAACATTCAAGGGGAACTGGCCAGTAAAGCATAAAAGAGACAAACAAAGCTTTAAAAGGCTGGATATGAATGTAGAAAGATAATGAATTTAAGAAACAAAAAATAAGTTGTTTTAAGACAGTTTGTGATGCACATCCATAATGCTGGACTTCTGACTCTTTAGGCAGTAGCTTCACAGTTTGACACTGCTTTCTGCTTTTTTTTAGCTGAGTTTTAATGCAGTGTCAAATTATAAAGCCATGGCTAGAAATACTGAACATTTCCACAGGCTCTTGAACAGTTTTTAAGTATATTTATATAATATAGCATTAAAGAACTCAAGGCTTTAAGACAGGCTGGAACTATTGAAATTTTGGACAGTCTCTCCTCAATAGAATCCTGGATCTACTCTGTTAAAATAATTATTAATACATCAATGGACTGATGTATGACAGCAAAGTGAATGTACTATATATGATCGCAACAATGGATTATAGCAATGTACAATAAGAGAGTTCAAAACTTTTCTTGAGTTCTTCAAGTTCATGCCCCACCTAGCGCATTCCACTGCCACGGTGACATGCTTAGTTCCAAGCTCTTGATACTTTCATAAAAGCCTGAGATGGGCCTGAGCCATGAAGTCTGGACTTGGAGATGAACATTTCCAAAGTTTGGGTGCAAGGGTGGGTTGGATTCAGAAGGTGGGTCCATTCCATTGTGGAGAGTTGGATCAGCCACAGAATTCAGCTGTGTGGTGAAATCCTGTCACCACTGATTTTGGTGGGAGCTTTGCCACTGAATTCAATGGGGCCAGGATTTACAATTTCATGGTTTCCATAGTGACATTCTCGATATCAGACAGCTTTCTGTCATTACCAGTGAAATGATATTCATGGGGTGATTTATAGAACACTCCCAGTTTCTCCATCAAGAGCAATGGCCGCCATGTCTGACAAGCAGTATCTGGCTGACAAGTGCCAAATCAGATTTATCACTTATCATGAAGAACAAAGAATATAATGCCCATTTATTGGAGGTCAGAGGGTACACTGAAAGCAGCCCTCGTATTGCCCAAGTGTGATATTTTCCTAAAATACAACTACTAACTGACTGGATTCTCCTTGGTTCTGATTTTGAGAAGTGAATTCAAAAGTAAAGGAGAAATTTCCTCTCAAAAATTAAAAGCATCAAGGTGCAAGTGATCCATTTTATAGATTAACTTTCTCCTTCCCAAATAAAAGAGGCAAAGGTGTGAGCACACAGTTACCTAATAAAATCTTAAATTAATACAGCATTTTATAGTCTCCTATCAAACCTGCAGACATCAGTTCACTCTCTACTCAAATGTCATCCACCTATCTCTGAAGTGGAAGGCAATGGCCAATAGAATAAACTTGCAGCAGGAGGAGAATGGAGATTTGGAACCAGGACACTGGAGGCAGCCTGGCTTTCTGCACCTGCAAAGGGTACTGGGTGGATCAAAAGAGGGCCATCGCTGCTTGCTGTCGTTCATTTGTAGGTGGGCCACTTAATAGCTAGCCAATCCTAGTATTTGAAATAAACAAAGAGGGATGCCATTGGCTGCTGTGGCCTACCCACCGGTAGGACTCACCTCCCCTGGCCTCATCCCATGGTTGAGCCTTGCTGCGAACAGCCATACAAAGCAGACAAAGGACCTGGGGTTTTAGAGTGCAGCTTAACTCTGAAGGGTGACTCTAAAAAATGCATTCTGTATAAGTCGTAATAAAATGGGATTCATGCAGAATCAGGCTTCAAATAATCTTGCTGAAGATATAGTATTTCAGTATATAGGAATAAATCACATTGAGTAATCTGATAAACTAATCAGAATTCTGAGCAGAGAAATTAACCCAGTGTAATTCCAATTTCAGAACTTTTACTCTCATCACCAAGTTTATATATACTAAAGTATTTTTAAATAACATTTTGTTCTAAAACATTAAATTCAGAATAAGACATTTCCATGTATGAATTATGGAGTATTAATTCATGTTTAATTGCTTTGATTGGCACTGAGAGTTTTAAACATCTGTCTGATAACTATTCAAACTAATTTATCATACAGAATACAATAAAATATTATCTGTTAGTGTTTAGACTAGAGGATTCTCCTGCCATCAAAGGAACTGAAATAATAAATTTGCTCAAGTGGAAGGTCTTGGCATCCTTGGTAGAAATCAAGCTTTCTTGGTTTCTGTATTTAGATTTTTTTGGGGGGGGGGGGGGGGGCGGGATTATGCAAGTGGAATTACCATTAAAGAAAGGAAAATGACAAAGAGAATTTCAAGCACTACATATTTCTCAACAACCTGTCAGGAGACTGGTTTCTTCTAACCCCAGCTCTGCCACTGTAACCTTGGGCAGCACTTTTCATCCCTCTGTGCCTCCATTTCCCCGCAAATCTTTTCTCTGTCTTGCCTATGCAGACTGTAAGCTCTTCAGGGCAGTGACAGTCTCCCATTATATATCTGTACAGTACATAATATGCTGGGGCCCCCCATTCTCAGTTGGGGTCAATGGGAGCTACTATAATAAATACGTAACACAAGACTAAAATGTTGAGTACCAGGCTGATTAGTTCCAATTTCTTTTGGGCTTCTAAATGAACATCTTTTAAAAAACCTGCTAGGACTATCAGGATCCTCCATATTCACTTTTCTTGGCTCTACCTGCCATTTTCTACCACTGAAGTTTACGGTGTTGCCAGCAGTTAAAATGTAACAACGTGTCATGTACTGCTGTACAGGCTACCTACCTCTGCATTCCAGCTGGTGCACAACTAAAATGAGATGTGCACACCCACCCGATCTCAAAGAATGAGCATTCTCTTACCCTGCAGTTAGCTAAACCGAAACTAGAACGGAGGCTTAAGAAAGCGAAGAAACCAAGTGCTGATCAATCCATCTGTTCTCCCACTTTAAGGAGTGTGTTAATTACACTTTATTCAACTCTTCTGTAGACTGATTTACTGAATCTTTCTTGAGGGAAGGGTCTAGGTCTTATATGTTTGCACAGCTGCAAGCATAATCAGCCACTGACCCATTTATAATACATTCATTCTGTTCACCCTAAAACAACCGTATCACTGCAGTCCATTGTGATTTAGTCTGATGAAGAACATTCTATGGGCCAAGATTATCAATTTATGGGTGTCCCACTACACACTCCTTAAAGGGGCCTGATTTTCAGAGGATGGGTGCTCAGGACTTTCCGAAAATTGGACACAACCACCTTCCCAACTTGGGCTCCAAAAATCACTGGTCACTTTTGAAAATCTTAGCCTAATTTTTCAGGCAATAAAAGGGTGCTATCATCGTTACTACATCACCAATACAATTAAATATCTGCTCTGAAACTAGATCAGCAATTGAGATAAAATGTCCATATCAAGGTGAAGTAGCTCAGTCTTTGGTTTTTGTTTGCATCTGAATTGGGTGGTCACTTCTAAATATCATCAGGAGAGTAGCATTGGATGTAACTTACACACATACACACACACACACACACATTATCTACTCAACAGTTAAGAAAGGCCAGAATCGGTTATTCAACGTTCATTTGTCCCCCTTTTGCATATGTATTAAAATGATGGACAGTGCTCACTGAATGAGCAACTATTCATTCTGTTGCTTTCTCCTCATGGTTCAGTGTATGGTCCTAGGCCCAATTTACTGCACATTATTGAAACCCTGCTCTGAAGACAGAATTATTCATTCCTCATGGGTTACTTTATGGAACCCTTCACTACAGTATCTGAGGCCTTCACAAACATTCATGAATTTATTTTTACCACACCCCTGTGAGATGTGGGGGTGGTATTATCCCCATTTTACAGATGGGTAACTGTGGCACAGAGGCACTAAGGACAAAAGAATCCAATAATTTTACCAATTACCAAACATAACACACCTAGTATCTGATTTTTCAGAGTACGCGTCTTACAGCACGTTATATATTCAAGCACAGTTCTCACTGGCTTCAGATGCAGCAAGCAGCACTCAACACTTCTGCAGCTCAGCCCCAGGGTGTCATGTTGGGCACCTAGAAAATGAGGAACACACAATTAATGACCACCTGTGAAATGTTGGTTTAAAGTGACTTGCCCGGCATCACACAGTAACTCTGTGGCAGAGGCAGGAATAGAATTGAGTTTTCCAAGATGCATTCAACCATCTCAAGCATGAGACCATCCTTTCTCCTCCTGTTCATGACACCTTCCAACTTCTGAAATAACAGTGGCTCTACAGACAAACAGCCTCCTTCAGTATACACCCCTGATTTATCCCAGAGGTCCATCCTGTACACTGAATGAGGCGGGGATCCCGTGGAAAAAATTATATGTGGGAATGTAATGAATGTGTGTACACATTATTATACAATCTAAGGGGCTGAATTAAAGTTGCACAAGCATTCTTATTGCTGGAATCTCCTAACTTCTGCGTATTTGACTTTACAATCTTAAAGTTCTTTTTAATGCCGTCTTTTGGGGAGATAAGTTACTCAGTTTTCAAAAAGCAGATATTGCATCACATGGCATCCTATTGACACCACAGTGAATCAGCAGCATGGTTGGAACCTTTAGATCCTCCATACAGACCTCTGCAATTTGAGCCAACAGAGTAACTGATTGTAACACTAGATTTTCATCCTCTATGTAGACCAGCACTAGAGGGGGATGAGATACACACTTCACCAGTGGGTTTCACAGATATTTGCAGACAACAGAGGAATGGTGAGACTCCAAAAGCTTGTGTTCCATTCCAGGCTCCAGAGGGGAATGTTCTCTCATGGGCACAGACTTCTGCCCATTTCCCTGAGCTGAACTCCTTCTGCCTCATCCCCACCAACATGTCCCTGCCCAAGCTTTATCCCTTTCTCCTTGTCCTAGTCCCACTCTCCTCACTGACCTAGTCCCAGCCTCCACTCCTTAGGCTTCTCATCCCAATCCCTGTCTACTTGCTTCATAAATCCTAATCTCACTCCTCCAGACTGTGCTTCCCAGTTCCAGTCTCCCTACAGAGCCACTTCCAGTCCCCCACCGGCTTCCTTGGTCCCAGTCCCCCTTCCAATTTGACTTTTTACCCTGGCCACATTCCCTATCTCTACTGGGTCCCAGTCCCAGTCTCCCTCTCTGGGCTTCTTGACCAGTCTCAGTGTCCATGTCAATCTCAGTTCTTCCCCTACACTCCAGAGCCTCCTCAAATCTGTCCCCATCCACCTTCTTTTCCCCAGTCCCAGCCTCCTTGCTCAGACAGTCAAAGTCTCCACCCCCAGTTTCCAGTCTAAGCCTCCCCACAAAGGCTAGTCCTAGTTTCCCTTCCTTGCACCACCACCAGCTATCAATCCCAGTCTCCCTCATCAGGGTCCTCATCTCAACCTACTCACCTCTCCCTTCTCCCCCAACCCCCTGGGGTCCAGATCTTGTCCTCTTTGCATTTGAGTCAGGCAGCTTCCTCCTCCACACTGCCTGGGCACCACCAGGGGATCGTTAGAGCAGAAGGCGGCAGGCTCTTTGCTCTCAGTTTCAGTGCCCAGCACACCCTGACCGAGATGAGCTAGGAGCTGTCATTACAGGGAAAGGCCAGCTTCACCCCTGTAGCCCTTTGCTTGAGGAAGCATGCTCGGCTCACTTTATAGGAATGGTACACGTGCAGAATAGTCACATACAGGAGCTGTGAGGGGATGGCTCATGCTCAGTGACGATGGGATCTTTGGAAATTTTAGCTGCTAAAGTCGAAGAAATCGCTACTGAAAACGTGTGACTGAGATTTTTCAAATGGATACACTTCAAATTGCCAAATTAGGGCATATTTTCCCAGGAAAGCACAAAGGCCTGCACAAGGCCACTCCCGTGGCAAATTTCAATAGTCCCAAAGCATAGGGCCCCTTGAGTTTTGTGGGGGGTTTTTTTGTTTGTTTTAAGAAAAACATCAAGAATTGTTTTTATTTATTATTTTTATTTTTTTTTTTTTTAACATGAACAAAACAGTATTTTCCCCTAGCCACGTTCCTGGAAACAGCTGAACTATTTTGGCTGTAAGTGTCCCCAGCGAACCAGCCTGAGGCAGACACCTGGCATGGAAAAATTCAACCCAAACAGTTGAAGTTTGGCAAAGTTATCGGCAACTGAAAACCGGGTCTTGCAATGGGCATAATAGATGCTGGTGCCAGCCTTCCCTGTAACCACCCGTCAGTCTCATGAAGCAAAAGGGAAAGCCTGTGGAGAAGAGGAGAAAATGCTGCGTGTGTTGCAGCTTTTTCTTCGGAAGTTCAGAAATATCTGAAAGAGCAAAGAAAGAAGCAAGGGGGAGATATAACAGGGTTTGAATGTTTCAAATTCCTCTGACAGCAGTGCACTGAAGTGCATTTTATCTTTGTGAGATCTTGCAGCAGCTGAGCAGCTTTATAGCTAGAAGCCCAAAACGTGGATATTATCTAATGCTCAGCTCGCAGCATCTTACTGAATTGTACAACCCCTGCAAAACTTCCCTTCCTGCTTTCAACCAGGGATTCAGCACGATAGTCTTTATTTTGCAAGCTGTGAGTTTAAAACAAGCCTAGTGGTTTTAGGGAGAGAATGAAAGAACGCTCTGACTAAGAGGAGATGTCCTCAAGCAACATTTCACAGGCAGCCTGGCTAATTAGATTGAGGATTGGAATGACGTCATCAACTCCTGTACTCAAGAACCTTTCACCAGTCACATGCCCCTCCCTTCCTTACTCCCTCACCATCTCCTGCACAACGATCCCCCCCCCCCGATGCTCCCCACATAATCATTCCATTGGGAGGTAGGAATGACCCTATCCACACCCCCAGCAGAGCCCACATGATTTGCAGGAGGAAAGGTCCACCAGCGCAGAAGCCCCATGCCTCTTTGCTGCAACTCCATGCCCCTGGCAGGGCTCTGGCCCCCAGTAGCACAGCTCCAGTCATCTAAGAGGAAGCAAATTTTACTTAACCAAATGCCACACCTGCAACTTGCTGGGAACTTAAGGGCCACATGTTTGTACACACTAGAGTAAGTTGCAATCACCCTGAACTTTAATACATTGGCACAGCCTGCAGTGCTAGGCCCCTGGAAATCAGAGATATTGTATATTGGGACCATGGGCTCCTCTCCCCATTAAAGATTGGGGCTAACTGTAGAGCTGTATGGACAACGCTCACATTTGGCCTAGCGACTGCACTTTGAACCTCCAGGGGGAACCACATCCTAATCACAGGGGGCCCTGCAATAAATCTTGCATAATCCAGTCTCTTGTCCAGGTCCAGAGATAACAGGTGCCATCTTTCAAACAGTACTTGTCTCTCACATTAGAAGGCCTCACCCCACACATTAAGAAACATGAATTGATTTGTGTACTCTCTGCTAGGTTCTCTTTTTTTCCTTTATCTGTGCAATTATATTGTTTAAACCTGTAAAACATGCAGGGATACAATTTGGATGAAAGGCGCTCTGCAAAAGGAAATTGCATTCCATTAGCTGGTAGAAAGGCTGGGAATGTGTGTCATCAGCACACAGAGAATATTAGAGGGACTCATGCATTTAATGCAACAACATTAATTTCAATCTTTCATACACGGTATCAAATAATTTTCGGTAGATTTCAGATGTAAACTACAGCCAAAGAGAGGTTTTATTTATAACAACATGTGGATTATTATACAACATCCTGACATATTATTTCTATCTGATAACTGGCTAAATTTGGATTAATTAAGATTAAATTCAACCTGGATTGGGGTTCTTCCCAGCCTCAGGAATCTACAGAATTTTTAAAAATAGGAAACTTTAAACAAAAACAGGATCTTAGCTTTTGTGGTTTCCAACAGGCATCTAGAGTGCTTTTTCCATAATCACCTGTGATATATGGGAACAGAAGTCCAAGTTACTTCATTAAAAGCACTCAGACATAACTGGATATATTTACATATTAAGCAGGCAACTGAGACTCTAATCTTTCTATTTTATGTACCACTGCAATCATGAGTTAGAGTCAGAATGCCTGTTAAACACTCTGAATACCACAGAGTACTCTAAAAATCAAGATAAGTGCAGGTGACAAGAAAGGGCTTATATTTACAATGCTGATTTACAGTGCTGTACTTTTATCTCTGTAAATAATTTTTGTGCTTTAGAAGCATTAACTCAGCACTAGTAAAATGATTTTAAAAACGTATTTTGTACCAGGAAATGTTTTCCTATTACACTAAAGAACTTCACAATTGTCTGGGAAATGGTGCATTCCGTTAAATATTTTTTAGTCTCTTTCCTGGAGTCTGAGCAGCCAAGGACAGTCAAGTACTACATGGTCAATTTTACCAATCTTCACAGTACACAGGAGGTCATGCAACTCCCTTCTACTGGACAGCAAGGTAAGCCTGAGTTATGCTACTACTTCATGCAGGCCGTGACATAATGGGGCTCAGAGCGTAGGGACATTCTTCAGAAAGACCACCTCTAAAGTGATGCCTCTTGAAGAAACAGGAAGGGCAAAAACTGTACATCCTTTCATGGATAGAATTGGACTTGACTTTTATTTGACATCCAAAGGGTTGAATCCTCAGCTGAGGCTGGGCTCCATTCAGCGAAGCTGCAAAGTTAAATCAAATATGGATTTATATCACTTTTATACCCCATCCGTCTGCTGTCAATCCCAGAACTGTTGGATATCATCTTCAGGGCTTCTCTAAATTGCATTGGTTGATAACTCAAGGGGCTACTCCATCAGTGAGAGATCACCGGAGCACAGCAGTATTCCATCTGTGAACCCTTCCCCGGACTCTCTGCTAGACCCAGGCGAGTGAAAAGGTTGGGAAATGAAGTATTTCAAACAGGGCAGATCAATGAGGCAAAGGTGTGTTGTTTTACACACTGTAGATTGCGCATCTCGAATCTCCATTGCCACTGTGTCCTCAGAACTGTCTGCTCACATTGTCTCCCCTTCTTGCATAGGAAACATTTCCAAGATAAGAATCTGTCTGCTTGGCAGGTGTATAATTCTAACCCAGCTCATTCTTTTCCTGTGCAGTTTTAATACTATCTTTTGAAATCTATGTCCAGTGTCTTAATTCTCTTGCAAACGTTGGCCATATTCCCAGTTAAAGTTAGGACCCTAAATAACTGAGGAGTTGACCTAGCCATGTGCTTTATAATCACATGGAAACAGCTAGAAATGAGGAGACGTTTGTGAACACAAAGAGCGAGAGCCCTGATCCAGACACTGTTGAAATAAACGGAAAGGCTCCTTTTCACCGCAATAGGCTTTCGATCAGTCCCCAAATTCAGAGATGTTCTGTAAGATGGTGTATTATTATGCATCAGGAAGTGGATGTAAGCAACTCCAACCCAGCAGCCACAGATCACGGAGTGTAACATGGTGTAACTTACAAACTGAGGCATTAAAAAGAGGTGAGAGATAATGTGGTTACTTTAGCGTGTATCTCAAACACTCCAGTTAGTTGCTTTTTCTGCTTCATTCTTCTATTCCAGCCTCATCCACTTATATTTACAGCTCTCAGAGCCCCTTACACCCATTTACTGACACAATATCAACAGCCTTGCACATCACCACAGAATTTGGCCTGCATTTTATCAGCCTTTGGAGTTGCTAAAGAAGTTCTGATCATCATATGGCAGGAGATGTCTAGCGATCCAAACTTTAACCATGTAAGAAGAATTCTGTGGATTCCTTACTATAACCTGCCCTGCATGCTCCTGTGTCACTAAAGTATGTCCTATCCAGGCAGATTGGCAGCAAGCTACAACCTGCCCTTTAAAGACATTCAGGAAGCATTGGCCCATGTTATCTTGGTCGTCAGTTACGCACCCACAGCATTTCTCACAGCCACAGAAAAAAAAGGGGGGGAGCAAGAAATTACAATGACTTGTCATGTAAGTGGTCCGTGGTAACGTTTCCTTTTGCAGAGCTGCCTGTTTATGTTTTCTGCACTTTAAACAAAAAGGGAAGAGAAATGGGGCAGTTTATAGTGACAGTGTCACTCCTCTGGAGAGCATTGATGGTGCCTGGATTGCTTGGAGAGGGGGGATTTTTTGTCTATTTTTAAAACAGATTCCCTCTCAGTTAAAAGTCTGTGAACATTCAGAAGTTAAAGCATGGGTGTCGACAGCGATACTCATGTCACTGTGCCCCAAGGTATTTTCTGTTTTACTTCCAGGAAGCTGCATTTGGCTGGTGCTTTTTGTCCTTCATCTGCTCTTAAAATTTAACTAGCTGCACCCTCTATGTTAGTGATAGGTCTTCATCTTTGGCATTAGAAACTGTCCCGTCCCTCCCCCTCCGCAATTACACACAATATGATCAATATCACAGGAAACCATGGAGATACTACAGCCAAGGGGGCACAAGTATTGACCAGTGGGTACACACATTTCAAATTGCTAGCTATGCACATGTTTAAATAGAATCAGCTAAATGCCCAGAGCTTTTTATTTAGTTAGTTTGCAGTGATCTGTATGTACGGTGACCAGATAGCAAGTGTGAAAAATTGGGACGGGGGTAGGGGGTAGTAAGGGCCTATATAAGAAAAAGCCCCAAATATCGGGACTGTCCCTATAAAATCGGGGCATCTGGTCACCCTATCTGTATGTGGTCCTGATTTCTCATTCTAAAACAGGGAACTTCTTCCATCCTAGCAGAATCCCTCAGCTTCAGCAAAGTGTGTAAATCATGCACAAAAAACAACTGTAAAGTAACCAGGATACATAAGGCAACATGATGGGTGTCAAAAATGCTGCATTAATCAATGGTGGTGAAACCTCCAGTTTCTCATGTCATTACCATAAGCAGCTCTCGGAAAGCCACTACTATAATTCTGAAGTATCAGAACTTTTCTTTTCTTTTTGTTTTTTTAAGTGTCTGCGGGGAAGGAAGGGGAGAATGGAGAATTAAAAACCTAGAGAAAACAATTCACTCCTGAAGGCCAAGTTTAAGAATTAAATTAAAATGTAATGACCATGGTGTGAAATCCCCAAAATCTGAGGTCAGTGGCAGCAGCACTGGTAGACAAGGGTGTGCTACCGAGCACCAGGCTAATAAAACAAGTTACTTTTAGTTGAAGGCATTAGGAGAGATCATTTCTCCTTTCATTTTACATGTGCCTGGGCAGTACTATTTCAGCACAGACACCTGTCAGTTACACAGCTGCCACATTTGATTCCTGTAAACCTGTTTCGCAATTAGAAAAAGAAATTAAAGTGTTTATTGGTGTCTCCAGAGTAGTTGTATGAAAAGCAGCCCAGCTGGCACATAAACAGCGACAGTCTGTTCTTTCCCTTAAAAATATACGTTTTAATAATCATTTTACTTACAAGACACAACACAAACGGTGATAGAACAGCAACCCTCCAGGCCTTTCCTTTCCCCCACTCACACATTTATGATCTTTAAGAGTGAAATGTCTTCCATAGACTTAAACCTGAAAGCCAAGGATACCCAATAGCAGATGCACAATTGCATCCCGAAGTGGATGAACAGTGGACTCAGAACTCTCAGCAGGCCAGTGCCAGTAATTATTTTTATACTCACTCTTGTGTTACGTTGGCAACGGGGTTTGTTGGTGGTTCAGGAAACTTCTCAGCAAAATCCACTTTGCTTTTTTTTCTTTTCCAATCAATGTAGCAACAAAGATGCTGGCAGGATAAGAGACAATCATAGAATCATAGAAAATCAGGGTTGGAAGGGACCTTAGGAGGTCATCTAGTCCAACCCCCTGCTCAGTGAGTACTGCCTGTTCACCAAAGCGCTAGGTAATGCTACATGTTGTGCAATGTTACATTTTAGTCCAATGACAATGGCGTTAAATATCTTAAAGTGTCTGGCACACACACTAAGCTATAATCCTGATGAACTACAGTACTTAATACTGCACCATCACTGGAGAAGTGCCGCTTGCATGTTGCTGACCAGCGAAACATCTCAACACAGTAGAATTAAACTTTAGGGACCTACCCCCTTCACTGTAAACACACTTCCTCAGACAGATATGCAAGCAGCCTTTCAGTGGGCCTGAGTAAATGTTGCAGGATTGGATGCATATTTTTCATACGCTTTTTTACAAACAGAGTATCCCAAAGTGCCTTACAGAATTAAATAATGCAGTCACAATTTAAAGTAAAATAGAACAGGAAAGGAACAAAGAGGAAGAGTGAAATGTGGTCAGATGAGAATTGATCAAAGAAGCTGAGCTCATACGGAGCAGAAACAGAAGATGCTGGCTACAGTTAAGGGGTTAAAGGGGCAGAGAGGACATTGGTATCAGTGTCAGATGAGCCATGAGAGCAGGGGACCATACAGAGAGAGGAGAACTCATTGATAAGATGAAACAAGCCCACAGAGGGTTTAGAACAAGGCAGGCAGTTTTGATCTGGATTTTATTTCAGTATGCAGGGATTTATGCAAATAACTCCTATTACCACTAGTGGGGGTTACATGTGCAAATCCCCATCTTCAGAAGGGAGACTAAAATTCCACGGATTTCCTATTGAATTAGAAGGACAAACATACAGTTCTGCTAAATTAGTTCTTGCTGATCTACTGTACACAAATGTGCAAAGTCCAATAGCCTTCAGAAATTCACATTCCTTTTCTAGGACTGAAGTTACACAGTTCCCCTGTGGTTTAGAACAGAAAAGGACCCGTTCTATTGTTTTTAATTATTGTATTATGAAAAGGTCTCCCATCTCTAAAGGCTGGATGTAATTAATACACAGAAAACAAGGCAAGACAACAGAGTACAAACCCAGAATTTCCCACTGGAGCCCTCAGCCCAGAATACCCCAATGTAAGCTGAACTCTTCCCCCATGAATTTGGTTCTGAGAGAAATCTCTTGTCCGGATCCAGTTTGGATGAAATCCATTCCTGAAGGATTTCAGCCCAGCGTGGGGGAAATCTGATGAGACCAGCTAATATCTCAATATTCCCACTTCACTGGGGAAGAAATCTCACAAGCAAAGCTCACAAGATTTTTGGTACTGCTGAGTCCAAACCTGAGATAACCCAGACTTATCTCCTAAACCCACACCCTAATCCAGATCCAAACAGTGACACTCCCCCCCCCAGTGCATATCTAACTAACACATAATAGCCAAGACTTAAAAAAATTGGGTGACCTAAAACTATGTCCTGTAGTTGTCCTTTACATTCTGCATTTATAATCCTCCCATTATTAAAGGCACAGCTGTTCTAAATATAACAGGCAGAGGCTACTGGTACGTACAAATGGCAATGCAAACATTAAAAATCTCACATGAATTAGTCAAAGCAATTTGTTTTTAAAAGCGTGTGGGACTCACACTAACATACATGCTCATGGGCACCACTGCCCTCTGATGGCTAGAGAAACAAAACGTTCTTGGGAATTCATGATTGTCTTATATTTTAGTGGCTGGCCTACAGAGCGGTGATAAAATAATGGATTATAGTCTTTAGATTGTGTGTTCTGTGATCGGGGTTTAATTCACACATGCATGAACGCTGCCCAGTTGACAACACCGGAGCCATGTTTGCAGGCAGCCATGGATCATTAGAATGGGTTCCATGAGATCCTGGTTCCTGGGGGGGCGGGGAAATCAGGCATGAAGTTCATGCACAAAAATTGCTGTGCAATTGTGAACCAAAACTTTGCACATGGAGTTGCAGTAATTATATGTGAGAAAGCTGTCATTTGCACACACCCAAATGGCATCTTAATACCCAAGAGGTTAAAATGGTCAGGTGGGCCTCTAAATATCCCTTGCATGCCAAATAATCTAGGCACACAATTGCACATCTTTCTGCATGTGGGCTTTGTTCCTAATTTTTTCCAAAAATTTGGCCTTTAGCATCTGGTACGCACTGATTGCAGCCTCTAATTTGGGCTCATTTCCCCCGTGCATCTCCTTTCAAAAGGTTTAAAGAGCTTTGTTTCCCTTGAAAGCGGACTCTAAATTAAAGCTTCCAAAGAGTCTAAAGCAGTGACAGGGATTTGTCTCTCAGAGAAGGGCACATAAACGACAGCTGCAATGTGGCAGTCCCCAAAGGGGACCCTGCAAATTCTGGTAGTTTGCCCTGAAAGATTGCTATGCTTTTCAAGGGCTGATAATGTACTAGGCCAGCTAGATTCCTCATGTGGAACGGAACACAGAGGACATTATCAGAAGGGCCAACATGTAAAATGGGACCTGGCTTACCTGAGATACAATAGGTAACTTTTTAAGGATGCATAAATAGTGGAATCAGCTCTGATGAGAAGGGTTTCAACTAGCCTCTGATGCTGCCTCTGTTTTGTGCTCCTCTCGCTGTACATCAAGAGGCAAAACAAGTCAAAAAGTAAATATTTGTTCATGATGTTTGTTTTCTGGTGGATGGCAATGGAGGGGAGCAGAGCAGTGAAAGAAAGAATAGGAGGCACAGAGATTCTCTCAGCACCTCTGAACATAAGAGTCTCCCACTATGAATCCAAATGCAGTGCCAGTAAGACCACAGGTGTACTCAATTGGAGCAAGGGGAAATGTGATTGGGAGGCATATGGTGATTGTTCTGCATTGGCAATATATTCATCCCACAGCTCCTTTTTGCATCTGTTATCTATTTTCATATTTTTCTATGGTACTTGCTTTAGCTATGCTACAGCAGCCAAGCATCCGCACCTAAGAGAAAGGGAAAGGTAAGCAAAGAGCCAGAGCTTGCATCACTGAGGGACATTCCCTGCCCACAAAAAGCTGAGCCCTTGAGGAGACAAATGACGAGCAGCCTTTTCAAGCGTCAGAAATGACAACTAAAACTCCTGTCCCTGGTTAGCAAAGCTCATCCCCACCCACTCTCAAACTCTCCAAGGAAGGTTTATTTGGCAGTGGAGAAAGAAAGAGTTAATTTAGAAACAGAATCCTGACATGAGGGTGTATCAGCCGAAGAAAGCTGGGCTGGTGGCGTTTTGTGGGTTTAGGCTGTGATTTTAATGAGAGTGGGGTGCTCGTTCCCTTAGGTTCCTTTGAAACTCCCAGCCTGGGAACGGTGTTAAATGATATGACACTGGGGGCAGCTTTTGATACGGGGCTTTTGTAGAGAGTGAAACATGAATTTTCCCACAATGGTGCCATTCACCACTCCCTCAAACTCTTATTAAATCCAGTTATTTTATCTAATTTATCTTTGAACTCTTCCTCATAGTTTCATTTCTAATTGCATTATTCTTATTGTTCATTTTCACTGCAACGGCATCCAAAGTCACCATTCAGTATCTAGGCATCAGTGGCTAGGTGCTGTACAAACACATCACAGCAGTATCCCAAACCAGTCCAGAGGTTCTCTAGGGATATCCCAAGTCCAGGCGAAGAATAGAATCAAGATTAAATTTCAATGGTGACTATCAGTCACTGAAGCTTAGGCAATTTCCCAAGGAAGAGTGGTATAGTGTGATATCATTGCACTCAGATAACCAGTCCCAGGGGTGCCAGAACGATTTGTATAGTGGGGGGGCTGAGAGCCACTGAACCAATCTATAAACGCTGTATACGATGGAAACCACTTCAAGCCAGTGGGTGCAGCAGCACCTCCAACACCAGCTTCTAGGCCTCTTAATTTGGGAAGTCAAATGTAGCAATTTCTAAAGGCCAAGAATGACAAGAAATTATTTTCTATTACAATGTTATTCTTACCATATTTAGCATGTGGCATTACTTCCACTCCGGATCCCATGGTCTTATGAAGGAGGATGCCTATCTTGAGGCTCATTATCTGTCAATGTTTTCCAGCTTAACCTGCTACAATAACTTGTTCAAAAATTGCAAATGAAGCTAAATTTTATGTCTAAAATATCACTCTGTGATTGGACTGAAACTTGGGAGCAAGATGTCACCTCCTTCCTTTACTCCCTCTGCTGTCACTTACCGAGAACTAAATTTCAATCTTATATAAGCCAAACAGGGAAACGCGCTTACAGTGACTTCCATCATAATCGCTAATGGGGTGGTTTTTCCAATTCACTAAACCTCCATCCAATTAGTCACCCCTATCAGTCACTGCCTGCCCACACTTAGTCTGAATAATTCTTTTTAAATAATTTTATAGAAGAGGTGAGATCAATACGTTTGTTCCATATTTGATTATTTTTTGTCAGATTTTTTATTCTCTTTTTTCCCTGTGTTGTTTTTTCTTTATGTCCTTGGCATTTTATGCTTAAGGATCTCAATATAAGCAGGTACTTTGACACTCATGATGGCATAAAATCTTACACAAATCAAACATACCATGGTTTCAACGCCATTAATGGACACTCTCAACTTGAAATTTAGTAAATTGTTTAAAAGTATTTGAAAGTAGTTTCAAATACTGCTACAGTCCTTCTGCCAATATTTAATAGTTTTACAATCATACTTTCATATTTTTTAAAATGTTTTTCTTCCTTCCCGTGGTTGCATGGAAGACCAACAATGGATGATCAATGATCAAGGCCCTGGATCCCACTAATGTTTATGCATATGTCTGAACACTTGCAGGAATGGGACAAACTGACTATAAAACAAAAGGTCATCACTTTCACCAAATAAACAAATTAAATAACAACCATTGTTTCTACTCTCCTTTAGTTATAACCACATAGAAATGTTCAGCTGGAAGCGTGGTTTTTAAGATCTTAGTGACCATTTGACATGAAATGGAACCTTTAAACAAATATGATCACATCATGAAGATTAACTACTATGTAATGTCGTCCTATAGATGTAACTTCACCAACACCACCAAATAGCTGTAACAGAACTTTCTTGAAATTAAAATGTGAATATCTAAACTTTTCTTTTTTAAAAACAGAATTTTGCATTGTTTGTGTGCATTAATTTTAGTTTAAAAATTGTTCTAAATGACGTATATGTGCCAAATATAAAAGTACAATCCACACCCTAAATAATAAATGATGCTCCACTGGGCACTGCAAACATCCCAGCCTGCATGCTTGTAGCTTATCCTCTGTTGCGGACTTAGTCATTTGGCTTGAGCTGAGGAAACAACTTTACTGTCCAGAAGATGACCCCCCCCCACCCCCATGAAAGGCATTGTCTTCATTGCCAAAAGGTGGTGTTTTTACCATGGGATAACGAACACACATTAGCTAGCCTGCTGTAAGATCCTAGTGGAGACCAGGCACCTGTAGGGTTACCATGAGTTAAACTAGATGAGATGAACCACAGGTGGGAGTACAGCGATGATCTCGCCTAGCTACGTCAAGGTAAAACCAACAGGTGCCTGGTCTCCACTAGGCTTTGAGAGCAGGATAGCTCCCCACACATTAGTTATCCGGCTGTAAAAAACAAAATCACACGTGCACGCTTCTCCTGCAGTGAAGACAACCTGAGACTCACCATACCCAGGCAGATGGGGGGGAGGGATAGCTCAGTGGTTTGAGCATTGGCCTGCTAAACCCAGGGTTGTGAGTTCAATCCTTGAGGGGGCCATTTAGGGATCTGGAGCAAAAATTGGGGATTGGTCCTGCTTCAAGCAGGGGGTTGGACTAGATGACCTCCTGAGGTCCCTTCCAACCCTAACCTTCTATGAATCTATGAGAGCTCACTAGCCAAATACCAACTCTTCTCTCAACTGTAGCAGTAGCCATGTCCGTCCCAGGATATTAAAGGGACGAGGTGGGTGAGGGAATATCTTTTATTGGACTAACTTCTGCTGGTGAGAGAGTCAAGCTTTTGAGCCACAGGGAGCTCTTTTTCAGGTCCTGTGTGTGGCTCGAAAGTTTGTCTCTCCCACGAACAGAAGTGGATCCAATACACAATATTACCTCACCCACCCAGTCTCGCTAAGGCCCCTTTGAAATTCCCAGGCCAAAATGCCAAACGAAGTTGAGAGGACAAAGGCTGAGTGTCTCTCCTTACTTTAAAAAAAATGTCATTTACATTATTTCATTTTATCAGCTCTGCCTAGCCCTAGGAGTCAGCACTCCCTGAAACATTTTATCTACCCACAGAGTTACAGCAATGAGTTTTGAAAATGAAAGGGAGAAAGAAAAGATCCAACTCTTATCTATGGCAACGCAATGAAATTATTTTTTAATCAGTGCTAAGCAGAGTTATTAAATGGCATATACATTTTCGGAAATCACTTTGAAAAGTCCCAAACTGTAATCTTCCTGCTGTATCCGTCTCCCTCTTCCCCCTCTCCCCCATTATGTGTATCATATTAAACATATACCAGCTAATCAGATAGCTGGGTGGCTGACATATTTTCTGATAAAAGGGGGAAAAATTAAACTTTCAGCCACAGAATAATTTATTCATGGAACTTCTGTACCCTCTAAGACTCATTTCAAGATAAGCTACTCTCTGATTGGCTGAAGCACAGTATAAGGCCAATCCCATAATCAGATCCTCTTGCAGAGCCCCACTGGTAGGGCTGTTGTAAGGCAATCAAAAGGAAGATTAATAATGTTACAATGAACAATTGTCTGTGCAACCTTAATTCAGTCCCCCTTGTGCACATGCATTATGATACAGCTTTCAAGTATACTATCTCATCCTATTTTTTCCATGGGATCCCTTATTCAGTACACAGGATGGATCTGCTCTGTGGAGGACTCAGTTTCATAGTGGAGGCTGTTGTCTGTAGGAAGCCTTGCCTCATTTGGTGCAGAAGTTGAAAGGTGAGTACCTATTGTGGTGCTAGGAGACAGTGGACCTAAGCCCGTCCATAACTAAAGGCCATCTCCACAACTGAGGGGGTTGAAAAGTGGGTAGTGAGAGGCAGAGGATTGCAGGAAGCAGGAGAAGGCCGGGGGCGGGGGGGCAGCGTGGTATGATTATGGCCCCAGAGAACTCTATTCTATTCCTGCCTCAGCTCCTGCGTGATGCTAAGAAAGTCACTCAAACCTACTTTTTCCACTGGTGGTCACTAAAATTATGCACTCCTCATTCTCTGATTTCCAAATCCTGGGGCCTAAGATGCAGAAGTGCTGAGCATTCAGAAGTCAGTGGGAGTTTAAATTTATAAAATGCTGTATAATGCTAAGTATTCATAGTGGGAAATGTTGGACAATTTTAATGATACACAGTGCTACCAGCCCCACCAGTAATAACGCCATTTTAAAAAGACCTCATAACAGAAAGTGTTTATTAAAAGACCCTCTCAAGCTTATAGAAACTTGGAAATGGAGTGTCATTTATGTGACCGTAATTTTAAAGCCAAGAAAATTATGTATTGGTTTCTCTTTTGCTGATTTAAACTATGTGCCGAATTAGTTAATTTGTAACGGGATTAGAAAATTAGATAGAAACGGGCATTGGGATTTTCCAAAGTGTTTAAGGAAGTTAGATACTCAATTCCCACTTCAAGTGAAGGAGAGTTAGGAAGCAAAAGCAGTTTAGGTTTTAGGAAGTCCCACCCTGGGACTCGAGGACTTCGAAGTACCAGCACTGCAGCAAAAAAGGAATTTAGATCTCTTGGCCAGGGCTCTCTGCCCTGATAGTACCAAACAGTATCACAAAGATTTCATACTAGGTTTTAATCATTTTCCACCTCTGGCACATTGGTCCCCTGTTTAAATGAAACGATCAGGAACCTTTCCCTCCCCTTCCTCACCCCCAAAGAGAGATTGTAAGCTACGTGGAGATGTCATGAACTTGACGGAATATAATAATCACAGTCGTTCATGTGAAAATCAGCAGTGTTCTCTTGTGCTGGCCAAGGTTTTACCTCATGTTTGTGGTAAGAGAATGAATATGATGGTTATCTTCATGAGAACCAGCGAGAAGCTCTCTGTAGTTTGCCAGTTTTCCTGTCCTACGGGGGGGGGGCTCTTTTGCCCAGCTCCCTTACTAAAGCTCTTTGAAACTGGACTTTGAGTGTGTGCTCACCAGTGCCTTGCTTCCCGGAGAGCAAAGTGAAAGGATTAAGAATTTTTTCTCCTTGACACTTGTATTCTGAAAACTTTGGGAAGGCTAATAACAGACTTCAAACCTTGGAAATAACTTCAAAAAGTAAACCATTTGTTGTAAGAATTTCACAACTAATTTGATATCCTAGGCATATGGCTAAAAATGAATTCCTGCTGTAGTCCTGAAAGAATTTTGGTTCGTACATTTCAGCATTGGAAACAAGCTTTGATTGCAATTAAAATTTCACCATGCATAGGATATTTGACTGAGTGCAACTGTCACAAGTCTCTTGGCTGAAAACATGCTGCCCTCAACAATACAACTATGCCGCTCTGCTATCTCTAGGCTGTCCTGCAAATGCACACTTCCCCTGTGACGCGGACGCTTAGTAGTAGTTTGGTACTGTTTGGCACACATGAAGTACACTTCTATGAAGTTACTGTACAGCTTGGTGGGGACTACACTTTACCTTCATTCGGGAGTGCAATGGCTTTCAGGTTATTTCTGGGTGAAATTCGAAGAGCTTGTTTAAAAATCTAACAAATCTTCCTTGTTTGTTTCCTGGCTGCCAGACACATCAGCTCTCCATGGTCAACAGAAGGCAGGGAGATCTCAGTGATGTTTACAACGGAAGGTACCTTAGTCCAAGACTTCAAGCGTGTTGACCTTTAGGGCCTGCTGTCTTTTCTCTCAGTCCTTTCCAGGAGGAGGCTGTTGAAGAAGAAAGGGGTAGCATTTAGGTTTGGTGAGCTGGGAGTCTTGTATAGACCAATAGTGCATCAATCTGCCAAATGCTGGATAAATCTTTAAAGCACATGGGGCTTAGCACATAGGAAGGGCACTTGATAAACATCAAGAGGGTGGGCTAATTTAGAATGACACCATGGCACTCATGTAGTGCAGCTGTTTTGTAGCGAAAGGTGGGGAGACAAATCTGCACTTCTTTTAAGAGTTTTTTTTAAACAGGAAATATTCCATTTGTTTCCCTCCAAACACCCCTGATGGTTTTCAGAACAGTTTGTCTGAACTGGGGCTTGCATGCCTCACCTTGCTCTGCTAAGCAATCCCTCTTTAGTCTTTCAGAGCCTAGTAAAATGACAGTTTCTGTCTTCTGCCCCACAGCTACCTGGTGTGCTTTGTGCAGTAACATGGTGCTGGACTGAGCTGAACTACTCCTGCTGTAATAGCATCGGGTGTGCAGCTACGTCAGCAATGCAACAACGGACACAGCCGTGTTCTTTGTTATGTATTACAGAAGCCCATTTCTTCTTTTCATGTAACTAGATGAGTCAACTAGCCTGTGTGGGGAGGCCATTTCATACCAGGGTTACACTGGCCATTCTAAGCCCAGACAGGTGGCATACTTTTGGACTGTGCTCTTGCACATCTAGATATGCAAATAATGTGTTTACTTTGCCAAGTTACAACAATTCTTTGCACTTATATTGCACCTTAAATATGAGCCCCTCTGAACCCTTAAACATTGAGTTAAATTGCACAACACCTTTGAGACAGGTAAATGCAGTATTATCATCTCTAATAAAGACGGGGAAGCAGTCAGAGATGGTTAAGTGACTCCCAGTCACGTGTGCTCACCACAAGACTGTCCTTCTCACTAACTAAAACACATGAATGAAATCCCATTCAAACTACATCTTCTGGGAAACTTTGCTTCTGAGCGTTACAGAAGTGGAGTGAATAGTGGGATTGAATAGTCAGAGATGGTGTTGGAAATAAAACCATAAATATTTAAACTCTCACTAAACAGATTTGTTATCGTCTCACTTCCTGTCTTGCTGGTTTTCTCACAGCTGTGCAGTTACTATTCTCAAGCCAGCCCAGACAAGAATTTCTGACTTTGTTGCACTTTTTTTGTCTGGGGCACAGGATATTCAAATCACTAACAGCTCTCTGTGTAGCGTCAGATTAATATTTCCAGAGCGCTTATTTACACTTCAATTTTTTCTCTACTTGAACACACACAAATTAAAGTTTCTTTCACATTATAGTCTGAGCTAAAAAAGAAAGGTTATTTACCTTATAGTAACAGTTCTTAGAGATGTGTGGTCCATGGGGGCATTAGGGGTGGTACTGGTCTATGAGTCTGAGATCTGATGATTCTTCACTTGCAATGTCCATTGGTCCATGCCTGCACCTCCTTGTGCTCTGACCCGAGGGCATAAGGGTGGTGTGGACTTATCACCTCTCCAGTTCCTACTCTACTGCAAATCATACTAAGGATCTGAAACAGAGGAGAAGGAGAGCACATAGTGGAATACAGATAGGAAGAACTCCAATTACTGTACAAGCTGAACACTTTTCTTTCTTCTTCGAATGACGGTGCCTATAAGATTCACTGTGGGTGACTCACAAGCAGAACTCACTGAGGAGGAGGATGTGAGGAACTATGTTACACCACAGAGGGCAGGACCACTGTTCCAAAGGAAGCATCCAGAGACGAGGCTTGTATGAGGGCATGATGCTTTGTAAAAGTATGCACCAAGCCCTATGTCACTGCTCCACAGATTTCCAAGCATAGAATTCCTTGCAGAGAAGTTAATGAAGTAGCTTGTGCTCTGGTTGAATGGGCCCTTACACCTTGTGGGGGAGGGGTTTCTATTTATTCATAGCAAAGCAGGATGCAGCCTGAAAATCATTTAGAGAGTCAGTGCCAGAATATTGCTTCTCCATTCATTCACTCGCCAACCGATGCAAATAGTCTTGGCGATGTCCCTAAAGATTTTGTCCTTTGCCAGGAGAAGCCCAGAGCTCTGCCAACATCCAGCAAGTGGAGCTTCTTGTTGTCTCTTATTGTGAGGTTTTGGATAGAAGACTGACTGATTCAAGTGGAATTTGGAAGGGACGTTTGGGGTAAACTTGGGATGCAATCTCAACCTCAAGCACCGTGTGAAAGGGTCTGCCACAAGGACCCCACTCTTGCCCACTCAGTTGGTGGAGGTGATTGCTGTTAGGAAGGCCACTTTCACGTACAGGTATAAAGGGAGCAGGAGGCCAAAGACTCGAATGGCAGATACATAGGTGCTGATAGTCCCAGGTTCAGGTGCCAGGCAGGTGCAGGTCTTGATACAGGGGAAAGATTCTAGTGATACCCTTTAAGAACTTCACAGTCACAGGGAGGGTGAAGACCGAAGACCAAAGGTGTTAATCAATGTTACATGCAGAAAGCTAATGGATAGTCCTGATGACTTTAGAGATGGAAGATAGTCCAAGGTGATAGGGATCCCAGCATTCGGTGGATGCATGTGATGACGCTAGCACTAAAGAAAGAACTGCTTCCATTTGGTGGCATAACATTTCCTTTTAGAGGGTTACCTGCTACTGAGGATGGATTGGACCTCTTCTAATCTTCATGATCTCTCTACATTCATTGTCCATCCAAAAACAAGGCTGTAAGATGGCAAGACATTGGGTCGGGATCATTGGTCCTAGCACTATATTGAGTCATTAGCTTCGGGAGCAGTTGTAATTGTACACCTGGGTGTGAGGCCATCTGGATGATGGTGAGGAACCAAAACTGTCTTGGCCATCAGGGTACCACTAGGGATCTGGTCCTGCTTGACCTTCCTCAGGACATGAGGGGGATGGTAGGGAAGTGTACATGAGGGTCTCTGACCACTGCACTAGGAATGCAATCCCTCTGTAGTTATGCCCTTAAGTGGCCTGGGAATTGTAGGCTGGACACATCTTGTTTGCCTAGGACCCAAAGAGGTCCCAGGATGGAAAGTCCCACCACCAGAAAATGTCTTGTACCATCAAGTTGTGGAGCTCCCACTCATGATCCTTGTGGAAATGCCTGCTGAGGCTGTCTGCTGAAGTGTTCATTTCTCCCAGAAGGTGCACCATCGAGAGGGTGATCTGGTGCCACACGCACCAGTTACAAAGTTGGGTAGATCTCACACCTCCCTGTTTGTATGTGTAACATACCGCAGGCATGCTGTCTGATGTGACTTGAACATGTACAGCATGGATGATGGTAGAAACCTTTTGCAATCTTTGTGCACTGTCCAGAGACTGATGTGCAGTTTGGACCCTTTCTAAGTCCAAGAGCCTTGAGTCACATTTTCATCTAGGTGTGCTCCCCATCCCAAAAGGGAGACCTATGTAATTAGCTTCCTTAGGGGTAGTGGGGGAATGAAGGGGACCTGTACACACAGTCTCTTTGGTTTCCCACCAGGTGAGTCATGTTAGGATACTGAGGAATCAAGATTCATTCGTCCAGGGTGTGTTTACTCAGAGCGTAAACCATCCACAGCCACACCCGGAAACACTGAAGACAGAGCCTCGTGAAAGGAGTGATGTAGGTACAGGAGGCCATGTGGCCTAAAAGGGCTAGGCAGGATTGCCTGTCACCTGGAACTTAGTCAGAGTTGAGCAATGCAATCTCTCGTCACAAGGAATCTGTCCTGCAGTAAGTATGCCTTGGCCAAAACTGGATTCACTCTGATAAAAATCTATAAACTTGAGTGGGAATTAAAGTGGTCATTTCTAGATTTGCCAGAAGTTCCACATCGTTCAGATGGTCATCTATGTGATAGGCTGACAATATCTTGAATAACTTTACTGAATTAAGTTAAAACTTATTAAACTAGGTTTAACACCTTAAAAATGCAATTGTGTATACGTTATTGTACATATGTAACTTCTCTACAAGACTGACAAATGAAATCTCTGGGAAGTATTATGAACTTCAATGGACTTTTTGGAACAATACATGTGAAGTGGATTTCCTATGAAGGAACAATACATGTGAAGTTGGGGAAAGGGGAATGCAAATGATCCACTCTGAATCTACCCTTTCCAATCTAAGCCCTGGGGAGGAAAACCCATTGTCTAATTAATTACCCACCCCCCGCTCTCCTGCTGGTAATAGCTCACCTTACCTGATCACTCTGGTTACAGTGTGTATGGTAACACCCATTGTTTCATGTTCTCTGTGTATATAAATCTCCCCACTCTATTTTCCACTGAATGCATCTGATGAAGTGAGCTGTAGCTCACGAAAGCTTATGCTCCAATAAATTGGTTAGTCTCTAAGGTGCCACAAGTCCTCCTCTTCTTTATATGAAAACAGGCATCTTTCAAATCAAGAGCTGCAAACCAGTCGCCTTCATTTAGGAAGGTGATTATGGAGGCCAGGATGAATCTTGAATGTTACATGAAGGTATTTGGCAGCACCTCCAGCCTCCCTTCTTTTGGGGGATGAGGAAGTATCTGGAATTGAAGCCCTCCTCAGCACAGGCTCTATCACCCCCAATGGAATCAGGGAGTCCACTTCCTGTTTAAGGGTTCTCTTGTTAGAGGGATCCCTGAAGACGAATGGGGAGGAGGGATAGGGGTAGGGTCAGTCAAGATGAGATCTGGGACCTATTTGTCTGATAGGAGATGCTGCCACAACAGTAAGAAACCAGCAGGGGGTATCTGCTGGTGTGGAGAGTGGTTGGGGGCTCTGGAGGGTCCTGTCAAAGTGATTTTGTGGCGGGAGGCTGGGACTGAGAAGGGAATAGTGGTGGGACGCTCTGTTTACTGCAGCGGACCCTCTGGTGCTTCCTGAGGTACTCACAGGCCGTTTGATGGTAAAAGCATTGAGGAGCAGGGCGGTGCCCATAAGGCGGTGGCTTGGAGAACTTCCTCCCAGGTGCTGTAGTGTTATCCCGAAGGAATAGAAGGTTGCACAGGAGTCCTTAACAGTCTGCAGTGACTCATCCATTTTCTCACTTAAGAGATGGTTGCCCTCAAAGGGGAGATCTTTCACTATGTCTGGACCTCCCTGGGAGACCCGGGGAATGCAGCCATGAGGCCCTCTCACAAAACCTGAAGTCACGATGGAATGGGAAGCCGTACCCGTTGTGTCCAGTGAAGCATGGGGAGGCAATGTGGTTATTAGCATCCCTTCATCCCAGGGAGGTCTGAGCTCCTGTGGCAACTTTTTAGTGAGTTCAGTGAATTGTTGTAGGCAATAATGTCATAATGAGTAAGGCTCCATGTTTGTCAGAGGTCATGGATTCCGTGACTTTGTGACTTCCATGACTTCTGCTGGTCCGGGTCGCAGCTCAGGAAGCCCCTGGGCCAGTCTAACCAGCTGCTGCTGGGGCAGTCTTGGGCCCCCCCATCACCCAGCAGGAGTTGGGTGTAGGGGGGGCTCAGGGCTGGGGATTGGGGTGTGGGGCAGTACTTACCTAGCGGGACTCCCCAGAAGGGTGACAGGAACTCCCCTTCCTCAGCTCCTAGCTCCACGGGCTGCCTCTGCCCGCAGGCACCGCCCTTGCAGCTCCCATTGGCTGTGGTTCCCAGCCAATGGGAGCTGAAGAACCGGGGCTTGGGGCGGAGCGGAGGCAGCACGTGGAGCTAGGAGCTGGATATCACCGTTTCCCAGGAGCCGGGTAAGAAACCTGTCCCAGCCCCGCCAACTCCCCCCCCAAACCCATGCCCCCTCTGAACACCCACAGTGCTCCCCCCAGGTGAAGCCCCCCCAAGCACCCGGGCCACACCCTTCCGCAGCACCCCCCTAGGCTGCTACCACCCCTCCCCCCTGAGTATCCATAGCAACCCCAGGGCCGCCCCTCCAAGGCACCCCACTGCCAAGTTTTAGTCAGAGGCAAAAGTATTTAGGAAGGGGTTTGAGCAGATTATGGAGCAAAGACATGAGCTATCTGAAGGGAAAAAGCTCAGACTTGCAGATGGAAGCAGGACTGAGGAATTCTGAGGGGAGACTGGGTGAGGAAATTGGTCAGTGGAAGCATGTGACTAAAAGAACCAGGCAGAGGAAAAGACGGGCTAGTGAAGGAGAAATAGAGCTCAAGAACAGGTTTGCAGAGTTGGAAAATGAAGAAGGGGCTCAGCAGGTACTCACTGAAGGTGGAAGGGCAAGGAGGAAGAGAAGAGCAGCTAGTCCTATAGGAAAAGGGGAAGAGTCAATGGAGATTACGCCAAATATGAGCCCCAGGAGGATACAGGATGGGTTGAAGAGGATTACAAGGGAGAATAGGAATGGAAAGAACTTGCAACCAGAGGGAACAGGGGATAGACTGGAGAATAGCACCGTCACCAGGAAAAGGCAGGTCTATGTGATCGGGGACTCTTTACTGAGAAGAATAGACAGGCCTGTAACCAGAGCTGATCCAGAGAATAGAAGGGTGTGCTGTCTTCCAGGTGCTAAGATACGGGATGTAGATCTGAGGTTGAAAAGGATCCTAAAGGGAGTGGGAAATAATCCCCTAATTATCCTTCATGTGGGAACAAATGATATGGCTAGATTCTCGCTGGAAAGTATTAAGGGAGACTATGGTAGGCTGGGGAAGACACTTAAGGAAATCGAGGCTCAGGTAATCTTTAGTGAGATTCTGCCTGTTCCTAGAGAAGGGCAACAAAGGTGTGACAAGATTATGACTATCAACAGACGGCTTAGGCAGTGGTGCTATAAGAAGGGCTTTGGGATGTATGGCCACTGGGAGGCATTCATGGACAGAGGACAGTTCTCTCAGGATGGACTTCATCTGATTAACCTTATTAATCAGGCTTACCTATCAGTTATAGGGATAATAGAAACATGGTGGAATAGTAGTCATGACTGGACTACAGGTATTGAAGGGTATGTGCTGTTTAGGAAAGACCGAAATAAAGGTAAAGGTGGTGGAGTAGCATTGTATATCAAAGATGAGGTAGAATGTAAAGAAATAAGAAGCGATGAAATGGATAAGACAGAGTCCGTCTGGGCAAAAATTACATTGGGGAAGAAAACTATTAGAGCCTCCCCTGGGACAGTGCTTAGGGTGTGCTGTAGACCGCCGGGATCTAATCTGGATATGGATAGAGCCCTTCTTAATGTTTTTAATAAAGTAAATACTAATGGAAACTGTGTGATCATGGGAGACTAACTTCCCAGATATAGACTGGAGGATGAGTGCTAGTAATTGATGGACATTAATGCCTGATAATTCGCTATATGAAATTGCAGACTTACAGGTGGGAAACACTTTCTGCCAAACAGGTCTTCAGACAAGGACACCAAGAAGCTAGGAGTGGATCTAAGAGGGTGCAGCCTGCTACTTTCAGTGACAGCCTGGACCAGCAGGGAGTTCGAGTGGAGATGAGAAAACAAATATTCCACCCCCCTTCGATGGGACGAAGTACTTTGTCTCAGTCCTTTTTTGAGTCAGAGCCTTAGGTGGCTGGGATAAGCCAAACGTCAAAAGCGGGTTCTAATATGGCCTCACTCATTTGCAGCACCACCTCATTAGAGCCTGTAGTCTGGAGGATGTCCAGGAGTTTGGGTGTAAGAGCCTGCACTTCCTCTAGAGGAATTCTGGAAAATCTTCACAATCCTGCTCGGACATCCTGAAATCATCTATCATCTGGTGGCAATAGTGAGAGTGCTGAAAGCGGAACAGGTGGGACCAGATGATGCAGCTGTTCCTCTTCCTCACAACACTCTTGGGGGGGTAGGGGGTGAGGCTCTTCCCTGAAAGGCAACCTCTGTCTAAACTACCAGAATCCTTGTATCCAGGGCAACAGAAAGGAACTGGAGAGGCGGTTAGCCTGAGCCACCCCTTGTGCCCTTAGTTTGGAGCACGAGGACAAGCAGGGTGCAGGCATGGACCAGCATACACTGCATGGAACACAAGTTCACCCACAATGAACATCCATGGGAATCACCACTAGCAGAGACAATATTGTATTCTCTTATTTCTATAGATAAGACATAGTCCAGATATACTAAGGGCCAGATATTCAAGAGTTCAGCTCCCAATAGTTCCAATTTCAGCAACTAAATAAGTAGCCACTCCCATTTAAGCACCAAAATTAAGTTGCCAGATTTTCAGAAATGCTCAGCTCCCAGCAACTCTTTGTTCAGATTTAGGCCCTGCTCTTCTGAAAATTTGGCCATAGAAGCATGCTAATGATACAGTTCTGTTTCATAAGAAATTCTTAACGATGAAAAACAATATTCACTCAAATGAGTTAATGTCTCTACTGTGTAGGGCTTTGAACATGGACAGTGAAATAAAAAAATTAGCATTTCTGTATTATTATTACTTATCAAAATCAAGATGTAACCTCAAGATACTGCAACAAAATCACACCATGATTATTTTATCATAAATCAATACTTTATGCTTCTATAGCTCCTTCAACCCGAGAAGTTCAAAGTACCTCACAAACGTTAATGAATTAGGACTTCCAACTCCCTTCCACATTTTCTAGATGGGGAAACTGAGGCACTGACTAAATGACTTGCCACGGTCATTCATGAAAACAATAAATGGAAAAGTCAAGGACAGAAACCAGATCTCCTGAGTCCCAGTCCATCTTTTAGCCACAAGACCATCTTTCTCCCCTGTAGCTCTCTGCTTTTCCATTCAGTGATGAAGTTGCTCTCCAGTGCCCCACAATGGAATCTCACTGCTTCCAAGGGAACATCAAAATAATTTATCACATTTCCATCTTTACTCAGCTAGGAAATCAAAGGCATCAATTTCACATAGTAATTCCCCCTCACAATCATCTCCTTTGTCAGTAAGATAATTAAATGGGAGAGTCCACCAGATCAGGAGAGATTTCCCAGAATCTGCATATTCTGGAATACTGACAAACATTTGACGATGCTATAGGAAAAGGGGGGTGAGGGGTAGCCACCCAATAAAAGCAGGTTAGACCTAGCTCCTGGGCTGAAGTGATTAACCAATAAATCCAAAAACAAGCTCGGAGTTTATACAGAAGATGCAGCTCATTTTTTTAAACCTACTTGCACCTAAGGGAAGCTTTAATACGGCACCAGTAGCATGAATACAGCTGCATTGACTGCTCTGCCGTGGCTACAGGTTCAGATGAGGGAAGAAAGAATGATCAGAGTGCTATTAGCATAGCTAAGACCCACAGGCTGGAAAGAGTACCCCGACAGTGCTGTCTGCCCCAATTATTTGAAAGGGTCTGATTAACCTTACCATAGAAAGAGCAGATATTAAAATATCTGCCTTATTATATTTAATCCAGGAGGTTAAAACCTCTCATTTAGCTATTAAGATCAATTCCTTATTTGATGTTTTGAAATCAGACAGCTGGAATTCAGCGTTTGATCTGTATTAAACTATGATCTGTGTTACTCAGTGACAGTACCACCATTCCTGTTCCTTTTCTGTGTGTCTTTTTATTCCCACATTCACCAGCATATTAATCAGGCTAAAAAAAATTGCAGATCCTGTAGTGCTAGGGTCTCCTTGCAATTTCTGCTGCTCTTTACAGACTCCAAGGTTTTCTCTTTTTGTAAGTGAAGTTTTTAATCCCTTTTCCACTATAAACCCTGCAAGTGCACTTGGGGACCTTATTCTGCTACTGGATCCCATGTGGAGCCCTGCTGACTGCAACAGTGCTCGGCGTAGACCTAATTTCAGAATCATGGCCATTGCCTGTTAAACCAGACTTCTAACAATGATTATTTCTAGCCGTGCTTTTCAAACTGTGGTCCATGCACCCCTGGAGGTCTGCAGACTATGTCTAAGATTTCCAAAGGGGTCTGCACCTCCATTCAAAAATGTTAAAGGGTCTGCAAAGGAAAAAAGGTTGAAAACCCCTGGCTTATAGGGTGCACATCCCAAAGACTTCTGAAGAAAACTGTCACCAGTCAGAGAAGTTACGAAGTCCAAATCAGCAGCTCTTACTCATGTGACTGGTTCAGCTGAAAAGCATGGCTTAATACTAGCCAATGGGACCACTCAAAAGAGTAAGGACTACAGGACTGGATCTGAGCCAAAGCCCACTGAATTCAATAGGGAAGCATCCATTGACTTTATAGAATCATAGACTTTAAGGTCAGAAGGGACCATTATGATAGTCTAGTCTGACCTCCTGCATAACACAGGCCACAGAATCTCACCCACCCACTCCTGTAACAAATCCCTAACCTATGTCTGAGCGACTGAAGTCCTCAAATCATGGTTTAAAGACTTCAAGGTGCAGAGAATCCTTCAGCAAGTGACCTGTGCCCCACCCTGCAGAGGAAGGCAAAACCCCACACAGGGCCTCTGCCAATCTGCCCTGGAGGAAAATTCCTTCCCGACCCCAAATATGGTGATCAGCTAAACCCTGAGCATGTGGGCAAGACTCACCAGTCAGACTCACACCCAGGAAAGAATTCTCTGTAGTAACTCAGATCCCATCCCACCTAACATCCCATTGCAGGCCATCGGGCATATCTACCGCTAATAGTTGAAGATCAATTAATTGCCAAAATTAGGCTATCCCATCATATCATCCCTTCCATAAATTTATCAAGCTTAGTCTTGAAGCCAGATGTCTTTTGCCTGGGAAAAGACTGCTTCCCTGGGAAGGCTGTTCCAGAACTTTACTCCTCTGACTTCATTATGTTTTGGACAAAGCCCTATAACAGTGGCAAAGATATCCTCTCTTTTATAGCAATGTGGCACATTTAAACTTCTGATGGGCAAACTTCAAAAGGCTTTAACTCTAATTTGGATAAGCATTAAAAAAAACGTACTAACAGAAGTTGCACCACTGAAGGTCGATCTCTCATCATCCTAGCAGTGAGCTGCATGTCCCATCTTCCCCTATACAAGTAATGTCAGCACAGCATTTCCTACCTTATTAATAATTAGATTTTTTATATTTAAGTCAGTTTTATGGTTTATAGTTTGCTTCCTAATGTTATTTACTCTATTCCATATTACAGTAGGGCTTCTGGTGTATTGGTTATGGGGCTCTTAAGTTTTGTTGTGTGTGGAATCATTTTATTTATTGGATTAAGTTTGGTCTTATTACATGGTTTGAGTCTTTCGACCACTGTCAAAAACACGTCTGGACTCTCCTCCTCAAATCCCTGATCAAGTGACAACTATGAAATCCTCCTTCCCCAAACCCAGATGCACCTCAGGCCAAGTAAAAATCTGGGCAACAGCCACCCTCTGCATTCTTTGCCAAGCGTGAGGCACTCTTTCATAGTCTCAATGGATTTCTGACCTCAGTCCAGTCAAAACCGTATTATCCACTTCTTAGATTGACATTCCTTTCTACGGCAAAAATGACAACCAGGCACCCCAACCCACCTCCCAGATCCTCACCAAAGCAGATTTTCCCATCTCATGTCAAAACTGTGATATCCCAAATACCAGCTCAGCCACAGTGAAATCGTATAATCTCTTTTCTCACCCTCCTCAATATCAGTTAAAATCATGTAAACACCTCCCAGCATTTCCCCTTCCCCAGGTGAAAAACTTTCTGCTCTGTACCTTCCACTAGACCCCTTCCTAAAGGTGGCAAAATTTTAATGAAGAAACCTAGAAGTTGGTGTATTTTAACCTACAATTGACTACTTTTCTAAAGGTAATGGGGATTGCCTTTTTTTTCATTCATTGAAGGGAACATTCCATCAGCTGAAAGGCCAAAAAGGTTTCGAATTATAGCTTTGTAATACTTCCCGTTAAACACTGCTTATACAGAGAAAATTAAAAAAAAACGCACTGGCTGAACAGTTTGTGGCTAAATGTGTCTATAGATAGAGGGAGAAACTTGCACATGCATCCTTTCCTTCTCGGCCCTGAAAAGGTCTCTGCTTGTAAGCCACCATCAGAACTATCCAGGCTAAAGTAAAAATGAAAAAAATTTACATTCACTGTCTGTACAATACACATAGTGAAAAAGCCTCAGAGATGCTCCTACTGTACAGAACAAAGCTCTGGAACCTGCTTTAAGCAATATATTTTCTTCACTTATATTATTCTTCTGGATGAACACAGTAATCTTAACTAATTTTATCTTTTTCCATAAGTGGCTGATCATGACCCTTGATTTTCTCTGGAAAAAAAAAGCAATGCCTTTAAAAGAAAATATTACCTTATGCAAAAAAAACAAAACAAAACTTTCTCTTTGTGCTTACTCTGTATCTTGCTCTTCTGATGTGGCTAATTAAGTGCGAAGACCTGCAGGTGCAATGTGACAAAAATGGAAGAAAGGCTGAAAGAGTTATACATACAGGTCACTCTGTGCAGAGTTATATAGTAGATGACAAAACATAGCTTTTTTCTGACTGTAGTTAAAACGAGGCAGATCCTTAGTGGAGCTATGACAACTTACACCAGCAGAGGATGGGCCCCTAGTACTTTCCAACATCCAATTAAACTATCTTAACCTGATGAACTACCTTGCAAAATGCTCAGGTTATTTGGGAAGTACTTACAGTACTCAACTGGAGCTTTTGTCCTATCTGGTTTTGAGGCAAGGAGAGGCATTGCCCTTTGCTGTAAATTGTCTCAAAACACAGATTTACGTCAGTGTTAATTACCTACATTAAGATGCCACCAAACTCCATTGGTGTCAGAATCAACAGCAACATTACACAGCTGTCTAGTGACAGATTAAAGTGTCTTCCTTTAGTATCAAGTTTATAAACATAATTTGCTAGTATGGGCGTATACATTTATAGGAAACAAGGATCTTTGGCTATCCCTCGATGCGAGGATGATGTCTGCCTACGGGGTTCATTAGTGGGTTTTTAAGTGGCTGAGGAGCCCAATTCGTGCCCCGCAGATTTTCCCACAGAAGTGATGGGTGTAATCTTGGAGGAGACATAGTTGTTGGCTGGACTGTTGTGCCCTTTCTTTCCTCCTTTGTCACTTCTCTGTTTCATGAGCACATCTGTTCTCAAAGTGAGCTGTGGTGTTGCATCACTGTATTCTATTCAGCACTGTGTCCTCCCAGTTTGTTGGGTTGATGCCTCCCTTTTTAAGGTGTACTTTCAGTACGTCTTTGAAGCGCTTCCGTTACTTATGCGAGCCCTTCTTCCCTGACTTAACTGATAGACGAGTACTTGCGTCAGGAGGTGAGTGGCAGGCATATGTACACAGTGGCCAGCCCAGCGGAGTTGGTGTTTCATGACCTGCGCTTCTATACTGCTGATGTTGGCTGCAGAGAGAACGCTGATGTTAGTACGCTAATCTGCCCAGCTGATCCTGAGAATCCTCCTGAGGCAGTGCTATTGGAACCACTCCAGCCATTTGAGATGTCATCTATAGGTTACCCAGGGCTCACATCCATAGAGAAAGGTGGGGATGACAACTGCCTCATAAACCAAGATCTTGGTGCCTGTTTGCAGATCCCTATCATTGAAAACTTGTTTGAGTAGTCTTCCAAAGGATGTGCGAGTACAGCAGATCCCATATTCAATTTCTATGTCAGCGTTGGCTGTTGGGGAGAGGTGGCTGCCAAGGTATGGAAAATGGTCCACATTTTCCAGGGGTTCGCCGCTGATGGTGATTTGTAGAGTACGAAGAAGAGTAGTTTGTGCAGGTGAGGGCTGATGGAATACCTTGATTTTCCCGATGTTGAGAGGGAGAGAGAGAGGGAGAGAGAGAGAGAGACACTCAGACTGTGACAAGCATCTGCAAAAAGATTTAGGCAACTTTGCAGGTTGGCCTCTGTGTGTGCGAGAATGATGCAGTCATCTGAATACTGAAGGTCAGTGATGGCAAATCTTAGATTTTGTTTGGAGATGTCTGAGATTGTGGAGTTGATCAGCCATACAATACTCAATCCCAATTCCATCAGGAAGGCAGTCACAGATGAGAATCAGGATCACAGCAAGGTAAATGGAGAAGAGCATTGGAGCAATGACAGAGCCCTGCTTGACACCAGTGCAAAGGATGAATGGTGACAAATCATCCCACCATGGAATAGTCTGATGATGGAAATGAATTTCTGTGGACAGCCAAACCTACACAGCATCTGCCATATGGCATCACTATTGATAGAGTCAAAGGCCTTAGTTAAATTGATGAATGCCATGAACAGCTCCTGGCGTTGTTCTCTGCACTTCTCCTGAATCTGTTGTGCCACGAACATCATGTCAGTTGTGCCTCAGGGTGGCCTGAAGTCACACTGTGATTTGGAGAGGAGTTCCTTGGCAAGGGGGAAAAAGCGGTTTAGTAGGATCCGGGCAAGGATCTTCCCTGCGATGGAGAAAAGGGCAATATCTCTGTAATTTCTGCACAATGATTTGTCCCATTTCTTGAATATCTTAACAATAGGGGCATTCTTAAAGTCATGTGGAATAAGGATAAGAAAACAAGGATAAGCTAATATAAGACAAGCTGAAGAAAAGTCTGGGAAAGAAACCAAGATGATGAACAATAAAGTAGCCACAAATGTCAATTTCTTTTAAAGGGACGCTGGGTAGGAGAGAATTGTGTTTTGGTTTTCAGAAGAGAATTTTTAGGAATATCCGTGTAGTCAAGGTATCTGAAACCGACTGTACACCCTAAAAGAAACATCCTTCTACAAGAGCAAGGAAATTCTCCAAAGCCAAAAACTTTATTGAAGTAGCATTGAGACTGAGAACATATTAGCCCTTAAATAATATAGCTATAAAATCTAGTTAGGAAATTCTCATTTGAGATAAGCACGAATGTAAATCTCTGATTTATGCTCCCAATAAGACAATTCCTCAAGGTTAGAAACATCTTCACTTCTGCTGACCTTTCCTGTCTATCTTTCCAGACATGGCCAGACATTATACCCTTCGTAAGGTAATATCCTACATGTGCCCATTGAAGAATACCATCTTTGAAACAGTCATATTTTACTTGTAACTACCATAAAGTATTTTGCTTTGGTGTATTTGTGTAGATATGCATATTAAAATGAAATTTAAAAGAAAAAAAATACGTAATTCAATGTGCCAACTTGTGTCTAAGTACATAGCATATGGTGAAAAGTACACCATACAAGTTTGCACTCCCTAGGGTCAGGGAAGAGCACTGCAGCTTTCCAAAATCATTCCTGCTCAGGATGAGTGTTGCGTTTTAACGGTACATCTAGGCTAGGAAAAGTTGTCTAGTTAACACGTAGCTAACCTTGACCCTTTTCCTAGCCTAGATGCTGGATAAACTCCTTTTAGCTCAAATTTGCCAATTTCCCTAGTGTCAACCTTGACCAACTAAATCGAGGTGTTTATCTTGCAATTGGACTGAAAAAAAGGTAGTTTAGCTACAGTATGTTAGTTAACCTCCACCACTTTTTCTAGTCTCCACATACCCTAAGTGTCTGCTGTTGGTCAGAGCTAGGAGAAAATTGGGGGGGGCGGGGGAGGAGGAGGAGAGGAAGCCTCCCAAGAATATTCTTTAAAATTTTTAAACAAATTTACTTTGACTATAGTCACAATCCTTTTGTATTTCCTTCCTTAAAATATTCTAGCAGATGCCAGTAAAAACAGGAATACTCACTCAAACAACCATTTAAAAGTAGATATTAAAGAATATTAATGGAAAGTGAATTCTGAATCCATAACCATGAGTCTAAAGAAAGTATTCTCAATCAAGGAGCAAAACCAGACATTTGTCTTATATGCGCAATCAAAATATAAAAAACTGAGAATGGAATACTCACTAAGAACTGTTTATGAACATGCTATAGAGCAATTTCCCTGGTGATTTTTAACAAGTATGTTTGAGAAATTCCTGATCTGTCTGGACAGAGGCCAAAATCAATCAGTTACTTGCCCGGCTCTGCTGCAGGTATAGTGAGAAGGGGATGAGATTAATCAGACTAGGATATATGGTGATGAAATGCAGGGGGAATAAGATTTTTACTGACCTATTCTTGGAGTGATTACAAATTACTAATTCGAAGTCTTCATGCTGAATTGAGTTGTATATCTGGTATTGAATATTCCTGTTACTACAGATTTGAGCATTTAGGGCACAATTTCATTAGTACTGCCATTTTACAGTTTAATTATTTAGTAATCAGGTGTCATAACATAATATACTTAGTTTACTATATGAAACATGTCCACTCTCAATCCGTAATAACTATACAATTAGTCTTTCCCTCCAAATTACCCTCACCGCAATCATATAAAAAACACTCTTTGGTCCTACCCGATATCTTAATAGAAAAGCTTCTTCCTTTAGAACAACTCTCTCCAGATTCACCTTTCTTAAACTCAGAAAGGAACAGAAACATACAGTTTTGTTCATGTCACACAGATGTCATCTTGATAGAGATTCTTCAGAATTCACTTTCTTCCCATTTAAATTCCCTAGGATGAACATTTCCCCCTACCCCCATTGTTATCTACAATACTGTTTGAGGAGGAAGATTTGATGGAATCTAGCTTGATTGTTCTTCTGACTAGTTAAATACCGGATGAGAGATTGGAACTAAAAGGCCATCTTAAAGTCACATTGAAAATGGAAAATAAAGTTAAGCAGTGACATTTCAACCATGAAGCCTTCTTCAGGAATAATCTATAAAGGAAATAGCAAAGTCAGTTAAGATTTGCTTTACTTTTTCTCTCTATAAAATCTTTTCTGAAGAGACTTCATAGGTAAAATGCCACTGGAGCCTTTCTTTTCTACGTTCAGCATGGATTTAAGATATCCCTTTTGTTCCATTTGCAGCTCTCATGCTGATGTAGCAATACTGCTTTTTTATTCCCAGAAGACATTAGTCTAACAGCTTGCTTCTTGGCCAAGACTTTGACTAGATCCATAACTTTTTTTCTGATCAGTTAAAAAGAAAAGTTGGTTATTTCAGGTTCTAAATGGGTTATTCCAGTCATAATCCATTTCCGCTAACCATCAAAAAGAGAAAAAGCAATCCAATAATCTGAAAACATTCAGAAGGAAACCTAAGGCTCTTTGGAGTAGAAAAAACTGATGGCTTATAAGCAGGGACCCAAAGAACTCTGAATGACACAATGTCTTTCGAATTCTACAAATGGATAGAGTGACCCAAACACAAATGCCTGAGACTGAAAAAGGGAAGAAGTTCTGATTGGAAATTGCTTCTTGACTGTTAGTCCAGATCCATAAAAACTGAAGCTACCATATCATAATAAAAACCTATCATTAACCAGATATTCTGCTTGGTCGGTTACAAATGAATCCCAGAAAAAGGAAAAGATGCCAGGCACCTGAAACTCTGCAGCCCCAGGCTATTCTGGAGTCTGACTACAAAATGTTTCACACAGTGTACCACCTGCTTTCTGTCAGACATACAAAGTCAGCTGTCTGTCTGTCCTGCATATCATTTTCCCATCAGACACAAGGGGAGTTCAAGAAGATATTATACTTTTATTCTATAGTGTTGCAAGAGATGAAGGAGTAGACATTGTAAGGAAAGTCATTTAAAAATAGAAAATGTCACCTTTCAGTTTTAGATCATACCTTCCGGCAAACCACTTTTTCCCAAGTAATAGCTATTGAAAGTAATAGGAAACATTTTGTTTCTTAAACGGAAAGACTCCATCTTCCAATTTTCTAGTAATAGTTTCCTTTAAAGGAGTTGTCACAGCAAAAATACAAAATTCATACTCTCCAACAATTACAAACGCAATATAGCTTTGAAAATTGTAAATCAAGGCACCTTAAAATAGAGTAGAAACAAAAAATATACACAATTTAATTGGCAAAACTGCACTGCTGGAGCTTTAGAATCAGCATTATACACACTTTAAAGCATTTCAACTCATAGATGTAATGGAAAACTTTAGTAATTGAAACTGGCAAACCACTTGCTTTTTAGAAAGGCAAAAAATTTCCACCTGATAAGAAGGGATGAGTTGAGATCTGTCATCAATTGGTACAGATGAGAACCAATTGTGTAATGCAATACAGTATTTTGAAAAGTGAAAATCTACATATAAAAGGATAGAAGAGCAAGATATTAAAGCAAGTCTAAACATAAAGTTCGTCACATCTGGTTATCAGTAAGCTCCTTCATGCATAATATGAAAAACAAGTGGATGTGGTTTGCTTTTTTGCTTATGGTGAAGTTCAAATGTTAGAAAAAATGTAAAGCTGTGAAAGCAATGTGATAATAAAAAAGATCTGTCTATTTTTCACTCAAGAACTGTGGTTTAACTGCTGCTTAAAAGAAAAAGCAAAACACATGGCTTCCTGGAATGATCATAAGGTGTGGCAAATAGCAGTTCCATATGACAAGTTTCAGAGTAACAGCCGTGTTAGTCTGTATTCGCAAAAAGAAAAGGTGTACTTGTGGCACCTTAGAGACTAACCAATTTATTTGAGCATAAGCTTTCGTGAGCTACAGCTCAATTCATCGGATGCATACTGTGGAAAATACAGAAGATGTTTTTATACACACACAGACCATGAAAAAATGAGTGTTTATCACTACGAAAGGTTCTCTCCCCCCACCCCACTCTCCTGCTGGTAATAGCTTATCTAAAGTGATCACTCTCCTTACAATGTGTATGATAATCAAGGTGGGCCATTTCCAGCACAAATCCAGGGTTTAACAAGAACGTCTGAGGAACGGGGGGGGGGGGGGGGGGGGGGGGGGGAATAAACAAGGGGAAATAGGTTACTTTTTATAATCAATCAACCATTTCCAGTCTCTATTCAAGCCTAAGTTAATTGTATCCAATTTGCAAATTAATTCCAATTCAGCAGTCTCTCATTGGAGTCTGTTTTTGAAGTTTTTTTGTTGAAGGATAGTTACTGAGATCAGAAATCGAGTGACTAGAGAGATTGAAGTGTTCTCCGACTGGTTTATGAATGTTATAATTCTTGACATCTGATTTGTGTCCATTTATTCTTTTACGTAGAGACTGTCCAGTTTGACCAATGTACATTGCAGAGGGGCACTGCTGGCACACGATGGCATATATCACATTGGTAGATGTGCAGGTGAACGAGCCTCTGATAGTGTGGCTGATGTTATTAGGCCCTGTGATGGTGTCCCCTGAATAGATACATGGGCACAGTTGGCAACGGGCTTTGTTGCAAGGATAGGTTCCTGGACTGGTGGTTCTGTTGTGTGGTATGTGGTTGCTGTTGAGTATTCGCCTCAGGTTGGGAGGCTGTCTGTAGGCAAGGGCTGGTCTGTCTCCCAAGATTTGTGAGAGTGTTGGGTCATCCTTCAGGATAGGTTGTAGATCCTTGATAATGCGTTGGAGGGGTTTTAGTTGGGGGCTGAATGTGACGGCTCCATGTGCTCCAACCCCTCAGACAGAGAAAAACACCTACAAGATCTCTATGAAGCATTCTTACAACTACAATACCCACCTGCGGAAGTGAAGAAACAGATTGATAGAGCCAGAAGAGTTCCCAGAAGTCACCTACTACAGGACAGGCCTAACAAAGAAAATAACAGAACGCCACTAGCCGTCACCTTCAGCCCCCAACTAAAACCCCTCCAACGCATTATCAAGGATCTACAACCTATCCTGAAGGATGACCCAACACTCTCACAAATCTTGGGAGACAGGCCAGCCCTTGCCTACAGACAGCCCCCAACCTGAGGCGAATACTCACCAGCAACCACATACCACATAACAGAACCACTAACCCAGGAACCTATCCTTGCAACAAAGCCCGTTGCCAACTGTGCCCACATATCTATTCAGGGGACACATCACAGGGCCTAACAACATCAGCCACACTATCAGTGGCTCGTTCACCTGCACATCTACCAATGTGATATATGTCATCATGTGCCAGCAGTGCCCCTCTGCCATGTACATTGGTCAAACTGGACAGTCTCTACGTAAAAGAATAAATGGACACAAATCAGATGTCAAGAATTATAACATTCTTAAACCAGTCGGAGAACACTTCAATCTCTCTGGTCACTCGATTTCTGATCTCAAAGTGACTATCCTTCAACAAAAAAACTTGGAAAACAGACTCCAACGAGAGACTGCTGAATTGGAATTAATTTGCAAATTGGATACAATTAACTTAGGCTTGAATAGAGACTGGAAATGGTTGATTCATTATAAAAAGTAACCTATTTCCCCTTGTTTATTCCTTCCCCCTCCCCTCCCCCCACCACTGTTCCTCAGACGTTCTTGTTAAACCCTGGATTTGTGCTGGAAATGGCCCACCTTGATTATCATACACATTGTAAGGAGAGTGATCACTTTAGATAAGCTATTACCAGCAGGAGAGTGGGGTGGGGGGAGAGAAGACCTTTTGTAGTGATAAACACTCATTTTTTCATGGTCTGTGTGTATAAAAACATCTTCTGTATTTTCCACAGTATGCATCCGATGAATTGAGCTGTAGCTCACGAAAGCTTATGCTCAAATAAACTGGTTAGTCTCTAAGGTGCCACAAGTACTCCTTTTCTAGTTCCATATGAAAGTTCTTGCTAAGTTTTCAACATGCTGAAGTACTCTCTAGAACATCTAGGTCAATGGACAGACAGACCAGTTAACTGAGATGATGCCCAGTCACTCCAAAGCTCTGAGTCAACCAAAGAGAAACATCTATTGATGAAACCATAGCAGAGCATTCTTATCAATTCTAAAGAAACCTCTACCCTACTGTACCTCTGACAGATGTACTAAATTTATACCAGGGCTGAGTCCCAGTAGATCGAGCAGCATCCCCAATTGTAATGGGAAGCCAGATTAAAGAAAAAAAAAAAAGTCATCTCCTTTAGTTTTGCCAGCTCAATTATAACATTGCTAGTGTCGACAGAAATTTCTCAGCTAATGACATTACTTAGGATAGGTGAATGGAAAATTTCTTACCTGGTAATTTTCTCTTAACAAATGGGCTACTCCTCTTACCTACAGAATTCCAAAAACTCCATTGGTGTTGCTGGAAACTTGAGGACTAAGCACGGTTCTCCATTTCAGGTTGACCAGAAATTCTGTCTTTGGCAGCATAACAAGTTAGTGATTCAGTTTCTCCCAATCATTTTGTTTTATATCTTTAATTTGTATTTGTTTTTCATGCAGTGGTGACTGCATTTCAACACTTAGTTCCTCTTCTCAGCTGAGGAATAATTGGAGCATTGAGGCTCTATGTCATTTTGAATTTTACATGCCATGTACCCTTGATATATAATTATTTCCAGTTCTATTTTTTTGATTGACCTATAACTCCCATTTTGACAGACTTAATACAATTTTTCTTTAAAGGGTGAATTTTTTGAGGGATGTGAGTTAACTACAGAATTCTGACTGATTGCCACTTATCCAATACTGGGATTTCATTTTTCAATCTTTGTAACATGGTTTTCATTCTTTATAAAGCTAGTTATATAAACAAATTGTTGATTTTTCCCCTTCGTGGCTTTTCTGTCAAAAATCAGCTCTATCGTAAAGTGAAATTATTAAAATCAAACTCTGATTATGCTTTCAGAGTTAGTTTTGGGACATCCATAACCACATCCTGAAAGAAATGCAGACATGGACTTACTTAAAAACAATAGCCAACGTTTTCAAACATAAAGCCTAATCCAAAACCCATTCAATGAAAATAATCCTATCATAATAATCAGTCGCTTGGTACAAGAAACTATAGCTGTATTTAAAGACTTGTAAAAGTTGCCTGATTTTCAGAAGTGTATAGTACTTATGAAAAGCAGAATATGCAATTAAACCTATTTAAATAGGAAAGTAAACACATACAAAGTTTTAGTTTCAAAAAGGTCCGCTCTAAAAAAAAAAAAAGGATGCCAGGATTTTTCAGTCAGGGAAAACTCAGGAATTTAAGTAATCAAAGAAACAAGTTGCATGTAAGGCTCACCAAGGTGGGAACTGGAGGAAGAGAAGAGAGATGAGGGAAAAAAGACGAGTTGACAAGTTAGCATGAGTTGTGCCTTTGTTCTTGTGGTATAAATCACTACCATATAGCAGATATTTTCTTATGTTATCTTGTCTTGTTCAAAAACTATTTATGTACATATACACATAAGTGTATGTAGCGGATATCACTGCAGAACCAGAAATATATAATCCCAGGCCATGTTTACAGTACCAAAAATGGGGATAGGAGTGATCTGGGGAATTATGTCAGGAAGCCTTTACTTCAGTACCACATAAGCTTGTTAAAACCAAATATTAAATAAAATTTTAAGACCTGCACAATCACAATATAGTAGGGACTAAACAGCATAGCTTCTGCAAAAGAAAATTGAGTTTCACTATCTATCAGAATTCTTCGGACATTTCAACAAAATAAAAGATAAAAGGAGAACAGACTGCCGATTATATGGACTTTCAAAAAGCATTTGACAAGGTCCCTCACAATAGGCTATTAAGGAAACTAAGTAGTAGTGAGAGACAAACTACTGTCATGAGTAGAAACTGTCTCAGAGACATAAAACAGTATGTGTATATTTTCATCATGGGTAAAAGTTAATAATGGGGTGTTCTGAGGTTATGTGTTAGGACCGATGCATTTTGTTACTGATCTGGAAAAGGGAGAAGAGCAGTGAAGTGGCAAAATCTGCAAAGGACATAAAGTTAGATAAATCATGACCAAAGACTACCACGAGAAACTTCAGAGGGACCTAGCAAGCTACATGAATAAGTAACATGATGGCAGATCGAGTAATGCATATTGATAGGAGTAATTTGAATTTATACACTTTACCAGGCCCTAGATTAACTCAAAACTCAAGGGGGTGAAAAACGACACTGGCAATCACTGTTGGCAGCTCTATGAAAACTTGTGCTCTATTATTAGAGAATTGAAAAGGACTTCCATAAGTAAAGGGACTGAAAAGAATGGGACTGTTCAGTTTTGAGGAGACATGATAAAGGTATACAAAATAATGAATGGTATAAAGACGATAAAGAGTGTGCTATTTACCCCCTTCCACAGTACAAGAAGTTGACAGTGAATGAAAATACCTTCTACAAAATGCACAGATGTCACAAGGTATCATTTAGGCCAAATGTTTAACAGGATTTAGAAAAGGTCAGAACATTTATAAGGATAATGGGAACATCCAGAGTTATATACTTCTAATTCTTACTAATGTATCAACAACGTTTTAAACAACCATTTATTTGCAACGACAGGAAAAGTAGAGAAGGAGGGAGGCCTTGCCAAACCAGACCTTTTAAAAGAGATAGCAAAAACTTTGTGTACGTTTGTTTTCTGACGTTCATTTTTAGTACATTTTAACTTTCCTTGCTGTTTCTTTCTCTTAACAATTAAGCTTGAATTGTTTATTTATCGTACCGGGAGTCAGGATGTTGTGTGCAACAAATGGAGAGTGCTGAGCACTGAGCTATTGATCACAGTAAAAAAAAAAATCATCACCTTTAATGACATGCCAACTCACGGAACCAAATTACTGCTCAATTTGATCATTTTCACCCACGTCCAGTATCTGAATTAAAAACAGCAGTGACAAATGTCAGACAAGGTCAGTTAGTAGAGGAAAAGACTCTGACATACCATTAAGAACAGAAATGCTACAGAGTAGCTACTGTCACACTTGATTGTTTTTGTTAAAACCAATTAGCCATTGATTTTCTGGCATACAAGAGTATTGTACAAATCTTAAATTTTATTTTCAGTTACTACCCTCTTTAACAGATTACTTTGTATTTACACTGCTAAAGATTTGTATAACAAGTTTATCCCAAATTAAATAATATTTAAAACAATCATGATTGCATAACTTTTCTACTTTAAATTATTAACCCAATTAGTGCTTTATTCACATTTTAAAAACTTGTACAATTTATTACAAATATAAAACAGTGCAGTTTTCCATACATTATCTCAACTCTGAGACAAACACTTAAAAGACATGGAAAAAGATTTAATTTCTATAAACATAACATTTGCATCACTCACATCCTTTTATTTTCAACGTCCTTCCCTACCCCCGATTTAAAAAGATCAAACATACAACATACTGTAGGTTTATTTTTATTCAAAAAGTTACTGTCTCAAGACATAAATACAAATCAGAAAACAGTACAATTAGGACAATAGAATGTGGAGGACAACAGGTTAAGGTAAATATATAAAACATTTTAGCTGGTTGAAAACATAAAGCTGTAAGAACTGCTTTCACAAAGAAACACTCGTTCAAGAGTAAGAAAAAATCAATTTAAGTTTAAAATCATATATACAGTCCTCTCAGCAGTTCTATTAAATGCAGTGGTGTGAAAAACAATATAGGCAGTACTTTTAGAAATGAGAATATTTATTTATGTAAAATGAGTTAGGCAGATCTGGTTTTGAGTATACTGTTATCCCATGACTTAGTAAAATAATTACATTTTATCATGATCCTTTAGACAATCTATGGTTTTTGGCTACCACAGCCCAATGTTTAATTTCTGAATCTAAAAACAGGAAGCCTTTTCATATTCACCCATTTGGGGAAATTCTTGTATTGCAAGCGTATTAAGGCATGGAATGATTAAAATAATATACCTCAAGAACTGAGAGACAACTGACAAAAAATATACATATGTAATATAAGTTAATATTTCCTTTAAAATGATGTCTAGCTGCCTAAGCCTTGCAAAATAAGTTGATGTCAAAATGGCACAGATCCACTTTCTGTTTTAAACTGATTTAATTTATTTGTGAAAGGACAAAAAATGAAGTTTAAAGCTTAGCTTTCAAAGAATATTATGGGGTGGTTTATGAATTTCTATTATCCAATCTAATTTACATACAGAGGAAATGTACTGTAACCTGTTAGAAGTATCTTTAACCTGAAGACTGCTTGCAAAGACAGATAGATAAAACAATATAAAATACAAATTTAAAAATCATTTTTAAAGCATGAATTCTCATGCTTTTCTATTTTTAAACATTGTTAAACTTTCAATATATTTCTGAAACCTCATAATTTTAAGTTGGAATTTAAAAGTAAGAAAAAACTAAACAAACTGCGCAATTATAAAATCAGCACCAATTTATATATATATATAATTTTATTTAAAATTTAGATCCCTATTCCCACACTCTAATAAGCTGTATAATTTTTGTTTAGAATTTTTCTGCAAACATACTACAATAAGCTTCTTTTATTTGGAGACAAAATACAGTGGCACTACTGGAAGGAATTTCACAACATTACATTTTTCTTAAAGGACAAGCAAACTTTCAGGGTTGATAATGGGGCAAACATGACTGTGTTATGTTACTTTCTGGCAGTTCTGAGAAGGACAGAATGAAACTTTTGGATTTGAAAAATATTTTAGATGAAAAAACTGATAACATTCTGCATTTAAGTTTACTTTTCTCCATGATTATCTTAATTAAAAAGCTTCTCTTTTTTTTTTCTCTGATGCAGTTTAAGCATTTAATTTAAAATGCCAAAATTCTGCTGGTTTTACAATTCTAGAAAATCAATCCACCTGCCATTTCAGTTCATGTACGTAAACAAACCCAGCAGAGCTCATGATTTAGTACACCCAATAAATGTATAAAAAGAGGAGCTCAAATCTGTACCAAGCACCTCTGAGAATGTTAGATTAAAACAAATGTGGAATACTTTTTATGATTCGGAAATAAACTAACACATAAAATATTGGTTTTTCAACAAAAACTGTAGCTTATCCTCAAACTGTTTACTTGTCCTTTACATTTCATTTTTCAGGCAAACAAAACTGCCCCTTCAATGCACTTGATCTTGAAAGCATGTCATTCTCCTTAGAGAAAAATCTGTTCAGAATTTCACTGTATCTACCACAATTTTGTATTTAAAAACTTCCTCTTCCACTTAGAAAATGACTTCATCACGGATTTATTTGCTGATCTGGTATTAAAACATTGACACCCCAAGAACCTAAAACAAAGAGAAAAATTGTACATATTAAAAGTGGCCTGCTAGTCAATTTATATTTTTCTACAAATTCTAACATAAATGTAAAGAGTAAGACACAGAATGTACTACTTAGATTACATCACACCAAGACGCGTACAAATGCCTCCAATATATTTTAAATTTTCCATCCTCTCCTCAATCCAAAATTAGCAAAAACTAAGAGGAAATTACCAAGTCTGTAGTATGGAAACAAAGACATCTCATATGTATTTATTATAGGGTCCTCAAAAAAATTTAAATAGATGTCTATCATAAAAAACAGCACAGCTCTTCATCATATTTCTATGAATTTAGATAAGTTACCATTAGCTAGTTTTTCCACGAGTTAACTATCTGGAATTCTTTGAAGATGACAATTTCTCAGGCCCAAAATGGAAGTCGAGTACCTTGTTCTGCAGTCTTCAGAACTGTTAAAAAGCAGTTAGTCTTGGATGGAGTGGCCTATATGAATGTATGGTCTGGTGCAGAGACTGTGTCTATAAAGAAGACATCTTGCCTCTCAGTTGCTGTCCAGGATACAGACATTAAACAGTGGGTACTGATGAAGGCAATATATTCAGAAAAATACAACTAGTAAGTAATCCAATAAAACCAAAGCCTCACTTAAGAGAGACCACATGATTAAGTGAAAGAAAGCTCGATCTGGATGAAGGATCTGCTCAGACTTATCTGACACCAAGGAGAGCAAGCTGCTTCCTGAACTATCAAAAGCAGGTTCCAGGACTGACAACCCCAAACCAAAAATATCCAGACGCGTTCGTTTTCCTCCTTTGCGCTGTATAGGATTTTGAGGATCAAAACATAGTGCAGTGCAGCTATATAAAACAAACTTCATTCCGTGTTGTAGCAAGAATTTATATAATACTGATGTGCACCTGCTCCTCTCTCTGGCATCAAACCAACTCTTAATGTTGACCATGGCACTAATAATTAACATGCAACTGAAGTAAACTATGAAAGGCATACAAAAATACATTGTGATAAGAAACCAGAAGTCCTAGGTGTCAATGACAGTGTGTGTGCCATAAAACAAGTGAGATCGCAAGGAACTACCATGACTTCTTTATAAACTGAATTTTGGATCCAGATGGTGCATGTGTCAAGGCACACAGAACCATCATAACCTAACTGCTTTTTAATGTGTCCAGAGTCTATGCCAAAGGGCACAAACTCCAAGAGTGAGGGATCTGTACAAGCAATTCCATGAAGAAACCTATACAAACCCTACCCAGGAGGAATGTGTGTTTATAAAATTAGACAGCATAACTGGCTTAGTTTTTTTAAATACTGAGTGATACAATTCCTATGTTTTTCCTATGAATTATGTTTTTATATGGATTAATCATTGAAATATTTGAAGTAAGTAGTTCAAGACAGATTTTTCATCTTTAAATTTAAGCAGATAAATGAATGTGCAAGACAAAATGAATTAGACTTGGAATATGCTCTGGATGCATGCACTTGCAGTACTGTAATTTATCATCTGCTGCCATCATGTGGTAATGCTGATAAACTGCTAGTATAGATGCATCTTTAAATTTAAGCTCTATTTAAGGTGAAAATCCCAGGCAAAAGTATATGCTCTGTGTGAGTGTTTTAGTAGGAATGGGGTAAAAGGATGGGGCAGGTGGCAGCAAAGGAACAGAAGTGAGCCTATGGTAAAGATGTAAGCTATGATTTTAGGTTTGAGGTCACAACCATCAGACTGGAAATGTATAATGGCCCTGGATTAAGAGGAACAAACCCTGTGTCAGATGAAATTGGTGACTGGTCTGAACACCATTAACATTTTAGTAAGATGAAAAAGATGTTTACAACAGTTCCACTACCTACAATTAATGGAAACGCATTATATTTTACATTTGAAATAAAGCTTAGTAGGTGGTTGGTGTTCCCCACAGGTGTTATCTGAGGAGAGCACAAAAATCCTATTAAAAAAGCCTACCTAGTACAAATCCTTGTATGACTTCCTGCTATCAGAAGATGCCTGCTAATATGGTATGTATGTGAGCCAGATAAATGGATGGCTTTGGGGCAGGGGGCTTGGGAAGGTGGGGGTTTAAAACTTAATGGAACTTATATAAAACTTAAAAAAAAATAATGGAATTTATATTATGTGTCCTTCCAGGAAATAAACCCCACCCCTTTATAATTTTGACTATATGTATGTCAAATGATTTTTTCCTAATTTTGTTTTTCTTCCTCATGCCCTCACGAAGGTTTCTTGGACCCACAGAACATCTCCTGTTTCCCCCCTTTCCTACCAGAGCCTGGCTGTTTGGGTGCTGCAGCTTGTTATTCTCAATGTCATTTTGTAATACTAAGAGAATGCTGAAAATGGCTAAAAATGACAGCTGGTTCTGAGAGAGAAGGGAAAACGATGTTTACAGCTGTTTGCTTTCAGAATTTTTCTCCCCATTTCTGCTGCCTTCCATCCAGACAGCAGCAGGACTTCAAAGGAAAACTGCCATTTCCCCTTCCCAGCCACTGTGCTCAGCAGCATTAGAGAAGTAACCAGGCTACTTTTAACTGGACGTTCCTGATGAAAAGAGCTGGATTAAAGGTTCCTGGTTCAGCCTGTTGACCTATGATGACAAGTTTGTATGGAGGCTGGAGACAGCAAAGAAAGTGGGTGAGGGAAGGGAAAAATAGTTGTTCAAGTGGGAATCACAGGCTTTAGTGGAACGTGCAGCTAACGCTTTCAGTAAGAAAAAGAAAATGCCTCTGTCCACTACAGATAATAGGGGAAACGTATTTAAACATGTTTCAGAGTAGCAGCCGTGTTAGTCTGTATCCGCAAAGAGAAAAGGAGGACTTGTGGCACCTTAGAGGTTCTAAGGTGCCACAAGTCCTCCTTTTCTCTTTGCATATTTAAACATTTCTCCCATATTTAAATTCTGTAACCTATGTAGCACAAACGATGTAAGGCATACATATTTTGATTGGTGAGGAGACCCCTAGCCAACCACTGCTGAGAACTGGCTGTGAAATTACCTGAATGACTCATTCAGCCAGAACAGGGATCTTTGCCTTAGAGTCCAGTCACATAGTAGATAATATATACTTTCCACATTAGTAAGTGGCCTCTTTTCATTTTGGTTTTGACCTAACCATAGGGAATTACACTCGGAACATGGAAAACCAGAAACTTGGAAATACCTTAGTATCAACAGTGTGTGGTATTTGTTATCCTTACTTAGAAATTCAAAAATATTGTTTACATTAATTACTTTCCCTGTGATGAAAAAAAGCCACTACCAATATCATATGAAATATCTTATATTACATAGTTTCATCAGCTATATACCGATTGTCAAAATAATCACAAAGTAGTCCTTAGTATTTGATTAAGTTGCCACAATCTTGGGTATTCCTTTCCAGCTACACATCCAATTTTATTATATATTTAATCTTACAATTAGAATTCTTTTTAGTTCCCCCCTCTTTTGACTAAACCTACTGATTCGTCCATGATTGAAGCAGGGTCAAAGAAATCTGGTTTTAGCTCCGTTCTCTCTCTCCTGTTCTTTGATGGTGGCTAAAAAAAAAAAGCAAGCAAACAAACTGTCACCAAAAATGTTAATAGTAAGTTATATTAAAGGTACAGGGAAAAAAAAGAACCACTTATTTTGAGCACAGATGATATTCATACTTTAAAAGGGTAAAAATGTATTCTTAGATAAAAACTAATTTTTATTCCTGCATAACTTTTTTACTTTTTGTATGACTGTTTGAACAAGTGGTATATTAAGTGCCAAGTATTATTTTAAAACATATGCAAACTCAACAAAATAAACTTCAAGAAATAAAAGGTTACTTTAACTGGAATTCTTGGAGATGCATGGTCCCTAGGGGTCATCACAGTGGGGTGCGCATACACTCTGTGTGCCCAGGATTGGAAAGTCTTCAACAGCAACATCTGTTGGTTCGCGTCTGCACTTCCTCATGTTCCCAACCCAGGACATAAAGGGTGGCATGGACCAACCACTTCATTAGTTCTGGACTATCATGAATCACAAGATGACCCTAGCAGAGGAGAAGTAGGGTGGGTTGTGACTAACCACAGGGACCACACATCTCAGACAACTCCAGCTACTGTTAAGTAACTTTCTTTTCTTCTTCACCTGCTGGTCCCTATGGATATTCACTGCGGGTGACCCCCAAGCAGCGCTCGTTGAGGAGGAAGGTATGAGGAAGTATACTGTACAAAAGGAGGGGTCTCCAGCCGAAACTTGAACAATAGTATACCTGGTGAAGGTGTGTATGAAACCACACGTAGCTGCTCTATATATTTCCAAGGGGAATATTCCCTGTAAGAAGGCTACCAATGCTGATTGCGCTCTCATAAAATGGGCTCCAACAGTTTGAGGGGATGGGATTTTCATAAGCTCATAGCAACGGGCATGCTATGGAAATCCATAGGAAATCCATGGAACCTTTGGGAGCCCCTTTACTCTTTCAGCAACAGTAGTGAACAACCTTGTAGACTTCTGAAAGGGTGCCAGTTCTGTGCAAGTAGAAGACTAGAGCCCTGCACACATCTGGGGAAGGGAGTCTTGTCTTCTCCAAACTGTTGTGAGATGTAGGGTAGAATACCAGAAGGTGAAAATTCTGGTTAAGGGGAAACTCAGAATGCACTTTAGATATGAACTTTGTAGTTGCAAAGAAACCCTGCCCTTGTGAAAAACCGTGTAAGGTGGTTCTGCCAAAAGGGCCCCAAGCTCCCCAACCCTTATACCAGAAATAACTGCCATCAAGAAGGAGTACAGGAGGAAACAGGAGGCTATGGGTTCCAACAGTGGTCTCAGAAGAGCAGAAAGGACCAGGTTCAGATCCCAGGTAGGATCCAGGTAGGATCCAGTTTTAAAACTGTAGGGAATGTCCCTACGATGCCCTTCAGACCCTTTGCAGTAGTGGGATGGGTAAAGACCAAGCAGTCCTCTAGGGGAGGGAAAACACTGATAGCTGCCAAATGTACCTATATGGAGTCAAGAGACAAGACTTCTGCAGTGAAAAAAGATACTCCAGTCTGAGGAGGATTCCCGATGCCTCCAGAAGTAAGTGGTGCCGCTGGCGTCAAAGGGAGAATTGGTGCCATTTAGCGGAACAGTGTTTCCCCACAAAGGGTCTCCTCAAGCATGCCCTCTGTTTTCACTGTCCATCCAAAAACATACCAAATGCAGGGAAGCTGAGTTGGGGTGATTCATCCTGGTCCTGTTCTGGGACAGCAGGTTCAGGAATGGTTGTAGGTGGATGCACATATGGGGAAGAGAGCTGTAGGATGGTGGTGAAGCAGAAATGCTTTGGCTACCAAAAAATTATCACAATCATTGTTGCCCAGTTGAGCTCAATGTTCCTGAGTACAAGAGGCAATAGGGGAATGGGAGTGAAGGCATACATCAGTGGATCTGACCATTCCACTAGGAAGATGGCCCATCTGGAGTTGAGGTCTTGGGTAGTGTGGGAGCAGTGTGCTGGGTGCTCCTTGTTCTGTTAGTTGCAAAAAAGATCCCAAGATGAGAACCCCCTCCCCCCCTTTCTCCTGCCCTACTACTGAAAGATGTGCTGCACTATAAATTGGTAGAGTTCCCATTCATGATCTGTGTGGAAATGCCTGCTGAGGCTGTCTGACAGGAAATTCATTACCCCTGGAACATGTGCTGCCAGGAGTGTGATCTGATGCCTGATGCACCAATTCCAGGGCTAGACTGCTTCTCTGCAGAGTTGGGTAGGTCTCGCTCCTCCCTGCTTCTTCATATAGTAGATGGGGATGCTATTGTCTGTTCTTGACCTGCATGCATGAGACCCAAAAACCGGCTAGAAATGTCTTGCATGCTTTGTGAACCGCCCAAAGCGCGAATAGGTTGATTAGTAGTCTGGATTGGTATGGGTACCAGGAAACTTGGGCTATCTCATTGTCGAGATTCACTCCCTATCCCAGTAGGGAAGCATCCATGATGAGTGTCTTTGTAGATCATGTGGGAACAAAAGCCACACACACACACTCACTCACTCACTGTTTTCCCATCAAGCGAGCAACGTCAACATGCCCTGTGGAAAATAAACTTTCTTGTCCAAAGGATCACTGTTCTGGGCATAGACAGTCTGTAGCCAGATTTGAAGTACAGCCATTTGCATGGGATGACACAGGCGCACGATGCCTTGTGGCCTAACAGGACTAAGCAGGATCAGACTGTAATCTGAGGGCTGAGATGAGGCAGCCAATGAGATTCCTCCTGGCACGGAATCAGTCCTGAAATAAATAGGAGCTGCCCCAATGAACTGTATGGTTTATGTGGATATTAAATTTACTTGAAAATAAAAAAAACAGGAGTACTTGTGGCACATTACAGACTAACAAATTTATCTGAGCATAAGCTTTCGTGGGCTACAGCCCACTTCATTGGATGCATGCAGTGGAAAATACAGTAGAAAGATTTTATATACACAGAGAACATGAAACAATGGGTGTTACCATACACACTATAATGAGAGTGATCAGTTAAGGCAAGCTATTACCAGCAGGAGAGAAAACAAAAAACAAAAAAAACCTTTTGTAGTGATAATCAAGATGGGCCATTTCCAGCAGTTGAAGAGGAACCGTAGGGGGGAAAAATAAACAAGGGGAAATAGTTTTACTTTGTGTAATGACCCATCCACTCCCAGTCTTTATTCAAGCCTTAATTTAATGGTGTCCAGTTTGCAAATTAATTCCAATTCCGCAGTCTCTCGCTGGAGTCTGTTTTTGAAGTTTTTTTGTTGTGATATTGCGACTTTTAGGTCTGTAATCGAGTGACCAGAGAGATTCAAGTTTTCTCTGACTGGTTTTTGAATGTTATAGTTCTTGACATCTGATTTGTGTCCATTATTATTTTACGTAGAGACTGTCCGGTTTGGCCAACGTACATGGCAGAGGGACATGTAATGCACAGTCTCTACGTAAAAGAATAAATGGACACAAATCAGATGTCAAGAATTATAATATCTGATGAAGTGAGCTGTAGCCCACGAAAGCTTATGCTCAAATAAATTGGTTAGTCTCTAAGGTGCCACAAGTACTCCTGTTCTTCCTGCGGATACAGATTAACATGGCTGCTACTCTGAAACCTGTCATTAAATTTACTTGGTGTCCCAAGGAACGATTTCAAGTGCAGCAGTGGTTGCTGCGTACTTCCTAGCATGGCTCACTATGAACAGCCAATCATTCAGAAAGGAAAATATTGGTCTGCCTTGCCTGCGAAGGTAAGTGCCACCACTGCAAGCATTTTGTAAAGACCCTTGCGGCTACTGAGAGGCCAACAGGGAGCACTGTGTATTGAAAATGTTGTTAAATGTGACTAAAGAGATTGTTACCCTCAAAGGAAAGGTCCTCAATGGTAGTTTGGACTGCTCTGGGAACCCTGAAGCCATAAACCCCTCTCATGACTACCGAAATAGCAAAGGAATGTGATGCTGTGTCCAGCGTATCAAGGGATTCCATCATCCAGGATGGCCTGGAAGTGAGGCCTATATTCCAGAGGCAGTTTGTTCACAAAGTCAAATAGCTTGTTTAATTCAAGTTGTCATATCTGGACATCAACATATGGTAATTTGCTATCTGGAATGCTAAACTGTTCAATGAGAAAAATCTTACTCTGAAAAGGTCGAGCTGCTTTGCATCTTTGTCCAGGGGAGTAGACTTGGGCTATTGTAGCTGGCTTTGGTCTGTGACAGCCTGGACCACCAAGGAGTTTGGATTCAGCTGAGAACAAGTATTCTGCTGCCTTGGGGGAAACAAACTATTGTTTCTCAGTCCTCTTTGGGGTTGGGTCACATGGGGCAGGGGTGTTCCAAACCACTCTGGAGAGAGTCACAGCCTGGAGTATGTCTAGGGACTCCTGGGTCAGATCTTGGACCTCCTCTAGCAGAACCTGACAAGTGTCTGATTCTCCTGAGACGGTCCTGGTACTGCTTAAAGTTGTCCATTAGTGATAGAGATGCTGGCGATACTGCCTCATCTGGAGAGGACAAAGAAAGCACTGCTGATGGATCTGATGTTAGTAGCTATTCCTCCTTCATAGACTGTTCCAGTGGAGCCTCTAGTTCAGGTGGATGGTGCAGGTGGAAGAGTCAAGGAAGACCTCTTTTTAGAGGATTTAAGAAATATGTCCCTCTTCTTGCAGGGATTTTGCACTTATCTTCCTCATGCTTCTGCTGCATGGAGTCCTTATGCTTGCTGAAGGACTCCAATCCATTCAGAGCAGGTGCAGAGGGTATGGAGGGCTGCCCAGAGGCTCCAGATGGGTTGATGTGGGGAGGAAGGGCTCAGGCAGGGCCTCATGGAGATCTCTATAAGGTACCCCAGGAGCCTGAACTCATGAGATTGTCTGGTACACGGAAGGAAAACACAGAAGATGCCACATTTCGAAGGAATGTTTGCTTCTCTGAGACAATACTGATGTTCTTGTGCAGATTACTCATTACATTCCACTCAAGGCTTGAAGCCTGGAACTTTGGACATAATAGGTGCCTGAAACAGTGAAGGAACTGCGGGGGGTTGGGGGGGTGAAAGGGACCCACATTATCTCCAACTCAATATCCAAAAGTTTAACCACTATTTATATTTACAAGTATGATGAAGGAGAAAACTAAAGAGGAGAAACAGACCCTGGAAATTCTGTCCCACACTGTAAGTGGTAAAAAAGGAACTGGAGAGGCAATCAGTCTATTCCACCCTTATGGCCCTCAGTTGAGAGCATGAGAAGGTGTAGGGGCAGACCAACAGACACGGTCATTGAAGAGTTTCTGGTCCTGGCCACTAGGAATGTCTGTGCACTCCATACTGAATACCCACAGGAACCGCAACGTGAAGAGGAACTTTGAATAATAAAAAAGGAACTGTGCTGCTAATATCTTTACATTAAAACAAACACAAACACAAACACAAACAAACACAAACAAACCACCTGCCAAAACTGTTAAAACGACCTTCAGGTTTTTTTTTAAAAAACATGATCACTAATTTCTCTGTGATGCAAAGAAAATAAGTTTATTTAAGAAGAATCACTGGCTTTAACTAATGTTGAAATAGCAGGCTTAAATTAAAATAAAAAATCAAAATTTTCTTACCAAGTCTATGTCCATGGTGTCAAAATCCATGCCTTCATTTAGGTCTTCGATTCGCCCTTCTGATGACATCATCACATCTTCAACAATCGGCTCCTCATCATCTTCCATTAGGCTTGTACCACGCCGACTGAAGAAAAAGATTTATTTAGTACTAAAACTGAGCTACTAAAAATAAAAAATAAAAACATATTAGAAAATCCTGGAGTCTACTACAGAACTGAATATGAATTACAATTGTAATGAAGAGTGATGGAACTAAAGAAAGGAAGTGAGAGTTTGGTTATCTGTCACTGAATCTGAACAACAGGCCCAGCCCATGTAAAAAGCTCTCTTTTGTATTTCATATGAAGAGAGGAGACTGGAAACAACAACAAGATTTGCTGTACACAATCATGTTCCTCAGCACTATTGGTGTGTGGACATAACAAATCTCAGAAAATATCAGACTCATGGTCAATTTATGACTCAAAAGAATGATAGTTCTTACTCTTTTCACAGTCTGAGGTGCTTTAATTGACCGGATTGTTTCATTTGGATCTGAGATCTTAATGAATTCCAACTTTTGTTTACTTTAGCGCATAAAGGAACAGAACCACCTTCTCCAAGGGCAAGTCTGCTTGAGATAGTCTGAGGATTTTCTCCCTCAGGAAGGATCAGAGACTAGATACTCAGTTCTTTTGAGCTCTCAAGCTGAAAGTGGTTGAAAAAGAGCCACTCTGTGACAGATGAAGAATCTGTATGCAGGCCCACCTTGGACATCTTTCCATTACACAAAGGGCACCATTTACAGCCAGTTACCTTATCAACCATCCTTTTGGTACTAAATGGCAATGCTAACAGCAATACCCATCATACTGAGAGACTGAAATAAAGTTTAATTAAAAAAAAAAGAAAATCATGGAAAAGCACATCTAGAAACACTAAGATCACAAGAGTGAAGAACAGCTTACAGAAAGTAGCTGGAGGAAGAGAAGGGTACTCACCCTGTGCAATAACTGAGGTTCTTCAAGATACTGCTGTAGATGCAGCAGCGCCCCCTGGGATTGGAGATCTTCATCAGCAGTGCCCATTGGACTGCACATGTGCATCTCCCCGTCTTTCCCCATGAGTGGCATGTATATATAGCGCTGGGTAGTCCAACCCCGCACCAGTTCTTTCTCTACCAGAGAGCTTATCTTTCAGCTCTGAAGAAGAGGGGAGGAGGGCGAGTAGTGGAGCACCCAGATGGACACATATCTCAAAGAACCTCAGTTACTGCACAGGGTGAGTAACCTTCATTTCATAGAATCATAGAATATCAGGTTTGGAAGGGACCTCAGGAGGCCATCTAGTCCAACCCCCTGCTCAAAGCAGGACCAATCCCCAATTAAATCATCTCAGCCAGGGCTTTGTCAAGCCTGACCTTAAAAACTTCTAAGGAAGGAGATTCCACCACCTCCCTAGGCAACGCATTCCAGTGTTTCACCACCCTCCTAGTGAAAAAGTTTTTCCTAATATCCAACCTAAACCTCCCCCACTGCAACTTGAGACCATTACTCCTTTTCCTGTCCTCTTCTACCATTGAGAATAGTCTAGAACCATCCTCTCTGGAACCACCTCTCAGGTAGCTGAAAGCAGCTATCAAACCCCCCCTCATTCTTCTCTTCTGCAGACTAAACAATCCCAGTTCCCTCAGCCTCTCCTCATAAGTCATGTGTTCCAGACCCCTAATCATTTTTGTTGCCCTTCGCTGGACTCTCTCCAATTTTTCCACATCCTTCTTGTAGTGTGGGGCCCAAAACTGGACACAGTACTCCAGATGAGGCCTCACCAATGTCTAATAGAGGGGAACGATCACGTCGCTCGATCTGCTCGCTATGCCCCTACTTATACATCCCAAAATGCCATTGGCCTTCTTGGCAACAAGGGCACACTGCTGATTCATATCCAGCTTCTCGTCCACTGTCACCCCTAGGTCCTTTTCCGCAGAACTGCTGCCTAGCCGTTCGGTCCCTACTCTGTAGCTGTGCATTGGGTTCTTCCGTCCTAAGTGCAGGACCCTGCACTTATCCTTATTGAACCTCATCAGATTTCTTTTGGCCCAATCCTCCAATTTGTCTAGGTCCCTCTGTATCATATCCCTGCCCTCCAGCGTATCTACCACTCCTCCCAGTTTAGTATCATCCGCAAATTTGCTGAGAGTGCAATCCACACCATCCTCCAGATCATTTATGAAGATATTGAACAAAACCGGCCCCAGGACCGACCCCTGGGGTACTCCACTTGACACCGGCTGCCAACTAGACATGGAGCCATTGATCACTACCCGTTGAGCCCGACAATCTACCCAACTTTCATCTTCAAGTGATGTTCCTATGGGTGCTCCATTGTAAGTGACTATAAAGGAGTACCCCTAGTTGGAAGGCTGGAGCTTCAGAGCAGCATTTACTGTAGATGATAGGACAGTGTGTCTGAGTAGCGCATCTGATACTGCGTCATGAGTAATTGCATAGTGATGGCTAGAAGCGTCCATGGATGCCCATGTGGCCACTTTGCAAATGTTAGCAATTGGGACATTGTTGAGAACGGCAATCGAGATGGGAAGGGAGCGGGTGAAATGTGCTCTAGTTTCAGGAAGCAGCTGTCAATTGTATAGTTGGTAGCACAGGTGTATATACTGTGAGATCCACTTGGAAAGGCGTTGCTTAGAAACAGTTGCACCCTCGATCTTTTGGTCGTTGATAAGAATAAGCGTGGTGACCATCTGAAAGGCTTAGTTCTGTCCAAATAAAGGGCTTGTCTGATCTCCAGGGTATGTAATGCCACTTCCTCCTGTTTGCTGTGTAGTTTTAGAAAGAAGCAGAAAAGGTGCATAGGTTGGTTTAGGTAGAAAAAGGATTGTATGTTGGGTAAAAATTTGGGATGTTGTCATAACGTAACTTTGTCTTTATGAAAAATCATGTGCAAGGGGTATGCCACAAGTGCTCCAATTTCACCGAGCTGACAGGCAGAGGTGATAGCGATAAGAAATACTGTTTTCGTGGATAAGTGAACATAAGAGCACATCACCACTGGTTTGAATGGTGGTCTATTAAGAGAACATAAGAAGAGCTGGAGTAGGATCACATATGTGAGGGTAAAAATTTTGGAGGCCTTTCAGGAATATTTTTATGAGTGGGTGAATGAACAAGGAGTGGCTGTCTACACTGGGAGGAAAGGCCATAATGGCAGCCAAGCGTACACAAATGGAGCTGATTGATAACCCTGATCTTTTAAGGTGTAAAATGTAGTCCAAGATGAGTGATAATGGAGCACTCACTGCCTTGACATAATTGGTGGCACACCAGGATTGGAATCTACGTCCATTTTTGGAGATAAGTGTGACTAGTTGTCTCACATCTGCCATTCAAGAGCCTTTGTTTAACTGCCTCTGAACAGGTCATCTCCGAATCCCGGAACCATGGAGGAGGAGCCATGCCTTCAGGTGGAGTAGCTGTGGATTGGGATGGAGGATTCAACCTGCATCCTGTAAGAGGAGTTGTGGAGTCTGTTGCAGAGTGATTGGAAGGCATAAAGTCATGCAAATAAGTCTACCAAATCTGTCATGGTCATGTTGGAGTTATAAGGATGACCTGAGCTCAGTCCTTTTGGATCTTTTGGAGTACTCTAAACCGAAGGAGAAAGGAAGGAAAGGCCTAGAGCAGCGGCACATCCCATGTAAGGAGGAATGAATCGCCCAGGAATCCATGGCTTAGGCCTGGTCTTGAGCAAAACTGAGAACACTGGGCATTCTCCGCTGTGGCAGAGATCTATGGTGGGAAATCCCTAGTGACTGAAGATGAAGGGCCCATGTATCCAGCTCCCACTCGTGGTCTTGGGAGACTCTCCTGCAAAGTGAATCCGCTGTGGTGCTCTGGTGTCCAGGGAGGTATGCAGCTGAGATGCTGATGTCATGCTGGATATGACCGTTCCATAATTTCAGTGTTTCAGAGCATAGGAAGTGGGACCTTGCTCTGCTTTGGATGATGCTTGTTGACAGAACGGGACCCCAACGCAAATGTTTTTGAGTTGTGTGCACCAAAGTAGTGAGTTCTTGACCTTGATAGGTATGGTTAGAAGCTTGTGAAGGCTGTGTCTGTGAGGTACATACACTGTACGTGGCCATGCCTGCAGACAGTGCATGTGTAACCTTGCATAGTTTACTATCAAAAGTGGCTGCTGCCATGTGGCTGAGTACCTGGAGACATGTCTTGGCTGAGATCTGAGGGCAAGTTCCCACTGTGGATGCGAGATCGACTACTGATGAAAATCTGTGAGGCAGGAGGAAGCATCTGGCTTTTATGGCATCCAACTATGCCCCAATAAATTCCAGGTGTTGCACCGGTGTCACCGTAGATTTCTCCAGGCTTATGCAAAGGCCAAGGCTTGAGAAAAGGTCTATTGGTGTGAAAGGCATCAGGTTCAGATGAGGCCTTGAGGAGACAGGTGTCTAAGTATGGAAATATGATGATGTCCTGTTTGCACAGGTAGGCGGCCACTACCACCGCGACTTTGAAGAACACTAAGGGGGCTGTAGAAAGTCCCAAGGGCAGTACTTTGTATCAATAGTGATTGGTCCCCAGGACGAATCAGAGGGTGAATTGGGATGTGCATGCATCCGATTAAGTGAGCTGTAGCTCATGAAAGCTTATGCTCAAATAAATTTGTTAGTCTCTAAGGTGCCACAAGTCCTCCATTTCCTTTTGCGGATGCAGACTAACAAGGCTGCTACTCTGAAACCTGTCAAATATTTCACAGTTACAAACAACCTCCATTCCAGAGTTGTTTGTAACTCTGCAGCTCTACTGTATCTTGGAATAATTAACATAACTGTATTTGGCCAAGAGCCTCATAGTTGGCGATGCAGAATTGGAGCAGGGCAGATGAATAAGCCTTGCGGCCGAATAGGTACATTCTAGGGCTCTCAACAGATTTAAAAAATTAATCGTGATTAATCACATGATTAATACGCTGTTAAATAATTATAGAATGCTATTTATTAAAACAGTTTTGGATATTTTCTACATTTTCATATATATTGATTTCAATTACAACACAGAATACAAAGTGTTCAGTGCCCACTATTTTTTATTTGCACTCTAAAAAACAAAAGTAATAGTATTTTTCAATTCACCTAATACTAGCACTGTAGTGCAATCTCTTTTATCATCAAAGTTGAACTTACAAATATAGAATTATGTACAAAAAAACACTGCATTCAAAAATAAAGCAATGTAAAACTTTAGAGCCTACAAGTCCACTCAGTGCTACTTCTTGTTCAGCCAATTGCTAAGACAAACAAGTTTCTTTACGTTTGCAGGAGATAATGCTGCCTGCTTCTTGTTTACGATATCACCTGAAAGTGAGAACAGGCGTTTGTGTGGCACTATTGTAGCTGGCATGGCAAAATATTTATGTACCAGATGCATTAAAGATTCATATGTCCCTTCATGCTTCAACCACCATTCCAAAGGACATGCGTCCATGCTGATAACGGGTTCTGCTTGATAACCATCCAAAGCAGTGCTGACTGATGCATGTTCATTTTCATCATCTGAGTCAAATGCCACCAGCAAAAAATTGATTTTCTTTTTTGGTGGTTCAAGTTCTGTAGTTTACGCACAGTGTTGCTCTTTTAAGACTCCTGAAAGCATCTCTCCACCTTGTCCCTCCGATTTTGGAAGGCACTTCAGATTTTTAAACCTCACATTGGTACCTTCTTGCATTTTGTCAAATTTGCAGTGAAAGTGTTCTTAAAAGAACAACATGCGCTGGGTCAACATCCAAGACTGCTATAACATGAAATATATCGTAGAATACAGGTAAAACAGAGCAGGAGACATACAATTCTCCTCCAAAGAGTTCAGCCACAAATTTAATTAACACAGTTTTTTAACGAGCATCAGCAGCACGGAAGCATGTCCTCTGGAATGATGGCCAAAGCATGAAGGGGCATACGAATGTTTAGCATATCCGGCACGAAAAATACCTTGCAATGCCAGCTACAAAAGTGCCATGTGAACGCCTGTTCTCACTTTCAGGTGACACTGAAAATAAGAAGCGGGCAGCATTATCTCCCATACATGTAAACAAACTTGTTTGCCGTACGCTCAAAAGCTTTCCATTGTTTTGTTTGAGTGCAGTTACGTAACAAAAAAAAAAAAATCTACGTTTTTAAGTTGAACTTTCACCATAAAGAGTTTGCATTACAGTACTTGTATGAGGTGAATTGAAAAATACTATTTCTTTTGTTTGCCATTTTTATAGTGCAAATATTTGTAATAAAAAACAATATAAAAGGAGCACTGTCTACTTTGTATACTCTGTTGTAATCAAAATCAATATATTTGAAAACTTAGAAAAAACATCCAAAATATTTAATAAATTTCAATTGATATTTTATTGTTGAACAGCGCGATTAAAACTGTGATTAATAACAATTTTTTGTTGAGTTAATCACACGAGTTAACTGTGATTTGCTGTGAAAACTAGAGTATTTAGAGTGGGGTGAGAAAAAAGAAATTCCATGTCCTTAGTGGGGGCGTAATATTTCTTGTTTGCCCGCTTGTAGGTTGGTGGGATGAATGCTGGGGTCTGCCAGAGCATCTCGGCCAGGTTGAGAGGGCCTCATTGACAGGAAGGGCTATTCTGGACGATGAAGATACATGCAGGATGTCGAGCAGTTTGTGCTGCTGTTCTTTCACTTCCTCCAAAGGAACCTGGAGGGAGTCTGCTATCCTGCAAAACAGCTCCTGAAAGTGTTTAAAGTCGTCTGCTGATGTAGGGAGTGGGAAGTAAGAAAAGGAGAAGTAGTATAACCTCCTCCTGTTTTTCTTCCATGTCTGCTATTGGGAGTGTCTTGGTCTCTGGTGGTCAAGAGACAGATGGGAATTGCGAATGTGTATGCCTCCAGCTTTACTCTACAGGAGGATTCCCAAACTGTGATCTGTACATGGCCCACGGATCCCAGTATGGCCAATGCGTAGGGAATGGCATGTGGAGTTGCATCCATGGCATTCTGTACCAGGGCCCTGGTTCGGTTTGCAGATCATAAGAACGTGTAGCTAATGTGTTTTGTGCCTGTCCTGAATGTAAGCGGGGCAGGGGTAGTTCTCTTCCTTGGCGGGGAAGAGCAGTGCCATTCTCAGAGGGGAAAGGAAGTAGTGCTGTGACTCTGGAGAAGAGAATGGAGGCAGAAGGGGCTCATGTCTAAGTAATGGTGATTCAGGCAGGTCAGATACGAGCAGCTCCTTGGGATATCTGAATTCCTGGGGAGGAGGGAGGAGCACCATTGACACCAACGGATGCATCAGTACAGAGGGAGAGGAGCATTCTCTTGAGCAGCCAGCAGATGGAGTCGAGGTCTTGCGTGGTGCCGAGGGTGTCATTGGTGCCAGAGAGCGCACTGGTGCAGAGCTTGGTTGGTGCTGCATGTACAGAGTTGCTAGTGGTTTCATCGGTACCATGGAGCCTGAAGTTTATTTGATTGGGGTCTTGTGCCACAGTCCCCGGTGCCCAGAGACGGCGCCATCGCCTGCAGGTCCGCCCGTTTAGGCTCTTTAGCTGTGGTACCAGAGGTATTCAGATGGTCCCTGGAGCTATGTCTCATCCCCAAAGATGTGAAAGCTACTGACCTCGTAGGGAGTGGTGTTCTGGCGGGAGGTTTGTCAGAGGGTGATGAGGTAGCTCATTTCTTCCCGTCAGCATGGAAAAAAACAGTTACTTACCTTTCATAACTGTTGTTCTTCGAGATGTGTTGCTCATGTCCATTCCATGCTAGGTGCGTGCGTGCTGCAAGTGCTGTTGCTGGAGATATTTCCCTTAGTATTATCCATCGAGACAGTTCTAGCACCCTCTGGAGCCGTGTGCATGTATGCGCTAGCATAAGGGGAGGGCACCACACCCTCCCAGTTCCTTCGTGATGGTTAACTCTGACAAAGGGATTGGAGGGTGGGTCATGGAATGGACCTGACTAATATATCTAGAACAACAATAGTTATGAAAAGTTAATAACCATTTTTAATTCTTCAAGTGCTTGCTAGGTCACTCACAAACAGTACCCTAGGAGGTGGGCTTGGAGTTCATGGACATGCTGATTGTAACACCGCTCTCCCAAAACTAGCATCGTCTTGGGCCTGTTAGGTGATGGAATAAGTAAAATGCGAAGGTATGAACCGATGACCAGGTTCAACTCTGCAGATATCCTGAATTGGTACCTGCATGAGAAATGCTGCTGACAAAGCCTGGGCTTTTGTGGGCACGATGGCTGGAGAGGGAACGTTTGCCTGTTCGTAGCAAGCCGAATACAGGCAATTATCCAGGAGAAGATTCTTTGGGTTGATACTGGGAACCATCTCATCCTTTTTGTTACTGCCACGAAGAGTCGCATGGATTTGCGGGAGGGCTTAGTCCTCTCAATATAAAAGGTGAGGGCCTGCCTAACTTTCAATGTATGAAGCTGTCATTCCTCTGAGCTTCTGTCAGGTTTGGGGAAGAAGATGGTTAGAAAAATAATCTGGTTGTTGTGGAATTGTGACTCCGGCAGGAAGGCTGGATGGGGGCGCAGTTGGACCTTGTCCTTGAAGAACACCCTGTAAGGAGGTTCTGATGTAAGGGCCCTGATCTCAGAGACTCTTCTGGCCAAGATGATCACCAGGAAGGTGACCTTCCAGGAGAGAAGTAGTAGGGAGCATGATGCTAACAGCTCAAAGAGGGGGCTTTTAAGCCTTGACAGAACCAGGTTTATGTCCCATGTGGAGTTGGGGTTCGGTTCACGAATGTGAGAATAGAGTCTTTCCAACCCCTTGATAAACTGAACCGTCATATTATGAGAGAACACTGATCTGTCATTCACGGAGGGGGGTAGGAGGGGGTGGAAGGCTGAGACGGCTGTCAGATGAACCTTAATAGATGAGAGTGCCAGAGCTTGCTGCTTTGGGTGGAGCAGGCAGTCCAGGATAGACAGAAGAGAAATTCTAGATGGAGAGAGATCCCGTTCTGAGGCCCCAACAAGTGAAACATTTCCACTTGGCCAAGTAGATAGTAGAAAGCCTTATACCAGGGCTACCTAGCAAGACCTATTGAACCTATGCTGTGGAGGCCTGTTCTTCAGGGTTCAGCCATGCAGCATCCATGCATTTAGGTGCAGGGAGGTGAGTTTCGGGTAAAGAAGCCGGCCATGGTCTTGTGAAATCAAGTCAGGGTGGAGCTGCCACCGAGAGGTCCAGAATGTGCTGAACCAAAGCTGGCATGGCCACACTGGTGCTATTAGCATAACCCTTGCCTCGTCCCATTTGAGTTTTAGGAGAACACTGTGAACCCCAAGGAGATCAGTGGAAAGGGGTACAGCAGGTGGTTTGCCCATGAGAGCACGAAGGCATCAGAGAGGGAGCCTGTGCTGTGCCCACACAGTGAACAGAACTGATGACATTTCCTGTTCTGATTGGGGGCAAACAGGTCCTCCTAAGGAGGCTCCCACCTCTGGAAGATGACACTGATGACCTCCAGGTGAAGGGACAACTCGTGGTGAGAGGAGAAGGACCTGCTGAAGTGATCTGCCAATACGTTCCACGCTCCTGGGGCATGAGACGCCTCGAGATGGAGTGTGTTGCACAAAAGTCCCATAGAGCGACGGCCTCCTGACACAGGGTGGATGATTGGGCCCCTCCTTGCTTGTTGATATAAAACATGGCTGCTGTATTGTGAATCAGGACTTGCCTGAGACCTAGGGAAGGAACACTTGACAAGCCAGGCGCATAGCCCCGAGCTCCCTGATGTTTATGTGCAGGGAGAGTTCTTCCTGGGACCAGAGACCCTGACTCCTGAGGTTGTTCAGGTGGGCTCCCCACCCTAGGGACTAAAGACACCGACAGCTGTGGGGCCACGAAGGGCACCCTCATCATTACCAAGCTTGTCTCCTTCCACCAGGCCAGGGAGGCGAGGACCAGGGGAGGGATCATAAGTACGGAGTCCAAGAGACGTCTGTTCAAGGAGTATACTAACACTAGCCCCAGTTGGAGGGGCCTGATGCACAGTCTTGCATATTGGACCACGTAAGTGCAAGCTGCCATGTGACCCAGTGGCTTGAGACATACTAGAGCTTTCATGACTGGGTGGGCCATATCCTTGGATATCAGGTTTGCCACGGTCTGGAATCAGGCCTCTGGCAGGAAGGCCCTGGTCTTGGTCAAGTCAAGAACAGCCCCCATAAATTTTATTCTCTGAACTGGGACGAGTTAACTTCTGCTCGTTTATCAGCAGGCCCAGCTCCCTGAAAGCGGTTTGGACCCCATGCTGAAGCTGTCTTGCACTTGAGCCTGTGACCGACCTTTGATCAGCCAGTCGCTGGAGGTACAGGTAAACCTGAACACCTCACTACCTGAGGAAGGCTGTTAGAACTGCCATCCACTTCGTAAAAACCCTCGGGGCTACTGATTGGCCAAAGGGAAGAGTGGTGAATTGGTAGTGGCAATGACGCTCTACAAACCTGAAAATCTATGGCCATGGAAGATAAAAATCTGGAATTATTCATCCTTTAAATCGAAGGTGGCGTACAAGTTTCCTGGGTCCAGGGGGGAAATGTGATGATCCAGGGAGATCACGCAAAACCTCAGAGCTTGTTTACACTACCACTTACGTTGATGTAACTTAAGTCACTCAAGGGTGTGAAAAAGCCAACCCCCTGAGCGACGCAAGTTACATCAACTTAAAGCAGTGTCCACAGTGCGCCATGTTGGCAGGAGACACTCTCCGCCAACACAGCTTCCACCTCTCGTTTAGGTGGAGTAATTATGCTGACGGGAGAGCACTCTCTTGTCAGTATAGCATGTCTTCACCAGATATGCAGCTGTGTCAATGTAGTGCGGTAGTGTAGCCCTCCGTTTCTTGAGATATGTATTGAAGTGACGCAGGTCCAGGATGGGTCAGAGTCCCCCTTCTGCCTTTGGGATTAGGAAATATTGGAAGTAAAAGTTCCCTCTCAAGTCCGGAGGAACTTTTTCCATGGCCCCCATACACAGGAGGTACTGCTCCTACTGGACAAGAAGCTGCTCGTGAGAACAGTCCCTGAAGGAGCACAGGAATGGGTGGATAAAAAATGAAGGGTAATAATGTCACTATGCTCAGGACCCACCGGTCTGATGTTATGGATGCCCAAGGTGGGCTGAAGAGTGACAGTCCAAAAATAAAGGGGGGAGGAGGGAGATAGATCTGAACTGGTGACTGGTACAGTGCCCTCAGGTGCACCTTCAAAAGGCCTGCTTGGGCCCACGGGAGTATCTCTGAGGCCCTGATTGAGAGGCTGAGGTAGACAGAAGGGGCTGGTGCTGTTTACCTCTGCCTTTTCTTTTGTAGGCCTCCTATCTTGGGAGGTCCTGAGAACTAAGGCTGTTGCTAGGGAGTGAAGTGTTTTCTGGAGACAGATGGAGTGTACCGCCCTAAGGATCGTAGTGTGCCCCTTGAGCCTTCAGTCTGAAGTCTCATGTCCACCTGCTCAGAAAAAAGAGAGGAGCCTTCCAACGGGAGGTCCTGGATTGACTATTGGACCTCCTGGGGAAGGCCAAAGGACTGGAGTCAGGAACAGCATCTCATGGTGACTGATGAGGCTACCGTCCGGGCTGCTGAGTTAGCAGCATCCAGAACCACCTGGAGAGAGGTCTTGGCCACATTCTTACCTTCCTTTAGGAGGGCTGCACACTCCTGCCTTGCCTCTTGAGGCAGGGAGTCACTGAACTTAGACAGGAGTCCCAGTGATTAAAATTGTATCTCCCCAGCAGAATTTGCTGACTGGCGATACACAGCTGGAGGTTACCTGTGAAATAAACCTCTCTTCCTAAAGGGTCCAGTTTCTTAGTGTCTTTCTCTTTCGGTGTAGCAATTGACTGGGCCTGCCTGTCCCTTTTGTTAGCAGCAGACACCACCAGGGACCCCAGGGAAGGGTGCGAGTACAGGTAGTTGAACTTGCTTACTGGCACATAATACTTCTTCTCTACCCTCTTTGAAGTGAAGGCCAGAGAAGGAGTCTGCCACAGGACCTGGCCTGATCCCATTACTGCCTCTCTGATGCGCAGGGCTACTCTGGATGGAGTTGCTGCAGCCAGGACCTCAATAAGGTTGTGTGATGTCTCTGAGCGCCAAGCCTAGGTTTGAGGCGACCCACTTCAGAAGGTCCTGTTAGGCCCTGAAATTGTGCTGGGGAAGTAGACTGCTGGGACCCGCAACAACCTCATAGGGGGAGGACAAGGAGGTGTCCTGCACCAGAAATGGGGCTCCTCCTTCTCCCTCTGCCCCAACTATGTCCACTGGAAGCATGTCCTGGACTTTGGTACTGGGGTCGGTGCTGGAGTCTGGATCTGGTGCTGAGTGTGAAGAAGAGTTAGCCTGTCTCCCAGAGGCCACCAAGTAGGAGCGGTGGGAGTCAAACCCCAAGAGTTCTAGTTGGGCCACTGCACTGGCCAGTGATTGCTGGACAGTGTCCACCATGAAGCTCCGGGGAGTGGGGAGCTGAGTGCCAATAGTGGGCTTTTTTCGGTATACAGGGGAAGACTATTCTTCTGTCGGTGACCATGGTGGAGCATTACCCGCTTCTGCTTCCATACGGTGCCAGGATTCTGGGGACTGGTGGTGTGCCAGGGAATGGGATGCCAGGATCGGGTAGGGCTTGCCCCGGGTGGTACCAGAGGACCTGGTGTTGGAAAGGTGCCTGATGCACCGTTTGCCCTCCTGGTTCTGGAAGCAAGAGATAGTAAGTTCCCCAGTGCGGCTGGATGGACTGGAAGAGAGAGAAGGTTCCTTGCCACCTGATAAGCCTCAATGGTTAACAGCACTGTCAGTCCACTGGTACTGTGGTGACTCAGTGGTGTCAGTGGAGGGTCCCACACCAGACTCATCTCTCTTGGTGGAGTCGAGGGTGCAGACGCACGTTCAGGGGTAGAAGAGTGGCCCAGTGCGGGTCTCACTCTGTCTCCCCACTTGTTTCTCCTCTTCTCCACAGGAAAACACGCTTTCTCAGGGTGCTGCTTTTTGTGCTTCTTCCATGGCACTGGGGATGAAGAACAGTGCTTGGAAGTGCCTGGTGCCGAGAGAGCACTTTGCACTGACACCGAAGTCTCAGTGGCAAATCAGACTCGTTCGGCTCTGAGACAGGCTTGAGGGTGGCTTCCATGAGGATAGCCTTTAGTTTGATGTCCCATTCCTTCTTCTTAATGTGGGGTCTAAAGTCTCACTAGATTTTACACTTGTTCTTAATGTGAGTTTCCCCCAAGCACTTTAAGCAACTCAAGTGCAGGTCACTCACAGGCATAGGTTTTCCACAAGAGGCACAAAACTTGAAACCTGGGGACTGGGGCATGCCCAGCCCCTGGGACAAAAAATGCTTTGATGATGAGAACTACATACACTAACTATATAACTATCACTTTCAAAAACTATACATGTTAAACTATTAAAACTATGAACGGAGAAGGAGTCCAAAACCACTGGGAAGAGCCTAGCCAAAGCAAGGAGGTAAGATGGAATTGAGAGAGTGTGGGGCTGGCAGCACCCCTTACACCAACACACGCACTTGGCTCCAGAGAGTGCTGGAGCTGGCCCAATGGACACCACTAAGAGAAAAATCTCCAGCAACAGTACACGCGGCAAGCACATACCTAGCATGGAATGGACATGAGCAAGCACTCAAAGAAGAAAAGATTTCTTCTTAGAAGAATGTGGTGGAATGAGGTTGGTGGACGACCTAGCAGCGTGCGAGTGCCATATGAGGGAAGTGTCCAGACCATGGTCTGATGCTAGATGCAATGATCTCTCCAGGAGAAGTCATAGCCAAATGTCTCAGTCTTTTCTGGTCCTGGCAGTCAGGTTCTGGCAATGGGTACACTTCTGTGGGATGTGTCCCTCACCTAAGCAGTAGATGCACTGTGGGTGACTGTTTGCTTACCGGGAATGCCTCCCAGCAGGAAACACACCTCTTAAACCTAGGAGATCCAGGTATAAGGATGAGGAAGAAAGCTTCCCAGTCGGGAAGGGTGGGAAGCAGGAAAACGAAATCCTAAGTTATGAATTAATGGGGAGGGTAAGAGGAAGGAAAAATGATAAAGAAAAGAACTAACTACTAAACTACACTTAATCTAACAGGCAAGGCATTATCTAAGAGCTCAACGGATAGAAGGGCTGTGCTTTGGATTCAATCCCAGACCAACGGCATCTGAGAAGGAACTGGGGGGTAGCTGGATTGCACAGTGCTATATGTGTGTGTGTGCGCACACACACACATACGCCACTCAGAGCGAGACAGGGAGGCGTGCCATGTGTGGTCCAATGAAGATCTCTAATCCCAGGCGCAGGGAGTGCTGCCGCACCTACAGTGTAGCACCCACAGGGACATCACTCAAAGAAGGAATCACTCTTGGTTCAACTAGACAGCCTGGTAGCTGAAAGGAACTGAGAGGCGGGTCAAAGCCATGGATCCTTTTATATGCTTGGGTCCAAATGTTCAGGGCCATGAGAGAGCCTGGTCCCAAAGGGCAAAGCTTTCTAGCATGTTCTGATAATGATATGGATGTGAAGGTGCTTCCCCAAGACATGGATCGCTACTGGCAATTCTTGAACCTACCGTTACAAAAACTCCTGCCCACTTTCCCAATCCACTACAAATCATTGGCCCAAGAAAGCAGCACTGGCGCCGCAGAATGCACTGTGATGCTGACGTTACACCCATCTCTGACAACAGCCTATATGAGTGTGGCGTACTGTGTGTTTTCCCTCCCTGCCCAACAAAAATGAGTTAAATTTTTAACATTCTTAGTTTAAAAAAATTCAAAAAATATATGTTTTTATTTTGCAAAATTATGCAATTGTTAAAAATATGAATTTCCCTGTAACTTGTCTTAAACCATCCCCGTAAGAGCTAGCTCTTGCAATTGACTTTACCAGGATAATAGTTGTTCTGACTCAGTTGTGTCACCCAGCGAGTGACAACCAGATGGTTGGTCATGGGCATGCCTAACGTGGCAGACACTGTTTATAATTTATAATGTGTTAAATTCTATTGTTAGTTTTGTCAGTTGGAGCAACTAGGCAATGTTTTACAGTTCTACTTTTTTTAGATCGGTGTAAGTAAGGATAACCATGAGTACCTACCACTGGACTTCTTGGACTAAACAACTTCTCTAAACTTTAAATGTTTGTTTTTCAACAGTCACAAAAATTAAACATGATCTTGGAAT